>NC_138062.1:34539188-35855853 GCF_964194185.1 Rhinolophus hipposideros | reverse complement strand
AGGCCAGTGGTTATATTAGGTTTCTGGGTTAATAAGAAAAAAAATATATATTTTTTCAAAGTTATAGAATTTATGGAAGTAGTAACCCATGCACACCTGAGTATAATAAACCTTTGGAACAGGATTGGTAGCTTGTGTTATAACGAATGATGTAAAGTCTAGATGCCTCAGAGGTGTTAGTGAAATTAAGTTTTTTTACATATTTAAAAGAGCTAAGTTACTAGTTAACACAGTTTTTGAGGGACTTTTGGGGATAAATAGAGGAGATATGTTGGAACTTGCTGACTGAGGTCCTCGTAAACAGAAAGGAACTTACTACCTGGTTTATTGCAGTAAGTTCCTAAATCTCTTTAGTATTTTAGAGAGATTTCTCAGTGATGTGTAGCTGTTCAATGATGTCTGTTATCGTGTGTACTAAGCCCTTCTAATCTGATTATCGTGTAAAGAAGTGAAGAAAAGAATGTGTGTTCTTTGCAAAAATCTTAGCATACATGCTTTATGTTATAGTTGACCATCTTTGGTAGGAGTAACCATAAAACATTAATTAAGTTGCAATGCAGTACATATTTAAATTTTTCTTTGTAATTTATGTGCTCTTGTTTTTGGTTATTCTCCTAAGACAAGATTACTACTTTTGTAGACAGTATTTATTATTGGAAACTGAATACATTTTTATTTTTCACCTCATTGGAAAAACAATTTGACATTTATTAATCTGTATCTTACATACTAGTCACCATGCCAGATGCTGAGAATAGAAACGTCCTCAAGGAGCTCTCAAAAATTCTCTAAAGTGGTCTTTGAGTTAGGAAATTTATGTAATAAATCTGTAATATTTTATTTTTCTAAAAAAGTATAAAAACTTTACAAATTTTAAACTATTATAGCTCTTTGTGGTTATTTTTCCATGTGGAGAAGGAAAATGTATTGAAGAGATTGTCTTGTACGAGGCTCACAGGTTTCACTACTTTTATGGCTATCTTTCAAATCCCACACACAAACCTTTCAAGTCTTTTGCTAATGTCTGCCACATTTATGTTGAACCTTCATTTTGAATTTGAGCAAGTAGGTAGATATATTTTTAAAAAATCAAAGTATTTTGGAGTAATACAGTTTTTAAAGTTAGAGAAAAAGAGCATTGAAAACCTATGCTTATTTGGTATTATCAGCTTTCAAAAAAAGTGAAAATTGTTGCTTATAATATTTTCTATGGCTGATATTTGACCATGGGCTCTGAAAATTTTAATTTTAAAATGATGATAGGAGAATAAAATTAATATTAAAATTTAAATTACAGTATTTGAAATTAGTACCTGCATCTGCTAAAATATTCAGGAGGGACAAAAAAATTCAGGAGGGACAAAAAAATTAAAAAAGGCTGGTACTTCAGCCATTTTGTTCCTTTCTCCTGTGGACAATTTTCTTGGAAATCCCTCCAGGAATAGTCTATACATGCGCGAGGAATTATACACTCTATCCACCGCTCCTTTTGGGAAGAAAACCCACATATAGTATACTCTAAACACTTCTCTGTACTTTATTATTAAGTTTTTTAAGTACAATTATTAAGTTTTTAACTTAATAATTGAGCTTGAAGAAATTCTTCCTTTTTTTATAGCTACGTAGTGAGAATAGAATTATTAAATCATCCCCAAAGATTTAACATAATAGATGTTTAGCTATTGTTACAGTGAATAAATTCAGTATTTTTTTTGGTAAATATTGAGATCAGAAGTTTCCTTTTGTCCTGTTAAAGTAGATGATTTTTATTATGTTAAATTTTAACACCATGTTCCCCCCTTTTTTTCAGCTAACCAGACAGCTCAATGGAGTCTGAGCAGCTGTTCCATAGAGGTTACTATAGAAACAGCTACAACAGTATAACAAGTGCGAGTAGTGATGAGGAACTTTTAGATGGAGCAGGCGTTATTATGGACTTTCAAACTTCTGAAGACGACAATTTGTTAGACGGTGACACAGTAGTTGGTAAGTTTGGCTTTGTAACTCTTTTAATATTGGTAGTCATGGATATCTACTAGTAATCAGTATATACTTTGTTTTATTGAGGTTGCATTTTTGGGTAACTTTCTTAATTGAGGTGATTCACGGACATTAACATAACCATATTTAAAGTGTACACAAGTCAGTGGCATTTAGCACACTCACAATGTTGTGCAAGTACTGCTTTTACCGTGTTTCCCGAAAATAAGACGTAGCCAGACAATCAACTCTAATGCGTCTTTTGGAGCAAATAATAATATAACATAAGACCCGGTCTTTTATTAAGTTTTGCTCCGAAAGACGCATTAGAGTTGATTGTCTAGCTATGTCTTATTTTCGGGGAAACACAGTATCTAATTCCAAACATTTTCATTACCCCTAAAGAAAACCTTATACAGAGTATCTGGATAAACTTTTAAAGTTTAAATATGACATAATACAGAGAGTTGTACAACAGTAATTGAAGTTCTCAGAGAAACAGAACTAATAGGCTATATATTGAAATATAGGAAGAGTTTTTTTTATGAAGGATTGTTTTTCATGATTGTGGAGGCTGAGAAGTCCCACGACATAGCATCTGCAAATTGGAGGGCCAGGAATGTTGGTAGTGTAGTTCTAGTCGAAACCCAAAGGTCTGAGAATCGGGGGAACCAATGGCATAAGTCCCAGTCTGAGTCTGAAGGCCCCAGATTCAGGAGCACCTGTATCCTTCAGGAGCACCTGTATCCTTCAGGAGCACCTGTATCCGAGGGCAGGAGAAGATAGATGCCCCCCTCGCCCCCAACTCAAGCAGAGAGCAAATTGACCTTTCCTCTCTGCCTTTTTGTTCTATTCAGATCCTCAAGTAATTGGATGATGACCATTTCCATTGGTGAGGGCATCTTTTTTTAGTCGACCGATTCAAATGTTAAGCTCTTCCTGAAAGATCCTCCCAAACACAGACACAGAAATGTTTCACCAGCTGTCTGGGCATCCCTTAGCCCAGTCAGGTTGACACTTAAAATTAACCATCACAGCAATCATCAGATCATAAGTGTGGAAATTGGTGAATTTCTACAAAGTGAACACACTCATGAACTACCCCTCAATCAAAAAATAAAACACTATCATCATTTTCACCCAGAATGCTTCCTTGTTCCCCCGTCCAGTTCCAAAGATAACTATTGATTTCTATTGCTATAGATTAGTTTTGCAGGTATTCCATATGAATGGAATTACACGATGTATATCTTTTGTGTCTGGTGTCATTTACTTATGTTTTGAGATTCATCTATGTTGTTGAGTATAGCAGTAGTTATTTTCATTGCCATGTAGTATCCAGTTGTGTAAATATGCTGTAATTTAGCTATTCTATCCATGATATATCCATGATATATTGTTGATGTTTAGGTGTTGTTTTTTTCTTTCATGTTTTGGCTATTAACAGTGCTGCTGTGAATTGTCATGGACATGTGTTTTAGTGCACATTATGTACACAATTCGGTGGCTTTTATGTCTTGAAATGGTATTTTTAGATGACAAGATATATGGATCCCAGTGCTACCAGACATTGTCAAAGATGGTTCCACAGTGGTTGTAGCACATACATTCTACCATGTCTGGGAGTTCTAATTGCCCCACGTCTTCGCCAATACTTGATATTATCAGTTTTTAGAATTTTGGATATTCTAGTGTGGATGCATGCAGTAGTCTTGAATTTTGGTTTTAATTTACAGTTGCCTGATGGCTTATAAGTTTAAATGCCTTTGTGTATGTTTATTGGCTTTTTAGATTACCTCTTTTGAAGTGCTTGTTCAGTCTTTTTGCCTATTTTGTAAGAGTTCTTTATGCATTCTGATTATGAGTCCTTTGTCAGATATATGTATTGCAAATTTCTTCTTTCTGTGATAACCCTTTTTACTCTCTTCCTGGCATCTTTTGATGAAAATGTCATCAATTTTAATGAAATCTAGTTAATCTTTTCCTTTATTCTTTGGGTTATTTTGGTTGGTTGGTTTTGGTAAAGATATTTTACCATACCACAGGGTCATGAAGATATTTTCTCATTTTCTTTTAGAAGTTTTCTTTTTCAGTGTTTTTCACAGTTAGATTTATAATCTACTTGCAATTAATTTTTATATGTGATCTCAGTTAAGCCTTCAGATTCATTTTTTTCCCTATGGATAACTAGTTTACCCAGCAGCATTTATGGAAAAAACTTTCCATTCTCCAGTATACATCTTTGTCATCTGCCAAGTGGATGTAATTCGGTATGTCCATTTCTGGACTTTCTACTATACTACCTTGAAATATTTGTCTATTCTTATGCCAGCATATATACACATTTCGTTTTTCACATCGGCCTTTTATTGACATATAGTCCATTTACATTTAATGGAATCACTGATATATTTGGGTTCAAATCTACTGTGTTTCTATTGTATTTGTCACCGCTGTTCTTTTTTCTCCCTTTTTTTCTATTCGCCCAATACCTTGTTAGTTATGCATTCTCTTATATTTTGTTTGATGGGTTACTCTAGAGATTATAACATGCACTCGTCTTATTAATTATACTATAAATTAGTACTTTTACCACTTCATGCAATATGTAAGACCTTAAGGGAACTTCACCATTTTTAAATCCTTCTGCTTTTTGTGCTATTCTTTTCCTCTATTTTAATTCTTTGTATGTTACACTTCACAAGACACTATTGTTGTTGTTTTATATCACTATCCATTTAGATTTAGCTACACCTCTACTTTTTCTGTCATTTCTTCTTACACTGCATTTTCATGTTTCTGTCTGGGATTGTTATCTTTTTGCCTGAAGAACTCTCATTTGTATATTTTTAAATTACCATCTGCTAGCAATAAGTTTACTCAGCTTTTGTAAAACTCTGTTTCACCTTTATGTTTGAATATTTTTGCAGTTATATTCCAGATTTTTAGTTGTCTTCTTTGAACACTTTAAAGATGTAATTTTGGTGTCCTTTGCCTTCTATTATTTCTGATGAAAAGTCAGCTATCTGTCTTAATTTTTTCCCCCTCTGACTGCTTTTCTTCCCCTCTGACAAAGAATTTTTTCTTTGTCTTTGGTTTTCATAAACTTTACCAGGGTTTGCCTAAGTGTGATTTTCTTTGGATTTATCCTGGCTGAGGTTATTAGAGCTTCCTGAATTGTGACTTGATTTTTTTTCCATCTTTGGATAATGTTAACAGTGTATCCTCAAATATTTTTCCTGCCACTCTCTCCCCCTTCCAGTTTTAGGACTCCAGTTACATGTGTGTCCTGTGCTGTTTTCTGTATTTTTTAAATCTTTTTTTTCTTTTCATTTGGATGTTTCAACTCATTTGGATCAATAACATGAAACACAATAGTTGGATCATGTGTTCAGAGTGTATTTAGTTTTGTAAGAAACTACTAAACTGTCTTTCACTGTGGCTGTGCCATTTTGCATCCGTCCAGCAGGGAATGAGACTTCCTGTTGACCCACATGTATGTCTGCACTTGGTGTTGTCAGTATCTTGGATTTTAGCTCTTGCAGTAGCTGGATAGTGGGATCTCAGTGTTTGCTATCAAGTTTTGATCAGTTATTTTTCAGCTAAAGAATTTCCATTTTATTTTTTTATAGATATTTGTACTCTGGAAGAAATTCTCTATCTGCCTTTATTTTTTTGGGCATATTAATTACTTGTTTAAAGTTCATGTCTGAGTATTCTAATATCAGGACCATCTGGGATCTTTGTATATTTCCTGTTTTTCTTTTGGTTTAGAGTGTTTTGGTCCTGACTCCAGGTAGGCTTTGTAATTTTTTGATTGGTGGTTATTGTATACAAAAAGTTATAGATGTTCTGGATGATGTTATCTTTACTATAGTGTACTTATTTTTCTTTTCCTTGGCAGACAGGCTGTGTACAAGCAAATGACATCAGTGTCATCAAAGATTGAGAGAATTTGCAGCATGGTTTCAGACATTCTGAGAGTTAGTCTATATTTGGCTCACTTTATTTTTGGGGCATGGCCCTTGAGAATTTTAGTAGAAAGCCTCCTGGGTTTACCAAGACTCCTTTTCTTCGCTGGGCACTGAAATCCAGTTTTTGTCTCCCTGGTGTTTTGAGACTGCTGACAGTTCTGCTCATCATTTTAGTCTCTTAACCATTGTTTCTTCCTTAATTTCTCAGCCTCTCATCAAGTTTAGGGATCATAATATTTTTAGGGGAAAAGCACCATAGAATGAACTGTTTTGTCTCTTTTCTCCAGGATATTGGCCCATTGAAGTCTTCATTGCGTCGGTGGTCTTGAGCTTCAAATTTTGTCTCCTGCGTCCCATGAGACTGCCAAAAGCTCTCAACCTTCACTCCCTTTTTTGCCTCTCAGTCACTATACTTAATGAATTAGAAAATGGCTCTAGGGCAAAAAGTGGTTGAGACTGTTTACCTCTGTTTCACTTCTTTTTGGAATCTTGTCATTTCAAATTCTTTTGCCTGGTATGTTCTCTGGCTCTTTTGAATGTTCTTTGATTTAAAAAAACAGAAATATAGTATTTTGCTGTTATTAGTAATTTGTTCTCTTCATTACTGATAGGTTTTCCCCCATGATTTTAATCACAGAATTATAAAACAGATAAACACATGTGTTCATAATTTGAAAAATCAGGTGAAATTTAGTAGTATACCCATAGTTAATAGTATACCAAGTATTCAGGTAACTCCTTGGCCCTTATGTGAAGCAGAAAATTGACTCAGAGAAGTAGAAAGACATCGGAGGAACTTGCTCTTTCCATACTGCTATGAAGTATTGGTGTTGTCATCATTCATAGTCTTTTAGTAGGATAGAGTGCCAAGTAGGAACGAGGGAGCGAGGGTACAAGAAAGGATCTGCTTTTGTTGCTCTTTCTCTTATCAAGGAGGATAATTTTCCTAGAACCCTATCCCTAGACTTCCTCCTATCCCTAGACTTCCACTTCCACTGGCGAGAACTGGTTACTTGTCGACACCTAGACTGATCACTAACAAAGAGCAGTGGGATTACTGACTGATTAGAACCATCATGATTCATTCCCTGGAATTAGGCGCATTACCACACCAAACAAAATTAAGGTTCTATTTGCAAGGGAGAAGTTGGAATAACTCTAGGGTAAAGCAACCATTGGTGTTTTCTATATAGATTCTCTCCTTAAAGTTAGTCTAGTTGAAGGTACAAGATGTGGAAGAGCAGTTGGCAATACCTATGTTAAGAGTTAAATCGGGTGGTACATATTCTAAATGTTACATCTTGAAAAAAAGGATATTAATTTGATATCCCGTTTGAATTGCTGAGAGTGTTCTAGAAGGGGAGATAGTGCATGAAGGCCCAGCAGTAGGAAAAGATATTATGTTGTGACACAATGAACGTCCTTTTGTAAGATAGTGATATCAGCAAAGCTGATGTTGTCCTGTTAACATGAGCTGGCAGAGGAATGTCCTAGAAGAAGTGGGGACCTCAGATTAGATCTAGCCTCATGGGCTAGGACAGATGTCAGAGGGGAGAGCTCATTTCTGTGTCTTCCGTGGAGGTAGACAGTAGGACAGGCAGCTGGTTATTAGATATTCTTTCATAACTCAGTATCGTTTTAGTATAAAAAAATTTAAAAAAAGGAATTAATCACTGGAAAGTACTGATAGTGTTTCTGGCATGTGTTGAATGAAAGTCTGTTGTGTTCAGTGGCTTTCAAGTTGTAGACCCCAATTTACATCCTGGCCCTGCCAATTACTAGCTCTGTAATCTCTGCAAGTCACTTAGCCTCTCTATGCCTTGGTTTTCTCCTATTTAAAGAAGAGTAGTAATACTCTTTAAATTATTGCTTTGAGAATTAAGTGCATGGAGAGACCTTCACACATAAATAATGTAGCTAGAATTCTTACCACAGTAATTGGCTCATGGTAAGGACTATTTGTATAGTAGCTGTTTCTGTTCTACGTTCCTTCCCCCTTGGATATATTACACTCTGCCCCTTCAATTTAGCAATTTTCTTTTAGTATTCAAGTGAGATGTCAGGAATGTTTCCAGTAGTATTAGAAAAGGATATACAACTGTGATCAAAAGATACAGTGAATGTTTAAATTAAAAAAAATTATTACAGTAAAAGAGACATTGCCATTAATCCCCCTCAAAATACTCCCCCTTGCTTCAAACATCATTCTTGCCACTTTCTGAAGCAGTTCTGGAAGTCCTCTTTCGTGAGTGTCTTTTACTTCATCGTCCATCATGACAATGCTCCATGTCACACATGGCTTCTGGTATAGGCAACTTCTGTCAAATAATAACATTATGGTGTGTCGTCATCCACCTTACTCACCGAATCTGGCACTGTGCAACTAACTTCTGGCTCTTCCCCAAAGTCAAAATGACCATGAAAGGAAAAAAGTTTTGAGTCAATTCAGGACATCGAGACAGCCACGATCACGCCACTAAAGACACTCAGAGTGCGTCTTAGGATGAGGCCAAACCTCACAGTCCAGGATCCTTAGTTCTGCAGACACAGAAGCGTGGCGTCATTGCAAAACTCAGCTGTCTCTTATAAGTGGGTTCATACTGGGTATTAACCAGGATTTTAGATGTTGTTAGGTGAAAACATACAGATATATTTACAGTGAGAAATACACTAATGTCTGCTTCACTTAAAGAATATAAAGGACCTTGTAAAGACACACAAAATTCAATAAGTATTTGAGAAGGATGAAGCAAAAACACCTTAAAGTGACATAGAATGTAGAGATGAATGAGGCCAATAAAAAAATATTAACAACATACTTTCTAAGGGGAGACTATAGATTTGGCTCGAAGCTTTGTAGCAGCAAGTGACATGATGAAGCCTGTTTAGTTAAATGAGTCACAGTGTTTTTAAGAGATAAACCCAACCAGTTTGTCAGTGAACACCCTATTACTTACATTAAGTTTCCGAGTGACATTACTAAGTGGGTACTATCTAATGTACTAAACCGTTTTTCAAGACCATGCTTGGAGTAAACAGAAGTGATTTTCACAGGGCTTTTGTTATAACATCCATCAGTATTGCCTAATTGAATCATAAGACCTAATTTGACAAGGACACCCTTATTATATGGTATAGGCATTGATTATTTCTGATGTCCTGGCAGGATCCATAGATATATTTTAGAGTAGATGGACTATGTAGAGAGTTTCCAAAGTCATCAATGTATATTATGTTGTATTTTTTGCTGAAGGTTTAACATGTATTAGATTGTAGTGATTTTAGGATTATATTTTGGAACTGTAACAGAACTATTTATGTACATTCAGCTGGTTTTCCTTAAGAAAGTGAAGAGCCTAACAAAAACTAAGACTGACCAGTAAGGCTTCTTACTGAAAAGTGGTGGCTGAATCTATGGGCACAGTCCAAAGACTTTTTGAGAATAATTTTGTAACTGTTAAAGACATAAATGATTAACAGAAGTTCTAAAATTTATATTCCATGTGACAAAGTCATGATAATTTCACCTATGATAAATTTTAAAAGGGAGTGGCTACCACGGACATTTAAAACAGTAAAAAAAACCCAAAGCATTCTCCCTCATATCCATACGATACCTGACTTTGAGTAATATTTAGGTATATCTTTTAAGGAAGTGATTCTCAGACCTGTTGTTCATGAGATCCCTTTCTATTCTTGTAAGATTATTAAGGCTCCAACAAGCTTTTTTTTTTTTCAATGTAGGCTATAGCTGTTCATATTTGTTATATTAAAAATTAAAACAGAAAATTTTCAGTTCTTAATTTATTTAAAGATAACAATAACTCGTACATTGCGTCATTAATAACTTTTTAATGAATAACTGTATTATCCAAAACAAAATAAATTTAATGAGAAGAATGGCATTGTTCTACATTTTTGTAAATATCTCTAACATCTGGCTTAATTTAAAACAGCTAGTCTCTGCTGCTTCTCCAGTCAATCTATTGTGATGTGTTGTTTGGTGGAAACATAAGAAATATATGTTTATATGTATATATATGGTTGACTCTTGAATAACATGAGTTTGAACTATCTGGCTCCTTTGACTTATACATAGATTTTTTTTTTCAATAAATATATTGGAAATTTTTTTGGAGATTTGAAAAAATTCACAGATAAACTGTGTAGCCTATAAATATCAAAACAGAAAAAGAAAAAGGTTAGGTATGTCATGAATGCATAAAAATATGTACATATTTTCTTTTCCTTATGATTTTCTTAATATTTTCTTTACAATATTTTCTTACTTTATTGTGAGAATACAATATATAATACATACGAAATACAAAATATGTGTTAATTGACTAATTGACTATGTTATCCGTAAGTCTTCTGGTTAACAGTAGGCTATTA
This sequence comes from Rhinolophus hipposideros, assembly GCF_964194185.1. Taxonomy (NCBI): domain Eukaryota; kingdom Metazoa; phylum Chordata; class Mammalia; order Chiroptera; family Rhinolophidae; genus Rhinolophus; species Rhinolophus hipposideros. The sequence goes on along the minus strand of NC_138062.1, from coordinate 35,845,504 downwards.
GTAGTTAAATTGGGGGGAAGTTAGAAGTTATACACCGATTTTCAACTGCTGGCGTGGGGAGTTGTCGGTGCCCCTACCCCAACCCTCCGTGTTGTTCAAGAGTCAACTGTATAACAGTATATATTTTTATATCTAAGAAAATTTGGCCTTATACAAACATATAGTTTAAAACGGAAGAATAATTTAAATGGCCTTTCACATATCATTGTGGGTATTCATCCTTGATACTGCACCAAAACTTTGATACATAATTTCTTAAAGATTAATTGCAATGTGGAAACTGAAACCATATTAATGAACATTTCATCCTGTGTTAAATTAAAATCCAACGGCCTATCTAGTGCTTTGAGTGGATCTCTTACCCGTGCATGATTTTATAATATGCATTAGTCATTTGGAAATTGATTCACTGATGTATTCGTTTCCTAGGGCTGCATTAACAAAGTACCACCTATTGATTGGGTGGCTTAAACAGCAGAGGTTTATTTTCTTACAGTTCTGGAGACTGAAAGTCCAATATCAAGGTTTTGGCAGGGTTGATTTCTTCTGAGGCTTCAGCCTGGAGATGGCTGTCTTCTCCCTGTGTCCTCACATGGTCGGTGTCCATCTGTGTCCTAATGTCTTCTTATAAGGGTATTAGTCCTATTGGACGAGGCCCACACTGTGACGTCGTTTAACCTTTTTAAAGGTCCCATTTCCAAATACACTCACATTCTGAGGTACTTGGGATTAAGGCTTTTATCATACGAATTTTGGTGGGGCACTTCAGTGCCTAACAGATTTATACAGATCTTGCTCATGTTCACACGTTTCATTGCCCAAAATCAAGCCACATTTTTTTTCTTAATATTGCCACCAATCTACTGTCCCATAAGAAGTATTTAACTATTGGGAAGCTTTCATGCTCACAGTGGTGAAAACATAGATGTAAACTTGTTGATGTTGTTTTTAACGACATTCTCACTAAGTTCATCTCGTGTATTTCTCCTGAGTTTGTTGAGCATCTTTATAACTATTGTTTTGATCTCTTTATCTGACAGATTGCTTGTCCTCATTTCATTTAATTCTTTTTCTGGGGTTTTGTGCTGTCCTTTAATTTGGAACGTATTTGTCTCCTCATTTTGGCTGTCTCTCTGTGTTTGTTTCCATGAATTAGGCAAAACAGCAATATGCATATAGGAGCTTCCCCCTTGTAGACTACATGTGCTAGGTGTCTTGGGCAGGCCGGCTAGAGCTGGAGGTAGAGTTGGCATGAGCTACAGGCAGAACCAGGGCAAGCCGTACTGGGGTCACCTTGGCAGGCCAGTTGATGCTGGAGTTCAGGTGGCCACAGGTCTGGGGAGTCCCTGGGGGGAATCCTATCCAGGATGGCCTTAGCAGGCTGGCTGGAGCTGTAGTGGGAGCAGGCTTGTGCCATGGGGAGTCCCAGGAGCACGCTGCGCGGAACTATAGCTGAAGCTGGCAGAGACTGAGAGAACACCCAGGGCAGGCCATGCCAGGGCTGCCTTGGCAGACTGGATGGAGCTGTAGGTGGAGAGGGCTTAGGCTACAGAAGTTCTGGGGACAAGCTGAGCCGGGCTGAAGGTGTAGTTGGAGCAGGGGTGAGCCGTGAGGAGTTCTAGGGGCCAGCCTTGCCGGAGACCACCTTGGCAGGCTGGTTGGAATTGTAGCTGGAATGGGCTTAGGCCATGCGGAGTCCCAGGGACAAGTTGCACCAGGGTGGGAGTGGCAGCTAGAATGAGTTTGAGCTGTGGTGAGTCCCAGGGGAAAGCTGTGTCTGGGTCACCTTGGTGAACGTGCTACGTTCTGGAGCTGGAGCTGGAGGCAGCTGCAGGGAGCCCCAGGGACAAGCTGCTTTGGGACCTGGAGCTGTTGCCCGAGAGGGCACAGGCCATCAGGGAGTCTGGCGTGGGCCTGGGGCCTGAGGGGCAGGAGGGTGGCCTCAGCCAACTGGCTAGAGCTCCTGGGTCTTGCTCCTGACCCTGCAGTCAGGGTGGTGGGGAGGGCACTCTGTGGTATCTCCGACACCAGAGAGAGTTCCCACACTTCCCTCCGCTGGGGTTAGTGTGGATTTCCTTCCCCTGTAGTCTCAATGGCCTTTGAACAACTGTTTTTTTGTGTTGTTTTTTCTCACTGTGCCCCAGGGCAGGCAAGTCTGAAAGGCCTTTCAGTGATCCCTCCCTAACTGCAGGCCCGTGCTGGCATGGAGTTCCCCTGAGACTGTCTTCCTTTCTCCTACAGGTTTCTGTGTGGTCTCTCTTTTCATTTTGTTGTGTAGAGGCTGATCAGTCAGGCAGGCCTCAGTTCTTCTCTGGGGCAAATTTTTCAGTCTGTAGGTGTATTCAGTGTGTCCAGTGGCAGGAGGTGAGCTCAGAGTCTTCCCACGCCACCATCTTGGTCCTTTGAATGATTTTTATGGTTGTATCATATTTGAATAAATGAATGTATTCTAAATTCCTAGAAAAATATTACTGGGAGGAAGGTCTTTATTAATATCTGTTAATGTGTAGTGAATGCAATGCTTGGAAAATTGATGGTAACAGTCTAAATGCTGTTAAAACAATTGGAGTTGTTTGCTTTCTGTGAATAAGAATAATGAAGTGCTCGCTTCGGCAGCACATATACTAAAAAAAAAGAATAATGAAGTTCTTTGATATCAACTGCAGGTAGAAATGATCTAAGAGCAGTTTTTTAGTCAACTTGTAGGTGGATTTATAAACAAAAAAACATTACTGATAGTGTGAGGTTGTGGTATAACTCAGAAATCCAAGAAATGTAATGCTGAGTTGGAATAATCTGATTTTGTACAGTATTTCATAGATTATGTATGTTGTCTTTAGTAGATGACAAGTTGATTTTAGTGTTACTGTTTTATCTGGCATCTACTGATAACATTGGTGGCATTATTCTAATGAGTGAGGCATTTGGCTCTAAAGTTGAATTTGGAAACATAAACTCTTACACCTTTACAAAAGCATGAAGTGGTTACATTGTGAATCTTCAGAAAAGGGATTTTTCAAAATTCTTAAAATTAAGTTAAATAAAACACTATCACTACCATTTAATGGCTGTCTGTTGGGAAAACATAAAAACTTTCAAAAGGTCTACTCTGAATTATTTTTAGAAATAAATAGTATTATTGTTTATCTGATACTTATTCTAAGCAGTGTCACATTTTTAATAAATTTGACACCCTTCACATTTTGTTGCCAACTACTTTGTAAATATTTTCTGCCTCTGAATCTTCAGGTCACTTCAGTCTGAGCAACCTGCTTAACCTACTTAATATGTGTAGGGTAGGGTTCTTCCCAAACTTGTGGGTTTGTATAAGATAAGGTAATGCCTTTGGGGAAATCTAACGCATACTAAGTTTATGAAGTATTGTAATTCAATATGTTACTGAAGAAATAGGAAAAAACTTGGTATTATAAAGTGGTGTCTTGATAAAATTAGCCTAAAATACCAATGGAAAGCCTATAAAATACTAGATGGATATCATCGGAAAGATTATTAAAAATAAGTGAGCTTTGTTTTTTTTATAAGGCTTTTCATTTCATATTTATTACCAGTGTGTCAATATAGAACATTTTATAAATGATTAGTGACAAGTAGATACCAAGATTTTTCAAATACCAAGTACCAATATTTTCTGATAAATATCAGTGTTCCCAAAATAAAATAACCAACATTAGCACAATTTCAGGAGATGGCGATACCACAGCATAATATACCCAAATTACAAAAATCATATACATTAAACTTTCCCAGTATAAAGAGACTCCTCAAGAACTGCATGATAATGTTAAACTGCCGGCTTGTACCAGCTTGTGTTCATGCATGAATTTATTTGACAAATTCCTTCACAAGGAATTGCTTAGGCATTAAAAGTATTGGCCATTTTTGGTTCTGATCTTTAAAAAGAGATCACTGTGTGATGTTTATAAAAGAAACTTTTTCATTTTAATCCTATGATGTATTACTTGGGTAACCAGACAGCTATGCTGAGAGGTAAAACTTCTTATGTTTGTGAAGTATGAATATTGCAAAACCGTTCTGTTTTTTAAATTGATTTTATGGTTTGTCATTTCTGAGAATTCCCAGGTCCCTTTATCCCTGTGCGGCAGTGACTGTGGAGCATGAATTGATTGTCCTCCTTGAATGCTTTGCTATTTCTCTTCCATTTTTTTGCTTTGATGCTTTTGTTTAGGGAAGAGAACTGACAACTCAAGTTAAAGTTTAATGTTATATAGTGTATCCAAATGTAAATATAAAGCAGCTGTACTTAATGGGTAAGTTATAGTTGATCTGACACTTTTAGTAATATATTTAGTTTAAGGAGTAAAGGAGGATGTAATTTTTGTTAATGTTTATCTTGTACAAATGATTTTATTTATAAGCATTTCTTTAAAAAGAATATTCTTATTATAGAAAATTTGAAACATATACAAAAGTGTAGAGAAGAGAATTATGTACCTTTTTGTTGTCATCACTTAGCTGAAATAATTATCAACTCATGGTCAATTTTGTTTCATCTCTTCTCCCAATTACTTTGAAATAAATCTAAAATACTGTATCATTTTAATTAAATAGATATACTGATAGTCTCTACTTGATGAGACTTTAATCAGGCTCCTCTGAATTCTCTTCCCAATCATAGGTGTCTCAACTTTGGACTTGTTTGTTTTTATGTTGCTCAATTTTGGCAAGAATCTTGTCAAATTGGTTTATCTTGAAACCCCCCCCCCCATCCTCCACCGTCCTGCAGGTGATGTCTCATCACCCTGTATCTTTAGCAAGAATCCTGTTAGGGCTGTTTAGCTAGAATCTCCCCTTACCTCTTAGTAATTTTTCATTGACCAACACCCCCCAATCCTCTCCTTATATGAATTCCCACTTCCTTGTTGTATTGGGAATTGAGCCCAGTTCTAGATTGAGGTCTCTTTTCCCTATTGCAGTAGTCCTGAATAAAATCTGTTTGTACTGTTTTAACTGCTATCCACCTCTGGTTTTTCTTGAACTATATATAGATCTCATTTTGGATTTCTAAAAGATAAGAATTCTTTTTTTTTTTTTAATTAGTTTCAAGTGTACAAGACAAGGTAATACTTAGACGTTCATCATTTATATCCCTCACACTGTGAACCCCCCTCCCCCATCCAAAGAATTCTTTTAAAGCCATTATCACATCTAAAGTATGAATAATTTCTTAAAATCAAATATCTTGTTTATTTCACATTTACCCAATTGTTTCATAAAAAAATTGTACATTGAAATTGATATATCTCTTAAATTATTTTTGTTTTGTTTTTAATTCTATAGCCCACCTTCCCTTTTTTTTCCCCCTTACTATTTATTTGTTGACTAAATCAGGTCATTGGCTTCCTAGCTTGGGTTTTCCTGGTTGTGTTCCTGAGTGGTCATTTAACATGTGTCTTTGTTTTCTGTATTTCCTGTAAATTGGTAGTTCTGTTATGGTAGACTGGAAAGGTCTGCTTGCCTGCATGCGTCCAAGCTAAAAAAGACTCAGACAGGAGTTTGCAGCAAAGAAAGTAAAGGTTAATTTAAGGAGTTGGCACTAAGTCCAGAGATACAGGTAAGCCAGTGCTCTCAAAAACCTAGCTCCCCAGTGGCTTCGATAGCCAGGTTATATATGGGAAAAATCATTAACCGTGGTTACCATGGGAGCTGGGGCTGGGTGCCCTGCTGATTGGTCCGTTCGAAGGCTGGGCGCCACTGTTCATGGCTGCTGGTCCTGGGATCAGTCATGACATCCCTCTGTCTGGTTTCCAGGGGATGTGGTCCCTGGGGCTGTTCTGCTTTCATGAGTCGGAAGCTGAAACATAACGGAGGCCAAGGTGTTGTCTTTGTTAGACTAAAACCTATCCTAGTTTTGTTACCGGAGAGTGAGTCCTTTTCTGCGCAATGTCCAGGTTCTTGGCGTCTCGAGCAAACAATTGAATGAGATACAGAAATAAAGCGGTGAAAGAGTTGTTTATTAGAAGAAATAGTACACTTCAAAGAAATAGAAGAGGACCCAAGCAGCAGAGAATGGTTCAAGGGCCGAAGGTGGCATTAGTAGGAGAAAAGTACACTCCAAAGAGTGTGGAGCGGGCCGAGCAAAGGAAGAGGCTCAAAAGGCTCTGACCAGCGAGGACTTGGAGTTTTTATCCCTTTTTCTCTAGAATGGGCTGTTCCTTTGCAGGTGTGGGGTCACTTGATGGACACCTGTGGTTGACAAGAAGCTATTACCTCATCTTTTTAGACTGCGCATGAGTGGCCGGTTTGATTTGGTTGGGTATCTTGTACCCATTTGTTCCTCATAGGGGTTGATAATTAGGATGAAAAGGGAAAGTTTTGGACAAAGATGGGAGGTCTTTTGGGTGGTTAAATACTGTGGGTTATGCAGGAATGCAGAGACCTGATGCCTCACTCTAACTGCCTGCCTTGATTTCCCCTTGAGAGACGTGATCCCCATAAAATCTCAATGGGAAGTTGAGGGACAGGAGGTCTATTCTGTATCTGTTTCCTGCTGGGCAGGGGTGTAGAGCTGTCCCTACCTATTGGGGGATTCATGGAACTCTCGCCCTATCTGATCTTAGATGAGAGGAAGGGGTCCCGGGATCCGCCTGGAAGACCGCGTTGGCTTCTTTGGTTGGGACTGGCAATCTTGCTGGGGTATCCTCTGCATCCCCAAGGCCCCTAAATGAGGAAAATAGGTTTTAATTAATAAATCTGTTAGCACTAGAGAGCCTGTGGCCATTCAACCAGTCATTTAGGTGGCGTCAGTTGTCTCCAGAGTTGGGCCCTGGATGGGCTGGAAAGAACATCAACAAGTACACTGGCCTTGGGGAATGTTAAAACCTATTTACCTATTTGGTTTCTGGGATGGCCAAGAGTTAGGTCTCGAATGGCTTGGGGGATGCGTGGTTACAGTTACAGCTAAAAGCAAAAAACATTTTTTAAGTACATCTAATGTAGATTTCTTGGATCATATGTGTTAGCAAGGGCTCAAATATACTACAGTCATATATTATGTATTGTTATATGTGTGTATAGTTACATAGTTATAATACTGTAGTCATCTATAGTCATCTGTTGTGCCTTCCTGCAATATGCCTCAGAGAGGTTGTGATTTATCCAGAATCCATATGGAGTTGAGGTTAGAATCTCCTACGGTGCATTTGAAAGCAGAAATATCTTTTCCTTCTGAATCTTAAATTCTCTTTTTGTGCTGCCACTGTAGTGTTTTTGTTCTTCAGAGGTTCCGTCCTGAGCAGTCCTCTACCCCGCCACCAGCTGTGCCTAAAACTTCTTGAATTTGTCTTCTGTTCTCTTTTTACTTCAGCCCCACTCTGATCGCAGTTCAGTTTGTTAATGGGGTAATACCTAATCTCTGTCAAAGTCCTCTTTGCCACACCTTCCACATGCAATTGGAAAAGCCTGAATAATAATTCTTGTAAGAGAAACGTTTTGGCAGCCATAGACGGCATAAGCATGAGAGATTTGTTTATCTTAGAAATTTAAAAAATTTTCAGATTTATGATTACAAAAGTAATAATTTAAAAATGAAATATGTAATATATGTGTTAAAACATTAAAAACATTGTAGAACTATAATATATAAAGTGAAAACTAAATGTGTGTCATTGTCCTCCCCACTTTACCTCATTCCTTTCTCAGTGATAACAATTGTTGAGAGTTTGGTGTGTCTCATTCTAGACAGTAAAAACATATACAACTTATATATATATTGTATATACATGCACATATATACAAAATTTTTAACTAAAAATAATTCAAAACTTTTTACTAATGATACAAAACTTGTACTTATGTAACATTTTCAATATATTTTGTAGGGAAGGTACTCTTCCCCCTCAGTTAGTGCTGGCTAGCTGTGCTTTTCATTTTTCCTTTATGACCAAGTTGTAAATCAGGAAAAACAAGTTAAGAGGGTGTCTGCAAATACCAGGAAAACTTTCACATAGATTTTCATTTTATATAAAGGCGTGAAAGAGTGTAAATAGTGTTAGGCATGGCCGGAGGAATGAGTCGCTGTGGGATGTCAGGCCAGAGCAGAGGGAAAAGACCATAATCTCCCTGAGCAAAGAGGAGTATGGAGTTTTAGAAGAGAGGGTAAACGAGTCTGTTCCCCCTTTAATGCTTCAGGGGGTTTTCCTTGACGGAAGGTTTCAGGGCCTGACCAAGCCCCCCAGCTCCACACCTTGGCCCCAGGTCGCTGTCCTGACTGCCCAGGTGCTGATGACAGGCCCCTAGGAGATAAAGCAGGCAAGACAGGATCAAGACAAGATGGCTTCTAAGATAAGCCATCTGGCCTAAATATGGCTTAACAAATAGTATCATAAAAGCTAAATTATGAATGCCATATAGCATATGTTCTTAAAAAGTCTTATAATAGTAAAATTTACATACCAAAGGATCACAAAGGACCAAATTTGTACTTAATTTGTTAAAGTTAGCTCTTGATCAAAACTTTCCTTGTTTAAAAAAATTATTTTTAAGAAAATTTGAAAAATACAGAAAACAGAAAGAAAAAAAACCTCAGTCTTTTCATAAATGTTAATAGCCAAAATAAGAATTAGAATATTCCTATGGCAGTAATTCTAGTCTATATTCCTTTCCTAAAACCCTTTTTCCCAAATCCCACATGGGATTTTATAAGAAGGTCTGTCTTTCGGAGGTTCAAACTTTTCGAAATATAAAAACTTTATTCCACACCCAATGAAAAAAAATCCAAAATAACTAAAATATACTGGATAAATTGAATAGCATTTCTTTTTACTGCCATCTGATTTCTCTCATTTTTCATTTCCCCCAATTCCTAATAAATGCCTCACATTGAAGTAGGTCTTAGATGTTGGCTCATTCAATGCTTTGGAAATCAAATTTTATAGAACGTCTGAGTCTTACGGAATTGCTTCTAATGGATAGCACATTTTTATTTAGTGGCACTGCAAGACTTGCTATTTCAGAAGGAGAATCTCCTAGTGTAGAGGAAGAACTTCAGGGGTAGCTGTAAAAATTATGAGCATCAACTTTTTTCTTTTGAATGACAGTGTGAAACAAAAAGTTGCTTTTTTCCTGAATTTCATAAAAATTTTAACAAAGACAGAGTACCTTTTGAGACTTTGTACTAAAAGCCTTTTTTTTTAGAGCACAAAATATTTGTGAGGTAGGAAGAGTAGGAAGATAGATAGGAGAGATAGGAAAATCTCCTACCTAATCTCTTTTTTCATTGTTTCACAAACAATAGCTAAGTTACTTAGTATGTTGATAAGTTTTCTTCTCAAAAGCTAGAATGTCTTACTAGCTGGTAACTTGAAAGAAGGAAACAAGAGGCTACTGATGTGGATTATTGAGATAAAATACTACTCAACTGTTCAATTACTGAATTTTTTGAACCCACTGTAAAAGTCTGACATACATTTTAGATAATTAAAAATAGACTTAAAACCCAGTCTCTTGAAGCCTTTGATGTGTTCTAGTTCATGATTCACATGACATTACTATATAAAAATTAGTACATTTATCTTATAAAAATCACATGACCTTCTTAGAGTGTTGCTCCCATTTTCCTACATTAGAAATGAAAAGGGACATTGTCTACATCCAGAATTTACTTTTCACGTCTCTATATTAAACACTTTGTTCCCTGTGTATTTATCTTAAAATAAAAAAGAAGTAATGTTTCTATTGTCTCACTGTCGTTGCCACTGATAATGTAGAAGCTATACTGTGAGTGCTTTAAAATTCTCAAACCAGTTTTGTTTGTTATACGCGGAGCTTAGTCATCATCGTACGTAGCAGGACCTCATTAAGAAGGCTGTTCCGCCTCTAAGCCTGCCTTGCTAGATTGTAGCCACTAGCAACCGGGCTGCAATAATTTCCCTTTGATGACATCATCTACTGTGGAAGAACACAGTTGCTTCAGCGAGTCGAACTACTTACAGTTCTAACCCTCCTCAAATATGGCATCTCCCTTGCTTCCTGCAGCAGGGGTGGAAGAAATGCCACTGTCTTTTTAAGCTAGCAGGCATTTCTTTTTCTTTTTCTTTTTAAAAATTCTAATCATGGAGGCTGCTTCTGATCCCTATTTGCCTTATGACGGGGGAGGAGACTATATTCCCCTGAGGGAATTACATAAAAGAGGTAATACCATCCCCTTGCTATGAATCCTCTGTTGGTATGTTTTGCATGCGGCTGGGCGGTTCTGTAATTTAAACAGGTTCTTTAAACACTGCAGTATGTTGTTTAGTTTGCCTGGGTTGTTAGTGAGGGGTAAATGCGACCTTCTGAATGTTCTGTAGTCACCTCTGATTGTTTTCTCTGGCAGATTAGTACTGCTTCAGATCACATCGCACTCCGACTCCATCTTCTGTGTGAAATACTCTATTTAACTGCGAAAATGAATTAATCCGCCTTTACAGCTAACTAAAGTCGTGTTTGTTGGCATCTAAAAAGTAATGTTGTTCTTCGTTCGGAAAACTTATCTTTTAATTTACACAGAGAAATCAACTGCGTGGCTGTACCATTATATTTCAGCTGCTGCCAATTACCATGTAGCTTTCACACCACAAAGTAAATTTATAGTAAAAGCTATACCTACATTTTAGAGCTCTGAAATGGCAATAAAGATGAACACATTTTTATATTAATATTTTCCATTTAATATGCATTTCAACTTATTAAGATTAGTTACATTGTCTTACACAGATATCTTGTAAAAATTGATATGATGAAAACATTTAGGGTAATTTTTGCACGTCAGAAAAAAATAATAGTCAATTGTTTGTAAAAACTGGAAAAGTATCCAGCATTCATGTAACTTTTGGCAGATACTGTCAGGGTCTCCTTAAAACTGATTACATGTTAATTAAACTGCTTTCTTGTTGTTGTTTTTTGGTTGTTGTTTTTTTTTCATTTTTCTTAAACTCATTCCAAAAATAGGCTGGTAATTGTTCTAGAAAAAAAAATTGAACCTGAAGAAAAATCTCTTAGCTAGATGACTTCATTTATAAGGTACATTAGTTTGAATTACTGCATGGTATTGCACTCATTTTTATGGTTTACCCAAACTTTTATATGAAGTGAATAAGGAAGTTGTAATTTTCCTGAGCATATTTAGCCTGTTTTATTTAAAGTATAGTTTGTATTCTGATAACTTTTTTTTAGTTTTAAATTCCATTACAATTAAAAAGCTAATATAGTCAGCGAATATTTATTGGTTGCATTGTGTCTACTAGACACTATTTTAGGCTCTGAACAATTACATTATATATCAGTAATATTCTGTTGTTAGTAAAAGCTTGCTTTTCAGATTTTGAGGAAAACTGCATGAAGATCATGTTACATATACAGGATTGTGCTTCTCTTACAGTTGCCCTCTTAATAAAATTTATATACATAATTTTATATATATTATGTATTATATATATTATACGTGTATAATATATATTTTACACGTATAATATATATATATATATATATATAATTTTAGAACGTTTGGGGAAATACCTAAAAGCATGAAGAAGGAAATAAAAATTTCTCATAATCTTACCATCCAGAGTTGTTGGTATTTTTTTGTCCCGTAGTTCTTAATGTGTTTTTAAACTCTACTTTTTACTGTGTTCCCATCACCCCTTTGCTAGTAAGGATTTCTTTAAACAGGAAGCAATGCGATGAATGGTGACTGTTCAAATGTCACAGTATTTGCTAATCAGTAATTAAACTGTAAAACAAGATAAACTGTTTTATTCTTTTTTTTTTTCCTGAGCTATTTACAACATCTGTTTGTTGAAGATAATAAACCAGAAGACCTAGGCTTGGGAAATTTAAATTCTCAGTGTTAAGCTTGACAGTTATTGAAAGAAGTCACTTATGGATTCCTCTTTATAAGATATGCAAATAGTAAGAAATAAACCAGTGCTTATGTGAGAGTAGGCATGGTTACTGATAAGGTTATTACTAAGATATAAATTTTTTGTTTCTATATTTTCATAAATAATCCTTTAGGAATCTTGTTTAAGGTCTAAATCAGTCCAAATAGGTTCCTTGTCCCTTCCTGAGATTAGTGAATATAAGCCAATGTCATTTGGAAGTAAATTGTGTCTTTGTAGTTATTAGGCTTACTTGACTGTACTGTAGTTTCCTAGTATCGGTGGATAAGAGATTCTTTTCCATCATTTGTGACCTGTTGTAGCCATGCATCAACACAAAGGAATTAGAGATGTGGAGATAAGCAGCTAACATAAATCAAGAAAACTATCAGCTTCCCTGTCAGAACAAAATTGCAATGGCGGATCTCTTTAGGCCAATAAAGGGTGAAGAGGCCTATAATTGAAGTATGAAATTATAAAGGATATCAGTAAAGTAAACATGAATCTGTTTACTGAAACCCAGAGTGCTAGAGTTAGAGATTACCTTTAAGGAGTAGATTAAATGTAATACTACTTTTCTAGGTGAGATGGTAACTGATGTAGCTTCTTACGTACGTGAATAATATTGAGACTGGAAATGTTGGTAGATTAAAAATATAATTAGTTAATATATTGTTGATGGATTAGAAATTAAGATGACATTCTAGAAATAGCCATTTCTTGGGGTAAATTTCCTATCCAGAAACTATCAAGTTCTTTCATAAAATGTCTTTAACATTTTCATCAGTGAAAAAAATCTTGCTTTAGTTGGGTTGTCAGTTTTATACCTTGACTTTCTTCTTAATTTGTTATGACGTTTATGTAGTTTGGGTTCTGAAGTCTTTCTTCTACCAGAGCCTATCATGGATGTGATCTTTTGGACTTTAAGCCTCCATTTATTATTTCCTGAGGGACCTTTAAAAATTATTTGACTATGAATTGTTTCATTCAATGAATTTATTGAGCTTTGTGTGTATGTGTTTGTGTGTGTGTGCATATATATGTATGTATGTATATCTGGCACTGTTAGGTGCTGTGGAAAAAGATGGTGGCAGTAATAATATTAATAGTAGCTAATACTTAATGTAGAATTTACTTTTTGCTAAGTGCTGTTTTAAGTCCTTTAGGTGTCTCAGTCTGTTTATGTGTGGCAAATCGTTTTAATCTTCATCTTAGACTTATGAAGTAGGTGCTGTTCTGATCCCCATTTTCCTGTTAATGAAATGGAGGTAAAGAAATGTTAAAAGTAAGGATTTGATCTAGATGATTGGGCTTATACTCTATTCTTAGGGACAGACTGCTTCTTACTGTGTATCTCTGTCATAACGTGGTGTTTTGAGTCTGGAAGGCACATAAAAAGGCTTCCCGAGTTTAAAAACAAAGAGACAAAGCCCCAGGGAAGTTAATACATTTCTAATGAATGGTATAGAATGCATGTTCTCTGGGACTTTAAGAGGAGGACGTGATCAGTCTCCTTTTGACAAGTGGCATCAAAGTAGGCCAAGTTTTGAAGTACACAAGGGAATTTGATATGGTGTTCCTGGGGGGCGGGGGAGATAGAATGAGTACGTGCTCTGGTCGGAGTAAATGCCTCATATGGTGTTTCCTGGTTACTTTTGTTGCATCAGTGCGGCAGTAATATAGAAACGTAGAAGGTAGAAGAGTGCCAGATCCAAAAGGAAACTTGAATGCCAGATGAGTAACAGTCTTACACCACAAAAACTGTGGCCTTCCTATCGAAATAAGAGTTTGAGGTCTTACTCTTTTATGTTTCTATCCGACATCATTTCTTGACATTCATTAGCTCAGAGTTGTACTCAAGTAAAGCTTTCTTCGTTCCCATTATAATAGATGAATTTGTTCATTTTTATTCCCTCCTAAGGTACAGTAGTTAAAATTTTTGGCACATTATTTGGAAATTCCAGGTATTAGATGATATTCTTATTGCTATAGGGACATTCTGTAGACTCTTTGTAAAATGATTTTAGGGTTTGAGTCATTACTGTTCTTCTATTACCTTTAATCTTTTAACCAACTAGAAAATTAAATCTCTTCTTACAAATTAATTCATCTAATTGTCTGTAAATTAAAAGACCAAATAAAGATTCTTCATTTGATATCAGAAACTCTTTGTATTCTAAAACAATAATATAAAACAAAGCCTGTCTTTAAATTTATTTGCCTACGGTATCTGAATTTAAAATCTTCAATAAAATCTGGTTCATATTACTATCTCTAGCTGTTTTCTAAAAATAACCTACACTTTACTATGATTCATTTAATATCATCTCATGGCTTGTCATTAGTCAGAAATGCTTTATGTAGCAAGATTTCATAATGTGAGCAGGTCTGCCACACATAATTAGGTTTATAAATTTGGCTATTTTTCCAGCATTGAAGTCTCTTCTTTGTGCATATACAAAACCACAGGAGACTGGTGGCTTAAATTGTATTTTAAAATTTTGTTTTTATTTTTTTACTTAACATGTTTAATTTGTAATTTTTTGTAGTCCTTTACAACCATAATTAGATAAAAAATGGGTTTACTTTAGTACCTGTCAATTATTCCACATGCTATTTAAGAGAACAGATTTCATAAACATTTTTTTATTCATGTAATATATACATCATATTATATGCAGACATAGTAAATGAACATGAACTTATTTCCAGTTGTACAGATGTCTTAATATCCACATCTCTACCTAAGGATCTGCTTTTTTAGGTGGCAATACAATACAGACGAAAACAGTGAATTGTGGAATGGGCTCACATTGCTGCTGACTAGTTTTGTTCTTTTGGTCAACTTCTTTGGGATTTGGTTTTAATTTCCAAGTCTTTGCAGTTTAAATAGATGGCAGTTAAAAACAACTGTGGATGGCGGAACAAATTTAAAGAGCATGACTTCATTTCTCCAGCAGACATTTAATTGACCACCTACTAAGTACAAGGCACCATGCTTGTCTTTACCCTTTTAATCTTTCATTTGGGAGTCTGCTAACATTCTGGAACTTCCACTATCAACTTACATTAATTTTTCCCTCCCTCGCCAGGATGACCATTTCTTATCAGGTCACCGAGGGAGAGAAAAAATATAACATTGGGGATTAGACTTCCTGCTCTTAACATAGAGAAGAAACTGGGAAGTCAGAGAATATGTAGAGTTTTGGATTTCTGTGCCTTCTTCCATCATTAAAAAAATAATTATATGTTTTATGTGTGTGTGATAGGACAGTAATCTGCATTATTGCAAGAATCACTGCTGTCACATCTTTTGAGATCGACCCCAGAGGTAATAAGTAATAGTAAATAAATATATACCTACTTTTTTTCATGTAATACTATTATTTAGATACTCCCCTTTGAGAAGAGACTTAGAGTGTTGAAGATGTGTGACTTTGAAATTTACTGATAAACTCAGCTTAAGGTGCAACGGTTAAGTACTTTTTTTAAAACTCCGTTCAACTATATATTGAGGGCTAGTGGGTGGGAATATAAAGGTTTTTATTTATGAGAAAGGAGATAATTTCATTAATGTTTGTATCCTCCAGTTTGAGTGTTTGTCAAATGCCAGGTTTTCACATGTTGGTTATGAAATCAGTTGGGTTGTGACCAGTAATAAAAAAAAAAAAATGGTAAAATATCAGAGTATATGCCAAATAGTAAGTATACCAAGTTTAGCTTTACTTACTGTATTTCCCTGAAAATAAGACCTAGCAGGACAATCAGCTCCAATGCGTCTTTTGGAGCAAAAATTAATATAAGACCTGCTCTTATATAAGATCCAGTCTTTTATATCTTATCATATATCATATCATATCATATATCATATCATATTATGTTGTATTATATTATACCAGGTCTTATATTATGTTAAAATAAGACTGGGTCTTATATTAATTTTTGCTCCAAAAGACGCATTAGAGCTGATGGTCTGGCTAGGTCTTATTTTTGGGGAAACACTGCATGTACTAATATATACACATGTATATGCCACATTATTTTTTTCCTAAAGCATGTAAAAGTAAGATGTAGACATAAATGAATAAGCTTTTACTTCTAAAAACTTCAGTGTGTATTTCCTTATGAAACGACAGTCGCTTATATATAGCGACAGTACAATTTTCAAAATCAGAAAATTAGTATTGATCAGTGCTATTATCTGATCTACAGACTGTTTTCAAATTTACCAGTTGTCCCCCTGTGTTCTATAATATAAACAGAAACAACATTTTTTCCTGGCCCAGGATCTAATAATCTAGGAGCACATGTTACATTTAGTTGTCATGTCTCTTTCATCTCCTTTAATCTAGAAAAGTCCCTCAGTCAATCTCTGTCTTTCATGACTTCAACACTTTTAAAGAATGCAAGCCATTTACTTTATATTAGGTTAGTACACAAGTAATTGCAGCTTTTGCAATTATTTTCAACCTTTTAAACTGCAGTTACTTTTGCACCAATCTAATATTATGTGGAAAGCAGAGTCAAAGATTCTCAAATTTATCAAGTTATTAGAAATGATCTTACGATATTTATTCTCCAGTTGCTTTCTCTTAAGAAAATGTGTGACCTTTCAGTTAGCTTTTGCAAAGTGGAAATTACTGAATAAATTCAGGATAGAGGGGGGAAGAAAGAGCTAGTATACTTGAAGCTTTTACGTATAAGGTTTATAGCGTATGTCTTATGTGAATGAACATGGGTCGCTGCAGGGGTTGGGCCTTTGAACGCTTAGCCCAGAATGATAAATTATTTATTCCTGGAGTACTTCTGCCAGAACACCGAAATCAATATAGTACTCTCCTTTTAGAAGTTTTACACCTTTTTCCAAGGCAAACATTCAGATGTATTGAATAGGAAAAAAAGAAGAGGACCCTGTTTTATCTGGGAGAAGTAAACAGACATTAAGTTTATTTGTGCAATATGCAGTATTTATTATTTAAAATTTTAACCCCTTCTATATTAATGCTAGTTCCTACTGCCTCTTTAAATTATCAAGAAACAGAGCTTGCAACCTACAATGTAGTTTATTTGGTTTATATCTTAACAGTAATAAAATTAGTCCTTGGTATCAACATGGTGACCCTTCGTGCAACTCTCTCTTCCCTTTCACCCCACAAGTGATTTATGATAATCTCTTGCTCTAATCTAGGCAGTGTTTATAGTGATTGGGGAAAGTGCAGATTCTGGCTTTGTCAGATGATAGCATTGTGAACTGACTTAACATTTATGATAGTTTCTTTATCTGTAAATAAAAGGGAATGAGTCATTTTAAATCATCAGACTGCAAGAGTCTTCTTGTGTTTTATTTTTACAGTGTTTATATAAACATTAGTATAGCACCACTCTTTATATTCTAGTTACATTTCCATTAAAATGACACACTTCTGGATTATTTTAGGAATACATATCTATATTACTGTTACATAATTTGAAGATGTAAGTTGTAATCACTAATGCTAAAATCACCTATCTGAAATTATGTATCAGCTTTTCTAAGATTTTAGGGCTTTAGAAAAATTTCAAATGCTTCTTTACTAATATGTCTTTATAATAAGGTATAGGGTATGTCATATAGATATTTAATATTCAAAGATTACTTGTCCAAAGTTACTTAGATGTCTAGGACTAGACTCTGTGAGCAGGCTTATTTTTGATGCTCCAGTATGAGTTTGATAGGACATACCATAATCATTGTGCCTTATTTCCAAATTTTGGATAATTTTTCTTCATTTGAATAATTTTCTTCATTTCCTCTGTAATGATTATTTCAAGTGATACTATTACTAATGAGTCATGCGTCTTTTGCGTTGTAGGAACTCATTATACAATGACAAATGGAGGCAGCATTAACAGTTCTACACACTTACTGGATCTTTTGGATGAACCAATTCCAGGTGTTGGTACATATGATGATTTCCATACTATTGATTGGGTACGAGAGAAATGTAAAGACAGAGAAAGGCACAGACGGGTAAGTGTTTTCAGTAATTATTATAATGCATAGTTAGATCATTGAGTAATATACGTTTCCAGAAAGGATTTGAGATAGCTTTAAAAAAAAAAAGGTGTATAATAAGATAAAACAGGAAGGCAAGGGAAAGCGGCACGAGTTTGGGGGAAGATTAGGCCACATTCAGGATTTGGAAGTCAGCATGATTTTTGGCCTTCATCAGCCCAGCAGCTATGGCAAAGAGGAAACTTGTTGCATAATTCTTATTATTCAGAAAGAAAAAACTTTTCTGGGAGATGTTTTATTTGGTTTTTCTGTTTTGTTTTACTTGGTTTTAAATTCTGAGATATTTCTAAATAAGTCCTGTGTAGGACATATTGAGTGTCTTAATGAATCACTAATCAAAAACAGCGGCTTTTACTAAAAAGTACAACCTTTGGATCTTTTTGTTGTTGATTGTGACTTACTGGTGTAATGTAATCCGAAAATAAATTTAACAAAGAGAAAAAAATGTATCTTTGACAATAAAATACCAAATTCCAAAGCCCCTTTATAACTTTGAGGTCTGAAATTTACTTATAAATGAAAACAACTACTTGTACAAATTAGTTATAATCTTTCATATTAATGTATAATGGATTTTAAGCCTGAAATTGGAATCAGATTATATCTGTTATGAAAAGCACAGCCTCTGAGATTCACCAGTCAATAGTTAGCTTTTCTGGAAACATTACAAATAGAGTTTAACTGAAAATCAGACCCAGTTCATGAAATCAGTATTCTAATCTAGTGATTCTCAAACTTTTTGGTCTCTGATTCCTTTTAAACTGTAAACAATTATTGAGGATGACTATGGAGCTTTATGTAGTTACATTATTTGATGTTTACCATATTATATATGAAAACAGAAATTTAAAAAATATTAATTCATTTCAAAGTAACAAGAAACCCATTTCATATTAACATAAAAATGTATTTATATGAAAAATAATTATATTTTCCAAAATAAAAAATATTTGGTGAGGGAGTGACATTGTGTTATTTTTTCATAAATCTCATTATTGTCTGGTTTAATAAGAGACTGCTGGGTTCTAATATCTTCTTCTGTGTTCAGTCTGTTATGATATGCTGTTTTAATTGAAGTAAATTGAAGAAAATCCAGCCTCACAGTTGGAAAAGCTAGGCGTATTTTAATGACCTCTTAGATCATTGCAGATATTCTTCTTTGATACTGCACCAAAGTGACAAGTGGTAGTTTCTTAAAGGTTAGTTGCAATGCATAATCTGAAACTATATCAGTGCACTTTTTGTGTCCTGTTACATTAAAATCCATTGGTTCACCTTGAACTTTGGATGATTTTTAACATCATACAATGGTCACTTGGGAAATAACTGATTCGCTGATTTATGCAGTTCTTTCAAGTGTTAACATTTTTCATTATATAATATTTTTTTTAAAAAATCACATTTGTTAATTTCAACATTCATCTCTTCAGAAAAGTCTTTAAGTGTTGGGAATCTGTCATCCTTACAGTGAGGAATACAAGTTTTCCAAAATTCTAATTTTCCTTGAAAGCTCGTATTCTATCATTGGAAACAAATGTTTATTTTACTTGAAACAACAGGCTTACTTGGTCTGTTTTTTGAGAAAATACCTGTCAAATTCCCAAGTCTGAAAACCCATAGTTTGGTGTCTTTCTTTCAAGTAAAAATGGTGTTCCATGTAAGTGTCTAGTTTATTTGCAGCTCAAATAAATCCCACGAATGCTATTCCTTCATACATAACCTCATACTTCACTATGCATCATGAATGCTTTGTATACACTCACATCATCACACACAATATTAAAAAGACTCAATGATCGAGGCATAATAATTTTACTGCTCCATCAAAGACATTCTTAAGTGAAACTGGCACTGACTTTTTTACTGGGCTATGTGGCCGTGAAGAATGTGATGATTGCCAGTACATTTAAATGCCACTGCCTTGATTTGTGCCGAGTAGACAGCAGTTTTGCTATTGTTTTCGTGTTATCTGTGAAAATGTCAACAGTGAAAAAGGCACATCATGGTTTAGTGTTATTATGAAAATAGTTTTGACTTTGACGACCCCTTGAAATCCAATTACATGGATTTCCTTAAGTTCAGATTGTAGAGAAAAGGGTGAAAATGTGAAATCATATGGTTCTCTCACATCCCCAAAGTTCATTGATGAGGTTTGGTTTGCTTGTTTGGTTTTTGTTTCATATATTCATGCACTCATGGTTCTCTCACATCCCCAAAGTTTATTGATGAGGTTTGGTTTGCTTGTTTGGTTTTTGTTTCATATATTCATGCACTCATGGATTTAAACATATTCGATGTGTTTTCATCATCATGATTTTTATACTGACTGATGTCCATGTTATTCCATTTTGACGAGTGGCAGCTTATTTTGGTTGGTTCATGTGTCCTTAGACACTTCCTTTGTAGACTTTGATGTATTCTGGAAAAACAAGATGATCCTTATTTAGCTCATGTTACACGTCTCCTGCACCAAACTGGATGCAGGAAACTGGCTTTTCCTCCAAGGAGCTCTGGTACCTTTGGAGAAAAATGGCATCTAGGCAGTCTGGGCATGAGAGATACTAATTGCTTCTGGGTTGGCCACGGCTAGTCTCTTAAGTTTATAGCAACCTTCCAACTTAAATTCAACACTTAAGGCTTTTATTTAACCTCTAGGTCTCAAATCTGTATCTTATTCCAACCATGCCCCAAATCTCAATGTCACATATATAACCATTTGATTTACGACATAATACCCAAACAGCAATTTCAGAATAATATTAACCAACACTGTCGCCAGATAGTATGCTTACTGAAAAGTGTGTGTTTTCCTTTTTTATAATACTCTTTGTCCTTAGTGTTTACCCGCTAGGATTATACATACTAATTACTTGGTTTTCAAGTCCCTGTTCCTTCCAATCTATTGCTTTCTTCCTTTTCTAAGTAATGATTTATATTTAAAATTTTATGGTTTATCACTTTATTTCTAAGAATATAAGCATATATATTATATACTTATCTTTTTTTTTTTTTTTTTATAAACAGGAGCATATTGTGCGTACTTTTATCCACCTTGCTTTTTCCCACCTGCATCACACTGTATCTGCCTTATTCTTCTTTGGAATGGCTGCAGACTTTTTTATTACATAGATGTACTGCAGCTTATTTGACCAATGCCATATTGATGAACATGTAGATGAGTTCCAGTTTTTAATTATATTTTATTAAACATTACAGTTATTTTTATTGAGAAAAGACAACATGAGGTTTAGTGATTGTTTTGGAAAGAAATGACCTACCTTCAATCCTAAAGAATGGTTAATATCTGTGATTGGTTGCATATAGTATGGAAAGAGTAAAATTACCTCATTCAACTTAGCACTTACTGAGTCTTTTTAATGGGACCCTATGGCTTAAAATAGGCCAGATATTTGCAATAGACCAGGTCATTTACTTCCAACTATAGCCCTCTTGTGGGATGTCCTAGGCTGAGAATATTGCTTTTTTTTCTTCCTCAACTTTTATTTATGTGCTGGTAGTAATGTAGGAACTACCTAGGATATGGCTTTTTAAAAGCAGCGATCCTAGTGAAACAGGAAAGGTTAGGGTTTTAGGTTTAGAAGTGCATTCCTACTAAGAGATGGAGGACATGGCTGCTTCTGTCTTAGGAGAGTGAGATCTGGATATCAACTCTGTTAAGGTTCTGCTAATCCCCGCTCCTCCACTGTATTCAGTTGAGGACATTTCTGATTTACACAGTAATTAGAAAAGAGCCTCTGGACCCTACCATTTGGATTGGAGTTTTCCATGACTGCATATTTACATGCCCACAAATTTATTTGTCAATTGATTTTATAGTCCCTCTATTCACATGACTATTCTATAGACTGCATTTATGGGCACGGTGCTGTTATTCACTGACCTTACCTTTTAAAGAATAGATAACCCATTTAACTGCTAGGACCAGAGAATAACTGGGGAACGATAGACATTTCAAGCTATAATGGCTTATTTCTGTTAATATAAAAGATGTATACCAGCTAAGTTTGATACAATTTAGGCCAGTCTAGGTCAGACTTTATATGGTTTGTGGACCCTTTGCTTTCAAATTCTGAGATTCTTGTTAATAATACAGATCTCTGGGTAAATGTCTGTCCTCTGGTTTACAGGTATAACAACTTATAGTGGTTTTGCCCCAAACTCACCTTTCCCATTATTTAGTTTAGAAAGTACTGTCTGGTGTATAGTAACTGAGAAAAATTGTTAGATTCTAGAATTGTGGCTTCTATTTATAGTTTGAAAAATGAAGCATAAACATTTCTAATTTCAGATCAACAGCAAAAAGAAAGAATCAGCATGGGAAATGACCAAAAGTTTGTATGATGCGTGGTCAGGATGGCTAGTAGTAACACTAACAGGATTGGCATCAGGTAAAGAAAAATGTTACTGCAATCAATCATTTTCTGGTTAATAGAACAATAAATAGTTCTTCCTTCCCACAGTTTTCTTTTTAGGTACTGTTGGATTTTTGAAACCATTTTTTTTTGTTTCTTCAAAAACTCTTCTTAAATATAAGACTAGAAGGCAGGAGGCCTCCAAATGTAGTTTTGGCTCTGTCACTTTAAGTGTCTGTCCAATTTTTTTAAAAAAACTTTCTGGGCTCAGTTTCTATATCTGTAAAATACATGGTTTGCACCAGATGATCAATAAGTATCTTTTAATGTTAACATCATAATAAATAGCTAATATATATTGAGCTCTCCCTGTGTGTCATGGACTGTTCTAAAAGTTTTTCTTGTCTATAAACCACATGGCAATCATGTAGTATATGTGCTGTTATCACCATTTTACAGATGAGGGGACTGGAGCATAGAGAGGTTAAGCCACTTGACTAAGGTCACACAGCTAGGAAGTGGCCAAGCAAACATGTCAGTTCAGGCAGTTTAGCTCAAGAGCCTACACTTTTAACCACTGTGATGGAGAGTGCCCACAAAGTCCCTACGTGTGAGATTTTAAGAAATAACACTGACGATCTGAAAACAGACATTAGGGACTATTTTAATGACTTTCAGCTTCCGCCGTGGAATATTATGTTCAAAAGAACATGAGGAAAATTAAAATTTGTGTGGAGAATAGAGGGAAATACTCTAATGGGCATGTAGAAGAACTTAGTGGCCACTGTGTTTGTGACTCATTGATCTTTTTATATAATGAGAAGGACCTAGGTTTTGACCATAAAGTTTGTTATTTTTTGTATTCTGTCAGTAAAATGATCTTGATATATTTGATTTTTTGTTACTTAAGGAAAAAAATGAAAATCTATCACAGTAATTCATTAACGCTGTGAGTTTTACTAATTTTTTCTAATGGCATTAAATTTTAATGAGATTGAGAGCCTTTGTAAACTTACTAATTAAGTCTTGGGTTGAAGCACACTAGTAAAAACTCTGACTTCAATAACCAGATTTGTGAACCTCCTGCCAAGTAGCTGTCTTTTGAAGATGTTTTAGTATCTTTTAAATACCTTTTTTTAAACTCACAATTAATTTGAACGGTTTTAATTTAACTAGTTTTAATTTCAAACAAAGAATGACAGTTTCATTTTAAAGAAAAGGCTATTTACAGTTTTTAAAAAGTAATATAAATTCTTTGATAACTGAGATTTGAAAATCTTAAATTCTTATGTATTCCCTATGTGGCCCTTTATTTATAGGGAGTCCCCTGCTTTCCTTGGTTCTTTTAACTTGATAGTTTTTAACTCCCCCAAAATAGGCTTAATTTTTTACCATCTCCACCATGTTTTTATAGGGGCATTAGCTGGGTTAATAGACATCGCTGCCGATTGGATGACTGACCTGAAGGAAGGCATTTGCCTTAGTGCTCTGTGGTACAACCATGAACAGTGCTGCTGGGGGTCTGATGAAACTACATTTGAAGAGAGGGATAAATGTCCGCAGTGGAAAACATGGGCCGAGTTAATCATAGGTCAAGCAGAGGTAAGTCTTGCTTTGTCTCAAAAGGAATTAATAATTGATATGGTGAAATGAGTCTCCAAATTATTTAATGATAGATTTAATGACATATTAGATAATTGCAACCTTAATTAAAGGGAAAAAGAAATGTAATAGGATAGAATGAATAATGTGAGAATCCCTTGTAGCAAGTAAAATATACGTATTGTTTCAAGATGCTTTTGTATTAGATAGTCACATCCAAGTCTCATGGATGGTGATGTAAAATGTAATTCTTATTGTAGAAAAGAAGTGCAATAGGATCTGTGAAACCACAGAAGGTTATTATGAAGTCAAGTTATTAAAATTGCTTAATGTACTACATTGCGAATAAGCAGGAAGTATGAATTAATAAAAAAATTGAGTAAAATAAGCCTTTTTACTGGAGTTATCCATAGATTTTTTTCTTCATGGAATTTCGGTATTGAAATGATTATTTTGCTATTCTTGATCTATAATGAACATTTTAGAAATTAGAATTATTATATACTATATGGAATATTATATAATATATAGAATATGTATAATATAATGTCAGAATATTATATAAATTACCTGATCATTTGTGGATATGTTTTCAAAATTTTGTAATAGCTGAATTTTAGAGATTGAAGTATATATAACTGAGATTCTGGAAAATAAGACTTTAGGGATCAGGAAAAAATTAGAAAAAACATTAAATAGATTAAGGCTCCTTGGTATATATACAAATGTCTTTGGGTTCTACTTAGTTTGTTCATGTAAAGCTTTTATTATTGAAATAAACTGGGAGCTTTAACAAGTTTTACCAAAGTTTCTATGAGGCAAACACATGCATTAGAGGTAAATTAAATTCATACTATTGAACAATTTGCTTTTTAGGGTCCTGGTTCTTACATCATGAATTATATATTGTACATCTTCTGGGCATTGAGTTTTGCCTTTCTTGCTGTTTCTCTGGTAAAAGTGTTTGCTCCATACGCCTGTGGCTCTGGAATTCCAGAGGTAAGCCTTACAATATTTAGTATCATTAAACATTGAGTAATTGTTGTGGTGCTTATTGTTTTGCCTTGGGGGAAGAAAGTGGTTGTTTTTTTGGATATATGGTTTGTTTGTAAGATGCAAAACAAAAGTTAAAATATGTAAACTTATTATAAACATCCTTGAAAGAAATTCTTCCCTGTAGTCATTTCATTATCTGCTGTGGAGATTGATTTTTTTGTTTTTTTCCCTTACCACTAATTTAGCACATGACTAAACAAGTATCAGAAGACTTAGTTAAACCTCAAGAACCTGGAAAAATATCTTGAGACCTAAAGTTCTTTGATGGATTAGTTGATGTTTTACGGTTATGAGACTGATTTGAATACGTTCATTCTCGTTCTGTAACTATCTTTTAATTAGATAAGTTAATAAATCTTGACTTTGGAAGATAATGCTTATAACTGTTTTATACTTTAAAATAAACATTTGATTCAGAGTGGTCAATAGTGTGAACTTTTGGGTTTTAATGTTTACAAACAATAAAGGAGAATATACTTAGCATTGAACATGATGTTAACTCATTGCTTGAACCTTTTTATTTTTGTTTTAAGTAAGTTACCAGCTTTTCCTAGTGCATTTCTTTTAAAATCTAAATTGTGGTGATTTTTAAAGCTGTATTAAGACTACTTTAATAAGGAGCAATATCATGCAGTATTTAGCAGTTGCCACTCATCCTTCTTGATACATGGCAAATATTACATATAATTGCAGTACTCTGAGAAGGCATATCTCTGTTTCTGATACAGCATGTCTGAAATGTATCTGACGATATTATATTTCTACAACAGAAATATTTAAATTCACCTTTATGTGATTGTGTAATTATAACCCTTGTATTAAGGTTTATATTCCCTTTAACATGGCCAGATATTTTAGTTTTGTTTGTGAGATAAGGTTGCTTTCTATCCTTTGCTTGGGACAAGAATTAGAATATGCTAATAGGTTTATTATATGTAGCATATTAGTTAAAGCTTTTGAAAAATTAATTGTGAATTGTTCCATAGTCCACCTAAATTTACAAGTTTTGTTGAGTAAAACGAGAATAATTTAAGTTAGTTAAGTTCTCATATTTGTTAAAGGAAATTAAACTTCCTTAATCTTTCCTTTATAGATTAAAACTATTTTGAGTGGATTCATCATCAGAGGTTACTTGGGAAAATGGACTTTAATGATTAAAACCATCACATTAGTACTGGCTGTGGCATCAGGTTTGAGTTTAGGGAAAGAAGGTCCCCTGGTACATGTTGCCTGTTGCTGTGGAAATATCTTTTCCTACCTCTTTCCAAAGTATAGCACAAACGAAGCTAAAAAAAGGGAGGTAAGTGTCTTTTGTAATTTGACATATACATATCTGTTACATAGACGTATCAGTGAAGCATTTCCTAGTGTAAAGATACATTTTACTCTACTTTTTGGATAAATTCTTTTTTCAGATGAAAAATTTAATGTGAAAATTGTGCTGCTTTTCTTTTTTCTGAATAATTACTAATGCCTTTCTAGAATCCATCCTCAGTGCTGCTCAGTTACTTGTACATTTCAGAGAAGTTTTAGGTAGATTACCTGGTGATCATTGGTTTCAGTTGAATTCCACAGAGTTCTTTCCATTTATTTTTGCCTTACACATCCCCTCCTCTGAAGTGTTTCCCAAATACAACATTATTTTTACTCTTATTCTCACCATCAATATTTCACCAGGGTTGGGAAATCTTAACAGCAGTGCTTTCCTCTGGAGGAAGGAACCACCCAGAATCAGTTCTCCTTCCATCACCATGTCTAATGCCAGTGGGAGTGGTGCGTCATCTGCAGAGAGCAATCGGGCACCCCAGAGAAGTTCTGAGGGTCTCCAGGACCGCCTGAGGTTTAAATCAGAGATTCACATTAAAGGGGATCTAGGAATTCCTCTTTATTCAGCACTTTAGGGCAGTTTCTTTTACCATTTATTTCAGTCCAGCCTGAGATCATCTAGGAGATCTTTTAACTTTATATATTATAGTTTCCCAGATGTTTCTAGATTGCTTTGGATATTTTTTTTAGAAGGCAAGTAAGCTCTTGAGATCTTCTGTGTTAGCTCTAGACTTTGGAAGCCCAATAATCCCCTCCTGTTTTCTAATCTTCAGCCTTAGATGGTGCACAGCTCTTTGAATTTTTAAGGTATATTTTTATATCAAATTACATATTGAGAATTCAGGGGTCCCTCATCCTAAGATGGGACCTTTCATCCTGTTGTTTTGTTACAATACAATAAAAAAGCAGAATATTTTTTATCAAACTATTTAATTCCTTGATTGAAATAATTCTAACTTTTCTTAATGTTAGCACTAAAGCATTGTCATTCTAAAAGTGAAACACTTCAGAGTACCGTTGTTTTATCTCTGAATGATAATTGTGATGCCAGTACTACCCTACATAACAAAAATAACTAACCTTATTGATAACTTAATATGTATCTGGTTCTGTGGCAAGAACTTTACTTGCATTTTAAAATTTAATTCCACAAAAATCTTATTTTAAGTTTGCAATATAATCCTCATTTAAAGAGGAAAGTAGAGCTTAATGTGGAGGACTGACTTAAGATTGCATAACAGAGTGTCAGAGTGTGGATTAAAATTTTTCTCTAACCCTAAGGTCGATACTCTGAACTACTATACTACTACAACTGTGATTGTGTGGATATGTCTTTTTGTGTGTTAAAACAAAACCTAAAATGGCAAGTTAGTGGCTAAGATGGAAAAATTGCAATTGTCTCCTTAGTTCAATTTCTTTACTTGCTATTGTACCTTTACATTTTGGGGATAAGATTTTTATTTATTCATTGTAAGTGAAAAACTATAAATTATTAGAATATGTTATTGAAATTAAATTCACCTAAATTTTAATGAACACACTATGATGATTAGTAAGGTTTATGACATTAATTTTATTCTGTCATCTTAGTATATAAATGTCTAGACTTTACTTGTTAGTCGAAAGCATTAATGCGTCATAGTATGGCTTTCTTCCTATGCCCACTTCCTTCACATTTTTTAATTGATTCTTAGATACTTAGAAAACAGATTAAAATGTGTGTGAGTTATAGGTACATGGCTTGATTGTAAAATTCTATTCTATTAAATGTAGAATCAGAGAATTCTGTTAAATGTGTTGTCTACAATCCTAGTAGTGGAAAACAAAACAAAATAATAAGTTAGACTGCCCCCAAATAGGCAGTCTACATTCTGAAAGCCAGATACTATTTAATTAAAACAAATACTTGTTTATTTTTAGTTCACCAAATGGCAGTCTTACTATGTAGTTTGTGCTCTTAACCACTTATAATTTAATTTTGATTTCTAATTTCTCTTTCAGAAATGTAAAAATTGAACATTTGAGGAAATGTTTCCGTAGCCTCAAATATTTATTGGAGTAAAACTGTGAAAGGAATAGACTCTTAGAAAAGTACAAATAAGTGCCCAGTGAATGTGTAGTTGGCTTCACGCTGGTGGGAAGTGGGCAATATCCCAGTGACAGACTAGGGAGTTGGAAAGAGGATCTGTTACTATATGTGTTGGTGGATGTTTCTCTTCCTTGAACTTGATTGTTCAGGATTCTGGTTGGAGAGACTGCAGCATAAGGGGGAGCCTTTTGGAACTTGAGGCTCCCCATATTGGCAGTGCCAGTATTTTTGGAGGCCTTAGGGTGAAGATACAGGGAAACTCAGTAGGTTTTAAGTTTCCTGGATATTTTACTAGGATTTGGAATAGAGTAGTTATTAATGATGATGCAGTTAGCTCTAAAATCTGAAGAAATAATATCCAATTTAAAAATAAGCAAACAACTCTCTCCTCACATCCCAGTCACTGCTCTCTCCTATGGTCTTCACAAATAAACAGCTTGAAAATTGGCTGTATTTATTTCCTCGCCTTCTTTGCATCCCATTTACATTAGTGTATCTCGCACGGATGTTTTTGACTAAATACTGAATATATGAATGACCTTTCAATTGAAGCAGAGGAGAAAAATAAAATTTTTAGAAGAAATAAATATTTGCCTTTGGGGAGGAGAAGGACATGTGAGTTAAATTCAGAAGAGGCATTTTGAAAATTTAGAGTAGCGTGCAAGAATTTTTTTTTTAGTATATTTTGAATTTATAAGGACACATGAAATAAGCTATATCCTCTTTTTAGGTACTGTCAGCTGCCTCGGCTGCAGGTGTTTCTGTAGCTTTTGGTGCACCGATCGGAGGAGTTCTTTTCAGCCTGGAAGAGGTAGGTTAAAAACAGGGGAAAAAATACAGTAATTAAAATGTGTAACTGCAAATCTATTTTGGCATACTTTCCAGTTTTATAGCTATTGTAATATTAATATATATAGATTTTGTTTTTAAATTTTCAAATTTATTTTCAGTTATTTTTTACTCCTACATAAAAGGTCATATACTATATATGTTCTTAACCTTGAGAAAAATATTTTAAAAAATATTATTCATGTATAAACATTAGTGATTATTTAAAATTTAACTTTGAATTATTTAAAAGTAAGCAGATAGGAATTTGACTTAATAGAAAATATTTAAAACAATGTATCCCTATTAACTGAAATATAGCCCTTTTTTTTTTATTAAAGTTTATTGGGGTGACAATTGTTAGTAAAGTTACATTGGTTTTAGGTGTACAATTGTGTAAATCATCATCTAAATATCACATAGTGTGTTCACCACCAGAGTCAGTTCTCCTTCCATCACCATATATTTGATCCCCTTTACCCTCATTTACCACCTCCCTCCCCCCTTACCCTCTGGTAACCACTAAACTATTGTCTGTGTCTACGAGTTTTTGTTTCTTCATTTGTTTGTCTTGTTCATTTGTTTTCAGTTTTATATACCACATATCAGTGAAATCATAAACTTAATGGTAACCATTCAAAAAAATCCAGAACTGAAATATGTAATATTTAAAAAATTTTCATTCCTAGATGGTCTTTGTAGGTTTTTCTTATTTGATTATTTCTGTTCCACTTATGTTTAAGGAGATAATTTTAGTTGCTTCAGTGAAATGTTGTTTTTGTCTTCATTTTGGTGCTTAAGAATTTTTATACATTTACACAAAAATATGACTAGGAATATTTTAAAATTAACTTTTCTTTTCCTGTTGTTTGTGTTCTATGCTTGTTTTTTCTATTTAACATAGAAGTAAATTAAATATGAGCTAACATGTGATGATGGCAGTACATTTATTCTATGATTGAATTGGAGGGGAAAATCATTTTGAAAATAAAACAATGCTAGGTATTTTAAATAATTATTAGATATTTATGACCAGTTGATAATCGTGAATGTAAAATGATGTGATAGTCAGTTAATAAAACATCAATATTTTTCTTACCACAGTAAATTCCATTACATGTAAATTCTAGCTGCAGCAAAATTTAGAGCTATGATATTTACCATTCTACTTACAAATACTATAACATATCGGAAACATCTTGTAAAATTGTAGCATTAATTTTCTTTCTTTTCCTTTTTTTTTCTTAGGTTAGCTATTATTTTCCTCTTAAAACTTTATGGAGATCATTTTTTGCTGCTTTAGTGGCTGCATTTGTTTTGAGATCCATTAATCCATTTGGTAATAGCCGTCTGGTCCTTTTTTACGTGGAGTATCATACACCATGGTACCTTTTCGAACTGTTCCCTTTTATTCTCCTCGGGGTATTTGGAGGGCTTTGGGGAGCCTTTTTCATTAGGGCAAATATTGCCTGGTGTCGTCGACGCAAATCCACCAAATTTGGAAAGTATCCTGTTCTTGAAGTCATCATTGTTGCGGCAATTACTGCCGTGATAGCCTTCCCTAATCCCTACACTAGACTCAACACCAGTGAGCTGATTAAAGAGCTTTTTACAGACTGTGGTCCCCTGGAATCCTCTTCTCTCTGTGACTACAGAAATGACATGAATGCCAGTAAGATTGTCGATGATATTCCTGATCGTCCAGCAGGCCTTGGAGTGTATTCAGCTATCTGGCAATTATGCTTAGCACTCATATTTAAAATCATAATGACAGTATTCACTTTCGGTATCAAGGTAAGTGCTAATGTGGGGTGGCATTTATGTAATCTTGGCATGTTCCAAACTTGTATGTAGAATGAGACATGAAGTTTTTATCTAAAGGTGGTTTCATAAACATAGGCTGAAAAGCTTTTATGTTTTGGGTTTAATTTTCAGTAATGAGAAAAACAATTCCTTAGGGCATATTGTTGAGCGTGGTATCTGTTGCTGTGTAGCAAATTACTCCAAAACGTAGCATCTTATATGACTACTGGTTTTGCTCTTGATATTGGTCAGTGGTTGGGTAAGTACTTAGCTGGGCTTGTTTAGTTTGTGGTCTTTCACACAGTTGTCATCAGACATGATGACATTTGTCTGGCACCTGGGCTGAGAAGATCCAGACAACTGGAGCTGGAATATCTGGGCTCTTGGAACATCTCCCTCTCTCTCGATGGTTTTTTTCCAGCATGATGGCCTCAGGATAGTTAGATTTCTTCCATGGTAGCTCAGGATTCCAACAGCAAGTGTCCCAAGAGGCCTGTTCGTAACCTAGCCACAGAAGTCAGCCAGCATGCCTTCTGTTACATTCTCTTTGGCTATGCAGTCACAAAGGCCTGGGGGAGGGACATACACTCACCTCTTAGTGGGGTACAGCCTTCAAAACCATTTATATTAATTTCCTATTGTGGCTAGAATAAATTGCCACAAACATAGTGGTTTAAAATCACTCAAATTTATTATAATTGTGGACATCAGAAGTCCAAAATGGGTCTCACTGAGCTGACATCAAGGTTTTCACAGGGATCTATGGAGGTTCTAAGGGTAAGTCCTTTCTTTTTGGCGTTTTCCAGCTTACTAGAGGCTGCCCACATGCCGTGGCTCACGGGCACCCTTCTTCCATCTTCAAAGCCAGCAATGGCTCGTCAAGTCTTTCTTTCATCGCATCATTCTGACACTAACTCTTCCAAATCCTTATTCCACATTTAAAACACTTTTATTATTAATTACTTTCAGCCCAACCAGATGTAACCCAGGATAATTAACTGTTTGAAGGTCAGCTGATTAATAATCTTAATTCCCCTTTGTCATGTAACATTACAAATTCACAGGAATAGGATATCCATATCTTTGGGGAGCCATTATTCTGCCTTACCGTATCCCTACAGGGTGTTAGCTTGAAAGAGCACTGCAGACTCAAGAGTTAAATTGCTTGGCCCATGAACACTATGCCTTTTTCCATCAGGGATTTAAGGCTGTGTTGCTTCCTTTGAACTTACAAAAGTAAGAATAACATTCGTTAATTGGCGATTTGCCAGTAAGTACAGTTCTGTTATGTGACTGTCAGCGATGTATGTGGGCAATCAGATGTCAGCTAATCATTGTTCTTTAAATTGTTGCACGTATAGTTCATATAACATTTAACGTTCCCTAGTGATAGTATGCATTCATGAATGAATTATGTGGAATAACACTTTCAACAAAATTGGAGTGGTTTTGAAATATGGTCTCTTCTGTTGTCCTCCATGTTTCGTCCACTGAGTATAAGAGTTAAATAATAGAAAAACCTTGAAATTTTACTTTTTTTTTTCCTTAGAGAATGAAGTTAAAGGAGTTGTTAAAGCTCCCATTTCTACAGTAAGCTGATTGTCTATAAATCCCAACTGTCTCACCCTCAGTTGATACAGGAAGCGGGAGAGAATTAGCAGGCCTTTGTTAAGTCCCCATCACCCTGTACTCGGGCTGAAGGATCCTGACAGGCAGGAGAGCGTGAAACATACTTTGATCACTTCTATTTGGATATCCGTTTAATGATCCTGATACACTCTTCAGTATGCCATCACTGTGCTTGGCTTGTTTCATTTCCGGAACAGTTTAGAGCTGTTGGTCTTTTAATAGTCTGTAAATGATCTTCTATAAGGTGCTTACTATTCCCGTCACCCTCATTAAATTTGATTGATAAATATTTTTTCTCCTTTTAATTCATATAAATTAACTTTCTATATATATATTTAGTGTTATATATATACACAAATTTATATATATACATATTTAGTAGTTTATATATATAAACATAATATATATAATATATAAACATATATATATAAACTACTAAATATGTATATATATAAATTTGTGTATATATATAAAACACTAAATATATATAAACTACTAAATATGTATATATATAAATTTGTGTATATATATATATAAAACATTAAATATATATATAAACATATATATATAAACTACTAAATATGTATATATATAAATTAAATTCATATGAATTAAAATATATATATAAATAAAACCACTAAAAAAATATCGGGGAACCTGATGAGATTGCCCACTTTACATTCCTCTTTGAAGAGGCATGGTATGTACTATTTCTGTCATTTGATAAACAACAAATATGTAGGAAGGAGATAATCTTAGAATACAGGACAATACTTCAAGCTGAATTGATTCAAAGTTATGAAAAATGCTTTGCACTGTCCTTTTACTCCCCACATTTCCACATAGACTGATGAAAATTGTGTTAAGGACTGTCATTAAGGAACCCCTGAGCTAAAGGATAAATAACCCTTGGGTTGTTTTCTCTTTGGCCTAGAGAATGTGGTTTGTTACTTTGTCAGTGAATTAATGAAATTGTTAAGATGCTGTTATAACAAGATTTTACTCGTTTTATTTGTACTAGGATTTTGCTGTGTAAATGTGAAAAGAAAAACATTAGAAAGAAATCCATAGAAGGTAGGTTTAAAGCATATAAGTCGAGGGTCTCTGCCTCATTAGGCATTCTGTTTTTGTTATAGGTTCCCTCGGGCTTGTTCATCCCCAGCATGGCCATTGGAGCGATTGCAGGAAGGATTGTGGGGATTGCGGTGGAGCAGCTTGCATATTACCACCACGATTGGTTTATCTTTAAGGAGTGGTGTGAGGTTGGGGCTGACTGCATTACCCCCGGCCTTTATGCCATGGTCGGTGCTGCTGCATGCTTAGGTAATGTCGCTGTGTCTGGATGCTTGTGAACCTGGGAGAAAAAGTGGGTGAGAGAGTACTCACGCTTAACTGGTAGGGGAGGAGGAGGAAGGTATAGGACACAGAAAGAGATCATTTGAACAGAAATGAAACAGAACCACTATTATATGGTACCGGTTTTCATTGTACCTGTCTCTGAACATTTGTTAATGCAAAAATTTATTGTTAGCATCTTTTTAATATCATGTAATACTTTATGACAGAAAACATCTCAGTACATATGAGCTTAATTTGATTCCTGCCCAAGGAGATTTTTGGTTTTTTCATTGTGAAGGATCTTGATTTAACTATACCAACTATAGCATGATCCCAAAGATTAGTATTCTAGCAAAGCTGCAGAATAGCTTTACTTAGGGTTCTGCAGTGATTTATTTTTAGCTTCAGTAGAAGAATTCTTTACCAGCCTCCGTCCTTCCATCTAAGGTGCAATTATAGCGAAATGAGAAAGGTAACTACTGTTTTAATGTAAAGAAAAGCAAAGTATCTGCATTAAATACTTACAAGTCTATTTATTGTCCTCTTGGGCATGAAAAAATAGTTATTTCTTTTTATATTGAAAATGTCAGCTAAAATTTGGTTATAATATTTAATAATACTTGGCATTTGGACTCATTTTTGTTCAGTACAGCAAAATTGTGTACAGTACACTTGTGTACAAGTGTTGTATCAATGAAAGTGAAGACAGGATCATTTTCACTTAGGTCGCAAGTATTTATGTTAAGTTTAGCGCTGTGCGAGGTGCAGTCAGTGATACAAAAATAATTATAAAAGTAAGTATAAAACGTGGAGCAATAATCAAGTTGGGGAGACAAGAGCTATGCTGAGAAAACAGTAGTGAGCAACAGCTAATATTTATATACAGTACTGACAGAGTGAAAATTGTGGGAATCTAGAGGGAAGAAAAATCAAACAGTTCGGGTAGGGTAGGACATGAGCTTTACAAGATTAATAGAATTTAAAGGAGAGAACTTTGCTGAAGTCAAGACAAAGAAATTAGGAAATTAAGATATGAAGAGGTTTAGTATTCTTGGGATGTTGAAGAAACTGACCATGTTGAAGTAGAGAGTGCATTTTGGATAATTTAAGAAACAAAGTTGGATTGGTGAGAGAGCCAGATTAGGAGAAAGATGTCAGGGTGAATTTGTATTTGGCATTGGTCAGACCTGTGACAGTTGTGGCTTCTCCATTTTTAGCTAAATGACTGGAAGAGTTCCTTGACTTATATTTGTTTTTTTCTTTTGATCTTTGAAATAGAAATAATTACTTATCTCCTACACTTATTTTGGGATCATATAAAATAACACGTATATAAGCTGTTAGCATCGTGCCTGATAAAATAAGAAGTGCTTAGTTAAAAAGTAATTTTAAAAAGGCCTTTGTAAACTGACTAGGACATGTCTGGCATAGTGTATACAAGGAACACATAGTAGGTTTTTTTAAGTTAAAAAACAAAGAGGTTGGTTTTAAGCTTAATATAGTATGAGCTGGCGAGCCCTGGTAGGTTTTTGAGCAAAGGCACAACATTAACTTAGGAAAGATTAACCTGGTGATGAGGCTTAGAAAGTGTATTAAAGATCATGGGGCCTGGAGTCAAGGAGGTGAGATAAAATGGTATTAAAATTCAAGAACAAAGTCTTGAGGGTCTGGACTAAGTTGATAATAGTGAGAATAAGCCCACTTATTCTCCATGGGACTCCATGGGTATTTTGTAGAGCGAATCAAGTAGGACTGGGTGAGAGTCTAAATGTTAGAATAAAGTAAAGGGGTGAACTGAGAATGATGACAAACTGGGTTGTCAGGAAGAATGAGGTGCCCAGTGTTGGGGTCAGGGAAGCTGGAATGGGGAGCTCTTTGGGGAAGAAGAGCAGTTTGGTTGTAGGTGTTTGGCGTTTTCTGTGACAGTGGTCATCTGAAGTCTTTCTACAGGACAATGAGACAAGCACAATGATAAGATAAGGCTTGCGTAGTTGGAGTCATGGGACAAATGCAACCATAGATGGAGCGATGTGGGGGAGACATCAGTCTAGAGATGATGGTTCAGAATGATGTTTCGGGTCAATGCGTAGATGAGTTTTCTAAGTTGGGGAATATTACACCACTAACCTAAGTCATAAGACAGCAAAATATTTTACTTATCTTGAAAAGATTTAGAACAGAGAAGTGTATTAAATTAATAATCTACCCACATATGAATTTAATATGTAAATTGATAATAAACAAGATAGCTATGATATGCTTTACCAAAATTCCCTAATAATTTATTTTAAGCATTTAGAAGGGTGAAATTATGTCTGCTATTGCAGTAAACCAAAATGGCAAACTTGTTTTAGTTGGTCAGCTGTGATTTTTTTTTTTATAGAAGCAACAGGTCTTCCACCGTGTTTCCCGAAAATAAGACTTAACCGGAAAATAAGCCCTAGCATGATTTTTCAGGATGACATCCCCTGAACATAAGCCCTGATGCGTCTTTGGGAGCAAACTTTAATACAGGACTTGGTCTTATTTTCAGGGAAACACAGTGTGTCATAAACAAAGGCGATTGGTATTTCTCTAGATCTTATTAAAATAGTGATAATTGTCCAAATATTAGATTTTGATGACAATCCTTTTCACTAAGTTCTATTTACAAGTTGTTTTCAACTGCCCAGTGCAAAAATTCACCTAGCATGTATTGATGAGGATCCTGACCGGTGATGCTTCCTTTTTTCAGGTGGTGTGACAAGGATGACTGTCTCCCTGGTGGTTATTGTTTTTGAGCTTACTGGAGGCCTGGAATATATCGTTCCCCTTATGGCTGCAGTGATGACCAGTAAATGGGTTGGAGATGCCTTTGGAAGGGAAGGCATTTATGAGGCGCACATCCGGTTAAATGGATACCCTTTCTTGGATGCAAAAGAAGAATTCACTCATACCACCCTGGCTGCTGATGTCATGAGACCTCGAAGGAATGATCCTCCCTTAGCTGTCCTGACGCAGGACAATATGACGGTGGATGATATAGAAAACATGATTAATGAAACCAGCTACAATGGCTTTCCTGTTATAATGTCAAAAGAATCTCAGAGATTGGTGGGATTTGCCCTCAGAAGAGACCTGACAATTGCAATAGGTACCTTTTTAAAAAAGACACACAGAAGCACTCGCCTCTATATCTATCAGTGTCTATATATCTAGGGAGACAGACACAGGTATATACCAGTTGTACGATTAAGTTTGTGGACTTTCCACCATGTAAGTGCATGGTGGAAAGTTTGCGAACTTAATTGTCCGACTTTTCGTATAATCGATTTCTGAAAGAAAGGAAAGCAGTACCATCTAATTGGTTGTGTTCGTGCGGTCAAGGCATGTATTTTATGTCCCTTAAAGTCTTATGTTTTCTATGAAAGAAGTTTATGCTTCTGTGGATTGTTCTGCTAAATATAGTTGCATCTTTTCATTTGGCATCGTTATCAGAGATTGGGGTCAGATTCTACTTTTCCCACTTGGGGTCAGATTCTACTTTTCCCACTCAGATCAGCCTTGTTAAGTTGATACTATTCCTACTAACATATAACATAAGGCCTTAGCAACTGCCGGGGCATCCAGCTAAATATACTCTTGTATTTAATAAAGTTGGCTTATTTGAATGTAAATTGTTGAAAAAAATCCCATCTTTATTGGTCTGTTTCATATCAGATTCACAAGATTTTGCTTTTTTAGTTTTTGGATTTAGGCTTACAATATTAACTTGCAGTGTCCAGTTTAAAGTGAAAAAATCATTGAGATTTTATTTTGATCAAATGCCAGGTTGAAAAAGTATGTAAGTCCTGTTGTATTTTGTGCTGACATTCCTGAAAATATTGTTTAAAGACATTGGCCATACTGTATTATTTCTTGGAGATAAACTTTTTCTGAGGAGG
The DNA here is from genome assembly GCF_964194185.1 of Rhinolophus hipposideros. Taxonomy (NCBI): domain Eukaryota; kingdom Metazoa; phylum Chordata; class Mammalia; order Chiroptera; family Rhinolophidae; genus Rhinolophus; species Rhinolophus hipposideros. The sequence goes on along the minus strand of NC_138062.1, from coordinate 35,807,585 downwards.
AAGCAATTATGTTCCTCCAAAATTAATGTTTCCCTTTACGTTATAGTCCTCCAGTGTTGATGAGAATGCCAAGCAGGCATCTAATCCTTTTCTGCACAGTCTGATTCTGCTCCCCCAGCCCCAGAGGTGATAGAGGATATTGTTATCAAGCCATTTCTTTGAGCTGAAAAATGTCAAGCATTTGGCCTGTCTCCAAAGGTCACTCCTGTGACCTGTCATCTCCCTTTCTGCTTATCTCTGTGGCCATTGCAAAAGGATTGTAAAATATTTCAATTCTTGTGCCATTTAAAGAGGGAAGATTAGACAAGTAGAGATGGGGAGCATTTCCCAAATCAAACCGGAAACTCGCAGTTTACAAAACCTATTAAAGCAAAAAAAAAAAAAAAAAGAAAGAAAAAAATAACAGTGAGAGAGAGGAGAAGAAGAAAAGTGCCTACAGAGAATATCGTATTCCGTTTAGGGAATACGTTAGGATTCCGTTAGGGAAGACCACAGCTCTGGAAGACTTTTTCAAAGACTAGCAATCCCACCATTCCAAGTTTTGCTTTAGGTAACAGAATAGTAGTTGTCAGAGTGGGCAGAGTATGTGGTCTGTTCAGGTGTTGTAGCTTCAAAGCCTAAATTACCATAGCCACACACAGAGAAGAATTTCATTGTTTGGATTCCCATTCTTTAGGGGTTTTTTTGTGTGGTGTTTTTTTTTTAGTTTCAGGTGCACAAGACAAAGTAATACTTAGACGTTTATCATTTATGTCCCTCACACTGTGTGAAGCCCCTTCCCCCATCCACTATCCCTCTGACATCACACCGAGCCATTATATTTCCACTGTCTCTATTCCTAATGCTGTACTCCGCTTCTTGTAAGTATATACATACATATATATACATATATATGTAAAATTATAGTTGACATTCATTATTGTTCAGCTTCAGGTGTACAGTGCAGTGAGCAGGCATCTACATCACCCCTGAGGTGGTCTCCTAAATGGGACACATGTCCATCGGATACCCTACAAAATCTTTACAACATTATTGATTACATTCCCCAAATTAATTTTCAAAACCCCGTGGCTATCTTGTGGTTACCAACTGTAATGCCCTCACCTTCCCCCTTATCCCCACCCCCTTCCCATCTAGCAACCCTCAGTTTTTCCTCTATGTATCCAACTGTTTCTGATTAGTTCATTCACTTATTCTTTTCTTTAGATTCCACATATAAGTGAGATCATACAGTATTTGTCTTTCTCTGTCTGACTTATTTCACTTAACATAATGTTCTCTAGGTCTATCCATGTTGTTGCAAATGGTAAGATTTCTTTCTTCTTTATGGCTGCGTAATACTCCATTGTATAAATGTACCACAGCTTCTTAATCCAGTCATCTACTGATGGGCATTTCGGTTGTTTCCATGTCTTGGCTATTGTGTATAGTGCTGCAATAAATATAGGAGTGCATAAAGATTTTTGAATTAGAGTTTTGGATTTCTCCAGATAGATACCTAGGAGTGGAATTGTTGGATCATAAGGTAGTTCCATTTTCAGATTTTTGAGATACCTCCATACTGTTTTCCATAGTGGCTGCACCAATCTGCAATCCCACCAACAGTGCACAAGTGTTCCCTTTTCTCCACATCTGCGCCAGCACTTGTTGTTTGTTGATTTATTGATGATAGCCATTTTGACTGGGGTGAGGTGGTATCTCATTGTGGTTTTTATTTGCATTTCTCTGATGGTTAGTGAGGTTGAGCATTTCTTCATATGTCTGTTTGCCATCTGTATGTCCTTTTTAGAAAAATGCCTCTTCAAGTCCTCTGCCCATTTTTTAATTGGGTTGTTTGGTTTTTTGGAGTTGAGTGAGTTTTTTATAAATTTGTGATATTAACCCCTTATCAGATATATCGTTGGCAAATACCTTTTCCCATTCAGTAGGATCCCTTTTTGTTTTATTGATGGTTTTCTTTGCTGTGAAAACACTTTTTAGTTTGATGTAATCCCACATGTTTATTTTTTCTCTTACTTCCCTCATGTGAGGGGCTATATCAGTAAAAATCTTACTCTGGGTAATGTCTGTGAAGTTTCTTTCTATATTTTCTTCTAGGAATTTTATGGTTTCAGATCTTACATTTAAGTCTTTAAGCCATTTTGAATTTATTTTTGTATATGGTGTAAGGAGGTGGTCCAGCTTCATTTTTTTGCATGTGTCTGTCCAGGTTTCCTAGCACCCTTTATTGAATAGACTGTCTTTATCCCACTGTATATTCTTGCTTCCATTGTCGTAGATTAAATGGCCATATAGGCATGGATTTCTTTCTGGACTCTCTATTCTGTTCCATTGATCTATGTGTCTGTTTTTATGCCAGTACCATGCTGTTTTGATTACTGTAGTCGTATAGTATAATTTGATGTCAGGTATTGTTCTACCTCCCAGTTTGCTTTTATTTCTCAAGATTGCTGAGGCTATCTGGGGTCTTTTATGGTCCTATATAAATTTTAGGATTATGTGTTCTATTTCTGTGAAAAACGTCATTGGTGGTTTGATAGGAATTGCACTGAATATGTATATTGCCTTAGGCAGTATGGACATTTTAACTATATTAATTCTTCCTACCTATGAACGTGGTATGTGTTTCCATCTATTTGTATCTTCTTTCATTTCTTTCTTCAGTGTCTTATAATTTTCTGAGTACAGATCTTTTACTTCTTTGGTTAAATTTATTCCCAAGTATTTTATAGTCTTTGGAGCAGTTGTAAATGGGATTTTTAAAAAATTTCTCCTTCTTATGTTTTATTATTAGTATATACAAATGCAACTGATTTCTGAATATTAATTTTGTATCCTGCTACTTTACTAAATTAATCTATCAACTCTAATAGTTTCTTGGAGTCTTTAGGGTTCTCTATATATAGTATTATGTCATCTGCATATAATGACAATTTTACTTCCTCCTTACCGATTTTGATGCCTTTTATTTTTTTTTCTTGTCTGATTGCTGTGGCTAGAACTTCCAGCACTATGTTGAATAGAAGTGGAGAAAGTGGGCAACCTTGCCTTGTTCCTGATCTTAAGGGGAATGGTTTTAGCTTTTCCCCATTGAGTATGATGTTAGCTGTGGGTTTATCATATATGGCCTTCATTATGTTGAGATATGATCCCTCTATTCCCACTTTCTTAAGGGTTTTTATCATAAATGGCTGCTGGATTTTATCAGATGTTTTTTTTGCATCTCTTGATATGATCATGTGATTTTTATTTTTCATTTTATTAATGTGGTGTATCACATTAATTGATTGTGGATGTTGAACCACCCTTGCATACCAGGGATGAATCCCACTTGATGATGGTGTATGATCCTTTTAATGAATTGCTGAATTCTGTTCGCTAATATTTTGTTGAGGATTTTTGCATCTATATTCATTAGAGATAACGGCCTGTAGTTTTCTTTTTTTGTGGTGTCTTTGTCTGATTTTGGGATCAGGGTGATAGTGGCTTCGTAAAAAGTGTTTGGGAGCCTTTCCTCCTTCTGGATTTTTTAGAAGAGCTTGAGGAGAAGAGGTGATAATTCTTTTTTGAACGTTTTGTAAAATTCACCTGTAAAGCCATCTGGTCCAGGGCTTTTGTTTGTTGAGAGATTGTTGATTACTGATTCAATTTCCCTGGTGGTAATCAGTCTATTCAGGTATTCTGTTTCTTCTTGAGTTAGCCTTGGAAGGTTGTACGCCTGTAGAAAATTGTTCATTTCTTCCAGATTGTCAAATTTGTTGGCATATAGTTGCTCATAGTAATTTCTTAAAATTTTTTGTATTTCTGCGGTGTCTGTTGTCACTTCCCTTTCATTTCTGATTTTATTAATTTGAGTCCTCTCTCTGTTTTTTTTTAATGGGTCTGGCTAAAGGTTTGTCGATTTTGTTTATCTTCTCTAAGAACCAACTCTTGGATTCATTGATCTTTTGTATTGTTTTTCTGGTTTCTATTTCATTTATTTCCACTCTGATCTTTATTATCTCCTTTATCATCTCCTTCCGTGTACTCCCTTTGGTCTTATTTTGCTGTTCTTTTTCCAGATGCTTTAATTGTGAAGAGAAACTGTTGATTAGTGATGTTTCTTGTTTCTTTAGGTAGGCTTGCAATGCTATGAATTTCCCTCTTAGGACTGCTTTCGCGGCATCCCATAGGTTTTGGGTCATCGTGTTTTCATTTTCGTTTGTCTCGAGGTATCTTTTGATTTCTTCCTTGATCTCCTGGTTGACCCATTCGTTATTTAGTAACATGTTATTCAGCCTCCATGAATTGGTGTGTCTTCCAGTTTTTTTCCTGTAGTTCATTTCTAATTTCATAGCACTGTGGTCAGAGAAGACAATTGGTATGATTTCAATTTTCTTAAATTTATCAAGACTTGTGGCCTAACATATGGTCTATCTTGGAAAATGTTCCATGTGCGCTTGAGAAGGACGTGTATTTTGCAGCTTTGGGGTGAAATGCTCTGAAAATATCGATTAAATCCAAGTGGTCCAATGTGTCATTTGAGGCTGTTGTTTCCATACCATTCTTTAGGTTTTAATGGTAGCCAGGCGAAGAAAAGAAAAAGATCAGAATTTTAGAATTTACAGAGAAATTTTAAGGAAGAAGGCCAGGTTTTTAAAAGATAAAGTAAATGGTAAAGTTAAGAATTAATCACCTTCCCACTGATTCTGTGGATATATTATTTAGTTTGGTTACCATCTTGAGAAATAGAATATTGGGTCAGCAGATAATGTCAATACAGGTATAAGGGAACAGGGATACTCTAGATATGTAAGATAGCAAGTTATGGTATCAGTAATGTTAGTCACGTGATGGCTTTTTGAACACACCTGAAATACTCACCCACATGTGTTTTTGTTAAGTGTAAGTTTTTAAATGGGAAAAATAGACCTGTGCTCTAGGTTTTCTGTATAATATATACAATATTAAAGGACAAAAGAGTGCTTGCATAAGTGATGAGCTATATGCCGTATCCAGGGATGGGAAAAACTCAAGATTTTAAACGAACAGCTTCCCCCCAATTAATTTATAAATTCTGCAGTGCATTCACATAATTCAAATTCAACAAGATTAAGAAGTATACAATGAAAAATCTCTCTCACTTATGACCAACCCTGTAAACAGCAGTTTAACTCTCTGTAGGTAGCCGTCTTCTTGGTTTCTTATGTATTTTATAGATACTCTATGCTGATATTATTACGTATGTGTATGGTTGCCTCTTTTTAAACAAATTGTATCATGCTATCCACTTTTTTTTTTCTACTTGGGTATCTTCCCAAATCAGTGTGTAGTTTCCTCATTCTATATTTTTACAGCTACATAGTATCCCATCAAGTAGATATTCTATGGGATACATAATGATTAAAAAAAAAAATCAATTTCCATTAATGGACATTTAAGATGTTTCCAGTCTTTTGCTATTATAAAAATTATTGCCTCATTTATTTGATAACCTTGTATATTTGATGTTTTGCTTATGGAAAAATGTAGGAAAATTACAAGAAGTGGAATTGTTGGATCGGAAAGTAGGCACACTTATAATTTTGTAAGATATCGTCCAATAGCACTAAGTAGTGGTTGTGCCTTATATTCCCACCAGCAGTGAATCACAGTTTACTATGTTAAGGGGTAGTCTAAATGGAGAGACATTTCATCCTGCATTTTTTGTGTCAGGATGTAAAAAAGTAAGGCTGGATGTTTCATAGATTTGTTTAATATCAAGCGTATTTCCTATTATATTTATAGTGTGAATTGAATCTTTTTTATTTTCCACCTTAAGGTATAAAAGTACACCTGTTCATTTCTATTTATGTAATAGAAGCTGTGAGTTTTACAGGGAGACTTTTAAATTTATGTAAATTTTATTTATACAAGTCTTTGGAAGCAAGCTTAAGATCAAAAAATTAAATGTACTTATATTTACAGAGATATGAATTTCATGAAACCCATTTTGTCTAATTATCTGAGTAAAGTACCATCTTTACTAACGTATCATCAGAAGTACATGAAGACTAGGATTTTTTTTTTTTAGTTTTAAGTGTACAAAATAATGTAAAATTAATACAAGTGAAAGTGTTCTAGATCCCTGGGGAATGTTTTTGGAATCTGTCACCACCATGTTTCTTTCACACAGTCAAAAATGAAGAGGACACCTTTTGTACCTTTTTTTTATGATGAGTTTCGAGAAGTTAAGCTCTTGAGAGTATATTAACGCCAACAGGAAAAATAAAACATAAAAATTTAGGAGGGAAAAAAAGACAGATGATATCGTATTAAGGATCTGAGGTAAAATTCATATTTACTTTAGGAAATTTTATGTTAGAAAAGAACCATTCTCTGGAAGTGTAACTCTTGTGTCTGCATGTTCACTTTAAAAAAAAAAATCTTATCAGAAAATGAAAACTATGATGTTTTCTGCTTCAAAGGCCTTTGAATGACATTCAAAAATATTTTTCACAAAAAAAAACCAAAACAAAACCTAACAGATGTCCTTCTTGCACTTAATAAATGATGCTTGTTAAAATAGTTATGTATTCATATAAAGGTGATTGTCTTAAAATGACAAATTTAAGTCAGAGGCTGGGTGTATAACAAGTGAACGTTTTAATGAATAATAAATTAGGTTAATTAACATTTTTCTAAACTTTTCTGAAGTTGTTTTATCAGTAAGTGCTTAAAGTCTCAGCATGTTTTCTTTGATGATATGACATGTATTTTAAGGTGATTAAGATTGATGATTGGAGTTAGTTTTAACTCAGAACATCTGTTATACATGCTAATAGTATGTACACACCACCATTCATTAGCTAGATGCTTCTATGGGCTAAAAGCAACCTAGCAAGCATTTTTCAAAAATCATGTATGTTATTTGCTAGTGGACTTCCTTTTTTTCTGTGCTTTTGTCATGCTTTTAAGGTGTTTTAGTAAGTTCTAACCGTTAGAACTTCACTTTGTGCCTTCCTAATTGAATGTGTTACAACTCAGTTAAATAAGGCTTTAGTGGTCAGGAGTTAAAAAGCATTGCAGTATGTGTTTATGAGCTGTATGTTTATCTGCTTCTTAGTTTAGGACTGATGCTTATTATTTTGGCCTAAATATTTTGGTAGCAAAATTCATATTCAAAATACACTCAATATAACAAATTCCATATTTGTACACACAGTTTTGAATACATACTAAAAATAGAAACATAAAGCTGACTATTTTGTTTTTGTATTTTCTCCATTTATTGGGTTTCCTTCTTGTTTCTGTGGTCTCTCTTCTCCTGCCGTTTTCTGCATCTTTGTCACTTCTTACCTAGCACTTTCAATGGTGGGAGTGGAGATAGGCAGCAGGGCAGAAGCATGGGAGGCAGAGTTCAGTGGAGAGCACACAGAGCATTTAGAAAGAAAACCTCAAAAGTCAGTCTGTGTCCATTTTGGGTGTAATTGTACTTGTAATCCACCTATTAATGCTTATGACTCAACTAGAAAATTAAACTTTAATATTAGAACAGAGCAAGAGGTAGCTGATTCACAGGGGTGGAGTATACATTGTAGAGCATAGTTGGAGGATAAAACTCTCTTTAGTCCCTCCTGTAAAGCAGGGTAAGTCACAGTACAGGCAGGAGTTATACGATGATGGATTCCATGCGTGTAGGTTTGAAAATCCCATTTCCAGACATGCTTCCTTATCGCTCAAAGTTAGAAAACAACTTCAGCCTCAGTAAATTGTTCTATGATGTAATTAGACCAAAAATAATGTATTTACATGAAATCATTTGTTGCCAGTGGATTCTAATGCTGCCAAATAGAAGAAATTATTAAATGACTTTCCAGTCGATTCCTTTCTTGATTAAGAAGATTGGGGGGGGGGGATGAATGGACTGCAAGTCATGGGCTACATTTATTTATTTTTTTAGTCTCCGAATAGGAAGATTGCCTTGAAAACAAAAGCTATCCATTTTTAATTTTTGGTCTCCTCTTTCTTTTTACAGAAAGTGCCAGAAAAAAGCAAGAAGGGATCGTGGGCAGTTCCCGTGTGTGTTTTGCACAGCACACCCCGTCTCTTCCCGCAGAAAGCCCTCGGCCCTTGAAGCTGCGGAGTATTCTTGACATGAGCCCTTTCACAGTGACCGATCACACCCCGATGGAGATCGTGGTGGATATTTTCCGGAAGCTGGGCCTGAGGCAGTGCCTTGTCACTCACAATGGGTAAGTCTGCTCAAAGAACACAGTTCACTTACCAGAACGTTTTATCCTATTTAGTGGAACTCGTAGGCAGTTATTAGGGGAGAGTGCAATAATCTGCTCCCAGGCGGGAAAGTCTGCCTTTCAGTATGGTTATAATAAATACACGGTCCGGCCCTCGGCGTCACACTTACCCTAGAGGGACAAAGGTGTCACCTCCCAGATCTTTGCCAAAATACAAAGACACATTTGTCAGGAACACTTCAGAGTTGGCAAGGAGTGCTGAATCATCTCCCATATCCACTCAGCACTTGGAGTACGTCCTCTCTTAGAAGAGCAGTGGACGTAACCTGTGCGGATACTGCAAAAAACTTCTTTTTGTAAGTCATTCATTTTTAGAATATGTATTTCTGGTACATCTAGAGATTTTGCTATTACTATTTCAGCCATTATTCGATTTATCATGTAACAAGGGCAATAACATATAATTAAATAAAATTGGTAAATTAGCTAAAAACCTCCTTTAGCAAATGCTTTGTTTCCTCTTTTCTATTTTCTCCAGTCACATATCTTTTACATAAACTGCTAATTACAAATGAATACTCTTGTGTTTAACATGTATAAATTGATTAATTGATTAGTCTGCCCTTTACACATAAACCGCCAGTGTTTCCCCAGGATAGGAATATAAGGAAGTTTTGTTTGGCTGATGTCACAGGTTCTTTGGGGACACGATACACAGTATGCTTTGGCAAACATACTCCTTCATTGTCTGCTCTGCTCTGTTCCTGGACCTGGGATCTGTTTCTCTCTCTCTCTCTCTCTCTCCCTTTCTCTCTCTCTCCCTCTCTTCCTCTCTCCCTCCCTCCCTCTCTCCCTCCCTCCCTCCCTCTTTTTTTCCATTATGTTACTGTTCCTAGTTGAAATACTGAAGAATGTTGTTTTACCTAAAAGGCTAATCACAGAAAGGCTAGAAATGAGAAACAGAGGGTGTTCTTGGATTATGAATAAACTGCAAGCATAGCGTGAAGCTGGTTGAAACCCTAAATACTTAAGAGAATCAGCAGGTTTTTTAAAAACAACATTTTGTACAAAACACATGACCCCGTCTCGAGAAAGGAGGAAGTTATTAAAAAAGGAAGGAAATGTGTTTGTTGAACACTTTCTTCACGTTACTCATTCAGTTTCTCAGCCCTGCGCAGAGTAGGTGGCAGTATCCAGACTTTACAGATGTAGTAATTGAGCTCAAAGGGGTTTAATAATTTGCCCAGTAAACGAGGTTAGCAAATCACAGATCAGAGAAGCAAATACATTTTCAATTTTAAAACCCAACATCTTGCTACTGTTTTACCCTGTAATTGACTAATAGAATACAAATATGTCTTCTTTCTTTGTGATTTCCTAAACTACTACTGTTTTCTTAGACAATGTATTTAGACTGTATTGGGTTAGGAATAGACATATAAAGCTGGAGAATTAGACCTACGTTTACTGCTTTCACTGTGCTAACCAGTTACATAACTCTAGGTAATATGAAATAAAATTTAAGTGATAAAGCTCTCAATTAAGGTCAGAAAGTTTGGAGTTATTAAACATCACAGGTATTGATTGGAGATTATGTAGTAAAATAACTATTTTCTTTAGTTTACTGTTTAATTGAAAAAATAATGGTGCCACACTTCACTGTTTAAAAACTTAGTAAGTCCATGTTAAATGGAGTAACTTTTCATAAAGCTTTATACTGGTTCTTGGGCCCTATTAATTATAAATGGCCCAGCTGGAAGCTAAGCAGCTGAGTTGTTATAAACTTTTACTTGCTTTGCGTTGTTCTCTGTGCCTGGCATGGTTATCCTTTCATCTACTACCAAATATAAATGTCATTCTATTCATAATTAACTATGATCACAAAGCTATATGGGTTAATGACCATATTTCACTTTGCTGATTAATTCCCAGGTTTTCTGCAGCCCAGATAGTAGAAAGGAAAACATTTAAAAGAAATAAAAATAATGAAGTGTGGGGCAGGGGAGGGAAGATAGTTAATTAAAATCTTACCTGATACTGCCTATTTATAAGAAAGCTTGGAGTAGGGGGTGGTGTTTTCTATAGCAACATGTTTGATTGCCTTGATTATATTTTCTTTATTTCTGTCCTATAAGAAAAATAGATAGATATAGAAAGAGAACAGATCAATTGGGGTGGTGGCTATTACAACATTTTCTTTGAACTGTGTAAGGAAGTAGAGTGTTTTATTCTCACTTACAGTTAAATGATTTAAGCCCAGAAAAGAAATCATATGTTCAAGTTTTTAGTGTAGAGTATGAAGTTCTGGACAATTGCTAATATTTTAAAGTTTATGCTGGGTCCTTGGAGGTGGAAAGTAACTATTTGGGGGAAAACATATAACAAATCTAGTACCTTGGATGCAAAGAGAAAATGAGACAGAAGGATGAAGAGGAAGTGTGTCTATAAGTTTTTTTTTCAATTAAAGTTTATTGGGGTGACAATTATTAGATGAAGTTTTAAAGATGTCAGTTATAGATGTCCCACATTATTTTAATTAGCAGAATTTGTCAGAATGTTTTAGTCTTGATGGGACCAGCAGGATGTTAATGGGCATTGCTCAAAAAGAGGTTTGAGATCATATAAATTAGGAAAGTATGGGATTAAATGCAATTGAGGTTTCTTTACTGTGGAACTTCTCAGAACTTATAAAATGTGGATATTGTTTGATTCTCAGATGGGATATGAAGCCTTTTTTTTGATGAAAGAAAGGGTCAGTATTCTTAGGACTGGTGTTTCTTGGAACATAGATTTGGGACAATGTTTGGTTATGCTCTATTAACTCTTACATCGTTTGTTAGCCCACAAGGAAACAGTAAATTATTATTTACATCAGTCACATTTCCTATTGATTTTCCTTGCACTTCCTGAAATTAACAAAGCAGCACTGAACCTGGCCTTACTATTCTCAAATCATTCTTCTCTGTTAACTAAAGAGAGGAAATATATTTATTTCCTCCTTTTTAGGGCTATTACTTTGTACATATAAACATCAGCTTGTAAATCACTAAATTTGCCCTTTGGTCCGTAAAAAAATTATAACTTCTCATTGTGTACTTTGTGATTTGGCAGAGCTTACTAATATATTAACTGAAATTGATCATTGTGTATAATTGGGTAGAAGAGAATGAGTAAGAATTAGACTGGAATTATTTTAATTGCCAAGATTTTCACATTTCCTGATTCCAACTATAAATGCAAGTGAATTGATGAGTTTTTTGTTGTTGATCTGACCTTAAACATTTAGTCAGAGAACACTTATTGAGTGATCGCATGCTTATTTTACCGTATTTCCCCCAAAATAAGACCGGGTCTTATGTTAAGGTTTTCTGCAAAAGACGCATTAGGGTTTGTGTTCAGGGGATGTCATCCTGAAAAATCATGCTAGGGCTTATTTTCTGGTTAGGTCTTATTTTGGGGGAAACAATAGTATATAGTGCTGTGTTGGAGACTTTTGGAGGGGGCACTTGCTCCCATGCTCTGAGAACTTTTCAGTTTATCTTTGTTCTTAATGATCAGTACATTACTTTTAAAAAAGAATGAGAAACATTAGCAGGGAACCTGTTTATGTGTTTCCCATTCCCTACCCTCCCTGCTTACCCACCTGTCACCCAGGCATCACCCTAAGGAACTGTTTTATAACTGACATACTGGTATCTGTAGGACCAGACTATGACTAAGTGAAGTCCCCTGGTGACATTCTTCTTCAAAGAAGTCAAAATGTTCAAAGGCAGTTTAACAGGAAAGCTGACTTTACTTGATCACCAGGGAAATGTTCTGACCCAGAAGGGCATTCTGGATGGGCTTCCATCATTTCTAAAGATGCAAGTTTTTTAAGGTTTTTGACATTCACTGTCTGTGTTGCCATATATTGGAGTTAAATTCATTGGCTTCCATTATAAAACCAGTAACCATGATTTTGTTTTAATAATTAAAAGTTTAATTATTTTCAGTTACCCTTCTGAGAATTTATGTCCATTATTTTGCTTGATGTTATAATAATATGTTAACTGAGAAGCAATCATTATTTAGAAACACATGCATAAAGTGAAAGTCATGTCGATCCCTAATCATAACTAAATCTCATTAGATTATTTGAAGAAGTAGCATTTGGCAGGTCCTGAAAATTAGGGGGTGATTGTGTTGATTGGCATTTTTATTTAGTTCACGTTGCCTTTAATTTTAATTCCAAATAATAGTAAAATACAAGGGATTTCTTAAATCTCTTCATAGGCAATACTGGCTAAGCGTTCTCCGACCTTTTCACTGCTGAGACAGATCCAAATAATAGCTGCTGCGTTTGTGACACTTCAGATAGTAGAAAAATATTTTTCTCAAAGGAAGGAACACTGAAAATGAACCTGAATTTCAGAATTGTATAGTTGTGTATTAACATTTTTTTTGTTCTTTTTGTAGTCATCTTCACTGTGAACTTTTTTAAATTTTGATTTCTAATTTAAAAAGGAAAACAATCCACCAATGTTTTAAAATAGTATCACTTTTGAAAGTCAGTAGAATTTATACAGATGGGACCTGGGATTTCAGATCTTTTTTGTTTTGATTTTTCTGAAGGTTGTTGAAAGCATTCTTATGGTTCATGTTTTTATTTTTTTTTCTCTCATTCTTTGTTATTATTGGAACCTCTTTTAATTTAAGTTCTCACAGTTATTAGCATAACATGATCTGTTTCAGGATTGTCTTGGGGATCATCACAAAGAAGAACATATTAGAGCATCTCGAGCAACTAAAGCAGCACGTCGAACCCTTGGTGATTAGATATATCAGATCTCCTCCTTAGATATCTTAGCAGTCAGGAAGCATGAAACTTGTGAACTGTTCAGTTCTCACTTTCCCAGATAACCTGCTAAACAACAAAATCCAACATGCTGCCAATAATGTTTATATCTCATAATATGCCTGTAAGAGAAATTTAGACACGTGTAAATCAGCATTCATAGGAAGCAAGCAGAAGTTAACATTTCTCATCAGAATCGTTAGTTGCAGTGTAAGAACTGTAAAGGGTTTGGTAGTTGAATGAGTAAATATTGGACAGTTTTGAAGTAAACGCAATGAATCTGTCGACTTTAGTGATTACACCGGTCTCAGAAGACACCTGACTGGTTAAAAAATGTCTACCCTGTCACCCCAAACTCCCCCTTTTTTTTTAATGTTTCCTAATCTTGTGGTAAATCTAAGCTCATCAATGATTTTAACTGAGCTTAGCAGTGGTAGACTTGCTAACAGTTCAATGGATTTTTTTTTTGTGGGCACACTAGAGCATAATGTGTACATATATATATATGTGTGTGATCATAGCATTAGTTCTTTTTCTGCTATACCCTGCATACTTTCAAAGTCCATAAATGTGTGTCCTGCCATTTCATTAGTGAATTGTTCCTAGAATATGTGTGTACCCCTTTTGTATGATGCTTCTAGAATGCTGTAAGCAGCTTTTAGGATCAGATGCATTTGTTTTAACTGGCTTTATGTCCTAGCGGTTTCATGACTAAAAGATACATTTTGAATGATCTTACCTTATAACCTAAAAATTGCTTGGCTTTAGCAATTAATGCCTGAAATCATTTTGCCCTGCAGTTGTCATACCTATATAAAATATGTCCCAGTTTGTTTGGTACACAACTGATTATTGTATTCCTGTTGTATGCTAATATTTCACAAGTGTTTCATGCATCCTTTTAAAAAAAAAACTACTAACCAGAATACTAAGGAGCTACTCATCCATTCTGCTTTGTGCTTCACCTGTAATAATCCTTTAGGACTGCTTCTTGATTTTCCATCTGTCTTTTAATGTAAGCATTAACAACTAAGACTTTCATAAAAGCACTGTATCTTAACTTTTTTGGCTAAAATCAAAAAAGGAAAACATTGATGAGTATACTAGAAACTTGGGCTGTCTTATAGTTTATTCTTGGGGTTCTGTATTTGGGGATTGAAGCTCTGTGTTGACCATTTTATCTCAATTGTATGTGCTTTCATGAAGATTCTGCATACAACTGGGCAATCCCTAAGTTATTTTTTAAAAGTTAATTTTGGTTTTTAAAAAAGTGGAATATTGATGGGATTTCATCATCAGACCTTTTACTGCTTTCTTGATGTGATGGGAATGAATTTTCATTCTCAAATGGGATCTGTATCATTTCTTGTTCATACATGCTCCCATTTTTGTGTTACTTTTTTGTTGGCATACATTAATTAAAATAGCTCTACTTCAGTGAGAGTCTCAGTGGAAAGGGCATCGTACTATTAGTGACCACAATACTTTTTATATCAAACGATGGTTGCTGGATAATTTAATTATCTTTACCAATAAAGTATTTTTTGAAAATACAAAATCAGGCTGCTTGCTCTATTCCTGTCAACAAAAAGGATTTAGCTATAAATTTAGCTTTGCTTTTTCTTTTCCCTTTTATTTTAATAGCAGTCTTCTGTTTATGCCTTTTAGGCGCCTCCTTGGCATTATAACAAAAAAAGATATCCTCCGTCATATGGCCCAGACGGCAAACCAAGACCCCGCTTCCGTAATGTTCAACTGAGTCCTGTAGATGAGGAGAGAGAGGAGGCAGAAGAGGAAGTTCGTTTGTTGAATAGCACAACTCTGTAACCCGAGGGAGTCGTCTACTTGTTTTTCTCCTTTAAAAAAAAAAAAGAAAGAAAAAGAAAAAAATATAAAAGCCAGGTTTTTGCAACATGGTTTGCAAAAAATGCTGGTGGAACGGAGTTGTTGTTGGAGGGGGGAAAGGAGAGAGAAGACGAGGGTGCTCTTTCCCCTCCGACTGAGAGCAGCCAGTCAGCTCCTGCTGTTCTGCACTGGATGTGTTCAGCCGCCGCCGGACAGATGCAGATGGACAGACGGACGGATGGACGCGAGTGACAGTGCAGGCCTGAGCCTCAGAGGAGAGGGCCCAGAGCACCTGGCCTGCGGCTCCAGCATCGCCAAGACGCGTTATCAGTCCGTGTTTCTGGAGGGATTACTTTGAATTGAGCCATCTCTAAGACTGCAAGGTCTTGCCCTTTTTAAAATCAAAACTGTTCTGTTTAATTCATGAATTGTATAGTTAAGCATTACCTTTCTACATTCCAGAAGAGCTTTTATTTCTCTCTCCCTCTCTCTCTCTGTAACAAAGCCTCTTTAAATTGGTGTACCCTGTTGAAGCAGTCCTTTCTCATATTGAGATGTACTGTGATTTTACTGAGGTTTCATTACAAGAAGGGAGTGTTTCTTGTGCCATTAACCATGTAGTTTGTACCATCACTAAACGCTGTGAGCAGCACACAGGCTGAGCAAACAGGTAAAGTCTCGAATGAAGTGTGTGTGCTGTGTGCGTCAGACTCAACAATGAAACTTGACTCATAAGGATAAACAGTTTTCTTTTTGTTTGTTTTTTTCCTCTCAGACTTTATGGGTAATATTACCTTGTCTTATGCATATTTTCTATTTCTAAAACTACTATGATATTACAAGTGCTGTTCAGCGTAAGGAAACAGTGCTGATGCTTTGACAGTCAAGAGAAGGAAGTATTCTGTTTAGCTGTACCTGGTGTTAATTGCATGTTTAAACACTGGAATTCTTTCCCCTGAAATTAGATCAGTCATTTTGTTTTTTCCCCTCAGTATATTTTACTGCTGACACTGAAGAAGAAATGTAATTCATAACTTGCACTAAATGTATACTTCTTTTCTTAAAAATCTACCATTCTTATTTATATTTTTATGGATTAAAGTTTATAAAATACAGATCAGTTATTAATATCTCACTTAAATAATTTTACCTTTTTAATGTGATTTTTATAGACTAATTCAGACTTAAAAATAATGGAGATATGAACAAAGTTTACAGTGGGAACAAGGGGGTGAAAGAGGTCGTGGTTATTTCTCTGATCCAATGTGTCCATAAACCTGTTCTTTCACTGCCATCCCCTGGATTATGTCTTCTGACCTGTCCATTTTGACTCATTAACTGGAAAGTTGAAACACTACAAATAACTTTGCAGATTAAAAACAAAAGTTAAACAGTGTTAATCTTTTTCAAAAAAATCAAATGAAAACAGTAAAATTGCAAAGGTAGAAGGTAAAATTTTAATCTGAACATAACCTTTGAAATCTTTGGGTCTGTCACATCCTTAAGTGCTCAATGATGTTTTGACTCTTCGTAGTACACATTTTTTCAGGATGAGTTTAAAATGTACTGGGGTAGGTTTGGGATTTTTGTTTTCGGAAATGTCTGTCTTAATCATGGTCTTCATTCTAGCAAAGGCAGTTACCTTGAAGAACTGGCCTCAGTGTTCTGTGATTATGCATTTTTAGTAGAAAAATGAATTTTTGCAGACATTTTCTGAAACACAAGTGGCAATGAGCCGTTTTTACATTTTGGAAGTGTTTCTTCATAGTTCTTAATATGTTTGTAAGATCTGTAGGATCACACAGCTCTGTAGGATCTTAAAGATTTATAAGATCATGAAGCCATATTAGAATGACAATTGATAGTTCAGCAAAATTTTAGGAATTTCACAATGAAACATCCTAAGTTTTGCTATCTGCCTAAAATTAGTATTTTGTCCTAGTTACTTTCGCCCTTTTGCAGATTTCACATTTTCTTAATGGCCCCTTCAAAGTTTATTTGGCCACTCAGTGAAATCATTTCTAAATAATGGTTCTGTATATCTTATCTCCAGCTTGCGTTAAGTGTATTTCAGTTGTACAAATACACTGCTAGAGTATGAATTCCTCAGCACTGGCTAATGAATAAATCGCTTGTCCTCAGTTACAAGCCTTCAAAGAGAAACGGGTTTCTTTGCAGATAGATTCATAACATTAAACTTCACATTGATTTCATTTTTCATGTTTCCTTTTCGATTTCAGGTCCTCCTTTCATTGCCTGTCCTGCCCCAGAGACAGACATTTCAGGGTGGATATTCAAGGTGGATATTAATTTTTTTCTTGGTATATTTCTATCCCTGATGTGTCTTCCTGCTGAAATAACAGGAAAAGTGCCGTATTTTTATGCACTCAGTGGTTTTCTTTGGTATTACTATCAGTTCCACTTTCTTTTTGATACGTTGAGGTGTGTCTGCTTTCTAACCAAACTGTGAAATAGTGAAGACCATGAAACATATGTGCCTGGCAAACTGGAAAATTAATTTACCAATATAATAAGTGGAGCACCTCATTTGAGTACCCTTTTTGAGAAGGCATGATGGGAATGGGCAAGAGTGTCAGCATCTCTTATCAATAATTGTTTTTTTCAGTTTTGATTCATGAAGAATGCTTAGTTTGTTAATCTGTGATGTTGCCTAGAGCTGTATTTATCTGTTTTTATTTATACTAGTGTAGTAAAGCTGCATATCATTACAGTAAAAATGATTACTGTGATGAGTTAATCAGAATATCTATTAAAATCTATATGACAATGCGTGGTTTGGCCTTTAATTATATCTGTAACAGTCTTCCCACTTTTACTGCTGCTCTGTGCAGGGTAGGCCAATACCCCCGGTACATGCAGCCTCAGGGTGATATAAAGCTTCTCTCAGGTGACAAAGCCATTTCTGTACTTTGCAAGCAAGGAACAACAAAAGACTCGATGTTGGATTAAACAGCAGGATATACATACAACTACCTAGCCATAGTATAGAGTCTCCACTTGTCAGTGAAGAGTGCAGGTTTGCTTCCAAAAACTTTTTTTTTAAAGAAACATGTTATTTGCATGAAGAGAAAACACGTGAATGATCACGGTTTTTTTTTTTTTTTTTTTTGTTTTTTTTTAATTTTACCTTGGAAATTTACTAACAGAACTGCCTAAAAGGAGGTGGGTGGTAACATTTGAATTGCTGAAAGATTTCAGTAATCTTCTAATATTAAATTTTTACTGAAAACACTTTACAAGGAAATTCCAGGATAGATCTTTTCTCATTCATTTCATTTGATCATTTACTAAGTATTTATTGAACATTTACTATATGCTGGGCATTATTCTATATTCTTGAAGCTTACATGCCAGTAGGGAAAGAGACAGATACATAGTATGTCAGATGGTGATAAATATCACAAATTAGTTCAGCAAATTTTAAAAAGTGATTCCTATGTGCCGCACATTGTTAGAGGTATACATACATCAGACAAAAATTCTTATAGAGAAAAGTAATGGGGAGGACGCTATTTTTATAGAGGGTGATCAAGGAAAGCTTCAGAGACGAGGTGATATTGGAGCAGAAACCTAAGGAAAGTGAGGGAATCATGCAGTTCCCTAAGAGCAGAATGTTCCAGGAAGAGGAAATAATGTAGGCAAACATAATAATACATGTGTAGGGTATGCCTGACAGGTACAGGAACACCAATTAGGTCACTGTGGCTGGAGGGGAAAGGGCATAAAATGAGGAAAGAGGTTGGGGGTATAAGAATTTGGCTTTTATTCCGAATAAAAGAGGAAGCCAGTGAGAGAGAAAGTGATATGACCTGACTTAGCATGATCTCTCTGGCAGCTTTGTCAGGAATAGACTATAAGGGGCAGGGGTGGAAACAGGAAGACGAGTTAGAAGGCTCTTGGAATAATCAAGGTAAGATATGATAGAGGTTTGAATCTGACGTAACTGGTGGAGGTAGTTGAAGTGGTTGGACTCTAGACATTTTGAAAGTGGGACAGGATTTCCTTATGGATTGAATAAGAGGAATAAAGGATGTCTCCAAGGTTTTTGGCCTAACTACAGAACAAAAGAATGGCCACAGATTGAATTGGAAAAGACTTCAGGAAGAATAGATTTGGGGATGTGTACAGAGGAATTTTGGTTTTAAACAGGACGTTTTAAATGCTTTTTAGACTTCCCAGTCGGGAGGGATGTCAAGTAGGCAGCTGTACTTGTGTATATGAGAGTTGCGTTCAGGAGAAACTCGCAGAGCCCAGCCTGAGAGATCTGAAAACTATGGGAGGTATCACGCTGGGACAGGGTGAGATCACCAAGGGATTCAGTGGACAGAAACGACTGAACATTGATGCATCTGTATGCTTGGATTTGAGGAGATGAGCGAGCAAAAGAGGGAGCCACCAGTGAGGTAGGGTGGAGAGCGCTGTGCCATTCAGAGTATTGCCCTCAGCCAAGGGAGTAATAGTTTGGAGGAGGAGCAACTGTCAGGTGTCGCTGATAGACGAAGGACTGAAAATTGTCCCGTGTTGAGATAACTGGTAAATTGGGGAGTTTCAGATGGAGGCAGCTATTATAGTTCTTCCTGTTTTTCAGAAAAGGGATATGTAATAAAGGGTATTTTGTTTTACGG
The DNA here is from genome assembly GCF_964194185.1 of Rhinolophus hipposideros. Taxonomy (NCBI): domain Eukaryota; kingdom Metazoa; phylum Chordata; class Mammalia; order Chiroptera; family Rhinolophidae; genus Rhinolophus; species Rhinolophus hipposideros. The sequence continues at coordinate 35,788,047 of NC_138062.1, read as the reverse complement.
TGCAGGATATGGTAGCTTTTGTTGATGGGAATGTTTGAGAGGGAAGACTGATTCAAGAGACAGAGAGGTCCTTGACTAGCTATCAGGATGTATCTCGGGCACTGAGTGGGACAGTAAGCAACATTCATAGGAACAGGAATGCGCAGGTGGTAAAGCGGTGAAATCTTGTGGAAGTTATTTTGATTGCTCTTTTCTCACTGAAATTAAGTGAGGATACGGGGGGAAGTATTGGCATGTTTGAGGAAAAATGTAAAAGTAGGGTTGATGGGAAGCAGCACAATCAACTTGAGGTTAAAATGAGACCAGTCTTCATTGGTTGTATTTTTCTCCAACCACCTACATATATTCAATGGTTTGTGTTACGGAGGGCAACGTATACTGATAAAACATACGTTCTTAAAAGCTTACAGCGTAACTGTGGAGATGAGGCATGCCACTCAATTAAAAGTTCTCACTGGAAGTGTTTCCTTTTAATAATCTATTAAAAGGAACCTTTTATCAAAAAGATTAAGTATCTCAAACCTGCTTGAAGGCACAGCTGACAGTAAGTAACTTTGGAGACTGACTATTCAACAAAAGTTCTTTGGGCACGTCACGTCAATCTACAAAATGTGGGGGCTAAACTTGGTGACCAGAGCGTTTTGCTATCTTGAACTTCATATGAAGGGGGGAAAGCTTATAGGCTCTTTAGCATAATCTACAAAGTCTGTTATTTTGCATTTCATGGCTTGCTCTGTTTTTAAGGTGAAGGACATTTTGTCATGTATAAGGAGGATCTAAATCTGGTAAAACGTATCCACAGATGCAGTGGAAATCCAATGAAGTAATTTGCAATGGAAACTTAAAATCTAAATGAATGGTAAATTGATTCCTATATTATACTATATATCAATATACTATGCCATATTAATTAGTAAATACTGAGTCAAAGAACTGTTTGGTTAAAGAATATTCCTAATGGGACAACTGGACTACTTGTGGGAAGAATACCTGAGTCAGCTGGAGATATTGTTACAATACAGTTGTTAGGTCTGGGATGAGGCATTCTGGGAGAGTTCAGGGTACAGTGTCATGAGTTGCCTTCCCCACCCCCATAAATCTCGTCCTTAGAGCTGCAGCTGTTATTAACTCACATCTCAGAAATAAATTCTTAGTTGCTCATGTTAAATACTGAAAGAGGACTCCTGGGGAGGAGAGGTGAGTCTAGTTACCCCAGGCATCAGGCAGACTTCCTGCGACACATTACAGGATGACTTTCTTTCAGATGTGACCAGGGCTGCACCATGTAGATGACTGGACTGCCACTTACTTGCACAGGAAAAAACCAGGCCAGAAGAAAGTTTTAGTAAATGTTTCCATCCATTTATTTTATGTTTTCATTAAAAAAAAAAAAGAAATCACAAGCTTAATACTAATGCTTTAAAATACTGTACACCAAAGAAAGCCAACTCTCCCTCAGGCTGCAAGTTGGTCTATGTTCTCTTTACTTCTGTTTGCCAAATGATCTTCAATAATTTCTGCAAAGAGATTCCTCTTCAACAGATTATATGCAAGAGGTAAAAGCTGGCCAGCAACTTTATGAAAATACTGAAAAATAAAAATAATGTTAAGCAGAGAATATAGCAGATGCCCTAGTAAGAGAACACACGAAAAAAAGCACTTGTTTAATGAAGCGTACTCTCCAAATCATTTCAGCTACTTTCTCAATTGATGAGGACAGTGAGTATTGAGACAGACACCTGGCATTCTGTCCAAGGGCAATCTGGTAGCTCTACGGTTGATGGCATATCTCGAAGAAAATTCAGAAGAAAACCAAGTTAAAAGTGTAGGCTTCCCCACCACCATTTTTTGCTCCAAACTAATATCCAAATGCTTTTTCCTTCTCTTCAGCGTACACCCCACCAGTTAAGATTTTAATCATTATTTTCCTTAGTCGATACTGTAATAGGTTCTGAATATGAGTTTTCAAAACACTCCTCTTTATCTTAGAATTCCTTCTCCCCACCCCCCACCCTGCATCCTTCCATCCCCTTAAATCACTGCCTTAGGTTTATCAGTGACTTACACTACTGCTATTGCATATACAGTAGAAGAAAAACTAGCAATGCTTTTGTTGATGATAAAGATTTATAAGCACTTACTATATGCTAAATACTGTGCTAATAAACCTTTTCATATACTCTTGTTATTTAATTCTCACAACAATCCTGTTTTCTATTAAGCTGGTTCCTATTTTCTGGCAAGCCAAGCACTATTCTGGTTGGCCAAGGACTATCATTCTGGCTGTTAAAACATTTTTTATTTTTACTGATAACCACATGAGAAAGGCAGTCATGTGGTATACAGCCGAGTTCTCAAATTAGACTCCCCTCACCCGTGCTATCAGCCTGACTGGGTTTCTTCAGAAATGCAAATTCTTAGGACCCACCCGAGAAGCCAGTCAGACTTGGGGAGGGTGAACCCATCTGTGTTTGAACGCTCTCCACGTGCCTCTGATGTGTGCTGAAGTTAGAGAGCTGCTGGCTTAGTCTTGTGAGCAGCACTACCATCCCCTGGGAGCGTGTACAGAAATGCAGCGTCCCAGGCCTCACCCCAGATCTTCTGAAACAGTGTTCATTTTAACAATATCTCCGAGTGAGTCCTATGCACTTTGCAGTTTGGGAGTTACTGAGTTAGATGCTGACTCTAGAACCAGGCTGCCTATGTGAACCTGAGCAAGATGGTTTACCTCTCTGTATTTCGCAGGTGACACCGTAGGTTAAAGGAGAATTAAATGGTCTGTGTGCCAAGTATGCAGACACTTTACAGGTAAGGAGACTACACTGGTGTTGGAAAAAGTGCCCAATGTTTTTGTGGGGAAAACGTGATGTAAAACCAAACAATTTAGCCCTAAAAACACACTGTACCCACTACACCTTACTGCCTCTTTGACTTTGCAGGAACTACAGTTGAATAAGCACTGACTTAACTGTAAGGTAGGTTTTTCCTATTTAATGAGTAAATAGCAAATAATAGCATCTCATATGTTTTAAATAATGTAGTGTAAAGCCCATTTTAAAATAGTAGTTGTTTTTCATCTGGGAATTCAAACGAACAAATACCCACCCCAACACCACAATAGAAAACGAAATGGAGCCTCAGGAAAGGTATGTGTGCATACCCACACACACGCACATCCCGGGAATACTAGTAAGTAAATTCGCTTTAAACCTGAAGGCAAATAGCTTGGTTGAATCCCCTTTGCTAGAATACAAGGTAAATTTCAAATAAATATTTTTAGAACATCTGCTTAAAAACCACTTTAAAAGTTCCTTTGGAAATCCATGTCCCACCCGTGCTAGAACCTGGGGCTCTCACGTGCCTGCGTGAGTATAGGGGGAGGAGTGAGGTCTGGTGGATTTATTACTCACATGTGAGCCGTAACAGAAGAGGTCCATTCCCAGCTCGAGCCCCATGCCATAATCACATTCATCATTGGCGAACTGCACGAAAGTCATCATTTCCTGGATGGGAGCAAAAGCTTTCAGTCTCTCCTCGTCACTTGGTGCCTCAACAATTGTCTTGCAAATTCTCTTGAGGTTAGCTGAAAGAAATCAATGATTATTAAAAGATGATCTATGACTGTCTTCAAAGGTCGAAAGACACTGTAAGCTCTGGGGTGTTTCCTCATAGGACTTTTCAATACAACTGATGTAACCTTGGGTGGCTCTGTAATTTCGAATAGCAATTTTATAATTTTTCTACTTAAGATTCAAGCATAAAAATGGCTTACCAAAGTGATTTCTTGTATTAGCGAAGTGTGACTGTTTTAAAATGGACCTAGCTGCAGTCATGATTTTACTAAGTTTTCAACCATGTCCTGTAGGCCAGTCCAGGGATTGGCAAACAATGGTCACACCTGGGCCACCTCCTGTTTTTAACTGCTCTCAAGCTAAGAATGTTTTTCCAGTTGTAAATAGTTGGAAAAAAACAAAACAATACGGCAACAGATCGTATGTAGCCCACCCCTGGCCAAGTCCCATATTAGGAGTTATATATTTTTTAATCCAAATAGACAAAGTTTACTTTTTGGTCCTGTCCTACCTTATTGAAAAAAACCAACAACAATGTAACATAAGAAATCATTGCAAAATTAAACCTTTACCAAAGTGGGGGAAGTGCAGCCATGAATTTGAGGTAAGAACACAAGAAAAATTCTAACGTTTATCTAAATGAAAAGAACAGTGGTCTAACGTTTCTATATTGGCTTTAGACATTTCACTACTTTCTAGATGCCAATGTGTGTCAGATCTCAGGATGTGTATGAGAATGAAGGTATCTAATTAGATTTCCTTTTTGACAGTCATAACTCCTTGAGGATATGCCAGTAGTGAAAAGAAGGGGTATTACTCAAACCAACAAAATACATCTTTAAACAAAGTAGCTACAATACTGGGGGGACAAGGATTGGTTTAACCTTAATAATCACACCTAAGAATGATACATGATTTTAACTTACAAGTATGAGGTACAATACTCTATTGATAGTAACTTCAAATATAAGGTATAAGGATTATCAAGGGTGGTAAAGATATACTCGGGCTTTTCACTTCGGAATATGAGTATCATATTAGTTGTGATTTGCCAAACAGTCACATTAACAAAACACCAATTACGCCTCCTGGCAAACGGCTCTAGGCAGAGGCAAGGTGATGTTAGGTCCTTTGTGTGGCTAGCACTTCTCATTCAAAAATAATTAAACCACAGAGCGATCTACTATGTAGGATGTGAGAAAACAGGAAAGATAAAAATGATCTTGGACATAAAAGCCCAGAACCACAACCAGGATACGGTGTATTCCAGGGTGCTACAATTGAACACCCCCCATCCCTGAAGTTTTAGAGACGCTGTTTCTGCAACCAATATTCTCAACTTTCGCCAAACAAGACAGTAATTCTGCGTGTTAAAGCTTCCAGTAGACCAGTGCGCAGAGGGAGATAGAAGAGTGGAGGCAGAACACTGAACAGTAAGTAGCTCAGACCTCCCGGCTGCCTCCCCCATCACAGACTGGTTACCTCTGGCTTTGGGGAGGAGATGTGGGGCAACATTATGCCAACATTATACATATTCAGGCAACATATTACAGGTAACAACTTTCTCATCTCCATAGTACAAGATATGTGAAACTAATTTTAACATATTTAATCCAGCTACCTGAAATAGTATCATTTCAACATGTAATATAAAAAAATTTACATACTTTCACTTTTTGAATTTAAACGAAAATTACAAATTTATCTCCATTATACTAGCTGCATTTGAAGTGCTCAATAGCTAAAATATAGCTCAGTTTTATTCGTTTTCCCCATGGAATTCCTCTAACGTGAATCCAGCAAAAATGAGTAATTGTGATATAAGACATCTCAATGTACTGGTTAGAGACTGCACAAAAGTTTGAGAACAGTTGCTTTAGAGAAGTGGTTAAAAATGCAGATTTCCAGGTTCCAATCCCAGAGGCTAATACCCAAGGTTGTTTGGTTCTGTTCTAAAAAATGGATGGCCAAAGTATTACATATGCTTGATACATACTCAGGGATACTGGGTTCTTCCTTAAGGAAGTGCTAAATTTGACTTCCCTCTAAGTGTTATCTTCCCTGAACAGGACGATAAATAAGGAAATGCCAACAGGGATGTTCAAAGGAAGGGGGAAACAGGAGGGGAAAGAGTTGTGATTTTCTTCTCTCAACATAAACATAGAAATACTGTATTCCCCTGAAAATAAGACCGGGTCTTATATTAATTTTTGCTGCAAAAGTCGCATTAGGGCTTATGTCCAGGGGGTGTCATCCTGAAAAATCATGCTAGGACTTATTTTCCAGTTAGGTCTTATTTTTGGGGAATCATGGTAATTAGATTTTGTGTATGAATAGCCCATTTTCAAAGTGTTTTTATACTTACAGATGAAGTAGTTCAAGATTTTGGGCCTCTGAAGGCTAAGTAGTCTTACATACAGATGAAAAACTTTTCACGAAGGAATATACAGAAACATACTATTTTAATAATTACTATTTTGTATTGTTGCCTAATGTCAAAGGTTCTGAAATAGTTCGGAAAAGGTAACCTAGGCAATAGGTTAAAATTCCTTAAACTCTTATAAATACTGTATTTTAAGCACTGTAAGTAAGGCAAGCACTGCTGCTAAGCACCTGACATACTCTTTTATATTCCAAACATCCCTACAAATGGTATCCACCATCATTAACCATTCTACAGATAAAAACAGACATGGTTTAGTGAGGTTAAATAATTTGCGTAAGGTTACAAAGCTACAAACCCAATTTTAATTCAGACCCGGCTGACACAAAAACCTGAGCTTGCTCTTCATCATGAAGGTCTAGTGACTGTCCCACGAAAAGTATAATGCATTTACCTACTTTTCAATATATGGAAAACCTTCCTCCACATCATGTATTAACATAGACATTCACATATGTACGTGTTTATATAAGAAATACATTACCATCTGTTTCAGGGAGCTCTCTGTACCCAACATCATTTTTATCTACTGGGACAACCAAGCCTGCACCATTAAAGGTCTTTGTCACAACCTAAGTTAAAGAAAATTATAAAATTTAATCATGGTAAATAGACACACACACACACACACACACACACACACACACACACACACACACACAACACAGCCAAACCAAAACAAGAAAACACACACACAAACCCTCAACATTTATCACAATATAATATTCAATGACATTTTATTTCAGTAAATCAGGATGCCAGGACAAAGTTTTATATTTTTTTAATAGCTAAAAGTTAAGCTCTTCAAGTAACTATAAAACAATGAAATAATTGGCTTTCATTGTTTCAGTCATTTACAAGTCCGCATTGTGACTGAGAACGCCAATGCACCCTATAACGGGAGGAAGGCCAGAATATCAATTTCCTCTAAGGTCAAAATATCTTTTAGGTAGAAAGCGTAATGAACTGGGCCTAGATGGAATAGTTTTTGTTAACAGAGAGATGTGGCATGTGGCAGGACAGAATTTCTCTCATCCATCTTGCCAAAGTCAGGCCCACTATTTTTACCTGGAAAATGCAAGCTTATGTGCAAACTTCCCCAAAGCAGGGCAGTTTCTAGTTTTGTGGTGCTCTTTTGTGGGTTAAAGAACATAACCAGTGAACTTTCAAGTAGTAATCTTCAAAGACAAAACAGACTCAACCACAACCACCATCATAACCTTTTTCCTGGCTGTATTTTTATTCACATTAGTGACATTATTCTTAGGTCTTAACAAAACATCTGCTTCAAATATTCTCCTTCTTTGTGTGGTCCAGTGAAAATTCCTGAGAGGACACAACCCCCAAAATCAACTTGATTCAAGTCCTCTCCACCCAAGTTTCTGTATCTTATTGTACTGTAATGTCCCCACTGTTTGCTTTCATTTTCTTTTATTAAGCCACCAGAAGAGACATTATTCAAAATAAGTTTGCAGACAATTGCTCACTCATCATTTGGGGAAAAAAACAAATGAAGTCATAGTTATATCTTACTCTTTATGCCAAAAAAACTTGCAGTTGGATTTCAGGGTTAAATGTAAAAATAAAACCATAAAATTACTAGAAGAAAAGAAAGGCAAATTTAAAAAATAATTTTGAATTTGACAAAGAAAAGGCTTATGGGTTCAACTACATAAGAAATCTATCAATAAATCAAGAACAAAGAAAAATTAATTGATAAAAAATATATGCTATATATATAACAATAAACTTAATAAAACTAACATCCTCAAACTATAAGGGAGTCTTAAAAATAAAGGAAAAGAATAACTCTCAAAACAAGTTGAAAAAAAAAAGACTAATTCTAACTCTGATAGAAAACTGGGCAAAGTTCAGGCAGTTCACGAAAGAAATACAAGTGACCAACAGATCAGTGAAAAATATTTAATGCCCTTTCTAATCAAAGAATTAAGCTAATTAAAGCTAATTAAAACTACTACTATTAAAAGGACTGAAAATACCCAGTACTGGCAAAGATATGAGGAAAACAGGCACTCACACATTGCTGGGTAGGACTGTAACTCTTGTGAAGGGTAGTTTTGCAAGCAAAACCCCCCACAAAGTTAAAAACAAGCAAACACAAAACACAGATACACTCACACAATCACCTTGAAACACTTTAGACTAGGCAATACTATGTCTAGGAATTTCTTCTAAGGAAATAAGCAGATCAGTATGCAAATAAAGGTATAAAAGGACATTTACGGCAGGGTTGTTAGTGAAAAATGTTAAGCAACCTAAACTCTGAGCATAAGCACAAAACTCTGCAGCCACTCAAAATTATGAGGTAACTTAAACTTAGCACTGTGAAGTGATAACCATAATGCATTAAGTGTAAAAAACAGGTGATAAATCAGTACTGGTAATGAAAGAAAAAGAAAACAGGGATATATATATTTATTTTGCCTCACCTAGGCTGACACACAACAAAAAACATGGTATGTATTTTCAGATGATTAACTGTACTAGTTGTTTATAAAGAGGTACCAATTATTAGCAAAGCATCAGAATCCTGATTTTATTATGAAGAATAGGATTACAAATTCAGGAAAACTCTGTACAAGGGTAGTGATACTCTAAGGGATTAGAATCGGGTGGATGGAATGATATACCCTCATTTTACAATACTATTAAATCAAAGTTCATTTTTAATAATTAAATCTTAGGTATATAAAAAATAAGTGGCATATAGCCAATTAGTAAAAAGATGGGGTAGAAAGAATGCTAAATATTAAAGATGTGAATTTAGGTTTCAGATCTGTCTCACAATTTTGGACAAGGAACAAACACTTCTGTAAACCTCAACTGACTTACCTATAAAATAAGATGATAATTCCTACTTTGCAGATTTTTTTATACGGGTCAAATGATATAACATATAAGGACTTTGCATTTCAAAGCACTACAAGGTACTGCCAGTATAAAAATGTTGATTTCTAGTATATAATGCTTTGGTATACTAGAATGGATATTCCTCTCATACACAAGGACCAAGTCACTGACTCACCTATACTAGTAGAACTGAGTTTTGCAGGACTAGAAACATATGAATTAAATGAAGATCTCACAGTAACAATAAAGGATAAACTTATACATATAAAAGTATCTGAAAGCATAACAATCAGCATGGAGAATAAAATCATGGTTGTCTTATAAGCTGTTTTTTCTTTGTATTTGTTTTTACCAGCTGTTTTTGTAAAAAATAGTAAAAAGACTCCTCCCCAAAACTCACAGGAGATGGGGCCAGGACAAACATACCTATGAAGTTTAAACCCCAATCGTAGCTTATTTATAGTTTTGGGGGAGAATTAAGGAACTCTCATCTGAAATGATAGTTGACAGCAGAAAAATAAAATAAGGCTCTGATGAAAGAATTTGCTACCATTTGTACACAGAAGCTCAGTCTTCAGTCAAGACACATTGGGACTATATAGTAAGTGAAAAATACTACCCTTCCTTCTACTCAGACAGTGGGAGAGGCTCCCTATGAAAACTAGAAGGTAAAATGGCAACATAAAATCTTCAAGTAATTTAAAAATGCCATATTGTAATGAGTTCATTCAAATGTACACTTGTAGAAAACATTCTGGACGTTAGGACTGAAGAAAGAGAACTAATTGTTAATACTAATTCCGTGACTATAATTTATCAGAACATCACCCTGCAGTTGAGTCAAGATCAGAAAAGGAACTGAGGTAGGATTTTCAATAAGTGCTCTAAAGCACTCAGTTACCAGTACTAGTTTATTCAGGAATAGCTAGTACTTCCTTTGGCCTAGAATGTTGAGATGAATCAGCCACAGCAGACCATGGTGAGAAGCTGCAGGAGACTGGGATGCCCTCATCCCACAGGGACAAATAAATAGTCCTTCCTCCCCAGAGGTTATAAGAACAAACTCTTACAGCATTCTCATTTACCCCACAGCATTGTTCTAGCTAGTCTGTATTTACTCTGAAATTTATATGTGAAAAACCAAAAAGATCCAAAACCCAAAAGTATTTGCCATTTACAAAACACTCCATACAGTGCAGGCATTAGGAGAGATACAAAAGGAAATGCTGGAAAAGAAGAGAGGACTGCTTAGACCTACATTTACTGGAGGAAATTAACCCATAATACATATTGTCTCTCAAAAGGAATCCCCACTGAGACCATTAACTAAAGTACTGTAAGGTGTAGCTTTACAAAACCACCCCCCCAAAAAAACCTTGATGAATCAACAGACCTTATCCATTAAAAAAAGAAATTTAAGTAAATATTACGTATAAAGCTGCTTTCCCTCAGTTCTATGAAATGAGTAACTAGGAAAACAAGATTAATGAAAGGCTGGGGAATACTGGCATGCATTATGCAACCATAGCGGGGATACGGGACTCAGCCTAACAACCTACAAGGCCACCCAAGCCCAGCTCCAGTGCCATTCTTCTGGCAACCCAGGTACCGGACAGCCCTAAAGGGAGCCTGAAGGGTGGCATCCACTCTTCTTAGGATGGGGCAGATGGGACAGAGTCAAGAGGGGGAAAAAAAACGTATGAAAATAGTCAGCGACTACCAGACTTAAATCATACTTTCTTATCTCTCTGTTTCATCTTCATGGTTCTTTGTTCCACTGAGTATCCCAGCTCTCTGGCTGCTTCTGTGAGTTTTTCATCTATGCTTTTCAAGAGACTAGTTTTCTTTTTATCTGTTACTTCTTTGAGTTTTTTCAGCAAAAATAATCTGAAAAAGAAGTAAAAACCCTCATTACATTACAGGCTACTGTACTAAGTACACAGACCTTGGGAAGTTAAGGGAGCTAAGTTATGAAACATCAAATTTTATACAAGAGAAAGCCTGCAGAATAATTACCAATAGTTTTCTCATAATCCCTAATGGATTTTTTCAAAAGAGGGAAAGGAAATATTAATGAAAAAGCTTTCAGCCACAGAAACAGCAAACATGATTCGAATTTGTATTATTTCTAATGTCAACAATAAACATATTAAGGGATATTTAAAAAGTTGAGATTTAGCCAAGTTTTAAATTGCATCACTTGATATACTGCTTTGGAGAAGCCTGGCATAACAGAAAAAAAACAGTATGTAGACACCAAAAAGGATTTTTTATTTTTAAAGAAACAGGGGACACTGTTATAACCTAGATCAGCAGATCTTTAAAAATGTTACCTTGAAATGTGTTTTAAGTAAATTTAGAAAACGAAAAATAAAGCAAAGCTACGTTATCAACTTATACAAAAACATAATCCAAAACAATTGTTGAAGGCATATGAATAGTACAGTATACTAATGCCAGGTACAGAAATAATCGTTTTATCATAAGCAGGTTAAGATTTTCACCAGCAGAGCAGAAGGTCCAGAATACAGTGAAGAGCTGGAAACAGCACTTAGTTGGGAAAACCAGTAACCCCCCCACACCCTCCTCCTCTGGAGCCACTACCAGATTCCCAGGAGGAAAAGCACTTCACTCACTGTTAACGTTTGAGTTTGCTATAGCTGGGCACTGCAGTGAGCTTAGAACGTTTACAGTGGGTGCCATTCTTATCCCCATTTTACATATCAGGAAACAGAGAAGAATCAATTTACCCAAGTTCACAGAGCAAGGAAGGGTGGATTCAAGTGCCACAGAATCCAAGACCAGCAAATCATTGTTTTCTGATTACAGCACACATACTTACACTAAATGTTACCTTTAGTCAGATCCAGCTGTGTATTGAGAATGTATTTACATGAAGCATAAAAAGCAAATTAAGGTCAGGTGTAGGTGAATCAATCTTGATAGTCCTCAACCTCTCGGGCATGGCATACAGGCCTCCAAGTGCCCTGTGCCACTTGTTTTCATATACCGTTCCCTTGCCTAGAACTCCCTTCTTCCCATTCATTCGAGAAGTTCTTATGCATTTATCAAGGTGTGGGGACAGAGTCCCAGAGAGCAGTTTCCAGGCTCTCGGCCTCACGTGGAAAGGTGCTGGCTCTTATTAGATGGCCATCAGCTGTTACTGGTTAGCCATTGGCCACTGGTATAACTGCCGTGGCTGAGCTAGCAAGTGCGGATTGCAGATAGCAAGTGGGGTGGCAGAAAAGCAGACGGCGGATTGCGAATCGTGTGGCTCCTGCTTCCTGTGTTTCCAACCCAACCGCCAGCGTGACTATAGTGGTATGAACCCCACCATCCATGGCTCCGTGGGTGTTCCTTTTTGGCCTCACCTTATCCTGCGTTCTTGTGCGGGGAGCGGGAGCTGAGACCCCGCATGACACAAGGCGCAGCGAGCGGAATGTGGTGCAGGACAGAATCTCCAAAGGGGTAACGGAGCAGTTTATCTGTATGAAAGCTCAGTTTTGCTAACAAGGTACGGTGTCGGCCAAAGCTCTCCGAAGGATGGTGGAGCAGTTTGTGCATATGAACACTCAGTCTTGGAAAGCCTGTGGGGAGTGGTGCCAGGAGCAGGAAACGCGACCTTCCTGGGAAAAACATGACCCCTCGGTGAATTGGTGGTCCTCTCAAGCCTCTGGATGCCATGCCACCCTCTTAGCCGAAGCAAGCGTCATCTTCCTTTTGGTGGTCTGCTGCTGCCGTGGGCTCCTTGAGTTGTGGACATTTTACACAGAGGCCTCTGCCTAATCGGACACCTGGCACGGCGAGCAGGATTCCGGCCAGGTAGGAATGGTGTCTGACCCTGGGCAGGAGGACATGTGGCCCCCACACAGTGTGTGGTATCTGGTAGCCACTGTTCTCAGGAGTTGGACCCCCGAGGAGGGGTGAGGACATGGATGGCTCTCCAGCCAGCGTGGAGAGGGCCTCCAGCTTCCCATTCTTTCATGGTTCCCACAACCTGTAGATGCCTGGTATACTGATGTTTCTAGCCAGGGAGCTACAGCCATTTGGACGGCTATTGGTGTGCAGCCCAAAACAGATACCATTTGGTTTGATCCTGGGACGGACCAGAGTAGCCAGTGGGCTGAATTATGGGCTGTGTGGATGGTAATCAGCCACGAGCCTGGGCCCCTAGTTATCTGTACTAACAGCTGGGTGGTGTTCCGGGGCCTAACGTTGTGGCTCCCTACATGGAAATAGCAAAACTTGTTGGTAGCACACCGTCCACTGTGGGGTCAAGCCATGTGGCAGGACCTCTGGGACCTAGGACAGAGAAAGGAGGTGACCCTAATGCATGTCACAGGTCACTCCCCCTTAGTGTCCCCAGGTAATGATGAAGCAGATGCCCTAGCACGGGTCCGATGGTTAGAACGGGCTCCTGCCACTGATGTGGCCCATTGGCTGCACAGGAAATTGCAGCACGCTGGAAGCCGAACCATGTGGCAGGTGAGCAGACGCTGGGGTCTGCCTTTGAAGTGGCAGGAGATAGCAGATGCCTGCTATGACTGTGCCGTCTGTGCCCAGGACAGTCCCCAAAGGCGGAGTCTCCCTGGGGAGACACAGCAGATTACGCGAGGGAGGGTGCTCCTCACTCGCTGGCAAGTGGATTACATTGGACCCCTGCCTAAGGCCCCCAATGCTATGTATGCGTTCACAGCAGTGAACACTGCTAAAGGGTTGATGTTTGCTTGGCCGTGTCCAGCTGCGGATCAGCGGCATACAGTCGTCGCTCTTACACTGCTGTGTGCCCTCTAAGGGCGCCCCCAAGTCATTGAGTGATGGGTACCCATTTTATGGGACAAGAAGCGCAGTGCTGGGCTGCCAGGATGGACGTGCAATGGTTGTTTCATACCCTGTACAATCCACAAGCAGCTGGCATGATTGAACACGACAACGGGCTTGAACACCCTCCCACGATGCGTGACTGGGCCTTGCGTCTGTGGGACGTCTTGAGAATCCTGAATGAGAGACCACAGAAGGGAGGGCCTGCACCAGTAGCTCTGCTACATTGAACGGCCACTTCCGTTCAGTTACAGGTTACAAGTGAGACTCTGTTAAAGCCAGGCTAGGGCAGAAATGGAAACATTTTGCTGCCAGCACCCACGTGCTTGAAAGCAGGGGAATGGCAGCAATGGACTTGGCCCTGGCGGGTCAAAAGCCCCCACTGTCGTGGTATGGGCCTGATAGCCCCACGGGGAGCTGGTCTGACCCATGATTTGCAAGGGACGCCCAGGGTGCTGGCTGAGTGGCCACCGTGTGACTGTGGTATACGGAGGTCCCAATACTGGGACGATTTTGCGAGGAACCTATGTGCTCTCGCTATGGCCTATTAAGGGGTCCCCTGTTCTGTTACATGTTGAAACTATGCAAGGGACCCCAAGCTCTGCCATAAAGGTCTGGTACCACAAACCAGGAAAGGTGCCAGTAGCAGTGACCCTCATTTCCCAGGACAAAAAGCTAGCATGTATCCTCCCAGATGGAAGGGATTTGCCGTTGCTGGTTCCTAAGACTGCTATTTCTTTCCGCCTGTAGGTGCCTATAGGCTAATACGGCACAGGGTCCCTCAAGGAAGACGCTTGTCGCATAGATGGTGAGGCAAGACCCTGTAGGAGTGGAGTGTGGGGACAGAGTCCCAGAGAGCAGTTTCCAGGCTCTCGGCCTCACGTGGAAAGGTGCTGGCTCAGTTATTAGATGGCCATCCGCTGTGGCTGGGGGGCCATCAGCTGTTACCAGTTAGCCATTGGCCACTGATATAACTGCTGTGGCTGAGCTAGCAAGAGCGGATTGCAGCTAGCAAGTGGGGTTGGTCGGTTGGCAGAGAAGCGGACGGCAGGCTGCGCATTGTGTGGAGCTTGCTTCCTGTGTCTCAACCCAGCTGCCAGCAAGAATATAGTGGCATGAACGCCCCCTCCATGGCTCCGTGGGTGTTCCTGTTTGGCCTCACCATATCCTGCGTTCTTGTGCGGGGAGAAGGGCCAGACACCCCGCATGACACAAGGCCTAGATAAAATGTGTCTATGAAGGCTATTTTAGGCACTTACTAGCTGACTTCCACTTACCACATTATGACTATCTTGGTACCAGTGTACTAAGCTTTTGTCTCTCAGCCTCAAACTTACTATTTTGCTGTCTGATGCTTAACGTTGGCAAGTACAAACTGAAATAATACTCTAAACATTTTGTACTCTTACAGTAAAATCCATTGGAATACCTTGAACTTTGAATGACTCCTGCGATGGTCACTTGGAAAATACTGCTTCTCTAAGTTATGCAGATCTTCCAAATATTGAAACTTTTCATCGTATTCACTCTAACATATCACACTATGAAAAAAAATCACCTTAATATTACGAGTCTCAGTAAAGTCTTCAGGTAGTGAGAAGCTGTCAAGCTCACAATGGTGGTTATAAATTTTCCAATTCTAATTTTGTTTCTGAAACCTTGAATTTTAATCACTGGCAACAAATACAGTCAGTTTTTTTTTTTTTTTGGGGGGGGGGGTTGGTTTTTTTTTTTTTTTTTTTGGTTCATTTGAGAAAATGTTTGCCAAATACCACCCATGTCTGAATAACTAGTTAGTCACTCAAGTAAAAGTGGGAAAAAGTTTAGCTGACCACTCTTATCACACAGGAGCTTTTTCCTGGAGACAAACGGAAACCTGAGTATGCAGAAGTACTTTCTACGTATGTCCCATTTCATCACACAGAATGTTAAAAAGACGTGTCTTCAGTGGTAGAGTTCTAATACTTTCTGACTGCTTCATCACTGACAGTCTGAAATGACGCTGGCATTGTATTACTGCCATGAATAATACTGGCTGCTCATTTGGTGCCAATGCCTTGATTCCTGTCAAGTACCAACAGTATTACCCACCATTCATTACCTTTGTGCCACTGGTGCAAAAATGACATCATTATAATGAATAGTTTTGACCTCACAGGCCACCTTAAAAGGTGTCAGGGATCCCTAAGGGTCCATACACCATTCTTATGGTAAGTGGTGCTTAGCTAGTGGTTTTAAATCTGACTGCATATCAGAAACTGCCAGGTTACCTTGGGCTAGTGATTGAAAAATCACTGCCTATGGCAATAATTGCACATTTCCCAGTACAGCAAGTTAGGGTGGCAGAGAAAGTTGGGGCAGCAGACAAGGGGAAAAAGATTACTTAACGGGTTCATCTAAGATCTGCTATGTTAGATAAGACAAAATATATTAGTTCCTTTAATGAGTATCGGATCTGCTTAAATCATTCTTGGGCCCTGCACAAAATAAGCATTCATTAAATGTGAATAAATTTTGAAACTTAAGTATCAAAATTAGAGAAGTATAATTTTGTTATATTTAGGCATACCTGGAATGTGTATTTAAAAAAAATATTCCTGGGTCCTGTTCTAGATGTACTGAAGTGGGATCTCCAGAGGTAGGAATTGTGGAACTCAAGGTTAAGTCCTTTTAACCAGTAACCTAGGAGATTCTAACATAAAGTCATGTTTTACACCAGTAACTAAATAGCAGTCATCTAAGAATAGTCTGTGGACCCTTGCAGGGGGGTCCCTGAGATCTTTTTAGGTCAGTGAGGTCAAAAGTATTACTAAAATTACGAGAGGAAAAAAGGGAGGGGGAATTCACTTCTAATGTTGTCTAAAGATAAATTAAAACTGAGTATATCTAGATTTTTTTTCTATGTGCTTTAGGCAATATGAAAATGGAATTATTTTACATACTATTCTTCAGCTCAGACTCACATGGGGACTACCTTCTCTCAGGCAGATGCAACTTTGAAATCTGAAAAGTAGGAGAGGCACCAGGTGGAGGCTGAGCTTCCGCTGTCCTCCAGTGAGCTGCAGAGGCGTCCGACTGTTCCATGGCCGCTGCAGCTGCGCTCTCAGCATCTGGTCCTTAGTTTCATGGAGGTGGAGAGGAAGAGGGCAGGGCACCATTTTACCGGCATGGGTTATGTCAAAGACAGTGTGGTCCAGAAGCCACTTGCTGTAGCAGCATTTCTTGATTTTCCAGTCTCCTGGTGGTGGCAGACTGGTGACAGAGTGCTGGTAACTCCACTGGTGAGCCAGTTCTGCCGCAAATGTTGCTCTCAGAGGCTCGGGATGCTCCATTGCCCTTCCAAGGATTCTATGAGCACCTCCTTTACTGTATTAAAGCTTTCTGTTTGAACTATAGTGGATTCTTACAATGAATTCTTAATAATGTTTAAAATATCTTAGAAAGTCTTATTCTTTTTAATTTAATCTCAATCTTACAAGTGAGATTAAGTAATATTTTCATTCAATAAAATAGTTAAATAAGAATTTTATATATATATATGTATATATATATATATACACATACATATATATATATATATATATATATATATGTATATATATATATATATATATATATATTTGGTTAAAAGCAGAAGAATAGAAATATGGATAAGACTACCTGCAAAAGTCAGAAATGATTTCTAGAAATCAGAATTTTTAGGTTACCTCAATTCCCCTTATAGCACAAAAGTAAACAAATATAAATGGGAGAGGGATTGAAATAAGATATTTTCTTACCTGACTGCAGCAAACACATTATCTCCATTTTGAACAATTATACAATTTTTCTTTGCTTCATTGGAACCAACATATACAGGAAGCTCATCAGGAGAATCCCTGTTTAACCAAAAGGCATTAAGAATTTAGCCACCCATAATTTGTTATTACACAAGCAGAATTTTAGGTCTATGAATAATTTGTATCTATTTTTTTTTTTAAATTGGAATCTGCTGGGTTTAAGCTCTAAGTTTCTTAGGAATATCTACAAATATTATTTACATAACAGAACCTAAAATTAAGATTCTTATGGCCTAGTTCCTTTTATACCTAAATACAAAGAAAGGGGGAATAGGCCTATCAAAAGAAATAGGGGTAATTATACACCATTTTCTCAACCCCAGTTTTAGTCTGAAAAAATTAAAAAGGTGGAAAAAACAAAGAACCAGGACAGATGCGATTATGAAACACTGGAGGTTAAAGGATCTAAAGTAAAAAAGTATGTCTTTTTTTTAAATTTTACAATTCTTTTATTTTACAATTGAAGGAACTGACAGAGAGATGAAGTGACTCATCCAAGGTCCCGGTAGTTTAATGGCAAAGCCAGAAGCGGAATCCATGTCACCCAATTCCCAGCTCTGTGTGCACACTACTGTACCACAACTCTTCTCCCTGGGCACGTTTCCTCTGCTTCCTCTTTCCTGGTATCTTTCAGTTAATCTTGACTTTAAATGACAGCATTTCTGCCAGTACAAGCGCACAAGGTATTTCCCCGCCTCAACCTACTTCTACTTCTTTAACATTCTCCGCATTTTGCACAGATCCATGCAATCCCTCTAATATTCCCATTAGTATGTACAATTATTCTCTTCATTTTCAGAGAGAAAATTTGAGTCACAGAAATTCACAGCCACGAATGACAGGTACAGCATCACCTGCGTAATAAACAGTAGGGCCGGTCTATCTGACTCCAGAGCACATTCTTAGCTACCGGCTGACTCTATTGACCCTGGAAGCAGATGGCTATGTTAAGTCACAGCAGCTACTCTAAATTATCTTCCTTGGGCTAAAAGAGCTCTCCTGAACCCAAAAGAGAAAAAAGAAAAGTTTATAGCCACAAAAGAAAAACCAGTGAGGTTCATTAAACCTAGAGTGCACCCATCGTAGAATAGGTTAAAATGTCAACAACAGAACGACAGATGCCGCGTGTATGAGCAGGATGGGGGAAATATGCCCTTCACCTTGGGTGAGACCAGTGAATGTCTATTTATACTCATTAGAAGCATGGTAGCTGTATTTTAGAGGAGAGGAAGAAATCCTTTACCTGAAATACCCCATGTGGAATTGAGTTTTATCATCTCCAATAATAATTGTCTGGAACTCAGGAGGATCATAGTAAAATCTCCAGTGAAGGTTAAAATTCAGGCTTGCTGATTTCTTTTTCGTTTTATGTTTTCCAGCAAGGATATCATAAGGACCCACTAATCGAAGTCCAAGGCTTGCGGAAAGTGAATCTATAAATTAAATAAGTTTATTTAGAAAATAACTTTCTGGAGACAGGACATAATGCTTTCCATCATAAACCATTTC
The DNA here is from genome assembly GCF_964194185.1 of Rhinolophus hipposideros. Taxonomy (NCBI): domain Eukaryota; kingdom Metazoa; phylum Chordata; class Mammalia; order Chiroptera; family Rhinolophidae; genus Rhinolophus; species Rhinolophus hipposideros. Next base: position 35,768,992 of record NC_138062.1, on the reverse strand, counting down.
TAAGCGATTTGTCTTTAAAAACTTTGTAAAGTAAAATAAAAAGTCTTTAGTTACATGTTATGTTATAAACACTCAATGGAAAAGAAATCAGAGCGATGAAAGTGGGGCACTTACATTTAGGATTAAATTTACCACTGATTACATTTCAGACAATCCTGCTCTTTCTTATTTTGGCCAAAGCAAGACTGTTTTGTATTCCTATGAGCTACACTTACCTTGTCTCATCACTATGTTTTTGTGAGCCTAAAATACTTGTAGCACACCCGGATTAAGGGAGAGTAAAGATATATAACAAATGAGTATACACTCAGGAAAATAAATTACTTAATTAAAAAATATATTTAATGTAAACATTTCTTTCCTCTTCCCTCTACTTCTGCTAATTATCACTGTGGGATTCCTTTGCCTCCTTGACAGTCTATTTGGCCAACCCTAATGCTGGATGATGCCTTCTTTCTCCATTCACAGATCGCAGAGGGAGAGTAGTAAATAAAACCAGAGTCATGAAGTCTGTTCAGATGTACACGTTTACATCTGAGGGTCCTCACTGCTTCTCTGAGAGGGAGGTTAGCACTCCAGGCAGGATCTGGATATGTAGGAGGTGGGGATGGAGAGAGGAAGCAAATTCTTGGAAGTAACAACACGAATAAAAGCAGTTTCTTTGGAGGGGGAAAACTTCAGCTTAGCTGGAGCTTAGGATAGCACACACTAATTGTTAAAGTAATATAAAAATTAAAACCACCCATCTCACTAGCCACTGAAAAGAAGATTCATAGTCTGGTATACTGTAGCATTTTCCCCCTCTATGCACAGATATAAACATAGATATTTTAAAGGGAGAGCATGCTGTTTTGTAATATTTTTTTTTGCTCTCCATATTGTTCTCACTTAAATTTTCACAATGTTTTCCCATGCTATTAAGTGTTCTTTTACATATTTTTTAATACCTGCATAATATTCCATTATAGATACATATTCTGTAGATAGACATTTACTGCTTTTTTTTTTACTATTCTAAACTATGTTTTAGTGAACATCTTTGCTAACCCGTAATGTTGGTACAGTCACAGATTTGTTAGAGAAGTTGCTACAGTTTAAGTATTTTGATATACTGCCAAAATTCAGTTACCTACAAATACACAAGTACATTTTCATCAATAGTATGAGATTGCTTCTCTCCCCCACCCCCATGCTATAACATTTAAACCACACAAAATGGTTAACAGTGAAAAGTAACTCTGTAACAACCATTATCAGTTTTTTGTGTATTCTCTCAGACAGTATAAGCACATAGTAAGTATATAGAGATATGTGTGTGTATCCTTTACTTTTTTTTTTTTTTAGTACTAATGATAGCTTACCCTATACACTCTTTTCTATTTCAGTTAAAATCTTTCAGGCATGATACTTTATCATTGCCTAAAGATCTGATTCATTCTTTTAAAACTATGAATAATCACTGAATAGATGTGTTACTGATGGGTATGTTAGCCATTTCTCCTTTTTAGTTTCAATTATATCGTTGCACATAATTTTTAGTTCACCTAATCCATGACAAGTTCCTAGAAGTAGAACTAATCAGTCATACTAACACTCCTGTAACATATCAAAGCACACGTTTTCCTTCAAACCCTCATCAAAGCACGTTGTGAAATTATTTACCTTTGCCAGGATAATAGGTGACAGTGACATTATTATAGTTATTTTATATTTCTCTTATTAGAAACATGTCTGAAAAAGTTCCTTTTCTATGAACTGTTTAGATCTTTGGTCCAGTTTCCTATCGTCTTTTCCACTCATAGAAGCAGGAGAATGATTCTGGAGAAACTCACCTGCTGGCTTTTCAGGATCAAGTTCTTCACAGAATTTCCAGAAGTGATAGAAATCTTCAGGCAGAGAAAGCTTGTAATGATTTTCTACTTCTTTCCGAAGGTCACTGGAGACACCAGCTTCACAGGATTTACTCTTCTTCACATCAACAGTTCTTTCACCCTGACAATTGGCATACAAAGTATTTCTCCAAAAAGTAATTTCAGTAACTCTCCCTACATAACAAAATTGCTCCTTTTTGTTCACCCAACTCTGAGATACATGTGTGTTTTTTGTTTTTTTAAACTCAATAGTATTTCTGAGTAAAATCTGGGGATTCTCTTGGGCAAAGAAAAAAAGGACAGTTTATAATATATAGTGGTCAAAAGGGACCCACACAGCAAGTCTTTATTTTTCTCTACGATAATGGAAACACAAAAAACACAAAGTAAAAAGAAAAGGTGAAGAGCAGGAAGAGAGGAATAAGGAAAAGGCAGTTTGGCTTTTTGGTAAATAGGATGTCATGCCTTTTGTTTAAAGATTCAGTGAATACACCAGATGCAAATTGTCAGAAATAACTGTATACAAGGAGACTTAACCAGTTAAAACAACTATTTCACAAAAGGCCCTTTAATGCCAGGACTAAGTTATAACACTTATCTCCAACATCTCGGCAATATAGGTTCATTATGTAAGTATGCCAGGTTTTATCATGCATATTAGATATTTGATAAATGTCTGTAAAGACAAAATGCTTGGTTGGAGGTTACTTACCTTTAGTTTTTTAAGTAGCAATCTGCTTTTTTTTCTAGAAACCTAGCTTCTTTTCTTTGGATTGAGTTCTTTCCTATTCTTCCTCTCCACCTACATTTGTGCTTCTCAACCAGGATCAATTTTACTCCCCAGGGAACACATTTAGTAATGTCTGGAGAGCGTTTTGGTTGTCATGAGTTTGGGGAGGGAGGGTGCTATGGGCATTTAGTGGGGAAGAGGCTGCCAAATATCCTATAATGCAGAGGATAGGACTCCCTAGGACATACCAATCTAGCCCCAAATGTCCACAGTGCTGAGATTAAAAAATTCGAACCTAGATGTTTCTCATAGTCATCATGTTCCTTTTCCCATTAGGCTCAAATTTATTGATGTTATTTTAAGTAGCACTCAAAACCTATAAAATGTATTTATTAATCAGATGACATACAAGAATATTCTTGATAGCACTGTTGCTAAGGGCAGAAAACAGAATAAATGAAAATAAATACCTAGTGACAGAGAACGGATAGTTACAGGACTTTCAAACAATGGAACATTACACTTAACGAAAAGGAAATATAGTTATACACAACAATATGGACCAGTCTTCGTACTAGAATGATGAATGAAGAAAAAAGTCCTTGAAGATTACTTGAAGCCTGATAGCCTTTTTATGAAGTTTAAGACAACAAATAATTCTTGTTTAGGCATACACTCATAGGTGATAAAGCTGCAGAAAGAAAGCAAGGGAAAACAAAATTCAGGATGCTAGCTACAATGAATGTAAGCGACAGGAAGTTAGGCAGATAGACAGGTGAGGATCGTGTAGAGTTATGGTGTTTCAGTCCTCTGGTGGGCAGTAGGTTCACAGCTGTTTGTTATATTCATCAATAAGGTAAAAGGACCACACAATGGCCAATGGTAAGTTTATTATGCCAAGGATTATAATGTGTCTGAGGTCATAAAAAATTTAACAAAAAGGCTGTTGAAATATGGAGCCAAAAATGGATTCTGATAATAGCAAACAATAACAGTAATACAGAAAATAGTAAAAACACTATGTAATAAAAAGTACTTATTAGGCACTTACTATGTGCCAGGTCGCTGTTCTAAGCACTTTCTGTGCAATAACTCTTTTAACTATGGATTACCCTCACAACTATCTTATGAGCTGGATACTATTATCCACATTTTACAGATGAGAAACTGAAGTAACTTTCCCTAGGGTCCTACTTAGAAAGTGAAAAAAGCAGGGATTTACTTAAACCCAGGTGGGCTGGCTCCTGAGCAGATTCAACCCCTTTATACTGCTTCTCCAACTACAAATATGGAACAGTTAGAGCAGGAGTGTCCAACTTTTTTCAACGTTTTTCACCAAGGGCCATATGCGATAAAATACACAAGCAGCCGGGTCACTCACTCAAGGTGAAGTTTGTATTGCCTCACCTGGTTTATTTAAGTAAACTACACATATTTTTGGAATTTGCTGCCGGCCGCAGTTTGGACACCCCTGAGTTAGAGCATATTAAGTTCTGACCTGTCCTCCCTTCTGTTTCTCTAACCGCCTTTGGCTAAGCTTTCAAAGACTGGCTCAGACTTAAGAATTAGAAAGAAAAGCCTTCATTTACCTTTGCTGAAAGCCAGTTTTGCATAGCTCTGTTACCTTGGGCAAGTTATTTAATCTCTCTGTGCCTTGTTTTCTCATCTACACAAAGGGCATATGTAGGACTCCATATCACAGTGTGGTTACAAGGAATAAATTATAAAAATACAGTCCTAGCACATAACATATAAATGCTGGCTATTATTGTTAGCTATAGTCTCTATAGACTCATCTCATTTTTGATCTTTTGTTTCTAAGACTACCACTTTGTCAAAGCAGTTCACTGCACCAAAGGTTTTCAGCTCTGCCTTACCTCACACATGGGTTAAGCATCTCCCAATCCCCAATAACTAGAATTCAGGGCAGCTGTACGGCTCAGAAGCTGCACTCACATTTCATCCTTGTGTTCCTAGAAAGCAGGACCCAATACAATGAAAGCCCAGAGCCCTGGCCCTCTACCAGTTAATCCGACCTTCTAACACTGTCTCACCCTATCCAGTTGTAAGATAGCCAGAGTGATTTTTCTACAACTTGACTTATCACAATGACACTTCTTTCCTGCCTGACTCCTTATTGCTACTGCAGTTACCGAACTTCTGAAGTCGTTTAACAGCAAGAGAAAACGCACCCACTTTATGCCCCCCTCCGTCATTACTGCCTTGAAGATCAGGTACCCCTCACTTTCCCATCTTCCAGACTCCAGCCAGCCCCACCTTTCCCCCGCTGTGTCCCAACGTCCTCTACACTCATCTCTCATTTCTTACCCCCTTATTTCTCTTCTCTGCCTTCAAGCGTGAGTTGTCCTAAAAGACTTAACAGCCCCCACGGACTGGTTTCATCCTCCAATGTTTCCACAACACTTGCTACACTAATGCTACAAGAAAAGAGTTACAGCAACGTCTGTTCACTTGTGCGCCGCCTCCCCAGGACGGGGGCTCTCAGTGGGGCGGGGGCGGCAGGATTCATCCCGAATCCGCGGCGTCCCGCACCGCGCCGGGCTCGTACTCGTTTGCAGTCAGTTTGGCTGGTGGAACGCATGGACCGTCGGTTGTCTGAGTCAGCCTCCCCAGGAACCGCGCCGGGAGAAGGGCATCAGACGCCAAGGCGCCCCTTCTCGGGTCCAAACCGCAGCAGAGCTCTGGGCAACAGCGGCCCTGCGCAGGGTCCCCGGGGCAACCCGCCGTGCACGGGCACAGCCGGCTCTGATTACTGCATAACTGCGACGTGCCGCCCCTGGGGACCCTGGCTATGACCCAACGTGCCCGCGCAGCCCGCGCGGCCTCTGCGGCAGTACCTGCTGCCCCTCCCCGCCGGGCCTGCGCTTCCCGCCGCCGCCGCCGACCATTCTGCAGCCGCAGCGCCACCAGAATCCCGCGTCTCCGCTGCTTCCGAGCGCCACCGACTGCTTCCGGGTCCAAGAGCCACCAATCCGAATCCTTGTGCCGCCGCCGGGGCGCCAATTTAGGAAAAAGGCTCCGCCCATGCCCCGCCCCTTTAGGCCCAGAGCGGAGGGAGGGGCGACCGAGGCCCCGCCCACTCCCGCGTGGGAGGAGCAGGCGTCTTCTATCTGCCCAGTCTGCACTGGCGAACCATCCCCCCAACCCAAGCATCACCCAGGCAGGCTCCTGAGACCCCAGATCCCCGAATTTGTTTCTGTTGAGGTGGTCCGGCCTTCCTCCTCACGTGTTTACTAGGGGCACTGCCCTCACCACAGCCCGTGTTTTTCCTTGATTTGTATTTATTTAAAAGATGAATATTTCCCTCTCTCCCACCCCTCTCCCTCCTCTACTATTATTGCCTAATACCAATTCTTCCGCTGTATAAAGTGTAGTCCCTGAACCTGCAGCACCAGCATCCCGTGGAAAGATGGTTAAAAATCCGGAATCTTAGGTCCTAACCAGACTTACTGAATCAGAATCTGCATTTTAACAAGATCCCCCAGGGATGCCTATTCACAACAAAGTTTGAGAGGCACTGCATTTAACTGATTTCCTGGGATCTCCCTCACTGTCATCCTGGAACTGTCCTATCCCTCATTCCAGAGATGGAGTCTCTATTTCATGAATCTGTCTTCTTTTTTCTTTACTTTAACCATTTTTGATAATGTGGATGAAATTTCTATTTTAATTCAACATTTGGCATTTAATGTCACATTCTGTTTATATATTCCACAATGATTTTGGAAAAACTGATAAATTTCACCAAATTTGTAATACTTCAGGGTATCAGGGTCCACCATCTTGAAACAAAGCACTTTTTCATAAATGTTTTCATTTATCATTAAGTGTTTTAGTTATAGGCACAGGTATAGCAATTTTTGACAGAATTTAGTGAAATTTAGCAGATCAATATTGTATATAATAATATAGTATTTACTATGCAACAGTACTGTTCTTAGGGCATTACACGTATCGACTCATTTAATCCTTATGACAATCAATGAAGTAATTACTATTTTTATCCCCATTTTACAGATAAGGTGGCTAAGACTCAGAGAAATTAACTGAATTGTTCAAGGTCACACAGCAAGCACAGGAGGTGGGATTCAATCCCAAATAGTCTGACAGTCCAGAGTACTCTCAACACTATGTAATACTGTCTTTATAGCAATCAGTGGAGTTTACAGGGCTACGTAATTGCACTGAATGAGGTATATAGTTCCGAGAGCCACTTGCATTTTTTAAATACTATTTGAATTAACTTAGGAAATTCAAATCTAAAGGATGCATCTTTTTTTATTTTATCCTCTGAAGCTCCCTTTAATCAGGATGATGGGCAGAGCTTTGGGTTTCTTGTTTTCCAAAAGATCAGTGAAAGACGAAATGATATGCAACAATTAATTATTTTCTGCTGCCTTAAGTTGGTTGGGGATTTCTTTGTTATTACTTTGGGAAAATACCTTCTTGCCTGCTAGGGCAGGTTGATGCTTTTCCCAAGTCCGCTTGATTTCCAAGAAGTTCTTAAATAAAATTCAGAGGGAATGTTTTAAATTACAAATTTCTTATCTTTCCAATCCTTTGTTTTCATCTAATGAATTGGTCTTACATAGGATGATCCTCTTGAAATTTGTATCTTTGAAAGATTTATGTGTGTGTGTGTGTGTGTGTGTGTGTGTGTAGATATGTTTTAGAGTTAAAAGTTATTGGCTTTACTATTAGGTGGTAGGCTGTTAGTGAAAAATAGATTAACAAAAGACATAGAAAATGGAATCAAGCATTCTTATGTATTCTTTAAAAGAGTGACTGATTCCAGTAGTCAGCTAATTTGAAGCTCCTGATCAAAGAGAAAATTTTTAAAAGGAGTATTTATTTCTAATCTTTTGCATGCTTTCAAGACCAGAGATGTCACATCTAGCTTCTTCAATAAACACTTCTTTCTGCATTTGTTATGAGGGTTGTGGTGGCAAATTAAAGACAGAACAGGATGCCACTTAGGATTCCAGGTCTTGGGGTGCAGCCGGACTGAGCATTGAAGCAGTATTGATAAGCAGTATTGATAAGCAGCATGATAACCACATAAAGTGGCACATGAGTAAGGAATTGTAGCCTTAGAGAAGGCAATTCATAAGGCCATCTGAATGGTGGAAACCATTCATCCTAGCAATCAGGAATGAGAGGAGTCTCCTTGGCTAAGACCATTGCCCACCCCTGGAAGATGACATCAGCTTTGAAAAGACCCAGAGCCACTAGGTCATTCAGATTCCCAGTCTATCCTTTTAGGAACTATTGTTCATGAGGGATTTAACTAGGAGGTTATGTTAAATCTAGAGAAAATGGAAAGGTAGGAAGGGTCAATTTTTGTCTAAATTGTCAGGTTAAAAGTTAGCAGAAGCTTCAAGCAGAGCTGATCTCAGGGGTTGTTATACTGAGGGGCTGCAGATGAGCTGTTGCATTAACCTTTGACCCCACATGCTGATCCTGTCTGTGACCACTTGATTCTTGCAAACTACACTACTAAGCAGTGACCAAGCTATGCTTAATTCATATCAGTAGCCCAGGGACCATGTAGCCTCCAGTTAGCACTAGATGGCTGATTCACAAACATCTTAAACAGTCTTTGAAGGGTCCCACATCTTCACATTTACACAGATGAAAACTCCAGCTGAGTCACTAATTCACTTTTTTCCTACTGCAATTTCTTGGAATCCAGCTCCAAATATAAACTGGCACATAATGTGTGCAATGAATAATAAATATTAATTGATTGGCTGGTCTTCATTAGTGAATAGCAATCACCGTCATTGAATACTCACCCTTCCTTCCATCACTCAGTCATTTAATCGTTAGAAACATTTTTACGTGAAAGAAAAACAGCAAAATGGAGTTGGTATTGTCAAGAGAGCCACACTAAAATGGAGCCAGAAGAAGCAGAACTAATACATGGCTTCCAAGCAAAACTGAACTTTCGACTTGAGCTAAACCAAATGGCTACATCTTGATACAGTTCCTGGATTGGCTCTGCATCACTGAACACTCTATTAAATAAAATTTTCAACTAGCAATAGTCATAAGAAATTACGTATAGCAAGAGTGCAAGTTCGCTTGCCAGCACCCACCACAGCTCTTTGAAAGCACCTGGTGTAACTCCTTTAGAAAACCCCCTTTTTCTGTCTTTATAAACTCTCTCTTTCTCCCTCACAACACGGACACCAACCCGTGTCTCCTGGATTTGTAATTCCTAACAAGACCCCCCCAAAAAAACTTGAGTTTGCCTTGCAATTTTAGTCAAAGTGGATTGACGAGCAAGTGCCAGCTCTGTAAGAGAATATGTTAGGCATTGGAGAAACCAAGGTGATGCCGTTGCCGTGTTCCAGAGGCTCACAGTCTACAGAAGAGTCTCATAGACACAGTCTAGTCAGTATTCCGGTTATTCACACAGAAAAGATATAAGAATTGTGTAAGTCATTATCACACGCCAAACTTGTAGACATGTCGCTCCAGCTCTGCTTTGTCATTGTGGTGTCTTCTCACTGTAATCTCACATGGCACAAGAGGCCAGGGAACTTTCTTGGGCCTCTTTTATAGGGATATTAATTCCTGATTACTTCCCAAAGACTCCGTCTACTAATACCATGGTACTGGGCATTAGGTTTTCAAGGTATGAATTAGTTGGGGGGAGAAGGAAGCACAAATATTCAATCTATAGAGCACGCCAGATAAATTATTTCTGGATAAATGGAGAATTCTTTTTTCATTTAGCATCTGGGAAATTTGAGTCATGGAAATAGGTGGTTATCCTCTTTTTAGGTATAGATATTTTCTCACTACTGGCAGAGCTTCTAAATTCCAGGCCTTTCTTTTTGGTAAGCCACCACCATGTATTGATGTGAATGGCTTTAAGAGGCTGACTGCAAAACAAAGAGGTAAACTCTGTTTTGTCTCTCCTTAGGCTTTATTTTCTCTAAGGAAACATATTTTTTTCCATAGGGCTGTTTAGACTCAAAGCATATTGTCATGGCTACAGATGCAGTCAAACTGTTTCTTTATAAGCTTTTCTGCTGAGATCAGGGAAATATTGCTGGATTAAATTAGCCACAGGAGGGCTCCACTGCAGTTTCTGGAAAAAAAAAAAATTCTGCAGTTCTGTCCTTGCACGCAATTGTATGTCTGCAGTTTTCAATGGCTCATCACAAGCCAGCGCGTGTAGCTCAGGTACATTTAGAATGGTCATTAAAAAATTCCACAGAATTTTCTAGAAACCGAGGGTATATTTCTGTGGGAAATAGCATAAAAATGAGATTTGAAATAAGCTCTGATTTATTTTTATCTTAAGCATTTTAAAATTCACAGCAACAGTTTATATTCAGGATATACAATTTATGGGTGTTTAATGCATGAAATAATACACTTGCAGTTATGCATTATCCATTATTTTTCTTTCTGTCAAGCAAAAAGACTTTTATTATAATCCAGTCTGAGGAGCCAGATGCTGCATGCCTTTATTTTTATGTATAACAGTGCTTCTGAACATGTGTCTACAGGATAATAATAGCTATTACAAGAAGAAAAGTATAGGACTTCCAAGTGAAACAAAAATGAACACAATTCCTTACTGCAGAAGTTACTGCCAGCACCTCTCTCTGAATCTCTTAGAGAGTCATCTTATGCACATTTGCGGCTCTTCTTTAGGGATGAAAAGCAAGTTTGCAAAAGTTACTATATCAAAAAAAAAACAAACTGCCTGAAAAGAGAATCTAAAATATGAGACCATACCTATCCTGAGAAATGGTGGAAAACACATGGAAACTAGAAATTATTTTATGCCTGATGCTTTTGGAATGCTCTCTTGTCCCTCACTCACAGGAACAATGACAGTAAGTCCTATAGGAATTACAACATGGGGCTGGGCCCAGCAACAATCTGGACACCAGAGGTTTGAAGTTCTAACTCATTCTCCTGCAGCTGCCAATGACTGCACTTACTTACTATTTTATTTGTTTCTTTTTAATTGGGGTTGTGGTGGGGAAGTAATAGCCAGGACTCTAGTAAATACAAAATCTCCGTGATGGATATGACTATGTTTAACGATTTAAAAATACTGGAGGTTAGACATTAGCTCGACGGCAAGCAATGGTCACGTAGGAGAGATGAAGGAGCAGGACTTTGAACTGCTGATTTTTGAAGAAAACTCCCGAGTCCTCGTCATTTTACAAGGATATCACTCTATAAACTACCAAACATAACAATTGGTAATGCTGTGTTTCCCCGAAAATAAGCCCTATCCGGAAAATAAGCCCTAGCATGATTTTTTTCAGGATGACATCCCCTGAACATAAGTCCTAATGCATCTTTTGGAGCAAAAATTACTATAAGACCTAGTCTTATTTTGGGGGAAACATGGTAGGTACTTAAAAAAAAAGGCATCTTTGTGGTTAAATGACAGTTTATATCACACTACCTAAGAACTCGCTGAAAATCATAAGTGATTGTCTTTCTCTGAGCAGATAAATCAATTTTTCGTAGTTTTGACAGATCTACCCTTCCAGGTCATACCATTTTAATCCCTAGAATGAATCTATTGACTATTCTTTTCCCTCTCACATATCTCCCCCTTCACACCCTCACACCCTTTAAACACACCAAAAGATTAAACCAAAGCAGTCTGCCCTACTAGAGACTTTTGATTGGCATTTTTATATTTATCTGGGTTGTGGAAAAGAAGAGTAGTGAGGATGAGCAGCCAAAGTACTTGAACACAGGACTGTGCAAATAGAGGCCCTCCTCATGCAGGAGGTGTCAGATCAAATCCTGCTGCCATGATAAAGAAATAAAGAGGTGAAATAAACACAGGCTTGAGCTCGAGAAAAACCATGGGGTTAGCAGTAGGGGATGTGGGAGAACACAGTGGGACAAGTAACTGCCAGACATGCTTTTCTGTTAGAGGTTCTTCTTAAAGGCTAGTCAGATATGGAGATAATAGAATTCACTGCCATGTGTCTTATGTCATCTTCCAGTATCTCCTACTGAGATTAATCCCTCAGTCAAAATGGGATGTCTTTTTAGCCCATACTTTGACCATCCTTTACCTTACCTTCTTTCCCTTTTCATGTTATTTTCCACCTCCACCTCCCATTTTGGAAAATCATCCCCAAGGTTCTGAATATATAATGTTGATTTGAATTACCAATCCTTCACTTCCCAGCTATGTAATTGGACAAATGACTGTAACTGCAGATTATAATAGTATCCACTTCGCAAGGTGGTTGAAGGGATTAAGTAATAATATGCACATAAAATACCATATCGAGCTATTAGCATTACATAGCCTTCAAATTTCAAAGTCACATCCCACGTCCTCATGAAGTCTTCTCTGATAATCCGTGTTGAAAAGGATAATTTCCTTTGCTAATTTCTTGTAGTACTTACTTCTCATGACCGTAGGGCATAGTATGCACGGCCTTGTGTTCTAGTTGTTTGTGTACATCTTTTCTCACCTGACCTAGAGTGAAATTTTATAGATGGCAGGGAGAATGTCTCATGCAGTGTCTAGCACAGTGTTCTGTATATAACTGACATCCCATAAATTATTATTCAATCAAAAAGTCAAATGGATAGTGTAATGATCAGGTTGGGTGAATCAATGATTTAAATGGTCAAAAACCCGTTTGCAACTCTTAATCTATTACTCACATGAACTCATAGAAGTGTCTGAAGGAGTGAAAAGGATTTATGGAAAATTCAGCTCCTGGGAACTCAGAGGCGCCTGAGAGAGTGGGTCCCCAGGTGTGGGAGTGGGAGGCCAGAAAGGAGAGAGAAGCAACAGCTCTACTCTCCAATGGCAGGCCTTAGCTGAGAGGAAAGACTTTAACTTTTAACGAAGATTGAAATTTTAACTTATTGCAGCAGACTGAACATACGCATCCCTTCATCAAGACTAATTTTTAATGACTTGACATTGCCGGAGGACTTTGCGTTCTTTGAGTATGACTATAAGAGTTTTCATCAAAATGCAAGAGGAGCCTGCCCCAAACAGTGGATTTGAATGGACAACGAAGTGGGAAAACAAAGTTGATTTTTGATTTTACCCCAGGAGTCCCACTGCTAATGTAATGGTTGCATGAGACTTGGTGACCTTGGCCTGTTGAACAGCAACTGAAGGAAGAAGTGTTTGCAGGGAGGGGAATAAAAGCCATCCAAGGGAAGCAGAGGTCAAGAAAAGATGACCTGCTCCTTTCAGAAAGTGAAAGAAATGTTGCTGTGGGAGGGTTACAGCAATCCTCATCTTTTACTTCTTCCTGCCCCTCTCCCATTTTCCCCCCAAGTGCTAGATTTGTGAAAATTAATACAAGAAGCCTCATTCAAATGGAGTTAAGAGGCTAGAAGAGAAAACTCTCACATACACTACTGACCCCAACAGAAAATGATAAACCTTGCATCTCTGACAGGAGATGATACTACTTTACTACCTCAAGAGGTCCACTCTTGACCAGTAAGAGCTCAGCCAATGGGAGACTGCCATAACTCAGCTATATACCCTGTCAGAGGGGTAGTAGGTTGGGGGGGGGGGGTTATCACTTTGTGAGGGATAAAAATGTCAAATTATTGTTGTTTTTGTACACCTGAAATGAATTAAAAATAAACAAATAAATAAAATAATAAAAATAAATGTTATAACATGAAGAAAAAAAAGCCAAGGACAGCTTAATGTTTGTCTAGCAGTAGCCTTTTAGAATACAGATTCTATAGCCAGAGGGCCTGGGGACAGGTCCCAGTTCAACTACTTATTGGCTGGTGACAATCTTGGACAAGGCGCTTAATCTCTTGTACCCCATTTGAAAATAGGGTTATTAGTAGGAATATGCCTTGCAGGGGTGTTTTGTGTTAATTTGTATAAAGTACTTCAAGCAGTGCATGGCATGTAGTACATACATTGTAAGTGCTAGCTATTAATACTATTTTGCTTTCCAGCCCTTTTCGATAGACTGCTTTCTGACCCAGGTGAGGAGAGGGGATGCAGGAGACCCTCTGTGAGACCCAGGAACACAGATAGCACTGTGCTTATTCCCAAGAGAAAAGTGTGATCCACAGAGTGTTAAAGGAACTATCTGCTTACGGTTTTGAGGAACATGACGTGACTTCGGTGAAGCAACAAACCTTGGCTTCAAGACCTCCAGGATTTCTCTCTTTGGGAACATCAGAAAACAGTACAGATTGCTTGGAGGGACCAGCACCAATGCTGTTGGCAACTAGCGATGGCGAGAGCAGCTGAAGTGGAAGAACTTGAGAGGCCTGTTTGTGCATATAGTAGCCATCCCCTAGAACTCTTAGAAATACTTAAAAGGGACCTTTCAGGGGCCGAAGACCTGCATTCTAAGTGCCGGGATAAGAATCAGTTTAACCCTAGCATAATGTGATATGACCCACGTGTGCAAAAGCTGGCAAGGCCTTGGGAAACTCCCATTACACCAATAAAAGATGTTGTTAAATCAACTGACTCTCAGAAAGAGTCTCCTGGAGACTCTTTTACTTATCTTCTTGCTATCTTGTCTTTACCTCCTTCACAGACCACATGGTTGTTTCCTGAATGTCTGCATTTTAAACATATTATTGGTCTCATCTATGGGAGGCAGAAACCAGGCTGGGAAGATATTTCCTTATTGACTTTCCGCAAGGTTTGGGGTTCCTTCTTGTGTATGCTGCCTCAAATCTTCCATCCTTGCTCTCCCTATTTAATATTATTCATTAATAAGATAAAGTTATTAGAAATGCTGATACAGATAGCATTAGCAAAGCCAAGATAAAAATGGAACAGTGATTGACGCCTCTGTGCTTGCTGCTGATATAATTTAGCAGGTATCATTTCAATGCTAGGTAAGCGTGAAGAGACCTGGTGTGCTTCTGTCATGTGTTCCTTGTCGAATGAAAGAGGTGGCTCTTGGCACCTGAGAACGGATCTCGCCTTTGCTGCCTCGCCAGGGTAGACCTGTGATCAGTATTTTAGGGTTTAGCACTTAATTGCTCTCTAAATAATTGCTTCATATATGCTAGTGTTGTCCTTCTAGATAGATGATCATTTCTTGGGGTCGAGAGTCCTTTTACACTTTATGGGTATTTCTGCAGTGTTTATCAAAGTCCAGAACATAATGAAGGCTTAATGAATATTTAATTGCTCTTATAAAAAATTAGTGCAATGGAGCAAACACTTTCTTCTTTCAGTTCATGTAGCATTTACATTCTTCTTGCTCATATGCTATTTCAACTGTAAGAAGGGATTAGTTCCATCTACTGCCCTTACTTCTCCACACCTTCCCTTAGAATGTGGCTGGTATGGACATACTAGGGAAGACACCAATTCCATTTCAATAATACTGAAACAAGAAATGAGGACTTATCGGAAAGCTAATGTTTTATTTGTTAAACTCAGATCTACTGTGAATCAGCAGTGATGGTGAAAATACACAGATTGCAGTGGCACTCTAGTGGGTCTGTGTAACATTTGACTAATGCATTGAAACGACCATGTGGTACAAAAGAATGCAGAAATGAAAAACAAGTCTCTACAGATGAATCCTTATTAATTTATACAATAAGTGCATTTCATTTCGTCCCCATTTTGTTGGAGCAAAATTCTGCTAGCCATGCAATTATTAGACATTTACTTGCATAATTTCCCTTGTGTGTTTTTACACACACTGCATTTTGAAAATGCAATTGAGAATTGGATTTTTGCTCACAATTGCTCTCTTTTACTGCTTTGACACAGAAATTGTTAACAGACTTCTCTATGAGGATTGTGCCTTTCTTTTTCAAAAATATTGAATACAGTGTTAAATTTAAAGAGCAGGCAATGCAATTCCTTAAACACAAAAACTTCATTCAGCCCTCCTACTTCCACTCAAGGGCTTCTTCTTAGTACTTTTCTTTTTTTTTTTCTTTCTTTCTTTCTTGCTTTTATCAGTCCTAGGCAGGAGATCTATGGCTGTTGGTATCTCCAGACTCCCATCTAGGGGTGTATATTAGTTTTCCAAGGCTGCCATAACAGAACATCACAGGTTGAGTGGCTTAAACAACAGAATTCCACTCTTTTCAATTCTGGAGGGTAGAAGTCTGAGATCAAGCTGTCGGCAGATTTGTTTTCTTCTGTGGCTTCTCTCCTTGGCTTGTAGATGGCCACCTTCTCACTGTGTCTTCAGAAGGTCACCCTTCTACCTCTGTTTTCTGTGTCCTAACCTGTTTGCATAAGGACGCCAGCCATATTGGATTATGGCCCACTTTTGTGACTTCACTTTAACTTAGTTACTTTTTTAAAGGTACTATCTCCAAACATAGTCCCATTCTGAAGTACAGGGGTTAGAGCATTTTGAAGGGATACATTTAGCCCGTAACAGGGTGTTATTTGAAAATGTTGTTTCTGTCTTGTCTTGTTCTAATTAGAAGAAAAACACATTAAGTGCCAAGCATAATTGTGAAATATTGGAAGTAGATGCCACCTTTCAAATATATCACAAATAGTTTTCTTGTCTTAAATGATTAAATTAGTGGTTTTCAGTGAAAGCAGAATAGCGCCTGGTAGCATTTCAGAAATTTTCTGGAAGTTTTTGGTTGTCATAATGACTGAAGTGTGCTACTATGTAAGGCATAGCATATGATTATTTCTGTAGCAGCTACATATTAAACTACATTTTAAAAATTACAACTTGGTTGCTTTTTGTTTAGAGTTTACAATTATAAAATATATCACGATTTTATTATATTTTACAATTTACATTATAATTAGGCATTATATTGGTTTTTTTGAATTCACAGATTAGTTACCTATGAATTTTATATCATGATCATAATGGTGATATTACAAATATTTGTTTTAAAAAGAGGTGCTGGGTTTGATAGGGTGAAACTATCTGCACTAGATATTAAACTTCTTAAGGACAGGATGGTACATAGAAGGTGTTCAATGAACAGTTGTTAATTCAGTGAATGCTTTACTTTTTTTTTTATCACTGTGGAAATGCTGAAGAAGGAGACATTTTAATAGCTCTGCATCACAATTTCTGCATATCTTTGAGTAATTTACTATTCATGAATAAATGAAAATAAAAGGCACACATGATCAACTGGTCACAGAGGTAGGAGGAGCACCAGAATATTTATGTCCTAGTGACCAGAGGAAGAGAGAATGTCAGGAAGGAGGGCAGTATCATATGCCTTGATTCCTTGTTTTCATAGAGATTAATTTATAGACTGAGGATTGTCTTGCTTTGTAATCACATGAAGTTGATTCTGAATGTTTTTCTAAATGGAACCTTTTGTAATCCCATCCCTTCGAATTCCCCAAAGAAAAGAAAGATGAAAGATGACTAGGAGTCAGACCTAAGAACCCCCCATTCCTCACCATTATATCCAGGAAAACAAGCAAAGAAAAGTAACAGTTTGGTAATGTCAGTGTCGCAGTCATATTCCCTGGGAAGCTGAATCTGAGTTCATCAGGGGTAGCCTCAGGATTTACCTCTGTGGACGAGAAGGAAAGGAAGCAAGTGTGCAAAGGAACAAGTCGGGCTGTAACGAAATTTTGATAAGGGCCTCAGCTGATCCCGTGGGGAACACTGAAACTGAAGCCTTTTTGAAATTTCCCAAGTTTCAGGGATGATGGTTGGATTTTTATACCACGCATTCACCTGTCATGGGGGCAGGCTGATCCTAGAAAGAACATGACCTTGAGTACGCTGGCTTTTATCAGCTGAGAATGATTCTGTAAGAGGGGCTCAAAGGAGAGCAGTAAGCTGCCAGCACTCCCAGCAGTCAGGGAAGTGGGGGCCATAGTCTGAAGGGGGATTCGGGTGGCTCACTGTGGTGTCTGTCCACTGTGTGAAATCTGCTTTTCGGACATCCTGCTTAAAGCCAGCAAGTGCACTGCAGATCCAAGCTTGTGATGTTCAACTTGATAACTAAAACGGGGTCCTGATATGGTTAATCCCTCTCTGACTTGTCAAATCTTCGTATCTTCTCTTTGAGGATTTATAGTCCTGCCTTTCTTTATATATATATATTTTTTTTTCTGAAAACCAATATAGAGAATGAGACTGATGTATCAAAGTCTGAAAATACTCTCAATTCGATACTCCATCTGAAGCAGATGAAAGAATGTTTCATTCCTGCCCTAATAAAGATAATTTTACTCCTTCATGGGATTGAGATGGTAAAATTTCTGACAGTGTGGGAACTGTCAGAACAAATGAAACAATTTTGCTTAAATGCTTTCCTCTCATTTACCTTTGAACGGAATCACTGAATTAAGCCACTAAAGTACACATTCAACTCCTTGTTCTCTTCATCACACTTTGTTTCCTGTTTAAAATGGAAATTTTGTTTTCTCTCCACTTCTTGTCTGATACTTTTATTGGAAATTCTAAGATACCGTCCTCAGATAATCTCCCAAATTCAAATTCTTCAGCTGAAAGAATTGGGCTCCTTATTCAAACTAATTCTAGCTCTCAGACAATTGAAAAGGCTGGTGTTTCTTTTCCTGACTAGGAGAAGCTTTCTGCTTTGAGGCCAGAAAAATCTATTTTGATTTCATACCAGGGGCTGACAATTTTGTGATACAATTAGTATAAAAATAAGCAGAAAATTCAAAGTGATATTGCTTATAGTTTGGTGTGGGCTAGGGGGTCTTTCATCATGTATTCACACTAAGCATTTTTATTTTTACAGAATAGCATGTGACTGTTTTTTTTTATACTTCCCTTAATTTGTTGACCAGAGTGTTCAGATTATGTTACATTACTGAACATAAACCTTAAGAAGGCATGTCCTATTTGGGCCTTGCTCAGAGCTTAAGTAGTTCCTTGACCATCCAAGTTGTTTAACATAAATTTCTTCATTGGTTTGTTGTCTTCTACATTTCAAACTTTAAGCTTTGATTTTTCTATATCCGTTCTCTTTGGCATGACTTTGGAAGGTAGACCTGAACAGGCCCCGATGGGCACCCAGCAGTTTCAGAGAGGGGAGGTGGTGGAAGCTGCAGGGAGCTATTCTGTTTGGCTTTTTTGTTAGGCTCGTATTTGTGAGATTCATTCATATTTTTTTGCATACATTTGTAGATTATTCAGTGTCTTTGCTGTATTGAGGGTCATCTTTAAACCCTCTTTTCCCTCACACTTTACTTTTAGCCCATCATCAAATCCTGTCAATATAATCTTAAAATCTGTCTAAAATCTTGCTCCTTCCTGCCATCTCCTCAAACACCAACCAGGTTCCAGCCAGCAGTACTTCTTGCTTGAATGCTGCAATAGTCTTTTTATTTTTTAAATTTATTTTAAAAAACAATCAAAAATCAAATCAAATCAAAAAAGTTGACATACAATATTATAGTAGTTTCAGGTGTATAACATAGTGATTAGACATTTATATACTGCAATAGTTTTTTTTTAGTTTAATAGACTTTATTCCTTTAGTTGAACAACCTACGTTATCATTATTCTCATAAAGCATAAGGGTACTGAGAAAAGTTACGTAGTTGATGTCAATACATCAACTTCATGGTTCATGTATTCAATACATCAAGTTCATGGTTTCCAATCTAACCTTATGTGTTATCCAGTTATTGTTTTGTCCCTCCTTAAAACTATCCTCCAAATCCTTACCTTCCACAAAATTTCCAGGCTGTCAGTTGTGTCCACCTTAATGTTAAAGCATAGACTAGGCCTCTTTTTTCCAGAGTGCAATTGTTTTTTGATGGCTGTCCTCATTTCCATTCCTGCTTCCCTCCAATCCCGTCTCCACATGCAGCCAACATGACTTTTAAACAAAAGCAGATTATTGTGTTAGTCACATACTTGAAACATTTCCTGGATTCCCAGTGCATTCAGGATAATACCCAAAGGCCACACGTGGTTGGTATGGCCTTGAATGACCTGGCTTCTCCCTAACATCTTCCCCTACCTCTCCTACTACATCCTCCAGCCCGTTAGTGCTTCTAGCTCCTCTGAAGAGCCAAGTTCTACCCTGTTCTAAACTTTGGTATATGTTATTTTTCCTGCTTGAACTAGCTTTCCACCCTCCCTTAATCTGGCAAATTTCTGCTCAGTCCTTTCTCAGAGAGGCCGCCTTCTCTGAGACATCTATCTACATTAAATCTCCCTGTCATTTTCATTTAAAGTGATTGCCACAACCAACATGTTACAGTTTGATGGTTGAACGCTCTTCTTCCCACTAAGCTGTGGGCACTAAGGGGCCATGTCTGTGTTATTCACTGCTGTATCTGCAGTGTCTCGTCCAGTGCCTGGTACATAAAGGCAGCCCCGAAAATATTTATGGTATGAACAACTGGTTAAAGTGGAGTTTCAGGGATTCTAGAAAAGTTTCACAGAAAATGTATTCGGGGGACTTTTGATTTCTATACCTTTTGGATCTGAAGCTGTTCAGCTGAAAATAGGTAAATTGGATATCAGGATTTCTGAGCACCTTGCAGTTCAAGCAATCAATGTAGGAAACCATTCACTCAATAAGTTGCTCTGGTCAGAGCTCAATCTTTCGTTTTTAGAGAAATACAGCTCCTGAATTATAAGCAGCATAAACACTACACCAAGTTTCCATTTGATAAAATTGACTACATCCATACGAACTACATTTTTAGGCAACAGCATTCATCCCAGCCCCGTTTCTGCCCTCCTTCTCTACCACCACAGCAAATACACAATATATAATTTATTAAGTAAATGTGCAGGGAATAAAATGACAGATAAGAAGTTGATCAAGCTCAGGATTGCCAAGGACTCTTTGGGCCACAAGAGGGAGCTGTTTAAGTTCCTGTTAAATAATAAAGAAACAATTGAAAGAGAAGAAATTTGGCAATCTTAAGGTTGGCCAGATGGACACCTATTTATATGGTATTGACTTCGGAATTCCGTTTATTTTTAAGCTACAAAAATTCCAATTCTTTTTATCCGCAATGTAATTTGCATTTTAAATAGTGTTATTAAAGGCAGAGAATTGTTTTTGCCTTACAATCTAACTTTGTCTAATTTAACTAGTGTGAAAAACTGTAAGTATGCAACTAAGTGACCAAGAGATGAGAATCCCTTTCAAAACCAATCTATTTTCTAGACACCTAATAAATAGCATCAGGAAGGAAATAGCTTTTCTTTTAAAACTTACTGTTTCTTTCAATGATTATAAGACTTTAAATACTTAAAAATCTGTGGAAATCATCAGATTTTTTTTTAAAGCAGTGTACAAATTGTGGCTTTTTTCGAGAACTTGTTTCTTAAGAACACTGAAATCTAATTATAGACTTATTTACATACCAAGAATTCAGTTATGCAGTGGCTATCCCTGCTAATCCTCCTGGTCACCCTGAGAAGGCAGTTGAATTGTTGAAAGGGACCTGATCCAAGCGTAGACGTATGTTTTTCTACTGAGAAGCTGGTGAGAGGGCACATAGGTGCATTGTTTGGAGTCAAATGACCAGTAGCAACAACAACACTAGTGGCATTCATTGAGTACTAATATAGGTCAGGCACTGTACAAAGCATGTCACATAGACCAGCTCGTTAATTCCTCACAACCTTGCGAGGTAGCAATTATTATTGTTTTCATTATAGACATGAGAAAACTGAGGCTCAGAGAGAGAGGTTGAGTGACTTGTATGCTGTTAAGTTGGGGGAGGCATGATTTGAATCCCTCTCTCGGGTAAGTCTCTCTAAATAGAATCCTATTCAATCAGCAAATCTGATTGTGGGTAAAATGATTGGGCCTCTGGGCAAACATCTCTTTCCCTATAATGAGCCACACTTGTACATTCTTATCCGTATTTTGAGCACCAGAATTGTGCCAAGATTCTCTTCTTCCCCTGAAATGTTTTGTCCTGAGAAGGGAGAGGAAAGCTTTTATAGTTATAAAAGAGCAGTTATAATATGGATGATTGTCCGTAAATAAGAAATGTGGTAAAGATGCTGGTTTCCTGCTGACTCACCCATGTGATGTCAAGCCATGTGGGAACACAGACAAACTTCTCTGAATCATGAAGAACGTGAATCACTGAATGTTAAAGAAAAGTGTCGTGTGGGGCGGCCTGCAGGGTCTCAGCTCCCGCTCCCCACATAAGAACGCAGGACACAGTGAGGCCAAAAAGAAACACCCACGGAGCCATAGATGGGGAATCAGGCCACTATATTCTCGCTGGCGACATCTGCCTCTCTGTAATCCGCTCTTGTTCGCTCAGCTACCATCTTCTTTTTTTTTATTTAATTTATTGGGGTGACAATTGTTAGTAAAATTACACAGATTTCAGGTGTACAATTCTGTAATACATCATCTATAAATCCCATTGTGTGTTCACCACCCAGAGTCAGTTCTCCTTCCATCACCATATATTTGATCCCCCTTACCCTCATCTCCCACCCCCCCACCCCCTTACCCTCTCTACCATCTACTTGCTAGCCCCCATTTTCTGCGAGCATAGCCACAACAATTATATTAGTGGCCAGTGGCTCACGGGTTACAACTGATGGCCAACTATCCACAGCTGATGGCCATCCAATCACAGTTGATGGCCATTTACTACCCGAGTGAGCACCGTTCCACGTGAGGCCGAGAGCCTGGAAACTGCACTCCTGGTTCTGTCCCCACAAGAAGTCATCAAAAATGTTCTAAGCTGATGACTTTTAAAAAATTCCTACATCTTACTATAATTATAGTAAGCCTGAGTGTGTGTTTTGAGTACATATTCAAACCTGTCCTCTAAGTAGAAATCTAAATATCATCTTTCTGGCTCAGGGTGGGGCTGTGGCCCATAAGTTACAGGGGAAACAGGAAGGTCAAAATCTTCTTGCTAATGATCTTCTATCTTGTACCTGCATTTTCTCCTTACCCCTATCCTCAACCGTATTCCTAACTGGGATTCTTAAGTACTTGGAAAATACTGCTGATTTTTCTTATTAGAGTACTTATGAGGAAATGGCATTCCTGAGTATAAAAATAAATGACCCATTTCTCATTCCTTAATTTTTACTAATGTCTCCTCATGTCTCTACTCAAGTTTTTATGAACCAGGCACAGAATATGAATGAGTTTTTAAGGACTGGAAATCATAGTGCCTTCGGATTCCTATGCTTTCTGTTACTAACGCAGGGTCAAGTTTGCTTGCCTTTCAACTTCAGTGGTTGATCAAGGTACAGCACTAGGACTGGCAAAGGATATGATTTCGACTTAGAACGGTGTATTCAAACATGGCGGCAGATATGAGAGGGTTCTTTGGGAAATAGAAGGGCTTAGGCTCAACTCTCAAGCATCCCTTCCCTACAGGGTTGCCAGTTTAAATACAGGCTGTTTAATTAAACTTGAATTTTGGATATACAAGAAATAATTTTTTAAGTATAAGTACGTTCCAAATATTACGTGGGAGATACTTGCATTAAAAATTATTTGCTTACCTAAATTTTTAACTGGGGGTCTTATAATTGTATTTGTTAAATCTGGCAGCCCTTCTTCTCTCCCAACCTTACTCGTCAGTGGATCTTAGTGTTTAAGAGGCTCTGGAACCAGACCTCTGTGGTGACTTGCAAGCTATGTAAACTTCAGCAAATTGCTTTGCTTTTCTGTGCTTAGTTTTCGCATCTATAAAATGAAGGTAATAGTGAAACCCTGACCTCGGAGTTCTGTTGTCAGGATTAAATGAATTAATACATTAAAGCATGTAATAATTGAGTAAATACTTTATAAGTGTTGGATATTATTATTATTACCAATATTATTAGTTATTACTTTTAGAGATGTTTCTCATCTCTAAAATTGGGGATAAAAGTAACTCCTCACAGTATTGTGATAGTAGTTATGAGAACTAAATAAGATAGTACATTGAAAGCACTTGGCACAGAGTACGTCTTGCTTTGCCAAAACAGTTAAACTACTTTTATGAAGTTTTCTATGTAATCAGAACTGTATCTTTCATCTATTTTAAAGGATTGTAGAGGACTAAGGATATAGGTCTTTGAAAGGTTGAAAGAGAGAGAGAGAGAGAGAGAGAGAGAGAGAGAGAGAGAGAGAGAGAGAGAGAGAAAGAGAGAGAGAGAGAGAGAGAGAGAGAGAGAGAGAGAGAGAGAGAGAGAGTTTAGTAGATGGCTTTCTTCTTAACACCTTTATTACATACACATTTGGTTGAGCTTATAAGTTTATTCAAAGATTCTGAGCCCCAGGAGAGTAATTGATTTGCTCAAAGACAAGCCACTCAGTGGTATATCAAAAAGTAAGGCCCCGCATATAGCCTTCCTAGGCTGAACCATGAAGAATTGGAAAATCTAAACAGACTGATCACCAGTAACAAAATTGAATCGGTCATCCAAAACCTTCCCAAAAGCAGAAGTCCAGGACCAGATGGCTTTACTAGTGAATTCTACCAAACCTTCAAAGAGGATCTAATACCAATCCTACTCGAACTCTTCCAAAAAATTGAAGAAGAGACAGTACTCCCTAACTCATTTTATGAGGCCAACATTACCCTGATACCAAAACCTGGTAAGGACAACACAAAAAAAGAAAACTACAGACCAATATCTCTGATGAATACAGATGCTAAAATCCTAAACAAAATTCTAGCAAATCAAATGCAACAATGCATTAAAAAAATTATTCATCACGACCAAGTAGGGTTCATTCCAGGGGCACAAGGGTGGTTCAACATATGCAAATCCATCAATGTGATACATCACATAAACAAAATAAAGGACAAAAATCATATGATTATATCAATTGATAAAGAAAAAGCATTTGACAAGATACAACATCGATTTATGATTAAAACCCTTAATAAAATAGGTATAGAAGGAAAATACCTTAACATAATAAAGGCCATCTATGACAAGCCCTCAGCTAATCTCATAATTAACGGTGAAAAACTGAAGCCCTTTGCTGTACGTTCAAGAACACGACAGGGCTGTCCCCTATCACCTCTACTTTTCAACATAGTGTTGGAAGTTCTTATCAGAACAATCAGGCAAGAGAAAGAAATAAAAGGCATCCAAATTTAGAATGAAGAAGTTAAATTGTCACTCTTTGCAGATGACATGATGCTTTATAAAGAAAACCCTAAAGACTCCACCAATAATCTATTAGAAACAATCAACGAATACAGTAAAGTTGCTAAGAGAAATAAGTCAGACAGCAAAAGCAGAGAATCATATGATTTCACTGAGATGTGGTATATCAAATGTACAAAAGTCCATTGCATTCCTGTATACTAACAATGAAATCTCAGAAAAAGAAATAAAAAAAAAAAACACAATTCCTTTTGCAATTGCAACAAAAAGAATAAAATACCTAGGAATAAATTTAACCAAGGATTTGAAAGACCTATATGCTGAAAACTATAAGACATTTTAAAAAGAAATTGAAGAAGACACAAAGAAATGGAAAGACATTCTGTGCTCAGAGATTGGAAGAATCAACATAATTAAAATGGCCATATTACCCAAAGCAATCTACAGATTTAATGCAATCCCCATCAAAATCCCAATGGCATTTTTTAAAGAAATAGAACAAAAAATCATCAGATTTGTTTGGAACCACAAAAGATCCCGAATAGCCAAAGTAATCTTAAGAAAAAAGAACAATGTTGGAGGTATCACACTCCCTGACTTTAGCTTGTGCCACAGGACAACAATAATCAAAACAGCATGGTATTGGCAGAAAAACAGACACAAAAACCAATGGAATAGAATTGAGAACTCAGAAATAAAACCACATAATTATAGACAGATAACTTTTGACAAAGAAGCCAAAAACATACAATGGAGAAAAGACAGCTTCTTCAATAAATGGTGCCAGCAGAATTGGAAAGCCACATGCAAAAGAATGAAACTGGACTGCTATGTATCACCATGTACGAAAATTAATTCAAAATGGATCAAAGACTTAAGCATAAAATGTGAAACAATAGACTGCATAGAAGAAAACATAGGTACTAAACTTATGGGCCTTGGGTTCAAAGAACATTTCATGAACTTGACTCCAAAGGCAAGGGGAGTAAAAGCTAAAATAAATGAATGGGACTTAAAAGCTTCTGCACAGCAAAAGAAACCATCGACAAAATAAAGAGGCAACCAACTGAATGGGAAAAGATTTTTGGAAACAGTGCCTCTGATATAGGGCTAATATCCAAAGTATACAAGGAACTCATGAAGCTCAACAACAAAAAAACAAACAACCCAATTGAAAACTGGCCAGAGGACCTGAAGAGACATTTCTCCAAAGAGGACATACAAATGGCAAATAGACATATGAAAAAAATGCTCAACATCACTAATCATCAGAGAAATGCAAATGAAAACCACAATGAGATATCACCTCACCCCAGTTAGAAAGGCTATCATCAACAAGACAAATAGTAACAAGTGTTGGAGAGGCTGTGGAGAAAAAGGAACCGTCATACACTGTTGGTGGGAATGCAGACTGGTGCAGCCGCTATGGAAGGCAGTGTGGAGGTTCCTCAAAAAATTATGAATAGAATTACCATATGACCCAGCAATCCCTCTCCTGGGTATCTACCCAAAAAGTCTGAAAACATTTATACATAAAGACAAGTGTGCTCCAATGTTCATTGCAGCTTTATTTACGGTGGCCAAAACATGGAAACAACCAAAATGTCCTTCGATAGATGAATGGATAAAGATGTGGGGGCCGGTCCGGTGGCTCAGGCGGTTAGAGCTCCATGCTCCTGACTCTGAAGGCTGTTGGTCCCATTCCCACATGGGCCAGTGGGCTCTCAACCACAAGGTTGCCAGTTCGATTCGTCGAGTCCCGCAAAGGATGGTGGGCTGCGCCCCCTGCAACTAGCAACAGCAACTGGACCTGGAGCTGAGCTGCACCCTCTACAACTAAGACTAAAAGGACAACTTGAAGCTGAACGGCACCCCCCACAACTCAGATTGAAAGGACAACAACTTGAGCTGGCAAAAAAGTCCTGGAAGTACACATTGTTCCCCAATAAAGTCCTGTTCCCCTTCCCCAATTAAAAAAAATTTTTTTTTAAAAAAGTTGTGGTATATGTACACAATGAAATACTATTCGGCAGTAAGAAAAGATGAAATAGGACCATTTGTGACAACATGGATGGATCTTGAGAGTATAATGCTAAGAGAAATAAGTCAGACAGAAAAAGCAGAGAATCATATGATTTCACTGAGATGTGGTATATAAACCAAAAACAACAAAAGAACAAGACAAACAAATGAGAAACAAAAACTCATAGACACAGACAATAGTTTAATGGTTGCCAGAAGGTAAGGAGGGAGGGGTGTGGTAAATGAGGGTAAAGGGGATCAAATATATGGTGATGAAAGGAGAACTGACTCTGGGTGGTGAACACACAATGTGATTTATAGATGATGTAATACAGAATTGTACACCTGAAATCTATGTAATTTACTAACAATTGTCACCCCAATAAACTTTAATTTAAAAAAAATTAAATGCAAAAACAAAAAAAGCAAGGCCTACTCCTTGGATGGGTGGGGCTTGAGAAGTTGTGAGGCGTGGAGGTAAAAAGCATCTTGTTATATATGGCCATTTGACTGGGTTACATACTGTGCCTCTACCACTTTCTAGGATGCTGGAAGCTCTTACCTGCTCAAAAATGATGGTAGTAAAGGGATGTTGGACTTCCTCACTGGGACCTGAGCACAGCCACTGGCTAAACAGCTCCCCAGAGACACCTTCTGGAGTTAATGAACTTTCCCAAGAGGTTCGTTCACCTCCAGGGAAACACTTGAGTACCAGGGAGAATAGTCATTTATGTAGAGGCCAGGTATGTCAAAGGGACTGTTGAAAATAAATTCAAGATCTAATAGTTTTTATTATCTATTAACAGCTAAGATATTGAAGGTCTGTGAACGCTGAAATCTGAAGCTACCAAAAGCTATGTGTTTGCAATATTGATGAAGCTCTCATGCTATCATCAATTTCAACTTGAAAATCATTAAAAACGGTAGAAGAAGAAATAGAACTTTTTCATCTTATTCTTTAAAGATTGCTCTGTGGGGCCATCAGAATAGAATGCTCCTATTCTCCTATTTCAAGCAAAGGCCAGAGAAGGGAAAAGAGAGTTCAGAGCCTAGTCTTTGGATTTAGCGTCTAGAGAGGAAACTAGAAGGGGTGAAGAGAAAGGCCAAATATGGACATCTCTCTGCTTCTTAGACATATAAGAGTGCCCCAATGTAATAGCCAGAAGGTATTAGAACTAAAATGAAGCATAGATCTAATACATTTAATACCACCTGTTGGCTTACAGACAAGATCACCAAAGCCCAGGACTGTCTGGAGAATTCCACAAGGCCATTTATACAGGTAGAGATGGAACTGGAATCAGAACTTTGTTTGTTTGTCTCTCTGGCTGTTGTTGATTTTGTGAGATGACTGTTGCCATTCTTCACAGATGACAACTTGATATTCACTAAGAACTTAAACCTGTTAGAGAAGCTGAAGGAAGGATGCTGCACCCTTGCAGGACTGCATGTAACTTTAGGATATGGGGGAATGGCTGGGCTGTACTTCAAATGTCCAGATGTTTTAATAGTCAGGGTGCTTTTTCATGCAGTTTATCCCTTCTAGAAAATGTGTATGTGTGGATGATGGGCATGGTAGAATGAGGGTTGGGACAGGGAAGGTTTCAATGAACACCATTTTATATATGTATACACACACACACACACACACACACACACACACACATATATAGAGGGAGAGAGAGAGAGAAAAATGTATACACATTTTAAGAAAGGAAAAACCTATTAAAATTGTAATATTCAATATATACCAATAACAAAAGATGAATACAAGTCACGTTTGACTTCTGCAATTACAAGAGGTGCTCAAAGTGGTTGCCATCAGCGTCCAGACACTTCTGGTTACGGTGAACTACTGCTTGAGCAATGTTGACCAAAGTGTCCACTTGTATACATTTTTTTTGGCATCCCTAGTATGTATTATGTAATTTATATATATATATAATATATATATATATAATATACATATATATATCCCAAGATTTGATTCCTGCTTATACATACAGTGTTTATACGTCACTTGAGGGAGGCAGAACAATCATGAGTAACCATGAGAGGGTGATGACTCATTGTCCTATAGGTAACCGACTCTTAAGTGTTATTTTTGAAACTAAAGTGTAGCCCATTTTTTCTGATCCTTCGGTGAACCAACTTCTATGAGTCACTGCAATGAGGAAAACTGTTTTGTCTCATTAAGATGGCTTATGTGGCTTATAAGAAGATTTACGAGTCTTAAATATATAGGGCTCCTATTTAATAGAAGATAAAATACCAGTCGTCTACAGACAAATTTTCACCTGTTCAAAATTTTTGTCCAGAAATTGCCATCATATGATTATATCAGGAATACACTCTAAAGTATTTTTCCAGTGGCATTATAGGCATTTTTTTCCCAGTCAATTTTCAGATGTCTGCTCTTTTCTCTCTTATGTCTTCCAGGGCCAGACATTTATTTGTTATAGTATCACCTTTTAGTGTCACTTCAATAATAGTCGAAGATATTATACTGGGTGCTCTGTTTTACAAAGATGAGAAAGACATACCTTTCTCTCATGCAGCTTGCAATCCAGTGGGGGATGGGGAGGGCAGGAGAAGGTAAAGGAAGCAGGAGGGGATAAGATAGGTACATCCTTCCTTTACCTCAAGGCAGGATGTAAATAGAGATGTATTCAAACATGCCATGTGAACTGGAGCTTAAATCCACTTTGAGGCAGCCTTGAGAAAAGAAAGGAAGAAATTAGGAAAGATTGCATATAGAAGGTGGCATTTGAATTGGTTCTTGAAGAACGACTAGGCCCAATGTTGCAAAGCTGAGAAGTGTATTAGGGTGAATGTATTAGGGTGTATTAGAAGTGAATGAATGAATAGCCCAGATTGGCTGGAAAGTAGGTGACTTGAGGGAGTTGGTGGAGATAAGACTGAACAATGCTCTGAGATGACATTGGTTGTGGAGGAGTTTGGACTTAAGTTGATAGGCAATGGTGAAGCCTTGAAACTCACTGAGCAGAGGAGTGATATGCAGTCATTGTTATTCTATGTGACACTTTTCTTAGAAATAAACAAATAGTAAACAATCTAGCTGATATGGAAACTTTATTCACATAAAGAACAGCTGAAGTTGTATCGCATAACTATATCGTATCTCCTATACTGTCTATATGTTTGTCTCTTTATATATAAATGGTGTTTGTGTCAATGGCATGAAGGCTGTAAAGTACTATTTAGGAAATCATCAAAAAAAAACACATGCACCAACACGGATGTATCACGAAGGAATTGTGCTAAGTGAAAGAAGCCAGATTCACAAGATTATATACTGTATGAATACATTTATATGGCATTCTGAAAAAAAGCAAGATTCGACAGGCGTAGAACAGATCGGTGGTCACCAGAATTAAGCACTGGGGAGAGTGTCTGACTCTGCAGGGCCAACATGAGGGAATTCTTTGGGGTGTTGGAGTGGCTCTGTATCCTGTGTGTAGTGATGGTGACAAACATCTGCATGAGTTATAGCTCATAAAAATGAACATCAAAAATTGTACTGTATGAAAAAAATTGTACTGTGTATAAATTTAAAACATCAATAAACAAAGCAAAGAAGGTTCAATTATGTTTAGATGGTTTTCTGGAAATAATAGTTTTGGTTAGCCCAGTTTTTTAAGAACAGGTAATTTCTTTGTAGTTTACATGGCAAGTCTATATAGATGTGTTTAATTAATATACAATTAATTATATAGTAATATATAATTAATCTATATAGTCATATATAATTAATATATAGTAACATATTTTATATAGTTCATTTATAGTAATGTTACTATTTTAATATATAACTAATATGAATTTAATTAATCAGAATAGTTATCTAACTATGGGTATAAGAAAAAATTTGCCATATTTTCTCAAGTGTTCAGAAACTTTATTACAGGTCTGTAATAAATAGATGACACTCTATTGGGCTAAATCTTGTTCATGTTAGAAATTTGCTTAGTACACTTTTTGATTATAATCATATTAAAGGTGAACCTCAGATCAGTTTGGGTCTCACAGATTTTGACTCGGTGGTGTTCAAATAAATGAAGTTTGTTTCTGAAGTCTGGTTGCTATGAATGCTTTTCTATCAGCAGAGAATCTCAATGATAGCTGACTGTGGTTTCAAAATATAACTCCTATAGCATATAACCCATATCAAAGTTTCAAATCACATCAATGTGCTGAGGAAGGGAAGGAAAGGGCTTTGTTGTTTATTGTAGTCTAGGATAAAAAGAGAGACTGACTTATTACAGATTAGAAGTTCCAAAATGATTGCCTTCTGTGTTTCCTTTGAAGCTTCTTTCTAGTTACTCTGTCTCACCATGTGTTTTTCCTAAAATGGTGGTTGATGATTCTTTTAGAAGAACACAATTCCTTTTAACGTAAGTCTGTGTTTAACTTCATAGAATGATAGGATTTTATCGCTGTGTTCCTCAACTCCCTGTGATTACAGTTTGCATGTTAACAGGGGTTGTGCTCCCAGCCAGAGGGAGGGCCTCAGCCAAATCTAACTTCTCTTTGAGAGGCAAAGGGCAGCAGCCATGAACCACGTAAGTTGGGTGGCATGGGACAGAATGAACAATTTTGATTGTTCATTGGTGTTTTTAGTTCCTTTTTCTCATGAGTGACTATCACTGATTATAAAGGGCAATTTTATGTTGCCAGAGCTATTTTAAAGTTAGTAAAATTAAGTTGTCAAGATTTTAAGGTTCTTAAAATGTTCCAGGGCCCTGCTCTCATCAGACATAATTTGAACATCTTCATTTATAAGCTTTATTTCTACGGCATAGTTCCTATTTCTGCCTCATGGTCATTGGACAAAACCCTGCCTGAGCCTTCTCTATATTCTGCCTGCCCCTGTTCTCCTTCCTTCATTTACACAGCTGCAGAAACTCACTGACAAAGTAGGAGTATTTACAATTCTCTAATGGATTCTCATTGTTCTTAAATTAAAATCCAAAATCCTCAGCAGGACTCAAAAGGCTGGAATGATCTGGCCCTTGCCTACTCTTGCAGCTGCATTCTTACTGGTTTAGTTCTTTTCTTTAGTACTTTCTTCCTTGGAGCTTTGACACAGGTTCCCTCCATTTGAAATGCTTTTTCTAGAATGCTCTTCCCCGCTCCGTTTCAGATCTCTGTTTGAACATCCCTTCGCAGTGCCGACCTCTCTGAGCCCTCAGACTGAGTCAGTTCCCCTTTGTATTAATACCTTTTATTTCTCCTTAGCAGCACCTGTCAAAATTGTAACTGAGCAATTGCTTATGAAATTATTTGTTGTTTTCCCTGCTAGCCTTAGCTCCATAGTTCTAGGGAATATTTCTGTCTTGTGCACTGATGTTTCTCCAGAGCCCAGACAAGTGCTTGGTTCACAGTGTTTGTGCAATGAAATATTTATTGAATAAATAAATGAAAAGCCAAGGCAACCATAATTGCAAGCATAATGAAGACTTTTTTTTTAGTTAGCACTGTTGAATGAGTCAAGTGGTGAAATGAACAGGGGCACAGTTGATTCCAGTCTGTATCTCTCAAACATTACTGTACATAGCATCACCCGGGGAGCTTTCTAAACATGTAGCTTCTCAGGTTCCATTCTCAGAAACACTGAATTCATATTTGGAGCGGTGGCCAGATCTGCATGTGTAACGAGCATGCTGAGTGATTGTCTTGATGCAGATGTTCGAGGACCATGCTTTGAGAAGCACTTTGGTGAGATGATGGTTTTTATATAAAACCAGCTTGAAGCTATATTAACAACTGCATCCATGGAAGCAGTTTGGATAAGGTGATCAAATTCAATATAGCTACCTTGGAAACAGGTTTGCAACTCTAAAGAAAATGTAAAGATAGACCTCTTATAACTGAGTAGTAATTAAGATGTGGAAATACATGAAAAAGTTAATTTTATAAAATTGGGTTTGAATGCTGTATCTAAAACAGTAAATAAATTAAAGGGCCTTCAAATTAGTAAAGGAATGAGTGTTGATATATATTATATGATAGAATATATAAATCACTTATGATGACAAAAGACTAATTTTCCCCAATTATTGCTTTACAGAAAACCCAAGTCCTTTCTACCCCTGCCTCTCAACAGCATGGGCAGTAGACAAATACATCGTTCTGCTTGAAAACTATCAGTTCAGTGTCCCAGCTGTCACTTTTGGCAGATACATCAGTGTGTGTTTTAGACAGGGTGGGGATGGTTTTATACATCTTCCAGGATGATCACTCAATTTCACACCAGGTGATGGTTATTCTGAGTCAATGTAAAAGAAAAAATCCAGAAGCAAAAAAGATTATGTTTTTCTCCCTTTATTTAAATGTATTCAACTTGGGGCAAAACTCAAGGCAGATTGGATCTTTTGGGCTTTTGTTTTAATGGGACAATGGAAGGGGAAAAAAATATGAACAGTATGACTTAAGGGAATGAGCTGGTTTTGACTGCTCTGTTTCTTCACTACATTTTTTGTTAGAGGTGCCATAAATGCATTTTATTGTGTCTTTTTGAGAACTTTTCCCCCGTAACTATCTGCAAAACTACCATTCTACAGTATTTAAGTTAAGTACCCTTAAAGAGATCAATTCACTGTCTCTAACCTGTATTCCATGTAGCAATCGTTGCTTGAGAGATTTCATGCAAGATCCCAGGTGTTTCAGTGCTTAGAACTAACAATCCTATTCCAAGACTCAGCATCCAATTAGTATCACACAGCCTGCTGGTTGCAGGTTGAGTTAAAATCTATCAGAAGAACAAAAATGACGTAACAGGTCATGTTTGAATTGTCACTGTGAATATCTCTGCTCTTTAATACACTTGTACTTACAGCTTTGTATTCTGAGGTAACACATTTGTTTAGAAAACCATTACTTCTTCTTGGACTTCTGTATCAATTCCCCTTTAAAAATAACTTTGTGTGTGTGTGTGTGTGTGAGAGAGAGAGAGAGAGAGAGAGAGAGAGAGAGAGAGAGAGGATAGTGAAAATAGTCTATATTTCATTGAGTCTTTTCAGTACCAGGTGTTATTGGACATGATCAATCATTATCCTCAGTTAAAGTGTCCAGGTATCAATTTATCTATATTGATCCTTCAGTTAGCAGCTGTTTTCAATATTACTGACAGTATTAAAAGTCACTGGAGCGACAATCTAGCAGGACCCAGAGTCCAACTAGTAAAGATATAATCCGGGGAAGATAAATTTCCCATGTACTCTGCCACCCAAACCAACCTGTTTAATTCCCAGAGGCATGGGGATTAAATTCCCAGAGGCATAGGATTCCCCACTGGAATCCTACGAGTCCTTCCTATTTGATAGAGATCAAAAGCTTGGGCAGTAGACATGGTGTTGGGATAAACATAGTTCTCTTATGCTACAGGAACTGCATCTGGCATATGTGTGGCACTTCTACCAGGTAGAGGCTATTTCATAAATTCTTTTATTCTGAGAATAAACGATGTCAGGCTTGCTTGAATCGATTTTGCCAACAGGGAGCTATCCACGGTGCTGGACTCTTCTATCAGCACTTGCTTGACCATGTAGATCTGACCCCTGGTAGGTAATTGTTTTGCTGCTCTGCTTGCCCTGACACTTGCCATTGTGTCAAAAAGGAGCCAATGCCTACTCTGAGAACCAAATGCTGTCTCGCTGGTCTGACCTATGCCTGCCCTGTCCTTGCCTAAACTGCCTCACGTGACCTGTGTCTGTTGTAGCTGTGACAACGTCTGCTGTGACATTGTCTGCTGTGGCTTCTGCCCTAGTAATATCCTAGATAAATAGTTCCCAAACCTGGGTCTGCGTCAATATCATGAATATCACGATCAGAATCGCTGCAAGTGGCTCAAGGAATTTGAGGTTCACTGTCTTATATTAATTTTTTGGTTCTCTTACCATGTTTCCTCTCAGAGTTGGGTCTAATTCCTGTTGCTTTTCTTTTTCATGCAATAGAAAGTAACTCATAGATCTAAGTTTTTTAGAGGGATGATTGGAGAAAAGTGTATTAAAAAACTCATACCCTATGGAAAACAATATAAAGTTTTCTCAAAAGATTAAAAATAGAACTACCATAAGATCCAGCAATCCCACCCGTCAGTATTTATCCAAAAGAATTGAAAGCACTTCCCCCGTTCATTGCAGCACTATTCACAACAGTCAAGATAGAAGAACAACCTGAATGTCCATCAAAGGATGAATGGATAAAGAAAATGTGGTATATACATACAATTGACTATTACTCAGCCTTAAAAAAGAAGGAAATTCTGACATGCTACACCACGGATGAAACTTAACGACGTTATGCTAACTGAAATAAACCAGTTACAAAAAGACAAATGCTATATGATTCCACTTATTACATAAGGTATCTAATGTAGTCAAACTCAAAGAAACACAAAGCAGAGTGGTGGTTACCAGGGGGTGGGAAATGGGGAGTTGTTTAATGTGAATAGAGTTTCAGTTATACAAGATGAAAAAGTTCTAGAGATCTATTGCACAGCAATGTGAATATATTGAACAATCCTGAACATTTAAAATGGTTAAGATAGTAAATTTTATATTATATGTTTTTGCCACAATAAAAAAAAAATTAAAAAGAGACATTATATTTTGGGGCAATTCAATTCAAGGTACAAATGAATAAATGGATGGATAAGTAGATCCACATATTTACTAGGCTCTAGTTACCTTAGACATTGTAGGAATGCCACAAGAATTATATTTAATACTTCTGTTAGTAGTGTCTGTTTTTGAGTGTGGCTACTTTATAGGAAAGGATGTTCTAGAAATGGTTTCTATTCATATCTTGTATCAGAACTTAGGGAATATGAGAGCACTCATTTTTCTGGGTCACACTTTAAATTGAATTGGTTTAAATCCATTGACATTATTTGGTTTTATTTAAATGAATTTAATTCAAGCCTAAGTGCTAGAATTAAAAGAGCTTTGAAAGAGCTTTTAGCAACAGAAACTAAAGCTCACTGGGTAAAGCTCACTACCAACCACGAGTGTTTAACCTGTAAGTCAATGTAACATGATAAACTATTTTAGCAACAACTGCTCAAGAAACTGATCTAACTTTCCCTTTGGAATGACTAAGGAAGTCCACATATTCTTGACTACATTTGACCCCCTTCTCCACTAAGCCTACCTTAAAACTCATATGAACTTTTGGACTGGTTCTGCAACACCTCACTGGTATTAGATAAATAACTCCTGGGGCTATTACCCAAAACAACCCATGTCTAAAGTGAAGAGAAAATCAAGCTCTCTGGCCATCTATGCCAAAGTACTTGTGACAGCGTCCGGCATCTGTTCAAGTACAAACAAAGAATGATAGTTGTAGAGGAGCTAACTTGAAGGAATATACACATTCTAAACTCATGTAGAGCATGACTGGTGGTCACCAGCTGTCACATCAGTGAAGGTACATCCAATTTCCTAGTTACTGCTCGAATTTTTCAGAGCCGTGTACCTCCTTGCTAAAGCTGCTCAAGTCCAATTGCTCTTTACCTCAGGCCCATTCTAACCCTGCACATCTGATTCCAGAGCTGTGATTCCTACTTGCCTTTCCTCGTTTCTAAGCTTGGCTGGGTCCTCCAACTGCTTGGCACATACCTATGGATGTCTGGACACCTGCTTCTGTTAAGGAAGAGAGGATTGCCTAACTATTACCATTCTCTGCAGAAAGTTATTCTGACCTGAGTTAAAGTTTTCACTCTAAATATACTTACACACATAACTTGGAAATACTGAATAACAGAATCTGGGATAACTCTGGGAGAAATTTTCTTTCTATCTCAACCATAGATGTCATCATCACAAAATATTTTATCATTATCCAGCTATGATGCCATCCTCCATCCCTGTTAGGATATATGTTTAAGGGGTTATTTTCTATTAAGTGATTATTTTCTATTTACATCATTTTTCTTCTGTTCAAGACTCATGAGATTATAAAAGAATGAGATGAAGTGAGGGGCTTTGAACTTCACTTTTGTCTTTTTTGTTATCCAACTATTTCTTGTGAATCTGTCTTGGGTATATTAAAGATAGTGATTTCGCCTCACTTGTTTATTGATTGTTGATAATATAAAATTTGCTTCATATAGGAGCAAACCGAGGAGTGTCACTCTTTCTAGATTATGATTTGACAAGGACTGTTAAATAGCTGAAATCCCCTTCTCCAGGATGGTAGACAACATGCAAAATGAAGTTTGCAAGACACTCCCAGAGTCTTAGCAAAGTCTCTACTACATCCATAAACGTGAGAATAGCCCTGAAATATTTATTATCTTCTGAAAGAATGTCTTTTATAATTATGAAAAAATACACGATCCTATACGTAAAAAATTGGGGAAATACTTACAAGTATTAAGTACAAAGTAATACAGAAAAATGTCATATTTTCTTATAATAATAGGTGCTCTTCAATAAGTGCTTTCTTTGTGTCAAGCACTGTGTTTAGTGCCTTACAATCATAATCATTTTTATGTTTAAAATAATCCTGAGAATAAGTATTATTATCCCAGGTTTACAGGTGAGGGAAACTAAGGCTTAGAGATTGTGTGAGTGGTAGAATAGAGATTTAAACCTGTGTTGGTTTGGTTCCAAAGTCCAGATTCTGAATCATGAATCTGTTTTTTCACTTACTATTATGTTGTGAGCATTTTCCGATGTCTGAAAATATTTTTATTACAATGTGACTAATATCTGCTTGCTGTCCTACCGAATGGATATACCACCCTATAATTTACTTAATCGGCATTGTTCTGCCAAACAGTTGTTTGCATTGTTGTTTATGTATATTACAAAACTTCGACATTATAAATGACCATGGTCATAAGTTGTTATCTATATCTCTGATGATTTGCTCGGCATAACTTTCTAGCAGTGTACTAACTGGAAAAATGAACATGAATGTCAACATGGCTCTAGATAGTACCACTTTTATCAAAATTTTATGAAGTTGCATGAAAATTTCACCATAACCTTGACTACACTGAAGAGTGTTAGTATAAATTTCTAGCAGTTTTTACAGTAAAAAATCACATTATTATTTCAATTGTCTTTGGTTATTAGTGAGGTTCAGTTCTTTTGATGTAAGCCTTTGGTTAAAGCTAGGTTCTGCCCCTGTATGAGCTTGACTTGGTTCCAGCTTTTGGCTTCTATCCAGGGTTCTGCAGAACTCTTCCCTTATTCATGGAGTAGTTCACTGGGCTTCCCTCACATCCTGACCTTCTCAAGTGGTTCTTGACCACCTTCTTTCCATAGCCCTACTTCTGCTTTTCATTGACATCACCCATTGCAAAAGTACCTCTTGGTGAATTGAAATTCCTTCCTTCAGTCAACAGATATTTACAGCATGACTATTATATGCCGCAATCTGTTCTAGGCTCTGGGGAAATAGCAGTGAACAAAGTGACAAAAACACCTGTTTCATGGAGCTTGCATTCTAGTGGAGAGAGGGGAAGCAATAATAAAAATTAACATGTAGTATGTTACATGGTGCTATGATAAAGGACAAAGGAGTGAAGGGTGATAGGAGTTCAAGGTGGAGGGTTTACAGTGTGAAAAACAGCAATCAGGGAATTCTTAGCTGAGAAGATATCGTTTGAATAAAGACCTGAAGCTTCCTTTGCAGGTTGAGGGGGCAGCTTGTGTAGATTGTGGGGGAAGGACTTTCCAGGCTGAGAGAACGGAGAAAACAAAGGCCTTGAGGCAAAAATGTGCCGGTGTGTTCAAGGAACAGGAAGTCAGACAGCACTTGTACATGGAAGTCATGTTTTGGGAAGATTTGTCTGGCTGTGGGTTTCAGGACAGATCCGAAAAGAGGAAAGGCAGAAATTGGTAGTGGTCATCAACATCTGTTCTCCTTTATTCCTGAGCACATAGATGAACTTTGTTTCCCAGCCTCCTATGAAGTTAGGTGCAACCATGTGGCAGAGTTCAGGCCAAAGGAATGCAAATGCAAAAATATGACTGACTTCCAGGCCCACAAAGACCATCATATTTCTCTCTCTCTCTCTCTCTCTCTCTCTCCCTCTCTCTCTCTCTCTCTCTCCCTCTCTCTCTCTCTCTCTCCCTCCCTCCCTCCCTCCCTCCCTTTCTGCAACAACTCTGGAGACAGTGCATCGACAATAGGCAGAGCTACAAAACAAAGGGAGGCCACAAGTAGAGCCAGCTCCTTAGACAGTTGGTATAATTAAAAAACAAACTTCTGTTGTGTTAAGCCTATGAGAACTTTTTTAAAACAGTGTTTAGCCTACCCTGTCTAATACAGGAGAAAACCACAGGCAAGATGATTACTACAAGTCTGTTCAGCATAACAAAGAGAGAATCTTAAAAGCAGCAAGAGAAAAGCAGTCAGTTACCTACAAGGGAGCTCCTATATGACTGTCAGCTGATTTCTCAACACAAACTTTGCAGGCGAGAAGGGATTGGCAGGAAATATTCAAAATGATGAAAAGCAAGGACCTACAGCAAAGATTACCCAGCAAGGCTATTATTTACTGTCGAAGAACAGATAAAGAGCTTCCCAGACAAAAAAAAAAAAGCCGAAGTTCATTACCATCAAACCAATATTACAAGAAATGTTAAAGGGACTTCTTTAAAAAGAAAAAGAAAAAGAATCAAAGAAATAAATAATAAAATGGCAATAACTATATATCTATGAACAATTACTTTAAATATAAACAGATTAAATGCTCCAATCAGATGATATAGGGTGGCAGAACAGATAAGAAAACAAGACCCTTACATATGCTGCCTACAAGAGACCCACTGCAGATCAAAAGACACACACAGATGGAAAGAAAAAGGATGGAGAAAAATATTTCATGAAAATGGAAATAAAAAAAAAAAAAGGCTGGGGTAGCGATACTTACACCAAACAAAACAGACTTTAAAATAAAGGCTCTAACAAGAGAAAAAGAAGGACCCAGTAATACCGCTTCTGGGTATTTACCTAAAGAAACCCAAAACAATACTTCACAGTGACATATGGATTCATCCATATGTTCATTGCAGCATGATTTACAATAGCCAAGATATGGAACCCTCCTGGTATTGATGAATGGATAAAGAAAAGGTGGTACATATACACAATGGAATATGAATCAGCCATAAAAAGAAATGGAATCTTGCTATCTGCAACAACATGGGTGAATGTAGAAGGTATTATGCTGAGGGGAGAAAGTTCGTCAGAGAAAACAAATGCCATATGATTTCCCTTATATGTGGAATCTGAAGAACAAAATAAATGAACAAACAAAACAGAACAAACTCATAGATACAGAGTACATTTTGAGGGTTACCAGATGGGAGCAGTTTGGAGGTATGGGTGAAAAGGGGGAAGGAATTAAGAAGTACAAATTTATAATTACAGAATAGTCATGGGGATGTAAAGTACAGCATAAGAAATATAGTCAATAATATTGTAATAATTATGTATGGTATCAGGTTTATCGGGGCGATTACCTCCTAAGTTATATAAATGTCTAATCACTACATTGTACACCTAAAACTAATATAATATTGTATGTCAACTGTAATTGAAAAATTTGAACAAATATTTTAAAAAATGATGGTGACTTTGGACAAGTTTTCTACCCTTTCTGACCTCAGTTATCTGATCTATAAAGTGGTGATAATTACAAGTGATGCTAGAATTTTTCAGTAATTTATAAAATTCAAGTCTAAATGTATACAATTAGTAGAATTTTTATCAGTAACTTATGAATAGCATATCATCACAGCAAAGAATGTATGCATGTGCATGCATATTGTTGCTTAGAAGAATGACTGATTAATTCCTCAATTCCTTAAGGGATAACGTTTTATAATGAAACAAATAAGTCCTTAACAGCTTTATTTAGTTTTTGTTAATTGGTATTAATAAGGTAAATTTACAGACTCCCCTCTCCCCACCCCCCACCCCACACACAAAACCTCTGCCTCATTCTAGAGTTTTAACCCTGTGGGATAAGAATAATTGAGCTTGCCATTCAAGGAGTCCCTGAATTTTCTGATTAACAAAGAGCTCAAGTAGAAAGGTATTGAAGGACTCTTTCAAAATACTCTTAAATCATTCAAATGTCAGTCAATCAATGGAATTACTCCAAATGAAGGTTGTTTCTGCTTAGAAGCTTGTTGTTGTACATACATATCTTTCTCTCAGAAGAGATAATGAAATGCATTTCTTCAGCAGCAGCTTTTAGCACAGCCAGTTAATGACTTTTAAGATCAGTTTATTCTGTTCTAGATTTTGAGGTTAATTTTTGGTATTTGATAGGTTAGGGGAATCACAAAATGAGAATTTAAAGTTTGGAGGGATCTTGATATCACGCAGTTTAAACTCCCTTGTGCATCTTTCTCAGATATGAAAATTGACTGTTAATTTTTAATACTATTTTCAAGCCTTTGAAAAGAAATATGCTTTTCATAATTACATGCCATGACCACTAACATTCTTGGCTGTGAGCTCTCTGTTGACTTTTTTTTTTTTTTTTTTTGAGGCAGGAGCAGCTCACAGTGGCCCATGTGGGGATCGAACTGGCAACCTTGGTGTTATTAGCACCATGATCTAACCAACTGAGCTAACTGGCCACCCCTGCTGTGAGCTCTCTGAGGATGGGGCCTGTCTTATTTATTTTATATGCCCAGAATCTGGCATGGCATCTACAATAAATGCTTGAACAATGAATGATTCCTAATATAGAAACTTTGGTAATTAGACAACATTTAATTGTTTACAACAACAGAAAAAGATAAAGGTATGCATAATCTAAAATAAGAGGAAATTAAACATGATTTTTATCAGGTTTGGGAATCAAAATAAGAATATACTTTTTCACAGCACTTCGTGTTCCCCACATTACGTTACTGACTTATTATTTCCGTTGGTAACTCACGCTTAATTGTGTGGTAGGAATATAGAACCCTGAATTTCCTCAGATAATCAATCTGCAAGGCAGAAAATCAATTTTACAACACCCAAGGTTTGACTGAAAAGAGACATCGGAGTGTAAATAATTATTTCCACACAACTAATTTCATCTTCTAAAGAACTCAGTTTGGAAGGTATTGTTATATCTCCATATTCTATACCTGCAGAACTCCATTATATATCCCTATTTTTTGTATGATATGCTTCTATGCCACTGTATTATTTGTGATGAAACTAATGGTACAGAGAGGTTTAATCACTTGCACAAAGCCACACAGTTATTCATCAGTAGAGCCAGGACTCAGAACTGAATCTCTCTCCAATATTCTTCACTGGTTCTGCCAAGTCAAAGAGCTAAAAGGAATTTGAAGATGTTACTGATGAGGAAGGACCCTGGGGCCAGGGAGACTGACACAGAGCACTCAGTCACATATACCTGGTGTTGGAGACAGAGTTAGCATTCTCCTAACCATGGAACATTACTACCTCACAAAATTCAATGGGTCCAGAACTAAGGAAATGGGAGTGCAGAGCCCAGAAACGATGTGGGGAAGCATTCCACACTTTACTTACTGAAGTATTAGCCACAAAGGGGTTGCAGGCAGATTTGCATTTTAGGAATCTCGCTCTAGCATAGTGTAAACGATGAATTTGACAGGTGTGAATAGGTGAGAAATGATAAGGGTATGTCCTGAGATGGTGACGTGGGGCAAAGGTAAAAGAGATGGACTAATGAGATGTTTTTCATATAATAGTTCCCAGTTGTCTGCAGGGGATATGTTCCAGGATCCCCAGTGGATGCCTGAAACTGCGATGGTACGGAACTGTATACTATATTTTTTCCTACATACAGAGGGTGCCCCCAAAACATATACACATTTTAAGAAAGGAAAAAAACTGTATTAAAATTTTAATACTCAATATATACCGATAACTCCTGAAATTACAAGAGGTGCTCAAAGTGGTTACTATCCGCGTCCAGACACTTCTGATTACGGCTAACTACTGCTTGAGCAACATTGCCCAAAGTGTCCACTTATATACATTTTTTTTGGCACCCCTGGTATATACTTACCTATGATAAAGTTCAATTTATAAATTAGGCAGAGTAAGATATAACAATAACTAATAGTAAAATAGAACAATTATAACAATATACGTAATACAAGTTACGTGAATGTGGTTTCTGTCTCTCTCAAAATATCTTATTGTGTTGTACTCACCCTTCTTGTGAGGGTGTGAGAGGATGTAATGCCCACTTGATGAGATGAAGCCAGGTGAGTGAAGTCGGCACGTTGGCATAGCATTAAGGTACTAGAAGGGTCACTTGAACACAAGCTCTGAGGTACCATGACACTCGATCTGATAACCAAGGTGTCTACTAGTATGTGACTAACGGGCAGGGGGTGGGGAAGAGCACACGTGTGCGTAGAGACGATTGAAGAGTGACGTTGGGAGTGGGAAGGAGCAGGACTGGAGAGATTTCATCATGCCACTCAGGATGGCGCGCGATTTAAAGTTTATGAGTTGTTTGTTTCTGTAATTTCCATTTACTATATCCGGGCTGTAGTTGATGATGGTTCACTGAAACTGCAGACAGCGAAACCACAGGTAAGGTGTGTGGGACTGCTGAAGTTGGCATTACCTGCCTATTACAGATAGAAAAAAAAAAAAAGACTGAGGCAACGATAAATTAAAAAAACACACACAAAACACAGAAAACTTTCCTGAGACCTAATGTGAGTAAAGCCAAGTTTGAACTAGGGTAGACTGGCTTTAGTTTTTAGATTCTGAAACATTGGGCTATGCACCTCCCAGGAAACCTTCGATGAAGTAAACCAAAGAGCATTTGCGAGACAACTGTGGGTAGAACCCTAGAAAGGTGCTGTGATGGTTGCGTTACTGTCCTAGGATCCAGCTATAAATTTTGGAGCTAGCTAGAGAGGCTCCGTGTTCACAAAACTGACAACAGGTGAGACAGACAAGAGCCTTGAGGACATCTATGACAGTTTATTGGTGGAGAGGTGAAGAGCCACTTCCAATTTCTTTATTGGTAACGAGTTATAATATATTTTAAGATTCTATGAGCGTGGTGGGGAACAAAACTTCACCAAAACTACTATTTATGTGTTTGTACTTAGTTTAGAAAATGCAGTTTATAACATGCCAGATTTAATTGACTTTGGTAACTTAGCTGTGAAATTTAAAATGTGATCATTCCATCATTTTTGTGTTGTATCGTGCATGTAGAAAGCAATTTTCTAGTTTTCAGTTTTGAAAAAAATATATATATTTGTCCATCATTGTAGGTATTTTATCATTTCCCTCCCTGTGCTCTGTTCTTAAAACCCACATTTCGAGATTCCTCTTGAAAGAAGATGATTCATGTCTTACAGATGTCATTTGAATGACCAGTATCCTAGATACAAAGTATTATCCTAGGGACTGTATAATCACAGATATCTTAAATCCACTTAGGTTAGACTGTGATAAAGAGTGTGGGACTTGTGGAAATAGCGCTCTACTTCAAAGGACATTTTCATTAGATACAGCTGTTTTATTTCTGGCCTGTCATAATTGGTGAAGAAAATACCTAAAGAGAATGTAATAGTTGGTGATGAAAAGATTAAAATAGTAAAGTCTGGCTCTTTGAATTGCCCCTGTTATGAGGCCTCTACCTCCTATTCCATAGCAGTTTGTTATATTAAAAAAAAAGTTCTTGTTTTTAAAGTGGATCAGGAAGATGAGTATATCCTGTTTAAAATACAGATGCCCTATTTGTGAGCTATGTTGTTTTGACACCGAAAGCCATTGGCAAGAATTAAAAACATACCTCTTATGGTCAGTGAAAGGGGTTTTCACTTAGTTAATAACATATTCTGGTTAATATTTACTTGATGTTTTAAGTATGGTTTAATATTTTTAACTGCCAGCACTCACTAATAGTGTATTGGCTAATAGTTTTTTGATAGTTTACATTTCTGTTGAAGAACACTTATTTCTCTTTTCTGATGTTTCCTTCTATGTGGAGGAAAGTCCACTTATAAAACTATCTTCTTTCCACCCTCTTATTCACTTATCCCCAGGGAGGAAGAATGAGTAAATACGTTTGGGAGTTTATAAGGAGAAGGTGGGTACCTGTAACCCAACTCCTTCCTCTCCCCCTGGCTTCAAGGGAGAAAGCTGCCCACGGGGAGCCAACATTCTCCTCAGCTTTTCCATGCTGTCAGGACAGGGTTGAGGTGATGTGGTTTTGTTTCTGAATGGACTGGTGAGTGTCTCATTCTAGGGTTTGGTATTAGGAAGTCTAACGGCCTGCAGATATGATCTATGTCCATCAGCCTAGGC
The DNA here is from genome assembly GCF_964194185.1 of Rhinolophus hipposideros. Classification (NCBI taxonomy): domain Eukaryota; kingdom Metazoa; phylum Chordata; class Mammalia; order Chiroptera; family Rhinolophidae; genus Rhinolophus; species Rhinolophus hipposideros. The sequence goes on along the minus strand of NC_138062.1, from coordinate 35,724,014 downwards.
TATCAGTAAAACAGGCGATACTTTGGCTCTCCTTCAGCTGACTCTCTTGTCTTAGTATTTCCCAGTTGGCTCAGAACTCAGTGTGGAGGAGAGGTTCCAGTTATCAGATGACCTCACAGACTCAAACGTCTCTGCGCCAATGGGCTGAGGCTTAGGAGGTTCACAAGAAGTGCAGCTTGTAACAGTGAGGAGTGAGGTTCCTCACCTTGGCTGGTGCCTGTCGTGCTGGCGATTCTGTACTAAATGTTAGACATGCTCAGTTTTCACCATGGTGAGTCGCTGCAGGGTTTAGCAATTTGTCCCGAGTCAAGGGGCTGCTTTGAAACAGGTGATACTGTTTTTCTACTGGCAGAGGTGCAGGCGCCAGGGTCTGAGCTGAGGTCTGGACCTTTGGCAAATCTGTGGGGATCTAGAGGGCAGATTGCTTAGAGGGTGTCGCAAGCATGGAATGATAGGGGAGAGTCTTCCCCTGTGGCCTTTAGCTATTAGGAAGCAGAACAATATTGACCCTTTGAAAGCTGCGACAAGTTGGTCTTTGTATGAGCTAAAGAGCCCCGGTGATATCCCACCTTTTACCAACTCACCAGATCTAGGTAGGAGCGGATGGCTGCCTCAATTTCTGTTTTGTACTTCAGTTGTTTTATCCGCTTTCTCAGGCAAGAGAGGGAAGGACCCATCTTGAATTCATGTGGCGTCCACAGCAAAAGAAGCCAGGCACAAACGAATATATACTGTCTGTTCCATTTATATGATGTTCAAAAACCAGGCATAACTAATTTATGAGGATACATATCAGAATACTTAATTTCTTTTGGAGGTTATCACTGAATGGGTTTCTGAGAAGGTTTCTGGGGTATTGTAAATGTTCTACCCCTTGATCCAGGTATTGATTGCTCAGTTATATACATAGATAAAAATGCAGTGAGGTGTGTACTTAAAAGTTGTGTATTATATCTTAATTTTAAAAGAAAGCATTTATGTGGACACAGATGCACTCATAGGGCTTCTCAGTGCATGCAACTTAGCAGCATGTTCCCAGTCTGAAGTATTTACCCCATTTGATCCCTTAATTACCAAAGGATACACAGCTTACTGGGGGGAAAGTTCTTGTTATACTCTGTAATACCCTACTGTGGGGACGGAGTCCCCGAGAGCAGTTTCCAGGCTCTCGACCTCATGTGGGAAGGTTCTGGCTTGGGTAGTAGATGGCCATCAGCTGTAACTCGTTGGCCATTAGCCACTAATATAACTCCTGTGGCTACACTGGCAAGGGGATTATTGATTGGCTAGCAGAGAACCATATTGCACATCGTGTGGCTCCTGCTTCCTGTGTCTGCAACGCAGCCACCAGCGAGAATATAGTGGTGTGACTCCCCTATCCATGACTCCGTGGGTGTTCCTTTGTGGCCTCACCATGTCTTGTGTTCTTGTGCGGGGAGGGGGAGCTGAGACCCTGCATGACACCTACTGTTTCCAAGTTTACTATTTATTTATTGATTGATTTATGATGCCTTCTTGGTCCTTCTCAGCTGTTCTGGAGACTCACCAGTGGAGGGTGATGACCCTAACATGTTCCCTAGTGTTTACCACACAAATAGATCAATCCAAGGTTAATGTCCCATCTTCTAGTAGGGCAGGTCCTCTAGCCAGCCTGAAGTCTATTCCTGTACCAGCTATAAAATATATGTGCAATATTGCAAATTTCTGCCTATATACAACAATTATCCCAACCAGATGTTGGCAAATTTTCGGAAGAGGACCAGATAGTCATTATTTTCTGCTTTGCTGGCTATATGATCTTAGTTCTTCTTGAATGCAGCCATAGACAATATGTAAACAAATGAGTTTGGCTGTGTTCCAATTGAACTTTTATTTAGAAAATCAGGTGGTGGGCCAGATTTGACCTGGGGGCCAGTTCAGGTGGGCAAACCCCTGATATGAACTGTGCAATCATCCTGAAAAGTTGACATGAAAATGCTCATATTCCATTTTTCTCTTTTTCCTTTTTTTTTTGTTTTGTTTTGGCTTGGTTTGGTTTAGTTTGGTTTTACAAGGAGACTGAGGTTTGGTAAGGTGCATGAGCTTCCTAGGTTATCCATGAAGTGGTGAATAATTTCCAACTGGAGCTCAGATGAGGATTTACATTCATGCCATTGACATTTTATTGTTGTGTTTTAAGGTCTGTGAGAGTAGGGTCCATGTCTAGGAGTGCTTAGCATTCAACAAGATGCTCAATCCATATTTTCTCATTTGAGCATTTTTTTTATAACTTCAAATCTTGAAACACCTTCCTATTCAGGCTTTATTATGAGATTATAATCAGACAATAGGGAGTGGGTGGATGAATAAAAGATCAGAAATCAAGGTTTAGATTCTGGTGTTTTGCAAGCCAGCTGTGTGACTTGAAACTACTTGCTGGTTGAGGCTTCATGTGGCAGTTATTCCAGGCATCTAAATTTTAAAAGAGGACACTTAAAGAAGGTAACCTTTTAACTCAGTTTTCAGTGGAGCCAAATGGTACACAGATGAAGGAAATAATTTAGAAGAGCATTTTAGATCACACTGTACTGGTATTCTCACCTTGTTTATTAAGATGACCATGTGACTATAGTCACACTAAGTGACATGAAAGGCCTATCAATCATCCCATCTTTTTGAAGCCAATATCAGGCGAGGGAGAGTGTTCAGACCAAGAAATAAGATTAGTCATTGTTAAATACTGTCCTATCACAGGATGTAAATATGCATTTCCTTCCCCTCAGTGCTTCTGAACTCTACCCAAGAATGAACAATACTCATGTTTTTTCCCCATATTTATATAAAGGAACTAACAGGCAATTGTTCGAGTTGCTGCTTTATTGTCTTCACTTAGATCTTATTAATTAATCCAAAACTCACAGCTGGGGGTTGCCTGTGAACAATCCATTTTTACTACTTTGTTCTTGAGATGCCCCTTTCAAAGTGTGTGAAACTCAGGAAAAAGGAAGGAGAAAATGATGTTTTTGTTGTATAAGTTATCTACTCTTTTCTTGCAGCAAAAAATATTTTAAGGGGAGAGTACATTACCCTTCAATTGAAAAGAAATGCAACCATAGTTTTTCTCAACGCAGTTTGGCTAGATTGGGCATCACAGTGTCACCGAGGACCTCCATGGAAAAGTGAGACAGACAAGTAGAGTGGCAGAAGGGTGGTGAAAATCCACTTTGCGTCCTTCACGATTTCACTTAAGGCCTCATAGCTTTCACTTAGGGCCGGCCCTGCAAGACAAATATTTCTTACTTGCACATTCTAAGGGTATTTTGCTAGAGATAAATTTACAGTCTTTGTTGTCCCCTAAACTATTCCGTGTCTGAGGAATCCTCCTCACGTATAAATCTGATCGTGTTAATCAGCTACTTGGAAATCCTTCAGGTATTCCTCATTGCCTAGAGGAAAAGGTAGACCCTCCTTAGCTTGGAACGTAGTCCTTTCATGATCTGTCTCTCCTTGACTTAAAGAAATGTTCTATTTCCACATGAACTGCATCCATTCTAAACGGACTTTATCTCTACATGCCAATGTGTTTCTAGACTCACTGCCTTTGCACAAACTGTATCTTCTATTTAGAATACACTTTCTCTGGTCATCTCCCTAAATAAGCACTCATTCTAACTCAGATATCACCACCTTTGGGAAAGCTTTGAACTTTCTTAGCAAGAGATTGGCATTTTCTCTGTACTATGTAAGGATGGCTACAAAAGGACAACTTTTCCTGAGTGTCAGCCTCCCCCACTAGACTTAGTACCCCAACAAGGTCTGTTTACTTTTGTATCCTTAGTGTCTGGCACTGTGTAGAATTTCATTAGTGTGTGTTAGAAATAATGAATGGCTATTTTATAAAGGAGAAGATAATTTTAATTTCTAATATTCTGTTTTATATTATTAAAATAAAAATCATTTTTTCTCATAATTTTAGTTACAATTTTTTAAAAAATATTTTTTATTGAGACATAGTTGACATATAACATTAGATTCGTTTCAAGTCTACAGCAAAATGCTTTGATATTTGTGCAATTGTAAAATGATCACAATAATTCTACTTAACATTTGTCACCATGTGAAAAATTTTTTCTTATGATGAGAACTTTTAAGATTTACTCTCAGCAACTTTCAAATCTGCAACACAGTATTAACTATAGTCACCGTGCCGTATATTACATCGCCATGATTTATTTAGTCCATAATTGGAAGTCTGTACATGTTGACCCCCTTTACCCATTTTGCCCATCCCCCACCCTCCTCCTCTGGCAACCTCCGATCTGTTCTCTGTATCCCAAATAGAAGTGTTGAGAGGGCAGAGACAAAGTCTCATTTATATTGGTATTTCTTATGCTAACATAATGCCTGGTGGTAACACTTAATAAATATTTAGGGGATGAATGGTGCAGTGAGTGGTGAAATGGATGATGAAGTATAACGATCCAACAGATGCCAAAGCTCAAACTTCATCTATCACAATATGTGACAAAAGAAACCGAGGGAATTGACGGCAGTGCCAAAGATGCAGAGCGCCTCTCTCTTTAGATGAATGTCTAATGAGATGGCAAAGGGTCTCACAGCCATTACTCAAATGCTGGCCTGGGGTTAGCATAGTGAAACAGGCACTGTTGAAGTCCTTAGTTCATTCATGTATGGATTTCACAAATATTTATTGGACCACAGTTCCTGATCTGAAACTTTTGAGGCCAGACGGGTTTCACGATTCAGATTTTTTTCGGGTTTTAGAATGGTAATGTACCATATAGTATGTAAAATAGGGTCTAGGGCAGTACTATGTAATAAAATGAAGCACATTAATATTTTTGGAGAAAAGTGCATTTCCATTTACAGTATCTTGTGAAATAAATGAAAACTATAAATAGGCTTATGTGGCATCAGGTCAGGTTTTAACCTCAAATGAATTCAGGTCAGATCAGGTTTTGCTGCTAACTGTGTTATGAAAAACTTTCCATTTTCAGAGCTTTGGGGGTTTTGGAATGGTGGATAAGGGATTGTAGAACTTGAACAACGTTTCTCTGAAAGAAATTTCCTCCAGAAATAGAAATTTAGAAATATATCCAACAAATATATATTTCATCACTGATTTGAATATGGTTTTACTGAACAAAAATCATCTCAATAATCATTAAAACCTGAAGGAAAATAAATGTAAATGTACTTTTTAATGAAAAGATAAGCCTCGATATCACATGTATTATTCTTAACCAATAAGTAGGGTAGAGGGTTTCTAATTCCAAAATAACTGTTACTTGCCATCTTTACTAAAGGGAAAAACTGGTGAAGGGCAGGACAAGCACAGCAGTAAAGGAACAAAAGGAAGTAGCTAAAATTAGAGGTTATACTGTTCCCGAGTCTGGGAATTAAATTTGTACTGTACCTGCAAGTGCTCTAGAATTGTTACTTTTTCCTGTTATTTAACGCTGGACATTCCTTTATCTGTGCAGGATGCATGTTTTTACAGCTGAAAACAAAAAACAAGTAGATATAAAGAACAGCTGAACTGTGTAAAAAGTGGAGAACAATATTCTCTCATTAAACTTTAAGCCTCATTGCCCCTATCCAGATGGTGTCTAAAGTTATACCACTTGGTAAAAACCTCATTAAAAGCTGATAAGAAAAATACACCATACTTCCCTCAGTTCTGGTTCCCAAACGCCTTTAAACTGTTCAACCCTAGTCTCCAACTTTCTTGGCTTTTGTGGGGAAATTAAGATTCTATAGTTGAGCTACTTTTACAAGGAGCTTCTTCAGAGCCTACCAAAGTGTCCTGAGAAAAGTGTCACATAAAGGAGCTTGAAATACTTGTAAATCTTGTGTGCTCACATGGATTGGGATTATGTGACACTGTGAATGGTGCAGAGTTCACCGAGTCCCAGCCATCTCTTCCTCCCGTTTCTCTCTTGTTTTCTCTGTCCTTATTTACCCTATCCTCCTAACCTGCCCTGGCCTGCTCGCTCCATCATGTCATTATCAGGCTCTTTCTACATTTATTCTCTGCTTTGATCAATAATGGCTCACTAACACACAGATTGTCGGGGCTGGCCTGCGGAATATCTGGGAACTTTTACAGAGACAATACTTTTCTCCTTGCACCACCCACACAGCATTGTCAGTCTTTCTTCTGAGCTTTCTCATAGGACCAGACATGGCTGATTCTCCTTGTTTATGTTTATATGAGGTTAACAATGACAAGGAGAAGGGAGGGATCTTTCCCCACCACTCTGACACTTAGAAAGGTCAACAGGGAAGACAGGTGCTACCCTCTTTGTCTAAATAGTCAGACAAGAATGTGCAGTATACAATTTTTTTCTCCCTTAAGGCTTCTACCTCCTCTTTATTTACTATGGTGGTACTGAGACTCATTTTAGGAGGAAACATAGGGTCACTTGTGTTTATAGTGCTCTAGTGCCAGGGCAGGGGAAGTGTACAGAAAGGAAATTGTTACAGTTTAAGTGTGATTTTCAATTAAGGGATGAAAGACTTTGCCCTCATATAAAGGATTTCAGGGATCAAAGTAGATGGAAGATTCACTTCCACAGGGCTGTGTGATCTTGATAGAACTAAAGACATTCATTTATGTGTGAGGCTGACTCCTGAGCAGCGCATATCTCTGTGAGGTCCCAGCAAAAACCAGCAGTGGAAAGAATCATTGCATTGGAAACAAGCTCATACTTGAACTCTTTCACAGAAGGCATCTGTTATGATTGAGCATTTAGTAAAATCAAAACACCATGACTCTCGGGCCTCACACACGCAGAGACTTCAGAATAAGGACGTTTGGGAGTAATGATACAGCAGTCATTTACTGAGCACCTACACATGCAGGTACTTAGCTAAGCAACTTGCATGGATTCTTAATGCCATCGTCACGATACTCTATGAGATGGGTACTATCCATATTTCCCATTGGATGGATGGAGCCACTGAGACCTAGACAGATCAGGAGCTTTTACGTGGTCACAGGGCTGCCGAGTGGGGAGCAGGCAAGCTGGCTGCAGAGCCCCATGCGCAGCCCTGTAACATTTGTGGTGGAGGAGAGGTGGGAACCACAGCCTTTCACCTTATGTACAAGCTAAAGACATGGCCGAGGGCAAGGGTGGCGGTGACTGGAGGAAAAGATGACTTTGGTCTTCCAGCACATTGATCTGGCAGGATAGTCTCAGTGTTTGCAGTTTGTATGAACAACTGCGTGCTAATAAAATATGCAGATCAGTGATAATCAAAATTTAAAATAACCCTGAAGAATTAAAGGAGAAGCACAGAGAATGGATGACCCTTTCTTTAGGTTTTGTCCATCACTGCAGGCTGAGCTACCTGTTTTTGAGAAAGAGCAAAGCTGGGGCGGGGGTGGGGGCTGGAGCCTGTTACATAAAATCTGCCCTCATTTTCTTTTGACATCTTAACAAGTCTGGGAATGTAAATAGTTGAACAAGAAAAACAAGATCCAAGTCCAAGTGGAAGATAGGAAGGTGTGAGTGAAGGAAGTAGAGCAAAGGTGAGAGCTGAAGCCTTCTCAGGACGGAGGCCTGAGGGTCTCTGAACCTTCCTTTTTGATACAGACAATGATGCTTTTTCCATTTACGTAAAGTGCTATAAAGTTGGAGGTTCAATGGTCTCTCTCCAGTAAGACTGTGGCCCTTAAGCCTTTTAGGAATAGAAATTCAGCCCTAGAAGTGGGTTGAGAAAATTCTGGGGAGACAGAGGACTTGCACAAAATCAGTAGAACTGGCTCTATGAAGGCAGTGGACAACCTGAGCTGGAGACTCTTCTGTGGCCAGAGGGTGGGAGAAGGCTCTGTTCTGCGGGGAGGAAGCAGTGGAAGATGACTGGAAAGGAAATCAAGTTACTGTCCTGATTCTGCTAAAGAAAGAACAGCACAAGAAAAACAATTCCTTGGTTTACATTCCTTCCAAGTTTTATGCATTTCACAAATTCAGTCTGCTCAGGTATTTCTCATACAATTTTGATAATGTAAGACTTTCAGTAGGAGTCAACAGCTGATAGGTACTTACCTGTTACATATGTCCTGTCAGGAAGTCAACATCACGCTGTGACAGACTCTAAAGCAATAGTGAGCAAACATTTCAGTGGCTTGTGACAGAGTTGAAAGGGCATCAATAGCCAGTCTTGGGCTTGAATCCTGGCTCTATGAGTTACTTCTGTGTCTTCGGTCATTTTGCAAATCTCTTGGAGGCTCACTTTCTTCATTTTTTTAATGGACGTACAATCTACCTTGAGTGATTGTGATGAAGATGAAATGAGATGAATAGAAGTGCCATGATGTTCAATAAATAGTAGGTATTATTATCAGTGAGCAGATCTCTGACAGGAGCAATATTTATATATGGATTGAAGCTCCCAACCTAGAGCTAGCAACAGAGAACAGGGCATGGATATTCTGAAAATAATTTATGTTTGATGTAGAATGCTTTGTACATATTCCTTCAAGCCTGTGTATCTTGCCAATTATGGGCCATTCTAACTAATGCTGGAATTAGTTTGACTTTCTCAGCAATCTCTGATAGCTTGTTTGGTAGGGACGGTGGCCCAGAAGCATTCTGAGGAGTTTGGGAATAAATGTGTTCATGGAATTCAGCTTCAGTGAGAGTGATCTCCCTGCCTCCTGAATTGGTTATCTATAAAGAAGAAATCCTTTGGAATTTTTTTCCCCTTAGGTGTTCATTGTTTATTTTAGTCATTCCCTTACTTCTCATGTGTTCTGTAATCTTAGCAGGACCAAAAAAAGTTTTCTCCCCCTGACTGCTCACAAATGGCAATACGATAGTGTCTTGGATGTTATAACATATTGTATCACTCCCATAGGCACAAGGAGACTCGTTTTCTCAGATTTCACTTCATCTCTTCTATATCATCCCGGAGAAAACTAAAACCATGGCAGAATGTCCTCATCGACCAAGCATCATTTTACGTCTTCCCTTTTGCTTTGTGGTCGTGTGACCTCTGATCTTGGCCATGTGGTCTTCAGGGTTTCAATCATCATTGTCCTAACCAAACGTATACACTTCCAGCCCTTGGTTATTGAAACTCACCTTGTTTGTTTTCATTTTAATTTGAAGGAATACTAGCTACATAATGCCATTTAATCCTAATAATCAGCAAGCAGACAAATAAAGCCTGGAACATTGCCTTGATTGCCCATCGCTTGCTTCAAACCATCACTTGTAAAATTGGGGTTGTAAACTGTACAATACTGTAACATCGAGATACCCAGTAACTCACAGTAATCACCGTATAACAAGTTTGCTTTCATCAGTGGATTGTTAAGCAGGAACACCCCCAAATAAATTGGTTTTAAGTTCGAGTTAGCCCTTGGTGCCCATGTTGAATCAGTACAGTGGTACCTTGATTTTCGAACGTAATCTGTTCTGGAAGACCGTTGGAGTTCTGAAACATTTGAAAACAGCCGACAGCTAGGCCTCAGGATCTTGCACTCAGCGGAAGCTATGTGACGTGTTCGACTTCCGAGGCATGTTGGAAAACCGAAACATTTACTTCCAGGTTTACCACATTTGTAAACCGAAATGTTCGTTAACAGAGACGTTAAAAAACAGAGGTACTACTGTATTTACACAAAAAGGGCAAGCGAATCTGTTGCATCAGAGAAAGCAAACAATTGCCTAGTGTGAATGAGAATAGAAAGAGTTATCACCACCACATGTGGTAATGTATCTTAAGTTGAAGGGAGCCATGGGAACTTGTATTATCATCCGCCTGTGATCTGATACTGGTGTTCTTTCTCAAGCATCATCCTAAGGAGAACCTTGTGGAGAAAAATGTAAGGCCTTCCATTGGTTGAGTCACTGGCTTGGTGATTCTTGATATTTTGAAATTTTACAAAAATGTTTAATCTACATTATATTAAATAATCCTCACTATGAAGTAGATATATCCGTTTTCACAGATGAAGAAATGGAGGCTCAGAGTCAATAAATTGTCCAGTGTCACATGGTTGATTAATGGCAGGACCAGGATTTGAGTTCTGATCGATTTGACAGGTTAGCTCATGTTCTTTTCTCTGGGACGTGTTGCCTGGTGTGAAGTTCAAGGAAAATAGTAAATCAATAAAGCATTATCATAGCTTCATCATCAAAAAAGCTTATACTCTCCTGAGTGAAGCAAGCCATACAAATAAGTTCTAAAGAGAACAGAGTAAGTAAATTTAATTGCATACAAAAATGTCAATTGGTTTAAGCTATATACTTCACATGGCAAGCTATTGTATATTGTCACAAAATATCTGGCAAACTACAGCCTGGGGCCAAATTTGGCTATGCTCATAAACATACATACCATCCATGGCTGTTCTGTTGTTATAGTAGTGGCAGAGGTGAATAACAATAGAGATTATATGGCTCATCAAGCTGGAAATAGATACTATCTGGCTCTTTACAGAAGAAGTTTACTGCCTGTCTCTGCTGTAGAACATAAAAATGAACCAATAGCAGAAATGAACATATAACAAATGAATATATGGCAGAACAAGCCATCGGCTATCACAAATAATGTCTTTAGCCCTTTACAAGAATTAAATGCCGTAGTTCTTTTGAAACTTATCTTATTTTTATTATGTGTTATTATCAATATCCATTTTTAAGACCCTGGCAAAAACATAGGTTCTGGATTGGGGTAGTGATGGACTCATTTCTTGCCATTTCAAGTTGTTATACGGAAAAGTTAGAACCCAAGAACAAACAAACAAAAAAACCCCTTCAGCATGTCTCACTCAAAACACATCCAGTTTTGATGAAACTGTCAGCCAAATGCAAAATGAAACAGGATGTTAATCCTAATAGTTGGAGTTCATATCTATCTATTTTATTTAAGAGGAAATATTTTAATAGTTAATAATTGCATTCTCTTGGCTCTTTATAAGCAATGTCCTTAATTACCTGAAGTCTTTACATTCTTCAGCCTGGTGGCTGGTTTTCAAATTTCATGTAATGATTAGCTTGAGTGGGAAAACAGGAAGTAAGGCTGCAGTGTGACACAGAGGAAGTAGCTCAGGGAGCCTGGAGTTCTAATCTTGGCTATGCAGCACACTGGCTAAACCAGACATTTAATCTCTCTCTGCCCTCATTTCCTGTAACCTGAATTTGGAGACACACAGCTTCTGTGTGTGGGAGGAGAGCCTCTAAACTTTATTCCTACCTACCTTCTGTCTGAAAAACCTATTGTACCTCCCCCCATATCTTCGGGATTCTTCACAACGGAATTAACCCAGTTGAGTTACTAATTTCAACATCTATTAGAGACTATTCTAAAAGCACATTAGCCTCTTCCTGGCTATAAAGTGAGATATTCTAGGAGGTTAAGTGCAGTGAACCAAGAAAGAGGAAGGCCATGGTGTGTTAAGAATTAAAATCTCTGCCTTGTGAAAGCTTATTGATCCCTGTAACCCTGATTAGGGAACAGCAATGGGAAAGGAATCTTTAATTCCATCTGCAGAAGTTCAAAACTCTCCCTTCCCAGAAATATCTGCTCTATTCAGATGACCAACCAGGCCAGGCTTGAGTGTCAAAGTCACCCAAAATGACCCAATCAAACTTCTGCCAGATCTGACTCATCAACCTGCTGCCCATTGCCTTTACCTGTACTGTCTGTTCCACTGAGGAGCTGGAAACTGTGGGTACCATCTCTGGAGTCTGTGGGTACCTAGCTTGAGAACCCCCTCTCCTGTTCTTTTTATGCGATGGTCCCTATTTTTTTCATACAGTGTCATGATGGGCTCTCAATTTTTCGTGTAGGGTTGTTTCTTAAACCTCCCAACAGTGTTTCTAGTCCCGACTTTTTCTCAGGCACAAGGTGAAACTGGCCTCATTTGTCTGGACCCTGTGGAGTCGGTGGGTTTTCAGTTCTCCCTCAGGACCATTCTTCATAAAGCAGGAAGAGAACTTCGTCTATTCTCCACAGGGGATTATTTGGGAGTTGCTACTTTAGTGTTCTTCCATTCTTATATATCATTTACTTTATTGACTGCTTACATTATCTCTTGCTGACAGAGGTGTATAAAATTTCTATGAGACTGTAAATTTGTCAGTTCTTCTTTGTAATTCTGTCAATTTTTGCTTTGAAAAAATTGAAGCTGTATCTTAGGCGCATACAGGTTTGGGATTGTTTTATCTTCTTGGTGAACTTTTTCTTCTTATCATTGTTATTCATCTTTCCTTTCCTACTGATTTTTCCCCCAAAAGTCTATGTTGTTTAACACTTGCCTGGTATATCTAGTTTTTTCACCCTTAGATTTAATTCACTGTATTTTGCTGACATATATATATATATATATATATATATATATATATATATATATATATATATATATATATAAAATTGTGGTGGCCGCAGAAGAATCCCAAGTTCTCTGCGAGTGTGGATTTTTAAGGTGATCAGGGAATTCCTGATCAGGAGACTGAGCGTTGTCTCTTCCTAGGTCAGAATGAGAAAGTTGTGCTGTGTCTTGGAGATAGCAGTAAAGGAGGCTTTAGCCAAGTTACCCAGGGTGGCAGCAGAATACTCTTGATTAACAGAAGCCTGTTGGGAAGAGGGACAGAGAAATTGCCACTATAGAAGGAAAGAAAGGCTCGGCTGCACAAGCCCAGAGTCACAGGGCTCAGCCAACTTGGAAGCACAGAATCGGTTTGCTGATTTGTTTCCTAAGTAGTCTTGCCTCATGGATGCCTTGCCCAGATGGTGACACTCATAAATGGCAGATGCCACTTCCTTGGAGGATTCGACTTTGAGATCAATGAGTCATTATGATTCCCACTAGCTAAGGGTACCGTGGAACTGGTTTGCTGGTCACCCCTTCATGTCTCTGAAAAGATGCCATCTTTAGTACCTCATCCTCAAGAAATGGCCCCACGAAGAAGTCAAAAAAGGAAAGGAGAGAGACCGTCTCCAGGAACTTCATTCTCATGTCCTTCACCAGCTGGCCCAGCTTGGTGTCCAGGGCCAATTTCCATCCCTGCCTGTCCTAAGCAACCACATCATCTGCAGCCTTTAGCCTCTGGTGATTGTTTGGAGAAGCCATAGTGGACCTTTTCCACTCATTTCTTCAAATTTATCTGATTTAAAGATAGATTTAACCTCTTTTTGAAGATAGATTTAGCCATTTCACTTCTCCATTAATGTCAGTGATTACTTGTTTACGTTTTTACAAATTAAACACTAATAAGTGTTAACTATTATTATCCTTCTGTTAATAACTTCTAACATAGGGATTGTGTAGTCTCTCAGGTTGTTCCACCCTCTTGGGTTCTTGGCTGTGTTTACTTTCCTGTGGCTGCGTAGGATGGCTCTCCCTTAGGGCAGATTGCTTCTTTGTGAGCTTTGTAGTTTTTTAATGTTTGGCTCATTTTTAGCTATGTGTGTTTTTAATTGTGAGGAATTCAAATGCTTTGGGTTTATTGAGCAACTTGGGGTTTGCTTCTGTTCGTTCTGCTCAGGTTATCAGCATTAATTTCTCAATCGTGGAATTTAGACCTGCCCATGGTAATCCCTGCGTTTTTTTACAGGATACTTTTTGGGGATACTTTTTGTATACACATTTTGTGTGTGTGTGTGTGTATAGTTATATTTTATTCAATAGTCAATCTTTTATTCAAAAGATTTTGCAGGATTTGGAGTCCTTTATTCTCTATGTCTGCATGGTAAATTTTCAGTTTGCAGCCAACAGTTCAATATTTGGCCTTTCCTAACAATACAAACAAAACTCAACAAACTCCCTATAATTAAGGAAAATCTTTTTATTTTATTTATCCCAAAGATGGTAACAAATTGGTCAAGGAGCTGTCATAAAAATTAAAAACAAACAAAACAAAACAAACTGACTGCTATAGGCCAGATATAAAAAAAAAAGGCTGTGTTGCGGCATTTAGCTAAGCCTTATATTCACAAACAGTGCAAATAGAGTCAAATTTTTAAATATATATATATTTATATATATAAATATATATATATATAAATATATATATATATTTAAAAATTTGAATATATATATATTTGGAGCTTTGAGCTTTGAGGTAGTGATAATAATATAAAATGATAGGTTTGCTGAAAATACCTGGCATTGAGATTTATGTAGAATTTTTTTTTTTATTGCTATCAATAATTAGGTGGTATTTCTTAACCTTCCTTATGGGCAGAAAAATGCACTTATATGAAAGATTTCTATACATTTTCAAGGGATCCACGAACTTCTTAGTGGATCCCAAAGACATCAGGTTATGAACCATTGAATCATGTGGGGTTTGGGCTGGAATTAAAATAAATTCATCATATTTGAGCACCCTTGTTTGGGTTTCAGAGGGGCTTCCATTCAGGGCACCCATCTTTTCCACCTAGTCTCTTACTAATTTGATCAATTTTTTAAAAAAAATGTGTAAGTCTAAAGAAATCCTCTTTATTATAAATAGAGGTCAGGTTGGAAGATATGGGCTAATAGGGAGCAAAATAGTTCTCCAAACTAAATTCAAGGCTTAGCCTGATTTGCCCACCTGGACCCTGACAGGCCAGACCAGTACTTATCTCTACCTGGACAAGTACTAAGGCAGGGAAGTACTAATAAGAAGGAAGGCAGGGAAGATCAGAAGGGTAGGTTCCCTCTGAGAGAAAGAAGGGAGTGGAGCTAAGCGATAGATCAATATATTTTCCAAATTTACCAACAGCAGAGGATATAAGTGGTAGAGAGAGGCTTGGGGAAAAATGCTTCACCTGGAGACCAGGAGAAAGCAAAATAGTCCCCCTCAGCCGTGCTGGCTGGAGATGATATGCGCTTACTTGTGCATAAAAGGGACCAACCAGCTTAAAAATTTGCTGTGCAAAATCCTCAACTGGAGTGATTTATACACAGATTTCCCCCCTAGAATTGTTTTTTTTTTTTTTTTATATATTAATTTATTTATTAGTTTCAGGTGTACAAAACAAGGTAATACTTAGACGTTCTGGAAACCCCCTAGAATTGTTGCTGTGTGCTGGAAGCACAGTCCTCTCATCACCAGAGGCATTTATGGAGGCTGATTTTGAGAAACTCATTCCTGATAACACTCGTTCCCCTGGCAACACAGCTCTTCCTCCACAGCTTAGAACAGAACTTTCCCAAGTACATTGTCCTTGGGAAATTGCATGCAATTCACTGAATACCCGGAAGTGATACTCTTCTTTACTCTTAAAAGGCTACAGTTTTAAGGAATTTATAGTAGGATTCCCACGGGCTGATAAAAATCACTAAAAGGTCAAGTCTCTCTGTCTTAAGACATTACCACTATTGCTGGTGCTAAACGAGGTAAATCCACTGCTTTTTAAAGTTTAGTGCTTAAAAATATCTATTGTTATTCACTTTCATGAAGTCTTAATTTTTTCCTTATGATTTTTGGCTTGCACTTTTTGAAGTCACAAATCTATGACCACTTTGTACTGTTCTGTGCTGCCCCTGTGCCTTAGGTCATTCAAAAACTCTTTTTCCCCTTTCAGATTCTTTCTCATCTTTCTCGTTTAGTGACTCATCTCATGTTCCTAAAAACCTGTGAAAGCTAGTGTATCTATTAAGAATCCTGTAAGGCACAGTATTCTCATCAAAGAAACTTTGTGTAGCTACCGTGAGACTGAAATCTTTGGCTCTAATTTCACTTGAACTGGGATTAATATTTCTGGGGCCAGAAACTCAGCTGCCTCTGTAAGGATTCAGTGGTTAGAAGCCAGGACCACAGAGCACAGCTTTAAGTTACTCTGTCAGGACCCCTTCCACCTCATGCTCACTAGTAAACAGAGTTGTTAGTATTAATACTTTGAAGGAAACTGAAATGGCTTTTCTTGGATTCCAAGCTCATCTTTTGGTTTCATTCCTGATAGAGCTCTCAATTTTCTCAAATTTCTGGCCTGCTCCTATCCTAAAAGCAATTCAAGAAGTTGTTGTAAGGGAAAAATGTTAAATGTCAATTTTGAGCCAGATATTTTACTTTTTATTTTTCAGTCGAGTCTTAAACAACCTTATTTTACAAATGAGGAGACTGAGGCTTAAAAAGAAAGTGGAGGAGCTTGGATTTGAACCCAACAGCAAAGCCAGTTCTTTGCACTGCTCTACAATGTCCTCTTATTTCAATCTTTAATCATGTTTTGGAGGTTGCATTTCTGTTTACCTTAATATCATGTCAGTCAAGGTAAGTTGTAAAAATTAGACTGTATTTTTATCTGAATAAACTACTTGGGAAAGATTTTCCATCAAATGTTTCACATCTGTTCAACTCATTTCACAAAACCTTGTTTACTGATTTTCATCACCATTCCAACAGGTTTTATATGTATTTCCAGATGAAACCACTGAAAACACTAGGTACTTATTATTACAACCCTTTCTATATGTACTTGTTTAGGTGTTTATGTACATACACACACATACATTATTTATTTATTCATTTAAAATGCAGTTAGACTATGGTTATTGTTTTGGACTTGCTTACTTTTTTTAAACTTATATCTTGGACTTGCTTACTCTTTTATTACTTAATAATATATTTTGAAGATGTTTACATGTCAGTTCAATATGTCTACCTTATTCTTTTTAATGGCAACTTAGTATCCCATTCCCTATTAACACCAACATTTCCTAAAGTGTGTCCCATTGTCAAAAACAATGGTAAATACAAGGTTAAACACAGTTAACTAGATCTCTTTGCTGCAGACTCTCAGAGCTTTTAAGCAACTCTGTATGCTTATTCTGTAAGCTTATTCTGTATGCTTATTCTGTATGCTTATTCTTCTGAAATCAAATAAAGTGCGTTATAAATCTTCAAGAGGGCTATATAGGATGGAGTGTTTACCAAGCTAAGTTTACCACTTTATTTGATTTCAAGCTTCTCCGTGGAAGACGCTGGCTCTCCTGGATGACACAAATTTAGAATGGTAGGCTAATACTTAGAATGCCAGATTTCAGCTGGCTGGACCCAGGCTGTGCAGTCAATAGGATACAATTTAATAGGAATAAAAATGTACATTGGTTTTAAATATCAGTAGCCCAAGTATAAAATAAGGATTAGTGATTTTTAGAAAGAGGAAAGTTTATACCTGTCTATGAATGCAAGTTTAATATAACTTGTCAAATTGATTTGGTTGCTTAAAAGTTAATGAAAATTGAAGATACTTAGCTGGAATTATGGTATTCAGATCAGTGGCAGTAATTCACTGTACTCCTGTTGATCCAGCTTTAGTCCTGCAGTTTCTCACAAGGAGAGCTCCACCTCTTTGCACCAACAGCTGATAAAATGCCCTTGCCCTTAACCTTGACCTATCTTTGGTGGAGGAAAGAAGGGGTCAGGAGGAGCAGATAGGAGCCTGCAGATAACTTAGAAACCCAAAGCAATACTGTATACAGACATTTTAGAATTCAGACAGGGTTTTCCCATGAACCCGTTTACTCTCAATTCAGCTCTCAGATATTATTTCCTTCATTGTATAGAGACAGAAATAAGCCCCAGAGGGGTTATCAAGACCAGAGTGACGTTTGACCTTCTTTTGATGCCCTGTCTAGGTTATTTCAACCACAACCCCGTTGTGTTCATATATGTGTATATTTGAACATTCCTTCTTGATTACCAAATGCTTTCCAACTGTATTGTCTGAGTCTGTGCCGCTCTTCAGAATACTTCATATAACAATTGTGCTCATCCGAACAGAGTTAATCTGATTTCTGACTGCTCACCTGCTCTATATACTCTTTTTCTCTCCCTCTTCCTCCTCCTCCCTCTTCCTCCTCCTTCTCCTCTTCCTCCTCCTCCTCCTCCTCCTCCTCCTCCTTCTTCTTTTTCTTTAAACATAAATGCTGAAATGATTAATGGCAACAGGGTTTGAATCACTGCAATACTCTTCCAATTTATTCTTCCCCTCGAGTCTGGTCTCAGCTCTTTGTCCCTCCAACAGGGATCTGCTGCTGTTCATTGCCCCAGATTTTGCTTGCAGAAATCATCCCCATCACTTAACAGAAAGTCACTCAATTACTTATTTGGATGGCTGAATGCTTATTCTTCTGTATACTTCTAGCTAAGGGCTAGTCAACATGAAATGTTCTGGAGTAGTCTTTGGTGGTATCCATTCTTTTTTATAATGTGTTTTTTAAAATTATTTTTCAATTATAGTTGACATATAGTGTTATATTAGTTTCAGGTGTACAACATAGTAATTAGACATTTGTATACCTTATGATGTATACCCTGATAAGTCTAATACCCACCTGACACAATACATAGTTATTACAATATTGTTGACTATATTCCCTAGGCTGTATTTTACATCCCCGAGACTATTTTTATAACTGGCAATTTGTAATTCTTAACCCCTTTCACTGTTTTTGCCCAACCTGCCTCCCATCTGGTAACCATCAATTTATTCTCTGTATCTATGAGTTTGTTTCTGTTTTGTTTCTTAATTTACGTTGCTTTTTTTAGATTCCACACGTAAGTGAAATCATATGGTATTTATATTTCTCTTTCTGGCTTGTTTCACTTAGCATGATACCCTTATAGATCCATCTGTGTTGTTGCAAATGACATGATTTCATTCCTTTTTATGGCTGAGTAATATTTCATTATACATATGTATTATGTATGTTATTTATATGTGTGTATATATATATATCTCACATCTTTATTCATTCACTATCGATGGACACTTACGTTGCTTCCATATCTTGGCTATTATAAATAGTACTGCAGTGAACATAAAGGTGCATATATCTTTTCAAATTAGTGTTCTCTATTTCTTTGGATAAATACCCAGGAGTGGAGTTGCTGGGTCATTTGGTAGTTGAATTTTTAATTTTTTTGAGGAACCTCCATACTGTTTTCCATAGTGACTACACCAATTTACAATCTAGTGGTATTCACTCTTAATCATTCATGGCATGAATACAAAATGTAAAACTAAAAATTAAATATCTAGATAATAAAGAGTAAATTTAGAATCACTTTACTGCCAGGGCATGAAAACTGTTTCTCTATGAGATATAGCTGTTATATAATGATGACAAAAATATTGGTACAATGCCCAGATGGCTCTTTTTGTCTTTTTCATCAGGTTAATGGAAAACATAAAGATTTCTGGTTAATAAATAAACTTTGCAAACAAAATTTTTTAATGCAATTGACAAAAATTTGTACATTACTTGGGTCATATATTCTTTAATTGACATATGTCTCTCAATAAACTATCATGGATATCTTTCTGTAGCAAAACATAAAGATCTATTTTATGCATTTTAATGCTGCATGTTATTCCATTGCATATATACATCATGATTTAATTGCATTAATGGACAGGTTGGTTGTTTCTAATTTTCAGCTTTTTAAAAATGGACTGTCATATAATGCTTTTATATATACATTTTATCTACTTCTTTCACACTTATGATCCTTTGGATAAATTCTCAGAAATTGAATTTATGGATTAAAGGATGTGCAAATGACCATTTTTGGTATATAATGCTAATTTGCCTTCTAGAAATTTTATGCCAGTTTATATCCTAACTAACATGTGAGGACTCTTTTGTACTTGATATTAACCGTTAAATTTTGTCAAAATAATTGGCAAAAGTTAATACCTTGGTTTTGTTTTCGTTTGTATTCCTTTGATCATTACTGATGTTGGGCATATATTCTTTTGATTAATGTCCTTTTGTATTTCTTCTATGAATTGTTATTTATATTTCCCCACTGCTTGAACAAAGGTGTTATCTTTTATTTATTTATAAGATCTCTTTTATATTATGGCTTTTAATTCTTTGCACTGTCATTTGTCCACATATATTTTGGAAAATATTTTCTCCACATTGTCATTTGTCAACTTTGTTACTAAAATATGGCAAATATTTACATTTCATATTTAATATATCTGGAATTTATTTTGGTATAAAATAGGAATCTAACCCACTTTCCACCCAAATGGTTCAATTCTCCCAGCATCATTTATTGAATAATTCATGATGATGGATTGATTGCAGTAATGGCCCCAATTTGCTCACTCCTCCTTGTATCCAAGCTCTTTGGTAGTACGCTCCTCCACTGACTTGGCTTGGACATGAGTTGCTTTGGCCAGGGGACAGTAGCAAACATGATGTAAGCAGAGATGTGAAAAGTTTTTGTGCATTGAGCCTTTCTCGGTTGCTGCACTTAGAACTCTGCTGTTATATAAACAAATCCAAATTAGCTTGCTGGATGAGACATGTGGCTCAGTCTACCCTGTTTCTCCCAGTGAATTGTGAGACATACTCGTATGCGTAAGACCATTTAAAACCAGTCAGGTCCAACTGACCCACCAGCTGACCACAGACCCAGATGAGTCAAGATCAGCCAAGCCTGGTCCATATCCTAAGAACCACTCAGCTTACTCCAGCCCAATCTGCCAAACCACCAAGTCATGAATTAAATATGTGATTTTTTTTTAAGGATATACCATATTTGTTTATTCGTTCATCACTTGATGTGAATTTTGGTTTCTACATTTTGGCAATTTTGAAAGGTGCTGCTATGAACATTTGCTTACAAGTTTTTTTTGTTTTCTGATTTTTGTTTTTTAGTTTCAGGTGTATAAAACAATGTAATAGTTAGACATTTGTCATTTATATCCCTCACACAGTGATAACCCCCTCCCCATCTACTACCCCTCTGACATCGCATACAGTCATTATATTTCCACTGTCTCTATTCCTAATGCTATACTCCACTTCTTGTAACCATATATATATATACGTATATATATGTATATATATATATATATATACAAATATATACTTATATATATATACATAATTGCAGTTTACATTCATTATTGTTCAGCTTCAGCTTCAGGTGTACAGTGCAGTGATCAGGCATTTACATCATCCCTGAGGTGGTCTCCCTAATGAGACAAGTATCCATCGAATAGCCTCCAAAATCTTTACAACATTATTGATTACATTCCCCAAACTGACTTTTATAACCCCATGGCAATCTTGTGGTTACCAATTGTGCTTTCTAATCCCCTCATTTTCCCCCTTATCCAATACCCCCCACCCCGTCTAGCAACCCTCAGTTTTTCCTCTGTATCTCTGAGACTGTTTCTGATTAGTTCATTCATTTATTCTTTTCTTTAGATTCCACATATAAGTGAGATCACATGGTATTTGTCTTTCTCTGTCTGACTTATTTCACTTACCATAATGTTCTCTAGGTCCATCCATATTGTTGCAAATGGTAAGATTTGCATTCTGCAATAGATGCAGAAAAAGCATTTGACAAAATGCAGCAGCCATTTATGATAAAAACTCTTAAGAAAGTGGGAATAGAGGGATCATATCTCAACATAATAAAGTTCATATATGATAAACCCACAGCTAACATCATACTTAATAGGGAAAAGCTAAAACCATTCCCCTTAAGATCAGGAACAAGACAAGTTTGCCCACTTTCCCCACTTCTACTCAACATAGTGCTGGAAGTTCTAGCCACAGCAATCAGACGAAAAAAAAAAAAAAGAAATAAAAGGCATCCAAATTGGTATGAAGGAAGTAAAATTGTCATTATATGCAGATGACATGATACTATTTATAGAGAACCCTAAAGAGTCCACCAAAAAACTATTAGAACTGATAAATAAATTTAGTAAAGTAGCAGGATACAAAATTAATATTCCAAAATCAGTTGCATTTGTATATATCAATAATAAAATCTCAGAAGGAGAAATTAAGAAAATCCCACTTACAGTTGCTTCAAAGACTATAAAATACCTGGGAATAAATAATTTAACCAAAGAAGTAAAAAAATGTGTACTCAGAAAATTATAAGACACCGAAGAGAGAAATTAAAGAAGATACAAATAGATGGAAACACATACCATGCTCATTGATAGGAAGAATTAATATAATTAAATATGTGATTTTTATTTTAATGTGTTGCATTTTTCGGGATATGTTTCTCCATAAAAGATAATTGGTATATGCATTTTTCTTGTACTGATTTGAATATCACATATTTTATACACTAAATTCCCATTTACACGTATGTCTGCTTCTGAACTCCTTATTCTATTTCTTTAACAAAAAAAAGTTTTGTTAAGATTTTATGTCTAATTGCATTAAGTGTTATAAAATTTACTCATGTAAACATTCAGATATTTTTAGGTGGGAAAGATATGAAGATTTAATTCCAAGGTGCAACAGAAAATCATATTGGAAAGAACGGTATAACTGGCACAAGATTGGCAGTGGCATGATTCCAAACGAATGTTAGATGAGAGCGGCACTTCATTTGGGAGAAATTTAAAATAATTTAAAGCTTCAGAAGACAAGATATGTTCCAGTTTAAGACACTAACAAATAGTACCATCAATGAAAAAGGAAATCAACCTCTAAGTGTATCAAAAGGGTTGTAAGGCGAACAAGAGAGAAAAAAAATTGCATTTATTGAGGTACAAATAGGAGTGTTCCATAAGAGGAACATTAATTATTATTAATGGCAAATGCTGAAGATACAGAATAAATCCCAAATCACTGGTCACATAATTCAAAATTTACATGTAATAAAGGCAAGTCAGTAGACTTAAGTTCTGGCCTGTCAAATATTGACTACACTGACGTTAGCTATAGAAGCACTTGGACAATTTGTACACAGTGATTCCTTATGCACATCCAAAGATTACCGCCAAAATGAGTATATAGATACACTGATCTAACAGAGCGATTTTCCATCTCCGGGGAGGGGAGTTACAACTTAAAACGAGATACCTGAGGTTTTATTTCTTCAGTTGCCTTATCATAATCCCAAATGTAGATTTCAGGGGTTTTTTTGTTTGTTTGTTTGTTTTTAAAGATACTTTCCTTGATATGTACACTATGGCTAAAATTAAAAACAAGTATAATAAAACAAAATGATCACTTGAAAGAAATGACCCTCCCTACTCTGTCTAGAGACTTATCTGGCCGAGGCCACTGAGAAAGGACCGTGTAACCTTGGACAGGCAACCTCGGCTGGGAGGGTGGGCCTTTGACAGTACGTCTCATCATTGGAGTCTGCAAAGGTTCTAGTGGAGGAGGATGAAGAAAAAACAGAAAAACAAAACCCCAAATGCCAAAGGAATGTCAGTGAGAGGAAGTTTCTCCATCACTGACTGTCTTTTTCAGTCACTTCACATTTTTTACCCAGACCCCCAACCGACCTCCTATCTGGCAACCATTAGTTCTTTGGATCTAAGAGTCTGTTTCTGTTTTGTTTGTTCATTTATTTTGTTTTGTTTTGTTTCAGATTCCACATGTAAGTGATATCATATGGTATTTTTCTTTCTCTGTCTGATTTTATTTCACTTAGCATAATATCCTCTAGGTCCATCTGATGTTGCAAATAATAAGATTTCATGTTTTTATGACCGAGTAATATTCCATTGCATATATATGTACCATTTCTTCTTTATCCAATTGTCTACTGATGGACACTTAGCTTGCTTCTATATCTTAGCTATTGCAAATGACACCATAATGAACATAGGGATACATATATATTTTTGAATTAGTGTCTTGGATTTCTTTGGATAAATACCCAAAAGTGGGATTTCTGGGTCTTAAGGTAGTTCTATTTTTAATTTTTTTGATGAAACTGCAAACTGTTTTCCACAGAGGCTGCAGCAATTTGCAATCCCACTAACAGTGCATGAGGGTTCGCTTTTCTCCACATCCTTGCGAATACTTATTTGTTGATTTATTGATGATGGCCATTCTGACAGGTTTGAGGTTATATCTCAATGTAACTTTAATTTGCATTTCCTTGATGATTAGTGATATTGAGCACCTTTTCATATGTCTATTGGCTATCAGTGTGTTCTCTTTGGAGAAATGTCTATTCAGGTCCTTTGCTCATCTTTTAATTGGATTATTTGTTTTTTGGTGTTGAGTTGTATGAGTTTTTTAAATAAATTTTGGATATTAAACCCTTATTGAATGTATCATTGGTGAACATCTCCCATTCAGTAGGTTGTCTTTTTGTTTTGTTGATGGTTTCCTTCGTTGTGCAAAAACTTTTTTAGTTTGGTGTAGTCCCATTTGTTTATTTTTTCTTTTGTTTTCCTTGCCCAAGGAGACACCCTGTTTCCCCGAAAATAAGACCTAGCCAGACAATGAGCTCTAATGTGTCTTAATATAATATAAGACCTGGTGTTATGTTATATTGTATAAGACTGGGTCTTATAGTAAAATAAAACCGGGTTTTATATTAATTTTCGCTCCAAAAGGCACATTAGAGCTGATTGTCTGGGTAGGTCTTATTTTCGGGGAAATAAGGTATAACAGAAAAAATATTACTAAGAGCAATGTCAGAGAGTTTACTGTCTATGTTTTCTTCTAGGAGTTTTATAGTCTGGGGTCTTATATTTAATTCTTTAATCAATTTTGAGTTTATTCTTGTACATGGTGTAAGAAAGTGGTAGTTTCATTTTTTTTTTGCATGTATCTGTCCAAGTTTCCCAGCACCATTTGTTGAAGAGACTGTCTTTATTGCATATTCTTAACTTTTTGTCATAGATTAATTGACCCTATAGATGTGGGTTTATTTCTGGGCTCTGTATTCTGTTCCATTGATCTATGTGTCTGTTTTTATGCCAATACCATGCTGTTTTGATTACTATAGCTTTGTAGTACAGTTTGATATAAAGTATCATAACTCTAACTTCTTTTTTTCTCAAGATTGTTATGGCTTTTGGGTTCTTTTATGGGTCCATAGCAATTTTAGGAGTATTTGTTCTCATTCTGTGAAAAATGCCATTGGTATTTTGATAGGGATTGCTTTGAATCTTAGATTGTTTTGGGTAATATAGACATTTTAACACTGTTAATTCTTCCTAAACATGAGCAAGTTATATGCTCCCATGTATTTGTAGCTTCTTCAATTTTCTTTTGTTAATGTCTTATGATTTTCTTAGTATGGGTCTTCTACATTCCTGGCTAAATTTATTTCCAGGTATTTTATTTTTTTGATGCAATTGTAAATAGGATTCTTTTCTTAATTTCTGTTTCTGATAGTTCATTAATGGTGTATAAAAATGCAACCAATTTCTGAATATTAATTTTGTATTCTGCTGCTTTACTGAACTCATTTATCAGTTCTGGTACGTTTTTTTGTGGGTGTGTGTGTGTGTGTGTGTGTGTGTGTGTGTGTGAAATCGTTAGGGCTCTCTGTATATAATATATCATCTGCAAATAATGACAATTTGGATGCCTTTTATTTCTTCTTGTCTGATTGCTGTAGCAAGAGACTTCCAATACTGTGTTGCACAATAGTGGTGAAAGTGGACATCCTTGTCTTGTGTCTGATTTAAGGAAAACACTTTTAGCTTTTACCATTGAGTATGAAGTCAGGTTTGACATTTATGGCCTTTATTATGTTGAGGGATGTTCCTTCTGTTCTAACTTTGCTGAGAGTTTCTATCTTAAATGGACGCTGGATTTTGTGAAATAGTTGCATCAATTTTTAATTGTATGTTTGTTTTCAGAATTCTCATTCAAACTCTGAAGGATGTTAAAAATTTCTAAATATGATGGTGGATGTGTCACATTTGGGCATTCTGCCAGCTTTTCAATTCAGTGTAATGTCCCTTGGTGTAAAAGTGTTTATGATTGTTAAACTGTTTTGGTGGGTTGTAGTTTACCAATAACTATCTTTTTAACCAATTAATTCTTTTTTTGATGTCTACTTTGACATTAACAGAGTCTCTTCTGCTTTCCTTCTCCATGCATTAGTTTGGAATGTTTTAACCTATTCCTTTATACTATATCTGTCTCATTTGATTTAGGTGTATTTTACGAACATATTGCTGGACTTCGTTGCTTCTATGAATACAGGTCTTTAATGGACCCATGTTTGTTTTGATTGCTAATGTAATTGATTTTATTTCTACTATCTTATTTTAGGCTCTTGCTTTTGTGTTTATAATGCTTTCTTGATTTTGTAGTTGACTCTTTCTGGATGTATTATACTTTCTTTCTTTCTGTTTATTAGTGGATTTTACTTTTTAGTGTACTCTTAGATGTACAGAAAAATTGAGCTGAAAATACTTAGAGCTCCCGTATGCCACACCTCTTTCACCTCTCCACTTCACACAAAGTTTTCCCAGTTTAACATCTTATATTAGTATGTACATTTGTTATAATTCATGAATGATTATTGATACATTATTATTAACTAAAGCCCATAGTTCACATTAGGGTTCACCCTGTATTGTACAGTTCTATGTGTTTTGGTAAATGCATAATATCTTGTATTTTCCATTATAGTATCTTATAGAATAGTTTCACTGCCCTAAAAATCCCGTGTTCTACCTATTTATTTCCCTCTTCCTCCCTACCCCCAGCCCTTGACAAACACTGATCTTTTTATTTTCTCTGTAATTTTGCCTTTTCTACAATGTCATAAATTTGGAATCGTATATTATGCTTTATTTTTAAAATGTATTTTTGCCTCCATTAAAAAGTTAAGACTATATTTTTAGAGTTTTAGGTTACAGCAAAATTGAGGGAAAGGTACAGAGATTTCCCATATGCCTACACAATGTGTAGTAGTCTCTTTTATTATGCTTCCTTTATTCCTTTCTCCCCCTTTGTAGATGTCTGGACACACACACACACACACACACACACACACACACAAATACATGCACACAGAATGAAGTTAAAGGAACTCTAGCATAGGGGAATTATTACGCTAGCATAAAGCTGAGTTGATTTAATAAAGTTTATAAAGTCTCTGGAGTATTTGAAAGAACACCTGTCTTCTGTTTTACATTATTTAAATTATCTGAAATATCCAGTTCTTATTTCTGTTTATTGCCTAGTTACAGCCAAAAAGGATTGAATGTTTCTTTTATTGTGTTTTGTAAATATGATTGAGCAGATAGCAAGATTATAATTGTAAACTGATCTGTTATTGTTAGAGATTTAGTTTAACATTATTAAGTTTGACCTATATAATCAGGCTTTGGCAGTGGAAATTACCCTCAGAGATCTAATATTAATATTAAGGCCATTTTCTTCAACTATTATATCTGGAACATGTAATTAAGACTAGAAACTTGGATTCCCCGCACTGGTGTTTTTGCTTTAGCACACCATTATTTTGTTTAAAGATCCAGAGTTGAAATTATAAACTGTTACAACTAATGCTTTGCAGTGAGAAAGTTTTATTTTATTGGTACATAGGTATGCTACAAATTTGCTGAATGGGTAAATGTAAATATACTAAAAAGTTTCAAAGAAATAATTATATTTTACTTTTTTGTTATTAAATATTTCTGGGATGATTAGGACTCTCACTGAAGAAATGGAAGAGAGGAGAGAAGGATGAGAAGAGTGGAAAACTTTTGTGCTTAGATAAATATAAGCAATGACTTTATGTTGAATTTCTGTGAAGTTCTCATTGGCTGTTAGTCCACTTTATAAAACCAATTAATTGTACAGATTGCTGAGCAGGTGTAAGGTGCGTCAAAGCTAGTAGCCATTAGTGCTACTCACCAAATAGCACCAGTCTCTGTCCTCTGGGCATGTTAGAAACATAATCCCCGGTGCCTTTGTGATTGTGTGGGCCTATGTGACTGCTTGTGGTAATGACTTGAAAGCAGAAATGACAATGACAAATGTCATAGTTAAGCCAGAGCATTTTGTTAGTGAGGCAAGACCTCCCAGAGCTCCCTTTTCTTCTGGCATGATTATTAGCAAGGTCCTCATACTAGTGGCTGCTTCATTATCCTGGATTCTGGCATGAGGGTGACATAGAGTTCGCAGCTGAGTATGAAGAATCATGTATTCTGAATTAGAAATAAGTCTTTCTAGTTTTAGATGCTGAGAATTGGGGTAGTTTGTTAGTGCAGCATAACCTAGCCCATTCTGACCAATACACAGAATTTACATAACCTACTTCAAGGGGAAACTTGACTTAATCTCCTGCTTCAAATACTATTTCTGGGCCCAATTATCTGTACTGTTTCTTGTGGCCCTCCAACAGCTTTTGGATTTTCCTTCAGCATTGCATCTTGAAACTTACTGCCTTTCCCACCTACTGGGCAGAAATAAAACACATGTTACTGTTTTATAACAATAAGATTTGAGGCTTGTACTTTTTCTTCTTCTCTCATTCTTTTCATTTCTTCATTCATAAAACAAAATTTTGAGCATTTGCTATGTATGAGACAGTTTAAACCACCAAGAAAAGAGGACAAGTAAAAAGTCATGGAAATTATATTCTATTTGGAAGGACAAAAATCAATCAAATAATTATACAAAGAAATGTAAAATTGTCAGTGACAAGTGCTATGAAGAGGAGATACGCATATTATCTATCTATCAATCATCTACCTATCATCTACCTGATAATGCAAATGTGGCAAAATGTTCATAATTAGAAAATCTTGGTATATAGGGATGATGGAATACAAAAATTTTTGTACTTTTCCTGCAACTTTTCTCTAATTATGAAATTCTGTCAAAATGAAAAAGGCTTTTTCAAAGCACCAGTTGGCTTTTATTGGGGTTGGTTATCTCATTTCAGTACTTCATTTGAATTCTTGCCCAAATTATACTGTGTGGCATTGGAGTCCCCCATTCTATATCTGTGCTAATCATTGTGTGTGCTAATCAAAATTCTGTGGCCCACACATGGTAATGAAATAAAATAAAATAAAATAAAATAAAAGCAAATGCAATTTAAATTTCACTTAGTATATAAAAAAAACAAAAAAAAAAAAAGAAAAAATCTTTCCCCTTTCATTTTTTCCTGTTTTTAAAAAAGTGATACATCGTAAATATAGACAATCAGGAAAAGATATAGGAAGCCTGATAACAGATGAAAATTACTCATAACTAATTAGTAGTCAGTGACAATTGCTGCTAGTATTTTGGCAAATTTTCTATCATGCATTTTTGGTGTTCATTTAACAATACTATCTGTTGTGTGTAACAAATTACCCTGAAACTTAGCTGCTTAAAATAATCAACACTATCTCACACAGTTTCTGAGGGTCAAGAATCTGGGAGTGGCTTAGCTGAGAGGTTCTGGATCAGAGTTACTTATGAGGTTTTAGTCAAGTTCTTGGCTGGGGTTGCAGTAATCTGATAGGGCTGGAGAATTGGCTTCCAACCTTAACTAACACAGGTATTGGCAAGAAGGCCTCAGTTCTTCACCAGGTAGGTCTCTCTACATAGCTGCTCACATAACATGGAAGCTGGCCTCCCCTGTGAGAGATGGAGTGATGTGAGAGTGAGAATGAGTGAGCGAGAGCGAGAGTGAGAGCGAGGAGGGGGGGGGGAGAGAACACAACAAGACAGAAGCTGGAATCTTTTATAACGTAATCTTGAAAGTGACATATTACCCTTTCTGCTGTATTCTAATCATCATACTTGCTAAATGCTACCCTGGTACAATGTGGGAGATGACTATACAAGCGTGTAAATAATACCAGAAGGTGGAAAACACTAGGGATCATCTTGGAGACTCTCTACCATGTAACACTCTGTCATGAGCATTTTAGCACATTACAAAATATTTCCCGTGATATTTTAGTTAAGTAATAATTTTTATTAATCACTTTATTACTAAAATTAGCGTATTAACAATAATTAAAAATATGTAATTGCATTATTGCTATAGGCCTTCAAACTCATGAACACAGATACATTATAAAGTTATGAGGCTGTTTTAAAAAAATTATACCAGAATGTATCCATCCATTAAAATCAGTACTGTCCTTTAAAGTGTTCACCTTGGGAACCCACAAACTTATTCAAGTGATGTTGGGCTATTGTCACAAACATGCCTAGGATTTTTCTTTTGAAATTACAGTTGGAGTCTTGCAGCATTTTCAATAAACTCAAAGGGATATGAGGTAGTTATATTAGCAAGTAGAACATGTTAAATTTATTCTTGTTCTGTTGTTCAGATTGTATTACCAAATCAGATGTATTAGTCAAAAGTGTGTTTTTGACACTCAAGTGCAGCTTAACTATATATACATACATACATACATATATATATGTATGTATATATATATATATATATATATATATATATATAATTTCACCCCCCCAAAGTAAATCATATGAATGAACTACATATGGAATGAAGATTGTTGATTCAGAGATTTCAGCTTTTCTCTCTCTCTCTCTCTCTCTTTCTCTCTCTCTCATATATATCCACATAACTTTACACTTACACAAAAGTTGAAAGAATAGAACAAGAACTCCTGGATACACTATCAAATTGTTTACATGTTCCTCTATTTTCTTGCACCTTCATCCCTGCCCAGTAAGTATCCTAAAACATTTTTTCCTTAAGTATAATTCTTGGAATAAGTACTATTATTATGGAAACTTACATTTGCCAATGTATAAATTGTGTTTATATTAGCCATCAATTTTGTTGGCAAAAGGAAATCATGGAATACAAAAAGCAACATTAGGTTAGAATCAAGTCTTATTTGACTTTGTTTCTTCATGGTGCCTAGTACACAGTAGGTACCTAATACGTGCTTGTTGAATCAGTGACACATTGAAATTCTGGTGTCATAAAAAAATGACACTTAAGTTAATGATACTTGCCTACAAGTCTAAATCTTGAAAGCAATCATGCTGATACTTGGTATCCTGGTTTCCTTTTTTCAATCCTTTGTTGTGACATAGTATTTCTTTATATTTCTTAAGAGTCCTGTGGTAACATTTGTTGAGCTAAAATAGATAACATCCTGAAAAACATGGACATTTCCCCATGCACAAATTTCCCAAACAAAAACAATCACCACCAAACCAAACCAAACCAAATGTTGCAATTAATGTCAGAATTTTTTTTAAAGCTAGAATCATATTCTAACTTTCCTTGAAGTTGTAATAGATTTTGTTGTGCTTTTCCCACACTAAAAACCATTTCAGTGATTGGTTTTCTCTAAGACATCCAGAAAGATGCATGTCTGTACCATATTTGTAATCATAGTCTTCACACAACTGCTCGGGGAACTGGACAAGGCAGTGGGGAAATAAGCAAATTGCTACTGTTACACCAGAAAGCAATGTTATATATTAGCAGTTTTATTTTGGAGGAAGAAAATCTAATTTCAAGGCTGGCATAAGTATTGTGCTCATTACTCACTCACTTCCTTACATAGGTGGTAGAAAATTCTGTGATTTCATGCCAAGCCCTCTAACAAGGACAGCACATGGCTTTTTGCTTTGCATGGTTTCTTTCTATTTTAAAGTGCTAATGTATACTTCCAGAATTAGTGGCAGCTTCCAATGTTGAAGCATTGAGACCAGACCATTAAAAATAAAAACAGAACAAATTTTAATTAAAGGAATAGAAAGTCCCTACAGGAGATTTACAACGAGAGGAGAAGTCATTGGGTGCCCAGAAACAGTCTGAGAAGCATGCATTTAATGAGACGCTGGTGAAACAGTGGGGAACTAGCCATTCTCTCCATGTATATGAACAATTCTTGTCAGCATCATCCTCAATCATTGGCTAGTTCTCTCTCTCTCTCTCTCTCTCTCTCTCTCTTTCTCTCTCTCTCTCTCATATATATCCACATAACTTTACACTTACACAAAAGTTGAAAGAATAGAACAAGAACTCCTGGATACGCTATCAAATTGTTTACATGTTCCTCTATTTTCTTGCTTGATCGTTTTCATATTTCACTCTTTCATACACACATTCTTTTTTACACACTCATGCACATTCTTTTTCTGAAGTATCTGAGAGTAAGTTCAAGGCATCGTGCCCTTAACCATGAAATACTTTAGCATTATATTTCCTTCAAACAACAACAACAAAAAAGACTTTCTTTTACATAATCAGTATCATGATCAAAATCAGGAAAACTAATGATACTATACTTACTTCGTGTATAGAACTTACTCAAAGTTTGCCAGTTGTCTGACTAATGTCCTTTAGAGAAAATGAAAAAAAAAATCGAGGACTGTGTGTAGCATTTAATTTTCATCTCTCTTTATTCTGCTTTAATTTGGAACAGTTCTTCTGTCATCCTTCATCTCTCATGACCTGAATCATTTTGAAGAAGATTCAGTTTGGGCTTATGTGATAGAGTTAGGTTATGATGTTCGCTAGGAATGTTACAGAAGTGATCCTGTGTCCTCCTTCATACAGCACGTCAAGAGCCACATGATGCAGGTTTGTTCTAAGACTGGATGTTAACCTTTGTTGACGTCAGAAATGTCCAACCGTGTAGAGATTTTTTTATAAGATTTTCTTTGAGCTAAACTGACAGCAATGCCAGATAGCAAGATCTTAAATGCTCTGGAGAATGACAGCTTGCAGTTTCTTTTATGCATTTGGAATGAAGGAGGGAACATAAGGAAGATTACATGAAGGTGGGAGAAAACAAGGCTGGGGAATCCGTGTGATTGGATTACGGGATAGTTAAGATTATGTTTGTACACCTGAAATTATGTAATTTCATTAACAATTGTCACCCCAATAAATAAATTAAAAAAAAAAGATTCTGTGCTCCCTTAAAGGTGGTTATTCTTCTGACGGTTCTGAAAGAGAGGCATTTGTGTGTTAACCTAGATGCACAAGCACAATGGACAGGGCTGGCTTAAGGCAAAGATAAACCTTTTATAGACCTGGGGTGACTACTCACCATGACCTGCCCAGTTAGGAATTTATGATCAGATCACTCCATGAGGTTACTTTCTATCACTGGACTTACCAGTTTTATTACAGAATCCCATTTTCATCCACACCTTGACTAGCTTTTTGAAATCTTACCTTCTATTCTGTGACATGAGACAAAATGTTAACCTCTGAGACCCTTGGAATCACAAATTGAAGGTGGCTCTGTACTGGTTACTCTCCATGTATTCCCATCCTGCATCATTTTCTCCCCTTCTTTGCTCAGCTTCGTACCCTGGAGGCTGATTCCTGGGGACTGCATCACCTGAGCTCCTTTGCTCCTGGCTTCTGACCAGATTCAGCCAGCGTGAAATTCCTACAGGAGATCCAAGAACTGGACGAGTGAGAGGTCAGGGAATTTATTGTGTTGGTACCCTAACTGCTTTGTTTTAGACCCTTATTTCTGGCAGTGGCCGCATCCCTCCATGACCATAGCTCTTGCTGTCTCCCAGCCTTTCTCATCCTTTCAGCCCAGGATGGTAGCAGCTTCCTGTGTCACTAGTCTTTAGGGTCCTCCACATGCCTTGTCGGCTCCCTGAACACCTCATTCCTATAAAAGAAGTACTTTGTTAAGGATTCTTTATTTTTTAGAGCTGATTGGAACTCTGTTTTCTGTTACGACTCTTACTAGTCCAGCTGTCACTATTTGTGGTATTACTGGGGAACATGTGTGGAGAAATAACTTTTAGAAAATTATTGAAAGGTCAGTGATATGACTTATTACCATTGAGAAGAACAAAAGCCAGTTGTTGATCTATATGTAAGAATACGCGGTGCCTGATGGAGTCCTGAAGAACTATAAGATATAGTTATTTTCCCTCAAAATGCTTTGAATAGAATTGAGTAGGCAGATGGTACACGCTAGAGGAATTCAGAAGGGAGATCCCTGAGGTCTAGAGTACTGAGGGAGATTTCTTGGCTACAGAGGAAATGAAGGAATTAAAGTGGATAGAGTGTCTTCTGTTGCCCAGACATATTACCTAATGCTATTCATTGTTTTCTCTCATCTCTCTCTTACAACAACCCCATTTTATAAGAGGACACAAAGGTTCAGAGGACTCAAATGATTTGGCTGAAGTTATAAATATAACTGTGTACATGATGGAATCCAAACCTAGTTTTGTTTGAAATCTAAAGCCCATACTCTTCTAATTACAAAAACAATAAGAAGTGAGAAAGAGTTCCATAAAGGAGAGAATGTGGGAGAAATGTCAGGGAAGTAGAAATGTTTATGATACTTGGAGTAACTAATTGTTGTGGAAAAATAAAGCACACAAGAAGAACCAGAGTTTCTGGAGGCTGCAGGGTTTTCACAGGCCAGCCTCTGGTTACAGAGATCAGGGAGGGTGCTCTTGCCTGTGGTCAGAAGCCAATGATCAACTGATACGGTGAAGATGAAAGATTATATAAGGTGAAAGTTGGCTAGTCACCAGAGTGGGATTGTCCCAATTCCTTATTGATGTTTGGTGATGTTAACCTAAGAACCATCCATATCTGTAGAGAATTTTTATAAGAATTTATTTGAGCCAAAACTGATTGACAATGCCAGGATCCCAAATGCTCCACATGACAGTTTTTCAGTTTCTTTTATGCATTTGGAATTAAGGAGGGAACGTAAGGAAGATTACATGAAAGTGGGAGAATGCAAGGTACAGGATAGTTAGTTAACAAGATTATATGCTCCCTTGAGGGTGGGTGCTCCTTTGAGGGTGGTTACTCCTTCGAGGGGTCTGGAACAGAGGAATACTTCCAGCATTTCAAAGGTGTGCTAACCTAGATACACAAGAACAATAGACAGGGCTTCCTTAAAAACCTTTTTCTAAAGAAGTTATAAGGTCTGGGGTGTGGCTACCCACCATGACCTGCCCAATTAAGAATTTATGACCCGATCACCCTGTGAGGTTACTTTTGGTCACTAAAATTGTTCATATCCTCTTTTCTCCACAATGAAATTATCCTGACTATAACAATCTGCCATTTTTGTAGCCATTTAATTAGGAAGAGATAATGTTCAGACAAGAAATAGTTAAATGTTTTATCAACACATATTCCAAGTTAATCACAATTAGGTTAAAATTTAGTCCAAAGGATTGTATGCTATGATTATATATTTGATTATATAAACCGTAAGTATTTAGATTTACACAGTACCTTTTCTCCAAAGAGTTAAACAGTAGCAGCCAAAGGTAGGTGAAATAATTCTAAGTGGCAGAGTAAAGGCCAGTCTTAGAGTGAAACAGATTAAACCAATACAAATATAGCATTTTTCAGTTCAATGTGCTCAAAATGTACATTATCCTGGTCCTTTGTCACAATGCCTTTGTAAGACAAGTGCTGTTAATATTAGCAGCATTTTACAGTTGACTAGTTCTGAGTTTACTGTTCCTCATCGAATGGTCAGAATACGTTCCCTCATGCCCTGTCTTAGGGCCATTGTCTCCTTTTAGGCCCCTTCACTCTCCTCAGGTCACTTCCCTCACTTTGTAACACCTACTTTGTCATAGTCTCTTACTTTCAGCTAACTGTCTTTCCTTGCTGAGGTGTTAACTGATATTTCAGATAATAGCTGACAATAATTTAAGACGTCACCTTTCCTAGGGGCTCTGAGTTTTAATGGAGAGTCCTAAAATGAGGAGATTTTCTACTCAAAGAAAGGAAGCTTTAATGGTGCAATCAAAGATGATTTGCTATCACATTCTGTAATAAGGAAATCCTCTATACCACGTACTTACAAGGAGTCTGAGCATGGCCATTGGAGGTGCAGAGAATATAGTATGGACCTTCTATGAGGTAGACAGGATAGAGAGGAAGTACTATTGGTTTGCTTTTTCCTTTTTTCCCTGCAGACCTGTTTTTTTTTTCTGTGAGGATGCTTGGGATCCGGAGGGGTGGTCCCTTGAGGCATCTGAGCCTGGTTGTTTGATGGGCGTGGCCATGGCACCCCATACTCCTTAATCTTATAAAAGGAACAAAAGTAAAGGTGACAAATGTATGGCTCCCATCACCAGAACATTAACATGGAGAACCATTACTCTACTGACTGAAGAGGAATACATAAATGAAAAGTTGGAAGGCCACCTTCAAAATCCTGCTGACAACTGGCTCTCTCACAAATCTGTCACAAGGAAGAAAAATGGGGTTTTTGTAAAGTTTGCTTTTCATAGTGTTCAACTGTCCTCTCGGTTACAACAAGTAATCTCTCCTAGGTTAGGAACAAAATGTTGATTTATTGGGTTTAGCATAAAATTCCTGGAATGGACAGAGAAAATAGTGTGAGAGATTATTGTTGTTTTTCCTCCTTATTTGCTAAGGAAAAGCACCCAAAGGTGTTAGGGATGATGATGGTAATTCTCCCCTCCCGTCTTTGCAGATCCAAGCAAAGGAAGACAGTATAGAGATCTCTGTCGTTAGCTCCCAAGAACCCCAAACCATGATTTTCTGCATGGGAACTGGGGGTGGGGGAAGCCATTTCTGTGGTTGGAAAGAAGTTCATAGCAAAAGAGAGATCTAGGTGGCGCTTGGGGAGAGTGGGAAGACTGGTTTTAAGTGAGCATACTTACCTGCCGGACAACTCCTTCCCATTCCTAGCCTGGACCCAATCTGAGTATTTGAAACTGATACTTTTCCAGAAGATCTGAGCAATAGGGTCCCTGTACTTCTATAGAGACCAAACTTTTGAGAAGTGACTCTTTCCACACATAGGAGAATGAGGGACTTTTCTTCCACCCAACAGTAGAAAAACAACAAAACAAATCCCCATAGAGGGTTGCAGATGGGATCAGTAGTGTTTTACCTCTTAGTTGAGATGAGGGTAAGTTTCCAAAACATATTTCATGTCTTACTGCTGAACTCTTAGTGCATGTTGCTTTCATCCTTCATTTTTTTGACTTTGGTAAATTCAGGTCTCAATTCTAGCCCAGACAGCCGGCATTCCCAATCTCTGCATTTTATATTTAGTAGTGATTCAGAAACTGCTGTATTCCAAATTCAGGCTGTGCAAAACTTTTGTCCTTCCACATTAAAGTGAAACTTTAAAGAACAGTAAGTGGTAAAGAAAGAATAGTTTAATATAAACCTAATGCAGAGGCAATGCTGCTCATAGCTTTGCCATCTGGGGTTTTGGTAAATTAGGTTTAGATTATCTTTTACAAAAGGTTTTAGATTATCTTTTAAAAGGTAGTTCACCTTCAAAGAGGCCAAATGCTATTTCCTGTCAGTTTTCTTAATTACCTGTCAAGCATTTCTCCTCTCTCAGCCTGGCACTGATTACAGTGAGGGAGGCATAAGCCACGGCTGATCCAGTGGTCCTTTAGAGTAAAACAGAGTAGCTAAAAATCAATTGGGGGTTCCTTTCAGCCAAATTTTAGAATAAAATATTTGAGGAGCACCTTCTCTCTCCTTCAGAAAATGGCACAGGTTGTTGTCTGGGGCTTCCACATCCATACCCACTAAAAAAATACATATATCCCTTACAAATGAACAAACTCCATCTATCTGTATGCAAAGACTGGTGAGTCATAGAGCACAGGGAGGCACCATAATCCATTATGAGGATGAGAAGATGTAGGTGTTAAACAAGATCACAATAGAGCCCCAGTTCTTGCTTTCAGCTCAGCCTACATATCCTGACTGTGAATCTCCATGACACATTCAGGTTCTTGCAATGATGCTCATTTTAGTCTTATGATTCAGTTGATGCGTATTCATTGAAACGCTACAGGAATATGTTATATACAAGAGCAGAAAGCAAGAGCGGGCTCAGAAAGCAAACAGGATCACTCTCCAGTAAAGGTGGGGAAAGAGAGGAGAGAGGAAGAAATACTAGAATCATGAGAATTTCCTCTTCTTGTATATGCAGAGTGACATCCTCAAATGCAGGCCCAGATGAGGGTATAACCTGGTTAAAATATACTGCTGGGTCCATTTGTCTCTCACTTTGAGGAATTTGTATGTTTTTTTTTTTTAATCTGGGGGAGAGATAGTACTTGTTTGGGATATCTCCCCACGTAAAATTATTCCAGTCCCTCCTTGAGAAGATATAAATCATCTTGCATTATGTTCTTCCATTTATCTACTCCTGAAAGAGATAAGTCAAAAGAATAATCTTCAGGCATTGCAAAATGCACATGTACACCCACGTATGTTGGTGCTGTAACCTCTGATGCAGTCAGACCAATCTGTTCACTGAGCTTTCCAGTCATCTTGCTCACCCCTGACTCTTGCCTCACTTCGAGTGGCCTTCTGAGCCACTCTTGTACACAAATGCCTACAAGCCTTCCAAGTTCAGCATAGGTCGTCATCCTCCACAAAGCCTTCCAGTGTTTTTGACTCCTTTGTGTCATCATTGCGCAGGTTCTGTATATGTTTCTTAACTATTTTTGTTTTCCACCTAGAATGTAATCATGTCCAAGTGTGGGACCGTATCTTTGGTAAATGTCTTTTACAGTCAGTCACACAGTAACAAACACAGCGCACACAGTGGGTTCCTCAATAAATCCATACATATTTGTAGAGGGTGTGAGTCATAGAGAACTGTCAGGAGTAGGAATTTACTGCCAGGAAGAAGAGGAGGGAGAAGAAGAAATGGAAAAGGGGTGGGAAATTCAATGTAAAGCTACCCAGCTGACCATTTGCTTATGAAATTCCTTCACCTGTTCTGGGACAGAGTGGAATGTGTAATTGTTTCCACGTGTAACAGCTGCAGGGTAAAAATGTCCCAGACTAAATCTCTTTCTCAGGCATCAGTCTGGTCTTTGACTATTTGGACTGCCCTCCTCTTGGGCTTAGTTCTCTAGAGGGTAGGTTGGGACACATTTGTGTTCCTGGACCCGGGAGCTCCGGTGGGGGTCCCATTGAGAAGATGGTGTCCACAAACACCCCACTAAAGGCTAGGGTCCCCCACTCTACTCCTCCCAGGGATTTTAGAGATGGGGACATCTTCCTTGACAATGATTTATTTCTGAAAGAAAACAAGAAAGAAATATTGGGGTGTCAATGCCCAGAAGATACCCTGCCACCCTAGAGAAACAATGGTCTGAGCATTACCCTTTGTCCTGGAAGGTGTGGCTGTGACTGTAGTTCTGACCTAATCTTGCTACATGATGAAACAATTCCAGACACAAAATCTGTAGGAATAATGGCCATGAGTGATGTCAGAAGATAAAGGGGAATTTTAGCTCTGATGAAAAAAAGAAAGAAAAAACTTACGCTGATGAAAAAAATCAGTGGTTACTGAATATGAGGTATATTGATAAACACGCACACCACGTGTGTGTATATGTACATATTCATATATACATAAATAATTGATGTATGTGAATATTGTATGATATATCACACGCACAGGCCAGTTGAAAAATAGGAAATAAAAAATTAATCGAGCAATAGTTTTAAGGCCTCTGCTATTTAACCTGCACTGTGCTCGAAGACTACATACGCAGGACCAGATGTTTAGATTGCCTGCCCTTAGAATTAGTTTTTAATGGGGAGCAAAGGCTGAATATAGCTTTATGGAAACATCTAACCATAGATCTTGGCCAGGAAAAGAACATTAGAGCAGTACCAGTAAGACCAGAAGGTTACACCAGTGAGGTAGGGTTGTGCAAATGGACAGATAGGACCCCAAATCCTCTGAACGGGGCCATCCCTTGAGTACATGGAGCAGTCAGTGGGTGATTGAGGAGACTCCACTTTCTCTCAAATCATATCCCCTTCCTGTTTCATAACATATCTCCTACTCATTTCATCCTCTAAGGGTATTATTAACACCCTCTGTTCCACTGTTCTCAGCCTTTTAAAGCCTGTTTTCTCCTGACAAACACAAAACATGCCCTCCTTTAAAGTTATTTAATACTTTAAAATAAACAAAAGGTTGTAACTAAGAACAAAGCAAGTATTTTATTTCAATTACTTCTTCAAACCCCAAAACCCTCCCACCCTCTCTTGATAGAGAATCACTATATAGATACACATGGAATGTAAGCTACATTGTTGGCTGCTGTTTCCCCAGCTCCTAGAAGCATCTAGAACATAATAGGGCTCCTGTTGTCCTTTGTCCTAGAATATGTGGTTGGGACTTTGAATCACAATGAATTTTGCTCCGCGATGAAAACAACCAAGGCACAACATCAGTGGAGATGTTTCATAAGTGGGGCTGTGTCTTGGGAAGTCTATTCTAGTCTTCTTTAGTCAACATGTGTTGGTGTGTTTCTGGGAGGACTGAGAAAGCTGCCCTTAGCAGAGGAGGTACAAGGCTTATAAGTTTCCATAGGATAGAAGGAAGGATAAGAGTAACTAGCCATCAGTGGCCACATAAATATAAGACTGTGGTCAAGGAAACAGACTAGGACAGGTGTCACAGAAACAGGTATTGGGCAAGGGACTGGGAAAATTGTCTTCTCTGAGGGTGGCAGTGGAACAGAAAGGAGAGTGGCTTTAGAGTGAAACAGTTCATCTTATTCCCTGCTCAAAATTCTATCTGCTTTTCATCTCTCTACAATAGGATCCAGAGCCCTTTCCATTGGCTCCACCTTCAGCCCCATCTCACATTCTGTTGCCGCTGGCTCACTGTTTCAGCTCCATGGTCTCTGTGCTGTTGCTGCCTAACACACTGCACCCTCTACAACTTCACAGCCTCGGCTCTCACAGTTCCCTCTGCTTGAAAGGGTCTTGCCCCAGATATCTGCATGACATTTTCACTCGCCTCATTCAGGTGCTACTCATGGATCACCTTCCCACAGAAGCCTTCCCTGAGCACCTCATCCAAAATTGCACCCCTTGTCTGTCACTGTTTATCTTCTCAGTCTGCTTCATTTTCCTTTATGATAATCCTCACTCCCTGCCTATACATCCACATCTCTATCTATCTATATACATACACACACATTTGTCTATTGTCTTCTCCCACATTAGAATGTAAGCTCCCTGCTATATTCCCAGGTGCTACCCTGTTTCCCCAAAACTAAGACCTAGACGGACAATCAGCTCTAATGCATCTTCTGGAGCAAAAATTAATATAAAACCTGGTATTATATTATACTATATTATATTAGACCAGGCCTTATAGTAAAATAAGATCAGGTGTTACTTTTTGCTCTAAAGGTCGCATTAGAGCTGATTGTCCAGCGAGGTCTTATTTCGGGGAAACAGGGTAGAACAGTGCCTGGCTCATAGCAGGCTCTTATCAAATGTTGGTGAACAAATGACTAAAGTGGATATGGCTTTGAATCCAGGCCTGGGTATTTATTGGTTATCTTGAGCAAATTCCTGACCTCTTTAATGTGACTTTTGTTACCTATAAATGATATTGATGACATCTATCTCAGTAGATTGTAAGGATACAGTAACCAATGCCCAGTAAATGAAGGCTATGATTTTTAGCTTGCCTTAGGATTTTAACAGTCTGTGCTTTATTGTCTACAGCTCTGAAGGGTTTTCTAACCTAAATTCTATTGTGTGACTTTTCTTCTGCCGGGACTGCAGGGCTGTAGTGAATCTCCTATTTACAAGGATGATGGAAATACCAGTTTTAGTGAGATGCTGAAAGCACCAAAAAATCGCAAGCTTCATTTTTTCTTTAGAATATAACACATATATTTCCTAGAGATGGGGAGATGTTTTATCCTTCTTCTTTATTGTTTCAGATCATGGGAAGAATATGTGAGTGTGCTTATGTGTGTGTCTTGCAAGATCATGTCTAACTGTCCTGTCTCCCCCGGGGAATACTAAATTTTGTCCTTCTGAGAACAAAACCCTTCCCAAGCAAATGTCCTGGGAATATATATTTATTTCTTTTTTATTTGATTCTTGGTTGTGTTGGAGGAAGGTGACAGTTGGGAAATATAAAAGAAAAAAAAATTAAGAATAGAAAGAACTAGATCAATCTTGAAGCATTTTTTCTAAAGAGGCAGACAATACTTGAAATTGTGGTTGTGGTGACCTGGTTTATTTATTTAAACCACTGTTTGTCTATTTAAGAAAAGAGACTTGTGAAGAAAATCTAATGGATGAGTACAGCAGAATTTATGGCCCCAAATATACTAGGATGTGCCAGATAAGATTAATATTTTGTATCCTGAAAAGTGTTTTATTTCATGCAGTATTGCACAGTTTGTGTTTGTTTATTTGAGAGTCTGTATCTCAGGACATAAGTCGTAAGAGTTGCTACTTTTTCTTTAAGCAAAAGAGATAAAAAGAAAATCTTGGAGGTATAGTCCTGGGTAAAACAAGGTAAAGAGGGGCAGGCTTGCTGTAGAAAACATTGCTTTATAAACAATTGAGCTATAACATTTCTTGAAACTAGAGAAATATTGTATGTGGAGTTTCATGTTTTATGAAATGTTATTGAGAACATTATTTGCTAAAACTGAGCATAAAAGTGTATTTTTCTGGCATTGTTGATTAACATTTTTACTTATTTCTTGTTTCTCAGATTGTCTAATTTTAACATTTATTTTCCTTTTTCTTCTGCTTCTTACCTCATGAAAGATAGGATTGGCTTGTCTTTTGTTTATGAAAACAGTATCTGGTGGAGTCCTGGATTGACAATCAAGGACTCGCTGAGCATCTCCTCATTGTACTCGTAGTTGTAATGCTGGGTATAAAATCTGCCTGGATGCTGACTGACTGTGTGACTTTGGGTAAGACTGCTCTTCTCCATGCATATATCATTCATTCTGTAGGAATAAGATTACAACGGATGGAATTATTCATTAAAAAGCATTTGAATAGCTGAAAAAGAAAGGATGATAATGCAGCATGTTATTGAACGGATAATTCTTGATTTTGTCCTTGCTTTAGGGAAATGAGGACTAAAAGAAAGACTGGAAATTGAATTCTGTTCTGTAACATAAGGACAGCTGTCAGGCTAATCCCTGATACCCTCAGAATATAAAAATGGGGTGCCACAGACACAGCAGCAGTGGTTCTTTCTGACAAAGACCTTTGGCCCTCCTAGTCCCTTACTCCCCTGGCCCCTGGGAGAAGGTGTGACTGATTCTCAGGCAGAGCCTCTGCCCAGGTCCTGGGAGTTTCCTCACAGAGGAAGGTGCCGTGCCACAATCATTTTCAAGTTTCAATGCTAAACTTTATTCTGGGGTAACCGTTGTTGTAGAAAGTCAGAGCAATTCATGAGCGTGAAGCAGAAGATAAATTAATAGATGGCATGTACTCATATTTTTCTATATGAGATCTGGAAATCAAGTGTTAAACCCATGCAATGGGCACCACTTTTTCACACTATGCAAGTCCATCTTTACTAGAATAAATTAAAAAGGAGTAATTACGAAACGTGATATTTTGGAGGTGTGATGGCCATTGGAGGTTGCTTGGCACAATCCCTACAGTCATTCATTGCCTTGGGTTTTGTTCTTCTTATTTCTCATCTGGATAATGAAATAGTCTTGCACTTGGGCCTCCTTCTTAACAGCCCATCTGTCTTCCACCCTGCTGCCAGAGTGATCTTCTCAAACCCGAGCTCAAACAAGCCACACTTCATTTACACTCAGCATTGGCTACTCATGGCCATCAGACTGAAGTCCAAATTCGTAGACCAGGTGTTCAATGTTCAGTGAGGACTGGTCTTTAAAATGTTGTTTGACTTTGGAAAATGTCATTGAAAGGGTTACCAGGAGTTGTGTTTTTGTTTGTTCTCTCTATGGTAGAGATTAAAATTTATCTTTGGAAATTTCCTTTGTTCAGAGAGACCATTCTGGTAGTCACCTTTAGTTATGCAGAAGTAATAAGATACATAATAAGGACTTAAATATTATTCTTGTGGATAGCTGAAATTGATAACATATCCTAAGTGAGAGTGCTGCAGAATGAGATGTTAAAGACCCTATTTAATAATGCAATACTCAAATTTATTGAGCCAAATACTATGTGCCAGATGCTCTTCTAAGCTTTTTCCATGTATTAATTGAT
Source organism: Rhinolophus hipposideros (assembly GCF_964194185.1). Taxonomy (NCBI): domain Eukaryota; kingdom Metazoa; phylum Chordata; class Mammalia; order Chiroptera; family Rhinolophidae; genus Rhinolophus; species Rhinolophus hipposideros. The sequence continues at coordinate 35,680,356 of NC_138062.1, read as the reverse complement.
TTAATATTCATAATAACTCTTTTTTAATCCCTTGCTATTGACAAAATAGAGACATAGAGGTGCCAAAACAAGACACTATGTAAAGTAAAATAACAGGAATATTTTATAACACAAAGGAAATTGTTGCTCATGTTTGTCAGTAAAACAATCTGTCAGTAATGGAGGGTGAATCAGCTATAAATATGCAGTGCTGCCAACTCTCCATTGTGCCTAAGTAGATGATCTATTTGCAGATTTTCTGCAGTTTCATGACCTGTGTTCTTTTTTCATGGGCAGACAGGAATTGAAGTTCTGGCACACACAGGTTGAATATCTGTGTGTATCAAAGTGCTTCCTAAAGGCTATTCTCATTGATTTCAGGACTATTTATAGTTTTGTAATGTTTTCACCACTTTAGGCTGCTACCTTGCACCGCCAAGGGCAGTTAGGGAAGAGGATCGCTGCAGGCAACTTTGTGTTTCAGAATAACGAAGGCCATAAAGGACATAAGTAAGAAATCCAAACTAAAATTTTTATGACAAAAATTGGCCTGTTGGTTTCATTTTTATAAGTCCAAGTGATCATATATTGAAATTGTTAGTTTTTTTAAAAAAAACTATTTTTAGTTATGTTGACATAAAAATTATGTTAGTTTCAGGTGCAGTGTTAGTCTTTTAAGTGGCAGTTATCCTAACTTAAATTACAATGTGGTGTTTGAGTAACTCTTTATAAGCTGACTTGTAAAAAAACCAGATTTTTGAGATAGAATTTATATACCATACAACTTACCCACTTAAAGTATAAAATTGAATGATTTTTAGTATATTCATGGGGTTATGCAGCCATCACAATTTAATTTTAGAGCATTTTTATCTTCCCTAAAAGAAACTCAGTACCCACTAACAGTCACTCTGTATCCTGCCCTCCACCCATCAACCCTAAACCACAATTAATCTAATTTCTGTTTCTATGAATTTGCCTGTTCTAGACATTTCATACAAATGAAATCATACAATATGTGGTCTGTTGTCACTAGCTTTTTTCACTTAAAGTAATGTTTTCAAGGTTGGGCCATGTGGTAGCTTTTCTCAGTACTTCATTTCATTTTATTGCCTAATAATATTCTGTTGCATGCATATACCACATTTTATTCATCTGTTCATCAGTTGAGGGACAATTGGGTTGTTTCCATTTTTTGGTTATTATGAATAAAGCTACTATAAACATTCACGTACAAGTTTTATATGTATGTTTTCATTTTTCTTGGGCATACACCTAGGAGTAGAATTGCTGGGTCACATCATAACTAATTATTTGAAGAACTTCCAAATTGTTTTCCAAAGTAAGTTGACTTTAAAACCATTACCTGTACTGCTATCATTCTCTCTGAGACTAGTTTTTTTCATTAATTTATACATTTTTCAGATATCATATTGTTGTTACATGTATACACAGACTTAGTGAAGTTGTCACCGCAATCATGGTTTGAAAACATCGGAGTGGCAAAATTGTCTGTTTTTCCCTGTCAAATGAATTTTTACAGAAACCTTTCATTTTTTCTGGGACTGCATACAATTAATGCAGTTTAAAATGTTTAATTTGAATATAATTTTATTTATTTGCTTTTTGAATAGGCACTAGAGCCACATGGTTCAAAATTTTGGAGGTATAGTAAGATCCATGGTGTATTGTCACCCTCCCATCTCTGTGCTACAGACTGGAGGCAACAGTGTTGTTTACTTCTTATGTAATCTTCCAAAAAAGGCATTTTAATGCAATTTTAATTCAAAAAGAATAAACTTAAAACACACACACATATAAAAATGAGTACGTGGGAATATAAGGGGTTTGTTCTAAACCTAGTTGGTCTGGTTAATGAAAGTCAGAACAACGTATGCCTCAGTGATGACTTTATTTCAAGGTTGAATAGCAATAAAAAACTTAGTAGTTTAATAATTGTCTTAAATAGCTTGAGGACGTAATCAAAGTTGTCTACTTCTCTTTAACTTTTAGTGTTGCCCCAGGAGCCAATCCTTGATCCACCACCTTCTGGTTATTATTTCACTTTGTCTGCATTCCGGAGACATACAATATGCTGATTTTATCTTCTCTAACTCCACTTTGGCTTCAAATGCTTTACTTTATGGGAATCATTTTCAAAAGTCTGCAAAGCTGGCTACTGCCTGACTCCCAGCCACATGTCACACCCTGCTCTTTTCTCTCTTATGAGTTGCAGAGACACAGACTTCCTTTCAGCCTTTGAACAAGCAAGTTCCTTCCACCTCAGCACCTGGTACTTACAGGTTCTTCCTTTTGCTGGGAAGGTTTTCGGTTCTTCCATATTTTCCCTTCCTGCCCTTCAGGTCGTAGGTGAACTGTGGCTTTCTCTTTAGCTAAGGCCATCTTAACTAAGGTTGGCCTCTTCTTTACTTTCCATTGCATTTGACAGTTGATTTCATTCATAGTACTTACTGTAGTATTTGTTTTCTTACTAGTTCATTGTCCGGAGTCATCTATTCTAATATAGTCTATGGTCTAAAATGAGAATGAGTAAACTACAGTCCAAGCCCTTGATCTAAGAATTGCTTTACATTTTAAAAGGGTTATTAAAAAATGTTTTAAATGCATGCAACAGAGACTTTGTGATGTCTGCAAAACTTTAAATATTTACTATCTGCCCCTTCACAGAAAAGTTTGCTGACTCTTGGTGTAAAACGATAGTTTTCGAAGTGGTCTGTGTACATTCCAAGGTGTGTACAAGACAATCCAGTGAGATCTTAATCATTAATTCTTTTGCAGTTATTTATTGTGTATATTTTATAAGTGTATAATATTTAGAACTGTGTGTGCATATAACTTATAAATTAATTATATTTATGCATTGAGGATGGTGCTGAGAAATTTTTTAATGAGCTTATGATAAAAATTGTGGCAGCAACTGGTACTAATATATATATTCCTTATGAGGACAAGGATCGCATTCTCCCCTTGCATATTCCTATCATCTAATACATACTCAATAGAATATTTTTTGAATAAACAATGGCAGCAGATTTACCATTTATTGAGCACATGTTTTATTCTCCAGGCATTAACTAAGCTCTTGCTCTGCAATATTTTCTTTAATGATCATCTAGCTCCTTTTACTTCTATTTTACAAATGAGGAAATTGAGGCCCACAGAGGTTAAAGTACTTCTTATAGGTCATGTTACTAGTAAAAAAAGATCAAGTTCAGCTGCCTGTCTGTTTCTAAAGCCAGTAGTTTTCTCTCATTTTATTCCTTGACTCTTTGCCTCAGAATACAATCACATTTTGTAACCGCTTGTGCCTCGAATGATGAAGAGAAACTGGCTGAGAAGGGTTAATCAAGTTTCCCACAGCAGTCAGTTGATATGAAGAAGGCGTGTGTATATTTCTAATGCAACAAATCGCCTTCAATGATTTGTTGCAAACTCTCAACGTTAGAATTGGGATACATGAGTCTAAGTATGGTTCTGCAATTTACTAGATAAATCATTTAACTTTTGTGAGCTAATTTCTCATTCTACAAATTGCGGCTTATAATATTTACATTAGAGGTGGTTTTGAGGATGAAAGGCGTGTGAAAATGATTGCATACTGAGGTTTATAAAAATTAATCCTTCCTCTTTAGTCATATATAACTGTATAGGGGCATGCTTTTCCTGCTATTATTGTTTTGGCTACTACCATAACATGTTTTTCTTAACAAAGCACTTGGGTAACTATCCAAAGTGTAGTGTTAATCAGCATCCCTTTTACCCACATAATGGAACATGGAAGAACATAGTGTTTTAATTGTCACACCCATCACCATTTGAATTAAATTGGAAGTTACTATTTAGATTTTTCAAGTGCAACTCCTACTTTTCAGTCTTCAGCTTAAAAAAGAAAAGCTCAAGATTCTTTTTAAAAAACCGTAGCTCTTAAAGCTAAATTTACATTAAATTAGAAAACAAAACCCAAAGCATATACAACATTTTCATTTCAAATATCTTTCACACATTTTAAATACGGAGCTCCCAAGGCCTTAAGCTAAACCTGAAATAAAAACTTTCCGAAGGAAAATTTATCACATAGAATCATTCTCACAGAGTTCTGAAATTTTTGTTGTGAACCTTTTATCTTCCTTCCCTACAAGTAGGTGTCTTCTGGCTTTTCTTCCACAGGCCCTTTTGCAATAACAACAAGGTCATATTTTTCTCTTGTTCTCTGCCTTTATCTTTTCTCTAGTTCTAAGTTAGTTACAGATTCCTAATACATGTAGTATGTTTACCACAGCTCGTAAATATTAATTGATCTCCCTTTCCTCTAAATGGTTGTACCAATTTTTGCTTGATGGTCCATTTAGCAATTAATCAAGTTCTGCCTTGTGACAAACTTCCTCTTTTGACTTGAACCATGATTTCATTGCTATTTAATTTTACATGACTCTCTTGTTTTCTCTAATTGCATATCAGAGTCCTTAAAGGCCAGGTCTACTTGCTTATTTTTTAATCCCACAGCCTGGAGCAGAACACCTGACAATAGTGTGCCCTTTGGAATGAGGCCTGAGTTTCAAACCTAGCTCTGTTCCTTATTACTGTGTGACTTTGGTCAGTTTTGCTAACTTGATGAGCCTGTTTTGTCATCTGTAAATGGAAATGATAATCCTACCCTATGTGGTTATAAGTATTGACCCGTATGATTGTGTGATGGTCCAGGCTGCAGCCTTGCACGCTCCAGGGCTGCCATCCATGTAGAATGTGATGTGGGTGGTACTGCCTGGTTAGTGGGCCTGGTACCTATTAGGCACTCACATGTAACAGTGATTATGGCTATCACTGAATCCCAATCACTTAATAAAGAAGACAAGCAGAGGCAAAGTTGAACAGCGTGTAAGTTGTTGGCAGCAAAAGAGCTACCGTTGGCTCAGGCTTCTAGGATCCTCACACATTTTAACTTTCCTTAGGAAAAAGCCAGCTGTTTTGTGAAGCTATCACAATTGTTGTCTCAGTAAGTTTCCTTTCGATAATCAGTTCTAATCTGTGTCATATGGTTTGAGATGGGCTGGCGGAGAAGAAAGGAACTACTGAGTCAACTGGATCCTCTGACCTTAGAGCTTCTCTGCTCTAGTCTGTCCTCTTGGGTTTGGTGACATGAGTCTGCGCTCCCAGCGGAAGATGGATACAGATTTACAATGAAGCTTGAGCATTTTCAGATGTTTTGAGATGTGACACTCAGATGCTGCATCCAGTCTTTATGGTTAGCAATTGATTTAGTGCATCACAGCAAAAAACAATATCATTTGGATAAAAGTAGGAAGCAGAGGAATTAAGGGCTGGTGAATGGAGAATCTGAAATGCCAGGGAGATTTTTTAATAAGTATTGAGGATATGGCCCAAAGAATGGTCTTCGTTTAGTTGAAGAAAAGGAAAGGTGTCCTTGAATAATTCTTCAGGGTCGTAGAGTGACATTGGTGAAACAGTCAGAGTGGTTACAAGGTTAGATTAATGTCACATCATTGCATTGTATAGAAGAACAATGTAATATTATTAGGCAGTTCTGAAGAGCAAATCAAAGGAAAATATTAACTGGTTAATAGAATCATAGGTTAACAGAGCTGAAGGTGCTTTCAGAGATGACCTGGCCTAGCCGTCTCTCTTCAGGCAAGGGAGTGTCTAAATCATCCAGGACAAATGTGATTCATGTCCCCACAAGCTCACTAAGGTTAGAGAGGCCTCTACAGTGTTTGGTGGCCCATATGATTTTATCACACCAAGAGTTAAAAAATCTCATCCTCATCCAACCTAACATGCAGACGATTAATTTAGATTAGTGTTTTCTTTCCCACAAACAACCACAGACTGGTGCTTGCGGTGATGGTGTCATGCCGATGGAAGATTGAGAGCAAACCCAACTTTTTACTTCTTACTGCACATCTTCTTTGTTTAGGAGGAGGAGTGCAGTTCATTCAACTCATCAGATATTTATTGAACACCAAACTCTGTAATAGGAGCTGAGGATGTAACAATGAGTAAAACAGAATCTCTGGCCTCAATGCATGTACAGTCTGGGGGGAGGAGAGCACAGAAGTAGAGAGGTAATATTTATCAGGTAGTGTGGCAAGGGTAATAATGTTTATTATAAACATGTGAGTGTTTATCACATGCTGAGAATTGCACTATATGCTCAGACCCTTCATTTCATTCATCTCATAACTGCTCTTCTATCATAACATTGTAATTGTAAAACAACGTGTGAAATGCAAACTTTTCTTTCGGATTGGAATGTTCTTTATGGCAAATCCTAAGTTTTTCCTGTTGATGGCTTAGAATAAATAAAATACTGCACATTTCGCTGCTGAGATACACAATAAGGGTTTTAAGCTTTAGAAATCTCTCATCTCTCTCCAAATTTTAGGTTTTCAGGACTATTATTTTTCTGTGGGTTTCAAAATGCTATTCTGGAAGTCAAAAGCTTTCTTTCTACTTGCATTTCTATAGTAACAATTCTAATGCTCCTTAAAACAGATGAAATTCTCTGGTGAAAGAGGGGAAATGTCATATGCAAGTAAGTGAAGAAAAAAATGGAATAAGAGTAGTTTTCCATATACTATCTCTCTTTTATAGTGTAAATACACATACATTAGTACTTACCTAAGTAAGTAAAGACTCTAGCATTCAATGTACATCCTCATTCAGATTTATCTATTTTAACTGGCGATAATTTGTAAACCCACACAATACAGATTACTTCTAATTATGGAATTTCAGGCATCAATGTACTGGGTAAGGTTGTTTGTTTTCCCTTTACCAATTTTTCTTCTTTGCAGAACCCACTGAGCTAATGATATTCTTAACAAAGTTGTTCCTTTATGCAAATTAGGTAATTTGCAACATGCATTACAGTTTCTGTAAAATCTTCATAGGCACTTACTGCGTCTCAACATTTTTGCGTTTGACTCCCTGCATGTCTATACTACACATACGTATGGTTATTGATGTCTAAAATAATCATTGTGTGGATGATAATGATCCAGAATGGTCATAAAAATAGTCTCTGATTACATCTCACCATAGCAAATATGAAGAAATGCTTCTTCCTGCTTGGGTACATTTAATGGCAAATGGTATGATGATGAAGAACAAGCTGTGATGACCGTTTTGGTTAACCTGTTACCTGAGTAGAATAGAAGTTAACCATTAGTGAAAGAAAGGCTTCCCATTGCCTTAATTGTGTTACTGGCCATCACATACTGCTCAGTCTCCTGAACTGAGCACTTGCCAAAGTATTAACCAAGAGAATGAGTGTGGGTCCTGAAGCTCACATTTGGTGTAAGGGCAAATGCTATCCAGGGTGTATTAGTTAGCAAGATGCTGTCTGGTACCCTCCTCGTCCCCCCACCCCCACTCTCATTGTGTACCCATCCCTCCCTTCCCCCCATGGCTTTGAACTGAACTTGCTGTGTTGGCTGTTAAAGTCCTTGAATGCATTCCCTTCCTCAGCTTGGACGGATGGTGTTAAGAAGGTCAAAAAGGAAGTATATTCTCTCAGGTTTTGGAAGTACCTTCATAGATCTCTCTCAGTCTTTGGTAAGGTTTTCTTTCCTCCTGGATAAATAGGAACAAATCTGGGAACCACTCGAAGTGACACACTCTGAAGACCATGGCAGCTGTGTGTATGCCTGGGTACCTTGGGGAATGTGTTAGGGAGAGCATGGTTAGGCGGTATCTCTTTTCTTCCTGAAGTCCAGGTCATCTTTGTATACATACATTTCTCTGCGTCTCTGCCCCTTTGTATCTTTCTCTGCTTATGTTAACCCCCAACACCCCATAACTACATTACAGGATGTAGGAAATTTGTGTTTGCTCTCCAGGCAACATGAGAAACAGCAGATGTGGTTGGTGCAGGGTTCAGGAGGAGAGTTACAGTACACAATATATGTGCTAAGAATTAATGGGGAAAGTTCATTATCATCATTATTATAATGTGTAGTGACTATATTGTCATTAATCTGCTAACTTAATATTTCAACGGGACATGCAAGATGTTTTAGACCTAAAATATCAAGCACCTAAGAAGGTTATGATTTAAAGACACTATTTACCACCATGGGGCAAAACCAAAAATCCTTTAATTTCCCCTCTGAATGTTCCTGAATTTTTTCTCTCTTTTCTGTGGTGGAAAATGGTGGTGCTGCAAACAAATAAATCTGCCTGACTCAAGTGGTCCTTCAAGACTCTTTTATCTATTTACTTGGATTCTTCAGGGCCAAGGAAAATGCAATCTTGTTGGCGTGAGTAGCATTAAGAAGAGAGGGGAGATAGTCATGGAGAGAGAGAAAGAGAAAGGGAGGGAAGAGAGAGAATGAATGAATGCAGAGTGATAGGAAGGGACGTAGAAAAGACATAGAAATCATTGTCTGTAAGCAGAATGCACAGCTTTACCAGTCTATCTCATAATTCCACCCGGGCCAGGTACCACCTGGCTATCATTTCTCATTTGATTGAAGCACACAAGGAAATGAAGGCTTTAACAGGCCTGCCAGGCTGTGAGTTAGGAGATGGTCCTGCTGATGTTGGAGCCTTGGGTTGTTACCGAAACGTAATTGTGCCATCTCCTGAGAACACAGTGTGCTGCAGAATGGCACAGTTTAGGTCCTGCTATTTCGGTTGGCAAAGCTCCCATCTCTGCCTCAGACTCTTTCTCCTGCCACCCAGGCTCCAGACAGTGACAACTAAATATTGCTCTGCATGGTCATTTGTCTGAAAAAAAAAAGCTTTAAAATTGCACCAGCTTTATGGGTCCACAATTGGGGCATTTATGTAAAATTTGAACCTAGCCATCAAGAGATCTGCTAGAAAAATGTAATTTACTTAGCAAAATCAAGTTTCAAGTCAGCATTAGTCACCGTAAGGAAAAGCACCAATTCAGCAAAAGGGAAGGCAAAACTAAAATTCACCTTCAGAGCTAAATATTGAATCTTAAAACCAATTTAACCTCTAATTCTTTGGGGGTTTAATAATGTCCTCTATGTCTGGTTAAATCTGAAGTTAAGTGGTTAGCAAAAGGTCTTGGCTTGTTAGATTCTTCTCTCCTTACAGATTACATTTTTATACATGGAGATGAGTTACTGATTTAAATGTTTCCCACAGCTGGATTCAGACACATACTGTTTCATCAGTCCTCCACTGGAACAATTAAGTTCTTGTGAGAAGGAGAAGGAAGCCAGCTTCACAGTGGGGAGTGTGGGGAGAGAGAAAGGGAGGAATGGCGGGAACAGTGGCATAGCCTGGAGCAGAGCCACCCAGATTCCAGAAGCCCCAGAGCAGGGCCCAAGCACGGCCGTGGGAAGCTGAGCTGAGCTGCCTGTCCAGCGTGTGCAGTGGTTCTCCCTAACAATTTCATTTTGCCCCAGGGAGACATAAACTTTCAGAAACAAATATTTATTGAGCACGTCTTATGTGCAAAATACAAGAGCAAAGAGAGGCAACCCAAAATAAAAAGAGAGAAAATATGTACATAACGACAATGACCTCTTACAAGGTTATGTTTGTCACAGGAATGGGATGGACTAAAGTGATTCCCAACTTTTTGGAGCATGAGCCACTCTTTTTTCTCCCCTATTGAGTTTACATTTATTAATATACCAATTAATTTTAGTTAATAAAATGAAATGACCTACGTAAATAGATTTAGATTTCGTAAGCCATTAATTTGAACATAGCTTTTATGGGACATAATTTCACATATCGCAGGGTGAAATTAATCTGAGCAATTTTTTTGGAGTTGGCTTCAAATTACTCCTTACTAAAGCCATAGCCAGGTGCTGCTAAGAAAAATACACCTGTCATGGCCCGATTTGGGTTCTCTAATCCTTTTGTTCAGCTGGTAATGCAACATTTGCTGGTCTTCTGTACTATTCCCTATCATAGCACATCTTGAGTCACCCCTTTTTAATATCAAACATTTGGGGGAATCCACCATGTGATAGTTACTTGAATTATTTGTTGACTGAGGAAATTTTATATATGTATAAAGCTATCATGAAATCGGGGATGCGTTTCTCGATCACACCAATGACATGTGTTTGAAGGAAGTAGAAGATACATGGGTGAGACATCACATGGATTTGGCTTTATGATAATGATTGGGGAGCATGTAGATTCACAGACCAGTTTACACTAATGTCAGGCCCCACAGGCCACCCTCCTGCAGGGTCTTGATGAAGGTCAGAGTGCCTTTAGCTGGATTCCTAGGGAAGACTTTCTTGGTGAGACTGCATTTGAACTTTGGGCGATCAGGTCTGCCTGTTCCTAAACTTTGCACCATAAGAATGTAGCTGATGGCATCACACTGTCAGATGGCTGAGCAGTATCTAGAAGCTGTTGGTGCTCTCACTACAGTGGGAGAAGAGTAGCTGTTCTGGCCAGTGTGACTCTAGCTGGCGTCTGAGTTTGGGTGCCATCATAAGCTTCTCCCTTTGGAACTCGAACGCTTAAATACTCATCTCTTCCTAAACAGAATTCATGCCTAATATTGGCTTCCTACTCTTTAAAGTAGGATTACCTCCAACCTCCCAACATCATATTTTTACTTAGCCCACTAGAAAGGTCTAGTACAATATATGTATCGTGTTGCTCATGATAAGATGGAGTTCTTTCCGTGAGGCTAGAGAGTAGTTGGTCCCTTGGGGTCCCTGTCTAGCTCACATTGAGGACCTTCTAGCATCCCTGGCAGCTCCCTGTGACAGTGCCTCCTGCCCTGAGATGGTTGGTTTAAGGTACATGTTTGACCCCAAGTGAACTCTTTTCACTTCTCACCTGGAAATTTGAAATTTGGATCTGAGAGGCACAGAGTCTGGGGGTTTTCAGAGCTGAGCTGTATTTACAGCAGCTTTCTAAAGGGGGGTGTGTGTGAACTTTAACTCATCCTTGAGTTCTATGGGCTGATCTTCCCCAAAACCCCCCACTTTTTTTCCTTAAACTAAGTAGAAGTGGGTTCTACTATTTGCAATCCAAAGAATTTTAAATACATAGGTGTTTGGGGGCTGGAAAGTGGACTATTCTGTTTTGGATTCTAAGTTAAACCCACTGAAAATTTTAAGGATTCTTAAAGTTAAGAGTTGCAAGCCACATATATGTTAAGAAGTTATGGGTTTTAGACTAACCCAGTGGGAATCTACATATACACATACATTGTCGATGACCAACTTTGTGTTTTCTTAAAGGTGGGTAGGAATAGCAGTGCTTTCTTTTGACCACTCCCAAGTTTTATAAGACTTTCTCATGTGCAGCAAATTCCGTTCTCTGACCCCACAGAAGCTAATCTAATGATTTGGCATCAGACTTGACCAAGCTTATCTGGCTTAATGCCACCTATAAAGGGGGACAATCCTTCTTAATTCCTCCCTTACCCATCAGGGCTGTTTTTAGAAGGAATGAGTAAACAAATAAGTGCTTTATTTAAAGTACTAATTTTATATTAGTAAATGTGAAAAAAATACAAATGTTATTTTTTAAAAAAAGTATACATATCCATGCATAGTATATCACTATAATAAAAATAAAAAATCTTTAAGAAGATTTAAAGAGCAATAGACCAAAGTGCTAATAGCCATGTGAAGGAATAGTGGAATCACAGATGTTCCCTTCCCCATCATTTTTTCCAGTTGTCCCAACTTTCTATAATGTGATGTCATTGCACCTATAAAAATTTTTGAAAACATAGGATGTAGGGAGAATAAATAAATACACCTAGTCCACTTTAAGACCTATCATCTGTCTGTCTGTCTGTCTATCTATCTATCTATCTATCTATCTATCTATCTATCTATCTATCTATCTATCTTCTATCTAACTATATATAGAGAGCGAGAGGAAGGAAGGAAGAAAGGGAGAGGGAAGGAAAGAAAGAGAAGGAAAGAGAGTTAGGAAGGAAGGAACGAAGGAAAGAAGGAAGGAAAGAAGGGAGGAAGGAAAGTGAAATTAGATATTGTCAAGTATTGTCAGATTGTCAGAGGGGAAAATAAAAAACCTGGTAAAACAGTCTTGAAAAACTTTATAAACTTTGATTTTTGGTCAAAGTACCAGGAGATTTTTGTGTCTACTTCTAATGGATGACTGACTGAGACATATTTGTGTCAGCATTTAAAAAAATGGAATAGAAACTAATGTAGTTTTTTCTTCAGTGTAACAGTTTGAAATGCCTGATTCCCCCTGAGATGAAACAGCTGCTATTGTAATAGCCACCAGTCTTGTGTAGTCACTTGAAATGTGGCTGGTATGACTAACGAACGAAAATTTTCATTTGATTAAATTTAAATTTAATAGCCACATGTGGTTAGTGCTCTCTGTTGAACAGCACAGATCATGCTTATTTGGCAAATAAAGAAAGAGAGAGGCTAAATGAGAAGTCCAAGACAACTGTCAAATCCACCATTACTATTTTCTATCAATTTTCATTCAGGGGAGATTATGGAAGAGAAGGAAAATGAGTGAGTTCGGTACATTAATGTTCTAAGACTGCTCCCTGATAAACCTTTGTTTTCGAACCTCTTGAAATACCTAGAAACCACCGACCCAGCAGGGGTCATGGGTAAGATTACCCAAATAGATTAAGTCCTCCAAGCCCACTCTGATTGTTACACTAATAATACACTTGATTGTACTTTGTAGTCTTCAAAGCTTGTTCACATATATGATATTCTCTCATTTTCTCATTTCAATGACCACATCAGGTTGGAAGAGAAAATATCCCTACTTTATATCGGAGGTTCTGATAGGCCAAACAATTACCTCAAATGCATGTGTCTTGCAAGTGCCTCTGCTAGAAAAGAAGCTTTTGACTCTTAGTTCAGGCTCTTTCTGTTATACTCGACTGTCTTTCATCTAAGTCCCTGAGAAGGGTTAAGACTTGGGAAGCTGCCTTAGTATTTAGGGCAAATTAGGGAAGCCCCACAGAACAGAAGCATCTCACACAAAATATCCTCTCAAAAGTCTAGTGGGAGGCTGCATAGACTCCATAATTAAGAGGATATAGCATTGATGCCACTCTGTTGAATTTACTAGAAGTATACCCTGGACAAGTTGTTTAGCCTCTTTAAATACCACTTTCCTGATTGGTACCTAGGAGACTTTTTGTGCAGGTTAAATGAAATTATTCATGTAAAGTGCTAAGTGCAGGGCATATAGTAACTGTTCAATGCATGTTGTTATAATTATGCATATTAATATAAAAAAGATGGGAGCTGTATTTTCATTTTTCATTGGCCTATTTCCAGATTCAGAACTAGGAGATGGTGACCTTGGGTTTGACCGGCTTTAGAACACTAATAAATCTCTTAGCATTCCCCCCATTCTTCCTTTCCACAATAATTATCTATTCTCTTTCTCCCACTACAATACCATCAGGAAAATGTAGTTGAGTTTTCACCCCTGGAATCTCTTCTTCCTTGCTGTAACCTGTGTGGCGTTTCAGGGTAAACAGTGAGAGCAGACACCAGCGTGCCTGGTGGGATCTCAGACACATTGATTGGCCTCCCCATGTCCACCATCATTATGGGAGCAGCAGCGTGAAGCCACACACCCAAGTCAAAGGAATATATTTTGACAAAGTTTTCTAAAATTGAGCTCTTTATCCCTGTAGAAATATCTCCCCCCCACACTCCTACCATCATTCCCACTATACATATTGAGACATTATCAAAATAGATGGGAGATATCAACCTGTACATAAAACCGTCATCCCCAGTTCAGAGGTTATGTCATGTATACTTTGTTTCTCCTTCTCCAGGCTTGTTAATGAGCTTTGAAAATGTTCAGGATGGACCCCAAATCATCTTGGTATCAAGGATGTCATTCAGATCTATAGATTTCCTCCCAAATGCTCAGCCCCACTATGGGAGAAGAATACCCAAATCCTGTAGATCCTACATGTGAAATAGGAGAAAGTTAAAAAGCAAGAATCTAAGTTAAAATGGAATGCGCATGATTACCTGTTATCCCATCTGGTGGGAGGAAATGCATAGCACTAGGAAATAGTAAAAGCACCCACCATCCGGGGAGGTAAATCTTTGCTCTGTGGTCTAGGTGAGCATAGCTCATTCCAATTCCACTAATTACCATTCTTTTAAGGGTACTCCACATGAGGAATAATCCCTGGGGATTATTCAAATGGTATAATGTTTGTAAAAATCCTTCTTTTGCGACTCTGGATGATGACTAGAGGAGACTGTAGTAACTTTAGGGCCCCGATCTTGACAAAACACAACAAATATTTAGTAATTACTGTGACCAGTGATGTGCCATGCAACTCCATTCTGATCAGAGCTTCTATTTTTGTTTTTGCTAACAATTTACATCATGGCAGGAGCGTGGATAGATACTTATAAAGCTTTTTTAGCAACTGGAAAAAAATATTCTGGTTAAAGCATGGTGCTAGTGTAATCAAGATCACGATTTTGATCTCTTCATAAGCCAGTTAAATAAAACATTCCAGTTCACATTTATAGACTGAACCTTCAACTGGGATCTGCCTTTTAAGCAATATGCATCACTAGACAAGATGACTGGGCTACAGAATGTTTATGGCACATTTTCCTGTCATGATTACTGGAAAAAGCAACACAAAGACGTTGGCCTTCTCTTTGAAGGACGGTACATTATTAACAACATAGTGAGAAAGGGTTAGACCTAGGTTCCAGCCCAGACCATTTACCAGCCATATGACCTTGAACCTTTGAATTATGGTTGTGCTATTTGGAAAATAGAAAAATAAAAAGCTGTTCTTCCTTTATCACAAGGGTATTGTGGGGAATAAATGAAAGAATGAATGAGCTATCTCTTTCTAAATGTGAAATACTTATGCAAGTATAAGTTACTATTAATATTTATAGCCTAAATGCTCAGAGATGTTTTTTTTTTATAGTCGTTGTTATGTGTTTATTTTGTTTTCCCTGGGGTAGCTTTAAAAAAAATGTGTCCTGCCTTTCAGTTATGATGGCATTTAGACCTCTGCTTCATCAAAATCAGGGACAAAATTTCATAAATTTTTCTTCTTTGTTGAAAAGAAACCCCATATGTCTCCAGAGGCACATTATACAAACAAGTACTCGGTTATGATGAATGACTGTGAAGCAAAGTTGATGGCCACTGCATAATTATACTTCCACATAAATTACATTGAAATAACATTGTGTAACACCTGCAAGACAAGGCTGGCTTTTAGAGAAGTTATTTTTGTTGAGAGGGTGAAAAGGAAGAGAGAAGGGCAGGGCACACGGAAATGCCTCCTGATGAGCAATAAACACACCAAGGAAACAAAAAAGCAAGCATGGCTTTGCTTTCTGTGTTACACCCACCCCTTCATGCTGCACAGCTGAGTAGCAAATATTAAAATCATAAACACAGAGAAGCTCCTAATTCCCTTCCTTCTATTGAATTAGGTTTTACTTCAAAAGTCACACAAGATCTCAGTAATTATCTATTTAAAATATTACGTTGGGTGTAGAGAGAAGCAGTTCAGTGACCTGGGTGGAAGGTGGAAAGAAGCAAGGAGTATCTTCTTGTATCTCTATTCCTTAGACTTTGACACTGTTGAATGAATTCCTCCACAACTTAAATACTGAGGGGGAGAAAGCCATGTTTAGTGAGAAATAAAGGACATAAAACAATTTGACCAGTGATTCATAACAGAAAAAAGAAAAATCTTGCTGAACTAGGAGAGAGAGAGTTCAAAATCAGGTTGAGTTGATACTAAGTCCCAAAGAATAGACTAACAAGGTCCTTAAATCTTTGCAGAGCCTCTAGATTCCAGGGTGGAGTATGAGCCTCCAGGCCATAAGAAAAGTGCTCCCTTGTGTTCTGAGATATTTCAGGAGGGCAACCAGATAAGTGAGGCCAAACATAAATACAACATCTCATTCCTGTAAGGATTCCTGTAAGGAATATATATGCCAGATATATATTCCTCAGGCCTCTAAACAGAAAAATCTCTAGTTTTTTGAGGTACAATGTGGAGTTACTACACAACTGCTGATATGAGGAAAAGAACAGAATTCTTGCTGAGGGAGTCATTGGACCTCCTTTGGTCCATTTCTCATGACAGGGAAAGGGGGGGACCCTTGCCTAATTTGTTTTTTTCTGGATACCATGCTCATTGAATCATCTGGTAGATTTGACTGAAATATGGCCTTACCCCCTAGAGCCTGGGGAAAGATAAAGAGAATTTCAATGTATTTTAAGTAAGGTCTTTTACTTGGAATGGGTAGTAAAGCTATTGATAGAGGTAGGAATATACCTCCTGTTTAGGAATATACATGTATGGGATCCATGAGAATGCCTGCCAACACCTAATGCCCATCAATAATCAGGAAATTATTACGTGTGCTTGCTCCTAGACATTTCTAGTCTCATTCTATTGCCTTAGTGAATTAATGGTTCATATTTTTACAAAGGGTTGTTAGGCTATCTCACAATGACAATTATGCTTGTGTTTTTCCCCGTACAACCTAGATTAATTGCTACGTCATTAAAAAAATCCGAAAGCTCTTTTACAATTAGTTTGCAAATAGTTCCACTATAGGCACAGCTCAATACCTTGTTGCTTTCTGATGGCATTTAGCTATGATATATGTTACTGAAAATAGTGCAATTTCTATGTGAAAGTTGTCTCAGCTCTTTACTAGGATGTGGTGAGGAACTGGCTACTACTTGATGGTATTTAGCTAGAGTATGCCTCCTCCTATGAAGTCCTCAAGGGAGTCATTCACACAAAGAACATTAAATAAGACATAGTATTTTCTTTTTAAAAAACTTTTTGAGCCTGATCTAAGCATGATACCACCACCCACGCCCCCAACATAAATAGTTTCATCTAATGGAAAAGGGTTTTAGCAATGCAGTACAAAGGAGTCAGTTAACTTCAGCGATTCTAATCAAAGAAGTAGTTTATTACTGGCCGCTCCCAAGATCGTGGGATCAGAACGTGAGACAATAATAAACAAAACCAAGCCTCAAGAGAGAGTTGTGTGACCAGCGGATATTTTCCAGCTTCTTCCTATCATATGCTGCATATGGGTAGGAGTGCAAAAATATGAAGGATAAACTAGGTAGTAAATGGTTATGATGGGTAAAAGTCTGGACTCTGGGACTATGGGCTTTTGGTCCTAATCAAAGTAACATTGCTTGCTATGTAATGCCCACGCTCCTAGGATGGAGCATGTGGCTTAGACTAAAGAGCAATGTGCAGCTTTTACTTCTTCATAATCCTAAAAATGGAAATCCTGTACCCTTCATCTCTGGATAGCTACATGGTACTGGAACCTTCCATTGCATTATGGAAGCAGTGATCAGCCAGCTTAGGTAGCCATGCAAAAAGAAAGAAATGGTTGCTGGTTCCCAAGACAAGCCATGATAACTAAACTGATCCTTTTACATGGGCTTAACTGAATGTTTAACAGTTACTTTAAAATTAACATGTCCAAAACAGCGGCCTCCATATCCAACTCCTATTTTAAATCTGCATATCTCTGAGTCTTTCCCACATCAGTTAATAGCACCCATTGCTTGCGCCAAAGTCTTTTGAGCCACGCTAAATCCCTCCTTTTTCCTAACCACAATATCTGATCCATCCTCAAGTCCTCTTGGTTTTACCACCAAAATGGCTTCTGAATCCATGCCTTTTTCCCTCTTTTCGCTGCTACTATGCCAGTCCAGTCCTCCATCACTTCCTGCTGGATTACTGCTACAATGTTGTAACTATGACCCTGCTTCCGTTCTTGCCTTTACCACAATCATTCCCAGCAGCACAGCCAGGATTGGGGCTTAAATTATAAATCAATTCATGTCCTTTCCTGTGTAAAATCTCCCAGTGGGTTCCCATGCACTTGGAATGAAATCTCAACCTCCTGGCCACCTGACCATTATGGCCGTTGTGGTTCTTCACAGTCTGGTGGCTGTCCACTTCTTGCACCTAATCTTGACAACTTCCCACCCTGCTCCTGACTCAGCTGTAGCTTCTTCGGACTTGCTTCATCTCACCTTTGTGTAACTGGTTCCTTCTCTTTATTTAGCCCACATTGTCACCTCCTTAGAGAGGCCTTTTCTGACACCTTAAACTAAATAAGGTACCTTTCCTCCCCAATCCCATTACTCGACTTTATTTTATTCTTAGCCTTTTTTAATATAAGATGATCTCATGTGTTTGTAAATGTACTTATTGTCACTTCCTGCTATGAGGAGGTTCTAAGTCGATTCACTGCTAATCTCCAAGGACTAAAATAGTGTCTGGTGTGCTCCATAAAGCAAGCATTATTTATGAGGTCTTCAATGAATAATGGTTTAATAAATAAGTGATTTAAAAAAGTCATCCCCAAAAAGTAAATGTGGCCCAATCAATGTTCTGCAATAGAACCAATTGATTTGGCATCTCTGCCTTTTGGGAAGACGTGAGAAGGAAGCTATATGAGCACATGGGTGAATGCTTTCCTCTCACTTTGTATCAAGTAGCATGTGTTAGGTGCTGTTAAAGATCTAAAAGTTACTGAGCTCTAAGAGCATGTGGTGTAGTTGGGGGTTATGTGAACAGCCTAAATCAACAAAAGGAGAACTAATTACATGCTAATAAATACAATAGGAATTTAAAGAGGGAAAGATCAGTAGGAAATGCAATAGTTGAGCTAGGCTTCATGAAAGTAGGAGGATTGCTTATGACACATGGAGGCAGAAAATCTGAACAGGCAGAGAAGAGATGAAAGCCTCCCCAGGCAGAGGAAGGGGCCTCAATGAAGGAAAAAAAGTAGGAACAAGGATTGGTTTGGGCCACATTTTGCCCTTGAAAAACCAAGAAGAAAGTGGATTCAATTCTGCTCAAACAATACCTATTTAGAATGCTCAACTACGTAAGGTCCAAAAGAATTCAGACTGGACCTACAGAGACAAATAAATGGGATGGAAGATGATTTATTAAGGCATTCTCCTCTCCTCTCTAACAGTCTGGTGTTATTTTTTGGGAGAACTGGTTTTCATTTGTTAAACAAATATTTATTACCTGTCTACTCTATACCAGGCACTGTTGCTCGGGTTCAAGAGTAAACGAGAAGGAGTCCCAGTCCCCAGGAGTTTGTATTCTGTCTATGGAGGTTTACAGCACATGAATAAATTCACACTAATGATTTAAGCATAATTTAAAAATTGTATATTTCAGGCAAATTCTTTCATACTAGCGGTGCAGTAAAAGTAGAAGGTAGCAGGAAAAGAGGAAGACCAAACAGAGATAGATTGATTCCATAAAATAAGCCATAGCATGAGTTCATAGGAGCTGAGCAGGACAGGACATTGTGGACCTCACTCATTCATGGGGTCACGAAGAGTGGAGCAGACTCAGTAGCAACACACTCTACTCAGATTTGCGAAGAAAGTGCAGTTCTTTATTTTGTATAATGATCTGATCTTCCTCATCTACTCACCCTGCTGCATGACAATGGGCAGTGGAGGCAGAGGGTATTGTCAGACCTTTCAGTAGGTCCCTCTATATCTATAGGTTTCAATGGTCTTTTCAGGTAACTCAGTCTTCTTTTGGCAAACATTCAGTGTTTCAGATGTCTTCCTCCTTCCCCTGATCCTCCCTGCACGTATAGGATCTGGGAGTGTTACATGGTGGTGGAAGGGAAGGAGTCTCTAGTCTAGACACCCTTGCTGTCCTCTGGAGCCTCCATGTTTATAGGGGGCTGCTGGTCTTACCTGGCTCCAGGGCCTTTGGCTGGTGCCCATGAGTTAAAGCGGAGAACTTCTGGTTTCCACTGGGCTCCGTCAGGTCTTGGTGGGTTTCCTTCCTGTGCTGATCTGCCCCCACAGGGTCCTGTGTGCACTAGAGGCTGCTCTGAGTCTAGCTGTGTTTCCTCCAAGCCTTCTGAAGCCTTTTCATCAAGGTCACCTTTCCTGTTGCCATGACAGCTTCCAGCTCTGGCCCACTGCTTTCATCTCACTGGCCTTCCTCTCAATCCTGGGGCACGAAAAGACTTTTTCTCATGTTATACAGGAGGCAAGGGCAGCTCTGATAAGGTAACTCAGGCGCTCTCCATCTAACCAGCTGGCCTTGCCCCTCTCACTTTGCTGCAGCTGTTCCTGTTGCCTGGGACCACCCTGCACTTCCCCACGCAGAGTTCCCCTCCAGTTTCAACTTTCTTCTCTGTTTATATGATGCAGCCCCCCTTCAGGCAATAGGCCTGAAAGGGAGCATGTGTCTGACCTATCTCCCAATCCCTGCTTCCTCCTTTATACATTCTATCAGGGCAGAAGGGGTGGCTCTGCCATTTTCTCTTGTAGTGACTTCTACTCCATCTCCTCCTTCTTCTGATCTTCTTAGCTGGGCCAGGGAGGGAAAGTGCCTCAGAGCAAAGAAAGATCCAGAAGGTTTACTTTTCTACTTTTCTAACTCTAATTTTTGAGCATTTGAGGATTTTTTTCTTTCTTGTTTTTTTTTTTTTTTTTTTTTTTTTTTTTTTTTAAGGAGGGCATAGCTCACAGTGGCCCGTGTGGGGATTGAACCAGCAACCTTGGTGTTATTAGCACCACACTGTAACCGACTGAGCTAACCAGCCATCCCCATATTTGAGAATTTTCAAGCTAATTAGTCCAAGGACAATTCTCCCTTAGTTTCTAGCAAAGAAACCCATTCCAAGCTATTAATATGAAAGGAAGACTTTTCAGAAAAAGTCGAATGTAGAAAGTGGGACAACTGGCTTGTGAAAACAACAATCATAGCACTTGAGGTCTCTTGCTATCTTCTTTGGTCTTTATGCTTGGCCAGGATTCAACTTAAAAGTGTAAATGTGGAGCAGTACCCTTTTGAGCAGTAAGTGGGCAAGTAATTGGACCTTCACTTTACACCTAAAACCAAAACAATATCCAGACAATTCAAGAGTTAAATGTTAGAAAATTAAAGTGTAGAACAACTAGAAAAATATAATTGGATATTTATCAAATATCTGGAGGAGCAAGGACAATAGTGAACTTAGAAGTGATGGAGTGATGGCATTCATGAAGAAAATAATGGGCAGATTTGACTGTATGAAATTAACTTTTAAATTAAAATTAATTTTATCTAATTAACAGTTATCTTAGTGGTAAATTTAATTATATAATTCAAATTAATTTTTATTTTAGTTGTAATTTTATTACTATTTATTTCATTAAATATTAATTTAATTTTAAAATTAAATTTGCTTTGTCCTAACTGGCTTTTAGTGAAAATTGTCATAGATAAGTTGGATTTCGACTGATTGGTTTGGTAGAAATTGGCTAGTTTCTCCTCTCAGTGTGTGATGGTGGGAACAGAGAGAAGAAAGAAAGGAATGTGAATAATGTTGCTGGCGGCAAAGACACGATTGGTGACTAATGAGAAATGGAGGCAGGTAGGATGGAAGAGTCAAAAATTAATCTGAGGCTTTGGACCCAGGTGGCTGGGAGGGTAGTGGAACAGATTACCCCAAAAAGGAAGCAAAGGGAGAGGAGCAGGCTTGGCTACTCCAACTTAAAACCACTATGGCCATTGGTTCTCAGACTAGCCTGCATCAGAATCACCATCAGGATTTGTGAAAACACACCTTGCAGGGTCCACCCCCAGAGTTGCTGATTCAGCAGGTACGGGGTTGGAGCCTGAGCACTTGCATTGCTGACAAGTTCTCAGGTGATGCTTACCTGCTGACCAGGGAACCTCACTTTGAGAATGACTACCTGGTTTTTGGGGTGGGGATCATGGGAGGAATCCAGAATAGAGAGCCTGAAGCCCCTGGAGAAAGATCAGGACGAGAGATAAAAATAATAACTGATACCCTTTGTCCTAAAGCTTCCCATTGGGTTGCCAATAATGGGCTAAAGTAATGATCATCGCCAAGGGTGGGGGCTGAGAGAGTCTGCAGCTCTAGGGCCCTTTGTCTTTGACCTGAGTGGCTGCTTCCATTTACCCGACTGCATACAAATGTTTTCATTTCGCTTATGTAAGCAGTGATATGAAAAACTAGAAAACGTTGAAAAGCACTGATTTATTGAGTGCTTGTTCTGTGGCAGGCTGAAGTGATATCTCCATGAGCTCAATGCTATTACTGTCTAGATTTAAGACAGAAGAAATGGAGGTTTAAAGGTTAAACCACTTCAATGATTCATTTCAATGTCACATGGCTACTAATTGGCAGAATCAGGATTAAAGCTCTGCCTCGCCCATTTCCAGACCTTGAGTTTCTAATCATTATTCCTTTTAAAGGATTTGAATGGTATCTGCAGAGAGGTGATATTTAAAACAATGAGCAAGGAAGAGAGTTTAGAGAGAAATGTTCATGTACCTTGAGAAACACCTACATTTAGGGGATGAGGGGAAGAAATTGAGTCCTAGAGTATGTCACAGACATGAAAGGAGAATGCATCAAAAAAAAAAAAAAAAAAAAGAATTCTGCTAGTGTCATATGCCTTGGAGCTGTCAAGAAAGAAAAAAGACAAAGAAAAGGTCACTGAAATTTTCAGACTAAGGTCATTGTCGATCTTTAAAGAAACTTTAATTTCACCAGAGAAATAAAGATGAAAAGCATTTTAAGTGTTATAGTTATCAATTGCTCATTAACAAACAACTCCAGACACAGTGTATTAAAATAATAGCATCGTTCATTGTTTCTCCCATGTCTGTGAGTTGATTTGGCTCAATTGGGTGGTTCTTCAGCTCCACATGGTATTGGCTGGGTCACTGGGAAGATGCAGTCATCTGGAGGCTTACTTAGCAGGAACATCCCAAATCGCTCACTCACGTGATTGGCAGTGAGTGCTGGTTATGGACTGAGAGCTCAGCTGGAGCTGTTGCGCGAAGAGTATTGTTTATCCTCCACATAATTTATCCGTGAGGACTGGGCTTCTAACAGCATGGCGGTGGGATTATAAGAAGATATATACCAATACATAACAATCAAAGCTATAGATCTCTTAAGTCTTAAGTCCCAATTTTTTAATTTAAATAGCATTATTTCAACCATGTTCTGATAGTAAAAGCAATCCACAAGGCCAACCAAGATTCAAGGGTTGAGAGGAGTAGTCAAGAATTTGAGGCCATTTTTCATTCACTACAACGTAGGTGTGAGAATGTGGATATAGCTAATATAGACTATTTACCATTCAAGAAATATTATAATAAAGAGAAAAAGAGAATAATGGTGTTTGTTTGAGAGCACAAAGATTTTACGGAAAGGCTTTTTTAGGCTATAGGTTAGAATATAGATTATGTAGTGCAATGGGCCAATATTACCATAAACTTGCAGTTTAAAACCATGAAAATTATTATCTCACAGTTTCTTTGGATCAGGAGTCTAGGCATGGCCAAGCTGGGTCCTCTGCATTAGGATCTCACAAAGCTGCAATCAAAGTTTTAGTTGGGACTGCAGTTTCATCTGATGCTCAACTGGGGAAGGACACACTTCAGGCTTTTGTGGCTTTTCACAGCATTCAGTTCCTTGCAGGCTGTTGGACCAAGGACCATAGTTTTGATGGCTGTTGGATGGAGACCACTTTCAGTTCCTTGCCATATGAGAATTCCAAATTTGCTTTCTCAAAGCCAGCAAGAGGGAGTCCGTCCTCACAAGACAGGCATTATGTATCATGTACATCCTATTGTCTCTGCCATATTCTAATTGTTACAGAGCAACTCATAGGTCCCACCACACAAGGTCACGAATACCAGGGAGTGGGGATTATAGGAGCCACCTTAGAATCTGTCTTAAAAGACTTGAATTTGCTTACAGACTGGAAGGCAATGGCCAGAAGAGAAGAAAAATCAGTCTTCAGATAGGTCAGGAATGACTGATGGAGAGGGTTTAAGGTCACATGTAAGTTAGATTTGGAGAGGAGGACTTTTTTATTTTTACTATATAGGAAGAGGGAAGGAATCAAAGAACATCAGAGAAGGTTTAATGTGTGAAAGGTTCCAAGAAAGCTCAGATCAGTGTCCCTCTGTCTTCCTGGTAAATAGGATGTGAGGTTGTTTACTGGGTCTGAGAGTTGGGAAACCCATGCTTTCAGGAAGGTGGAACGTATTTGAAATAGGTACTATGGGCAATGTCATGGATGTTGCTTAGAAGTGAAAATAGGGAATAAAAAGGATAAAAGGATAGTAAATAGCTGACCGGGCCAGCTTAGGTTGTTTAACGTGAATTGATTAAGAACTATTGGTCAACCATGGTAAGGACAATGTTGAAATTGTTGATAATGGTATTTAAGCTATGTATGGAGGCAAATGAAGGGAAGGATATGTAAAACAAACAAACAAACAAACAAACTAAAAGAAACAACAGTTTAAAAGGTGGGAGATTCCCATGATGGCAAATAGCAGTTTTAATAAGACTAAGAGAGTGGTATAATAAGAGAATGTTAAAAATTCTTAATCTTATTTGAATTTCCAATAAAATTTGAAACACTCTCTCCTTGAAAACTTCTCCCTCCCTTGCTTTCCATAACATTCAGTGTTTGGCTTTCTTCCTTCTTCTCTGTCATCTTGATCTTGATCAGCAACTCTTGCTCCTCTGTTCATCCTCAGGGTTCTTCTCTAGGCCTTCTCTTCTTATCCTCTCGGGGTGATTTCATCCATGCCCATGGACATAATTCTCTAAAGGCTGCCAGCTTCCAAAAGTTACATTTCTAGGCTAGGTTTTCTCAATAGTTTCAGCCATTGCCCAACTGCCTGTATGTCCCACAGGCTAAAGCTAGACATTCAAAAATAGAAAAAATCATTTCTCCCTCTCTCCTTCCCCTCTCCTTCCTTCAGTGTCCCCTATTTCAGGGAATGGCACCAAAACCTACTTGTTTGCTTAACTAGGAAACTCAGTGTCATGTTCAACACTACCCTTTTCTTCATCCCATACCTATCCATAATACTTTACCACTTTTCTCCTTTCTCTATTGCCCCTCTTTACTCCAGCTACCATCATATTTTGTCAGATTACTCCATTAAGCACCTATACTGCCTCACTACTTCTAATATTGATCCTCTATAATCTGCTTTCCTCCTTGTAGCCAAAGGGAGCTTGTAAAATGCAAATCTTATTATGTTAAAACCCCTATCCTGACACACATGCACTACTTAAAATCCTTCTTTGACTTCCTATTGTGCATAGAATAAGTCATAGGATATGATTTACTGAGAACTTATTTGGTGATAGGCACTAGAATTCACATTATACACTTTAAAGAACAAATCCCTTAGCATGATTATTTCAGGACCTTCATTGCCTGGTCCTAGTGTAACCCTCCAGCTTCATTGCTGTGTATACCTCTCTCTTTACCTGGCTCATTCCAACGCACCCTTCAGGAATCAGCTTAGAGGTTACTGCCTCCAGGAAGTCTCCCTTATCCTGGGTTCAATCTGACTTATGGCACATGAAGCTAGCATATTATACAGTATTAATCTTCTCATTTGTCTGTCTCCAACACTATTCTATCTTATTGATTATTGTACCTGTAACGTCTTTCATAGCACCTGTTTCATAGTAGTTGCTCGATAAATATTGATAGAAGAAATGAATTAATCTTGGAGTTAAAACAATTCCAGGCACTGATCAAGTTTAAAGGAGTGGCTCCATTTGTGTGTGGCTCCACACCTTCCTTTGTTCCACTTTGACAATTTTTTTTTCACATTTTAAAAATTTCTAATACTCAATTTTAAGTTTTATTATGTTGTGAAGTTATACAATCCCCTGCTATTACCCACAAATCTTCGGTAGAGTCCACAATGTATGAGTGCTTTGAGTGAAGAGTGTTTGGGAAGAAGTTGTATTTGTAATCTGGGTGATTAAAATGCTCAGATAAAGGGTCAAGTCAAGTAAAGATGTGAGGAATGAGAGATCTAAAATTGTGTCAAAGAGAAAATGGTAGCTGGAGGTGACAAGACAAAAAAACATAACCCCAGTGAAATTCATGGAGACACTGGGCTAGTCAGAGAATTTTCCAGAACATATGAGCTGGGGATTTGCGCCAATTTTATTTGACTCTCAAAGCACAAAATGACCCCAGTTGACACCAGATTGTGAAAATCAAGCATATGTCTATGATTATCTTTCTCATTAATATTATGACTGCAAACCATTCAGCATTGTTTTAGCTTCACAGAGCCATAGAAGGGACGGGACGGAAGGATTATCAATACATCCTGGTAAAGACTACATTTTTGAGGACATTCAAACAGAACTTTTGTGGGTGAGATAGCTTTTAAACCTTTGCAGAAGAATTCAAAGGAAGGCATGCTCTACACTTGACAGAATGTAAATTTTGGTGGTGTAGAATGCACAGGATACCTATTTTTTGTTTATTGTCAACTAAATGTATGTCTTTCCTCACTTCCCTTTTTTCATAACTCCATCTCTTTGTTAGTTTAGATGCAGCATGCCTGGGCATTGTTGATACTTGTTGCCTGGGATCATATCCCATTAGACCACAATGGTAGGAGGGGTTTCTGAGAAGGCAGGATCCTGCTTGGAGACTGGCATGGGAGGTGGGCGAGGGCAGCGGTTCTCAAAGTGAGGTCCCCAGATAAGCAACATCAGCATTGCCTGGGGTAATGTTAGCTAGAAATGTGAATTCTTGGGCCCCCATTCAAATCTACTAAATCATAATCTCTAGGGGTGGGGTGAGTAATTTGCGTTTTCTCAAGCCCTTCAGGTGATCCTGACACAGGTGAAAGTTTGAGAACCAGACTGGCCTATGATTTTGCCTGAGTAGTTTACTCACCACAAGTGATAGGTGCTTAAGATTAATTTTCCACTCTATTCTGCCAAAAAGCTTTACTAAGATGGCTTTGGATGTTAGAGTCTTTAAGTAATGATAAAAAAAAAAAAACCATATTTTTAGAATACTGAATGGTAAGTAGCCTGAGAAAATATAATGTCTGCCAACCAGGCTCTTTGATTTGGAACACAATTTGGTTGACAAATTTCAGGGAGTACTTGCAGCAGAGCAGGGGGTGCCTGCTACTTCTCTATCTTCCACCTTTACTATCCCACATCTTGAGTTTCTGTCATTATTTTTCTAGTACATGCTATAAAACTCATCCCACTTCCTTTTTACCTTCACCACACTCATTCACAACACAAATGAACCTCAGTTTACCTATGTTAAGTGTCTGGGTTTCCTCTAAGCTCCCAAGCTGCCTTTCTCCCAGCATTTTGCTCCCACACGATTAGAGATTAAGCTATGTTTATGTGTGTGCTCCTCGACTCACAATTAGTTTCTCTGTTGAGAATAGGTATGGAGGAGTGATGGATAAAAATTGATGACAGTTACTTTCACCCAGAAAGTAACTGGGAGGCATGAATTCAACAAATATTAATCATTATCCTTTTGTGTGCTGTGCAATGAGAGAAGAAGAGATACATATAAATAGCTAAAATACAATATGATAAATGATACAATAAGGGAGCATTTAAAACGTAAAAAACTAGATGAGGAGCAATTAATGGGGTGGAAGAAAAGCAAACAGGGAGTGGTACAAAAAGAAAGTAGCACTGGCCCTGGTGCTCATGGTCCAGTTCAACAGCTAGACCACTGTGGGAAGGGGCTGGCAGGTAAGGGAGGCCTCAGGAGCCAAGGCTTGCAGATATGACAGGTATGTGGGGAATATGCCATGGTAGTTCGGTGTGGCTAATATATAGGGAACAAAGCAAACGTGGCTGCTAACAAAAGTGAATCACACTCTAAGATCAGGCTATGAAGGCCCCTTCCTTACTCTTGTAAATATTTTGATATAATCAGTTGTCGTGCAGGGGACCCTGCTCGTTGTGCCATTTGTCATGTGGGGCGTCCGGCAGGGCGGCCTGCGGGGTGTAAGGTGGGGTCTTTGGTCCCGCTCCCCACATAAGAATGTAGGACATGGTGAGGCCAAAAAGGAACACCCACGGAGCCATAGGTAGGGGAGTCATACTACTATATTATCGCTGGCGGCATCCGCCTCTCTGCAATCCGCTCTTGCTAGCCCCCACTCTCTTCTGCTAGCATAGCCACAGCAGTTATATTAGTGGCCAATGGCTTACGGGTTACAGCTGACGGCCAACTAGCCACAGCTGATGGCCATCTGATCACTGGGCTCAATGGCCATTTACTACCCGAGCCAGCACCTTTCTATTGTGAGGCCGAGAGCCTGGAAACAGTTTTTTGGGGCTTTGTCCCCACATCAGTGTTTAACGGACTACACTGAGAACAGTTTCAGTTGAGTAGTGGGATAAGAATAAAAGTTTAGTGTATCGACTGGGACATGGACTATAAAGAAGGGGTGGTCATTTGAATAATTGATTCATAGGAGAAAATAGTTTTTGCTGTCATAATCAAAATATAACAAAACAGAGCCTATGACATATAACTATGGGATTTTTATTTATAGCTCTGGTGCTGTGCAAAAGAAGCTTCAAGTGAGTGTCAATGTACCTATAAATAATAATTCACCTCATTGAACTGGAGTTCCACTCAGATTAATTTTCCTAGATCTGTCTTTCTTCCCTGCTAAGATCCTAGAAGCTTGGACAATTTTTGAGACATGTCCTTGAAATTGTAACGTGTTAGAGCTTTGGCCATTGGAGACATGATGAGCACAGGTCTTGTGAGAAGGCTGCAAATGTTTGGAGCCATGGGAGAATTATCCTTGTGTTACTGGCACTGCGGTGGGGTGGTGACCTTCCGTGCTTATTCCCAAACCCTATGCTGCTAAACCCTACGATGACAGGCAACCCAGAAACCATACTCCCCATCTTCCACAGCCCTGCAGAGACAACTAAGAATTCTGAATGAGTTTATTTCTAAATAGGATAGAGTGGAATTTACTCTCACACAGATTTTCACCACGATTATAATTCCTAATTTTTATTTTGCATGCCAATATACCAGGCATTCTACATATCTTATTGTTTCCAACTTGATGTGCTTTCTTTTAGGTATTTTATGGCTTCTGGTCTTACATTCAAGTCTTTAACACATTTTGAATTAATTTTTGTGTATAGTATAAGACAGTGGTTTAGTTTCATTCTTTTGCATGTAGTTGTCCAGATTTTCCAACACCATGTATTGAAGAGACTCTTCATTTTATGTTCTTGGATGATTTATTATTAATTTGTTGTCCACATATAAGTGGGTTTATTTCTGGACTCTCAGTTCTGTTCCATGGGTCTGTGTGTCTTGTTTTTCTGGCAGACCTTGAGTAAGTAGTTTTGGAGGAGGTGCAATGTAAGATTTCCTATGAGAAGTAAGATTTGAATGGAGAAGGCAGAGGAAAGAGTATATGCATATATGCAAAGACACAGATGAGGAAACATTCAGGCAGTTTGGGGCATAAAGTAGAGCATAACAAGTAATCTGATAGATCTAGAAAATATGGTATGAATAAGACAGTGGAAGATAAGGTTGGGAAAATTCTTTCAACTGTATTTAGAGGGATGTGAACATCATGTTCTGGACTTCAACATTTCTTGAAGTAGACAATGAAGAGAGTCTCCAGAAGAGATAGCAGTCAATGGAGATATTTCTATATTTAAGAAAATTTATAGGCTGAGGGGATAGGCTAATTTAAAGGTGATATTTGAAGATACAAGACAGAGGGAAATTGGGGTCAAGGATGGAAACTTAGAAAATTCTTCTGAAGTCAGGAAAGAAAAATTACAAGCATAAGTGAAGATAATGAGAAATTTGGAGGTAAAGTGGATTCATACCAGACAGCCCCGGTCTCAGTGAAGGGAGGGTGAGATTGTTGCAAGTGAAAGATGGGAGTGAGATGAAACAGCTTTGGGAGGGAGAGCCATTGCTGCAGATGATGAAACAGTCTCAGGGTTATCAAATGACTTGCCATGAAGGTGGTGTAAATACAGCACATAGGCCAATAAGTAAAGTACCTAGAAAAATTCCTGGCAGACAATTAATTGGTGCTCAGTAAATGTTTGACCCCCTTTTAGTTTTCTTACCGGGTCTGTGAATATGGCCTCTTCTCAGGCCAGAACCCACAGGTCAGTTGCTGCTCTGCCAACGTGTTCTCTCTCCATGGCCTCCCCCTTTCCTTCACGTGGTCTCCCAGGCACTGCTCCATTCCCAACCATTTTGCCTTCCACTTTCCATATTTCAGAGACTGGCATCTCTCCATAAATCCCAGTCTCAGTCTGTGACGTCAGTTTTGAGTAAATTTCATGTATCCTTTAGTCTGGGCCCCTTTATATGCTTGATGACTCACATAGCTTCTTGAAATCCTATTTATAGAAGTAGACATTTGAGAAGTGGCAAGATGGGTTTGATTATAGATGCTAAGTCAAAGATTTACCTCAAACCCAACAAAATAAATGAAGCTGGAGTGAAGCTTCTACTTGGCATTTAGCAGGGCTGGCAGAAATTTCTCCGGGACAGCACATGGAAGAGTAAGTGAACAGCACTTTCTGAAGTATTACCAGGAGCTCTGAGCTACAGAGTCTGCCAAATCAGGCTGCTAACCGGATGGAGAAAACTTGGTGTGAAAATACATATAAATGTTACATATCTGTGTGAGCATATTATATGTACCTATATATAGTCATCTAAAGCTGGCAATGAAAACATCAACTCTGTACTTTTTTGGCTTACTTAAACTGCGTAAAAATAGAGAACAGTGTGCACGCCACTGCTAGTTAGAGGGTGTGTGCATATCCCATGGAAGTCTGTTAAGTATCTTACAGTGTGACTGCCTGCTTTGTCCGGAAGCCAGAGGCCAGCTCTTGTGTCATGGTCTGTGTTGATTTACTAGGGATGATTTCAAGGAGGGCTTTATGCTCAGGCATGATTTATGTGGCAGGGAAGAAAGAAGAGGCTTCTTGACGTAAGAGCCCAATAAATGTGTAGGTGCTGGTGAGGTGGGGACAGGGAGTCTGGGGTGTATATCTTCACATGCATTCAATGTATATACAAACACACAAACACTGCCATCCATTTCATGCATTTTTGATAATTTGTAGAATTTGAGACAAAACTTTCTGGTGATTATAAATGTAAATTGTCTCATAATTTAATTGTAATTTAACCTAATATTACTTGATATCTGTGCCTTCTCATAAATAATTTGTTCAACAAACATGTATTGAACATCTGTAATGTGCCAGGTACCATATTGGACCCTGGGCATACAAAGGTGAATAAAGCAGAGTTCCTCCCTTTGGGGAGCTTACAATCCAGTGAGTGGGACAATGAAAAATTATTCTCCAATGTTATTGAGTGCTGTAGCGTTGGTTTATGCAAAGCCTTTTTGGAATCATAGAAAAAAATGTTCTAGTTACTTTGCTGTATAATAAATTAGTCCAGAACTTAGTGGCATAAAGCAACCATGCTGTTATTCTCACAGATACAGTGGGTTAGAAATGTAGTGAGGGCACAGAAGAGATGGAGAAGAGATGGCTCGTTGTGTTCACAGTTTCTGGGTTTCCACCTGGGAAGACATAATGTAGAGGACAGCCGACTGAGTGCATACATATGACCTATCCATAGAGGTAGGTTTTCTCACAGCATGGCAGCCTCAGGCTTCAAGTGCATGTCTTCCAGCAAACATGGTGGGAGCCACATCACGCTTTATGACTCAGCCCCATAAGGCACTAGTATCATGTCTACCCTGTACTATATTGGATGAAACAGCTATAAGCCCACCCAGTAGAAAGGGGAAGGGAGATGGACCCTAAATCTCAATGGGAGGAATGTTAAAGAATTCCGTGATCATTTTTAAAAATGGCTGTGAAAAGGGAGTGCCTTACTTGCTTGGGGAGTGAGTCAAGCATTCACTGAAGAGATGGTATTTGGGCGGCGTCTTGAAAGAAGCAAAAGTTTGCCAGAAGTGGAGTGGGTGAGGAGTGATTCCTCAGAGGGAACAACATTTTTCAGGCTCACACATACACAGGGAATACAGAAAGATAGAAGAAGGAATACAGGGATGACTCTGAAGTGGACCAAGAATCAAAGGAAAATCTATCTCATTGCTGTCCGACACCCTGAATACATCAACACGTCTGAGCTGTTAATTCAACAGTTGTCCACTGGTGGTTAAATCACATACATTTATTTGGGAAATCACTGTGGAGCAGATGGGTTTAAAATGAAGGGAGTACTTTTTCTTTCACAAACAAGTAACACTTCCTCTTTGTCGGGTACCATAGTAAAAACATGGCAATCTTAACTCAGTTCTTACCACATCCCTACAAGGTAGCTGTTGTTATTATCTCTCATTTACAGATTAGGAGATTGAGTCCCAGAGAGATTAAGTACCTTGACCAGGGTCACACATCTGGCCAGTGGCAGCCCTAGGATTCTAAGCAGGTAGTCTGGGTACAGAGTTTGGACACCTCACCACTACGTGAGGTTACCCCTCAGACAGGGGGACCTGGACTTTGGTCTGTATGGCAACTGGGAGCCACTTGAGGCATCTGTAAGGACAATAAGTGTGATCTAAATGTGTTGACATGGCTCATGTAGCTAATTATTGGCTGAGCCAATAAGAAAACAATGTTCTTGCTTCTCAGTTCAATGTTCTTTGCTATTTCCCAAAGCTCTTATGTCTGGAGAGATTATTTGATAGTTTATCACCACTTCTGAGTCTCTTAAATGATGACTTAAGAGCCTGGGCTTTTGAAGAAGAAGCAGGCAACGTGGTATGTTGTGCCCTGCCACTCAGGATTTATCTGCAAGGTACTCCCCAGTTTAGGTCAAATCAGGTGACTTACCTACAAGAGACGTTTCAAGGCTACTCTACAACAATGCAAAGCTCTTTTCTGTAGTTTGACTCTCAAAGACAAAATGCAGTATGTAATTAGAAACAGTTTAATTTCTCCATCAATTCAGCTCTGTGTTTTACTGCCATGAGCTGTGGATGACCTAATATCTTGCTGCATGGTGTGGTGCCATTGGAATATGCATGCTGACGTTAGGACAGACAGCATTAATGTAGGCAATATTATACCTGAATGAAAACACCATTATGTTAGCCAAATGAAAAAATGGCTGTATCAGCAGAGTATTAGGGATGGAGGCCGAGTAAAAGAACATTAACCTTGCACTCAATTTTAGTCTTGCATCTCTGACTCCCTCGGGGGGAGGGGGGCACACTATAATGGCTACCTCTGAAAAATGCTAGGACAATTGGCAGCTTAATTTTGGGTTTTGAAGAAGTGATTTTAAATGGACATTGTGCTAATCGTTTTCTATAAAAAATGTAAACCTTTTACTTTGTGATGACTTTACACTTTGAGATATATTAGAAAGTGGTAGGGATAATAAAAACAATAAAACCATTGTCTCAAAAATGTCTACCAAGCAGACTCAAAAAGACTGGACTAAGTTAAGTTGATCATTTTGAAACTGAAGGTGGTTTAAAAGAGCAAAGCAGTACTTTTCAAATTTGTATATATAGTCTATAAAGACATGTCGAGGGATAACAGTCCGGCTCATTTTGGCAGGAGATAGGTATCAGTGGCCTGGAACTTGATGGGACAAAGTCATTGCCCTTAATTTTACAGGTCATGTCTGGTGAGCTTAAGTGGCCACACAAAATATATACAGAGGGTGCCAAAATACTGTATACACATTTTAATAAAGGAAAAAACTATTAATTATAATACTCAATATAAACCAATAACAAAAGATGAACACAAGTCATGTTTGACTTCTGCAATTACAAGAGGTGCTCAAAGTGGTTACCATCAGCGTCCAGACACTTCTGATTATGGTGAACAACTGCTTGAGCATAGATAACATCTCTCAAAATGTGCATACATTTTTTTGGCTCCCCTGGTATTTTTGGTGAGTTTTCTGAAAAACAGTTAATCAAATAAACAACTCGAAAAACGATGCTTTCTGCATATATGTATTTCATCAAGTGTCTTTTTTCTTTAACGAAATGATCTGCACGGACCCCTAAGCTGACTCCATATTGCCCTCCAGCTGACAGCAGAAATGGAGAAACCATCTAGCACTGGCTTGCCAATCAGACCAATGGCCAGCAAAGGGACCCCCCTTTTTTTTTTTCACTTCCAGAGCCCATTACACTTTTTTTCTTTTTCTTTTTTTGGGGGGTGCAGAGTGAAAGAGAGCTGAGAGTACACATTTGTATGCCACAAGCCTTCTCTACTTAAAAGGAGAGTCACATACACTGTACTTGGGAAAGCTAACGAGAATTTTCACTGATTTCAAAGACTTAGTAGTGGGAAATTTTATTTACAAATATTAAAAAATTCTTGATTTTGTGGCATTAAGGTGACATGAAGACATCAAATATTCTCTTCTAGATTAGAAACTATTAAGTACTTATTCAGGTCTATTACAGACATTTTAATTCTCTTCAGAATATCTTTCTTGCTGACAAAGCTAGGGTGTCACTAGCAGTGGAATAGCAAAATGTTCGCTTAGATGGGCCTAAAGCATACATAAAAGGGAATAAATATTGGGCATTCCTTTTTATTTGTAAGTTATCTTGATAAGCAAGGGTTGAAGAAGGGTGTATCATGTGGCCAAAACATTCAAATTATCACTGGTCTCCAGCACTTACTCTGCAAGTTTCTCATACGGATTAAAACTGTGCTTCTAACATGGTTATTTCATGCTGGGATCATACATGGGCTGAGTTTTGGAAAGGAGTTTGTTTTACTTTGTGAACTGAATTGCTTATAAGAAAATGAGGCTATTTTTGGATTCTTTTTTATTCTATTAATGTCAGCTCTATTGAAGTTCTTTGATTCTTCCACACTGTTGCTTAGAAACATTTTATTAAATATTGTCAGTGCTTCAATCTGATCTGATTTAAAATGTTACTTTTTTCTGTCACTGTAAAATGAGTTTCTTTGCTTTGTCATTTTTTTATAGTAACTGCGTTCTACGTTATTTATAGTTATTAATATTTTATTGACAGAATGAGAGGTCAGGGTGAGTCAGTGTCTCTGGTATATCTATTTTAAGGGCATTGGGTGGGAGTTGGTCTGGAAAAAGTCTGTGATATGCAAAAACAGTAATGATGGGGTAATCTTAACATTCTTCATCTGTGACCTTTAGAACTTAAGAGTAGACAGATGGGAGGTTCAAAAGCCCCATTTCAAATTCCTTCCAACCACCCCTCCTTGGTACAATTGCCTATCACCATCTGCCTGAAATTCCACCATTAGTGGTATTTCTTTGATCTTCTTTAAAAAGTTATCAGTTTTAAATTTAGGCAGAGATTTGTTGAATAGCTGGATGAGCATCAGACTTAGTAGAAATGCTGTATAAGATAGGAAGTTAGTGAAAACAGAGGCATCAGGAATGGCGGGGGGAGACATTGAAAGGGAAGATAGAAAACTGACAAAACAAGATTACATATTTCACCACCTCCCACCCCTGATATGCTTAATTTGGCCTGATTTTCTCAAAAAACTACTTCATAAAAGGATTAATTGGGCAAATAACTCAAGTTAAACCTGAACTGCAAATGTGGAAAAACACCAAATACTATCTTTAAAAGTAAAATCCAACTCATACCTTCTGATTAGTGAACCACCATTTGTTATTATAGCTACATTTCAAATTAGTGTATATACATACATACATATATATACATATATATACACATACATATATACACACACACATATATATATGTATATATATATATGTGTGTGTGTATCACTGATAGAAATGATTTTAGGTAACTTAAAATTGTTACCTTAAGACTTAAAGCTTATTTAAAACCAAGTGAAATAAAACTTCCCAAATGGTCACTCCAACTAAATACACACACACATTTCACGTTTATATAGTGATCCCTGTACTTCATGCTTCCTGTTAGATAAAGGGCATTGTCCATGTTATACCATGGACTTGATTATTCTGATTCTGATACTTTGTGTAATATGCAGTTCTCACTATTTCAGAATCTCCTATCCAGCCCTAGGTCTAAATTAATAGCTAGCAGCTACATCTAATACCAATGTTTTATAATTAAAAAGCTAGTTATTATAACATTAAGTAAGACTTCTGGAAAGGGTCAAGTTTTATGGGCAAACTCACAATAGTTAAGGAAGGACACCTTGTTCATTTATGAAAACATTTCTAATTGAGAGCTGCTAACGGGCACAGGCTAGGAAGAAAATATTCAAATTAGTTGTAATTTGATTGTATCAGTATCACTTCTAAAAACAAATACATCTTAGCCATGATTCAGGCAGCAAAAGCTAACAATAAGTTGGTGTGGAATTACTGTTTTTGCCCATATGTATGTGAGTGTTTGAAGCAATCTGGTTGTATGATTAGGCACAAGTCCAATTTTGAAATACTATAGTTTAAAATAGTTATGTGGGAAACCACTGGAAATGTGCCTCACCCTCTGAGAGATTTCAACCTGTTCAATCAGTACATTTCCCCCGTGATATTTGACGTTTATACTTTATTTATTATTAAAATTTATTGGGGTGACAGTTGTTAGTAAAGTTACATAGTTTTCAGGTGTACAATTCTGTAACATATCATCTATAGATCACATAGTATGTTCACCACCCAGAGTCGGCTTCTTTTTATTTTCTCTGTTGTTTCAGTTGATTACCAGGGTCAGTGCCCTTACAGCTGGTGAGTCTGAAAAAGACTTGTCCTTTGGCACCTCTCGTGAGGTGGCTTGCTTATAAAGCCTGACATACTGAAAATAGATGTTTCAAATCTGGCTGGGACTTCTGGAAGTTTTTTGTTTTGTTTTGTTTTGTTTCTCTAGCAGCAATTGTCATTCCCGTGATTCAAGTTCTCCAGTGGCACCCCATCTAAAATGGAAGTCACAGTTCTTAAAATTGCTGACAAGCGCCTATGAGATGGACCTCTCCTCCCCGGTCTTACCTCCTGCTGCTCCCCCATCACCAGCTCACACTGGATCCTTGCTGTTCTTGGATCACATCAAGCGCTCTCCTCTCAGGGATTTTGCACTTGTTCTTCCCTTGGCCTAGAAAGTTCCTCCTTCAAATATCCACTCTGGCATACTCCCTCAATTCCCTCAGAATTCTCGGTTCAAATATTACCTTATCACTGAGGTCTTCATAGAAAGACCATTCTACGGAATAGGGACTTGTCCCCATACATCACACTTCCTTTTCTCTTTGCCCTGCTTTATTTTTTAATCTTAGTGCTCATCACCATCTGATAGCGTACATATTTATGTGCCTATTGTCTGTTTCTTTCCCCTAGAATATTAACTACACGAGGGAAGGGGATTGGTTTTGTCAGATGCTGTATCTCCAGTGCATTCCTGGTAATAGCACACATGCAGTAAATATTTGTTGGAAAAGTTAAAGAATTGTTAGGTTTGATGCCTTTGGTCTGATGCAACTTGTTATGATTGTAACAAGTCTTGGACTTTGACCAGTTAAGAGGAGGTCTCTGTGTGGATGCGTGCAAACTTACAAGGGTTTTAGTAATAATTTCTAAAGAAATCTCTCTCTGTGTGTGTGTTTTTGTGTGCGTGGGAGAGAGAGAGAGAGATACAGAGACAGAGACATACACACTTACAACAGGTTATATTGTTATAACTTTCTACACTATTCTACTGATTTATTTTCTTTATAGCCTGATAATTTTCTAAAATTATCTTATTCAGTTGGTTACATGTTTACTGTCTGTGCTGACTAGATTATAAATCGCATTATGGCAGGGACTCTGCCTTATTCACTGCTGCATTTCCAACACCCATAATAGTACTTAGCAGATGTGTTAGTAGGCAATTAACAACATTTGTTAAATGAATGACGATTATCATTATCATCATCATTATTTACTATGGTATCATATATTTATTTCAGTATGTTGATATATATTCTTCATATTGATTTATAAGAAGATGAATAGAGGCGAATGGAGAACAACAGTACAGGCAACAAAGAGGCCAGGTGTCTGTGACCACCTGGCTGTGATAGGGTTTGTATATGACCCAGTGAGTTGAGGCAGGGTGGTCTATAAACTCGCTGGTAAGGATAGCTGTCTAATCAGTTGGACTTAGACACTCTGGCATGAAATTTTCAGGCTTTCAGACTTCCTAGTGATGACAAATGTACAAATCTATCAAAATGCTAGGAGGACCATGTGCAGCGGCGTGAAGATACGAAGAGCTCAGCTGTGTATGCATTACTTATCTTACTGCATACCTTAGACATTTATCAGCCATTCCTAATTAAGTAGGAAAAGTCCTGGAGGCATAACAAATGGAAATGAAAATTGCATTCATGGGTAAATACTTTCATGAATCTGAGATGAACAGGTTTAAACAAACCCAAGACAGTCTAACTTATCGGGATGCTTTCATCGAGTATAAATAGGACATCACAGGAGGTAGGGCCAGCAGTTCTTTAGGTGGCAGAACTTCCATTTCTGTTCTACACCACACCAGAATGATCATGAGTCATTCGTGATAGAGATCAGTGATTCCACTTTTCGGACAGTGTTTGTTTGCTGTTCCCAGGAACTACCTTCTCTCTTTTCTCAAGAGGGCATTTAGGACTTGAAACTCTTTCCCTCGGCTTGTTTCTTGGGAACTGTTCATTTGCAGAGTAGCTGCAGTGCCCTGTGCCAGTTTGGCAGCGGGGTGAAAGCTCCCTCTCACATTCTCCCAAGAATACGTGCTAGCTCTCCACTGACTTCTAAATGATGACTGTGGCTACAGAAGCCAAACACTTTATTCCAATGAGTCCTCATTTCTATGGCTATGAAAGTCTCCTGAAAGAGTGACAGAAAATAAGGGCAGATTGTTCTCAATTTCTTAATTAATTGATGTAAAATGTTTAAAAAAAAAATCCACCCTCCGAATCCACTCTCAGTTGATTATCTTCACTCTCTCTCTCCTCTCTCCCTGCTTCCCTCCACCCCCCCTTCTCTCTCTCTCCTTCCATTGGAACTAGAGCAAATACCACTGGTTGCCCCCCAACTACTATCTATTTGTACAGCCCTCTTTTCTATTATAACTCTGATTTTTGCTCACCACTCTTAATAGTTGTGGATTTCAGAGGAGATTGGCTCTATCAATAGAGTGTTTATTATGATTCATGTAAGCCAGTGACTGATTTTGGGATGGACATTTCACTCAGTCCTGGAAAATTAAATGTAAGAGGAAGTCTGCTGTGTGTACTTATGAGAAAGATTTCCTTTCCTTAAAATAAAATACAACAAATATACAAACAAAACTAAGAATAAATAGTCTTTTCACATTTTCAGTTTCCAAATGGTAAGCATGAAGAGACAAGACATGTGGTTGCTTTTGTTGCCTAGAGACCATGAGGGAACCTAACTGAAGGACCAAGGAAAAAATTGCTCTGTTGAAGGCTGGAGAAAAATCTTAGTACTCAATTATTTTAATTATTTAATCATTCTGGGAAACTCCCTCCTCTAGGGTTCTTGTTATGTGAGGAAAAGGAGTCTTAATGGTGTTTAACTCATTTTGAGTTGAGTTTTCTCTTACCAGCAGCCAAAAGCATCCTAACTAAGCCATTTCATTTCTAGTTGTTTGTACAACATGTCTTTTTAATTCCCATCTCTTCATTGGTTTGGGAACTCTTCAATAACGGTAAGACTTTCTAGTAATTAATAAGCCAGGTATCAAATATGATGAGTCTATTTCCAGCAGAAGACAAATTAATGATTCTATTTTTAAGTGCTAGCAAATTCAGTGACATGTGCATTTTATTTTAAATATATAAAACTCCATTGTATATGCTCATATCTCAGCAGGCTCTTAAAGTCCTGCTATGTGAAGGAATCCAAAGACAAGACAATATTTACTAATTCCAAATGTACTGAGAAAAACAATCTGTCAAAGTACGTGGTTATATACATAGACATGTCAGTCTTGAGCTAAAAAGGACTTTTAAATGAATCACAACATTAATAATGAGAATTGTTCCAAATATTCTATTTTCTTTATGTTCTCCTTCCTATTTCTGCTAATGACACTATAATTCTTAGTCATCGAGGCTTAAAATCTTCAGTTTATTTTTGGTTCTTCCCTCTCTCTTGCTCCAGAAACAATCTGTTGCCAAGCTCCTGATGATACCATCTTAAAAATAGCTCTTACATTCCTTCCATTTATTCCCCCTTTGCTGCCTCTAACATAGTTCATATCTTCATCAAAGGCCTTCTGAACGGCTCTACAGAGAGCCTCCACTTTCTCTCCATTCATCTTTCTAAAGCAGAGGCCTGTCAGGTTGACTCTCTCCTTGGTTAGTCCACGTTGCCCAAGGATAAAGCCCAAGCTCTGCACACTGGCATTCAGGGTCCCAAGAGCGGGCTCCAACCAACTTCCCAAACTTCTCACCATTGCTGCCTCACATTCTACATGATAGCCAAAGAGAAGGTCTTTTATTGTTCTCTATCGCCTTGACCCCTCATCTTACATTGAGTCTCATCTTCATCTGTTCAAATCCTACCTACTTTTCACGATTCTCTGAAATTGTCTTTTTCTTCACAAAGTTTTGATTTCTCCCAGTCACAAGTATGCTATTCCTCCTTTGAATTTCACTCGGATTTTATCTGTCAGTGAAAGCATGTATTACTTTTTAGCCATCTCTTAGCGTTATTTACTGTGTATCTTACGGACTTTCGGAAAAGGTGAAGTTCTTCGGGACAGGAACCAGGTCTTGTTCATTTTGTGTTCTCCTTGAAGCCTAATTTTTCCTCGACTGCCTGAAACACCCAGTAAATAAAGTTGAGTTGTTTTGTGTGTCCAAACCTTATCATTTGATTAATTAAAATGTAATACATTTTTGGGAAAAAAGGGGAAATTATTTGGTTCAGCTGGTCAGTAATTGACTACACGAGGAAATCTTTAAGGGGTAATGAATTCAGGATCACATTAACTACAAAACAGGATAGATACCTTCATTTTGTATCGCAGAGATATTCTTTTTTTTTTTTTTTTTCCATAAATTTATTTATTTATTAGTTTCAGGTGTACAAAACAAGGTAATACTTAGACGTTCATCATCCATATCCCTCACACTGTGAACCCCCCTCCCCCCATCCACCATCCCTCCGACCCCACACCGAACCATCACATTATATATATAAAATTATAGTTGGCATTCATTAATGTCCAGCCTCTGGTGTCCAATGCCATGATCAGGTATCCACAGCATCCCTGAGGTGGTCTCCCAAACAGGACGCATGCCCATCGGATACCCAACAAAATCTCCACAACATTATAGAATACCTTCCCCAAATTAATTTAAAAAAAAAAAACAAAACAAAACAAAAAAAAAACCCTGAGGCCATCTTGTGGTCACCAGCTGCCTCCAAATCCCTTCACCTTTCCCCTTATCCCCAACCCCCTCCCACACACCCATCTAACCACTCTCGGTTTTTTCACTCGCAGAGATATTCTTAATCTGAGAGTTCGAATACAGTAGGTTCTTGAAAAATATCATTTTGTTCAAAATCGTTTTGTTATAATGTTGACAAGATGCCATAGGAACATAACTCTTGTTTATATCAATTAGCTGGCAATAAAATTGGTTTTGTTATACATCATTCTGCTTAAAGTCACAGAACCTATTGACGGTGTTAAGTAACATATATACTTCAGGATTATTCTTAAAATTTACCAATACTTTTTACTTTTTGGTCTTTCATCTGAAGATTATTATTGGAACTTTACAAAAGAATGATTGTTTTACTTTACAGAAAAACACTTTTCAAGGAGATCAAGGAGATCATGTGCATCAATATCAAGACGAAGAATACTTCTATAAAAACAAATGCCTATTTCTTCGCTGGGCAGACTCTTCTGCTTATCAAGGTTAGTGCACAGTGGTTCACTTGCAAATATTGTGATGAGATGCACCATTATCTAGTTCTAGTTTCCAATTAACACAAGGGGATAGATATCTTCTTGAATCTCAGGAATCTCTAATCAGTTTGTGGAAAAAACAATGCAACACGTGCCCATGCCTGAGGGAATTCTGGGAAATCCTAGGATTACTCTCTACCTTTTCTTACCTTTAATTTTTTTCCCTGCTATTTAGCTTAAATTTAGTACATAGTGTAAAATAGAAGTAGACTCAGAAGTTATTGGATTAGAAAACTATATAGTAAATACACCCTATTCATTTCCATGAACCTATTACTTATTAGGTAAGAAGATAATGTAACATTATACTACAGGAGGATTTGTTCTAACTCAGTTAGTATAAAGACATTACAAAGCAAGCACTTGATAATTGGTAAAATTAAATTCCTGAGTATTTAGCAATAACAATTAAAATTGTATTTGCACAATATTCTCATAAAAGTAAAAAACAACTGTTCTCACTTTCAGTCCATATCTGGATCTAACAGTTCCTTTATAAGGTGGTGATAAAGAGGTCAAGTTGAGCTCAGAGAAATACAGCAAATAAATAGAGAGAAGTGATGTACAAAATGGGTTCAAAAGGATTTCTACCATGTAGTTAAATAATACCTAGGGTCTAGCCTCTCGTGACTCTGCAAATGCTAGAAAAGAGGATTTACAGTGACGTTGGGCAGGGCTGATGTTATTAATACTTAAGAGAGCAGCAGCTGAGCTACATGGCCAGATGTCAGATCAGTGGAGAGCTCTGGGATCGAAAACTCATCTCAGATTTGTGTAGCAGTGAATATGGAACTAGGCTGTTCAGGGGAGTGTGACGGAGTGGCTACAAATGGACTCTAGTTAAAGTGTTAGGAATCTGGCTATGAATTCCACCCTCACCACTGCCTCTAGAATGTAATTGAACTTTTGGATGGGGTGGTAGTGTTAGAACCAAGTCAAAGAACTGGCTGATTTGGTTGAGTACATTTCTGTCCACATAGGGTATCATGGAGGATGTGAGAGGGGGTAGGCAGACTTTCATGGTTGCAATTATCAGTCCCACTATTGCAAAATCACATGACATGTGTGTCATATAGTGACAGTTCTGCCATTATAAGATGCATCCCCTTGATTTTCCATAGTTATTCTTTCAGAGAATCATCAGAATGGCTCATAACCCTGTTAGCACTTCTTCCTCCTCCTTGCCTGCCTCTGGTTGCCCTTGGAAAGCTGGGCTGTGTGTATGTGTGAGTGTGTGCACATTGCACACACGAGCATATAAGCTGGTGTGTGCAGGAAGTAGGGTACATAGGTACATAAGCAGTTTATCACATAGAGAAGCAGTTCAGGGCCAATAGCTTGAGGCCTCTAAGACGAGTTTTCTCCGTGTATGGAGAACAAGGATGAAAAAGATGACGGTGTTCTGATGATGGTGGCATGTCAGTGTGCAGGTCAGTAGAGGTTAGACTCAGGAAGGGGAGACTGAGAATGAGTTAGTGAGGTCCAGAGATCAGAACAGTAAAGAGGAGTCAGGCTACTGGAGATAAATTAGGTCTGATCCATTGTGAAGTTTGGAAAGAGAGGTAGAATTAAGGAAGTATGCAGACTTGTCTTTCAAAGGCCCTGGTAATATATGAGAACAGAAGCTAACCCACAGAATTAAAAGCAGTTAATGTTGGGACATTTTTATGTGTCTTAGTGGATGCATATGGTGACTAAGAATGGCTGGAGGAGACCAGAGATAATTACAGCAGAAATAGGAGAACCCGTAATAGCCAGTATCTCCTGGGCTGCATTCAGTAGTTGCCTGTGTAAACGTGAGCACCAGCCTACCTGTGAAGCATTTGGCTAACTTCAAGATAGGAGGAAAACAAAAGTGTTCATTACGCACTGGGGGCTGATAACTGGTCCAGCTTGCCCCATAACAAGACCAAGATGGAGGGGCATAAAATGTCAAGGCAAGACTGGATTTCTCTGATGAGGTAGGGGAGGAAATGGTGACTCCTTGAGAAAATGAAGGCCCAACAAGCTGCAGAAATCCTTCATCTCCCCATGAATGGCATGACTATGGCTCGTCACAAATAACAGGCGCTGGTTGTGTAAAGAGAAATGAATGTGGGCAACACCAGAATACGCAATGTTGGGATTCTGGAGTCCATACATGGTATATTGTGCCAGTTACAGGCAATGCCTCCTCAATCTTGAAGTAATTCCCTTAATGAGTCACATTTTCCTGTTCCTACTATGAAATCCATGTGAAGTGCTGTCCTATTTGTGCCCTGAAAGCAAATTAGGGAAGAAAAACACTTTATCATTTAGGAAAGGAACATTTAAACTCATCAGCTGTTTGTGGATTAATTTTCCATTACAGCCAGTCTGCCTTGGTGAAGATTTAAGGAGAAGATAGCACAAGCTCCAGGAACCGGATTCTCCATTCCTATTTTTCACTACAATTTTATTTTGTTTTCTGTTTGAAGTAAAAGAAACCTAGAGTAAAGCCAGGGCAATCTGGACAGTTAATATATTATCCTATAACTGGGCACATGGACTGTCCCTGCCAAAGTCTGCACTGCACAGAGGATGTGGTTTGATAATGCTCAGACTTCCAGTGACTGTAAAGTGCTTGCAGAGAACACGATGCATAATGACATGGAAGTAATTTCACTGTCACAATTCCTTTCTCTTGAGTTCACTGCAGATCTCTAATTATAAAAAATTGTCTTACAATGACAAACCTGCAGTGGACAAAAGACTTTTAAACAGCTCTTTCAAATATGAGGTTACAGTGCAAAAGAAAATGGGAAGAAATTTAAATTATAGTCTATTATTTTTTTTAAAAAATTGTATTAAATGTATTGGGGTGACATTGGTTAGTAAAATTACATATGTTTCAAGTGTACAATTCTATAATACATCATCTATCTATTGCGTT
Source organism: Rhinolophus hipposideros (assembly GCF_964194185.1). Classification (NCBI taxonomy): domain Eukaryota; kingdom Metazoa; phylum Chordata; class Mammalia; order Chiroptera; family Rhinolophidae; genus Rhinolophus; species Rhinolophus hipposideros. Next base: position 35,635,621 of record NC_138062.1, on the reverse strand, counting down.
GTGTGTTCACCACCCAGAGTCACTTCTCCTTCCATCACTATATAATTGATCCTCTTCTTAAAAAAAGAAATCCACCCAGAAAAACCATCCTGGGAATGGGGGATTGTTTTAGGTTCAAAATTCTTGGCTTTAGGTTTGAAATTCTTCAAATTGTGCTTTGTATCCTTCACATACAAAGACATTTAATCTAATTCCAATAAATTGTGGTTAGCTAGAGGATATATTTGTTTTAATTTAATTAACATTTACTAGAGGCCAGTAATCTTTTACAGTTCCTTGGAAAGCACTGTGGTGATATGAATGCAATTCCTGTCTGTATAGTGTTCACAGTCTAGTAGCTGAAGAATCTATTATGGTCTTGGGAAAAATTACTTAACTTTTTTATTTTTTAAAACATGGGATAGTTTATTAGGTTAAACTGCCTGTAAGACAGGGAGGAAGAAGGGTTTGTATTATTATAGAGAGGAATCCAAAGAAAACACTTAAGTGTTTTCCTGGCTTTATCTAAATACTCTCTGATTTAAAAAAAAATGACAGGACATATGACACCCCACTGTTAATAAATGACTATAAACAATTTGTAAGACTGAAATACAGAATATACAGAGAAAAGAGAGCAAAACGTAGGTATTACAGAATAAAATTGGTTATCAAATTTAGAGTATGGTCTGCAGATCTTGTGCTTAGTGCTGAGTTTTGAATGAAAAATACAGAACAGCACTGTTTCTGATGTGGTAATTATAAAGAACATTTTTGAATTGATGGAGATCAAGTACCTTATTAATGTATCATAAAATAAAAATGTATTTGAAAGATGCTTTAATATTGCTACTTAACTGAAAGTCTGTCCTCTACTAGCACGGGAAATAATTTCTTAGAAATGATTTAAGAACTTGATTTTTATAACAGGACACTGCTGATTAGCTTAGACCAAAATACTTTAGACATTGAGGTTCATGTTATTGAGGAGAGAAAAAGGATAAAACCGGAGGGATTCCTTAACTAGAAATTAGGTAATGCATGTATATATATATATATATATATGTATGTATGTATGTATGTATGTATGTATGTATGTATATATTTTATAATTTTAATGACTGGTTGAAATAAGCTAACACACTATTTCCCATATTTTTAAAAATTCACTGATACCCGAGAATGGCTGGTTCTGGGTAACATATAAAGTAGAAGTGATTTTATAGTTTTCTCATGGTTCCCTTAGGCAACTCCTCTTAGGCTTCCAAGAGATCAGCAGGCATGATGCTTTCTAGCTGCTCAGGACCTCCACCCAGGCCAGGCCTCCCGGAAATCTCCTTGGAGTCAACATCACTCTCCTCTTCCTCTCAACACTCCTGTTCCCCTAGATGCTCAGATTTCAGCTGATTGATAGGTAGACTCATAGGATTAAACCAATCCATACTATGAATTAATAATGCCTGATGGAGGCTAATTGTGATTACAGTCTAGGGCATTTGCATAAGAAGAGAAAAATGTTACTCTGAAGACATGACTCTTTCATGGTGGCCTTGCAGTGGTTTTGAATGAGGACCTTTCAAAACTCCTCAAGTGACCCTATTTAGGAATCTGCCTCTTGTACCTCCCTTTGAGTTGGGGAGAGGCTCTTTACCCTCAACACTGTGGCCAGTTGTCTTAGTTTCAGTGCTTGAGATGGTAAATGACATTTTTACTAGAGCTTTAACGCTTTCGTAATATAACGTGAGAATTGATAGATATCTCAATATGGCCTAGGTGCTGGGCAGTTAATTCTAAGTCCTGTCTTATTAAAGGAGAAGAATGCAAGGTTAACAAAATCACCAGTATCACAGAATTGGTTGGAGCTTTTACTCATGATGTTCTGTCTATCGTTCTATGCCCTTAGTTTTGGAACTTTCGGAGGGGTGGTGAGCAGTAGACATTTTAAGATACATGAGGGAGTGATTTCTCTTTCCTTGAGACTTTTAAAGACGTGTGGAAACCACCCCTCTGTTCTATGTTCTGCATCTTTTGGCTGTAAGAGTAGTGTAGGGTGTGAATTGAACGTCGCATATCCTCTTGCTGCCTCATATCCTCTCCTTCTCAAGGGTTTTCTACAATTTCCAATATGTGGCTGTCCTTCCTTTGTGTTTCAGAAATCATCTGTCTTCATAGCCTAAGTCCTTCGACTATGCGACAGGAAATCAGGCATCAAGAAACTGATCAATTTAAATCTATTTCTATGGAAAACACACGTATTATAATTGGTTCCAGGCAAGCTTCAGTTATCTAAGGAGAGTTTACTAATTTAAAAGAGAGCACCACAATGTGTTCTGGGGCAGGAGGTAGGTAGGTGTGCTTACAAATGAGCAACAGGAGGGATCCTTGTGATGATAGAACCATTCTGTCTCTTGACCATGGTGGTGGCTACGGTCAAAATGTGATAAAATTGTATAGAACAGAATGCCCACACACAAATGAATATATGTAAAACTGGGGAGACCTGATTGAGACTGGGAAATTGTATCAGTGTTGACACCCTGAGTGTGATAGTGGACTATAGTTTTGCAAGATGTTGCCATTGAGGGAACTGGGTAAAAGGTATAGGGTATCTCTCTGTACTATTTCTTAAAACCACATGTGAGTCTTCAGTTATCTTGAAATAAAAAGTCTAGTTAGAAATGTGTTTTTTATTCTAGGTTCAGAGTATTTAGATAGAATTCATACATGTAACACATGAGCAGACACACATGTTCAGAAACAAGTAGTTTCAGGTCAGCTCGCCATATACATTTTCAGTCCTAATTGGAGTGAGGCAATTTTATGTTTAGGTAATGGACTGAGTCTAAATTTGGTGTTATAAAACATAGCCATCCTCTTGAGAGCTCAAACGGAATAATCATGACTACGTTATAATTTTTCTACGCTGGTGAATGTAAATGTTTAATGAAGAAGGAAAATAATCTGAAGGCTTATAATTCTATATTTGTATTGATTTTATATTGAGGTGTTTTTAAAAAATCTCATAAGGAAAATGTTTAAAAAGGCAATCCAAATCCAGACATAAGGACTGGAGGAAACACATTGTATGTTTTATGTGTTCTTGCTCCATTTTCCACTATACGTCCTTAGTCCATTCAGGCTGCTATGAAAAAAAAAAATACCATAGACTAAGTGATTTAAACAATAAAGATCTATTTCTAATTATTCTGGGGGCTGGGAAGTCCAAGATCAAGGTGTTGGAAGATTTGGTGTCTGGTGAGACCTGGCCTCCTGGTTCATAGATAGCTGTGTCCTCACATGGGAGAAGGGGCAAGGGAGCTCTGTGGGATCTTTTTTAAAAGGGCACTAATCCCATTCATGAGGGCTCTGCCTTCATGACCTAATCAATCACCAAAGGCCCCACCTCCAAGTACTATCGCAACCTATGAATTTTGGGTGGACAAAAACATTCAGTCTATTTGTGAGCGTACTATAATAACAATATCTTATTCTTGAGTTAGAGCAGAAATTCTTCCATTTTTGGCTATGGATAAAACATTTATAGATCATCTAGCTGTTCTGCTTTTATAATCATACTGTAAATCTTTCATTGATTAAAAATGAGTAAAATGTTTGATTAATAATGTAGTCTGGTTATGGAGAGTTAGTGAACTTGTACAAAACACAGCAATCATCAATTTCAAAAGATTCACAGAAAGTAAAATATAATTTAACTCAATCATTTCAATCATTATGGAATGAGAAGGTAAAATAAAATAGTTAACATGATACAAAAATAATACATATATATTTTTTGATTTGGGGTTACATTTTTTTTCAGGATTTGGCAGTTTAAGAAATATCATTAATGTGGCTCAGTAATTAACTGTAATGACAAAAAATAGGAAAATTATATTCTGTACATTAAAGTTTAATGATCACAGATTCCCCATATTAGCTATCATTTATTTTTCCTACAAATAGAATATTGTAAATTTTCTGCAATTTCTGAGGTCTTAATACTCAAATTTCTTCTTTAGATGAAGACATTTCTATCAACATGATGCCAGGTCATAATTTTTGTAGTGTTTCAGTTTTAAAATAATTTCAGACATCACCAGCATTAAAATTTACCTCTTTTATGATAAACTGATAAAGTGTCTGCTACATGGTAGATGAATTTTCTTGTAGAATATATTCTGTAATCAAGCATTTTTCTTCATGCATAGTAACTTGGTCCACTGGCCGAACAGATGAGATAATGCTAGCAAGGAAGAGAACAGGAAACATTGCTGACCATGTGGGCAAGCTGCACAGCTGTTCCAGAAGAATTTGACCTTTCTTCAGAAACACTTGTCATGTTTTCCCCATTTCATGTAAAAACCTTGACAGTTAGAATTAGGACTCTTCTTAAGTCTTTGAGAAAATGTTGTTCACCCCACCAAAAGCCTACATGGAAGAAGTGTACAGTACCTGTAAACATAATAATCAGACTTAAAACCACAGGCACTGATCACGTTACGGGTCTCCAATATGTATCAGCTTTATATGAATCATGATAAGTTTCAGGAAATAGATGCTGTGCAGCATTTACACTGAACAACAAAAAGTCCCCCAATTTTGTTAGACTTCTATGCATAAGTGATTCTTTTACATATTCACTGGGATTCCTATTCCATAATGAACTTGAAAACAAGAGTCAATTTGAAGAAAACCCACTCCATCGGTAGTGAGAATTTTTTTGAAAAATTCATATTGCTGTATCAATCTTCATATTTTTTTAACTTATTTTTTATTTTCAGAACCTTAGGAAAATTGTTAGTTTACCCTTGGAGTCTTCATTTTACCTAATAGTGTAAATGCAATTGGTGCCAGCTCTAATCCAATTGTTAGTTCAAAATACTTTAATATGCTACTTAACACATATGTATATACACTTCCTTTAGTATGTCAATTCTAATGGTCCTTCAAACCATAATTTACTGAGGCAATTAATCTGCTAGTTTGTTCGTTTTTGTTCTGGCTTGTTTAACAAAATAACACATCCCTTATTTAATGAGCTGTAGCCTTAGGGCATCTCAGGGCCTGGAGGGGGCGGGAGCACCTGATTCACCTGACTTCTGCCAGTTGACAGAAACCATGCACTGAAAAGGGTATGCACCTCTTGGCATATAATTTATGTGGTATCAGGAGAACCCCAAATTGTTGTAAACCTCCTTAATACAAATACATTTATAATTTTAGTTTTGTGTTGACAGCAAATTTTATTGTGGCAGGACTAGCTCACATTTTCAACTCAGATCATCAAGAACCTAAGTGGTATTACTTTTAAGATTTTTTTGACTTAGAGTTTAAAACCTATCAGCAACAGAATATGCTACTGCATGAGGTAGTGAACGCCCTATTTGTCAGATTTTCAAGCAGGGCTGAACTACTACTTGTTAAGCATGCTGTAGGAAAGCTAGGTAAACTAGATAACCTACTTATTTTGTAACTCTATGACTGTATCCTTTAAAAATCGCTGATTAACATTAAGCGTTACCTCGCTCCTTTGATTAAGGCCAATGCAGAACATGGCATTCCAAAACCTGCAGAAAAATTTAGCAACTGTTTGTTCTGGTTTGAAAATACGCACCGATCAAAATTACCATGTTAGGACAAAACTTTCCTATTTTGTCTTTCATGAGACACAATTATTAATGGTTTCATTGATGCCAGCATAATTTTCTTAAACCCTTAATTGCTTGAGAAAATCTATGGATGGTTAGTTACATGCACTCAGCACTCACTCAGTACTTTTGGTTGCCTCTTTAGTCTACAGTAAAATATGGACAGTAAAATACCTTCTGCCTTTTTCATTGTCTCACTTTCCCACTTGGTGGTCTCCTTTCTTGTTTCCGCTTACATGTCCCACATCTTGTCTTATGTGAGAGGAATGTGGCTTTCGAAGCTTCCTGATTGTCAGAGAATCCTATGTACTTAGCATGCTCTGATTTGACCTAGATTTGGTGTTGTCTAGGTGTTTTGTGGCCCATCTACTTCTCCCATGGAAAGTTCTGCATATGTGAGTTTCCTGATTTTTAGATTCTCTACAATAAGCTTGATGTTACCTGTTAAAAATCATTTGTTTATATAGATAAAAATAAGTTGCTATAAAGTTTGTCAGGACAGAGTTAAGGTTTCTGAATTTGGATAAAGTTTGTAGTTTTACATAAAAGTTATTTAAGTTTTCCTCTTCTCCCCAAGATATGCCACAGACGCAAAAATTCAGGATAAGAATTGACTACAGATTTCATATCATTGGAAAGAGTAAATCAGGGCACAATGACATGCCTTTCAGGTGGGACACGACACACATTCCGCACACATGTGCAATCCCTTTATTAAAGCAACAATCAAAATACAGGATGGATCACATAATTTTTTTTCTACTATAACATCAATTGAAATATTACTCATTTGTTTCCACCTTTAAATTATTTTTAAAAAGTGAACACTTATAGTTCACAAAATTACCAGTTTGACATTTCCGCCCAGATAAAGGTTTTCATCTTATTTTCCAATTTTAACGAAGGCCATCCAGAACTAGATATACAGCAAACCAAACATAAATATAAGCATCTTCTTTGACCCAAACTCACAGTAGACAGATCTATGGTGTCTGAGAGATGCATTTGAAGGCTTTTGCTACTGGTTAAATAAAAATAATTTTCGCCAAAATATTTGTAGAACTATTTGCTTTCTATTATTACATTCTCTAAGAGCTGCAGTTTTGATTGTGGTATTCTAAGTATCAGCTGCCTTAAAAATGACATCTCTAAAGAATCTCAACGATCATTATCACCCTCATGATATTTTCTTGTATAATAGACAATCACTCAGTCTTTTGGAAAACATAATAAGCAATTCTGTTTTGATTTTTTGCCCCCACCACTGATTTATTTAATCCAAACCTGATTAATCACTGTAGAAACCCTAAAAAAGTCTTTAGGAAAATGAACTTTATCTACTGAAGGAGTTTTAAATGAACAGATGAACGTAAAAAGGACTAACATCTTGAAGATATCAGGTGCTCAGAGTATGTGTAAGAATATACAATGAGATTTAGTAGATATTTAAAGAGTACCAATAAATTAGTTTAAAAGCAAGGATAGAAACAGGGATAATAATCTTAAGGGACTGTCAAAAGGATATGTGAAGACAGGTACAGGATAGCATTGAACTGTGCTAAATATAAAATGGAGTATCTGAAAGATAAGTTAAATGTTCCATTTTTTTACCAAATCAAACACTGGGAGGAAACCCGCATTATAGAATCACAGAGGCTACCAGTTAAGAGTTTCAGCACTGATATAACACTGTATTTCAATCTGCGAATAAAAGGTGTCTGATTTGTCTTCCTAAAACAGTTCTCCTAGTGGTTGGGAATGATGTTTCTATAGTTAAGCTGATTTGTGTTGGCTGCACTACACTGAGAGTGTACCTGTATAAAACAAGCAAATATTCTTTGTGCCTCACATTTTCTGCGTGTGCTAGAGAAGTGAGCAGGTCCTAGATCACCAATAAATAACAATCCAAGCATTAGATTTAAAACAAATTATCAGTCCATTAAATAACTTACATAGCCATAGTTCAATTCAGTCTTTCCATCAAGTTGCTTTCTTATCTCATACTTGCCCTTTCAAGGGAAGCTTAAACAACATAGACAATTAAAAATGAAGCAAACAGTTAAAAAAAGAAAAAGAAGGGAAAGGGATTCCAGAATCCATTGTGAGAGATGTCAGGCCTCTTAGCCTTAGTTTTGAAAAACGGAATGCATCTGAGACAAATCATTCTGGATATAATGACATGGCACAATAATGTTTGGGATGGGTGAGAACAATCAGATATTTTAAGAATGATTTCTATATGCTATGTATCACATTTGGTTCCTAGAGATTTTAGTCAAGTATTAGTATTTCTTTTTGCCAAGTATGATATACAAAAAGATGAGAATAGATGTGCCCTAAAGATACGAAAATATAATATATTAAACAAAACCATTATAAATTACATAGATTTTCAGTATAAAATTTTTTTTTCCATTTAGAATAAACACCATCCAAGTTTACAGATCACCTAAGTGAATTAAATATGCACACATATCTGAATCATTTTCAGAATTTCAAGGAAAAAAATTGCTAGAGATATGACGAGATGACACAGAAACCAGAAATTGTTTGATTTTGAGATTGACTACATAAGACCCAAAGGACATGGTGTGAGATTTAGTCTTAAGCTTTTAAAACTGCCCAAATGAGCCTGACATGTGTGTGCACACATGTACACACAGCCAGCTATACTTGTATGAATTTCTATGAAGCTGAACAGTTTATCTTTAAAAATCAGCTGAAAGTCACCAGGTCTTCTACATTTCATGTTCTAGCACGAGAGTCTTTCTCACTTTGTAAAGAAGCTGTGGAATGGATAGGAAGAGTGTAGAATTTCTGGAAGGAGATATCTCCACTGTAAGCAAATCTCCTTTTAGGTTGGCTATTATTATATCAAGAGCTTTTTGATGTTTTAAAGAGGGGGAAAGTTTTGAAAAATCTATAAAATCTCTCCAGTCTAAAGAAGCTACAACCAAAATTGCATTATTCTTTGGTCACACATTTCTGTTCTTGCTTCATAAAAAGTCTGCCCATTTTAAACTTTTTACCCCTAATCAATGTCTAGATGGAATAGATGTCTTCTATAATTTCCATCTGGAAATCTGCACATGGGTTTGGGTAGAATAAAACTGAATAAAATGGCAGCAAGCTCACACAATATCATAAAATGAGCTTAAGTCTCTGTTGTTGTTTTGGACGTATAGATCCATGGTAACAATTTGTTGACCTCCTTAACAAGTGGAAAATGTTTATAGTCTAAGAGTCGGAGATAAGTTTTTTCTGTAACCCAAATATATAAAATCCCAGTCCAGAGAGCTCAAACAGAAGTCATGGTTTCTCTTGATTGCTCATTACTAATTCCTTTCTGTGACCATCGAAGTCACTTCTAACTAGATGCCAACAGTTCATTCCTGACCAAGACATGTCTAATTAAGCTCCATGTCTTTCAGATTGCCTTCCACACCAGTTATTTATGATTAAAGAAACCCATCAAGGCCGTTTCTAAAGCCAAACCCAGTACCCTCAGCTATAGAGCCAGAGACATTTGCTGTCAAGTTTAGATAGCAAAAGCATCCAATCTCATGTACCTATTTTTGCTCCCAATGTTGCTTGTCTCTTCCAGTGGTGCCCATCATGGGAGACTACAGACTTTCTATAAAATTGTAAATGTCTGGGCTAGCAAGGGTCTTGTGACCCATCAGGTACAACTCCTGTATTTTGCAGATGAATAAAGGTTAAACCCCTGAATAGGGAAGAGAGTTTTCCAAGGTCGATTATCCAGATAGTGACAGAGTGAGACTTAACATCTGGGTGTGCTCTCTGATTACCAGCATGGCCCACATAACCTCCCATGGCATGACCCCAACACCTGACATGGCCATGACCCTTATAACTACTTAAAGTTAGTATCTCCCTTGCTGCTAAGTGCAAATGAAATAAAACTACTCATTCTCACCACAATTAAATCTAAACTGTAGATTCTTTTTAGTTTAGATTAAATCTAAACTAATGATTTTTTTGTGGGGGAGAAGATCCACAACTTGCTAAGATGCTATGATTTTTCTAAACTGGTCCTCTTTGAGGAACGCAGCATAAAAAAATGTTAGGTGAATCCAGAGATAAGAGGGAAAATCTTTCAAGTAATTGTGAAAAAGAGCAAGGAGGATAATATTGGTTTGGTTCTGTGAGAGAGTGAGACCATTTAAATGGTGCTCAGAGCTCATCTAGTCCTCCCCTTCTTGACAGATAAGGAAATTGAAACCCAGACTTGCCCAAAGCTAGGCAGCTGGTACTGGCATAGTCAGGTAAGGTGTTGGCCTTTGGATGACTAATTTTGTCTTTTGTCCATAACATCATTCTGCCTTGCATATAACTACATGTTTTTGTGAAACTGAAAAAGAATTCAGTTAATTTTGGAATAAAATTTGATGGTACAGTTCCCTATACTATTATACTAAGCTTTCACTCCCCCTTTGAAGACCAACAAGGTAGCCATACAGTTTTTAAGGGGAACTAGTTACATGACTTTATAGATCCTTACATTTGCTGTCTCAAATCAAGTGTTTGAGTAACCCGATGGCATACGGTCCCTGCACACCCTCCTAAGGAAGCCAATATTCTACAACCTACAGGGATTCATTCAATGCCTCAGTCTTTGGAAGCAATACATTTTCTAGATAAAGAATCAGTCTTTGTTTGCAGGATGATGTTACTTAAACATAAAAACAGCAGTTTCCATGGGTAGTATGGGTATACTGAACCTTTGACAATATCTCCCGATATGTCAGTTGAGCTCAGAATGAGACAGGTAAACACATTTTTATTTGGCTATTAAAGTGCTATTACTGGGCAAAATTTTTCTCAGTTTCACTACAGCAGCTTCACTGGAAACGAAAAAAGCAATGTATGAACGCGGGCCTGGGAAATGACAAAAATAAGGAGCCTAGTAACTATTTTGGAACACTACAAACAACTTGTAGATATCAGCCTTGGTACCTGGGACTGATCCCAAAGCCTCTGAGGTAAATGTTCTAGGGGAAAATAAGGACAAAGTGGCAAAGAGGACTAAACCAGAAAGAGCCATTAGTATTACTATAACAACAACTACTCCATAATAAAGGAACAGTGAAAGGAATAAAAACTGAGAAGAAAGTGCAACAAACCCATATACGTGCATTTGCTATTGTAGCAGACCTATTAATTTTTTTAAAGGAAAAGCAATGCAGTGTACATTGGACAGAGTTCGAACTCAGAATTTACCTTACAGTAGTGTACTCTTTGCCAAAAGGGCATCACCCATTAAGGTATTTGGCAGAGAATAGGCTCTAAAATTTGTATCACATGGACAGACACCTTCTGTCCAATATTATCAATTCTGCACCCAGATGTTTCCCACGTCCTTTTCTACTGGGGAAATTCCAGTCACATGAACTGCACGCAGATGTTTCCCTTTTCAAATGGCATCACTCCTACCTAAGGGATGAGAGTCTCCTGGTAAGGCTTAGCGGCAAGTGGGTAACTACATCTGGACTACAGGAGCAGCCCCTGATTTTCTTGATATGCATAGCTTTTCGGAGTTGATTTTAGACATGGCTTTCATAAATAATGCAGGTGTTTCTGTCATGTGCTTCTGCCGGCTCTGTCGTTTCCAGGTGAGCTGGTGGCAGGACTCTATCTGATACCTCTTCAGGCGTGGGCTCTTCAGACGTTAGCTCCGTGGATGTTACATCCGTAGAAGGCTCCGCAGTTTCTGGGGAATGTTCAGCAGACGGTTCTGTCTCCTCTTCGTCTTTGACTTCAAACTGTCCCCCCTCTTGGTCTTCCACGTGATCTTTCTTGGCCTGTGGATGAACGGACACCTTGATGGCAATCTGCTGAGGCTGTTCGTGCAGCGATGAGGCGTCCGAGTCGGCGGAGGGGGAATCGCTTCGCTTCAGAGCACTGGGGATCGTGTAGACGTCATGGTCCCTGTCTGTGGTCTCCTGGCCTTCCGGAGTGTGCTGGACAAAATTCTGCCCCTGCTCCTCCAGCCCGACCACTTCCATGATTTCCTCCATGATGGTCCTGCAGTTCATAATGAGAGGAGGCAGAGGCACGCTCCTGGCCAGCTCCTCGATGTAGCGGGCGAACTCCATGGTTTTGAACTGGGTGACTTTGGCAAGCTCCAGAGTTTTGGCTGAGGTGATGATGGGGATCCGCTTGGCGATCTCAAACGCCTTCTGCAGCTTCTCGGCACCTTCGGTCCTGAAGAACTCGTTGATGGCCTTCTCAGTCTTCTTCAGGTGGCTGCTCATCATGCACAGGCGGGTAATGTTGAGGATCATGACGATGGTGAAGGCCACCAGGCAGACCACCATGTAGTAGACGCCCATGTCTCCGGAGGTGAAGACGACACGCAGGGTCACTGTGTTGTTCACGGTGCCGTAGACATTAGAAGCCACACATGTGTATTTACCTCGGTCTGAAAAAGACACTTTCGTAATGTTGAGGAGGCCGCTGTCGTGCATCTGCCATTTTCCTGTCAGAAAGGAGAGGAGAGAATTCAAGAAAGGACCTACAGTTGCCATTGAAGTGACTACGCACGCACATATTACTGAAAAACATCGACTACTAATGGTAATGACAGTGGATATGTACTATGCACCACACGTAGGGGACATGTAGGACCCCATTTAATCTTCACAACAGTTCTGTGGGGTAGGTATAAACTCTAGCCCCAATTTATAGGGTGTGAACACTGAGGCCCAGTTAGATTGAACCATCTTCCCAAGGTCACCAATTGGGAAGCAGTCGAGCTAGAAGATGAACTACCTCAAGTTCAAGAAGCTGTACTCTTAACCACCAAACCATACTGTGTAATTCCAATGAGAAATAAGAAAAACAAACAATCTGGAAAATACTGTGCTCTTACTAGAGAATTCCTTGATGACAGCATCCGATGTTCTAACCTGCCTGACAGCCTGACTCTATTGAATATATGTTCACTAGGGAGTTTAATGCTTCTCAGAATGTAGCTTAGGATCAACATAAACTCTGGAGTAAATCAATTAAATGATAATTATTTACGTGGGTTTCTCATATTTGAGATTGAAGTTATCCTTTTACGACCTCAGTTAATTAAAATAAGTTATGTCACTAATTTTGTGAATCTACAATGACTTGTCTATACTACTTAATGTTACAAGCTGATAATGTGAAGATTCAGAGGCTGGGTGTGAATTAGCATCCATTTGTTTTAGCCTTGCAAATAAATTATAGACTCATCAAACTGAAAGTAAGCCTCACACTATAGAAAATGCATGTTGATAAGTGCCATTCTTCCTTCCCTCTCTGGCCTGGAAGGCACCTAGTATTGACCTAAAAAATGAGGTTCTGAATCAGATGAAACTCTTTAGTTGGAATTAAGTCTTTGTGTACCTGCAAGTCAGAGGACCCATGGACATCATGAGATTAGGTTTCACTTCTGGGTCTTGGATCTGAGCCTTTCTGAAATCCTACCACTTCCCTACTATGTCCTATGGAGAGAGGAGAGTCCAGGTCAGACAGAACACCTGGTGGGAGTTCTGAGGAGCAGAGCAGGTAGACATTTCTCCATTAAAGCACTCTAGTTCCCTAAGCCAACGAGAGGAACCTCTCCTGAAAGATGGGGAAATTTAACGTGCAGTTCCCTTTTAAGTATCTATTATTGCATCGTCTTTTTTATTTGTTGCTTCCCTTCTGGTAGTGACTTTTAATTCTAATGAAAAGTCTGGTATTTCCAAAAAGCAATAAGCAAAATGTTCATTTTTTTTTTTAACTGATAAAGCACATAAGTGACCAGGGTCTTAAGGGACTAAGGAATGAGGCAACAACAGCCTTTATGCTGGCGTCTTCTGCTATAGCATGGTGACGATATTCCAAGGTACAAACCTTTACGGAAGCAGATGGAGAGATGAGGTGCCTTCTGGGGCCTGAAGTCCCTCCTGCTTTGCTAGCTGTGGTGAATCTGGCAGGATGCCTCTAGTAGATGCTGTCACATTACTTTGCTTTCTGAAAGAACATCTGTGAAGAGTGGTTCCTGGTGTCCCTAAGTAACCCTTTCTAACAATTCAGCCAGTGTATTTTCCAAGAGTAGCAAACACTGGTTTGGAAAATCGAATGAATTTTCAGTCTCTGTGAAGGTGCATGCATAAAGAAACCTAGCACCCAGGCTGTGCAATTTTCTCTCATTCATTTGGGGCAGGGTCAAGCCTTACACACCTTTCATTCCCTGAACCTGAATTGTGATACTTAAGCTGCATATTTATCCAAATGTATACTAATCAGAGGCAAGGGAAATTATCAATTCATTTCTTAAATTTTGCATGTTTCATTAAGTAGACTAGAGCAGGCATAGGGGAAAAATCTCTAGTTGACTGAAAGCTTATTATAGCTATGGCAGGTATTGGGTTCCAGAGAATTACTTGTAGACTATACTTGTAGTAGTTTCTCATGTTTACTTTACTTCTTTTGTTGGAAAATATAAAAGGCAATAGGAGAGGGTGAGAAGGTGAGATGAACTTATTCACCTCCTAATCTCCCTACGTCCACTCTTTTAATGGAGGAATTATCTGTAAATACAAGGACAGAATAGTCTGAATCTGGGTGTAGAAGAACAAAAGCAGAAAAGAATACTAAACTAAGAAGGCAGACATCTGATGGTAATATAAACAGCTTTCTCCTCACACCTACATAACAATTTTAGTGATAATTGTATTCTAACTATTATAGAAAAATGAAATGCAAAAATACGTATTAGTTACAACATACCGATGCTTTCTTCTACTATTTCTTTTTTGAATGCGTTTATTTGACCCAAATTGATGATATATGCCAGGGAGCAAGAACTCAAATGCTCCTCCTCTACTGACTGTTTAAATGTTTCTGAACTTGAATTTTATAGTTATTTTCAGGCATTTTTCTAAGTGCCCACTGACAGGTATTTATCTATCGTGGTTCCAAGCTATTCAATTCAGATTACAACTTAGACATTTCAGAAGTTTCTGGTCACATGGTGAAAAGAGGCATAGATTGGAATCAAACACAACGTTATGGTGACACTTGGGGCTCTTTATGGGGAAAACTGTGAGATTTTCAGCAGATAATTACTTAGGAGCATATTCTACTTCCTTAGCCCAGGACAGTGGGTCCTTAGACTGACATCTTTTATGTACTTTACCCAATCATTAATTTAGTTTGTCCCTGAAGTCTGAAGCCCAGCCATGTATCTGTGAAGTGACTGTATTAGCTAACTGTAAACTATGACAAAAATGAATCTATATATTATAATCCTAAAACACTTGGGTTATTACCAATAATCTGAGCCACAACACCCTAGTTAAGTGACTGAGACCACATCTCTCTCTGGCAGCCATTTCTTGTTTCCAATCTAAGACAAGGACACAAAGACATTTCTTTAGTTTTCAGTCCTTTTCTAGATTCCTCTTGAAACAAACGTGATATTTATTTTATGGATGAAGGTAATATTAATGATACTTCGGTTCCTCTCAGGTATGATATGACAAAATGAATATGTGACCTGGATTAAACATTCTTTTATCAGATTACAAAGCAAGTCTTTGAAAGTCAATACACACACACACACACACACACACACACACACACACACGTCAGAAGAGCTAATATTCCAATCTCAAAGGTGATACACACCTATATTTCTTCTTTTTCAAAAGCTGATACATTCATCCCTTCCCAGGAACTAAGACTAAATATTGCCTCTCAGCCTCAGCTTGACCTTTCATTAGTGAAAAATATTTCTGCTTGTTTTATTACCACATGCCGCCTGAAAACTATGAAGTTGGCACAGATTCTGCTTTGGGCGTCCTCCCACATCAGCTTGGGGCCCAGGGTCATGAAGAATTTCACATGGTACCCGCCCACCCGGGATCCTCTTGAGAACATTTCCTATGCCACATATCACCACCATTCACCTCAGCCTATAACTACCTGGCCCTGAAACTCATTCTGGAAGGTCCTGACTTCAGCTGTCAGAAAGTTAAAGAAATAAAAATACCCACAGTGACTGTCACAGGAAACCTTCAGTGATATATACACAAAGCGGGTTTACATAGTCCTGTTCCCATGTATTTTAAACTGTAATTGAGTGGGAATGTCAGAGTCATGGGTTGAATTGTCATTAAGCTACATCCCTTCAGCAGAAATAAAAACCTAAAATGTCAGCAGCTAATGCCAAGTCAGTTCTACATGTAATGACTTCGGAGGAAATAAAAGAGGCAGATGTTTAACCACTACTTTCTGACTATAATATGAAAGATTAAGTGTAAAAATATTTCTCTGACACTCTTGATGGTAGTTCACTTATATCCTGTGCCTTGCTCAGCTCCCCCCTTTGCAATGCTCACTGTGTTGCGCCCCCCCACCCCATCCTTTCTTTTCCCACTCTGGTCCTGTATGGTGACCAGACTGAAAACTGACACAGGCAGCAGGAGAAAGGCTACTGCATCTCTACTAGAGTTCACCCAGGAATCCGTCATAGTCTCCCCCAAGAAACTCCAGGCACAAGAATCACATGTGGAAACCTCCCCCGCATAAATAGAGGTGTGGTGGTGACAGTCTGTCTTTTGCATAAAGAAAAGCGAACAGATGTTGTTTCTTAGCTATACCACAGTGTGTGCTATGCTGCACAACAAAGCTGACATTTTTAGAAGGGCAGTGATCTTTTTTATATTGTGCACGCATGCATTCAAAAAATATTATTGAATAAATTGTCTATATACAGGTTCCATGCTAGACTGTGCAAATACAAAGATGATCCCTGACTGTGAAAAGGATCCAGCCCAAACAGGGATCCAGACTCCCAGCAAACCACTGGGGGGTCATGTAGCCAATGTACTGTGGTGGATAAGGGAACAGGAGGACAGGCTTCCTAGAGAGGTGTGAGGTACTCTCCAGGGCAGGTGGGGGTGGTGCAGGCAGGAAGAAGCTGGGAATAAAGAGAAAGAACTTTAAAAGCCAGAGAGAGATGGTGTGTGTGGGTGGGAAGGTCGGGGTGGGGGGGCATATGAGCAAAAGAGGGAACCCAGTGTATGCTACTGCAGCCGACAAACCATTTTTAAAATCAAGAAGGGGTAGGGCAGAGACAAAACTGGAGAAGAATGTGGGGTAAAAATGTTCAAGAGCTTAATATATTCATCCTGCAAGAGAACAGGAGGCCCTCATTTTACAGGACTTTCCCCCTGACCTGCCTTATTTCAAACCTTAAGGTGCCTTAGGACCTTCCCACATGCTCCCTTGCTACCTGGAAAGCTTTCCTCCCTCCCCACCCCCAAACCCCCTACCTCACATATTCTTAGCCCAGTTAAGACACCACCTTTCTTTATATCTCACCTTATTCCCTGAGAAAGCCTTCTCTGACCCACAATTAAATCAGCGGAGAGAATTTGAAAGTCCAGAAACCGATGCCAAACACCATGTCTACTTAAATTCTAAATCTTTCCAGCTTTCCCCGAGCATTAAAAATGAACATTATACCCAAATGCTAAGCTTTTAGACTTTCCCTCAGATTACTTATTAGAAGAGAAGGATTTCTTTTTCCTTAGAGATAGCTTTCTGTGAATGTGTAAACAAAGTTATGTATAGTTTGTCTATACCCCCAATGAGTGGTATAAGATTAAAACTGTTTACAATCCTATTGAGATACAGGGTGCGATCAAACAATATGGTGAATGTCTAAATAAAAATATATTATTACAGTAAAAGACATGTTGTCATTAATCTCCCTCAAAATACTCCCCCTTGTTTTGAAAAAACTTACCGCATCATTCTTGCCACTTTCTGAAGCAGTTCTGGAAGCCCTCTTTCGTGAGTGTCTTTAGAGGTGCTGTCATGGCTGCCTCAATGTCCTGAATTGATTCAAATCGGTTACCTTTCATGATTATTTTGACTTTGGGGAAGAGCCAGAAGTTGCAAGGTGCCAGATCTGGTGAATAAAGTGGATGAGGACACACCATAATGTTTTTATTTGACAGAGTTGCCTATACCAGAAGAAATGTGTGACAGAGCATTGTCATGATGGACGATGAAGTAAAGACACTCACGAAAGAGGACTTCCAGAACTGCTTCAGAGAGTAGCAAGAATGATGGGATAAGTGTGTTTGAAGCGAGGAGGAGTATTTTGAGGGAGATTAATGGCAATGTGTCTTTTACTGTAATAATTTTTTTTTAAATTTAAACATTCACCATATTGTTTGATCACACCTTGTACTTTGGCTCTTAAGCTCCACACACCCATGCTTTTCAAGGAGGAGAGTTCAATCTGCCAAAACAAGTAGGTTATTTTCCTGAAACCAACTCAAATAAAAATATTTGAGAGTTGATGAGAGTTCCAGTGAATGTTTATGCAAACATGAAATACAACATTCACTTGAATGAGTATCGCACTGAATTGACAACTCTTCTAGTAAGAATAAAATGCACGTGTGGCTTTGTGGCTCTAAATGTGGTGCTTATTTTCCAATATGTGAAATATAGCCTACAGAAGAGAAAGGATCTATGCCTTTTTACTAAACATAATTGAAAACAAATTTAGCCCTGCATGGCTGCACCTGTTACAGCAGTTCTGCAGTAGGATGACAGCTCCCTGAAGCCGCTGCAGTCAGGTTGTAAACATTGCAAGCTGCAAGGGCTCTTGTGCCCACCCTCCCCAATCCTCCCAAGAGACCTCTTCAAAGAGTACTAGGGCAGCTCTAACAAGCTATTTCCTACATAATGTGGAGCCAAAGTAGCCTGGGATAACACAGGATTAGCTGGGCCTTCAGCTCAGGAAGGTGGGGGTGGAAGGATTGTGCCGTTGTTAAGAGCCTGCACTTCTGCTCTGCTTAAAGGTAGAAATAATATCTAAAATGAGCCTCCTGTCTTTTCATTTCCTGGCAAAAGAAATATCTGACACTTCTACTAATTTGATCTGGTAATCTTAATTTTAAAAACCGTGCCAAGTACTTTTAATTCCATGTAATTCCATGTGGGCTAGCATTAGTCTTTTCTGATAGTAGCTGTGGGTCTTCCAAGACAAGAGGACCCTACACTAGGCTCATATAAATAGGTTCCATTTTGGGAATCCTGGCTGCCATCCTTATCAGAGACGGATCTGGAAGGGTCTTTTCATGGCTAAGACTAAGGTATTCTGGGCTCACATCCCAGATGCAGCACATCTCATTAAGGAAACACTCTAAATGGCGGTTAGCTGCCAGGTTGGATCTTAATATGACTCAATTTGGAAAATAAATCAAAGTACCACAATTAAACCACTTTTATGGGAAAACACGTTATGAGTTCAAACAACTCACTTGAAGATCTACTTTGAAATGATTCTTTAGTAAGCTGAAGAGTGCTTCTTTGGATTAGACTAAGGTTTCCCAACTTGGGCACTACTGACATTTTGCGCTGAATAATTCTTTGTAGGGCTCTAATCCTGTGCATTGTAGGACGTTTAACCGCAGCCCTGGCTTCTGACTGCTAGATGCCAGTAGCATACTCTCTCCCCTTCCTTCCCCTCCTCCCTCCAGTTATGACAACTAAACTGTCTTTAGCCTTTGCCAAATGTCCTCTGGAGGGAAAATAGACCCTAGACGAAAACCACTGGGTTAGGCAAATGCAAAGTTCATTCTGTGCATAATATACTTTGTAATTTCCACATACGCTGTTTTCCAGAGACAGAAGCATATTTGATATCAGTGGGCCCTTTGTACACAAACGTGAGGTTGTGTGGTTCCCCTTTCCCCTAGGAAAGGGGAAGCGAAATGATTTCCGTTCTTTATAAAACACACTATACCATAAAGCAGAGATTTAAGCACTTGGAATCTAGGATTGTGACGATATACTTGTAGGACAATATTACTCATAGCAGCAGTTTCCACTTAGTGACAGCTTGGTATAGTCCAGGTACTCTACTGAGCTTTGAATACACGATTGTTTATTTAAGACTCACAACCTCACCTGCTAATAAAAAGAATTGTCTCTATTTTGCAGCTAGGAAAACTGTGGCTCAGAAAAGTTAAGAAACTTGTTCAAAGAAAGACTATCATGTGCTTCTTCTGAATTGCCAATAATATTTTCATAATTACATATATTTGATTTAATGGCTTTTGATAAGTTGGGTTTTTTTTATCTCAAATATTTAGAATGCTAAAAGAGGAGTCAGTATAATATTTTCCTAAGTTAACATTCCACTTCATGCTGATCTTAGAGGCCGAGGATAATTTACATTTAATGCTGTGGAAACGGACCTCCTTCCATTTATATTAAGTAGGTAGGTGATACACTACAGTCTTAGAACTTGGCTGGTACGGCTTGTTGTCCCTTGCAGACGTAGGAAAAAGGCAATTCTATTAAAAGTCTGAAAAGTAGAGAGATGAAAACAAGCAGGTGATATAAACTAAATGCAAAATTTATAATGATGAATTCCACAGAGCTACGAGAGTCGCAGTTGTGACAACTGTGACAGTAGCTATAGTTCAGCTCACTTTACTATGTGTATGTTTATTTTCAAAGATAAGTCTCAATTGTTTTTGGTGACAGCATGCTACGAGAATACTGAAAACAAATCCGCAGACAAGTCTAAAACCTAACTTTAAGGAAGATTTTAAACTCACCACAAGCCAGACATGTTTACAAAGGCCTACACCAGCTGATTTTCTTCAAATGCTTGTTATTTATCATGAGATTTATCATCTGTGCATTTAAATGGTTCAAAGTCAGAGTGAGAAGCCACAGAAAAACACACTCGACAATTAGTACCTGAAATAACTGGGACTTTTTCACAATACTTTTTGACAACTATATGTTTCTACTCAACTCTAGCAAAAGGAAAATTGAAACCAGCACGTTTCGTGGCCCTTTGTGGTTATTCATGTCATTTGAATTCTGAGTGATTTTTGTAATATGGTTGGTGCACCACCTCAACTAGGTCCTTTAGTGAATGACCAAAAAAACAAAACCAAAAACAAACCACCAAAGTCTTTCTCCAGAAATAGATTACACACTGGCCTCTCCTGATCTTGTGGAACTGAAATGACAAGCACCAGGGAAGGAAAGCAAAGCAGCTTGTGCCAATGACAGGAAATAGCCTCCCTGTTCTGTCTAGCACCGGTGGGGCTGGCATGAAGAATAGCTACCTCATGTTTTCAGCATAAACAAGAAAGTGTTCCTTTCCAGCCTAATTACAAAGCAAGTGTTAGTGTGCTTCTGGAGCAACTCGCCAGATGAGTTTGAATACCTTTGTGTGTGCATGCCATATATATACACGTTACACCACACACCCTCCCACTATTGGACTGTTACGTAGTTACAATGCCTTTTCCACCCAGGGAGGCTTCCCTCATTCACTCAGTCTGGGCAGATGCTTGCCAACAGTTTTCACCTACTGAGACCTGAAGGATGAGCAGATGCTGGCTGGGCCCAGAGGGAGAATAAATACTAGCTTGCCTGCATTTTGGTTGTGTAATTTCCTCTCCATTCCTCTGGTTTTCCATCTATAAACATGAGGATTAATGATACCTTACTGTCATGCTAAATGTAAGGATTAGAAATAATATATGTAAGTTGGTACAGGAGCTTAATCAATGGTAGTGGTCGTTAATGAAAATTATTCATTTTGTGACTTTGGTTGTAACAGTAGTCTACTGTATCTAAGTAACGTTCTAGGACATTAGCATCATTTTTCATACTATATTCAATCACTTCCGTGAGTTCAAAATGAAATACTGTTCCATTTAAACTTCTAGCCTATCATCCTGAAAACTGAAATCTATGTCCAAGTTATAATACAGTCATTTTCTCCATTAGAAATGATGGGTTAAAGACTATGGGTCCTTTAATAGGCCACTGTAGGAGTAAAATTCTAATATGAGGAATTCCAATTCTAATTTTATGAGGAAGAGTCTCAATTCTACTATTTCCTATGTCTTGCTTGGTTGTTAGGTGTCGTGTTTTGTATATTACCCCGTGTTGCTTATGTTCTGAAATTACTATTATTAGGCATTGTAATTACAAAAGCTGAGCTGGAACATCAAGTTCTAGTATCACGAGTTCTTTTTAAAAATCTACAGTGCATCTTCCTTATGAGATTTCAAAACAGCTATCTGATTTATTAACAAGGCTGCCAGCTACCAACAGGCTGACAGTGCTGAGTTCTGATGGAGCAGTTCTCTGTGCCAAAGGCTTTCGACGGGCTATCACTGGTTCAGGGGTCACTGGCAGGCTGCTCCTATAGACCACCTGAGCACCCACAAAACAAAAGAATATTGAGCCCAATATAACTCCCATCTAGTCATATCTCCCAATGCACAGATGAAGCAGGCAAGGTACAGAGTCTGTTTGCCAAGACTGAGTCCGTAGTTACAAGGACCTTTTCAGTTAAGACATCACATGATCTCTTTGAAGCAGTAAGGTACTACTGCTTCAGGACAGCACTCACGATGTCGCGATTAAAATTCAGGTCCCAATACCATTTTTTCTTCTTTAGGACTCAGCATTTAGTGCCTCAACCCCAACTCTTTAATACCCGGGAATGACCTTTGCTCCAGGGTCCATGTGAAAGGTAGATTCAGGTCTGAGTTCTTGCTCCCCTCAATTCAGTCACATGGATATTCCTTGAAGAGGCAGAAAAGACCTGATGAATTACAGGGACCTGAGTGTGTATATGTTACCATGGTTAGTGCCCCCACTTCACAAGTATGATGTCACTTCCTTTTCACTTATAGTCTGGGAGGAAGGAACTGTAGGAATGGGATCCAACTGTGGGCTAGATGGTGTCTCATCTTTCCAATGTCAGTAGTAATGATTTTTAGTCACAGACACCTAATAACACCAGGACCTTGAGAAAATTGAGTAAAAGAGGAATTTGGATTAGATTGTTTCTAAGGTCCTTTCTAATTTAAAAATTCTGTGGTCCCATAATGTTACGTGGTAGGGAAAGAGTGCCCCTCTTCTAGGTTAAACAGCCAAACATACATATGATACATAATATATAATATTTTCATTAAAGAGAAGTTTTATTACGCTGTACCTCCTTGCATGGCTGACCAAAAGCAATGGCAGTGAGAGCACGACAGTGAAACCCGAAGCTCAGGCAGTTACACTTTGGCAGCTTTAAATCTGAGGGGCACAGCTGTGAACCAGAAATATGCAACTGCAAGAAAACTCCATCCACTCAGCTCCTAAGAAGACATAAGGCATTAGCCTCTATTCTTTGTCAGAGCAATTAAGAAAAAAAACATGGGAAAGAGATTAAAAATGTAGGTTTTCTTAGAGCAGAAACTCTTCTGGGGATTGTTCATTGGTTAAAGGGCTGTGGAATGGGAAGGGCAATGTGAATGAAAGGAGGGCAGAAACTAATAAGCTGCTACTGCAGCACAATGGTCTTTTTACACCCCAGCTCCCAACCCCCTACTTCATCTCACAGTAAATGCTAGGAAAGTACATTAACTCCTTCAAGTCAATCGGATCAGGCTTGGGTTTGCAGACAATTACTTCTCACATCGACAACAAGAAATGTACTGATTCCCAATGATCCAGGTAATCCTCTCTCTGGTTGGAATTCTTCCTGAAGCAAGCTCAGGTGTTTAGGTAGGGGACTCACACTTTTGGCCAGAACCTCCTCCATTAAAAACCAGGCGCTCTCCTATCGCTACATGCATTCTCTCTCCCTCCTGGCCTCCGCCTCAACAGTCAAGAAACCTCAGCCAGGTCTCCAGAAGCACAGTTAGTAGTGGCTGAGAACTTGCACAGAGACTTCTCTTAAGAGGTGTGGTCTTTAAATCCATAGTCCATGACATGTAGTGATGAACAACTGCCGTATTATGTATTCGAGCCAGTTCCATGAAACAAAATCAAACTCCTTTTCAAATGGAAATCCGTTTTACATGCGTCCCCATTCCATGTGTATGCATTAAATTACAAAATGCCAAGAGGCCTTTTAAAAAACTTTCACGTTTGCCCTTTGTGTCCTGAGTTAAAGAGTGAAAAAGACATGAATTACGGCTTTGAATCCTTAAGGATATGTATTTCACTCTCTTGCCTCAGAAAAAGACAAAATGAAATCTTTAAATGGATCTGAATGAGGACAACTACCATTCAGTGTGCTGGCTCCATATTCCGTGTTTACATTTTGTGACATTTGACCCAACTTGAGAACCTACCTCCTCCTCTTTTCTCATCCTCTTCTTTCAGCAGCTTGCCAATGGAATTATACCACTTGAACTGTGGGTTAGGGACGCCAGAAACGTTACAATTAATCAAGGCACTCTTCCCTTCCTTGACTATGATATGGTCAGTTCTGGCGATGATTACGGGCACAGAGCCCAAGACCACAGCAGTGCCATTTAAAGTGCTGTTAGTCACACTTTTAGCAGTCGCCAGAGTGGATACTAGGATTAAAAAGGGCACAGAAGGTAAAAAGCACACAGGCAGATGGCTCTTCAATCGATCCATCTTCCTTTGCTTGCTCTGTAAGGCAACAGAGATGATTTGCCAATGGGATCTCCTAGCGGACACGACGCGGTTCAGAGCCGGCCATGGGACACACCTGTCCTAGATCCATAGACTTGGTTCTTGATTAAGAACCTGTTTAAAACAAACAAACAAAACATGTACATAAATATTAGCATTCGTACTAAAAATATTATTTATAAAATATTAGAAACCCAGTGAAAATACAAACCTACATTATTTTTAAACAACACACAAATTCAGAACATGTTCCAAAGGTTAAATGACATTTTTCACAGAAATCAGGACAAACAACTTTGTTACTTTTGCTCCTGAAACATAGATCTTTTAGTAGGTACACATCTATATATTTCAAAAACCGATTCAGGCTTCTTGCGTGTAGCATGACCAAGTGTTCATCGTGGATGAAGTGATTGTTCACCTGGGGTGTTCCTTACCCTCTGATCTTCCAGTGGACATGACTTCCGGTCTGTTTTAGTGGTCACCGCTCTGCCAGCATTGGGAAGGGCCCCACCAGAAGCAGGCTGGCATTCTCTGAACTCTGCACCACAACTTCCAGGATACTTCTTCCCCCCTTTCATGCAACTGCCCATGCTTCTTTGAGCTTCATGCCATCCAGCTCTCTCTGCTTTGTGTAATTGTTATCTCCTGACTCCTGATCACTCACTGAATTCCCTGGTTTCAGTCTTTGCCTGCCTCCCAGAGGCTGGGGAATGTCAGTATGTATGAGGTGACTTTATGGGTGGCTACACTGCCATGTCCAAAGAGCTAAACTTCACCTGCATCTTTAGCCTCCATTTCATCCACCAATCGTACGGCCACACTCTGGACCTTTCATTTCTTCAAATTCTAAATTCTAAAGTTCCAAGGAATTCTGAAGTTCTAAATAACCATCTTCAAGTGAACCCCTGCCATTCCCCCAGACGTCTTACTCCACTCCCTTGACTTTCTACCCTTCTGTTTTTCTCAGTCTCTGTCTCCCTCCCCACCCTCACCTGCATGCTCCAATTCTGTCTCAGTCTAGACCCAATCATGTATAATTCCATTGGCAAGTCCCCCACTGTGGTCCATAGACCACAGTCCCCCACATCCTTCCCTTGTTCTCTGCCACAATGACTGCCAGTAAACAGCTGTGACCCAGCCAAATCACTTGTCCTGGCTCCTATACCCAGGAGGCTGGAGCACTGCAGAGACTCATACACTCATGTTATGGCCGAAATAAAGGAACCATCTCCAACCCGAGCCAGGCCTTTGGCGACATTTGGCAATCTGATTCTCGGGGCTTGGTTGGTTCAGTATCTGCTTTCCACAGTGCCGTGGACACCTTACAGCTTTTGAATCAAGCACCTGAACCCAGTGGTATTCCTACCTTTCTCAAAAGACACTTTTCTCCTACTCAGACTTGATGACATGGATTCCCTTTAAAAAGAATCCTGCATTTTATCCTAAATTCCTCCCTTGCCATTTACTTCAAATTACTCCGTTCTGTATTTTGCTTGCTCTTTATTGAAACAGCTCTTGCTCAAGTCACTAGTCACTTCTAGTTGCCAAGTTTTCAGTCTTTCTCTGGCCAAATCTCTGTGGCAATTGCCACTATTAACTGTTCTTTCCCCAAACGCTCTCTCTCTCCACGGTTTCCACACTCTGCTCCTCCTAACTGCTCTCGTCATTCTTTACTAGTTCCTCTTCTCCCCAGTCCTTAAAAGTTAGCTAACCCCTAGAGTTTCATCATGGGCCCTCTTTTAACTCGCAGCTCATCCTAAGCTTCTATTCCTATGCCTATATTACCACCTCCAACCTAATAACTCCAGTCTATGTCCTCCGTCCCGACTCTTTTCCTGCTTTTCAAACTGGTATTACTAACTGTGCACTGGACATCTTTGCCAGAAAGTTCTGAAGGTAACTGAAAATTAGCATTCCAAAACCAAACTCTCTCCTTCTCAATCTCCTTCTCCTTCCTCTTCCTCTTCTTCTCCTCCACCTCCTCTTTCTCCTTCTCTTCCTTCTGTTCTCTTTTTAAATCATCTTATCTTCTAAACACACTACATTTCTTGGATCCCTTATTTCAGTTCAGAGCACACCATCTACACAGGTGTGCATGGGTATTAATCCTCACTTCAACTATTGCCCTCATCCCCTCAGAACATCAGTAACTACACATTGAGTCTACCTCTTAAATGTTGTTTGGATTGTTCCATCCTTTCCATCTCCTCTGAGTGAGCCTCCGTTCAGGGCTACCTTCTTACCAGACATGGTGTGGTAGCTTTCTAAATGTCTGCCTGCCTTCACTCTTTCCCCAGTTCCCAGTCCAATCCCTCTAACCATTCTGCAACAAATTATATGCTGCCATTTCTTTACTTAGCAACCGTCAATGTTTCTGCACTGTCTATATTATAGAATCTGAATTCCTTACCCTTTCAACTCACTCAAAAAATAATTATTCAACATCTATTCAGCAGGCAGTATTCTAGGTTTTAGAGATAGGAGAGTAAAGAAGACAGATCTTTCCTGTTATGTGGAAATTATATTCTCGTGGGGGAAAAGGAAGCAATAAATACCATGTAAATAAGAATTATAGCTAATGCTGCACACTTTGAAAAACACACCATGCTGTCCTCAATGTGATGAGTTAGGTGATCTGGTAGAATTTCACTGAGGAGGTGGCCCCTGAGCTGGGGCTCTTTAGCAATCAACCACGGCTACACCAGAGAGAAGGGTAGTCCAGGAAGAAGGAACATCAAAAGTAAACAGCGCGCTAACAAGATGGGTCAGAGAAGTAGACAGGTCCAGGTCACTTAGGGCTCTGAAGATTGAGGAGTTTGGATTTTATCTAACATACTTTGGAAAATTTTAAGCAAGGGAGTGATTGATTATGATTTCTTTTTAAAAATCAATTTTACTGTGGTATAATTTATAAACAAAATGTACATCTATCTTAGGTATACATTGTAATGGGTTTTGACAAATTGATACACCAATGTGTAACTACCAAAATAAAAGGTTTAGAACATTTCCATCACCACCCAAAGGTCCCGAGTCCTTTCCCAGTTGTATTTTTTACATTGATCCATCCCAATTCTTGTCGTATATGGCATGAGGTAGGATTGAGGTTCATTTCCCCCCAAAATGGATCTAGTTGTTTCAGCACCATTTGTAAAAGGACTATCCTTTCTCTAATAGATTATTTTGGCTTTCGTGTCAAAAACAGTGAGTCTATTTCTAAACTCTTTATTCTGTGTCACTGATGTTTCTGTCCATCCTTATGACCATGCCACACCGACCATGTTGTCTGCCTCACTTACCTTTGTACCTGCAGTGTCTGAAGTCGTCATCCCTGACACTTTAGATGCACAGTGAATTGCTGAATGAATGAATCTCTCTCCAAAGGCAGAAATGATTATTCCAGGGCTATAGACAATAGAGCTGAAGAGGTGCCAGGGGGTGACAAATGGCTTCAGACCACAGATTAGTTCAAGGGGAAGGACAAGTTTTCTTAGTGCTGTAGACTTTCACCCTCCCACCTAGATGAGTGTCTTCCTGTGCCAGGAAGGCCAGCACATTACTGCAGCAGCAGGAATCGCATGGCTACGGGAGATAGCACAGGCTGCAAGGGAGTGCAGATACCCTGCTATGACTTTGTTACCGTTCCTCTTTACTTGGCCAAACGTTATTTCCTTTTAACGGGAAAGTTGTTGAATGGTTGTTAAGAGAGTAGCCTCCGGTTTTGGATAGAATGGGCCAGTATCCTGGATCTAACTACCTTTGTCAGCTATGTGTTTCTGGCCAAGTACTTACCAAGTACAGGACAATTATAATGATTCATGATCAAATGTACATACAGCATTTACATACTGCTGGGCTTGATAAACAAGAATTACTAATAATGTATGAAGCCTCCTGTATTGAAATTATGCTTCTCAAGTGGATTTTTATTTTAATTTGTATCACTGAAAAGACATGTTTTTAGTTTGGTTGAATTCATTATTGACTGCCATCCCACCACCAGAAGTAATAATAAGTGATTTTCAGCACTGGGTTCTTTTGCATGGACTCACGTCTGAAAAGGCATGAGTTGCCCTGCTAGAGAGACGCTGCAGTGAGCACCTGGGGGGCGGTAGCTGGGGCTGCTCATCTTGACTCCCTGGCGCCTACGTCAGGGCAGAGGCCTGACTACCTTGGAAAAGAATCAGAGACAAGACCAAGTAGGAGCTAGGTTCTAATAAATATGTGCAGTAAATATACTGGAACATTTTTTTTCCCCCACAATTAGGGAGAAGGCAACAAATGGAAAATCAAACTGAGGTTTACAATGTGTAACTCATGAGCTGTTTTCAAACAAAGGCCAGCCACATTAGTGTTATACTTTCCAAACACATTGTGCTAGCCAGAATAAAAAGAAGGCGACACTGCTGTTCTATTATATTTGAATAATGTCAGTAGGTGCTCTGGGCTAGAAACATAGCAACTGTTCTGAAACTGCATCTAGTCCCCGTAGAGACCTTACGATGTACAGAGAAAGAGATTTTCATGTGAATGCAGGAATGTCGGTTAGCAAACTCATTCCTCCCTCCCCCCCATTCGTACTCTCATCCTCTCCCAGTTTGAAAAGTTAACTAAGGTACAGAAAACATAAGGTATAATTTATAGGTTGTTTACATCAAAGTATGTTTATTCTGAAACTCTCTGTGAACATTTAGTTTTTGAAACTGAGGCATTTAATTGATTAACACTAATGAATTCATCATTTTTAGTAAGAATCCACCAGATCTCACATCATGCCCTTTCAGTTTAGACATTTTTAAAAAAGTATTTATTTTGTGTTGGGCACACTGCTAGGGATTTGGCAGGGGAGGCTGAAAGTCCTCCAACACTCAGCCATAGCATAGGCTATGGTCACAGTCTAGGAGGGAGCGAGAGACAGATCATTTCGTTATGTTCCAAGGGTGGTACAGGCTTAGGGGTGGGTAGGGAGAAGGAACACTGGGCGACACTTAGAATAGACATTTGTTGATTGCCTACCCAGCATCCATTCCCAATTCCACCTTCCCCTTCTCAGGAATCCCACAGCTTAGAGATCCTAGTTCTTCTAACCTTTCCATGGCACTGGCAGCTTGTACCAAACTTCTGACACTCCTCCCTGGCATGCGATCTTGCACTTGTTTCAGTTTCGTCTTGAGGAAACTCTTCAATTACAAGGAGAGCTCCTCAATGGCAGGAAGTCTGGCATAGAATTCTGCAGTTTCCTTAACAACAGGCGCCACCGTCCTGCTTACATGTTGGCCCGATGAAGCTATACTTACATGGAGTCGGAGGGCAACTGTTTAAGAGTAAACTCACAATGAGTTGCCAGAAAAACATAAAAACACCATGTCACTTGGGACACTTGGGGACATATTCTACAAATGTACATTGTTCAGCTTGTCAGATTTTACAGACTGCATTATAAAAAGTTCAGTTAGTAACACTATGTAACGTTTTGAAAGATACTTTGGCCACTAAAGAATAAACCACATGTACTATAATCCAACAGTTTAAAATACAGTCCTTCAAAATACAACGACAAAGGCCACAGATTCCAAAACCGGTGTTTAACAAAAGCTACAATGGACAGATTGTTAAGCTTCATGTGTTTGCTAGTGGCCTTTAGGAAAACGTTCATAGAATACTTCATTTTCTATAAAGAAAACAAAAGGGAAAATATTTAGCATACATCACCTGTCCTTTCTTTATCCCTTTCTTACCTCCCAACAATTGTATTTTATCTAAAAATGTTTAATAATATGCTTTGTTGAGTCTTATTTTTTGTTTCTCCACC
Organism: Rhinolophus hipposideros; assembly: GCF_964194185.1. NCBI lineage: Eukaryota > Metazoa > Chordata > Mammalia > Chiroptera > Rhinolophidae > Rhinolophus > Rhinolophus hipposideros. The sequence goes on along the minus strand of NC_138062.1, from coordinate 35,605,693 downwards.
TATAATACAACATAACGATTGACCATGTATTTCTGGAATTGGGAGGAAAAAGGCCTCTTGTTAAATGGGTGTTTGAACTAAATGAATATACATTATTGTTTTTTCTTGGCAGTGTTCATGCTGGCATTTTCCCATCAACTATGATGAATAATTTCATAGTTACACAAGTGGATTTTGTCACAACATCTACTGAGAGTTACCACTACTTTCACTTGTGCATAAATGATGACACAACCACAAAGGCTGCCTTTGCATTCGAGACACATTCTTGATAGGTTTCTCCTCATGAAGCAAGGAGGGGAAATGCCAACTTCATGTGAAATGGAGAGAGGCACTAAAATACTAATTACATCCTCAATGCTAACCTCAAAATTGGTAGCCAACTGAGACTATTTTAGTTATGGATATATTTCTGCAACTTCCTTTCCCATATTATTGTTAATTAATGAAAAATATCCACACTAGAATCTTTTTTTAAAGAGCATTTAAAAATGATTTTATTTTGCACTTTTTAAGAAAAATTATAACAACGGAATACTCACTAGCCCATTCTTTCTCCCCTAACGTTTTTCAAGATCAACAGTTTTGAGGTAGTTAAGGTGATGTCTGAAAATGGAACATGAGCACCAAAAGTCAAAGGCCAAGAAATTTGTAGAACAAGAATGTTCCTGTTTCAATTACGACAGTCTAGAATCAAATCATTTCACTGCGAAGTGAGCTAAAATTTATCTCAGTGCTCAAAATCATATTATAGGAAGAGAATCATACTGTCCTTCTATCTTCCCTATGCATGTTCTAGAATCTATTTGTGTACAGATTCTCGGTGCTTCTAGTCACAAAAAAGTAATTCCTGACTCAGATGACAAACGTGATCATTACATGAAAATATGGAAGAACATTATTTTTACTTTTAGAAGCACCCAGACAGATCAATTCAATCCAAATCAATACACGTTAATGGAGAAATGTCCCTGTGCCAGGTACAGGGCGAGGAGTGAGGAGTACAAAAGTAAGACACAGCCTTTACCCCTGTCATCCAAGAATCTCGTAGAGGAAGAGGATAAAGTAAAATGACAATCATAAAACAGTGTGATAACTGCCCCATTAGAGAAGTGCCATGGATCCACTGTGGTCCAGGAAAGGAAACCCAAGTGGTCTGGGGTCCAGGAAGAACTTTTTAAGAGAAGCAACCCTTTAGTTTAATTATAAAGGAGTTCACCAACTAGACCAGGAAAGAGAAGCTGACCCGAAAAGAGGAAGAGCATAGTCAAAGAAATGGTGATTAGAGAGAAACTGGCACACTGGAGAAAATGTACATAACTAGGCACTGCTAGTGGTGTGTGGAAGAAGGGGGCGCCGGCTGGAAAGGTAGGCTGGCCCCAAGAAAGCAGGGATGGTATGGAATAGTAAGGATGGGGCACACTGCAGGTTTTAAAAAAGGGGTAGTGATATAGCCAGCTTTGTGTTTAGAAAGATCACCTTGTTCATAGTGTGGTTGATGATATAGAGACGGCTAGGAGCGTACTACAATATCCAGGAAGGAAAGAGAGAAAGGGGGGCCTGGACTAAAAAGTAGTGGGGAAGGAAAGACACAGGCAGATCCAAAAGAGGAACGGGAATTAGAATACACAGGATTTTATGACTGATTGACTATAGAACAAGTTAACATAACACCAGACCTGCCGAACTCTGGGGCTTATGGTTATACCAACAGCTCTCTGAGGAAAGGAGTGTCTCATTTGCCGAGAACTAATGCCTGGCACTGTAAGTGGAATACATGTGAATACATGAATTAAGAATTTCAACTAACAACTCCCTTGGGCAGCACTGTCCACTGAGGGCTACACTTGGACGAAGGCTTATCTGATGGCAGTGGCCAAGCAGAGACCATCGTATCTCCTACCTGGTCTATTCACATCTCTTCCTAGCTTCACACTCTCCTCTCTGCAAACCCTGACTGATGAAGGTGTCATGATGACAAGTAGCAGCAGTGACATTTAAATTTATGAACTTGTCATAAATTAAGAGCTGTATGGCAGCACATCATGGGGAGAATTAGGGTCTGTTTTATGAAAGTAGTTGGCCCCACGAAGGAAAAAGAAATGAAGGGAAGGTGACCTCATGGCATTCTCGGTGCACCCTTTGTTTATTGGCTGTGGTGTTAGGATGAATTCCAGCTACTTAATGGGTAGAACAAAATATATACCCTGGCTTGCTGGACTGCTGTGGATGACCACCAGATGAGCTCTTTAAGTTCACTGAACAATTTAGAAGGAGCTAGAACAAAAGGTCTCATTCCTGCTTTATCAACTATACCAATGTTAAAGGCTCTACAGAATTTTACACTGCTATTTTTTTTGATACACAAAAGGGACATACTTTTAGATCGGGAGAGGGGGTTATCACTTTGTGAGGGGTTTAAACGTCTAACAAGTACATTGTTTTTTACACCTGAAACTAATTAAAAAAAAAAAAACTGATCTGTTTTAAATCATTGTTTTTCAAACCTAAAAATGAACTATAGGCCCAGAGATACTATCTTTATAATGCTTAATTTTTGATGGTGCAAAATATTAAGAAACCATTCTTGAATCTTCATCAAATTTTTTCTATATGGTATATTTTTTTGATTAAAAAAAGATTAAAACAAAGCTCTCAGAAATATAATGATTAAAAAGCAGGAAGAGAAAAAGAATTATATTCAAGTCTTTCCTCTACAGATAAAATGATTATCATTAGGCAAGATCAAAACAGGTCTAACAGACATATTTGTTCACAGAACTAGAATATTAGATCTGGAAAAACTTGGATGTCTTTTCACAAAAGTTTTTCTTTATGCGACATTAGAAAAGGATGACCAGAGAACATAAACAATTGCCCAGAGTCCACGACTCACTGGCTTAGAACCAGGGTAAAGAGCTCACTCCCAAATTGAGCCTGATATTACATTAAAATCTCTTGCCATAAAGGCAACTTTTAAATTGTTTTAGCAGTTGAGATATGCAATGAGGGCTATTCTGTATCTTTTTGAGAAGTTTATTGATGTCTCAGTGTGTATTTATTTCTTCAAATTCTCATTCTAAATGAGTGGTCTGAAATAGAATTAATGTAAATCCTTAATTGATCAAAGATATGTTTCCTCAGAAATCTGATGGTCTAGGAAACAACGTGAACCCGGGAACTGAATACAAATGGGATAGATGCACTTGGTAGATGATGCCTTTATTCTGCCCAAACCAATCCCCAAAACACATTACAATGCAGATAAAAGGATTATTATGCTGTCTTGGCATTTTTCTTTATCTCTGACCCCATCATGATCAGATTCTGTGTCCAACCTAAGGCTGGTTCAGAAGCATCTCTAGCTCTTTCTGTGTTGCTCTGTCTGTCTCTACCATTAGATATTTTTCCCAGCGTCTCCCCCACCCCTTGAAAGAAATTGTGCCCTTTGAAAACATTCTCCCTATTCACTTGGAGTGTGCATATAGGGAGATTAAATTTTTCACTATAGTCCAATTAGTTTCTGTTACCTGCTAATCTACAGCACCACTGCCAACTTTCAACTCTTCTTGTTTGAATTTCGTCTCAAGCCCATTTCACGATAAGTTCTTGATGTGTTTAGTATATAAGCTCCTATGTCCAGAGTGAAGCCAGGCAGCAACTGATAGATATCTAGAAGACTGGACACCTCAGAGTCAGAACTCTCCTCGGTCCTGGAAAGACAGCCAGAGGATCCCACACATCAGGGGGCTGTTTTATTGAGGAGCTGGCCCCTAGCTGCCTGTCTCCAAGTCCAGGTTGGCCAGCACTCTGCCTGGACAGAGGAGGCAAACACATGTCCCCTGTGCAGCCTGCAGAATACACTGGTCTATAAATCAGAGTAATGTTCTTAGCATGCTTTCCTAAACACGATTCATGGCCTGAGGCAATGGTGAGTTTGCATTTTCTGGTGGAATCTGGCAGACTTGGTGAAGAACTCTTAAGGCCTTAATAGTGAAAGTGCCTTTCTCAATTCTCCCATTTGATTGTTCACAGATGGCTTCCCAAATGGCCAAATATAATGCACTTGTCTGGAACTTGGATGGCAATTTCCCACACAAACAAAAGATTGGTTATTCTGTGGTGGGATGGCCCATGATAAAGCTACTGAACTCATTATGAGTGTGAAGTATTAATAGTACCCAGCCAGGACAGAGAGTAACAACAGGAATGCATCCAGCCTACCAAGCGATAGCCCCTGTGAAAAACTTGCTGCACGTCTCCCTGTGGCCAGGAAGCTGAGATCATAACACAGAAAAGGGGTGAAATTAGGCTCCTGAGATATGAAATGGGATGGGCTTTGAGGTGAAGGTCGAGAACAGAAATTTGGGGGTGAGTTGTGAAGAGAAGACCAGTTTAGCATTTTAGGAGTAAGACTCACAAACGGGGAGTGGCATACTAGCTCCATTCCTCAGTTTTGCCATTTACTAGTAGATGACCTTTGGCAGTTAGCTGGTACCCCTGAGCCTCACACCCATCTCTTAGGTCCCTTCCAAATCTACTATTCTGTGACTACAACAGCCAGGGGCTGGTGAAAGGAAGAAATGGTGAGGGGTGGAGAGAAGAAAGAAAGAGTAAGGGGTTTTATTCATGTACAGATGGATGATCCCATTGGAGGGAATTCAACTTGGGCAAAGTATTGGGACTGCCAAGCCAGTTGAGACATGGCAGAGGGCCCAGGAGCCAGCTTGTGCCCCATATAGCACATGGTAACTTGTTCTCTATAGGGAATGCAATTTCTTGTGTGTTCCTTATATCCTGGACAATATAGTGAGGGAGAAAACAGACTCAAGCTTCCAAAGCCTTTGGACACCACCACCCCCATCTGGACCCTCCAGATGCCCTCAGCACACTGCAGAGGTGAATCAGCTCAGATTCTTGCAGGGCTCCTTTACAGGAAGGCAGGATGGGCCAGATGGGAGGCTGCCAGGGAGGCATGCTCCTCATAGCAACAGATGCAGGTCTTTCCCTCCAACCCAACTGTTGGGGATGCTCAGAGCAAGGACTAAGCCTTGCTGCTCACGCCTTGCTACCTGGACGAACGGAAGTAATCACCTTCACACCTGTGGCCATGCCACTGACCCAGACTCTCCCCCTCAGACCAAGAACCACTGGCTGTGTAAATCTTTGCTGTACCACTGAGGGGCTGATGGTTATCACTGCCCCAGTATGAGGCCTTGAAAACTTCGTTTCACTTGGTAATTCACTACTGAAAGGTCTTGTCGCTGCTCCTGTAATTGGGGGCTATCATTTTTATCATGAAAATTATAAAATTCCTCTGTAACAAAATGTGGTTGGTGCTCAAATATTTGTTGATTGTGCTAGGCATGACGCATTCATTACTTTTTAAAAATTAATTATTTTTTGGAATGATGAGTAATAATCTGTGCATGGGGAAGCCTCAAAGAAAATAAATAAAACACTAATATTCATAAGTTATGACAGTGTACATCTCCAGGGGTTTCTCATTCAAGGGTAAAAGCTAGAAGAGACCTTTCCATGGCCTCTATATTTGGCCCCTCGCCGCCCCTCCCCCTTAGTTTTCATTTCTCACTCCCCACCAGCTACGTGGGGCTCTGCTAATCCTGGAATGTGCCAGGTATACCACAACCCTTGCACTTGCCATTCCTTCCATTTGGAACCAGTCCCCGGGGTACCGACAAGGCTCATTCCTACACTTCCTTTCTGATTCTGAGGCCTCTGCTCAAATGTCACCTCATCAGCAAGGCCCTCCCTGGTCATCTTACATAAAACAGTGTGCTCCACCCCCATCAGTGTCTGTTTACATATACCCTGCCTTTTTCTTTGTAGCATTAACTACCATGCATGTGTGCGTGTCTCTGCTGATATTTACTACGTATTTCTATTGCCCTTTCATTTAGACACATTATTAACTTACTGGGCATTTACATTTGCCCTGCGTTTCCTACAGAGTCTACCCAGTACTTAGAAATTCTAGGTAAATATATCTTTTTTTTAACCACAAAAGTAACTTTAAAATATCAACCAAGATTTCTTCAGAGCCAGTCTTCAGACATGCCTCCCTTCCGTAGAGAGCCCTGAGAGGCAGTGGTAGTCCACACATAGGCTTAGCGGCAGCAGCTAAGACAACACGAAAGGAAGCTGAGGAAATCCAGTCTGTTAGAGGACTGGGCTGCTGTTTGAGATGAGTCAAGTTTATGGGGACTAATTTCTATGCCTGTGTAGGGAGGGGTTCAGAAGGAGTTGTCCCTAGGTGTGCCACTCTGGCATGCTGATTATTTCGATCTGGATACAATCAAGGCCCAGAAAGCTCAGGAAGAACCAATCTTTGACCTTCCCCCTTACTGCCTACAAGGCTGTAAGTTAGTGGACCTGCTCCAGGAAGGGAGATCTCCCCATAGAGAACTATAGTTTAACCTGATCTAGGTGTTATAGGGAGGAACCTAGCAACACCCATTTCGTCAAAGTTCTCCCTGTGTCCTTGATTCAAGATGGCCCAACACAAATGTTTGTTTACGAAACATTAAGTCTCTTCATCTCTCTGTGATTTGCCTTACTTCCCTTTAAAGTCCGAGATCCCTACTTCCCTCACCTTAGTCCAGAATGACATATTTTCTTCATTTTACTTTACTGTCTTTGGAATGTTTATGCTTATGTGAATTCCCCATGTGTATCTCGAAAGCTTGATTTTCTCCTGTGAATCTGCCTGAGGTCATTTTAATGATTCAACCAGCTAGGAAAACTAAGAGAGAAAGGGGGAAAGTTTCCCCAGTCCTATCCCCTGAAATCTACATTCTTATTGCTGCAGAAATGAAAACCAACTTTGGTATTTTATGTTTATGTATTTTATGTTGAAACCAATCCTTACTCCTTGTCTCTTTGGTTGTTTGATTAAGGCCATTCAGAGTCACGGCACAGAACTGGATCCACCCAGGAGTTCTTCTTTTATCAGAATAAAATTTCATCTATTTGAAAAAACATGCTCAATAACTGCTGGAGAGGGTAGTTTGAAAAGCTGTAGGTTTTTTTTTCGTTTTTTTTTTTTTTTTTTTAGTGTCCTTCCTCCTTCACCAGCCCATGATCGCAAAGTGGATCGCATAATGAACATTTCTCTGAAGCACTCATGTCACGAGTTTTCACTAAGAACTGGATCTTAGTGAGAAACAGACCAAAAGAGACCCAGTACTTTAAACTCGACTTGATTTCATTCTTATTAAGAGTACGCCAATGTCCCTTATGTTTAGCTAGCGTTTATGGTTCATAAAATACTCCCACAGAAGTTATCCCATCTGAGTCGTACTGCTACCCAACGACATGCGCAGGCCGATGTGGTTCCATACACAATGACCGTAAAATAAGCAGAGGCCAAGCCACCAACCCTTGTAGAACCACATCTGCCTCTCAGTCCAGGGCTCTTGTAATTTGAACACAATTACCAATGCGTGACTACCACAGCGTGGGCGATAGTCTAAATACCATAACTACCCAAACCATCATAATTATTATCAATCACAGCTCCAGAAATTCTATTAAGAAGAGGCCTCCAGGGCCTCTTAGCAGAAATGATCAAGGATGCTTTGGAACAGATGATCCATTACTTAGGAAGTAGAAACTACCACCTCAGTGAAAGAAGGGGAGATGGCCATTGGAGGTAGGGAGGAGATGCCCTACAAGGGCAAGAGGGAATCCAAAGTCCACTATAGGTCCTGGGTTCAGATGCACAGGGAGAAACGCTCAGGCCCCTGTAAAGCAAAGCATTGGTTATACTCCAGTGTTTTCTGGAAATTAATTTCAAGTTCCTCAAAAGTGTTTTAGAATGGGGAAAAAGCTTTAGGAAGTCCAACAAGAGCTAGAGTCACTCAGAGACCAAGTCATTCAAGAGTGTCCAAATTAAAGGGACAAACCTTCCCTCCAAATTGGGACTGCCAGCAGGAATGACCAAAAAAAGAAAAAAAAAATGGGCAGGGAGAGGGAAGTGCAGAAGTACAGGCTGGCAAGTAACAGGGCAAAGGAGCCCAGGGCCTGGCTTCAGTACGAAACAGAAACTTACAACATGAAATTAACAATAGCAGCTGAGACACAGGAAAGCTCAATGGTTACTAGAAGTCTTGGGTGAAGCATTGAACCAAACATGAATGCAGTTTTCATTTAAATACCTTCCTCTGCTGAGGACCAGGCAAAGTGGGTTTTATATCGTTAAGAAAGCACAGTTCCTGTGCATCTACTCACCTCTGCACAGGGCAGCCTGGCCTCTAGGAAGAGTTAGCTGGTCAGCTTGGGATGGTCTCCACTGGTACATATGTTATAGAGCTCTCACTAGTTTCAAGAGGGTATGGAAAGTTACAGACCCAGAGCATATGCATACCATCTTGACTTGGAGAAGTACTGCTTTAATGAATAGGTCAGAATAACTTGAATTAGCCATAGGCTGCATCCTCCAGCCCTGTCTGAACTGTGTGGGCCCCTTCAATGGGTAATTCAGGAGCAATGTACTCCAACCCATTTATTTACTTAAGGAGCAAAGCCTTCTCTTATACTCTTCCTGGCACCATCAGCCAACTCAAATCCTCAATGGAACAAGAGTTGGGATTGTATTTAAAATCTGCTTAGCCAGCTTCCACTTTCCCACTGATTACAAAGAGTCAACTCAGCTCAGCCTCTAAAACAGTTAGTTACCTTGTAATCCAGAATTAGGGAAGCCCACCCTGCACCAGTTTCCTTTCAGTCTTACTGGCAAACCCTAAATGCTTCTGTCCAGAAGCTGGAGAAGCATCAGGGAATTAATTTCTTTGATGCCTTTCTTACAAAGTACGTGTCCTGCAATAATGAAGTTCTGACTGGTTCCCTCACACACAGCCCTGCATATGGTCTTTTCTTACTTTAGGTCCCTCTGCTTGAGCTCATATGGTGGAAGCTTGTCTTTCCCTGGTACTGCAAAGTCTTGTGCGTGGTAGGAGAGCCCTTGAGAGCAGCTAAGCCCAAAATCCCTTGAGAGGGTGTGCCTTCCACACTTCTGCAGTCCCTGACACAAATAACCCAATTCCATGGGAGTTAAGACAGCTCTTTTTCTTTCCTGCCCTCATGGATATCTCTGCCTTGTTTATGAGCTCACCATCTCTGCCTGGCATCACTCTAATAGTCTCCTCCCTTGTTAACCTGCCTGTAGTCTTGCCTCCCTCCAATCCACATGCCACGTTGTTGCTGATGGCAGGTGACTCTAAAAGATCTGAGGTGAAATACAGTCCATCTTCATTTTGTCACCAGCATAAAACCAAAGTCCTTGGTAGGACATACACAATCTTCATGGTCTGACTCCCATCTATCTCTTTAACCTCGTCTCTGGAGCGTCCCCTTCCCCGCCCCTCGTCATGTTGCCTTTCTTGAGCTCCTTGGAGCCCCACAGCACCTCTGTGCCTCTCACCATGCTGCCTCCCATAATGCTGCACATCTGGTAAACCCCTGTTTAGCCTTCAATCTTGGTTCAAAAGCCCCCCAGGACTCCCCGGGTAGCCCCAGACACTCTTTTTCTCACTTTATATTTTCACTGGAATTGTCTTTTTGCACATCTGTTTCTCCATTAGATTATAAACTCTCAGGTTATCAATATGTGTTGAATGAATCGATGAATCAATGAATGAGTGGATGAGAGAGTCTTAACAGAAGATACAGATTTGGAGACATTGGTTGTATGGGTGACTGATACAGTCACGAAGAAAAATTAAACCACCCAGAAAGAACACAGTGGGCTAGGAGATAAAGATTGGAACCTAGGGAAAGAAAAGACAAACACTCAGAGAAAGAGCAATTAAAAAACAAAACAACAACAATAAAAAACAAAAGCAACGCAAACAAACAGAAAAACATTTAGGACAAGTGTCCCAGAGACCAAGGCAGAAGAGATTCAAAAAAAGAGGAACAGTTTACACTCAGCTCCTCCTTTGCTGTGAAAAAACGACAATCATTGCATCACTATATAGGGGAAGTTTAGGTAAAAATCTTACAAAGTTACGCAAATGAAAGTTACACAATATACGGTTTTGCTTTCATTAAGATAAATCCTTATCAAGTCTTACTGTTTCCAGTATCAGATTTTGCCAGTCAAGGGCTTCCTTTACCATGTTGTCTGAAAAATTTGTTTTTCTCTTACTCATTTTTTTCTAAGACATAGTTCAGTTTCAATTCAGAGCCACTCTTGTAACACTAAGGTAGAAGATTTCTTCGGTTTAGGTGTTCCAGATATGTGGAGATGTCAATTCAATCAGACTATGTTTTTACTGGATAGGTATTAAGACTTTGTACATAAAAAGACTGAATAAATATGTTTGGAAAGAATGACTACATTCCTTATATTTAAATACAGAAGTTAGGTCACCTAATACTGTAGCTGTCACCCACTCCTGGCAAATGGAGCCCATGGCAAATATTGCTAATTGATCGTGGCAATTTCTCAGCTGAGCCCACAGCACTGCCATCAACTACTGCCAACTGGTTAGAGTTGGCCCGGATGACACTGCGTCATTCTCAAGTTAACTATGTTAAACTTGAGCTTTCACAGCTCTCTCTGCTCATGTCTGCAGGGTATGTGGCTAGCAGAGCAGCTGCCTGCTAAGAAGACAATGAGTAGAAGCAAAGTAGGGAAAATGTGACTTGGCCTGTCTGTTTCACTTTCTATGTCCTTCTTCTATTAGAGATTGTGAATAAAAATTTTCTTAAGCTATTAACTTCACACATGCCTACAAACGTCATTTCAGATCAATTCAGAGCACTGAATTATATAACACGTTCATTTCAGATTTCTATCCATCACTGACCACCTCTGGTTAGACAGACACCCTTTGTCAAACTGCCCTGTGAGACTTGAGATTTAGTTATACATTGCTTTTGTAGGAAGATGAGTCTGGATGCAGTTGGGTAATTGCATGTTGCTGTTTAAAAATCCTTTGCTGGTTTCCCATTGTTTATATATAATAGAATAAAATCTCAACTCCTTTGCATGACATCGAGTTCCTCACAATGAAAGGACCACTTCATTCCCCTTTTACCCCTGTCGGGCTCCGCGCCCGACAGTATTCCATCACACCAAATCCTTCTTTGTATGTGACCATATTCATTTCCTATGGCACCTTTCTGCTGCACTTAAATCACAAATTTAGGGACTTAATACACACATGTACTACCTTTCAGTTCTTTGGGTCATAATGGGCTAATTGAGGAGTTTTCAGGGCTGTGTTCATTCTGGAAGCTCTAGATAGCCTTGGTTTCCCTGCCTGTGCCTCCATTCCTTGGTTTGTGGGCCTCTTCCATCTTCAAAGCCAGCAATGGCTTGTAGAGCCTCTCACATGGCTTCACTCTGATGCTGGCTTCTGCTTCCCTCTTTCACTTACAAGGACTCTTGTGATTACACTGGGCCTACTGGATAATCCTGAAAAAAATCTCTTCATCTCAAGATCTTCAACGTAATCACATCTGCAAAGTCCCAAAGTAAACATCTTGGGGTGGGGCGCTATTATTCTAACTACCGTAATAGGGCTCCTTCTGCCTCCAAAGTCTACTTCTCTGCTTAGAAGACTCCTACCCAATTCCTTCGACATTCCTTAAAGTCCTCTGGAAATGCCACTATTTTCATGAGTCCCCTCCTCCTCCAATCCAAGGGGCTCTTTCCCATTCTGAAATCACCTCAGTCCTGTGTACAACCACCTCTCCCTGCAGCACTCACTTCGCACTATAATTTATTTGTCCTCAAGCATGTTTCTCTGACTGGATTGTGAGTCACTATGTCTTATTCATTTTTGCAGCCTTGGGGGCCTAACTATAAAAGATTGGGGGGAAGAAAAATGAATGTGATATTTTAAAGAATCAAGACCTCCGGTGGAGACAGAGGCAAGACCAATACATTCACAGGACTTCTGTTTTTAGCACAATTTAAAAACTAGTTCTGACGGCTCTTAACTGGTTATTATCACATAACCAACCAAACCCCTTATCCTCTAACCCATTCCAGGGAGGTATCAGAGCACATTTAAAACCAGCCATTTGTATCTAAGAACATTTCTAACTTAATGTGACTTGCCATGGATCACAAAATGTTGTCAAAGTTTTAAGTGTCCTCCTGGGCTTGGCCAATAAAGGGCAGGCCGCCTCCTAGGCGCTTGGTTAGACATTGAGTTAGGGAAGTGCTATTTGTACAATTTATGAACTCCAAAAAAAAAAAAAAAAAAAAGACACTCGTCTAACAAATCTGACTGTACTGTACCGGAGGTTAAAAGCAACTTTTCCACTATATTTATTTGGTAGTTCAGTATCTGGAAGTCCTTGCATTAAAAAAAAGGAACAGAAACTTCAAATTAAGATGAAATAGCCTCATCTATTTAAATTGCAAGCCAAACAAGGATGGAATAAATTGAGGTCATGTGAATGGGGGAAGATCTATTTTTAAAGGCAATAGTTTGCTATGAGTATCTAATATCACTAACAACACTACACAATATAGAAATCTAAAGACATGGAAATAAAAGGAAAAATCATGGGACTAGCAGTTGAGCTGCAAGAACTCGACAGTTAGATACAAAAGAGAAGAAATTATTGCCTTTTTCTCAACTATGAATACAAAGTCTACATTTGTATTTTTTTCTTCATTAGCAATAGTAAAACCCCTCTTTGAATCTAAATCCTGTCAGTTTTGCTAGTTTTAGGTTAGGAGAACGTGGAGTTCTTGAAGCCAACAGTGGTGTTTAAATTTGTCTTTTGTTAAATTTCACTGTCTTTCGTAACTGCAAAATAAAAATTAGAATTTTTACATCCAGAAGGGGCCTATTGATCTGTATTAAAACTCACATTCACAAATGGGAAACTAAGGCTTAATTGATTCTTCTAAGTCAAGAAAAACCCAAAGGTGAGGGAAGACGATACTAACTTCCAGCCTGAGAACACTGGACCTGCTGTACAGGAAAAGCTGTACATACACGCATTACCTCATTGCAGATTTTTAACTTGATGCATTTTTTAATAGAAAAGGGAAGCACAACTTCCCAATATTTGTGCTCGGTTTCTCAAATGTCTAAATTTTTCTATAAATGTGTTTAGAAATACATTTAAGACTCCACCAACCATACCAACCAAACTAATTGGCTAAAAGGAAGGACTGCAGATCTAATTTGTAGAAAAAGAAATCATGTTGTTGCTATTGTTGTATGGACATTTCAAGCCTTTCCTGTTACTAAATCTTGGTTATGTATAGGCTTAGCATAGAGCCCACTTGGGGGAAACATCCAGAGTAGTTTGGTATTACAGCTGGAGTCATCACAGGCAAGAACAAACATTAAAAGCTGTTCACAACCCAATGAAAAGTCAATGTACCTCCAAAGTCTGTTAACGTCTATCAAGAACGCAAACAAGAAGTTTTGTAATAAGCTTAATAAATAAAATAACTGAACCCACTAAGTGGTACTTATGGAAATAGGCTTGAGAAGATAGCTTTAGTTAGCGGTAGAACTAGTTCCCACTAGAATAAGGATTGTTTACCTTGCTCTTATTAAATCCAATAATCCTAAGAGTGGTAATAGTACTAAATGTTTTAGAGAGAACCAACAGTAGAAACCACAATGGGATCTACAAATTGTTTTTTTTTTTTTTAAAGTAGAACGTCAGAAGTACCGTTGTTCTAACTTACTCTTGGAAAATAAATCTTCCATCTTGCATTTCATCCTGAACAATTTTACTATGTTCAACATAGTAGCAACTGAAAAAAAAAGTATCTAATCTAGAAACAAAAGTGAGAAACTTGATAAAAAACGTTGCACTTCTGCAACGCTAGGTTTCCAAGTTCGTAATATAAAAACCAAGATAACACAAAATAAAGATTGCCACAGTAACCAAATTTTTCTGTAACAAGTATCGTTAAATACAATGACTCTTCAACCACTGAAGGTTATTTTCTACATTGTGAGCAGATAATGGACCTGCAAACCTTCGTCTTCCTCGTCCTCTTCCTCTTCCTCTTCTCCTTCTTCTTTTTATTTTGCTAGCTTTCTTTATAAATCTTGCAAGCGCCAGTTTTTTTTGGAGGGGAAGGCAGGTTAATGGTCACGCTTAAAATAAATCGACTCTGCAATTACTTTGTTTTTTAAGCCGATGATGCGCGTTTCGCCTTTCCCCACCATGAAGCTATTCGATGTTAACTTGCTATGGAGTCAAATGCGACAAACTCTGAGAGCTCCAGTCGTGTGGCGGCGGCTCCAGGCACCCACAGCTTCCCGCACTCCTGCAGCACCAGGACGCGGCGCTCTCCGGGCACCAGACCGGAACCCGCACTCTGGGCCTTTGGGGCCGGAACAGTACACCCGCCCCCAGTTTCGGGACAACTGAGGCACGGTGACCGGAGCGACCTGGAGTCTGGCGAAGGCTCCCGCCGCACCTTGGCGTCCCCTTCCCCCAGGAGACCCGGGAGGCTCCTCGGCTGCGCGTGGTGCCGATAGACACCGCGTTGCACGCGGTAGGAGGCTTACGGCAGAAGCCTGAAAGGCGGCTGTCCCCAACCCACCGGTCCCCTGGGTCCCACCCGGCACGGATCTCCACGCAACCTGCAACCCCCAGGAGCCTGCCGCCGGGACCTCGCCGCGCCTCCCCGCGCTCCGCCTGCGTCGCCGGTTCCGCCAGGCTAGGCGCCCGAGAAAGTTCCGCGGCGACAGCCGCAGCCGCGACTCGCCCGCCCACCCGGTGCGGGGCTCCCTGCCGCCCGCGCCCCGCCGCCCCGGCTCGCCGGGTGCCCCTGCTAACCTGACGCCTCCGCGCCACTCAGGTGGCCGCCGTGCGCCCCTCGCCATGGCCCGCCTGAGAGCTGCCGCTTGGGCCTCGCTCCGCGCCCGACAGCACCCACTGCGGGCCAGCCGCCTCCGCGGGCGCCCAGCAGCGAAGCCGGCTGCGCCGCGGGCGGCGGGGAGCGCGGCGCTTCCCACCTACAGGAGCCAGAGCCGGCCAGTGCCGAGCATGCCCAGTGCGGCTCGCCGGGCGGCGCGGAGGCGCGGAGCCGGGCCGTGTGTCACCGCCGGAGTTTGGCAGCAGCCACGGCGGGAGGCGGTGCGGGGAGGAGCTGTGGGCGTGGCGGATCCTCCCGCAGAGCCGGGCGCAGGGAGTCCTCCATTCAGTCCGCGTGGCCTCTGGGGGGCTTCCACGGCAGCTCTTCTGAGTGTCGCGCCGCACTGTTGTTCACGGACACCCAGGAACAGGTTTTTTTAGAATCTCATCCTGGGACACCAGAGCGAACCGACCACCCCAAGCCCTGAACCTACCCTGTCTCCGAGACCACCTGTCAAGCTGCCTTGCGATCCAAAGTTTCGCCGGCCTTCCTGGGTGACTCTGCTGTCAGCTCTAAAGCCCACACCGAAGAGGCTGGAAGAAAACCGCAGGAAGTTCACTGTTGGCTTCTGCGTGATGATAGGGTTCCAGGGGTATTAAATTTTCGTATTTTTTGATTATGTGTAGTTTCTGTGTTTTTTTCTTTCTCTCTAATGAACAATATGGTGATTAACTAAGAAAGGTGGGCTATTCTAAAACACTTGCAGAACCCTGGCCCCACGATCGTGTACCGTAAGTAGCCCCCCACCCCTCCCTTCTCTTTTGACGGGTCCTGGACCTTGAATTTCAGGGGCCGAGACCAAGCTCCTCCTCCCTGGCTCCGCTAGGCCCGCCCCTTGGTCACACCCACCGTTTCTTTTACTCCGGCACCGCCCTCTGCTTCGGTTGCTGCCCAAACCCGGAAAGATGGATTCCGCACAGTGACGCTGGGGCTCCTGCAGCCAGACTGGGCATGTTCCGCGGCCGGGTCAGGGACTACTGTCAAGGAGAGAGGAGACTTTAAGCAACTCCCAGTTTCTCTCCTCTTCCTCCCTGTCCCTGGCAAACGAAACAAAATAGCGCCTCCGACCCCCTGCCCCGAGCAAGGACCAGCAGAAGTGGGTCAGGACCTGACTGAGCATGCTCCGGGCAGTGCCAGGCTACTGCACGCGGCTGCATCGGGTTGCCCAAGGTTGTTGTAGCTGCTCTCGCTCATCACGACATAGAAGGTCAGGAGGCCGGTGGGAGCAGGGCCCTACAGGTGCGCGATGGCCTCGATACGTGGGCAGGTCGCACCTGCCGAGGCCCGTTAGGGGGTGAATGCGTGGGATTTGGCTTACAAGTGAATCAACGCCTGATTTCCCCCTAAAAGATTGAAATTAGACATCATATTTTAACATTAGTTTTTATGGCATCTTGAATAACAACACATTTGAGGTCTAAGAACTGTACAGCCTGACTTTTTTTTTCCAGGAAACCTAAATCTTTCATTCTTTTCAAGTATTTAATAAGTGTACAGTTGCACTCGGAACACTCAATTTTCACCTGTTTTATCAAAGATTAAATCTTTATCCTCACTCTCAGATAATTCTGCAATATTATGTTTCCCCCCCCCCTTTTTTTTAATTCAGGCAATTCTGCATTCCCTCTTGGACTCTCTAGCCTCCCTTTCAAATTCTCAGACAACCTGCAGAAGGCTCGTCAGGCAGGTGTGAGGAACTTGCTTTTAATTCTCTCTTACAGAAGAGAAGACTGAAATGGAGAAAGCTTACAGGGAAGAGATTTGTGTAGGCTTGAGATGAATAAACTCAAGAACTCAGAGAACCTTGCATTGAGCCCGGGCAGGTGAGTGGGATTGTTGTCTGTTTTGTCTGAGGAGGCGGAAGACGGGCAGATGGGTCAGCTGCTCAGTGAGGTTTGGTGTGACAGTGGGAAATACCCTCAGTGAGGGTTGGCTTCATTTCAACCTTTCCCTCTCCAGCAGCTCCAGTTCAGCTTAAGTATCTTTGGAGACACCATGTTTAGTGGAAGATCACTCCTTGGAAGAATAAATTTACTTAAGTACCCTCCACCCCAAAGTATTACTGTAGTAACTTGTGCTGGAGTCATCCTCATCCTGGAGCTTTCAGGCTTCATTTTTGCTCACGCCTCTGGGCACTACTCTTGAACTTGCCCAGGTTCGGTAGACATCGCAAACAGTCTAGCCTGGGAAAGGATGCGTAAGACATCTCTTTAATAGTCCATATTACCACTGCACCCCAGCTGAAGCTTTATGGTGCCCAGTCTCCCATGAAACGAACCTTTACTGGTTCTCTTACCTCTCTGACAGTTCCTTCTCATCTTCCTTTTCCAGGTGTTTTTCCTTTGCGCCTCCCCTCCCCCATTGCAGGTGTTCTGTTCTGTGGCCTCTTCCCTTCTTGTCTCCCTGAGGGCTCTCATTCACTCAGATGATTGTTAGTGTCAAGGTGGTGTTCTGTTGGTGTATGCACAAATGGCTGTGATAGTTGTTGCTGAGATCTTTTCTGGTCCATCAGATACCTGTTCTCATTACCAGTCAGTATCTATGCCTGACCATTTGTCCATACTAGTTGTTAATATTTTGAATATTATCTTTGTCCCCAAACCATAACTTCTTTGCACATCAGACCCTTATGTGTAATCTACTTAATGGCTATCGCCCTCAGGAAACTTGAAAACACTATCTCCCAAACAGAACTAAGGAGCTGTAGTTTCTCTTCTGCCTACCTTGGTGACTAGTAATCCCATCTTTTCAGCTAGGCACACTACAAATATGGATGTTATCTTAGCTTCACCCATTTGCCTTTCCCCTATCATCTAGCTAGTCACCGAGACAGTCACCCTGTCCTTACACACCTCTGAATATGGACCTTCCACCTCCATCTTCCCTTTCAAAAGGATCCTCTCTCTGTACTCCCTCTCATTCATCTTCCCTGCCTCCTTGGACTTTTCTTTTTAAGCGAATTATATTTCAATATGTCTGCTTAAAATCCTTAAATGGATTCATAGTGCCTTCAGGATAAAGTCTAAGTTTTAAACGTGAACAGGCCTCATCTTCCCCTCCCTATCAGACTCCAGCTAGTGTCCCCTAATGTCCTGTATCCTAGCCATCTGAATTACTTGTCATGCAAATTTGCACCTCCCTGTTCCTTTAGCTCTTCTATCTTTCCTTTCCCCTTGTTCACCCCTTGGCAAACAATGTCTTTAAGACTCAGTTCAGGCTGGGTCTCCTCTGACCTCCCCAAGGTGACTTCCTTTCAAATAGGTCACCTGGACCATGTACCTTGTCTCCATTTTGACACCTAACCTTGATTTATTTTCCTTTGCCTCCTCCACTGCATTGGAGATACTGAGACCTCAAGGGCTTCTCTCAACCATCATTGTGTCTTTGCTCTCAATAGAATTTTACTTAATAAATGAATAATGGACATATGCACCCATATAATATATAAAATTTACTAATTTTTAAAATTCCTCCTGAGAATTATAAATAGAGTGCAAAGAAAAAAATACCAGGACAGTCACATCATGTCCAACCTGCTGGGTGTTTATGAGCCTGTGAGTCATATAAGCAAGATCTCAGATTTGACCTTAAAGCCAGTGATTTTCTTCAGCTTCAGAAATCCAGAAGTGTTTTGTGAGCCAGTCTGATGTACTTGTTTTGTCAGTCTGTAACTGCACAAAGCTTAGTATTGTATTGCTAATTAATCCACAAAGTCCATTGTTCCCTCTCATTGTGTTTCCTTACACGGCATAGTTATAACCTCCTAATTATATGGTTACTTCTTAGAATAGATGTTGTTTATTTCTTCTGTTGAAAGTATGGCACTCTGAGAAGGCAGATTAACCATGTAGGAATGAACATCATGTTCACAGTTCTGCCAGCTCCCATTATCTGCTGAGAGCACCTAGAGTTAACTGTGGAAGGACCGGCCATCTCGGATGATGAACCCATTCCTCACCTCCTGAACTGAGTGGTCCAGGGGCAGCAATTCTATTAAGCCCTCCAGTTCATTCCACACATTATACTTGAGAAACAATTGTAAGTTTTATGGATAAAAGGGGGGAAAGAAGCTATTGTTCCAGAACTTCAGATAGCCCCTGATTTTTTTGTTTGTTTGTTTTTTGGCAGAGAGATATACCGGGGATGCCAAAAATATATATATAAGTGGACACTTTGGTCAGTGTTGCTCAAGCAGTAGTTCACCGTAATCAGAAATATCTAGATGCTGATGGTAACCGCTTTGAGCACCTCTTGTAATTGCAGAAGTCAAACGTGACTTGTGTTCATCTTTTGTTATTGGTATGTATCGAATACTACAATTTTAATACAGTTTTCCTTTCTTAAAATGTGTACACATTTTTTTTTGGCACCCTCTGTATGTAGATGGGAAGAGTATTGCTCTATAATACTTAAAAAAGTCTGATCCTTGTTTGTGCTCATTTAATAGCCTTCGCTTATGTTAGAGAGTCTGGGGAATATAGTCCAGACAGTATGTAGTAAGATAGCTGCTTGTTTTTCTGTGTTGAACCACACAGCAATTTTACTTGGTGGCTTGTGGAGGCCCAGTGTTATTCTCCAGCACCCCTTTGCGAAATTCAGCCTCCTTTGATGGAGTGAGACAGTGGAAGTTCTGACCTTACCCCCTTGCTGGAAGAGGACAATTATAGGCATATGACCCTGCATTTAGTTTTTTCCTTGTTCCTGGGAGTCTGAAAGGGCACAATTAGGAAGGAGGATGGGGGAGGAATGAAAGGAAGCAAACACTTCTCTCTGTAATCTTGTGACTTCATGAGGAGAGCGAAGCTTCTTGAAAAGTCTGAGTCAGTATTAGGAAAATAGTCCCTTCCTTATTATGGCTTTCGACGACTGAGCACTGATGTTGGTTGGTCCCCTGGAGGTGTGTGTGCGCATGTGTGTGTGGTCTCACCAGTTAGCCAAATGTAAAAATCAGGAGAGCAAAGGGTGGGTCTGTAGCTCACATGGAGCAGAAGACCCAGCGGGAAGGATTGCGCCCTTCCTGGACCTCCCTTTAAGACCACACCAAAGCCCTGCTTTTCCAGACAGTTTGCCAGCCTGGGACAGTAATGGCTACAGCAGCCGAGTCTTCCACTCCCCAGGGCTTCATTGCAGACAGTGATTCAGACTTACGGATTTGAATTATTGGCAGCAGAGGGGGATGAATCCAGGAATCACCTCTGTGTGTAGGGACTTTCTGAAAGTGGGTAGATATTTGCACAGGATGGTTAGAAGAGGGACCCTCTTGGTGAAAGAGGTGTGAATCAGAGCTGTGGAGAGCCTCCCTGGGAAGATGGGGTGAGTCATAGAGGGGACTCCTTTGTAAAAATTTGATTTTGCAGGTGCTTTGCCCTAGGATTCCAGAAATGTTATGTCTTGCATATAGCTCTTTCAGTTTACAGTTTCCTCGGGAAGGCCAAACATTCACTTTCCTACCATTGGAGAGAGAAGGTAGACGCTGGGTCATCCAGGTAATCAAACAAACAAGCGACTGGTCAACAAGTGGGAAAACAAGCATCAAAAGAAGCCAACATATTCTCCAGGGCCAGGGCCCACAAGGACACGCCTTTGTCCCCACACTTGGCAGGGAGGCCACAGTACCCACTTGGAACGCTGCTCAGAGCCGAGGACGTCTCATGTCCAGCTGAGCATCTGCAGATTTACTGTGACCTCAGCAGAAATAACCGAGAAACCTACACGACGAGAAGAAGTTCAAAGTGAATATGGAAAGTTGAATTGTGATTTTCTGTGCTGGTGATTTTCAAGCCTCTCTCTCATTTGAGTCATTATTTACTAGAATAAAGAGGGAAAGGAATTTGATATTTCATCTTGTGGATGTGACACCAAAGGTCTTGGTGTGAACACAGGGACAGAGGCTGTGAAGACGCCCCGAGATGTGGTCAAAGCAGGGAGGGCAGAGGTCATGGTAGATGATAGGACATAGGGGCCCTTTTGGGGGTATAGGGAACTCATAAGTGAGAATGGGGAGAATGATATGCTGGCTCGGCAGTAGGTGGAAGGAACTGGTTTTCATTTCATAAGACCTGCTGGACACAAGGAGGCTAAGAAGCCCCGTATGTGGATACCCAGCTTTCTTTCCTGAGCCTTCCCCTCTGCCACCTGGGCTTTGGATAGAGCAGTGAACTGCTATCTAAAGTCCAGGCGCTGCTGTCAGAGACCACATAGTGGGGAGCGTGAGGCCTGGGCCATCTGCTGGTGAGTTGTTACCGTGGGGAAGGGCTGAGACAGGCACTAAACTTTACTTTTGACACTCCTACAATTGTGAGTTGAGCCAACCCTAGGAATGAAGTTTCCGAGCAAATTGAAACTCTTTTTCTCCCTCACAAAAGACATTGTCCAGATGTGCTCACCTTCAGGCTGACCCCACCTTCGTCTCCCAAATAACAAATACCATTTCTACCTGTAATTACAGGAATGATTGTGTGTGGTTTGTTCTCCATCATGGATGAGTGTGCTTATAAATAGTTTCCCTTCTCTTATGGACCATGCAGTGGTTATGATATAACCACAATTATCCAGCTGGGAGAATAGGTTTTTTTCATTTGGACCACACCTGCTTTGCAGGCATTTATAAGCTCTGCAACTTCTCTTTAGTAGTCTTCTCAATTTAAGCTAGCATAGGTTCTGGCACATAATAGGTACCAATAAATTTTGTTGAATTACACACTGGAAATTGGTGTTAGAACTACATGTGGGAGTATCTTGGAGGCAGGCATTTAAAAATAAAAAATACCCGGCAGTCACTTGGTGCGTCTGAAACTCCATTCAGACTTTGGCCTCAGTCTGTATGGTACTGATTCTGCTCTTTCTTTCTGAAGAAGTGTTTCAGACCTGTTACCAGCATGTTTCTTCCTGATTTTGGTCAGCGGGCAAAAAAGGCAAAGCTGGTGACAAATGTGGATAAGACAATCAAACGCACGAAACATTTTAAAGGGACGGTTAAGGAAGAGTTAGGAATAGTCTTCAGTATCATGGTTCATGGGCTCTCTATTGTAGCATTTTTGTTATTAATTATATGTAATTATATGTAGCATTTTTGTTATTAATTATATGGAACCAGTTTGCTGCTTTAATGTCAATGAGTCTTTTTGCTTTAATCAACATTTTAAAGGTGTCTTGAAATTAACCATCCCTAAAACTTGAGGAATATTGTGATTGCATGTGTGAACTAAACAGGCCAATCTCCTTAGACTGAATAAAAATGGCAATTTGCTGTTCACACGTATGGAATATAGGGTGCGGTGACTCAGACGTACAGCTAGAATTGCTAATAAGCATAATGACATTGGCTGGCAATGACAGGGAGAAGAGTATAAAAGGACTATGCAGATGGGTCTTGATGTGATTGATCTCTGTGATTTATAATTCTCTATGCGTGCGTAAGCCTAAAGCACTAATTACTGAAAATGGACTAAACTTGAAACAGGGACTGCCCAGTCTAGCTTTAGGAATCTTGGACTGTGACATGAATATTACATTTAATTACATGAAAAGTCCACTATTGCTTATCGCCTGTAAGAAACACAGTAATGCATTCACTTGGAGCAGAACTGCCAGTCGTATCTTCGGCATTTACTGACCTTTTGGTCACCTAGCCCTTGACCCCTATTTCTGAGGGCACCAGGAAAGCAGGATCTATAGACAGCTCTGAAGGCATTAGTATTATAAAAGAGTGCCAAAATAGTCATCCTGAGGAACATCACACTCCCTCCCCCTGCCTGACACTCGTTTTTCAGCTTGACGTTAGTAGTGCATTGAAGTTCCTGGGCTCTCATTTTAGTACTAGGTGCCTTGGTTCTAAAGGTCTTCATCCAGCTTT
The DNA here is from genome assembly GCF_964194185.1 of Rhinolophus hipposideros. NCBI lineage: Eukaryota > Metazoa > Chordata > Mammalia > Chiroptera > Rhinolophidae > Rhinolophus > Rhinolophus hipposideros. The sequence goes on along the minus strand of NC_138062.1, from coordinate 35,582,963 downwards.
CTGTCTCTGTCTCTTATTTTCACTTGTGTTTACTCTCAAGCTATTTATTTTTCTTGAGAGTGTGACTTGTTTTACTTTCATAATGTTACGGGAAGATTCATGAGAAGACCAACGGGGAAATGAGGAACCAAAGTCATTACTGGAAAAATCCGAGAGCCTTCTCAGACACAAGCCAGTCTGTAGCCCTCACACATCATTCCTGTTGGCCTGACTTCCAGGAGAGTTCCCCAAGACCGCACGCTTCAAGGATGGAACTGATTCATTTCTTGGAAGATTCTGACTCAGGCAGAGGTTTTTCTTTAAAGAGTAGTTGTGCTCTAACCTAACGTACTAAAAATGTGATATCACAGGCGAGTCATAGGAATGATGTAATTCAAGGATCATCGGCTTTTTGATGCCAGCGTTTTGTGTGAAAATACACTGTTTTCCTATTTGTGAGATCCGCTTCCAAATGCATTTAATTGTTAAGACACCGTGTTGAGAATGCAGTATTGCCAGTTTCAAAGAGGCCACGGTACTGTGAAATCCCTTCTTAGGCTCTCCTTGCTCAGCCTCCCCAGCTTCCCCCAAGGTCCCCCTGACCCTAGCTCCCCCAGGGTCTCACTTCTTCTAGCAGTAGCCCATGGTCCAGCAGACTTCTCTGTGGGCACTTCCTGGGGCCAACAGGCTGAAGGCCAACGCACAGGGTGCTGGGAGCTTCTGGGTGCTCAGGGTCACTCTGGATCAGGAGTGCTCTGTCCTGCTTCACATTCCAGCTGCTTCCTGCCCCCTGACTACTGTCCTGAAGGTTGAGGGTGATGGAAGAATGTAATGGTCATTTGCCCCTGCCCTTAACTTCCCCCAACCTCCCAATTCATCATGGTGTCACCAGGTTGAAGCCTGGTATTGGGGCTCATGACTTCCCCCACCCTCTTTTTATCTCTGCTTCCCCAAGCATTGGCTGGTGGTGACCTGCTAGTTTCTGGTGCCAAGGCACTGTTACACCTGACCTAGTCCTTTTAAAGTTCCACCTGACATGTGGATGACCCTTGGGAATCTCCTCAGAGCCCCTCAAAAGCTAGGAGGCCTCTAAGACTTGCAGCTCAATCTGGAGTTGTGGTTAGAGCTCCACGTTCCTTCTAGAGGTAAGACTGTGGAGTGACAGGAAACAGAAATTTAAGAACCGGGTATGCATATCTTCACTTCATACTCTTGTCAACTGAGAGCAACTTTTAAATGGAATTCAGTATTTTTAATATCTGTAAATACATATTGGTAGTTGTAGAGTGAGAATATTTTTCATTTTTTGCATTAACTCTCAAGCTGTATTATGCTTCTAGAGCAGATAAAGAATATCAAAGATTAAAAAGTTGGATTTGAACATATTTAAAAATTCATTTTAAGTGTTTTTGATCAGCTATATCAGAGATGTTAGGTTTTATGTATTACCTCAGAAAGTTTTGATGATAACATGGTTTTACATAATCAAAGTCATCATATTTCCTACTATCCGAGCTGTTCTTCATTTACAAAATGGCTGTAGCGGTCCTTCCCTCAAGTGCTGGGGAACTTGGATATGAACGTGCTGACTGTACTGTGTATACATGTTCACTGCAAAGCTATGTACACAACAAACCATCACTTCTGAGGTGACATGTCCCACCATCTTAGCCAGAGGTACAGACTCACATCTGACTGGTCTGAGTCCTGCTGGGGTGGTGTGCCAGCTGTGCTCCTATGGGTAACTTAGGTGGGAGAGGACCTTGAAAGGCAGGCAAAACTGGATACATCCTGTGTGTGTGCCATGGACTGAGTTGTGTCCTCCCAAAATTCATATGTTGAAGCCCCACCCCCCCAATGCAGTGGTATTAGGAGGTGGAGGTTGGGGAGTAATTAGGTCACGAGGGTGGAGCCCTCATGGTGGGATTAGTGCCCTTACAGGAAGAGAAAGGAGAGGATCTCTTTCTCTGTATCATGTGAGGATACAATGACAAGGCAGAACTCTGCAAGCCAGGAAGAGAGAGCTCATCAGAACCTGACCATGTTGTCACTCTGACCTTGGACTTCCCAGCCCCCAGAGTTATGGGATCTACATGTCTGTTGTTTAAGTCACCAAGGCTATGGTATTTTGCTATAGCAGCCTGACCTAAGACAGTGTGTTTCCAGAAGGCATTTGTCTACAGCAGGGGTGTCAAAACTGCGGCTCGCGAGCCAACTGCGGTCTGCAATCCATTGTTAATTGGCCCGCAGCAAATTCCAAATATATATTTAGTTTACTTAAATAAACCAGGTGAGGCAATATGTACTTTACCTCGAGTGAGTGGCTCGGCTGTTTGTGTATTTTACTGCATATGGCCCTTGGTAAAAAAACATTGAAAAAAGTTTGGACACCCCTGGTTAGAACATAGTGTCATCCTTCAGGCCAATAGTCTTAGGCTGACTCCTGTCTCCCAGTATGGAGGCATCAGCTTACAGCAGGACAGCTGAATAAGTTGTTTAAGAAGGGGCTGACATTAATGTCATATTAGTGCAGTGTGCTGCCATGATGAGGGGCTGAGTTTTCCTTTTTGTAAGGATGCAATTTAACGAAACTTTTAGAATAGAACATGCTGCCATGGAGCAGTTTGTATGTGGTGTATATGGAATTGTGATTCAAATGCAATTGTACCATACATATGTCTTTTGAAGAAATAGTCCTCTGTGTGTGTGTGTGTGTTTGTGTGTGTGTGTGTGTTTGGTTGGGGCGCACTGTAGGATAATTTATAAGATCTCTTGCAGAAAAGGCCTATGATCATTTGTTCTCAGTGTAATTCTGATTTTTCTCTTTAAATTTTCTAAACCATTAATTTGTCAAAAATTTTAGATTTTGTTAGTCATTTCTCACCTCTACCTCTCTTCTTGAATTGCATTTCTCTGTGTAAAAAGTTTATAAGGAGTTACAGTACTTGAACGGTTATTTCTCTAGAAAAAGAAAGTATTCGCTCAATTACTTTTTATTTTGCCTGTTTTTTACACTCCTTGTTTTCCTGTTATACACAAATTTGTCTCTTACCATAGGATTTTTCTGTCTTTCTTATTTTTTAGAAGTATGGTTATCTTAGAGCATATACAAAAACAAATTAGAAACACACAAAAATGAAAACGTTTTTTGCAAAGTGAGTTTTCTCGCGTAGGGACTTATATTGTGTTGCTGTGCCTGTTAAAGGAGAATGAGGCCAGCAGATAATAAGAATGAGAAATGAGAACTTTTTTCTCCCCTTTCTCTGCCATTTACATTGATCAATTTACCTTAGATTACTTGCTCTATGTAAAAGATAGTGTCATGGCAGATAAAACCTATTATTTCAGAGTTTGAAAGCACCTGACATTCTAATAGCACAGACAGGCCTGCTTTTCCACTAGGTGCCTGAGAAAAACTTTCAGTTTCATAAAAGCAGACTTTATAAAATGTGTAATCACCCTGTCCATTTCAGACCACACAGTTCCTCATGTATATGTTGGCCAGCTGTTTTAAGTCACCTCAAGTCCTTTTTGGAAGTAGGGATCTCAATTAAATAAGTCACCAAATGAACAAATAGAGGTAGACAGGTTTTTTTGTGTGTTTGTTTTAGATCGGCACAGTACTGCCACCGGAGATGGAGAGTTGTAATGTAAGGATCGGGGGTCAGGAACATTCTGGATCATCTTTCAGTTTGGCCGAGAGAAAAGGCCCAGGTCTGGCACACAAAGTGGTCCATACGCCAACTGGTGCCCTTTTTGACCAAGAACAAGACGAGTGAGTCGAGGGAAGGAGTGTGAATACCTAGAGTTGGGCTGCTGCTCCAAACAAGCTGATGATGGATAGAGCAGTGCTGCAGCCATTCCCCCACATGACTTGGTAGCTAGTCATGGTCCCTTTTGCTATTTCACTGGCCTCTACCAGCAGCCACACTTACTTTTAAACTGGCAAAAGAGGACTTACTCAGTCTGAATTTATATAGCTTCTGTAGAAAACAATTTTTCCTCTAATTTACAATTCTCTTTTTTTTTAATTTTTATTAATTTTATTGAGGTGACGTTGGTTTGTAAAATTATGTAGGTTTCAATTGTACATTTCTATAATACATCATCTATATGTTGCATGGTGTCTTCACCACCCAGAATCAGTTCTCCTTCCATCACCATATATTTGACCCTCTTTAACCTCTTCTACCACTTCCCCTCCCCACTTACCCTCTGGTAACCACTAAACCTAATCTGCAATTATAATGTGCTGCTTACATTTAAATATGTACCCTGGGTTTCACTGTTTATGTTTATACATATGAAATATTGAGGTAAAGACGGTGAATTTTGCTTGATGTGTATGATTAGTTTGTTACTTTTTGCTGTAACAAAGTACCACAAACTGAGTGGCTTAAACAGACACTTGTTTCATAGTTCTGGAGGCTAGAAGTTCAAGATGAAAGGTGTCAGCAGGGCCATTTTCCCTGTGAAGGTGCCAAGGAATGATCTGTCCCAGGCTTCTCTCCTGGATTCTGGTAACTCCTTGGCTTGTGGCAGCATAACTGCAGTCTTCACATGGCATTCTCTGTGTGTACTTGTCTGTGTCCAAATTGCCTCTTTTTTTCATAAGGACACCAGTCGTATTGGGTGGGTGGCCCACCCTGCTCCAGTGTGACTTATTTTAACTAATTACACCTGCAACAACCTTATTTCCAAAGAACATCACATTGTGAGGTACATGGAGTTACGACTTCCACATACAAATTTTGGGGGGACACAGTTCAGCCGATAACAGTGTGATTGACATGAAGATAATCAACTGTGGAGGGTTAGCACCAGTAGGATCCTGGAAGATTATTGGGTGCAACCATCTGATTTTGCACATGAGATCAATGGGAAGTAAAGGGCATATTATCCATTTTGAAAATTAAATTAGGTTAAGGGTCCTCCAAATGTTCCATAATAATTAAAGCTCTTTCGTGTTTTCTCATGTCTCTCTGCCTACCCAGATGTGGCCCTTCTCCTCTTCTATCTTTCTCTGGATCTCCCCCCATCCCAGCTCCAGCTTACCTTCATCACCATCAGGAACTCTTCCTTAGCTATTCTCACCAGCAGACTGCTCAACCCTGCACTGGTAATCTGCACCACTCACCTTTAGTGACATGGCCCATTCTGACTCCTGATTTTTATTTATTGACATGTGAAATGTATATATATTACCTTATGTTTTTTTTATCATGCCACACATTTATTACATTCCTAGCATTTGAAATTTTCTGTTTCTGTTTCTAAAAGGAACCCTGATACTTAGGCATCTGAAAGTTTTCTGAGATACAAGTTGTAATCACCCAGAGTTTGAAGAGTGGATGTGTGACTGAGGACGGGGTTGGAGGGGGTGTCAGCCTGTGTAGGGAGGTGATAGTGAGTAGCTGAGTTAATGTGTACCTAGATGACCATTCCTTACTCCAAAGCCAAAGTAACTGCCGTTTTCCATTTGGATCATGTAAGCCTTCTGCTGGGAATGTGTTTGCAATGATATATTTAGGAATTTTAGAAAGTTCCCAGGGATGTAAGACTGTATTGGTCTTGTCTCTATAATAAGGTTAAATGCAGGAACCTTCTCCTTTCCTTCTTAGTGCCCAACGTACTGCTGGGGCCAGGCCTGCTTGTTAACTTATTGTACTAGTTAGTGAAGCCGGACATTGTTTTCATGTAAATAAGGTCAATAGAGAAAATGTGTTATCCTGCTGTACTAGACTTATCAGATATTTTGAGAGTAAACCGAAATTTACCATGATTATCCGATAGGATTTGCCATTTTAATTTTGAATAGTATATGAAATAGACTTTTAAATATTGTAAAAAAATTGCAGCCACATTTTAACCTTTCTAAAAAGTTAAAAATAAATTTTAATATTTCTCTAGAATGAGTGAAAACTTAAAGATTTTTTAAAAAATTAAATGAGACAGGAGTCCATCATATACAATTAAAGAAGTCTCACACAGGAACACAAAATGTATTAAAGATCTTAATGGGAAAATAAATATTTAAATATATTACTTCCCCTCACTATGGCTTAGAATAGTTTAAACATTATACTTGCTATTTAGTGTGCAGAAATGGCTTGATGATTTTACTGAATATCTACATGTATTATCTTGTATTTTTGCAGTTAATTGAACAGATTTAGTCAACATTAATTGTGAAACTCCAGGCCATAGAATGATTCAATGATAGTGTGTTCATAACTCATGCTAAATATGAAATATATTTGTAATTTTGTAATGGTATCACTCAGAATAAAAAAATCCACTGTAATCCTTTCTGCAAGCTTTTAAAGAACTCATCATGAAGCAAGCCTGCCACCTGCTGGTCAAGATTTATTACTTCAGTTTGCTTTTCAAATAAAATCTATGGCTATTTCTGGAGTCTCTGATATAGAGTCTAAGTTCAACTCAGGCTTCTCTCTTTTGAGTAGTCGCCTACCAAGAATCTATCTGTAGGCAAGAGGTCCCCAAGTGCTGCTAAACCCCTTGCAGAACTAAACTTCTCTGTCTCTTTTTTTTCTGACCAGGACTGCAGAAACATATTGGTAATGCTGCTGTGTCTCCTTTTAGGACCCCAGCTTGCGAGATCTACCACTCTGGCTGGCCTTGACCCCAGCCCTGGAGTCATCCATTACTCAGGCCATCCCAGAACCTCAGTCTCCATATTTTCAAAATAGGGCTAATAATTCTGCTTCCAGTTGTTTTGGGCATTACATTAGGTAATACATGAAAGACACTTAGCTTCATTATTGTTGTTAGCCTTTTGAGATTCTACTACTATTCGTGTCTATCATCCATAGTTAGAAGATTTGCTGAGGTATGACAATATGATTTTTCACCTCATGTATACTGCCTAATCCATTTTTTTTAATCCTTGTTTTCTTTCCTTTTGTACTTTAACGACCTCCTTCACTGTCAGACAGACTTTGCAATCTCGGGGACTAGAAATTTAGTGCATCAACACAACATGACAGAAATCATCTGGAGGCTAGAGAGAAATGCCCCTGTGGGCCTTCTGAACATTTGAAGCTCCTCCAGTTTTACCCATCTGTGAATTAGCGTGTGCGCATTGAACCTAACTTTGTGTTTGCTAGAAAGAAGGGATAATCATCATGGCCATTTCAGTAAAGAGCAAGAGAGGTAATTAGTTCAATAAATATTAAATAAGTGCTAACCATAACCATATGCAGCTATGGGAGAGGTGCTGGGAATACAGGATCAGGAAAAGAGCCTCTCTCCAGAAGCAGTTCCCCACAATCTTTTAACTGTTTTAATCCCAACAAAAAGGTTGTTTTCCTGGCTATTATATAATATCACATTTGGATTTCCCAAGGTTTCTGTTTTTTCACCTTTTTAGGTCTTACAAGCTTCAAGTTTCTGAAATTTCTCATGTTTGCCTTCTTCAGTAGAGTTGACAGCTTTTTCTGCTGGATGGGTCTTTGGCTGGCCTGAATAAATGGTGTTTACTGTGTAAACTAAGAATTTGGCAAGCACGCTCATGTTTTTAAATGTAGTGTTTGGCAAGTTCTTGCTACGTGGAAAGTGTGCCATAAACATTTGTTTTAATTATTGAAAAGAATTTTCAAGTTGTCAGGGTACCATTTAATTTTAAAGTGCTCAGTAATTGAAGTTTGGGAACAGCAGACAGAGTGTGCGTCATTTGTGTTCTTGGGAATAAGGAGAAGGTGGAGCAATGTCTAAGAATTGAGACTGACACCCCAGAGTTTGTATGTCTCTTTCTTAGCACTGGACCCCTTGGAACTCACAGTCAACTTCAGGCCCGGGCAGGTCAGTGGTTAAAACATGAAGAGAGATACGTTGATAATAATTTTATTTTTACTTATTATTGAAGGAGTACATGTTCATTTCAGCTAACCAATAAAAAGATATAAGGGAAAAAAACCTCATCTGTAATCTCACTACCCAGAGCTATTGCTTGTTCACATTTTCATGTATGTCACTAGGTGTTTCACAGTGAACATTGCTGAGTGAAATTATTTTACTCCCATTTTTGCTTTTTAAACGCCTTCTACTTCGCAAAACTGCCTTTGTCCAGGTGACCAATGACCTTACTTTGCGTGATCCAGTGGGTCACATCTCAGTCCTCAGCTAATTCACCAGTCGGCAGCACTGGCGTAGCTGGTCATGCTCTCCTACTGGCTGCCCTTTCTTCTCTGGCTTCCAGAGAACCACATGGGCCTGGCTCCTTCTGCCTCGTTGGCACCTCCTAAGCCAACTTGGTCTCTTCTGTTTTGCAGCCTGTCCATGTTTGTTTGCTCCAGGCTCAGTTCTTGAACCGCTCTCTATGATTGGTGATCATTCAAGCTCAAGGTTTAAACACCCTCATTTGCTGATGACTCCCAAATCTTATCTCCAGCCCATGACCTCTGACCTGTCTCCCAAACTCCAGATGGACATTTCCAACTACAGGCTCCACCTCTCCATGTGGATGTTTTGTCAGTCAAAAAACCAGAAGACATGGCTATACATTCTGAGCCTGAAGGGTTTGACTAAAGGGAATTGGAAGTTTAAATAATGGTGAGAAGGACTGGGGGAGGGGTAGTCAAAATAATTGTTACTTCTATTTCAGCCTGCAGCAAGCATATGTCTGGAAGCCATGGAAAGGCAGGATCTTCCCACCAACTCTTTCAGGCTACAGCAATAAAATCCTGAAGCTGCTGTGAATAGTAAGTACCTACCAACTATCCCTGATGTGGGCAATTTTCAAAAAGCTCACTCAGAACTCACTCTGGCTTCAATAACTTCCGATGGAGAAAGGGGATTCTGGGAAATGTAGTCTCCTGTCTCTTCTTACCAGATACTGTAGTCCCTCTTATCCGCGGCTTTGCTTTCTGCAGTTTCAGTTATCTGTGGTCAACTGCGGTTTGAAATATTAAAAGGAAAATTCCAGAAATAAACAACATGTAAGTTTTAAATCGCATGCCATTCTGAGTAGCATGATGAAATCTTGGGAGTCCCTCTTGTCCTGTTCAGGATATGAATCATCCCTTTGTCCAGCATTATATACGCTCCCCACCCATTAGGCACTTAGTAGCCATCTTGGTTGTCAAATTGACTGCCTATCAGTACCGCAGTGCTTGTGTTCGTCACCCTTATGGTAGCCTACTGCAACAACATGACATCTGTGTCATTCACCTCACTTCAGCTCACCACGCAGGCATTGTATCAGCTCACATCATCACAAGAGGAAGGGTAAATATAGTAAGATAGTTCGAAAAATAGAGACCACATTCATATAACTTTTATTACAGTATATTGTTGTAATTGTTCTACTATTAGTTATTTTTATTGATCTCTTATTGTGCCTAATATATAAATTAAACGTCATCATAGATAGGTATGTATAGAAAAAAACATAGTATACAGAGGGTGCCAAAAAATGTATACATATTTTAAGAAAGAAAAAAGCTGTATTAAAATTATGCTGATGGTAACCACTTCGAGCACCTCTTGTAATTGCAGAAGTCAAACATGACTTGTATTCAGCTTTTGTTATTAGGATATATTGAGTATTGCAATTTTAATACAGTGTTTTCCTTTCTTAAAAAGTGTATGTATAGATTTTTTTTGGCACCTCTGGTATTTAGTGTTCGGTACTATCCACAATTTCAGGCATCCACTGGGGGTCTTGGAGCTTTCCCTTGTGGATAAGAGGGGATGACTATACAGTAATTCCTCATTTAATGTTGTTGATAGGTACTTGGAAACTTTAAGTAAAATGATTTGTAACAAAACCAATTTTACTATAGGCTCATTGATGTAAACAAGACTTATGAGTAAGTTCCTTCGGCATATTTCTGGTCACAAAAACATTGACAAACTTTAAAGACCCAAAACACTTCTAATAGTAAACATTGATAAAAATTTGTGAGCTATACATATATTTTAAAAAGATTAAAAAAACAACAACAGGAAAATCATTATTTTCCAACCTGCTTATTCCACTTCAGGATTGTGGGTGGCAGGAGTCTCTCCAGCTGGTGGTACAAGGCAGGACCCCACCCTGGACAAGATGCCCATCCATCGCAAGACACATCACCCACACTCACACTCACTCAGACTGGGACAATAAAGACACACAAGTCACCTCACATGTACATCTTTGAGATGTGGGAGGAATCTGGAGTCCCCAGAGAAAACCCATGCAAACAAGGGAGAACGTGCCAACTCCACAAAACAGTGGCCCCAGGCCAGTGGGAATTGATTTTTTTTTTCCTCATCAACATTATAACGAAATGAGATAGAAAAAAACGATGTTATTGAAGATGGACCTGCTGTATTTTAGAAGAGGGTGCTACCGATAATGTGTTGAAAATAATCTAGCACAGATGTGTAGTAGACTTCTGAAAAATAAAGCATGCAAAGCTCAACTTCAATTCTTTCTTCTCCAATCAGCTTCATCCTTTGCCTTCATCTTTGTTATTGTCGACTCCATCCCCCAGTTGCTTAGGTCAAATACTTTGTTTTTTGATTCCTTTCTTTCTTTAACACTTCCTAATCCATTAGGATATCCCATTAGCTCTATTTGAAAAATACTAGACACTGACCTCTCCTCACCATCTATTCTGCCCTTTCTTGGATCTGAGCCATCATCTTCTCTTGCCTGAATTACTGCAACAGCCTTTAAACAGGCCTCCCAGCATCTCCTCCCATTCCCCTCAGCTGAGCAGCCAGAGCCATCCTCTCAAACGGGATATCATAACTCTCTCCTAGTCAAAATCACATCATGGCTCTCCAACCCTAATAGAATGAAAGCTAAAGTCCTTCCAATGGCAACAAGATACTCTCTCGCCACCCCACTCTCTCCTAAAGCACTCCATCTTGTTTGCTCTGCTGCAGCCACACTGGTCTCCTGGCTGTTCCTTGAACAGGCAAGGCTCAAACGTGCTTTGGGGGCTTTCTGCTCCCCCAGATACCCACTTGGCTAATTCCCTATCTTGAAACTTTGCTCACCTTCTCAAAAGACAAGGCTAACTTTTCTACTTAAAACTGCGACATGCCATTGTGCCACAAGACATGTGTGGGCCATGTTACATTGAGATCCTTTCAACACTGTTGATAAATCGATTTCTTGAATGAGGTCCCAAATAGACCTGTGCTATATTCCGTCTTCTGGGAAATAGCTCCCTACGCCTAATTTGGGAAATTTGAAATACGTTAAAATTATAAATATAAAAACAAAGAAAAACAACAACCGAACATCTGCAACCTGCCTCTCCCAAACTTTCTTTTGCCAACCCCTACCCCACCCACGGCCCTTTTTACCTTCTCCCATACTGTATAAGTCCTTATTCATTATGTCTATTACTGTGGTTAATCTCCCGTGCTGTATGAAAGCTCCACGATAACAAGGATCTTTATCCCCTGATGTATCACAAACACTAGAACTGTGCCTGCAAATATGGGCATTCAGTAGATATTGGTTAAATATACAGATATATCTTTTTGTTAAGCCAAAAAGGGATCATATCTTATAAACTGTTTCATAAAAATGCTTGCATAATATTTCTTGACTATATTCCCATGGCGATAGACATACAACCCTAATATTTTTCACTAACTGCATTCCATGCTACTGTATGGCAATTTTCATTAGTTTAATGTTTAGTTAATGAATTTGTTTGTTTTAATGGTAACATTTTTAATAGCTTGAATGACATGTAGTTCACATACCATAAAATTCACCCATTTAAAGTGTACAATCCAATGGTAACACATATTTATGGAGACCCTGCTGTCTGCCAAGCACTGTGATCAGCTCTGAGGATGCAGCTGTGAAGAAAATGGACATAGTTCCAGTCCTCACGGAGATTATGGTTTGGGAGAAGGGGACAGCAGATATTACCTAATAATTACACAAATAATTACTGATTGTGGTACGTGCAACTGAGGAAAAGAGACAGGGTGCCATATGAGCAATTAACAGAAGGCCCTTTGCCTAGTTTGGGGGCTCAGGACAGGCGTCTCTCAGAAAGTGGAATTTAAACTGAGCGCTACAGGGTGAGTGGGAATTAGGCAGGTGAAAGAAGTAGGGCCATGTGGGGGCACTAGAAGGAAGGTGGTTTTGGCTGGACAGCTGGACTGTTTCATTCTTTCACTAACATCGGGGATGCCAAAAGTATGTATACAAGTGGACACGTTGGTCCACATTGCTCAAGGAGTAGTTCGCCATCATCAGAAGCGTCTGGATGCTGATGGTAACCACTTTGAGTGCCTCTTGTAATTGCACAAGTGAAATGTGACTTGTATTCATATTTTGTTATCGGTATATATTATTCCAATTTTAATAGTTTTCCTTTCTTAAAATGTGTATACATTTTTTATTGGCACCCTCTGTATTTGTTGAAATGAAGGTCCTTAAGTTATTTCCTTAAGATAAATTGTTGGAACTAAAGTCGCTAGGTCAAATGTGTGCAGATCTGTCCTCCCTCCCTCCTCTTTGTTCTTAATTTTTTGCTATGTATCACCTTGCTGCAAGGGTGATAGTTTAGGTAGCTAGGGAATTGCAGAGGGAAGACTGCAATTTTGTTGCTTCCTTCCTGAGATGATTCAGATGGGGTTCAGGGAGACTTGGAAAAGAAGACCCTGTGGCAAATCTTTGTGAACTGAGGCTAGTGGATAGTTGCAATGCCAGAAGCATGGAGGACACCAAAAGATCTGAACCTTCAAATCATGTTCCAATATTTCTGCAATGTAGTAAGAAATGTTTTTATTTTCTCTCAGTTTCTTCCTTAAACCATTAAGAGCTCCATTATGTTGTAATTTTGATTGCTTTTTCAATGACTCTAATGAACACATTAGGTATTGTAGTCTCTGGGCAATCTCACTATTTAAATACTAAGTGTTACTGAAATTATGACCATATTTCAGGTTAGTATTTAAATTTTAAATTTCTGCTATAAATTCCAAGTTTAAAAAAAAGGCATAAAACAGTTCACAAAAAAGCACATGAAACAAAATGGGAATTTAAAAATCTGAAAGCAGGAATAGGAAACAAAAGCAATTTAGTTAAGTCAAGTGAATAAGAGAAATAAATGACTTTACATATTCAAATTATATGAGAGTAGGAATCCTGTAATACTTATCTCACCTTAAATTGATAAGGTAGACTATATTCAGTTTTTATTGAAAAATTATTTTGCGTCTTTCTTCCCTCAGATATCTGCATTAATTGCCCCTCACTTTATTCAGATCTTGCCTTAATTGCCATGTTATCAGAGTTATTTCCTGATCACCCTAATTAAAATAGAAGGTCCTGTCTGCAAACTTAAGTTGTCTCCCTGCTTCTAACCTTGCTCCATTCTGATCCATTTTTTTTAATTAGCAAATTTTTTAAAAATTTATTTATTGGGGTGACAATTGTTAATGAAATTACATAATTCCAGGTGTACAATTCTATATTACATCATCTATAAATCCCTTTGTGTGTTCACCACCCAGAGTCAGTTCTCCTTCCATCACCATATATTTGATCCCCCTTACCCTCATCTCCCCATTCTGATCCATTTTTAATGCTGGGGTCAGAGTGAACTTCTGAATTCCAAAGTTGGCTCATACTGTTCTCCTGCTTTAAACCTTCCAATGTCTTCCCATTTCCAAAGAATAATTCAAATTCGTGCATGGCGTGCAAGGCCCTGCCTGGTCTGGCCACCCCCTCACCCTTATCTCTCTGGCTTTTTATCTTTTACCACTTTCCTTTTGTTGTGGGCTGAATTGTGTCCCCAAATTCATATGTTGAAGTTCTAACTCCCAGTACCTCAAAATGTGACTTGGAGATGGAGTCTTCAAAGAGGTAATAAAGTTAAAATGCGGTCATTAGAGTAGGCGGTAATCCCATATGACTGGTGGGACTGGTGTCCTTACAAGAAGAAATTAGGACACAGCTTTGGACAGAGGGAAGACACGGTGAAGATTCAGGGAGAAGACAGCCATTTACAGAGGCTGCAAAAGAAACCAACCCTGCCAACACCTGGATCTTGGACTTCCAGCCTCTGTGAGAAAAGCAATTTCTGTTGCTTAAGCCATTTAGTCTGTGGTACTTTGTTACAGCAGCTGAGCAGACTAGTACACTTCTGTTGACTCGTTAGCCACCTTTTACTCTCTCTAGTTCCTGAAACAGGCCAAAGCTGTCTCTTCTCAGGGCCTTTGCAGTTTAGGTTCACTTGGCATCGAGTGCTTCACATAGATGATCTGCAAAGCACATTCCCTCTGCTTTCTGCTCTCTGCTCATGCATCACCTGCTCTGGGGGCCTTCTCTGGGACCTTTATTAAAAATAGTACCCCTGCGTTATCATCAACGATCCCTTTACCCTTATTATTTTCTTTGTAGCACTTATCACTATGTAATATAGTTCAATTAATAATTTTTGTTGTCTGTCTTCTTTCAGCAGCCCTTGCCCCCAGTGTAAGAATTGATTTTGTTCTATATGTTGATGGTCTAGAATAGTAGGCACTCAATCAAAATTCACTGAAAGTGAATAAAATGAATATATGAAAATCTAAATCCTGAAGCTTAAAAGTAGGATAACTGTAAGCTGCTACTGTAAACTGTAGGCATGCTAATCAATACATAACTTTTACAAATGACACTCTTAGTTGAAATTGGGTCCCAGAAAAAGGAGTATGGTATTTGACTTCAGGAAACTTAAAATCTTAATAAACCTGTGTCACCAGTTAAAATGAGATGTTTAGTCAATATTTGATTTTCATTAAGATTTTTAGATTCTCTAAAAATTTACTTTTGATAAAGTTAATAATTGCTACCCACTGAAGACTTAAGTAGCATTTGAGAAGGAATTTGGAGATATACCATGCTGTAGAAGTATTATAGGGAAGCATGAAAGACTTTCTTACATGGAGAGGAGGAAATTCCTAAAGTGGGCAAATATTCAAGTTTAAATCAGAAGAGAAGTGACAATGGTTCTGTTAGGCCAATTTGAAATAGCCATACTGAATACTGCCTAGACGAGGTGTTCCAGCTGCTTCAGTTCATTGTGGACCATGAATGGTGACACCAGGGATGCCAGAAATAAACAGAGAGTGACAATGAAAAATTAAACCTATGTAATTTTTGACCAGATTCAAATTGACTTTGATTATATGGATATGACTTCCAATTTGATTTTCCATTAGAGTAGTTGCCACCCACCATCCTGAGATATATTTTTTACCATTGCCTTCAAGAACCTCTATTTATCCAACTGAAAAAAGTGTGACTAGTTGGCTTAAGATATTAAAAAAACTTTATTTTTACATTATAAAAGGGCCACGTTAATGAATATTTTGGAAATAAAGAAAAACATTACCCAACTGTTGCTTTTTTGAGAGATGTCTTTTTAGTGTTTACAGAGTTGTAATTAAAGTATAAGTACACTTGCACCTTGATCTTTCATTCCATCTGTATTCATTTTACCATAATGCTTCATAAAATGAATGATACTGCTTCCTAATGCTGTTTTAGTGGTTGTCTAAATCTTAGTTACGTGGGTGAACCATAACTGACATAACCATTTTCTTATTGCAAGAGTTTTAGTCACAAAACTTTGACCACAACCCCAGCCAGCATTTTGTTGTTTTAATTTATAATGACTATCTTTGTGTTTTTTAGTTTCTTCCATCTTTTGGGTTATTCTTTATGGTAAATGAATAGAAGTGGGGTTCCTGGTGGATGGAAAAGGTTAACTTAGCAGCTCTGAGTCATTCAAATAGGGGCACATTCCCTAGAAAGGGCTGTTTTCACGATGCCCTTAGCTGGGAACAGAACTCTGGGAATATTCTGACTGATAAGAGTGTTTTGCATGCCGTGGGGCCTGAGCCATGCTATAACAGTTTTTCCAGATGGCATATACTGACAATGTGATTTATGGTGAACACCTGCTTTCCCTCGGTGGATTCGGAGCTTCAGTAACTGCTGCCAGTCATGTAGGCACAATGGACGGACCCTCAATAAAAACCCTGGACAGCCAGGCTCAAGTGAACTTCTCTTGTTGACAAGACTCTACACTCGTTTTCACACATCATGGTGAAGGAATTACGCACATTCTGTGTGACTCGACTGGGAGGGGACCCTTGGAAGCTTCTGCCTGGTTTCCTGCAGACTTTGCCCTATGCACATGTTCCCTTTGAGATCTTACAATACTCTTTTCCTGTAATAAACTGTACCTGTGAACACCACAACTTCTGAGTCCTTGCAGGGAACCAACCCCTGGCCTGGTTGGCATTCAGTTGCCGATAATGGGTACTCCTCTAACTGGTTAAAGCAAAACGTGTTTATGATTATGTATTCTGTGGTTTCCAAAATTGTTGGAATGGCTGAGAAAGTAGACGGAGCTTCCAGGAACAATTCATCGCTAGCTCCAAAATTTCATTTTGGCAGAAGCAGAAACCACCAAATCAAGAAACTGCTTGCTGCAAAATCATGCTGCCTCAGCTATGCCAGCAAAATGGATGCCTCACTCCCCTTTTAACTCAGTTCTGAATCCAGGCATCTGAATGACAGAACGTAAATCATACCTGGGACTGTTGCTGCAGGGGCATCTCAAAATGTAGTATTTTACTTTTGCAGTGCTCAAAGACACAGGCAGGAAATTAGAATTTATGCCAAGTGAGTCAATCCACAGTACATTGTGTTAAAGACTGTAAACATTTTAATGTATCTCGATACTGCCAAGTTGCTTTCTGAAAAGGCTGGAAAAATTCCCAATGGCAGTGACAACAAGCAAGGCAGTTTTATACTGCTTTAAAAAAGTAGATTAAAAAAAAAATCCAGTAATAAGGGGCAGCCTTATCATTGCCTGTGTTCTTTCACTGCCTTTCTCTCACTCTCAGTTGTTTTTGGAAGAAACAGATTCCTATAGATTGTGCTTATAGGCAATCTCCTGCATGAAAGCTGGGGATAATAAATGAACTTATAAATCAACTATTCTATTGGTGACTTGAAAAAACAAAAAAACAAAAACAACAAACCAAGGCACTCATTTATATAGTGCATGGCTAAGCAATTTTAGTTATTGTTGAACACTACTGAATAAAGTAAGTGGACGGCTTATTTTATTTTTATTAATCTCTCTAATGTATACTTTCCTCTTTTTTCTCAGGTTCCTCATCTCAGCCCTCCTCCAGGCTCTGCGTTTCTCCACTGGTTGCTTTAGAATAACGGACTTGGGTTTCGAGACAACTGATTTGAACTCTGAGGTGAGATTTTTGTTCACAAACTTCCACTGTTGGAAGATATAACGTCTCAACTAGACGCCAGGAAAATAATAACTATCTAGGATACAGATGTTTGTATACACAAAAGATGGCATAAAGGACAAATATGTAAATTTCCTAATTTCTTAGAGCACCTTATAACTTTACAATTATTGGATCTTGGAACACTGTAGCAATTTCTTACACAGCTATGGAAAACTTATACAGGATATTTATGATACACTATTATAATGAGATCTTATTCTTTTACATGTTACAGGTATATGCACTGAAAAACATCTAAAAGGATGAATGATAAATGCTGACAGCAATTATTAAGGGGAGGAGGTGAGACAGCAAGTGGCTTTTACTTTATTTCTTATATTTCCTGGGTTGGTTGAAAATTTTAAAGTGAGCATGTGTTACTTTGTTAATCACATGGGAAAAATAAACATCTTGAAAGGTGACAAAGAAAATAATTTAAAAAGTATATCCTAAGTACCTTAAAGGTAGATTTAAATTACATAACCGGTAAGAATGTCGTTTTGTAAATTGTGTAGTATTATGAAAAGGCAGTGTAGTAAATTTTTCTATGTTTCAATCTCTCCTTAGACTTAATAGGTCTGATGCCTTCAGGTATGTTTTAGTTTCAGAATTTTATTTTAAAGAGATTTCTATGGCATAACATAAGGTCTGTGGTATTTTTATTGAAAATCATTTGTAATGGTCAAATTTTAATAATCTTTGCAACAATCTTTCATTAAAATTTCCTAAAGAATAGAAAAAAGTGCACATTATACCATTTGAACTTAATAATTTTCTTACATTTTTGAAATAATTTACTGTAAAATGTTAGTTTCAAAGAAAATTTGTGGAAAATTATAAAGCAACAACAGAGTTCTTTATAATAGAATCCCAGATAAAAATAATTTATTTTGTAAGCTGAAAATTTATCAAAAGGTATAAATGGATTATAAACATATGTTGGCAATCTGGTGCATTTAAGGGCATTTTAAAAGTTGTCTAGTTAAATAACATATTTGATGAAATCCAACCTGTTTAACATCAATGATCATTTCTTCCTGGCAAACCATAGAAATAATTTATCTGAAAAATCTATGAATACTATGAAGAGTTTGATATCTTCATAAAGATTCTTTTATAAGTTGGGCTAATCTCTGGAAGGCCTAAAACAGAAAATAGATAAAAATTAATGAAATAAGGATGCTATTTAGGAAAAGTCTGCCATAACTTTAAAAATTCAAACAAAGAATATCCATCTAAGATAGGAGTGAGATAAGACAATGAAAAATCAAGTTTAACCTTGGTCTTATCTTGGTAGGATGTCATCGATGTCATAATATATGTGGAAATAAACATATCGGAGTCCCAGAATTTTTGTTGTTGTTGTTCTTACAAGGTGATCATTTTCTATATTATCTGTACCACATATTATTTTATTTTTTCATATAATCTCTCACCTGCATATACATTCTGTATAGTTTCAATTGTCCAACTCTATTCTTATATAACAGCAGAGATAGCTTATTTAATGACATGAGAAAACAAGTAAATGATGAACACACAAAGAACCAACCCATCTGCTGGGATAAGTATAAACTTTTCCTAAGGTTAATGGCATCATTCAATTTATGGTTCTTCTTTTTAAATTCTCAGATACATAGTCTTTAGGAACTTGTTTCTTTGCTTCTTGTTACTTGATTAAAGCTAAACTTTGTGATTAATTTGAAAATATTATTCTATTTGATCCTTGCTGATATATATGATGTGTATCATATACATATATCGATAGGAAGAAAATCTCTTTCATTCTTTCATGGAAGTAACATGAACCAAAAGTACAAATTCATGAAGCCATCAGTCTCTTTCACTGAGAAAAAAAAATTATCTATCGATAGATAAATATATATATATCACCTATCTATCTATCTATCTATCTATCTATCTATCTATCTATCTATTTATCTATCTATTTTTTTCCTCGATGAAAGAGACTGATGGCTTCATGAATTTGTACTTTTGGCTCATGTTACTTAAGGAATGAAAGAAATTTTCTTCATAACGTATTGTTCAACTAACACAGTTTAGTAGGCCTGAAAACTATTCATGCAAACAATAAAATATAACTCCAACTTGGTGTCTTCATTTGTCTACAGAAATCTAGAAACAAAGTAAAATGTGTCTTTTGGTGGTAGTTCATGACTTTTTAACTGATACCTGTTTTTCAGAAACCCAAGAAGATATTAAATCATACTATAACTCACAAAATGAACACATGTACCAAAAAATAGAATTGATGTCTAGTGTTACTCTGAAGAGAACATTCTACTTACCATATCCATTTGTTCTGGAGAAGCCAAAGAGAAGGATGCTCTAAAGTAAGGGCTAGGAGTGGAGCTATCAATGTAGAAATCACTTCCAGAAACAAAGAATATCTAAGAGTTTATGGGAAATAAGTGACATAACATTAAATTAAACATAACGTAAGTGACATAATATTAAAGTAAACTAAAAGAAAATACAGGGAAATCAAATCTCAGAATGGGGATGGACTTTTTAAAACTAAAAGAAATTAAAGAAATCATAAAAGAAAAATACGTTTATATAAAAATTATAGTAAACAAAACTAAGAGAATAGAAACTGGAAAATGTTTATAATAAATATGGCAAATGCTACCTACTCCCCACATATAAAGAATGCAAACATACTGAGAAGAAAAACACTAAAATTCTAGCTTTAATGAACAAAGGGCAGGTTACCAAAGAAAATGAATTGGTACTAAACATGAAAAATGTTTAACCTAACTAGAAAAGTAATGTAAGTTCACACAATGAGGTATCCGCTTCCTGGGCATACAAATATATTCTGTTCCCCAGACTCTTTTTAGTTATATGTGGACATATGGATCCTGGCCAATGGATGTGAAGTCATGTGTGCTACTTGTAGGCCTGGCCCATACAATTCTTCCCCTGTGTGATGCGCCATGCTCTTTCCATTTTGCAGCCATCATGGAATCTACGTATTGAAGACTGAACAACAAAGAGGTGGAAGGAAGCAGGGTCTCTAAGTCGCTGCTTGGAGCAGAGTTGCCTGCAGATCACATCTTTGAAAATGTTATGTGAGTCAGAAATAATTTTTGATTGTGTTAATTCTTTGAAATTGTTATGTAATACAATCATGATACTCAAAAGCACTAAGTAACTGTTTGTTATAAATCTGGGCACCTTCTGCTAAAGTAAGATGAGTTGGGAGTGAAATGATTTGGGGCAGTCTGGGAAAAAAGATTTCAAGGCAGAAGACGGGACTTTGTGTCCTGATAAAATGAAAATCATTTCTCCTAATATAGTAGAAAAATTTGGCATATGCTAGAAGTGAGTTGTTGTTTAGGAAGTTGGAGATTATTTAGGAAAAGTAAAGGTATGTGCAACAGGAAATATGTAATAGGGAAAGAAAACTGAAAAAAAAAAAAAACTACAAGAAAATATGAAGTCTATATCCTTAGCAACAAATCAGAGACACATACAAATAGCCACTTATCAAATGTTCTTAAGATAATGGCATTGATAGAAAAGCAAAGAAAACATAAAATGGATTTATTATACTGAAATGTGTTTCTTTGAAATAAATCAGGTTAGTATTTATTAAGTATCTAACATATGCTGTTACCAGGATTTGAATGATTCATAAAGCATGAGTCCTGCCCTCCAGGAAGATGGTTAAGAGAGGATGAATGACCTCCCCAAGGGAGTGCAGCCCGAGCGCTCAAGTCCAGCCTGACAGTACCCAGGTTTAGCCTGTGGACTGCGACCTCGCTTATGCGCTAGCAGCGTACGTGGCCACCATCAACACCATCTGTCCTTTTGTACTTGCTGCTTCAAGAAAAGACTGATACTAGAAATAGATCTTAGTGTTTGCAAAAGACTGACAAACACGATAAATGAATGAATTCATGGAGAAAGGATTCTTTATATGATACATTGGAAAGCTAAACAGAAATATATTTAGGTTTCTCAACTTAAGGAAGGCCCCCGAAGGAAATCTAAGTAAGCTAATGATTTAAGTATAAAACGAGAAAAAAATAATAGAAGGACTCTCACAGGCTAATTTGAGGTGAAACAAAGCAGGCACAAACTTTTCTGTGTAATTTTAACCATGTAAAATAACTGTGCAGCTAAAACGCTAGCTATATACAAGCTCTTCAAGAAAATACATCACAAATAGTCATAAAATCTGGTGGTGAAATTATGGGCTATTTAAAAATTTTCCATTATATTTTTGTTCCTTTTGCAAGTTTGCTGCCACGAGTATGCTTTGCTTTCATAATCAAGAAAAAAACAAAACACGAAACCCTCTATTTTAAATACTAATGGCTAATACTTACCGAGCATTTACTATTTGCAAGGTCCTTTATACATATTAACTCACTTAATTATCATAGCAACCTTATGAGACAGGGATTCTCATTATTTCTACTTTACAGATAAAACTCAGGGAGGGTAACTTACCCAAAGCCACACATCCAGCAAGGGGTGGGATTCAAACCCAGGGTGTGTGGTTCCAGAGACTGTGCTCTTAGCCACTAAACTATTTAGTAGCTGAGATGAATGACTATATTCCCATTAATTTAGACCAGAAAAATAATTACATAACCCAAAAATCTATTACGATTTTAATAATAAGATAACATATCTGATATTAAAACATTATGAGTTGAGGTGCTGGGCAACAATAACTATCTCTCTTGATTTTTATTTAAGAAATTACTTTTTAAAAAAGTGTAACTCTCCCCCCCCCTTTTACCTCTTTCTTAATGGCTTTTTCTTCAATCATTTTTTTTACATCATAAATGCCCTTAACTTTAACCCATAGAAACATTCCAGCAGTAGGAGCATGCCATTCTGCCAAACCTATAAACAGAAGAAGGGAATCAGTATCTCTTGAAGCTGTTTTTGATGATATCAAATATATCGTTTAATGACATAATTGCAGTAACTATAAACTAGTATTTCCAAAAAAAGTTCCTTCAGTAATAGCATTCTTTAAAAAATATAATTTTATAAGTCCTGTAAATTGATGTTCTATGTTTTATTTCAAAAAGTAAGTGAGAGAGTGGGTGAAAGGGAGGGAGACTTGTGTGTGTATATTTACAATTTTAGTCTTAGGGTGGGACAAGAAATCTAGTAGCCTATAGCTACTTCCTTTAGTTAGAAACAAATCTAAGCCAAATATGGCTCTTTCAATTTTAGAAGAGGATTCTTCAATTCTTTCTAGATTCTTCCAGTATTTCAATTAATCCTATCATTTATGTAATAGTTTAGAAGTCCAGTGGATTGGAGTTTTTATCAGAATGTAATTAATTGTGAAAAGAAGTACTTAAACTTCAGGAATTCCAGGTATATTTGTAGGCTTTATACTTCATTGAGCATTAGGATAGAGACACCAAGGAGGAAGGATAATTATTTTGATTTTAATCATTATCTTTTTTAAAAGATGTTGATTAAAACTTTTTCTTCAACTTCACTGTACAAAAGGGTAGAATAGTACTCATCAAAAAGATAATTCTATTTTTACTAAGACTTCATAGGGAACAAGATATGACAGAAATAAGGAACTGATATATTTTGCTTTCTCTGACTCATACCAAAGGCATTTTTAATTATATAATTAAAGTCATGTAATTCATTTTGCTTCCTTTTTTTTAAACAGAAAATTAAATCTAAACCATCCTGCAATCAAATTACCAATAGATAATATTAGATAATAAGGTTAGTGATTAAAAGGCAAATCATTTGTAATGAGAATCCTCTGTAGATTGTACTATTTTGTCTTTGCATAATCTTTTTTTTTAATTTATTACGGTGACAATTGTTAGTAAAATTACATAGATTTCAGGTGTACAATTCTGTATTACATCACCTATAAATCCCATTGTGTGTTCACCACCCAGAGTCAGTTCTCCTTCCATCACCAGTCTTTGCATAATCTTGTTAGAAAAGGAGTATGTTGTTTGTTTCATAATGCCTCTACGATTTCGAGGAAAATTCTGAAATAACTCTAAAACCTTTTGAATATAGATGTTATTTAGCTTTAAGTTACTTATTGCTGGTTGATTATTAGACTAATTGGTCGATTTTTTTTAACCACAAATTCTTTGCAACAGAGAGGTAAAATAGAGATAAGTAGAAATGTGCCGGAATTTGCAGACTATTACCTCTGAGATTATTTATAATGTAATATTTTCTTAACAAGAATACTCCTCTTGTTTCTCTTCCCTCAGGATTATTAACATTAATAATATTATTTCTATGGGGTGTTTATCACCCATTTATATAGGTTCTACTGTTTATCACAGGATGGGATACATGTTCCACTCACCATTTAACCACTTGTCTGCAGATGCCAATATTGCATCCTTCTGGTTTCTATAGAAATCAATAACCCTAGAAGAAGAAACCAATGAAGGGATGTGTTTAGTACATCAACTGAGGAAACGACAAAGCTCTGCATTCTAGTCAATAAGAATCTGTTTTCTGTCTCAATGAAAATGTTGAATGCTTGTATGGGAATAAAGCATATTTATTTGACCTTTCTGGTGGTAAACTTTTCCACCATGATATTTTTTCCTTTATTGTGGAATAATTAAAAAATGAAAATTACTAAAGCAACATCCGTTTACATGTGAAACATGGAATCTAAAATACAGTACCTGTCTACATGCGCCAGGAAGCCCTCTTCTCCCCATTGGTGTAGAAGCTGTGCTACCAGAAGCTAAAAGAAATGAAACAATAACAAATGTCACGGTTCATCCTCTAATATGGGCTTTTTACCAATCATTCTTGATCACATGGAAGAAAATATAACACCATAGGAAAATATAACAAGCTGACCAAGCTTTATACACTAAGTGATTTAGAATAAATGTTAATTAAAAACAGTGACCTGGGCACCAATCAAATATTTTTATTTTAACAATAAAAACAAATTTATATAGTACTTGCTATGTGCCAGAAACTACTGTAATATATTAATATATTTTTGTTAATTTAATCTTGCAATAACCTTATCAGGCAGGTTATTATTTCAGTTTTACTGATGGGGAAACTGAGGCACAAGGGTTACGTTAACTTTCCCGAGGTCACACAGCTAGTTACAGGGCCTGGATTCATGTCAGATTGTCCAGCTCCAGGTCAATTCCATTAATTACTATACAGTACTTCCTCTCTAAATATTACACATACATATTTTATATACAGATAGTAGAAATATAAAATTATATATTTAGAGATTTTTTTTCTGTGCAAAATAGAAGTTCTAAATGTTATTCATGGATATGGAAGTTTCATTGGTAACAGGTACAACACAGAAAAGGAAGAAGTCCCAAACTTGATAAATAATGTAATGTAAAATACCAAGCAAACGTCCTAGTCTACATAAACTTTTCTATGCACTTGGAGTTCTTGGGTAGCAATTCTATCCTTAAGATCTGATTTTCAAGATTGCATTTGGGGTGGATCCAATAATGTTGCAAAGCTTGTGAGGAGATTTATAGGTTCTCCGAAATGAACTTCAGTTTAATTAGAATACATACCACACAGTGTCTTTAGGACAGGTTAGCACATGTGCAGCGACAGCACACAGTGAGTCATGAAACAGGTTTGGAATTTTCGTTCTCATTATAGATTCCAGGACATTGAAGCTCAAGTTACATTATTTCATCCAGCCCAGTTCCATTTGGTTCAGTTCAACAGTTCCTGGGCTAGATGCTAGGAATGCAAGATGAAAAGATAGCCTGGCTCTCAAGGAGCTTGGTCAATGCCACAAAATAACCGGGTTAATTTGATTCTTATTTGTCTTTTAGAGTAAGCATCTGTAGTGTCTGGTTTTCTAATTCTGTACATATTAGAACTAGAGATTCAATATCAGTGATTTCCCTCTTTGCCATCTTAATTCAGTCTTACTTGCCAACATCCATTTCTATTTTTATCAGATTTAAAACATTTTTTTTTTATTCCCTAAATAGTCCTTACCTGTGTAAAAGTGCTGGTTTGCAATGTTGAAACTTGTGTGTGTAAAACAATTCTCTCTATCAAGGGTTTTGGACCAGTGATAAACCCTATTCTCAACCTACACAAAAAAGAGAAAAGGCACAATACCAATCCTGAATTAGCAATCAATAGATGTAATTTTCCTGATTTTATTAGAAAGAGAGTTGTGACCTGGGGCAAAGGAACCGAGACATTTAAATCATTCCAATGAAACCAACTACTACTTATTTAAAATACAAATTTACATGTAAGTGTACATTTAAAACATAATGCACGTCTGACCAAGTATTTCTAAAACGTGCTCTTTCATATATGAAACCAAAAACCTGACCAGTTGCTCTACAACTTTAGATAAATGGCCAGATTTCTGTGAGTACTGGGGATGAACAGAGAAAAAAGACCTATATTCATATTAATAATTTAACTGGTGTTTTAAGGCAAGTGGTATATAAGCCTATTAAATGAGAAGAATTGCTTGGACTAAAAGATATTGAGGCACAGTCTCTGTCTCTTTTAGATCTAGCCTTAAGTTAGAGACCAAGGGTCTTACCCAGAGGAGAGGATTTTTGAAAAAGAGTCCGCTCTGATGACACGCCCGTCAACGTCCATGGAAAGAAAGGATGGTGTCCAGGGCTTGAAATGGAAAAAAAAGAAATACTGTTGGTTTGAGAACTCTGTTGGTGACTGTATAACCACTTTGTGTAGAGAATGGGAAGGGCATGGATTTGGGTAAGAGCAGCATGACTGTCTTTTCCATTACCTTTATCTCAACCTTTCAAAAAGGAATAAAGATAGAAATGCAGGTTCTTTTCTTAGTATCTGCGTGTCTTCATGACCTTTCTGCCAAAAGCAGACAGAAGGGTTTACTCATTTGGTCAAGATGCCATTATTATTAATTTAGGGAGACCTAAACCAGACATTCCTTGCAGCAAGGATTGGAATCCAGGATGAACAGATTTAGAGGAAGGATTAAAAAAAAACTTGTTTGGATGAGAGATCAACAAAGAGGAGTAGGAGCATTCAGAATTGTTTAGAGAGACAAGGCTGATCCTTAGAACTAGAAAGATAAAAACGATGAGAATGAAGATAAGAAATTTAATCAACATGACATCTTGGCTTCAATATCTACTTCAAAAGTAGATGTATATAAGAAAAGGGACCATGGTCATGTTGAGAGCGGGGCGTAGGTAGGGCAGATATGATATTCATTCAGGCAAACCACGTAGGAAAATTAATTAAGAGTTTTTCTTTTCAGTAGATTCAAAGGGGGAACCAAATCCAAGTACATGTTCCCTGAAAGCAAATAGTGTTTGATTTTGAGAAATCAGGCATTGGGAGTCTGTATCACTCCCACGGTCTAGTAGAAAAAAGTGATTATACACACATAGTGAGAAGGAACCTAAAAACCCATTCCGCTGCAGGTAAGATCTAGGATCTAATGAAAGGGACGGCAAATATATGGCATGCTGCCAGGAACGCTTTCTCTGCTGTCAGTAATGGACATCACTAATTGATCACGGCCCTCTTTCTCTTTCAGCGTGAACACAACTTCCAAATCTTCTGTTTGTCCAAATGCAATGGTACAGAGAGCCAGCTATTATTTTAAAGGTAAGTAATTTCTGGAAAGAGCCGTAATATCCACGATAAAACCAAAAGACTAGAAGTTGAAGTGGTAGCAAATTAACAATCATTTATTTAATTTCAATGTAAAGGTGGATTAGCAGCCAGGCTAAAATCAAATGCAGTGCAATAACTTACAATAATTTATCTTCTAATTGTGAAATATGTTCACATCATCACTTACCTTATTGAACTGGAGAAAATAGTAAGGATCATCTTCTATTATGAGGAAATCATATTTTCTTGCGAGCTGGAAAAGGTTCAAGTATTATATTTACTTCTTAAGAGCTGTCCCCAAATCAAAAGCATTTGGAATCATAATTCTTTGTACGCGTGCATTCAATAAGCTATTGACTGCCCATTGTCTAGACAATGAACATAAAGAGATAAGGCACTAAAGGCTCTTGTTCTCAAAGACAGAATATACATAAGCTAATGGCTAATGAACAGAAGAAATATTAGATGGGTGATTCAGAGGCTAGGCAGAACATTACAGAGGATGATGTTTGAGAGAGAGAGAGAGAGAGAGAAAGAGTGACAAAGTAGTTATTTCAAGTTGAATCACTGGGAAGCTCTTCCTGACAAGTTAACCCAAAAGCTCAGAATGGCATAAAGGAACCAGCTGTGCAAATATCATGGAAGCTTCTAGACTGAGGGATGAGCAAGAGCAAAGAGCCTTTGGATGAGAAAAAATCTTGGCATATTTAAGTGTTAGAAAGGCCAGGGTGACTGCAGTGAGTGGCTGCAACAAGGATAAGAGGGCTGAGAATAGCTGAGCAGGTCACATAGCTTTGCAAGGCAGGTAAAGGAATTGGGATTTTATTTGAACTGCAAGGGGAAGCCACTGGAGGACTGCAAACAGGAGGTCATGAGACTGGCTTTACATTTACATTTCAGCAAGGAGAGGACGTGAGTGGCTGCTGTTGGAAAAATGCTTAAAGCTCAAGGGTGGAGTGCAGCAGGGGTCAGGTGAGGAAACTGAACTCCGCAGTAGACGAGTGAGAAAAGGCAGCTGCTAGTGGAGTAGATGATGATGGTAATGATAGTGGAGAGAAATGGGTGGATTTGGATAAAGTTGTTGGTAGAGTTCACAGAATGGATTGGATGTGGGGGGAGAAGGAGGAGAGAAGGGAGAGAGAATAAAAGGTAATTGTTCATGCTGGCACAGTTTATGGAGATGGAAAATGTGTGGATTGGAGGTTTGGGGTGTGCTGGAAAAAATTCAACAGTTCTTTGTGGCCATGTTAGGTTCAAAATGCCTGTTAGACATTTATGTTGGATGTTGGATACAGAAGTCTGGAGTTCAGGGGAGAGGCATTTCCATTAGAGAATGGAATTTATAACCATAGAACCTAATGAGGCAGGCTAGGGAGAGTGTGCAAATAAGAAGAGAAACTCAGGATGGAGCCCAGGAATGTGTGAAAAATAAGAACATTTGGGTCAGTTATGGACTACATATATGAAGGTGGTCCCATAAGATTATAATGGAGCTGAAAAACCAATATGCTGCACAACTGAAACTAATATAATATTGAATGTCAACTGTAATTTAAAAATAAAAAATAATAATAAAAAGTAAACTAAAATAAAATTGAAAAAAATCCCATCACCTACTGACATGGTAGTCATCTCAACATTGTAACATATGCATTATTTATGTGTTTGTGGTGATGCTGGTGTAAACAAACTTACTGCATTGCCAGCTGTATAAAAGTATAGCACATACAGTTATGTACAGTACATGATACTTGATAATGATAAGCAACTATGGTACTGGTTTATGTATTTACTATACTTTTTATTACTATTTTAGAGTGTTTTTCTCTCTCTCTCTATATATATATGTATATATATATATATATATATATACATATATATATATATATAAAAGTTCTGCTGTAAAATGGTATGTGGTGTTACACTGCCCCAGCCTCATACATCTCGTGTTCACCTTGTCTTTTGAAAGCATCATTTTCTCTTGTGCTTGATTTAATTTCATGTCATTTTGTACAGTAACATCTGCGCAGGCTTGTGGCCTGGGAGCAACAGGCTATACCAAATAGTCATACCATGCCGGTTTGTGCAAATACACTACAATGTTAGCATGACTACGAAATTGCCTAATAACACATTTCTCAGAAAGTATCTGTCATTAAAAAGATGCATGACTATATATATACATATATACAGACTATATAGATATATAGAGTATATATAGTATATTATATATATTATATTTTACATACGGTGCATATATTATATGTACTAGACATACACACACGCACACACACATACACAGCAGATCCTTGAATAATGTTGTTTCATTATTATGTTGATGAGATACTGTAGGAACGTAACTCTTGTTTATATCAATTAGGCTGTGGGAAAATTGGTTTTGTTATAAGTCATTTTGTTTAAAGTTGCAGAACCTGTTGATGTTAAGTGAGGACTTACTATGTGTGTGTGTGTATATATATAAATATATATATATGCATATATATGCAAAATGAGTAAAAGTAACTGTTTGAAATCTCTCTTATGATTCTCTTTTGCAAGAAGTCACATTTCTCTCATTTTTCAAAGATTTCTGTATAACTCCATATTTGTTTAACATTTTAAAAAATTGCTCATGGTGAAAAACTTAGGCACCATAGTCAGGTACCTAAAAGAGACTTTACAAAAGGAACATGCTTTTTTATTTTCAAAGAATTTCTTTTTAACCTGAAATGACAAAGAATAAGAAAGACAAGTTGAAAAATACAAACATAAAATAGTGAAAATCAAACTTGGGTTCAAATATTAAATAACCCCATATCATTTAACATGAGTCCAAGAATGCTATTTCTTTTTATGAAAATATCAAAGGGAAAGAAAAATCTCATAGTTAACAAAGGATTAGTAATTTTCTTGTGTTTAAATTAGAAGCCTTGGCATAGATGACTTCCTTTTATTAAAAATCATTTTCCTTGAAAGTAAGAGGCTAATAAGAAAGGGAACTTGCCCAGCATTCTTTTAAAACAATTTAAAAAGAATCAAGAACAAAGCCACAATGCACATATTTTTAAAATACCTCATAGATTTCCTTTTTGCGGTTACTTGTTAATGAGTTTCCGGTAGGGTTGTTGCCATTTGGGACAGTATAAAGACATTTCGGGGTGTTTTTCTGGGGGTTCTTTGAATCTTCTGGTTTCCATCTGGAAAGTACTTCTTTGAGGGACTCTGGAATAATCCCATATCCATCACTGGGAACATTAATAATGTTGCAGCCCAGTGGTAGCAACTGTTGAGGATAAGAGAAAAAAGAAAGCCCAAGATTCAGACATGATTACAAAATGTAAATGTCACTGATTCTTCTTATGCCTTTACACATATAAGCCGAGGGTTGAGATTGCATATTCTAATTCTGTTGTTGCCCTGGGGTAGATTCTGTTATAGTTCAAAAATATCCCCTGTCAATTCCCAGGGGAGGGATCATATTTCCTCAGGCTTGGCCATGTGTCTTGTTCTGGCCAATAGATTGTGAGCAGAAGGATGTGTGTTCCTTCTAAACGGAAGCTTTACAATCTAGCTTGCAGTTCTTTATTTCTCTTTTCCCTCTGCTCTAAGACTCACAATAGTGCAAAACGAGGCAGCTCTGTCACCTTGGGGCTTGGGATGCAGATGACACGGAATAGAGCTGTGGCTACCTTGCAGTAGATATGTAGTGTGAGAGAGAAGTAAGCCTTTGTAGCTGTAAGCCACTGAGATATTAGGGTCACTTGTTAAGTAAGGCGACCTAGCCTCTTTGGACTGAATTATCTTTATAAGTATAAGGAGAAGAGGTTCACAAAGTAGGTGTTTGTTAATAAATGTCTTTTTGACACAGTAAATTAATCCTATAATGCATTCGTCATGCTAATACATAAACTGGTTACGAGTGGAGGTGATATTCAAAATATTTCACAAGTGGTGTAGCCTGGATACAGTTGCAGGCTGGAAGGGGGTCCTGGAGGCCCCCTGCCATGTCAGCATTAATTCTGTCTCATGGGAGGTTCAGGGTGGTCTTAGGAGAGAGGTTAGAAAAGCCAGGGTGCTGGCCGGGCACTAAGGGGGATCAGGGCAGCTCTTACCAAAGAGTGTGGAAGTATTTCAATATTTTACCAATTGCTACGGCTGAACTGGCAAGTAGTGGCCTTGCTTATAGACATAATTGTATAAAAATCTTGTGGAATCTTATTCTGGGATGAAAACACTTGTAAAAAAAAAATCAGAACTTAAGAAATAACAATAATTGAGTGAGGTTCTCAGAAAAAAAGAATTCAAAAGATAAGCAAACACTGTTTTTAGCAGTCACATGTAGAATCATGCACTAAGTGGGGATAATTCAGACCCTACTTTTTTAAAAGGTCTTAGATGGAAGGACACTGAAATTTGGGTGGTGAGCACACAATGCCATATACAGAGGATGAATTATGGAATTGTACACTTGAAACCTAGATAATGTTATCAACCAATGTTACCTCAATAAATTTAATTTAAAAATAAATGGTCTTAGACTTAAAAAGCACATCTACAATGAATAGAACAACTAAATATTGGTCTATGAAATAAATACATATCTCCTATTGGCTTATTTCCTCATAGCTTGGCACATAGCTTCTGTTTGGGTATGTGAAAATGTTGTCTTGTGTGTATGCATGTTGTTTATGTAGACACAGGTTTTATACTCATAGGCATTATGTAATCGTAAGTCTTAGGCATTTAGGAAAATAATAATTAGTATCTAATCATTAGGAAAAAGCAATTATTTTATTTTAGTTTTTTAACTGTGGTAAAAAACATATAAGAAAACTTTTGCCATTTTAAAGTGTACAATTCATTGGCATTAATTACATTCACAGTATGTACACCCATCATCACTATCAATTTCCAAAACCTTTTCATCACCCCAAATGGAAACTCTGTACCCATTAAGCAATAGCCCCCCTACCCCAGTGCTCCCTCTCCCAGGCCATTGTTAACCTCTAATCTACTTTGTGTCTCTATGAATTTACTTGGTCTAGATATTGATATAAGTGGGATTATATAATACTTGTTCTTTTGTGTCTGTCTGGCTTCTTTCATTTGGCATAATGTTTTCAAGGTTTATCCATGTTGTAGCATGTATCAGATCTTTGTTCCTTTTTGCAGCTGAATAGTATTCCATTGTATGTATATAGTACATTTTGT
Organism: Rhinolophus hipposideros; assembly: GCF_964194185.1. NCBI lineage: Eukaryota > Metazoa > Chordata > Mammalia > Chiroptera > Rhinolophidae > Rhinolophus > Rhinolophus hipposideros. The sequence goes on along the minus strand of NC_138062.1, from coordinate 35,550,845 downwards.
TTATTCATTCACCCGTTGGGTTGCTCCCACCTTTTGGCTACTGTGAATAATGCTATAGTGAACATTTGTGTTCCTGTCTGCGTCTGTTTCCAATTCTTTTTGATATGTACTAGGAGTGGAATTGGTGAGTCACACGGTAATTCTGTTTAATTGTTTGAGGAACTGACAAGTTGTTTTCCACATTGGCTGCACCATTTTCCATTTTTACGAGCAATGTACAAAGGTTCTGATTTCTCCACATATTCACCAACATTTTCTATGTTCCATTAAAAAATAATAATAATAGTCATCCTAGTAGGTGTGAAGTAGTATCTCCTCGTGGTTTTAGTCTTCATTTCTCTATTGACTAATGATGTTGAGTATCTTTTCATGTGCTTATTGGTTATTTGTATATCTTCTTTGGAGAAATATCTATGTAAGACGTTTGTCTATTTTTAAGTTAGGTTGTTTGTCCTTTGTTGGGTTATAGGTCTTTTTATATTCTGGATATTAAGCCCTTATCAGACATAAGTATGCAAATATTTCTTCCCATTCCTTAAGAGGTCTTTTTACTTCTTCATAATGTCCTTTGATGTTCAAAAGTTTCAATTTTTGATAAAGTCCAATTTATTTATTTATTTTTGTCGTTGTTGCTTGCATTTTTAGTATTATATCTAAGAACTTAGTGCCAAATCCAAGGTCAAGAAGATTTGCCCTTCCGTTTTCTAAAAGTTTATAGTTATAGCTCTTACATTTACGTGTTTGATCTATTTTGAGTTAAATTTCTATCTGCTGTGAGGAAGGGTCCCATTTCTTTCTTTTGCATGTGGAAATCCAGTTGTCCCAGAACAATTTGTTGAGAGACTATTCTTTTCCTATTGAATGGCTATGGTATCTTTGTCAAAATCAACTGGCCACTGATCTATTGGTTTATTTCTGGACTCTTGATTCTATTCATTGGAATACATATTATATATATAATATGTATATATATATATATATATGTATATATATATATAATATATATGTGTGTGTATATATATGTGTGTGTGTATATATAAAGATATATACATATCTTTATGCCAATACCGTACTGTTTTGATTACTGAAGCTTGCAGTTGGTTTTGAAATTGGAAGTGTGAGTCCTACACCTTTGTCCTTTTTTAAAATTGTATGGCTATTAGGGCTCCTTCTAATCCTATATGAATTTGAAGATTAGTTTTTCTATTTCTGTAAAAAAGGCAATTGGAATTTTGATAGCAACTGCTCTTGCTCTGTAGATTGCTTTGGTAGTATTAACATCTTAAAAATATTACGTCTTTCCATTTGTTTGAGTCTTCTTTAATTTCTTTCAGAAATGCTTTATAATTTTTAATGTACAAGTCTTTTACCTTCTTCGTTAGATATATTCCCAGATGTTTCATTCTTTGGATGCTACTGTAAATGACTGTTTTCTTAATTTCCTTTTCAGATTGTTCATTGGAAAAAGCAATCTTTATATTATCAATTTTATCCCCACTTAGGAGTGTTGAGAAAATATGCCTCTCATTAAGACTAGCTAGTTGCTTTATATATAGATTTTTACAAAGATAATATGAAATTTGAATAAAAAAGAATCCATGAGTTTAGAATCAAGAACATAGAGGTCATCTCACTCAATTCCCCTACTTTAGGCTAGAATTACTTTTATAATATTTGTGTTGGGTTGCAATCAAGGGGAACTCTGAGCATCTGCAGTGATGTGCAATGTTTTATCTCCTCAGGGAGTCAGGTCACACCGATGGTTAGAAAGTTGTTGAATTGATATTGTTGCCCTTGGGTTTCCAACCTTTAGTTCCAGTTCTCTCAACCTAAGAACATGCATAAACAGATCTAATTCCTCTGTCACATGGCTAACTTTATATTTGAGGACAATTCTCATGTTTACTAAGTCTCCTCTTTAGGGGGAGAACAGCCGTAGTTCCTAAAACCATTCATTATATGGTATGGTTTCATTTCCTGTTCACTCTGATTACTCTGACTGCTCCAGTGTGTGAACATATCTATCCTACAGTATTGTGCCCCAAACAAACCTAATTCTCAGCGGTGTGTTCTGACCAGTGCACAGCAGAGCCAGATAATCAGCTCCTTCTTTCTGGTTATTATAGTCCCATTACCTTAACACTGGAATGGAAAGTCCTCCTTATACCATATTAGTTTGCAGCTGTATTAAATTGGCATATAACATGATTATACTTAAGCATGTGGTAATTAAAAATGGTAATGAAAAAAATAAATTGTAAATTGTCACATGTCAAGTGAAATATTAAGAAAACTAGACATGATTTTTCACAACCTAATTTTAACACGTATGCATCTAAACTTGGTAAAAAGAAATGTACAAAGAAGAGGGTACATTTAACATAGTTTGTATATATCATTTAAGATTCTCCTGTTTACAGATGAAAGATGCCATTTTATTTTTCAATGGACAGATGATTCTAAAGGTGCAGTGGGTTATTCTTATTTATTATAAGAGGATTGCCTTTTGTAGAAATGTATACTCACAGCTTGAAGTGTTCCTGAATAAGCAGGTTCATTTAGGAGGATATTATCTCCGCGATTAATGATCATTTCAAACACCTAACAAAAGAAACATAGGTTAGCTTGAATAGTATTGTTTCTATTCTTGGAACCCCCTTTTTAAAAAATTTGAGCTCACTAGAATTCCAGAGTAGGAGTTGGGAAATATTCTATAAAGTACATATTTTGTAGGCCTTGTGTTTCTAGTGCAAACACTTCTCTCTGTCTCTATAGTGGGAAAGAGCCATAGACAATATGTAAAACAACGGGTGGGGCTGAGTTCCAATAAAATTCTATTTACAAAATCAGATGAAGGCTGGAATTATCTCTCAAGCCACAGTTTGTCAATCTCTGTTCTAGGGTTAGATGAAAAAGCTAACATAACTGGTTTGGTTCCTAAAATTCATTTTCTTTTGTTCCTTTTTTGAAAACATATTAAATATTTACTACAAGCCAGGCCTGTATAAGGTATGAAGATAAAATGATGAGCATAATGGCATGGTTTTTACCCTCACGGAGGTAACAGTCCACCAGAAAAGCTAGACAATAATCATATAATTACTAAAATTATATGTATATTTAAAAACAGTGATAAATGCTATTAAGTATAGATGCAGAATGTTGTAAGAACTCATCATTGTAGGAGAAGTTGGGCATACGGGAAACTCAGGGCATTCAGAGAATGTTTCCCTGAGAAAGTGAGGAGTTGGGGTAGGGGGTGACAGTAGGTATGTTTTGAGACACTGAAAGAGTTCTGTGGCTTGAAGCAGAGTATAAAGGGAGAGTGAAGTGAGATCAGACAAAAGTGGGCAGAGGCCATACCATGCAGGCATTTGGGCCAATGAGGCCAGTAAGAATTTTAAGTAGAGAATGGGAATGAGGCGTCACATTATCAGATATCCCTTTAGAAAAGATCATTCTGGCTCCAAATGAAAGAAGGAAAAGAGGAATGAGACTACACGTGTAAAGTTTGGAAAGTGTTTATGATTATTTGGGACAGATAATGGTAGCCTGAACTAGTGTGATGATGGTTGGATTGGAGAGGAGAACTGGAAGGTATTTAGGAAATCAAAACCCACAGAACATAATTGTGGACTATAGGGGAGTGAGGAAGAGCAGGTGTAAGGAATGACTCCTAGATTTCTGGCTACGGAACTAGACAGACCATGAAAACGGTGCCATTCACTGAAGAGCAGACCCAAAACATTGTCCATGTCTGAGGGAGAAGAGGACAAGTGTGTTTTGGTTTGAGATGCCTTCAAAACATCTTGTCCACAGATGGACAAATGGATTTAGAAGGAGCTTGGAAGTTACCAGCATATGATCAATCACAGGGGTATGAATGGAAGTACCCAGGGAGAGTGCATAGATTAAGGGGAGAAGAGGTTTGAGGCCTGAGCCTTGAGGAACTCCAACAAATAATAGTTGTGTGGAGGAGGCCAGTGCCATGGAGGCCGAGCAAATGGGCCAGAGGTGCCCAGTGTGGTACAGAGAGGGCCAGAGGAGGAGAGTGTTTCACAAACAATGGGGAGGTCCATAATGGTAAAGGATATTTAGAAGTCCAGGAAGACAAGGCTTGACAAATCTTAGATTTTGTAGACAATATGATGTGACCGACATCAATAGAGCCAGGCAATAGATATTTCCAGCCTAATCAAAGGAGTCTATTATGACTAAATTTTACGTAAGTCACAGAATATTCCACTCTTACCCTGTGATGTTTCACAATCCCCAGGTCAAGCCTCTATTTCCTATTATTTTAACAACCTACATCTCATGAGAAACAGTACAGACATTATCGATTGAGAGGGAAGATAATACTTTTGTTTACTGATTTGGCCTAGGATGTTCAATATACCTTTTCCCTATTAGCGTTTGGTATTTTATGATAAACAGTATCCTCCTCTGAAGAGTTTCTCATTGATTTGGGTTTTATAGGATGTCCTCCGACTAAACAAATTACTTGGGTGGCATGTGTATTATCAACAGATAAAATGAAAACTGAATTACATAAATTTTCATGTCAATTAGGGGACATGAGAATGTCAAATATTTTAAATGAAGAGGAGGGATGTTTATTATCTGGCAGCACTGTTTAATAGATGGAGACAGAAACACAACCACCTAAAATGATACCTATCCTGGAGAACAAAGTGGAAGAAATATTAAACCAGATTCCCTCTAATAAGCACATCTATAAATAAGTGAGTTATTGATGTATTTGGCCATCTAGTCTATCTTCCTTCTTTCATTTTACTGATGTTGTGATAAAGAAGACTTCGTCTTCAGCATCTTTCTGGAAAACAAAGCTCATAGTATACTTTCTTAAGAATTTAATTGAAAAAACTTTTTTATATTAGTCTGTGAAATCACAAATGTGTCTCTTCAAGCAATAAACAGTAGCTAATTATTTTATTTTCCTAATTAAATAAAGAGGGAGGAAAATTATACAGATTCTTATTTCTTCCATACATTATTTCTGTAGTAATAATTTAACAAAAATTCATTAAAGTTAAGCAGATTAATACTTTTACATTTACATAAGAATGAAGAAAAATAAAGCTACATTGGTTTAAAATAAGAGTCATATTTTAATCAGGATGTGAAGACTGAATGGATATAGAAAATCTTTATTCTGGACTAACTATTCATGAAAAAGAAAGAGAAGAAAAATGATGAAACTGAGAACCATAAGTGTAGTGTCTTTATTGTGGGAACCACCCAGTGGTAGTTCCTGGAACCAGGAGAGAGGCAGATGGAATAATCGAGAGGAGAGAGAAAGAACCCCGAGGAAAGTCACAAATGCAGACCTACTCACATACATAGATGTAGAGAAATCCAGCCAAAAGTGAGACAAGAGACAAGCAGGAGGGACCACAGATGATTCCACAAGCAGACACACAAAGGAATTACATTTCATCTGAGGAGTACTGAGATATGCCTTCTAAAGAATTTAAAAGTTATACTGAAATTTCATAACTAAAATAATATAAATCAAAATGTAATATGAATCTTTGAGCCAGATGAAATTAAGTAGTGCTCACAAAGCTTCTGGTAGGTGTTGAGTAGCCCCTCAATGGGAATCTTGTTTGAATCACTCATAGCTCTGGGTCATTGACCACATGACCTATGTTTAAGAAAAATCAGATTGGTGAATGTCTTCAAGTTCCCTGTTTATAATTCTAGGTAAAGACAAGAAAGACTATCAGTAACTGACAAAACATGATCCTCTTGTTCGTCAGTGAGAGATGACTGTATTTATGAACAAATTTGATTTTTAACGTGGGGTACCCTTTCCTTTCAGTCTTACCTTACAAAGACCTTCTTGGCTTCCAGATGTAACACATATGTCCATTTGTCCTTGGCTGGATGGATAATGGATGGTGGGAGGATTATGCAATTTTACTTGTAACTGTTTTAGCCAGGACAACAGCTCTGGGATTCTAAAGCATAAAATGTATTTTCAAATAGTAGTAAAAATCATACTAAGAGAGGAATTAAATGGTAGGTTTATACCAGGTACTTTATATAGTCAATTTTAAAATCCTCAAACACTTTTTGCCAATATTAATATCCCTATGTAAATGAGAAGGCAATAGAGTTAGAGATTAAGAAATTCACATAAAGTCAATCAGCCAACGATTAAATAATTTGAGATTTCGATCTACATCTTTTTTATTCCAAAGCCTACAGTCTTTATTTTACATTAGAGCACTCACTGCATAACTGATTCTTTATTCTCCTTAGGAATATTTCCATAGGCTACCTACAAGTCCAGGCTCAAAAAGCACTTTGTATCCTGGAAAGAAAAGCCTATGTATATGTCACATGTAATTCATATATGCATAACATGTATTATATTTCAATATACTTTTCAATCACAGAACAGAGAAGGCTTTAATAAAGTATAATTTATAGACACTGTATAAATTATCCTTTATCACTGGAAGAAGATTAGCTAAGGAATATCTTAAGGGGTGTGTGTTCTAGCTTGCCTTTAAGAATTAGACATCTGAACTGAGGGCAACATATTCACATGGCTGCCTATTTAGAAAGGGAATGTAATTCTTAGAAAATTGCCCTGACTTAAAATTGCTACTTCCTGGATCATCCTTTACCTCCCTTCTCCGAACCAGCTTCTTCACCTAGCTATCGTCTCATTTTTTTCAGTCTCAACTCAAATGGTACTTCCTTCCAGAAGCCTTCTCTGGCTCTCCTGGTCATGTAAGAGTGAGAAGCAGTCCCTGAAGAGTGTCAAGCCCTCAATATCCCTGTTCCTCTTAATTATTCTTTGAAAACTCTTCCCCAAACTGTCCTAATTGGTAAGTGCCCAGTTTAAAAAAAAACACACAAGTCACTTTATCAAATGGCTTTAGAATATTGCTCCTAAAATGAGCCAAGAAAATTATGTTATCTAGTTACCCAGCACTTGGAGAATACTGAAGTGCTCTTTTCATCACCTCTTCATCAAACTGGATGGTGTTTCCTTGTTTTGTGGTGATAACAGCAGTCTTAAAAGGGAACATGTTTGGATTTGGTGATCCAGTAGCCAAGGAGATGACCGATTTCGGTGCCTTGCTCAGTATGTCAGCTACAATACGGAAGAGAAGAAACACTTTCACCGAAGACTTTTCTAAACAGAGATAGTTTAGTATGTTGCATTATAGTCAATAAGACCTTAAGGTTTAACAATATCTAGTGATAGGATGCTAAATAAAATAAACATAAAATAACTTTTTCTGGACCTACCTCACTGGTGGGTGAACTACGGAATGGCGATGTCCAACTAAGAAGGCAGTGGTCAGGCAGATGCGCAAAGGGCCACAGTAACAGAAAACCCTCCTTCATTTAGCCCCGCCCTGCTTGTCAAGCTACAAGGCTCCCCCCTTTCTCTGCCATTTGCCAAGCCCTGCCCACGCCCCACCCATCGGCACTCTGTGCCTACCCCCTACTCTTGTCACAGAAACTTTTTTAGACAGCACTCTCTCTCTCTTTCCAGGGACCTGGCCCCCAACAGCCCGTGCCTCTCCGTTACTGCTCCTATTACACTGAAACAGAGAGAACCGATTCCCCGCCTTCTGTTCATGTTTGCACGCCTAGCCGGGCTCAGTGAACGTTCACACTTGAATGAATGATGGCAAGCAAGTGCTGACCAGCCGGCACCGCCCTGCGAAGCTCTGCGAGGACCACCTTCCCTCCCCCGCTCCCCGGGAGGAGGGGCGCTGCCCCAGCACTCACCCCAGATTCGTATGGGAGAAGGCTTTCTTGCTGCGCTCGTCGCCGTGAGGAACCGTGCGTAATTCATGTCTCTGATACCCAAGCACCAAGCACCTTCTTCAGCAGGTGTAGGCTAGAACAACCGAATGGCCGCGTCAAGTATTGCCTCCGCACTCTGCAAACGCCACCTTAGTGGCCCCCCCGGCTGCGTGTAGGTTCTAGAGCGCAGGGCTGGGGGAGAGCCGCCGAATTTCCCCGGCTGGAGGCGGCGCTGCGTGCCTGGCTCCTGAACCGGCCTGGGGCGCGTGGTAAGACTAGCGAAATCCACCGGCGGAGGGAGGGTCCACTCCTCCCCTCCCCCGAGCCCGCGCCCCACGTGTTCAGGCCGCGGGCGGCGGAGGCCGGGTTGGCCTCGCCGCGCCCCCTCCCGCCCCGCAGCGCAGCCTATAGCTGCGGGCCTCGCGTGTCTCCCCGCCCCGGGTCATCGCCCTCGGAGCACGGCGCTTGGGGTGAGGGCGCGCCGCGTGGCAGCTGCAGACCTGTGCCAGTGCTTGAATCAATTCAAAGCGAGTACAACCTTGCAGCTGGAAGCCACCGCCACGGAGCTTCCTAGGAGGCCTACACCGGCGCGGGTACTGAGATCTTGCCCAGGGACTAGTGGGGGTGGGGCCTGGAATTTCACCGCGATCCTAATCCGAGGGTACCATCTGGCGGCTGCTTTGGTCCATTGCAGCGGGCTCCCTCAACTGCATTCAGGCTGGCGCTGTCCGGAGCTTTCCATACGCTGGTGGTTACCTGGCCGCTGGTGATGCAGGCAGCGCCTCTTATCCCTCTGACCACTGTTGTGTAAGATACTCCTCCTTTCATAATACAACCATAGGCACTATTCTGCGAAGTCAACAAGGCGACCCTGATGATTTCCAATGTCGCTTTCTCCAAGGTCTGAGCCTTTTAGAGTGAGGTTTGAGTGTTGAGAGAAATTTTCAAGAATCATTCTGACGGTCTCCTTAAATTTGAGTGTCTCCCTTCCCCTTGAATTTTCTGACCATTCATTATGGACCTAAGTTGGAAGTATATCTCCAAAGAGATCCATCGCTTTAGGTCTAGCACCATGCTCTTTTTTTTCTTACAGAAAAATCCTCCCCACCTTCCACCCTCCACCTCACACCCCGTTTTCTCTGTGATTTCTCCTTCCTCAATCACCAACATGGAATGCACCGGGCTCCCTGTGAGCACTTAGTGAGAGATGATTTTTGAGACAATCTCTCTTTGTTATCCTTAAATGGGTATAAAAGAGCCATTTGTTTTTTAACAAATTCAAAACTGGATCCATTCATTCATTCAGTAAACATTTATTGAGTACTTCCTGGATGAGTATTGGCACACTGCCAAAGGGCTCTCTTCCAGATATAAATAGATTGGTCCAGATAAGACCTAGATCACTGCTCTCATCTAGGTCCTGACAGCAGAAGGATGAGATAACCCAGTGAAATCTTGAAGCCAGCAACTAAGTAACAAGGGAGTATCATTAGCAAAGCTGCTAGAAGCCCAAGTGGCAGTCGAGTTCTGGATTCAGAGACTTGAAGTGGTTTAAGTCCCACTTGATATACCAGTTGGGTATCTTGGAACAAGTTACTTAATCTTTCTGTGTATCAATTTTCCCACAGGGCTGTTGTTAGCAGGATTAAATGAGATAATCTATGTTAAACTCATTAGCACACTATGAAAGCACTCAGTGAACATTAGCTGTCTTTATGAGTGGTAACAATGCTTTTAGCAAAATTGAAGGACTCAGCCTCCAAATGTTATTAGATAGAGGAAACTAAGTGGCAACTTTTAAGGCAAAGTGTGTCTTTAGTTATAGCACATATACAATTAAGGATATTTTTGAGATTGTCTGTTTAAAAAAGGGTTGCCTTTGAATGTTTCTAGAAATTATCTTAAGAAGCTCTAAAACACACCTAAAAAGTTATAGACCAAGGTTAATTATGAAATGTAACTAGAAATGTTGAGGTACTAGAGACTAAAGGCCTTTTAATTTTTATTTTATTTTATTTTTACTGTAGTTAGGATGGTTCCTTCAGGTACTTAATACAAATTTAAACTTCTTCCCTTTGGTAGGAAGAACCTATTTGGTGAAAGGAGTTTGAAGTTCTGGGCCAAGAAAAACACTAAACATTAGCCTTTACAACCACATTCATGCACAAGTCTTTTATTCTTACAATATTTATTACAGACATTTTTTTAAAATGTAGAATTCATTTTTCTTCCCTTGTCAATCAGTGGTAACAAAATTAAGGGAACCAAAACTAAAGAGATTTAAATCCATCAAGTCATAAGATGTAGCTTCTCAACCTTGGCCTGCCCTGGAGTTGGAGGTTGAAGGTGCTGATTAATTATAAGGTGTGTAATGATTTATACTAGGTAGAGAGGCAGAGAAGTAGCCCATCAGGGCAGGCTAATGGAATGCAGGAGACCTGAGGGTTGTGTTTAGAAAATGCAAGACAAAAAATGTCCACGGTGGTAGGAAAGGGACAGGCAAGAGTTAAGTTGGAGAGCTTACCTGATGATCAGAAGCTGAAAATTGAAAATAAAATTGATTTCCAGAGAAAGCAAACAGACCTGACCTTAAATTTGTCAGGAGCAACAACAGAAGGTGTTCTCCTGAGGGAGTAAAATGAAAGAGCAAGCTTCACAACTCAGTGTTGCCGTCTTAAAGACTTGCCTGATGATAGAATTAAAGGGGCCAGATCTTCTGGATTCAATCATTCTTTAAACATTTACCACATTTTTGGAATGATTACTTTGTGCTAGGAAACTATAACAAATTTTAAAAGATAACTAAGTCAAGTCACTATGGAAGAGCAAATATTTGTCCATTGAGTGGTTAATAATTTTCATTTAATTCAATGTTTATAGCAGAAGTAGGTACAGGTTGCTAAGGAAAGCAGAGAGAAGGAAGTGGGGTTATTTCTCATTGACAGAAGTCTCAAATGGCATAGAACCAAGCTTCTTCCTCTCATCTTCTTCTGATGATCTTGCTCACGCTCATAGTCTAAAATCAAACAGGGTCACACACAGACTAATTGTCATCCTTTACTACTTTCACTTGAAACTCAGAAGTCACTCTTGGGAAGACTTGGTCCTCACTTGAGAGACTTATCATAGAGCCTTTTCCATAATTTGTGAGGGAGTCAAGTTTCAGAACGCCAAATTTGTTCAAAGAAATTATGCTGACTATTGAGACAGAATAGAGATGAAAAATGTGTATGTGTATCGTGGGGTGGGTGGGGATAAGTATACTATTATATTATCTAATGTTGTATGACAAGTTATCCCAAAACTTTGCAGCTATATTAGTGTTCTGGGGCTGCCATAACAAAATACCACAGACTGAGTGACTTAAACAACATGCATTTATTTACTCAGAGTTCTGGAGGCTGGAAGTCCAAGATTAAGATGTTGGCAGGGTTGGTTTCTCCTGAGGCCTCTCTCCTTGACTTGCAGATGGCTGCCTTTTCATTGAGTCCTCACATGGCCTTTTCTCTGTGTGTATCCCTGGTATCTATTTCTTTTCTTATAATGACACCAGTCGTATTGGATCAGGGCCCTACCCTAACAGCCTCATTTTTTCTTAATTACCTCCTTGATTCTCTGTCTCCAAATATGGGCACCTTGGGGTTAGGACTTCAATACATAAAGTTTGGGGGATGCAATTAAGTCCATAACATAAGTTAAAACATCAAACATTAATCTTGTAATTTTCATGGGTTGGGGATTCAGGAGCTGCTTTCCACATGTTTCTCTCCATTTCTTGCATGTCCTCATGACATGGGCAGCTGGTTTCCCTCAAATTGAGTGACCCAACAGAGAAAGGAAGAGGCCTCGATGCCTTTTATGACCAAGTCTCGAAAACTACACTGCCACTTCTGTTATATTCTATTCATTAGAAGTGAACATTTAAATCTACTCCATTTTCAAGGAAAGGGAATCAGGCTCTACTTTTTGAAGGAAAGAATATCATGTAATTTGGATATATTTCAAAACGACTACAAAAAGGAAAGAAGAGTTAGGTCAAATTAGACAGAAATACTGGTCAAGGTAGTGTAATAAGATTAAGGTAGGAATCAAGTCTTAGTGATTGTACCTATCATAAATAGTAGAGTCATGAATAGTAGAGTCAGACATTGAATACTCAAGAAAAAGAAGAAATCGAATAGTTGAATAGCTAAGTTTAGTTATCAGAGAAATAAAACTAAAGAGGTTATAAAAAGAGAAAGAATTCTTCTGGGGAAGAAAGTTCTACCAGCAAGGGTTCCTTTGTAATTTCAGAAAATGCATTTTTTGGTTCTATAATTTCCATTTGGTCCTTTATAAAGTTTCTATTTTTCTGTTGAGATTAACTATTTTTTCATTGATTGTAAGCATGTTTTCTTAGAATATGCTACGCTAAGGAAAACACTAGTAGTTGGTTTAGCATATTTACAATAGTTACTCTCAAATCCTTGTGTGCTAATTCAAATGTCTGGGTCGTCTCAGAGTTAATTTCCTTTGTCTTTTTTCCTGAGACAAAGTCATATTTTCATATAGTTCTTTTTATGTTGAGTAATTTTGAATTTACCTTGGCATTGGCATGCTGTGAATTCTGTTATATTCCTTCAAAGAGTGTTCAGCCTTTTTTTTGTTTATTCATTTGTTTTGTTTTGTTTTGTTTTTAGCAGGCATTTACTTTGGTTGGCATCAAAGTGCAATTTCTATCTTTTGGACAGCTCTCTTATCTTTAGCTGGGCTCTTTAAATCTTCCCTGGGCATGCATGGCTCAAGGATAAGCTGTCACATGAAGTGTTGTTTTTGGTTTGTTCTTGTGCTGGAAGTTGTAAAAATGGAAATCTCTTCTTCCAAATATAGATTCCCTCCAGATTTTTCAAGCTTTTGTTTACTTTCAAGAAACTTCAGTTTTTTTCTTTCCTCTCCTCTCCTCTCCTCTCTTCTCCTCTCCTCTCCTCTCCTCTCCTCTCCTCTCCTCTCCTCTCCTCTCCTCTCCTCCCCTCCCCTCCCCTCCCCTCCCCTCCCCTCCTTCCCTTTCCTTTCCTTTCCCTTTCTCTTTTCTTTTCTCCTCCCCTCCCTCCCTTCCTCCTGTTTTGTATTTTGTACAGAATTTATGTTTGTTATCTGCAGGAGGATTGGGTCCAGTAGGAACATACTTGGTTATATCCAAAGTGGAAACCTATGGCTGTGGCTTTTTATTTAAAGGGATGAGAGACAGTATAGTGCAGTTAGTGATGGTGGCTTTAGAATTAGACTGCCTGGTTTCAAATCTTAGCCGTACTTACATACCCTCTGTGAGTCCTCGGACAAATTTACTTAACTTCTTTATATCTAAGTCTCACCTACGGTATAAAATAAGATAAAAATGTTACCCATTTCACAGGATTATTATGAGTATCAAGTGCATATAATTTGCCTTGCAGTGTCTGATATATAATAAGTGCCTAATAAATGTCAGCTTAATTTTCACTCTTATTATTAGCACTATTAATAGTGATAAAAGGGACAACTCAGACTACTTGGAGAAATCCTACTTAAGAAGGATTTATCTTAAGGATTTCTTAAAGCTTAAGGGGACTAAATCCATTATTTTAAAAAGAATTATTAAATGTTTACAAATACAAACTGTAGATTGATTTTGCTAAGACAAATAATACATACTTTTTCCCCGAAAATAAGACCTAGCCAGACCATCAGCTCTAATGCGTCTTTTGGAGCAAAAATTAATATAATATAATATAATATAATATAATATAATATACTACAATACTGAGTCTTGTACTAATTTTTTATCCAAAAGGCGTGTTAGAGCCGATAGTCTGGCTAGGTCTTATTTTCAGGGAAATAGGGTAGTTCCTATTGATGAACAAATATATGTGTGGGTATAGTCAGTGAGTATTAAAAGTTAACAAATAATGATAGAAAAATGTGAAAAGTATAATTTTTTTGAGCATAGTACACATATAAAGCACAGAGATGGGAGTAATTAATTTAAAGGAGATCCTTGTTCCTCATTCAACACATTTATCACAGAATCTATCCATGATCTGAGAAAGATTTAAATTTTAGACAATCAAGTTCATTGGTGAGAACATGGGCTTTGAGTCCGTAGTAAAGAGAGGTGTATAATATTATCTAACCTACCCAGTTTTTAGACCTGAGGTATGGACTTACAAGGTGTAATTAAATGATACGATGAGTATTTAAATTAAAAAAAAAATTATTACAGTAAAAGACACATTGCCATTAATCCCCTTCAGAATACTCCCCCTCGCTTTGAACACACTTATCCCATCGTTCTTTCTACTTTCTGAAGCAGTTCTGGAAGGCTTCTTTTGTGAGTGTCTTTGGTTGCACTATCATGGCTGCATCAATGTCCTGAATTGATTCAAAATGTTTACCTTTCATGGTCATTTTGACTTTGAGGAAGAGCCAGAAGTCACATGGTGCCAGGTCCAGTGAATAAGGTGGATGAGGACATACCGTAATGTTTTTATTTGACATTAATTGCCTTACAAGAAGTGATGTGTGACATGGAGCATTGTCATGATGGAGGATGATTTACAGCACACTTTATTTATTTATTTATTTATTTATTTTATTCTATTTTATTTATTTATTTATTCTGTTTCAGGTGTACAAACCAATGTAATAGTTAGACAGTTATACCCCTCACAAAGTGATAACCCCCCTCCCACCATCTACTACCCCTCTGACCTCATATATAGCTGTTACAATTCCAGTGACGCTATTCCCTATGCTGTACTCCATATCCTGTGAGTATAATATATATATATATATATATATATATATATATATATATATATATATATATATATATAATTATAGTTGAAATTCATTATTATTTATCTTCAGCTTCAGATGTACACTTTAGTGGTCAGGCATCTACATCATTCCTGAGGTGGTCTCCCTAATAAGACAAGTGTCCATCGGATACCCTACAAAATCTTTACAACATTATGGATTATATTCCCCAAACTGTCTTTCGCATCCCCATGGCAATCTTGTGGTTACCAATTTGTGCTTTCTAATTCCTCACCTTTTCTCTCATCCCCACCCCCCTCCCATCTAGCAACGCTCAGTTTTTTCTCTATATCTCTGACACTGTTTCTGATTAGTTTGTTCATTCTACTCTTTAGATTCCACATATAAGTGAGATCATATACTATTTATCTTTCTCCGTCTGACTTATTTTACTTAGCATAATGTTCTCCATCCATATCACTGGAAATGGTAAGATTTTATTCTTCTTTATGGCTGAGTAATACTCCATTGTATAAATGTACCACAATTTCTTAATCCAGTCGTCTGCCCATGGGCATTTCAGTTGTTTCCACGTCTTGGCTATTGTGCATAGCACTGCAATAATCATAGGGGTGCATACATTTTTTTGAATTAGTGTTTTGGATTTCTCTGGATAGATACCTATGAGTGGAACTGCTGGGTCCTAAGGTAGTTCCATTTCCAGTGTTATGAGATACGTACATACTGATTTGCATAGTGGCTGCACCAATCTGCAATCCCACGAGGGTTCCCTTTTCTCCACATCCTCTCCAGCAGTTGTTGTTTGTTGATTTATTGATGATAGCCATTTTGATTGGAGTGAGGTGGTATCTCATTGTGGTTTTTATTTGCATTTCTCTACTTATTAGTGAGGTTGAGCATTTCTTCATGTGTGTTGGTCATCTGTATGTCCTCTTTAGAAAAATGTCTCTTCATGTTCTCTGCCTGTTTTTTAACTGGGTTGTTTGTTTTCTTGGTTTTGAGTTGAATTAGTTTTTTAAATAAATTTTGGATATTAACTCCTTGTCAGATATATCATTGACACATATCTTCTCCCATTCAGTAGGATGCCTTTTTGTTTTATTGATTGTTTCCTTTGCTGTGAAAAAACTTTTTAGTTTGATGTAATCCCACATGTTTATTTTTTCTCTTACTTCCCTTGCCTGAGGGGATACATTAGTAAAAATATTACTAAGGGTAATGTCTGCAAATTTACTTCTGATATTTTCTTCTAAGAGTTTTATAGTCACATCTTACATTGAAGTCTTTAATGTATTTTGAATTTATTCTTGTATCTGGCATAAGGAGGTGGTCTAGCTTCATATTTTTGCATATGTCTATCCAGATTTCTCAGCACCATTTGTTGAATAGATTGTCTTTACCCCAATGTGCTTTCATGCTTCCATTGTTGCTTCCATATGATTAAATGATCATATAGGCATGGAATTATTTCTGGGCTCTCTAGTTTGTTCCATTGATTTATGTGACTGTTTGTATGCCAGTACCATGCTGTTTTGATTACTATAGCCTTGTAGTATGATTTGATGCCAGGTATCTTGATACCTCCTACTTTGTTCTTATTTCTCAAGATTGTCATGGCTATTCGGGATCTTTTATGGTTCCATGTAAATTTTAGGATTATATGTTCTGTTTCTGTGAAAAATGTCCTTGGTAGTTTGATAGGAATTGCATTGAATCTATATATTGCCTTAGGCCGTATGGACATTTTAACTACATTAATTCTTCCTGTCCATGAGCATGGTATGTGTTTCCATTTATTTGTATCTTTTTTAATTTCTCTCTTCAGTGTCTTATAATTTTCTGAGTACACGTCTTTTACTTATTTGGTAAAATTTATTCCTACGTATTTTATAGTTTTTGAAGCAATTATAAATGGGACTATTTTCTTAATTTCTCCTTCTGATAGTTTATTATTGGTGTGTACAAATGTAACTGATTTCTGGATATTAATTTTGTTTCCTGCTACTTTACTAAACTAATTTATCAGTTCTAATAGTTTTCTGGTGGAGTCTTTGAGATTCTCTCTATATAGTATCATGTCATCTGCATATAATGATAATTTTACTTCCTCCTTACCAATTTGGATGTCTTTTATTTCTTTTTCTTGTCTGATTGCTGTGGCTAGAATTTCCAGAACTATGTTGAATAGAAGTGGAGAAAGTGGGCAACCTTGCCTTGTTCCTGATCTTAAGGGGAATGGTTTTAGCTTTTCCCCATTGAGTATGATGTTAGCTGTGGGTTTGTCATATGTGGCCTTTATTATGTTGAGATTACAGCACATTTAAAAACATACCTTATCTCAACTATAGCTCACACTCGACCCACTACACTGAGCAAGTTGAAATCTGTCACACATTGTACTAAGGTTCAATGCACCGCTTCCCGTATTGAAGATCCTTGCTTTTCCGTTGGATGGAACTTGGCAACAGCATTCACTGTATTTTTTGATCACACCACGTATATTTAGACAAGATAGGATTTTTTGGACTGTTGACTTTTTTTTTTCTTGGCAAAGAGAAGTATATAGTTGGCAGCTGACACAAGATTCAAAGTAGGCAGCAAGGTATTGTTCTTTTGGCAAGTGGAAGTTCCCAGGGCAAGGATTGATTTGAAAAATGTTTTTTTTTTTTGATTTCTTATGTCCAGTACTTTAAAAGACACTGGTAAGGGCTGAGAAGAAAGGCAATATATATATATATATATATATATGGCATAGTGATATAGTCATGGGGGTTGAATGGAGAGAGTGATGAAGAAGTGATGTTTCCACTAAGATCTAAAGGTTGAGTAGAAGTAGGAAAAGATAGAGTGGATGAAAGTTGTGAGCACTGTTAGCAGCAGAAACAGAATGTGCAAAGGTTTCCTGGATGAGTGAAACATAGTATATTAAAGGAGGTGAAAGGAAGCTAGAAATTGAAGAGTTGAATGGTGAAAGTTGAAACTAAAGGGATAGCCAGAGGTCAAATCATACTGGTCCTTGGATTATCATCAAAAGTTTAGCTCTTATCCCAAGAGTAAGGCAAAATATTGAAGAGTTCAAATTGGAGGATAGAGGTGGGGTAGAAGGATTGGAGGGGACAACATTATAAGTGCATTTTGCCATGCAGGATGGATTAGAGGAAGCAAAAATAAGTGAAGGGAGATCAATTAAGAGATTACTATCATAATCCAGGTAAGGATTGACTTTATTTTGGCTGATAATTGGTTGTGACGATGGAAATTAAGAGAAATGCACAGATTATAAAGTAAAATTGGTAGTACTTGATGGATTGGAAATGGATTCAAGGGAGAAAGAATTGACAAATGATTTCTAGGATTCTGATTGGCAGAGCTGAGTGGACCATGGTACTGTTTACTGAGTTGGAGTTGTGGGAAGAGGTTAGATTTGGATTTAGAAGGAACAATAGTGCTCCTATTATTTTTATGTATTTCAGGACACCAGGCAAAGACTGGTGGACATTATCATCAAAATGTATTGAATGGAATAGGTGAGAATGTAGAGCAAGAATTGCATTAGTTTTTTCTTGCTGGTTTGGGCAGTAGAATGGTACAGTAAAGGAGAAGAGAAGAAACATGGTGTATTTATTTGCAGAGATACACTTCTTTTTCAACCTACCAGCTGACATTAGTATTTGTGCGGAGTATTTGACTAAATGAAAAAAGAAGGGGAAATGGAGTGGGTGATCCCCAGTCAGGCTGAGAAATATTGACTTAGTTTCTTTTGTCCTTGTTCCCTATCTTCAAACACTCTTACCATTTGCGACAATATGGATGGACCTAGAGAACATTATGCTAAGTGAAATAAGTCAGACAGAGAAAGACAAATACCATATTATCTCACTTATATGTGGAATCTAAAAAAAAGAATAAATGAATGAAGTAATCAAACAGTCTCAGAGACAAAGGAAAAACTGAGGGTTGCTGGGCGGGCAGGGGTGGGGGATTGGAGATCAGGGAGAAGGTGAGGGGATTAGAAAGCACAATAGGTAACCACGAGATTGCCACAGGATACGAAAGTCAATTTGGAGAATGCAATCAATAATGTTGTAAAGATTTTGTAGGGTATCCGATGGATACTTGTCTCATTAGGGAGACCTCCTCAGGGATGATGTAGATGCCTGATCACTGCACTGTACACCTGCAGCTGAAGCTGAACAATAATGAATGTCAACTACAATTTTATATGTATATAGTTACAAGAAGTGGAATACAGCATTGGGAACAGAGACTGTGGGTACAAAGCCCCAAAAAACAGTTTCCAGGCTCTCGGCCTCACATAGAAAGGTGCTGGCTCGGGTAGTAAATGGCCATCAACTGTGATCAGATGGCCAGCAGCTGTGGCTAGTTGGCCATTAGCTGTAACCAGTGAGCCATTGGCCACTAATATAACTGCCGTGGCTACGCTAGCAGAAAAAGAATGGGGGCTAGCAAGAAGATGGTGGCTGGCAAGCGCGGACTGCTGTTAGGCAGATTATGTAGATCCTGCTTCCTGTGTCTCCAGCCCAGCCGCCAGCGAGAATATATTGGTTTGACTTCCCTATCTATGGCTCCGTGGGTGTTCCTTTTTGGCCTTACCTTGTCCTGCGTTCTTATGGGCGGGGAGTGTGAGCTGAGACCCTGCATGACAAATGGCGCAGCGAGCAGGGTCCCCCGCACGACAGAGACAGTGGAAATGTAATGGTTATATGTGATGTCAGAGGGGTAGTACATGAGGGAATATAAATGATAAATGTCTATTACATTGTTTTGTATACCTGAAACTAATAAGAAAAAAACACTCAATGGTAGTGGTACCCTCTCTGAGAAAGGGTTAAAGTCTATGGTTTCACCCGGCATTCCCAAAGCATGCAGGTGTATGTGTTCAGCTTGACGATTTGGCTTAAATGATAAGGTAAGGTGATCATGATTAATGAGCATGCTTTGAGTAGAGAGAATTCCTGATTCTCAAACAGCTGGTGGACCAAAGTTTGGTTTTTAGCTGTTTGAATGAAACTTAATATTTTATTCCCCTAGAAACAGTGGTTATAAATGTGATTTTATTTTTCAAACAGTATTTCTGTTGAAATGTGTTCGGAGTTGAAACTTGGATTTCTTGAAAAATATATCTGATTAGGTTTGGTCTAGTATAACCTGAGGGAATTGGATTGCATTTGGTGTCATTATTTCAGAAAGTGTTTACTGAGCACTTTATATTTTCTAGGTCCTGTGTTAGGTACTGGAGGTATACGAATGAACTTGACATATGTAGCCTGTGCTCTTGTGGAATTTGCAGATTCAGTGCTCAACTGAAAATGTGTTGAGCAATAGAGGGTGACTAAGAAGAGGTGAGAAAGCATGGTGAGGTTGAGGAGCCTAAAGAAGCCCCGTCTGACTGGCGTTAAAAGAGGAGTGAAGAGGGCACTGATGGTTCACTTTGGGGTGGTAGGTGAACTACATCCCAGAAGGATTTATTATCCATGTTGAAGGTGTTAGAGTTTATCCTATTTGCGGTAGATGGGTTTTATTCAAGGAAACGGCATGTTCATGTTTGTGTTTTAAAGGTCACTCTGGCTACTGAGTAGGAAATGGATTGGAGAAGAGCAAAAATAAGCATGTGGAGCCAATCAGGTGTTTTTTTATAGTAACAAGATGAGAAATGATGGGATTTGTATGAGACAGTGGCAGTGGGGATGGAGGAAACAAATGCATTCAAGAACACTCAGTGGGTAGAATCAATCTTTGTGATAGATTGATGGGGAGCAGGAGAAGCCAAGGGTGAGTCAGTGTAGTAATTTCCTAGGACTGCCATAATACCTTGCCAGAAACTGAGTGGCTTGAAATAACAGAAATTTATTGTTTCACAGTTTGAGAGGCAATAGGTCCTCAACTTGTATGACCTCAACTTGATTACATCTACAAAACCCTATTTATAAATAAGGCCACATTCACAGTTTCTGTGTAGATATGAATTTTTCCTTTTTTTTGGGGGGGGGAGCACGATTCAACCCACTACAGCCAGTGACTAGAAAAGCCTAAAATATAATAATCTGAGGGATAAGAGGACAACCAGAAGTTTACAGTGAGAAAGACAACAAAGGAAGAGAGATTTTTGAGAAGGACAGAATGGTACTGAGAGGATAAACTTCTCTCTCTAATCTTGGAACTCCAGGGCCACTCGACACCTCCAATTCAACACATCAAACTGTGCTGCTTTCCCCCAACCTGTTTCTCCCAGTGTTTCTCACCTTAGGAAACGGAACCATTGTGTAGCCAGTTGATCAAGCCAGAATATTCTAATGGGAGCCTTCCTGAAATTACATCCTGGCAGTGACTGTAGGGGTTGCTAACAGCATACACGTCACTATCATATCATATCTTTCTCTCACAGCCTCTAAACCAGCCTTCCCATGTCTACCGTCACCAAAATAAACTTAAAAATGCAGATTGGATTATATTCCTCCCCAGTTAAAGTCTTCCAGTGACTTCCTTAGGAATGCAGAGTAAAATCTGAAGGTCAAGAGTAAAAGGCTTAAGGTGGCCCTTGAGCGTGTACATGAGCTAGCCCTTCCCTGCCCTTCTAGGTTCATCTCTCACCCCTGTGTCTCTCACTCCCTCACTCCAACCACACTGGTCTTCTAATAGATCTTACACTATAACAAGCTTGGTCCTACCTCATTACTTTGCACATGCTGTTTTCTCTCCACTCATAGCTGAACCTTCTAACATTTCCTTTGGAGTGCTATTCCCAACTGTAGTTGAGTAATTACTTTTGAAATTATTTTATGTCTATCTTTCTTCTGTGAAATAGTATAGCCCACCAGAGTAGGTATCACATTTGTCTTGCTAACCACTGAACTGTGCCACTGCCTTGCACACCATGCTAGGTGAATGGTCCCCTCTGCAGTCATGCAGTGCAGTGGCCCTGCCCTGATTCTGCCGCCTCGTATAGTGTCTGTCCCATAGGGAGTGCTCATTAAATATTTTTTTGGAATAACTGCGCCAATGAATGAATGAATCAAAAGATACTAGGAATAATAGAATGGGCTGAGCTCCACCAGGGAGAAAAGGACAGTGTCTGAAGGGGCTCTAAAATGTAAGAGTCACGTAGAGTAGAAAAGGCTAGCAAAGGAAACTGAGGCATTGTCCGTGAGGTGGAAAAAAATCAGGACAATGTGGCAGCACAGCCACAAAAGGGAGAAAGAGCTTAGAGGAGGGAGAGTGGTCAAGAATATCAAATATGTAGTTTTAATCAAGATAAAACAGAGAAGTTTTCTTTGAATTTTGTGATGTAAAGTCATTGCTAAACTTGACCTGCATAATTTTGTGCAGTGTTCCATGCAGAAGCAAAATGAGAGTGGGCTGAAGATGAGTAGGATATTAAGAGATGAGACAGCTCTTTTTAGGAGGTTAGTTGAAGGGGAGGAGAGAAATTGAGCAATATTTGAAGGTTTATGTGGGTTTGGAAAGAGGGTTTTGATTCAGAGCAAAATGGAGCGATTGGCCTTAGATGGAAGGTAGGATGATTTTTATTGGGAAAGGCTATCATACACAACATCTCAAGCCCTGCCCGGCCCATAAGAATGGCCTTGGGCCTGGAACATTTCTTTGCAAAAAGATAAAGAGCCCTTACAGCCTGTGCTGGGCTTATCGTCTCGTGAGGGAATAGCTTGCCCTGTTCTGAGCTTGATGTACATTCCTTTGTTCTGCTGAAGTGCATGCATCAGTGGCCCTCAGACATGCTCTTAGTGTTCCATATTTCAGACCCCATAGGGGAGGACTTGGGGTCCTTCTACTGCAGCATGAAGTGGGGCGTGTGCAGCCATACTGCACACATTGGCAGCAGATCAGATCTGCTGGCCATGAGGGACCAACACATTGCAAGAGGCCGGATCTTGTGCAGGTCTTGCACCTCTTGCTGTAAGTAAATGCTGTCCCACTTGAGCCTGTTGTGCAAGTCATCTATTCTCAATGACCTTGAATCACACCCTGGTCTCTTCCTTGGGAGGCACTTATCTTTTAAACTTGGCTGAACAGCCTGGCCATCCAGTGAACAGCGAACTACTTTTTCTTTTGTAAATGGGTGTGGAAATAGGAGGAAAATATTGATGCAGGTATAGGAGGGTGTATCTATTTATTTTTCTAGAGAAGTAGGATGTCCTATTCTGAGAGAGAAGTGGGATGTGGAAAGATTGGTGTTTGATAAGAAGAAGGAATATTTAAATATTTGTTGTGGAGGATAGAGAAGCAGCGTAGCATGGCTGATCAGTGTTATAGGCCCATTTGAGGTCGGTAGCTATAGGTCAGGACTAATCTACACTGTTAATGAGATTTTTCTTTATCAACATTTAGAGTAGCACTTAGGGTGCAAACACAAGGAAGAAATACAGTCGGATCCATCCAGGATTGAGATTTTTGCATGTGGATGCAATGAGATCCGTGGAGCAAGAGAGTTGAGAACGTTAGAAAAAGAGGAGTTGAGATTATACCTAAGAAGAATAAAGAGGGAAGTGAAGAAATGAAGCATCTGATAGAGAAAGAGAAAGTAGAGAGTTTTATGGGCTAGAGGTGCTCTGGAAGTTGAAGAACCCGTGGTTAAGTCAGAAGTGAGTGAGCTGGAAAGATGGAAGATTATGGGCAGAGAGTGAGATGTCTGAATCAGTGACATCAGAGATAGAATGTTTCCAGCTGATGATAAGTTTCAGGGAATGTCTGTAGAGTGTAGCTGAAGTGCTGGAAGAAATAAAGTCATGAACGTGAGAAGTCAAGGAGTAAATCATTTGTCCACATGGAGAATGACATGTTCCAGCATGATAGCAAGACTTGGCATGGGAGGAATATTTTGAGCTCAGTGCCATTGGCAGTGAAAGAGGTTGGTATATGGCAGTGGCAGGAAAAGTGGTGGTAGAGCACGTGTGGAGATAGAGGTATGGCCAAATTGCATGAGTCTCAAGGGAGCAGGAACTTTTGTAAGAAGATGTAGGAGTAATGGCATGGTTTTGGGAGAACGGAAGACACCAACCTCACTTTCCTTCCAAATGTGGGGTAAATGGGATGTAGGAAGATGAGCAGTTTTTATTAGAGAGAGCTACAGAGAAACTGATGTCTTCTGTGGGTAGCCAGGTTTCAGCTAAGCCAGAGTTTGGTAAAGTCAGGAAATGTGGAACAGAGTTTAATGGTCTATAGGAGTTAATGATGACCCAGTTATTCCAGAAGCTTGGGAGAAGGAAAGAGGGATTATTTGATCAAAAGAGAAGTCATAGGGAATATTTGAGTGATGGGAGTATTGGAAAGTGTAAATAACCAAAAGATTTTAATTTTGGATGGGAATGAAGGAAAATAGGGATGAGTGTTTTTGTGGTTATCATTTAGATATCTTTTGTATCTCAGAGCATCGTCTATGGGCCACTTGCAGCAGAAGCATTTAGAGGTTTATTGAAAATTCAGATTCCTGGGCTGCCACTGACTACATTAGAATCTGATGGGAGGAGTGGGGTGTGTGATGGAAAGATACTTGGGAATCTGTATTTTCTTTTTCTTTTCAAATTTTTATTGGGGAATATTGGGGAACAGTGTGTTTTTCCAGGATCCATCAGCTCCGTGTCAAGTCGTTTTCAATCTAGTTGTGGAGGGCACAGCTCACTGGGCCCTGTGGGAATTGAACCGGTGACCTTGGTGTTATGAGCACTGAGCTCTAACCACTGAGTAAACCGGCCGCCCCAGAATCTGTATTTTCTAAGCTCCCTTTCACAAATGAAATAAGGAAAGCAAGACTCTAGGGGGTAATGGGCACATAATTCATGAGAGGGTGCTTGGACCACTGGATGATGGAGTGGAGTGATGTAGTCATATGTGGTTAGCCAGAGAGTGAATTCAGTTAGTCCTGATAGTGATGGCCATGGATCAGGCCTGAGTAGGTTGGACAAGACTGGGCTTTTAGTTATAATAGTGGGAAATGAGACTTAAAATTGAAAATGACCAAAATCTTTGCGATCTGCCCTAGATATTGTCAAGGGGTGGGAGTGAGAATCTCATAGAGTCTGTTTGGAGGAAGTGGAGGGGGAAGAAATCTGCTTTTACACTTAAGCCATAAGTTTTAGCCCCTTTAAGAAAAGAGTTACGATTCCTGTCCTTCAGGTTTCCTCCTCTCCCCAGTTAAGTTTTGACCAGCAGTTCTGTCATCACTTCAAAGATGTCGTCTCATTCATGACCTTTCCAGAAAATCAGGTTCCAACCTTTTACCTTCTGTCCAAGTTTTAGAAGTGATCGACTGATGTCACTCCAACTGACTCATGCTGGTTCTGGCCTGATGGAAGGTGATTTTTGTGAGTTTTGGTGACCTCCCATTACCTGTTCTGGGCACGAACAGTGCATATTCCAGCTGGAGCTCTAGAGGATTTTGCTCCATCTGCACCAGTTGATGCTATTGATGGACCAGTAAGACTGACATCTTTCTGTGGTCGTGTGTGGAAAACTACCCCTTGTAATGCCCCAGAATATTTGTAAGCCCAAAGGTTGAGGAAAGGAGATAGGACTCCTTGTGGCTGGTGAATAGAAAAAACCCTAGCTGTACGTGGTGTGCTAGGGCAGAGTTTACTGGACTAGGACACACATGGGTCACTAACTACCATGTAACTATTATATTGTTATGATATAACTGTTATATATGAGAGCTCTTCTGGGACACTAGATGTTTCTCAATCTTCATAGGACTAACATTACATCATACGTATAGAATACTCTTAGACTAGAGCCAATAATACGTCTCTAGTTTCTCTCTAGAAGCACATACACTGTTAGAAGACTGGTACATAGAGGTAGATAGCATTTTGTCTCACACAGCTGTGATCTCTTAACCAGGAGGATGGAAGAGACATTAGTAAAGCAAAATTAAACCCAGGGAACATAGAATGAAGGTAGTGGCTCTCAGGCAGCTTTATGTGAAGTACATCAGGCTACTGGCCCTGATGAGGCTCTTAAGAACTAGTCTCAGGGGCGTGTAAGAGACAGCTGTTTGTCATATTTTCTCCCCTTCTCTGGAGCATATGGTGATCCAGCTTTAACTCTGTTTTCCAGCTTCTTTTGTGACTCCTTGTGGCCATGCTGACCAAGTTCTTACCAACCAATGGAAGGTGAACCAAAAGGATGTGCTTAAAACAAAATTGCTTGCTCTGGCCTCCCTCAGTTCCCCTCACATGAGCTGGATCATAGACACGCCTGTGACTCACCTTTAACCATGCAGATGGGGACAACCCTGTCATACAGGGGTCGGCAAACAAAGGCCCAGGGACCAAATCTGGCCCTTGGCCTGTTTTAAAGTTATTTTTATATTTTCAAATGGTTGGGGGGAAAAAAACCTCAAAAGAAGAATAATATCTCATGACATTTGAAAATAATGTGAAATTTCAGTGTTTATAAATAAAGTTTTATTGGAACATGGCCATGCTCCCCCCAACCCCTTATCTTCTGTGGAAGCTTTTATAGGAGGGTTAAATAGTTGCAATGAAACTATATGGCCTGCCAAACCTAAAATATTTACTATCTGGCCCCTTGCAGAAAAACTTGCCCACTTCTGCTGTAGCATATGGCTAAACACAAAATAAAATAATAAATCTGCGTTCCTAAATGTCTTTAGGAAGCAAAGTGCCATACCACATGAATGGCCAGACCACTATCTTCTTCAAGCCACTACATTAAAAAAAAAAAAAATTATAGCAGCCTCTGTTTTTCCCTAATATAGAAATTAATACAGGAAGTGGAATGTTGCTGTAACAAAAATCGAAGAAATATGACACTGGCTTAATGTTTGGGCAGTGGATGATGAGGAATAGATTATGTCTGAAAAACTGGGACCAGGTGACTCTTGTCATGTTGTGACAAATCATGTGGTGAGTTTCCCCTGGCATGCACAACAGGTCAATGCAAAGAATAGACTCTAGAGCGAGCCTAGGATTTCATTATTGTTAAAGTGTAATTTTCAAAAAGGTAAAAATCATGACAGTCATACACATGCATGTAAAATGAGCCCATGTCAAAAATTTTATTTAATTCGTTATGAGGGAACCCATAAAACATTAAAATGTGTTGAATTGATATTATGTCTCATAGAGCTTTATATTTTAGGCAGGGACAAAATACATTTGCATTGCCACAAACAGGTTTCAACAGGTAACTATTTGAGGTGATGGATATAACTAATCTTATTGGGGTAATGATTTCACAATATCTAAGTATATCAAATCATCATGTTATGTACCTTAACCTTACACAATGTTGTACATCAATTTTATCTCAATAAAGCTGGGAAAAAATAGAATTACATGTGCAAAAGATATTTGTAAGGCATAACATTTTTTTCTTTAGCAGAAGAAAATGCTATCTGGTGATTAGGAGAGTGTTGGCCAACGTCTGAGTTAACGATTTAAGGTACTGTTAATTTACAAGATATCAGACTTAGTCAGGTGGGTTCATAGGGTTTGCATGAAATTTCCAATTTGACTCTGAAAACAGCTTGCTTAGAGAATGTGGAGAAAAACAGGCTGAAACCGGGAATAAGATATTTAAAAATGGGCTGCTTTAACATCTAGGAGAAGGAGTACAGAAATACATACTGCGATTTTATTACTGTACAATTTAAAACATGCGGATGATCCATTTGTATTACGTGCCTCTCCTCAGTGAGTCTGTGTAGAAGCAATGAGGAAATTAAAACTGGCAAAGCATGGCCTTAATCCATGTGAGCAGCTTGCATCTAGACCACAATGGGATTTATTGAATGATAGGACAGTGTTCTCACTTGCCAGGCTCTCGGGTTTTTGTTGTAGCTGTTTTTGTTGGATGTGTGGGAGCTGGCAGGAAGAGCTGTGTTAACATGTTCCATTGATTTCCAGGTTCGGCTTGGTAGACTTGGCTGGCTGTGCATTGGTGCAGCTTTTCCTTTTTAGCTGCTCCACGCTGGTCACTATGGCAGCTGTCTCTGGTGAAGAGAGACAGCTAACGTCTGTGTGTTGTTATTCAGAAAAGCACATGGAGCCTTTCCAGGGAGGCTGGCTCTTACCTGTGACGTGCCAGTAATGCACGGAGATGCTGTGATCAGCCGAGTCTATCTTGTAGGGTGACTGTTTGGGACTGGTCTTGAGATGGGTGAGGTTTTCAGTTTGGGCTTTATTGGATTCTGTAGTCTGATCTTTAGAAACCCGCAGAGGCTGTCCACCTTAAATAGTGCGGGTTTGAAAATTCTGACCAGACCTGCTAGAGAATATCTTAAAAAGGCTACAGAGTGTACCGGACAGTTTGTTGCCCATGGATGGGTAGGAAATGAGGGAGTAGGAGGAAGGGAGGGGGGATGATTGTAGAAGGAGGTGGAAAAGAAGTAGGTGTGGCCCAGAACAATGACTTACTAGAGCAAAAGACACAGGTATAACAATCGGTCTCAAAGTTCACCTACCTCTTTGAAGCTCACACGAGTGTCCTCCCTGAATTTAATTGACCACTTCCTGCCCCTCTCCTGTAATGGCTAAATTCCTTGAGGGCAGCCACCCTTTCTTAATTCTTTCCCTTGTGTTCAGTTAGTGGAACAAAACAAACATCTGAGGTAGTGATACATCACTATTTCTGAAATAAATGAGTAATTATTTTACACAGTATTTGGTAACAGGGTTCTATAGGTAGGGGAGGTTATGTCCCAGAGAAGATGAAAGCCTAGACAGCGAAGTCAAAAAAGAGTCATGATATATGTAAAGAAGTGGGCAGAGAAACACAGAGGACAGCACATCCTCGAATGTCATGTTGTTCAGTGGTGTTCCATATAACGTGGATGATGTGCCATGGGTACTTAACTCTCATTTGTATTAATTAGCCTATGGTAAAACTGGTTTTGTTCCACATCGTTTTGCCACAGTTCCAAGAACCTAAGAACAGTTAACTGAGGAGTTACTGTGTTTTTGACCTGGTAGTGTCACTAACAGGAATTGTGACTTTAGGTGTAATAAGTTAATTAATTTTTCTTTGGAACATTAGGGAGCCTTAATTGGGAAGACTATTATATATTTTTTTTGAAAATGAGTGTCGAGATAAATGCTAATGAAATCATAACAGTTGTTAAAATGAGATTTGGTGTATACTGATTTGGAAGATAAGAAATAAGTGGAATGACTAAGAGAGACACACAACTTTCTACTAAAGAGATGGTGAAGTGTTCGTGGTGAAATGTTTCCTTTACGCTAGTTTTCCCGCACTGAAATAGGTCTGGAGGGGCAGTGGGGCATAGTGGGAGGCACTTGAGTTTTGGGAGACAGACCTAGATTTAAATCTGCAATTTAGATATGTGTCTGGATAACTAACTCACACTCTCCAAGTTTCAGTTTCATTATGTAGGATTTATACAGAATAATACCTGCATTGCAGGGCTGCTGTAAGGATTTGAAATAATACTTAAGGCTTATCAAGGCTTTGGTACAGTGTATACTAGCGACTCAGTGATTGGTAGATACTCTTACTGATAGTTGTCCAGAAAGCAATATGCCTGTACTAACCTTATGCTTCACAAACTTCTCTCTTTTAAACTGCACTCATGTTTGGTATTGCTGTGGAGACAGGTGTTAGCTAGCTCCAGTTTTTGGAGGTGAATGTGAAAGTACAGTGGTAACTTTCCCACACATATTTAAGTAATGAAGTAGAAATTATGGTTATGATACTGTGTTTCCCCGAAAATAAGACCTAACCGGAAAATAAGCCCTAGCAGGATTTTTCAGGATGACATCCCCTTAACATAAGGCCTCATGCGTCTTTTGAAGCAAAAATGGTTACAAGACCTGGTCTTACTTTCGGGGAAACACGGTAATGTCCTCTGAAGGACAAGAGAGGAAATTGAAATTTATTTCATATAAATATGTTTTATCAACCTTTTATTGTTATTATTACTTTTCGTGGTAGGCCACTGAAAAACAAAAACTACTTGAGTATTGGAAGTGGCCTAGTAAATAGTAAAAGCTTAGGGCGAGCCAGGGAAGACATTCTGGGTTCTCGTCCTGTGGTTTTCTGGTCTCGCTACTATCCAGCAAGCTGTTTTCTCTTTTGAATTGTTTTCCTGTATCTAAAGAGAATGGAAGGGCTAACTATATCGCCGCATGCCTTTATTTCTAATACATCAATTCGTATCTCCTTTTGTGCCCACAGAGGAGAGTTTAGCCTACTGGTGGAGAATGGGATATCACTGGGGAATGAGCTGGATAAGGAAAGGAAGCTGTGACATGGAGCAGCATTTCTGTGCTGGAACACTAGGTGTCTCTCCCACACTTGCTTTTAGCTGTGCAAGTCAGCTAGGCTGTTTCAGGCTTAGACCTTCCACTTAGTTCATAATTCTTCCGAGTCTTTCCCCAGTACTTAAACATTCTTCTATGATGTTTGAGCCAGGCTCCTGCTAGTCCATAATCTCTATTTAAACCTCATTCTCATCCTTCAACTCCCTGGTCGATAAAGGAGAGAACTCTTTGATTCTCCCCATTTCACTGCTTCCTAGGTCCCAGCATTCTTGTTCTTCTTGTCTAAGAAACGTCCTGCCATAGAAACTTCCATCCATAGTTCTTTTTAACTCACTGGAGCCAAAATATCTTCTATAAAGTATATTGCGTCGATTCAATCACCGAGCGCTTACTGAGTTTTTGTTTTGTGTGCAGCATAGGCTCAGCTTATATTTTAGTGTGAAAGCACAGGTTTTGTTCCCCATGCATTTAGAAAATGTAGACTCCACAAGCCATCAAAAAGGATCCCTTTATCCACCAGAGTGTGTAGCTTGGACACTGTTTCCTAAATAATATGCATTCTCCACCATAGAAAAGGAGAAATATGTTCTGTATTGCTAATGCTTTGGGGAGTGAGAACATCGAGTTCTATTCTGAGGGGGAAAAAAAAGAAGCAGAACGAGGAGTTATGTGTGGGAGGAGTAATGAGAGTTTGGGCAGAGCAGGAAGAGACCACTGAAGGGAAGGAGACTTAGGCAAAAGGACTCTAGGCAGTGCCTGGATTCATACCCCCAAGTGGTCTCATAGATAGTGATCAGTTACCTGGAATGGATATGCCATTTGTGTGTCTAGGCCCTGTGGTTCTGGGATGACCTAGCTGGGCCAGCTGTCTCAGGTAAAGAATCATTACTGTTATTGAATGGAGGCATTACTGTGCTTCGTTCAAAGTCCTCTACAGCTAATAGGAACAACAAAGATGTTGACTGCATAGTCGTAGCAACAGCTCCCTGCCTAGACATAGAGATATCTTTGGCCAGTTACTTCACCATCTGTTAGGTGGAGAATGTTATGCCCCAGGCCTTGAGCATGACACATACTTTGGCTAACCTATACATATGCTTCTCTCTGCGGTGCCAGGTGAATAGTACGCTTGAGTGACTCCTGGACTCCTAGTGGGAAGGGCGGTGGCAGGAGGTTCTATTTGGGCAGGGGCATCCTGACCTGAGAAAAGGCAGGGAGTATACTCCACAGTGTCATGTATGAAGCTGTGTTCTAGGCATTGCAGGATGAATACAGATGAAGAGGAGTTGGTCCTTCTGTCTGATTTTTATATATGTGAATCGATGGTGAAACGTCAGGTCAGGAAGTGAATGCATTCAGGGAAGGCTCAACTTTGTTTTAATAAAGTTTTGACCCCTCTTAATTCATTGGCATATTTGTGAAGCAGAAAGATCACTTTCTAAATTTCTTGAAAAAGCCAGATACCCTCTGTAAAATCTTTTAGTGAAATATGATATTGCACAGAGGGAGAATTACAGTCTGAATCATAATACTGCTAGCTGGATGAGTTTCTGGTTGAAAACTTACATCCAGAAGGTGTTAAATCTGATGACAGCTTTCTGCTGGTAAGTGTCATGGCTTTATCCTGGCCCGTATTCTGTTTGATACATTTGTCAAGGAATTAAATATAGGTGTGGAGGACATACTCTTCATATTTGTGAATGATACAGAGTTAAGAGGATTAAAAAAACTGAATAACAGGGTCAGATGAAAGAGGTCTTAACGTGGTAGAGAACTGAACCAAACAAAAGAAATGTGATAGGGATAAATAGTGAGTGCCAGTATATATATTGGCTTTAGTATTATTGAGTATTAACATTAGATGCATAACAAAGCCAAAACATGCAAAATATACCAGAATATAATAGTTCAAAACATATATATTTATAAACACATATAATTACATTATTAAAACACATATAATTATATTATATTAGCATAATAGTCCAAAACACATTATTTTGCAGTGGCCCATGGCTAAATGGATAAAAAACAGACCTTGTGCATTCTACATTGCCTCACTGAGATCATTAAAACAACAACAACCCGAATCTTGGGCGACTGTTTCATTCTGTCCTCTTTGGGAACTGTGTTTTTGACACTGGCAGCATCAAAGTCAGCCTTATTTATTCTGGAAGCAGCAGGCCAGAGAAAATTCCTTGAGTAAGAATATCTTAAACTTTCATGTCAAGAGTAGCTGGTCTACAGTGGGACATATTGGCTACAAGTATCAGTCGCACACTTTCTGACATCAGCAAACAAAACCACCCTATCCATCTCATTGACTTTCTCTTTGTTACTCAAAGCAAATTCAGCATTGAATCTGTCTGTCTGCAATTAGGTAACACTTTTGGAACCACTTGTAAGAGGGGAAGCAATGCTACAATCTCTCCACTCTGCCATTTTTTCTTGCACCCACTGCAGACTGGAGATTCTGTGTATAAACTATCCGCAGGAATATTTTTTTAAAAATCTCTGTGAGAAGTGTATATTAACCCTAGGTACTGAAATTATGTTGGTTACAAGTTTTTCAGAAATTGGAGCATGGCTTTTTTTTTTTTTTTTTAAATCTTGTTGGGCATATGGAAACGTCCCTCTGGGTGACAATGAGATTTTACAAGTGTTGATCATGATGGTAGGTTCCACAGAGTTATCTTGATTTCCTCACAGTCACTCTCTATGATATAGATAGCTTCCTCTCTTGTGCTTTCACCAGTCTCTATTTGGATGTCCTGATTGCTGAATTTCCTGGTGATTGCCTTGCTCAGACCTAAGCCCACCTCTTCCCCAATTTCTGGGACAGGTCCTGGGGTGAGCTGTTACTGAACCCTACCATGTTGGGCACGATGGAGGCTCGGTGGGGTTGGTGGGGGTGCAAGGCAGTAAATGCAAGCCACTTATTTTAAGAATAAAAAATTTATGAATTACAACAAAACAAAACAAAAAACCAACTAATGTTCAGGAACAAGGTGAGAGAGATTTAGCAGTAATATTTGTGAAAATGTTTTAGAGGCTGTAAATGAGAAACTTCTCAAAATGAATCAGCTGTGGCATGTGGCTGCAAACCCATCGATGTGTGAGGCAGTATTATGGAAGTGGGTTAGAGTAAGGGAGTGGTAAGCCACTTCTAAGAGTTGATCAGTTCACAGCATTCAATTTTTGCTTGCAGTTTTTAGTAATAGAGTTTTCTTTTAAAAATAACATTATTTGTTTTTATTACAAAGCAATGTATTTTCACTGCAGAAAATCTGAAATGTACAGAAAAATACATTGGATAAAGATCATCTATAATCACATTAGTTGGAGGGAATGACTGTTAATATTTCCTTATGTATTATTCCAAGTTTATGCACACACATATGCATACATAAATGACCTTAGTATACATTTTTTTAATAATTGCCTTCTTTTCCCACTTGACACACAAACATTTCAATGCCTTTCAATTACTTCTTCAACATGCTTTTTAATTTTATATAGGTATACTGTACCATACTATTATTTTTAAATACTTTACGTAATGCTGTGATGTATATTATAATATATATTTGCTTTTATGTTCCTCATCATTGCCTTAAGGAAAGTTCTTGGAAGTGTAAATTTCAGATAAAAAGGGTATTGTTATCATTCTTTAAGGCTACATGGATAAATGAAGTATGTTCAGAGGAGAGTGACTTTATTTTATGAAGGGACTAGAAACTATGTCATTTGAGAAAGTTGTAAGAGAATAATTGAAAATAGTTGCAAGAGGAATGAAAGGGATCCAAAGATTCTCCACATATTTCAGGGCCTGTCCTAAAGAGAAGAGGCAAAAATATAATAAATTTAGTATTAATGGTTTGAAGTTACAGGGAGATGGCTAATGCAATGCAGAAGCACTTGTCACTGCCAGAGTTATTAAAACTTGGAGGAAAGTGACTCAAGAAGAAGAGTGGCCTGAACTTGGAGGCACAATCAGAGGCTTGTGGTCACTTACAAGAAATGTGGTCACGGGTATTCAGGGGCTGAAAGTGGATTGGGTTCTTCTAACCTTCTGAGTCAATGATTTGTCCTAAGCAGAAAGTTTTTGTAAGAAATGAATGCCTGATTAGATCATTTTTTGTTGTTTGATTCATGTTGGTAAAAAACAATTTACATGGGGTTTTGAAAAAAACCAAATCCAAAAACAAAACAGCTGCAAAGCTGTCTTATTTCAAAATTCATGCATATTTTGTCCTAAAATAATTTTAATAGAAATTTGTTTTGTAAAGGAATTGATAATAATTTCCATCATCACTGTGTTCATTATCACCTGGACATTTTAAAATTGTAGACAGTCTTTTTTGTGGTTATTTATAATATACTCACATATGTAGAAAGGTCCCATTTATGATATATTTTTTTCTTTTATTCTAGGGAGAGATTGGGCAGAAAGGCATCTTGTCATCCTCTGTTGGTATGAAGGCAGCTTCCTCCATGAAATGTCTTCTTGGGGGCAGTTGGGGCTGACAGCCATGCCTGACACAGAGAAAGTGGTCAACAAGTATTTGGTAAGTGAATAAATGAATGCATGAATGAATGCATGAATGAATGAATGAATGAATGATGCAATGCCTTTTTGGGGTGGAAGAGGATACTTCTATTTTCTAAGAAGAGAGGCATAATCAAACTCTTTGGGTGTCCCAGATGGAAAGGGAACCCCTGCCTGATGTCTGCAGATATGGACTCTTAGAAGGAAAGTGGGGTAGTGGCTTAGGGTCTACAAAGGGATGATACCTAAGCTTGGGACTCCTGAGCTTGACCCCTTGGGGAAGACTGAGGATTGGTGACTAAGGTTATTCAGGCAGTAGAGAGCGTTATTCTGGCTTGTAATTTGGAGGGCGTTGGGTTATCCTCTATTTAAGATCCACTTGGGGATCCAGTTCCTATGTGGGAACTGAATTAATATCAGCCCAGCTAATCAGCAGGAAACTCAGAATCAGCATCAGCCTCACCTGTTAAAATGGGACTAGGGGTATCAGCCACTGTGTGCCATCAAGAAGCCATGGCAATAATGGAATTGTCAGCAGAATGCAGATTCTCTGTGCTTAGGTACAGAAGTTGAACTGACATTCTCACATTTGGACCGAGAAAGCTGTTAGGTTTGGGGTAATTCAGGGTGGGTGTTGCCTCCAAAGAAAGATCCAGTTGAATCTAAGCTAACCGAAGGCAGGCATTCCTGATGTTTTGTTTATTGATGTGTCCCAAGCACAGAACAATGACTGGCACTGTCACTCAATAAAAAATTGATGAATAAATGAATATTAGATTTCCTGCTAACAAGGCAAATGGTACTTAAACTGTTAATTAATTAGAAAAATAAAGACGTAGCCATATATTTATTCTGATTTGTGGAGTAGTTTGTATAGTCTCATAACTAACACACACATAAGGAGATGTGAGGATGGATAAAAGGCATCCATCCTGTTTTATTCTGAAACAGGAATTCTTTTCAACTCACCTCAATTCTGCAGCCATCAGTCTGTCAGTGTCATTACTGTTATCAGTGAGTAGATTATCATACTGACTTATCTTTCAAACCAGTGTTTTTGTCTGTGTTATGAAAGCAGAAAGTAGATGGAGCGAGGATCAATAAAGGATCCAGCTAATACACCGTAGTGTAAGTAAAATGAAAAAGAATAAGAAGTTAAATGACTTCTTCCAACAAATGCCAGTGCAAAAACCCTCAGGTTGTCATTTGAAATTGATAAGGTAGAGAAACTCTAGTTGCAGCATGGACTTTAATATGTAAATCTTCATGGCTCAGGTGAATTCCAAAGGTGCTGGCTGTTACGAAGTGAGGTATGTTTCTGATCATTTCTGACTCATTTACTGATTCAGATATCTGTTTCTTAGTCACACAACGTGATGAAGAAGGATGTTTATTTTAGAATTCTAGAATTCTCTTTTGTACTTAAAAAATTAACCGTAGTTAGGTGTTACCCACCCCCCTCACTTTTCTTCTCGTAGAAAGGCTTCAAGATAGGTTTGAAAACACCACCCAAAAAATGAGATTATTCACCTTGAAGTCTTTTGGAAAAAGAAATATATTTTTGTACTACATTTGATACAGATGCATAAAAATATTTTTGATGGACAGCAGCCATTAGGTGAGTTAAAACTTTATTCTTCAGAAGTATGCACAGTTGTACTATAATGTGCACCACTGGACAATAGTTCCCTGATGAGGATAAAGAGAAATGGAAATTTTCTTTGAAAAAAAAAAAAGACTTAATTTAACAAGAATTTTTGTAAAGAAGTTGAGGAAAATGCATACGGATATTATAGATTTTTGAGCAATTCCCAGGCCAAAAATATCGCAACTATAAGCTGAGGAATCAACAAAAATAAGAATGATTTTTACACACACCTCTAATGATTCTAAATGGATATAACTTGAACATGTTCTAATGAGCACTGTAATATAACTAGGGGCTGTTTCAATACGGGGGAGACAGAGTCTGAAGTTTTTTAACACTAGCAAGAGAAATTACTCTTTTGAGGGTAGACTGCTTTTTTTCTTTTTTTTTTTTTAACTTGGCTGAGTTCACATGTTCAAAGGCCAGAGAATCATTTGGGACGAAGACTTTTTCATCTACTTTAAATCCAAGGGTGAATCCAGCATTTAGGAAATATTCAGATTGGCTGAAAGTTAATGCTCAAGCGAGCCTGCATGCTGAACCAGTCTCTTACATGATGTTCTTTTTGGTAATGTGATAATCAGAGGTGCCCAGTCATCCAGATCTTGACAAGAAGCTTCCATTTGACGTTGTTAGGAGAATAACAGGACAAATATTTTGAACTGAGAATTTTTAAGCTAGTGAAAAACTGGTATTGTTTTTTTGTCAGTTACTAAGTCTTCAACCTAAGTTTTCTTTCTCCCCCCAGCATTAGGGTCTATCTATTATCTCTCTATCTATCTATCTATCTATCTATCTATCTATCTATCTATCTATCTATCTAGCTAGCTAGCTAGCTATCTGTATCTATCTATTTTCCAGCTTTCTTGAGATATAATTGAAATATAACATTGTGTAAGTTTAAGGTATACAATATGATGGTTTGATATATTTACATATTGAAAAGGTTAATACCTTTATCACCTGACATAATTACTATTTCTTGTTTTATGATAAGAACTTTTAAGATTTACTTTTTTAGCAACTTTCGAGTATATAATACTGTGTAGTCCCACGCTATACTTCAGATCCTCAGAACCTATCCATTTTATAACTAGAAGTTCATACTCTTTGACCAACATCTCCCCTTTTCCTCCATCCCCAAGCCCCTGGCAACCACCAATCTACTCTCTGTTTCTATGAGTTCTGCTTTTACAGATTCCACACATAACTGAGATTATATAGTATTTGTCTTTCTCTACCTGACTTATTTCACTTAACATAATGCACTCAGGATCACAAATTGCAGGATTTTCTTCTTTCTCATGGCTAAACAATATTGCATTATGTATGTATGTATGTATACATACATACACACACAATTAAGTTTGCGAACTTGTACCAACTGGACAAATAGTTAACCAAGTTTACTATTTGGAAGTGCTGAAAAGGCTGTGTGAAAATGTTAGACAACTTGTACTTTTCAAAAATTCATGGCTCTTGCATCAGGACAATGCACCAGCTCACAGGGCACTGTCTGTGAGGGAGTTTTTAGTCAGTAAACAAATAACTGTATTGGAACACCCCCCCTACTCACCTGATCTGGCCCCCAATGACTTCCTTCTTTACCTGAAGATAAAGGAAATATTGTAAAGCAGACATTTTGATGACATTCAGGACCTCGTCAAGGGTAATACAATGACAGCTCTGATGGCCATTCTAGAAAAAGAGTTCCAAAATTGCTTTTAAGAGTGGACTAGGTGTTGGCGTTGGTGCATAGTTTCCCAAGGGGAGTACTTCGAAGGTGACCATAGAAATATTCAGCAATGAGGTATGTAGCACTATTTCTAGGATGAGTTCGTGAACTTAATTGTCCTATCACGTATATACATATATATGCCGGGGGTGCCAAAGAGTGTATAAAAGTGGACACTTTGGTCAACGTGGCTCAAGCAGTAGTTCACTGTAATCGAAGTGTCTGGACGCTGATGGGAAGGAACCACTTTGAGCACCTCTTGTAATTGCAGAATTCAAACATGACTAATATTCATCTTTTGTTATCGGTATATGTGAATATTACAATTTTAATACAGTTTTCCTTTCTTAAAATGTGCATACATTTTTTTGGTTTTATATATATAATATATATTATATAATATATAATATATATTATTATTTATATATATAATATTATCATATAATATTATTATATATATATTATAATATATTAATATATATATCCAAATAGATATATACACACTTCCACGGACAGATACTTAGGTTATTTCCATATCTTGGCTATTGTAAATAATGATGAAATGAGCATGGGGGTGCAGATGTCTCTATCAGATCCCAATTTCATTTCGTTTGGATAAATACCCAGAAATGAGATTGCTGGATCATATGGCAGTTCTGTTTTTAATTTATTGAGGAACCTCCATACTGTTTTCCATAGTTACTGTACCAATTTACATTTCTACTAACAGTACACAGGGGTTCCCTTTTCTCCATATCCTTGCCAGTGCTTCTTATGTCATCTTTTTGATAATAGTCTTCTAACAGTTATGAGATGCTATCTCATTGTGGTTTTGATTTGCATCTCCCTCATAATTATTGGTGGGGAACATCTTTTCATGTACCTGTTGGCCATTTGTATGTCTTCTTTGGAAAAACAATGTCTATTCAGTTTTACTGCCCATTTGTTAATGTAGTTATTTGTTGTTGTTGTTGAGTTGTATGAGTTTTAAAAATATATTTTGGTTAATAATTCCTTATCAGATATATGATTTGCAAATATTTTCTCCCATTCTGTAGGTTGCCTTTTCATTTTGTTGATTGTTTCTTTTCCTTTGCAGAAACTTTTTAGTTAATGTAGTTCTACTTGTTGATTTTTGGTTTTGTAGATTGTGCTGTAGTTGTCATACCCCCTAAAATTGTTGCAAAGACCAATGTCAAGGAATTTTTTTCTCCTGTGTTTTCTTCTAGGAGTTCCATGGTGTCAGGTCTTATGGTTAAGGCCTTAGTCCTTTTAATGTTAGTTTTTTGTGAGTGGTGTAAGATAGGGATCCAATTTTATTCTTTTGCATGTGATTATCCAGTTTTCCCAACACCATTTATTGAAGAGAATATATTTTCTCCATTAAGTATTCTTGGCACACTTGTAAATATCAATTGACCATATTTATGAGGATTTATTTCTGAGCTCTTTATTATATCCCATTGGTCTGTGTATCTATATTTATGCTAGTGCCGTACTGTTTTGATTAGTATAGGTTTGTAATATAATTTGAAAACAGAGAGTGTGATGCCTCCAGCTTTGTTCTTCTTTCTCAAGATTGCTTTCGCTATTTGCAGTTTTTTGTGGTTCTATATGAATTTTAGGATTTTTTTTCTATTTCTGTGAAAAATGGTATTGGAATTTTGATAGGGGTTGCATTGAATCTATAGATAGCTTTTTATAGATACATTTTAACAATATGTATTCTCCCAATTCATGAACATAGGATATCTTTCCATTTATTGGAGACTTCTTTAATTTTGTTTGTTTCAAGAATTTTTAAATTAATGAAAAACTCATATTTTTTGTGCATTTCAAATTGAGTTTCCATTTTTCCTAGAGACACCTAGAAACAGTACCATTTACCTCTGTACATAATGTGTAATATACCTCCATTTTTCATGACTGCTCATTTATTTCTTTTTATAGTTGTTCTTTTTATAATGACTCCACTATCCATGTCTTTCTACATATGCAAAGCATGTGGATTGAGGAACTTTGATGAGATCTGGGTAGAGAGATGAGATCAAATGGAAATTCTCAGAGTGCGGAATTGTGTTTTGAGTAATATCAATGAACCCTATGGATGGTAACTTAATTTGTAAGCTATGAGAAAAATTATGTGAGCTATGATAGGGGACATGTGACCTCCACAGTGGTAGAATTCATTCCACTCAGAATACAAAGACTGAAATGCTTCATAAAGGAGGGGACTTGAGCATAGAGAAAGCAGCCTTTGGAAAGGTACGAGACAGTGGCATTTCAGACTTCTGGATCCTCATGCATTGATTCAGGTCAGGTTTTCAGTGTATATCACCTGGGCCCTTGGATTTGCCTCTAATTTTGTCCTTGTTTTTGTCTCTCCACAAGCAGTTCACTTCTTCTCAGCTGCTTCCATAGTGATATTTCCAAAACACAAATATATACATTGTCAAATGTGTCTGCTTAATAGGGCTTTAAAATCTTGTGGACTACATCTGATGAGGAGATTTGTAAGCCAACACAATCCTTCTTAAATTTATGTGGAAACATATCCTCAGAGTAATGGTCAGCTATAAATCATCTTCGCCCTACAGTTTACAGTTTTCATGAAATCTTGGGGTCACGACCACTTAGTTATTACCTAGAATGACGGTTTACTGCTTTGACAGAGATTTTAACAACTATTTTGTGCTGTAAATCTTTGGTAAGAATGGTCCCACCTGTTTTACTATCTGAACATGGTTCAGAAATTGCAGGGTGTAAAAAGGTAGTATTTGTCAACAATTTTAGTGTCCCATTTTTAACCGTCTGAGTATTTACTGGCAATACATTTTGTGTTCAGTACAATGTTAGGAGTTTTGGGAATTTGAGGAAAACTAAATAGAATATTGCCTTTACTCATGTTGGAAATACGAAGGATACATATAATGCAATTAAAGAAAGCATCAGAGTTTAATAATAGCATAAAATTATATAATAAGGATAAAAATCAGAAATAGTCATAATAATAGCTAACACCAAAATCTTACTGTGTGCCCTAAACTGTGCAAAACACTTTACATTCATTATTTAAGCTATCAATTCACTTTTTACAACTATCCCATGAAGTGCATAGTTAAATGTGAACTATAGATTCAGAGGTGCTCAACCACTAATTCGATTAAGTCCATAGGACAGAGAAATCATTTTCAGAATTGTCATAGAAGACTTTTAGATGAATTTGAAACTGTATTTGAGGGCTGGATAGGAATTGGATAAGCAAATATAAGTAGGAAACAGTTTATTTTTTATTTTATTTATTTTATTTTTATTGTTATTATTATTTTTTATTAATTTCAGGTGCACAAAACAAAGTAATAGACGTTTATCATTTATATCCCTCACACTGTGTCAGCACCCCTCCTCTGACATTGCACACAGCCATTACATTTCCACTGTCTCTATTCCTAATGTTGTACTCTGCTTCTTGTAACTATATACATATATAAATTTGTAGTTGACATTCATTATTGTTCAGCTTCAGCTTCAGGTGTACAGGGCAGTGATCAGGCATCTACATCTAGTATGAAGCAGTTTAGATGAAGGGTGCCATGAGCAAGTTGCTAGAGGTAAGGATCTAAATGAATGTTAGTGGGAGAGTGTTGCAGACCGTAGAGAATTTGCAAAGGATGATGAAAGAAAACAAATCAAGCTAAGTAGGCTGGGAATAAAATATATACAGGTGTACAACTCTGACTCCCAGGCAGTGAATTCTCACTTTTCCCTGTAAATTCGGAAAAGCAAAGAATTAGGCTCCTGAACTTTTCCAGTTCTACCCTTAGCCTTTTCAGAGTATACTGCCTACTGGAATCACTCCTCAGGAGCAGCTTCCAACTGGGAAATTGCTTTGTTGTATAGTCTCTGTTGACGTCAGTGTAGGTACGTTCAACCTTGAGTTAGCATTCAGATATCCTTGAGGACTGTTATTTGAAAAGCCCCCAGATTTGGGGATCAGGATTTATGGCTCTAAACCTCTTTCTTAAGCATGGCAGTTCCTCATGGGTTCAGCTGCTTTGTGTGCCTACCCCCAGATAAGTACTCTGGGGTCCCCCATGCATGGGGTATAGTCTGTAGCAATTTGTCTGAAAAGGAAAAACTATATGGATTCCTGGCGTAATTCTTGACACCTTTTCTCTTTGAACTGTGGGTTTTCTGAAATGGCCCTGATGGTCTCACTTTGTTACGGACTAGGCCTTGTATTTCTCTGCAGCTTAGTGAAGTAGCTACGAGTATAGACCCTGGAGCTGAATTGTTTGGGTACAAATCCTAGCTGCTTTTCTGATCCAGTCTTTGTTTCTCTTTCTTCATATTCTATAATATCTACTTTGAGTTATTTGATTAGAATATCGAGTCTCTGGACAAACATACTCTTTCAGTTTTTATCAGATGTACCTAGTCTTTTATCAGGAA
Organism: Rhinolophus hipposideros; assembly: GCF_964194185.1. Classification (NCBI taxonomy): domain Eukaryota; kingdom Metazoa; phylum Chordata; class Mammalia; order Chiroptera; family Rhinolophidae; genus Rhinolophus; species Rhinolophus hipposideros. The sequence continues at coordinate 35,508,591 of NC_138062.1, read as the reverse complement.
TGTGTTATTGTTTTATAGATCAAAGTTCAGGAAGCCAGACTCTTTTCTATTAGTATCACATACATAGACCATTATTTCCTTCCTGCCAGGTTTCTCCTATAGTTACAGTCATCATGGGACAGGACTGATAAAACAGGTAGTTGTGTTTTTGAGTCCTTCTGTCCTACCCTGAGCTTCAGAGTTCCTAGAGATGCTTGCTAGTTTTCTGGATTTCCTTTGTCTCCACATCAGTAGGTACGGGTAGGCAGTGCCCCGTGTGTCAGATGAGATGTGGCCATGGCTTGGGCAGATTGTTCCTGCATGAGTCTGGAGTGTGCAGCATAGTGGCCTTGGCTGGGATAGGTCTGCTTTTTACGTCCTCCTTCTGGTAAGATAAGAGGCCTTCTGGTTTCTCCAGTAGTCTATTTGGGGCAGCCTTATGCTTATTGGCGAGAAGTAACCTGCTAACAAGAAGTCCTTCTCTTCTTGAACCTTCTTAGAAGTCTGTGGAGCATGAAGTCTATTAGGGAGTCTGTAGCTCTTCTCCATAATACAAAGTTTCTTCTTTATTTACGATATCATATGTTTGTTTTCTTTTTGCTTTGCCTTCCAGGTTGATAATGATTTCTGTTCACCCTTCGTAATATTCTTTTCCAGCTCCTTCCCATGTTTTTGTTTCTAATTTTTTAAGAATGCTCATTGTTTCAGTCAGTTTGGGCTGCCATAACAAAATGCCATAGACTGGGGGGTTAAACAATATAACTTTATTTTTTCTCAGTTCTTGTGGCTAAAACTCCATGATCAAGAGGCTAGCATGGTCTGTTTCTGGTGAGAGGTCTCTTTCTGGCTTGTAGACCTTGGCCTTCTCATTATGTCCTCACATGGTAGGACAGACAGAGTGAGTAAGCTTTCTGGTTTCTCTTCTTGCAAGGGCACTAATCTCCTCAAGAGGACCCCACCTTCATGACCTCATCTAACTCTAATTACCTCCCAAAGGCCCTATCTCCAAATACCATCACACTAGAGGTGAGGATTTCAGCATATAAATTTTAGGGGGACACAATCAATCCATAGATTCACTTCTCTCTAAACAGGAAGTGTGACAAAACATTCCTCATCGTCTGGGAGAACAATGGAACTTGGTCTTGTGACTGTGCCTGACTGTGCGTCTCTATTGTATTGTAGCCCTTTGCTCATTGTTTTTGGTTCGCTCCTCTGTCTCCTTCCTAGACTGTGAACAACTTGAGGACACAGAGTATGCCTTATTTGTAGTTTCTAGCACAGTGACAAGGTAATCCATACTGTGGTTTACTGTTAGAATAAGTTAGTGGTCTCAGTCTTAAATATCACCTCAGTGTTATCACCATGGTTTTGTCACTGCTCATTTTCTGGGTTGGACTTCAGTTCCTCTTGATTTTCTCATCCCCATTTTCATGGTGCTGGCTGTTTTTCTTTTCTTTATGTGACAAGCAACACAGGAAATCAGGCCTTTGAAACTGCTTAGCACAGTTTTTTCTCTAGCTGCTCTGGCAGATTAGTAGTTGTGGGTTATGAACGCTTTTATTTTTCTGTATTTCTTTTTTATTGTCTATTATTGTGTGAATATAAGTCATATAAAGGGATGGAGGGAGGATCAAGCTCATTCTTGTCATGTACACTCACTCATTGAGCTTCCCTTTGGTCACTTTTTCCCCAAATGTAAAGATAATGTTTCTTCCATTTCAGAAATAATAGGATCTCTGATTATTAATCTGATGGGTTTAACATTTTTTTCATAAGCATAATTCTGTAGAAATCATTTCATTAAAAACACCTACAAATTCCAAAATTGTCAAAACAAAACAACACCCAACAAAATTCAAATTTGAACCAAACCAAAACACAATACAAACACATACACACATGCACACAATAAATGAAGTTGTCCTTAGTTTTACACTTATATATTTGGAATTGTCATAGTTGGCAAATTTTTGAGGTTAAAAAGATAGAAATCCTGTTCTCTGAATCAAGACCAGAGGAAATAAAATAGAAAGCAAAGTAATGAATTATGTTAAAAACAAAAGGGCTGTGAATCCAGACATCAAATATGACCAAGTGCGAGCTGTTTTATTTCTTTGAGTGTTGCGGGTACATGAATCATCTCTGATTTCTCACAATTCAATATGAAAAGTCAGTCAAGTAGCTGGAGTTCTATTTCTTTGATGGGAAACTAGGCGAGTCTGGAGAGCACAGCAGAGCAGTTTTTGCATATTTTTGAGGTAACAATTGAAAGGGCATGTCTCTCATTAGTATTAGTCACGGACAGCTCAACAAGCCTGGGATATGACAGAAGAGATGGCACATCGGAGCAGACTTAATACTCTTTCATGAGAGCATCTTGACTGTGAAGGCACAAAGCAGGCTGCAGAGGCACATCTCTACCCTTTCTGCATCTTGGCAGCACTCTTTTCTTTGTTTGGTCTGGCTTTTTGTTTTCTGTTGGTTTTTTATTTTGTTTTGTTTTGTGTTTTTTTTGAAGCAATGTGACTGTTGAATTTTATGTTTGTACTGCTACAATGGTCTTAGCCAGACATCAAATAGTAGCATGTTTTTAGTGACTCAATTCCACTGATTTTCCTTACATTCAACTTGGCTTTAATTGAGAACGCAACCCCTCTCCTTTGACATTTCATCTTATCCGTTTACATCATATGTAATAAAATGTTAGTTGTAACACGGTCTAGTGACATGCAATTTTGTGAACAAACAAAATTGATAACCAGTTGTGGATAAAAGGAAAAGTACAGAATATAAGAGAGAAATATCCATGGGTCATAGGCAGTCAGAATGTTTTACAGAGCAAAATGAAGAGTCAGATATTTAAGTAAGTTGGTACAGTAGAAGGCGGTTAAGGGATCTCTTTTTGTATATGGACTGCAAATAGTATTTAATCATTTATCTTTAGTGTATATAATACTCATCGAAGTTATGTAAGTGATCAAATATGGATTAATTTGTACAGACATTAATATACAGCAGTTTTCTCAAAAATTTGGTTTTATTGTGTATCAGAGGTTCATCTGCCCTTAACTGAGCAGTCATGTCTTGTTACACTTAATGAATTGCTGTATTTAGCATTTCTGCAATTATGTCTCAGCTGACTTCCCAATCTTTTCTTTTTTGATTTGTCTAGAGCAGGGGTGTCCAAACTTTTTTCAACGTTTTTTACCAAGGGCCATATGTGGTAAAATTCACAAACAGCCGGGCCACTCACTCGAGGTGACTCACCTGGTTTATTTAAGTAAACTAAATATATTTTTGGAATTTGCTGCGAGCCAATAAAAAATGGATTGTGGGCCGCAGTTGGCCTGCGGGCTGCAGTTTGGACACCCCTGGTCTAGAGCATGATTCAAAATCTTCCATAAAGACAGCTCTAGCCAAGCAGTTTTATGTTCCTGTGTTGTGAAACACACTTGAGTTTTTTCATACTTCAACAGATTTAAAATATCATAGAGAGTTCTGAGGGCAGTGATAACCTATGGACTCATGCAGATCTGTCAAAGTATCGAGAGGTAGTAGTTTCTTCTTTGGTGAAAACGATGACATTGATTGTACCCTAAAGTCTAGGAAAAACATTCTAACGGCAACTTGACATTTATCAAAAGACTTCAGCTTTGTACCTGGCTTTGTTTGTGCTCAGCCATCTACAAAGTTAGGCATTGACAAAATAGCAGTACTACTAATAAATGGTGATATTAACTATTTAACCTGGCAAACTCATGGCTACTGGCTGGATGACACCACTGACAACACTTTAAACGTTGTATAGGACTGATAGTGGTTACATGCAAAATAGGTAACACTTGGATTCTTTCTTGCAGGAATAAACATGAAAAACCCCGAGGTTATAATTTCATCATAGTCAGCTGGGTCTATACCATGTCAAAATGCCCAGATAAACAGGAAAAACAAAGCAGTTGTTCATCAGTGCATAGCATCCAGGGCATCTTCATGTTGCCTAATTTTTTTTTTTTTATGGTTTTAGGAAAGCATCCAAAGAAAAGCCAATAAATGTATGCTTTGTTGCCGACTTCAACACATTCCTGCACACCTATAAAACATGAAAATATACGTTAGGGAGCAGTTGGATTATCTCAGGCGATGGGCTACATGTTCAGAATTCAAAATAAATGAGATGAGAACGCAATCTGAGAGGAACTCACCTTCTAGTGAGGCAAACACCAAAAATACATGGAAAATATGTATGGGAGATAGAGGAACAACTACCTGATTGAGGAAGGGAAGAAAGCTTTCATGAAGGAGGTGACCTCTGAATTTCAAAGATAAGTAAACAATTATTTAGACCAAGGTGTCAAGATAGTAGAGCATGAAGCCCAAATGCCTAGTCTCCGGGGACTGTATAATAAAGACTATTTTCTGTAAAGTGGAAATAGCTTAAAACATTTAAATCACTTTTCTTCAGTTACCTTTGATAGCCATAAGATAAGTAATGTACACAGAAAAACGGTTTTTAATCAAGCAACCCATTAAGAGCGTTTTTGTGAGATTAGTAAGATAGTACTTACCATGGAGGCAAAGTGGATATATCTGTAAAGGGGTTCTAGGCAATGTAGAGCCATTATATATTTTTCTGCAGGACTCTGTGTGTGTGTGTGTGTGTGTGTGTTAGAGAGAAACCTAAGTGGCAATGTGAAGGATACACTGGGATAGGGGTTGTAAGAGTGTGGAATCAGACACCCATTAGGAATCTCAAATAGTGTAGATAAAGAGGTTGAGTGAATGAATGACAGTGCTGCCAAAGGAAAAAAGAAGATAAAAAAATTGAGTTATTCTGCAGGTAGAATTGACCAAGTGTTTATCAATTGACCAAACATTCAATCATTCATTTAATATTTTTTAAACCACACTCTATTTTTAAAGCACTGTTCTTTGAGGAGTATAAAGATGATTGCTTTTGAGGGGCTTACAGTCCAGTAAGGAAATCATACATTATAATCTCTTAGTCAGGGTTTTCCAGAGAAACAGAAATAATAGGAGGTATATTCCACACACACACATTCCTTATCAGTGTGTATATACAAATCTCTTTCTATAAATATTTATCTATCTACCTATTTTTGTGGTCTATTTCTATTGGTGTATTTACTGAGAAACACATATTTATTTTAAGGAAAAAAATATTCCTTACGTGATTGTGAGGGCTGGCAAGTCTGAGATCTGCACGGTGGCCAGCAGGCTGGGGACCCGGGAATACTTGACGGTGCACTCTGAGTCAGGAGACCTCAGTCTTCTCTTTTAAGACTTTCAAATGATTGGATGAGGCCTACCCACCATGGAGAGCAGTCTCCTTTACTCAAAGTCTACTGATTTAAATGTTTCTCTTACCTAAAAAATACATCCACAGCCAACATCTGGACTGGTGTTTGACATAAAACTGGGTATTATGGCTTAGCCAAGATGACATGTAAAATTAATCGTCACACATACAAATAGCTGAGAGAAACCTGTGTGTGTGTGTGTGTGTGCTTGTGTGTGTAAGAAATTGTATTGAAGCTGAGCTTCGAAGAAAACATTGAAGAATATTTGAAATGGAAGGCACAACATTAAAATAAGGATGGGAATGAGAAAAAAAAAAACGGCATGTTCAGAAAATTATAGAGTTTTCTTTAGCATGAAGACAACAAGTATGGGAGTGATAAGAATTAAACTTGAAGGAGGAATCATGGTTTTCCATGGGATAGATAGTTTGACTTCCTTCTGCAGGCAGTCAGAATCCAGTGGAGTTTTTTTGCTGAAAGGATTGATATTCCGTGAGCGGCTAATCTGACAGCAAACCCAAATTAGGGCCATAGTGGAATTGTTTGACTTCTGTGGGGCAGTTGTTCTTCCTTCATGTTGTATAACTTTGCAGAGTGATTCACTTGGAAGATATTTGTGAAAAACACCAAAATCTTAGAGTTTCAAGTCCATTCAACATGATTATTTTTGGAAAATTACTTACAATTGTTTTATAAAAAGATACTATATGTTATAAGAAGAGGGCATAAGTGAAAAAAGAACCCAAGGGTATAATGTAACTTTTTAAAGATTAAGTTGGGAAATAAATTCCTTTATTTTGCTTGAGTTCTTTCTTTAAACCCTTGGTGAACATGTTGACAAAAATTTATGTAACACTGACCAAAAAAGGGCAGATAGATCATTCTCCATTATTTACTCTTTGATACCAATGATTCTTTATTTCAAAATATTTATACTTGATTAATCAATTTGAGTTAAGGCCTTTGGTTAATTGTAACCCTCAGGTCAAGCATGTCTTGAATTGTTTAAGCAGTACATAGAGTGTTTCTCTTTTTGTGTTTTGGTTCATTTCTTACGTCTTAAGGGTATTGTGGTACATTTTTTATTATGCCAAATCATGGATTATCTTAAAGGAACACAGAAGTTTGGTTATGCTTATCTAGAACAAAATACTGGTTTTGGAAGAAGTGTGTGTGTCTGTGTGTGTGTGTGTGTGTGTGTGTGTGTTATTAGGTTTTTAATGGTAAACGCTTTTCCCCTTCCCAAATTTGCTTTTTGTTAAGGATTTTTTTTATTACAATAATAAGATTATACAAAACTAGTTTCTAAAAATCTAAGATATACCCCCAGCAGTTTGTTTGGGAGAATAGTGTTAAGAGAAAGGACTTTAGAGCCAGACTGCCTGGATTCAAACCTGGCTGTGTTACTAGTTGTGTGCCCTTCAGTAAGCTACTTAACTGTTTTGCCTCTGTTTTGACATGTGTGATATGAGGATAGTAATAGTAATTTACTTAACAAGGTTGCTGTGAAGGTTGGCTTACTTAGTGGTATGCAAAATGTTTAAAACAGTGCCTGCCACATAGTACACACTCCATAAGTATTAGTTCTTATCATTTTAGATGAAAACTAGTGAGGGCATCTCAGAGTTATTCTGAAGAATCTAGTACCATTAACAGATGTTGAATGACTGTCTTCTACTGCATATATGGAATTTTACTTTTCTGGTGAAAACAGTATCCTAGGCAAAGCTGTCAGTGAATGCAGCTGTAATTTTCTCTTTTCTAGGTCCTCTCTCCTTCTAACTATATAGTTATTGTCCCATCTTGGAAGGAGGCATAAAAGAAGCAACATGCAGTTTTTAAATGATGGAAGAGGTTAGGATTTCATGGAGTGGTTCAGATAATAACCTGTACAACGACTTGTAGATAGGTAGAGGAAGGCATGAACAGTTAGGATTTTTGCCAGGAGGAAATGGAGATGAATTTTTCTGTGTACCTTAAGATTCCCGAGAGCATATTGATCTTCAAAAACTGATGAAATGAGATTTAATTCTCGATAAGTAAAATTGATTTTCCAAACATCTGATTTTTTATGGCCAGACCGATAACTTATCAGGGATGTTGTACAGCATGGAATATACAAGTTCTGTAAGGCTATTCATATAATTAGAACACATGTATAGCAATTTACTTTATTTTCATGATGATAGTCTAGAAAAACATATGTAATATGATAGCCAGAATAGGCAGTAGTTAAGTTTCGTGAGAAAAATTCAAGTGTGAAAAGGGACTAGTGAAAATTTATTCTTGGCATAACTAACTTCTATGTCTTCTAGAACTAGAAAAGCAAAGAGAAGAAAACAAATTTGTAGCTCCTATCCCTTAGAGCCAGAATAGATACAGAAAAACAAAGGTGGAATTTCTGTTTTATTGGTTTTCTTTTATATACCTTTCGGTATTTCACTAATTCCATTTTATTTTTATTGGTGTCTTAGCTCCTCTGTTCATGTGCCCCACAGCTTGTGACTGTTTTTTTTTTTTTTTTTTTTTTTTTTTTAATATTCTCAGTAACTCTGGCTCTATTTCTTTTTCTCATGCTAAAGCCCTTAAATAACTGCTAGGTCCTATTCTCTTCACACCTTTATCCCCCAGATGATTCTTTAGTTTAATTTCCTCTTCCAATCAAAATTCCTTTGCCTGGATGACTCCAAATTAGACACATCTAATCTTGATGATTCCCTGAGTGACATTTCCACAAACTTTTCATCATACAGTATTCTGCATGTTTAAAAAATGTTAAAATGTCAGGCTAGTTTTGTTAGGAAGCATAAACATAAAGATTCTTTCATGGGCAATGATAAGTAGTGTATAAATTTGACCAATGAATCATGGTGAGAGTTACAGAACTTAACAATAGGTAATAAAATCCCGTGATAAAGCACCTTGTTATTTCATTATTTTGATAATATTGTTGATCAAATCATCACCCTCAAGAGCAGAGTGAAATACCATGACTGTATATATATCTTTAATGTAGTCCACATTCTTACGTATCAGTATTTTCCAGCAAATGTTTGAGTGCCTACTCTATGTATAGCATACCAATGTTATGTGTAATTCTTTTGTTTTGTTTTTTAATTTATGAAGCATGTTTTCTTTTCGTGACTCAGAATATACCTTTAAGCTCATCTTCATAGTTGTTTAAAATGGTAAGATCTTCAATAAAAAAAAATAAAATATGAAAACCCACTGCTCATTCAAGAAACATTCATGAAGTACCTCTTCTGTGTCTTTTCTAGTGGCCGACACTATAGAGAGATAGAATATAAATTAATCAGTTCCCAGCTTCAGCAGTCTATGTCTTAGACAGAAGAGGTTAATATTTATTGAGCAATATGCAAGATCTCTCACAGAATGTTCTCATTTAATCTTAACAACAATACTGTCATATGCCTAGTATTATCTTTATATAGAGAAAACGGAGTCTCAGAGCGGTTAAGGAGCACCGCCTTGGTCACAGAACTAGTATGAGTAGGAGCAGGGACTTCAACTCATGTTTGTCCTTTTTACCGTCTGTGCTTTGTCTGGACACTGCATTGGTCACTAATAGACAGGAAGAAAAAGGTTATCATGAAATAAATGGTCATAGGAATTCATAGTAGTGTGCCTTTATGGAGGAGGAAGCAATTATGAAAAGAGTACACACACAAAAAAGGGAACCGTTAATCCATCAAACTGGAGATCAAACGTTTTCATATGGTAAAACATTGAAAAAAAAAACAACCCTGGAAAACCACTGGCACTTGATTAAAGCAGAACTTCTCAGTCTCTGCTTGTTTTCAGTTGCTCCATAGCCTAACTCTGCAAATGTGCTCCATCTAATATCAGCAGCTCTTAAGGTGCAAGGATGGTAAGTAGCTATGTGGAAATTCCCAGTGCAGTAGAGTTACTTCAGTATGTAGATTTTTATGGGAAAGATTCTTTGCTGAGGTCTTCTTTTTACAGGCATGACTTATGGGAGAATACCAATTGTGAAATATAAGCTAAGTTTTAAAATGAAAATGCATCTGATAGCTCATATATTATAGAATCCAGTCACGGGGTACTAATGGTACTCTAAAACAGGTTTGGAGACACACATAAATGCATAATTATTTGTCCATCCTAAATTTACTTGTCTTTCACCTTTTGTTGCATTACGAATCTGAGAAGAATATTTGTGTGTGTGTGACAGTGTGAATTCTTCACTATCTGAGAAAAAGTTATTGTTCCTGAAAGTATTTTAAGTTTGATGTTGTTAAAAGATATACCAGATGAATGAAAAAAAAAATGAGACCAGTACTAGTAGGTTGTAAACTGTGCTTAATCTCCTAAATTAGGCTTTGGCTCCTGAAGTACTGATAATTTCTGGTCTTCACAATCTGAAAGTCATTACGTTGGGCAAGTTAAACATTATTCTTCTAACACAGTGATTGGAAAATTACAACTGCCTGTTTTTGTAAGTAGATTTTTACTGGAACCCCAACACACACATTGGTTGATGTATTGTCTGTGCTGCTTTCATGCTACGGTGGCAATTGATTAGTTGTGACCATATCACCTGGAAAGTCAGAATTTTTTACTACTTGCACCTTCAAGAAGAAATTTGCTGACTCCTGTCAGGAGAACCTTTGTCTAAGTTTTCCTGGACTCAATTATAATATAAATTACATTATACTAGAGCTTTCCAATACCAATGTTGCATTAATGACACTTTGCTTTAATCACATTTAAAAAAATAAGTCGAAGTCTTTTGGATGTAGAGGATGAAGAACGGAATATTTACAATTTCTGGATTTTCTCTTGCCCCAAATTTGCATCCATAGGCTTCCAAATTCGCATTCTCCTTCACGTAAGCTCACGTGGCCTCAGTTCCTTTTTTATTAAAAAATATTGGGATGACAATGGTTAATAAAATTATATAGGTTTCAGGTATACAATTCTGTAATATATCATCTATATATCACGTTGTGTGTTCACCACCCAGAGTCAGTTCTCCTTCCATCACCATATATTTGATCTCCTTTACCCTCTGAAATCTTTAAAGAGGATACAATGTCTTTCAGTTTCACTGAAGACCCTTTGTGATGCAATTGCTACGCAGACATTTTACGAAGCTGAAGCAATTTCTTGTCCAGTAATAATATCAGCATTAATATAAAGAGAACAGCATAGAGAGATTTTCCAGTCTGGTTTAAGATGAAAACTCATATGGAAGGAGGAAATAAACTGCAAATAACCTGGAGAATTTAATGACAACAACTACCCAGTTTTGATTACAGCATTACAAATGTACAGATATAATAATTGAATTACCTTGGTGTATATACTCAAAAAGAATCCATAAAATAAATTTGAAGGCAAGCAGATGGCTATCACTGAGTATCATTTCTCCTTAAAAACAATATAATTGTTTCATACTGTTTTGTAAAAAACAAATTAATGATACCATCCCAAGCCACAATACAACATTTAAATATTTGCTACATTTCTTGTTTAGACTGTTTTTCTATATGGTGTTTCGCCGAAGAGTTAGAGAAAAGTAAACCCATCAAGATACTAGATTAGCTTGGTTAACTTCCACATCTCTAGTCTTCTCTAGATGGCAGTCAAGTCACAGGGTTTTAAAAACGGTTCTTACTGAAAGCCACATTAAAAATGCTCCTTTAATGTGGCTTTCTGTAAGAACAAATTAGAAAGTACAAATTAGTAGTTATGGTATAGCCATGGGGATATAAAATATAGTTTCGAGAATATAATCGATAATCATGTAGGGTGTCATGGGCACTGGACTTATCAGGGGGATCACCTCATAGACTGTGTAGCTGCCTGACCACTGTGCTGTACACCTGAAGCTGAAGTAGAATAATATTACATGTCAAATATATATTCTCATGGGATGTGGAGCACAGCATAGGGAATGGCATCAATGGAACTGTAACAGCTACATATGATGTCAGAGAGGTAGTAGATTGTGTGTGGGGAGTTATCACTTTGTGAGGGGTGTAAATGCCTAACTATTACATTGTTTTGTACACCTGAAACTAAATAAAATAGAATAAATAAAAGGAATAAAACCAACCCTGAAAAAAAATGCTCTAGTACTTCCATAGCAGGATTTGTTTGTTTGTTTGTCACAGTCCTCAAATAATGGTGAAGGGAGTGTCAAGCTAGGGAAACTGATATAACTGAGATACAATAGCTTGAAACAGTGAATGATATACATGGGAAAGCTGTATGTGTAGAGAAGAAGACAAGGAACATGATGAGTCTATGGAGAAACAAGGGAAATACGACCCATGGACTAAAATTTGATCCCATTCCATGCTGCTAACTATCACATTTTTGTGTGCATTCCACCCTCTTTGACGATTTCAGATTTAAAAACTGAGGCTAGTAGAACTCATGTAAAGGAGAATGAGTATTTGGAAATCCATGGATGCCAATTTAGGGCAAGAGAAAATCCAGATAGTGTAAATACTCCACTCCTAATCTTCTACGTACAAAGGACTTTGAATTCTTTAAAAATATGATTAGAGTGAAATGCCATCCATACGACATTAGTTTCGGAAAGCGGTAGTGCCCTGTGATTTTACGATTGAGACCAGGTAAACTTAGACAAAGTCTGTGATTGGTGCTCCTCAACAGAACAAGTTATCAGTGTTTTAGAACAAGAGTCTTTGACTTGCCCATTTTAAATGAAGATTTGATTGGGAATCCTGAGGAAAATTGATCATGCAGCACACATTCAACACGCAACAACTAGTTTTTAACTGCTTTCTGTGTCCCTGTGCTAAGTGCCAGGGATTTAGCCAGGCATTGGTCCCTGTCCCAATGGCCTCGTGGCTGTACAGGCTGTTACGACAGATAAACCTGTCAAATGTGAACCTCTGGTTTTTTTTGCTTCATGCTTCTGATATAGGATGGAAAAGAATTGAGAAGTCATAATTAGATTTTTCCACCAAGAGATTTGTCCAGGACTGGGATTTAAAATAATAATAATAATAATAATATTAATAATAATGATAATAATAAAAATACCAATAAAATAACATCAATGAATTTATTGTACATCTTAATGAGCCACATGTTTTTTAAATAGTTTATAAGCATTGCATGAACCCAGGAAAGTGGGTATTAATATCTTTATTTATAGATACTAAAACTCAGAGAAGTAAAATGGCTTTCCCAGGGGCACACGGCAGAAACCTGATTCCATTTGGAATTTCTATAACGCTGAGGTTCATGCTCTTCCCACTACCCCACGCTGCCTCTGTTTTGGAGCTGCCCCGCTGTCTGCATTTCTTTTATCTGAGAACCTCAGATGGGTTCATGCACAGAGAGGTATGGCCACTCCCCGGTTGGCTTGTGAAGACTCTGGAGAGCTCAGTGCTTCACCGGTGAGGCCTCCTGTGTAATGACACAATATCACAGACTAGCAAGGAAGATGTTTTGACATCAGGAAATGTTTCCTTTTACCCTAAATTGAGTGATGCAGTGACTCCGACTCCTCTGGTCTTAACTGAAAATGCAGCACAAAGGAAAAAGAAAATAATCGCCTTTTGCACTTGTAGGCTTGTGAACTTGGGAGTCTGAAAGTGAGTGTGCAGGTATGGGGACAGTGAGTGGGGGTGTGGAATAGTATCTCTGCAATTCCTGTAATAAGGACAAGATTATTCTATGCAAAAGCAGCACCTTAGTAAGTCACTACACCATTCCCAAGGCTCCATACGAATGAGGTTGTGAGAATAGACATTTTCTGACTCTGTGTATTAGTTTCCTAGGGCTGCTGTAACAAAGCACCACAAACTGGGTGGCTTAAAACCATAGCAATTTATTGTCTCATAGTTACGGAGGCTAGAAGTCCAAAATCAAAGCACTGGCAAGACCCATGTTTCCTCTGAAACCTGTAAGAGAGTCCTTCTTTGCATCTTCCTAGCTTCTGGAGAAGCTTCCTAGTGTTTTGCCAGCAATCTTTGGCATTCCTTGGTATGAAGCTGCATAACACTAGTCTCTGCCTCCATCTTTACATGGCATTTGCCCTTTGTGTCTCTGTTTTCAGATGGTTGTCTTGTCATAAAGACACAGTTATATTGGATTAGGGGCCCACCCTATTCCAGTATGACCTCAACTAATTACATCTGTAATCACCCTATTTCCAAATAACGTCATATTTTGAGGTACTGGGTGGGGGAAGGTTGGAACTTCAACATATTTTTCTGGGGAGAGACACAATTCAACCCGTAACTATGAGTTAAGCAAAGAGCGGATTCTAGTACTAACGCTGTCACTAACTGTCTATGTAACAAGCATTTCCATCTTCCTGGACTAACTGTGGGAGATGGAAAAGTTGACCTCTATTCTATTAGCCTGAGATGGGGGCCGTGGGCTCTGGTCATACACCTGTGGCCTATGGATGTTTCTATTAGGACAGGCTTGAAATAATGAAACTCCTCTCTGCCCCTGAAATGGATCTCCTTCTTTAGTCAGTTGTTAGGCTTTGGGAATTTTTATTCTGAGATTTTATTTATCTTACTACTGTGTCGAGCTGTCTGGCTCTGCAGCATGCTGTGATGCAGCAAAGGAAAAAATATAAAGAAGGAAGTTCAGACATACAAAGAAGACACCATAGAACTAAAGAGAAAACCAGAAAAATAACCAAAGCTCCAACAGGTTCATAATGATAGACTGTAATTCTGCTACTGGCTGAAGGGATCAAGATAAATTATTGTCTAGGTACCCGTACTAAATTCAGACTTTGTCATGCGACCATGTTTTTCTAGTGGATGACTTCATTATGTTGCAATAGATGTGTTTATGATCAATCATAACAAATAGCATGTTCAGAGGTAATTAAGTTCATATATAAAGTTGCCAGTGGCCTTAATTTCATATAGATCATTTCTTTGGGAAATGTTGTCATTCTTTTCATAACATCTGATATTGCCTGTCTGGATCCATGCATCCCACCTGCCCATAGTGACAATCTAGTGACTTCTGTTCTTATCTACTACTTCCACCTATGAAAGCTACCTCAGAGGGGATGTTAACAGGGCTCTCTTCTCTCTCTAGGTAAGTGCTGGGTTTTACATGTGAGCTCAAGAGTAATAACATGTGAGGTCTCACAAATCTATCAACACTGTCATTCAAGAGAGGGAGCCTGTCTGTGATCAGGTTTCTGATGCCCAGAGCTTCCTTACTTCCCTGGGTCTCTTGTCCTGGGGTGAACCCAGCCCTGGGGTGAACCCAGCCCTGTACTCCTGAGACAGCTGTTTCCCTTAGGTGCTATCATTAGAGAATGAAAAGACAGAGGTATTTTCCCAGGACTTTCTTTGTAGAGCTGGTAGTAAGATCTTTGCGTAAGGCACTGGTTCCAGGAAGGGTGAGATTAGCAGGTATCTTTCATTAAACCTTCCTATCATTGAAACTATGTACTAAATTTAAAGATTTGAAAATAGCAAAACCATTATTGAATGGCCATTTATAGCCAACTTTAAAGAGTGGTTTTGAATTGACGTTACCTCTGGGATCCACAACACCACTTAATACAGATTATAAAATGTTATTGGGTAACCTTTTATAACAGTAAGTGTTATTTGCAGAGAAAACACTTTGAGATGTTTTCTCTCCAGTGAGAAAGAAAACAAAATGTAGGTAGTTGGGGTATATAAGTACAATTGTGCACATTTTGGAATGGAATTATTATCTTATTAGGTATTCAGATCATCATGGTCAGCTAAAAGAAGAAATTCAGCTATAGGGAGAAAAGATTAGAAATATAGGCTTACAAAAAATCTCTATCTCTGTCTCATGTTTCAGAGAGGTGAAGCTTGGAAATTATCCCATGTCTTATCTAAGTAAGATGTGTGGAGGGGAGATGGGCGCACAGCAGAATTAGCTAGAGGTAGACTGTTGAATTTTTAGGGAACTACAGAAATGAGAACCAAAGAAGAGTGCATGATCCACATCAAAGGTGCTGCACAAATGGAGGAATTTCTGAAGAACCCCACAAAAGAGAGTGGGCTGTAAAAACCTGCCAGATTCAGAAAGCATGAAGCACACTCTTACCAGGTTTCCTCTTACAGGTTTCAGAGGAAACATGGGTCTTGCCAGTGCTTTTGATCAGTCAGGTAAGAAGTTTGCTTCACTACCTCTTTCTCCTCAGCCACTCCCATCTCCCTAAAATAATTGGAAGCTGCAAATGCCAAAGTTAGCAGGCTAAGGTAGCAATCGGTGGGAAACAAAGAAGATATCAGAAAGATGTTGGTGAATTTTTCACTTGCAGCAGGCTCTAACTGAATAAATGGAAAATTAATGTAAAAATAAATGTGGAGTTTTGATTGTTATCTGGAATGAGACAATCCAGTTTTAAAATTGAAATCATGATTGGAGTTTTAAATTGACTGTAGGAATTATAATTGCTTAAGTTTGACCCAAAAGTTACAGAACTTTATAAGTTTTCTTTCCAGATAAGTGGAAGGATAGGAAATTATACAAAAATATATTCAATTTAATCAGGTAGAGACTTACATAGTTAACATTTCCTTTAGTCACGAAGGACTAGGAAGAAAAATGTCATATGAAATTAAAGAGAAAAAAGTAGGATCTACACTTAAACAAGTAAAAGTATCAGGATTTTCTATCCCTTTGTGTTGAGCAAATTCCTGAGACCAGTCTTCAGCAAAAATGAAATGAGAACTATCTATTAGGCAGTGAAGCATCTGTATGTTATTTACCTCATCTGTAAGTCCTCTGAGAACAAAAACATTTTACGATGGCTTTCAACTAATTAATGTGATAAAGATGTCAAAAGGCAAGGTCAACAAAGAACAGCAGTGAGCACAATATACAAGAACGTTAGACGACTAGAAAGAAATTAGACATGATGTAAAGTTAAGAAAACTAAATAATGCTAAATATCATTTGCATTGAAGATGGGTAGTTTGAGAATGATAAATTCTGATTTTTGTAATGTTTTTCTTTTGGCAACTTTTTTTTTTTTTTTAAATATAAAGAGTGTTAAGTACCTCATTGGTAAGCAACATGAGAGGCAGAAATTGTATAGAAGCCCATTATGAAAAGTGTTGGCTTAGAATTCTGTTTTAGTTCATAATTTCACACTGTTCAAAAGTTTTGAGTTTTATGCTACATTCTTTCTTAAGTCTCTTTAGATGTGTGTTATGGTTATCTCTTGGTCTAAAACAACTTATCCCTGATTTTCATGATTTCAACCTACCATTTCATTTTTTCCATGATTTTGTGGGTCAGGAATTCTGGAAGGGCCAGACTGGGTGATTCATCTCAGATCAATTTGGCAGTGGCTGGGGCTGTGGGATCCAGCTCAAAGATGGCTTCTCCTTTCACATGTCTAGTGCCTTGGTGCTCTCTGGTTTCCCTTTCCATACAGCATTTCATGCTCTAGGGTCTTCTGCAAATGGCCTGAGCTTCTCGCTTACAGTGGTCTTGTTGTAGTAGCTCAGGGCTTCAGAACACCATTCCAGAAGGTACTTGTTCAGGCTGAGGTTGGGGCTGAAGTTTCATCAGCCCTGAGGCTCCCTATTGGTGGAAGCAGCCACAGTCCAGGTTAGATTCACGAGGAGGGAAAAATGAACCTGTTTCTCCATGCAAGGAGGAGCGAAGGATTTACAGCTTTCTTTAATCCTCCATACAATGGTTCTTAACTTTCTGCGTTTCTGGAGGCTTCTGAGAATCTGATGAAGGTGAAGGGAAAATGCACTGTCATCACATTTTCTGTGCAGTTTTGGTAGAAATGCTTACCCTGAAGTCTTAGATGTCTAAAATAAAGCTGCTTGATGACAGGAATAGTATTATAATCATTACCCTATTGTCAGATCTATTGGTCTGTTCACTAAATCCCCATCTCCTTGGCCCTTTCCTTTCCTCCCTAAGCACTCTTGATTTGCCTCTTCCTGACCCTTAACCTTCTCTTCTGTTCCCCTTGAGGTCTGTCTTTGAAAGGATCTTGGTTGTAGTTCAGCAGTTATAATTTCACAAGGTTCATTTCTCTCATGGTAATAATCAACCTATGAAGTATGACTGGGTCAATATTTCTCCCGATGAGTTCTTTTGTCCATCATTTATACTTAACAGTAGACGTTCTGTGACTAGAAAGACAGAAAGGAAATAATCTCCTGTGATATATTTTAATAGCCAGATGTCATTGCCGCTAACCCACTTTTACGCCAGGCACAAGAATAACCTTCACAACTGATTGCCTACTCCCACCTGTACTGTCTACCTGGGTTTTGCTTTTGATCAGCCACAGTAAATATAAAGGTAGTTTCTCAATTTCATTACGTATACATATGATTGCTTCTTCCTGCAGGAATTGAAATTAGGCATCCCAGGCTTGGGAATTTTTTTTCAGAGACAATTAAAGGCTCCTTGAGCTTTGTCTTTTATGAGGATGCTCTGTATCCTGCTCACAGGCCTTGTAATGTAATCTCAAGACACAGCTGTTGTTTCAGAAGAGTTCATTCATGTCAGCTGCAGTTAAAAGGTCCTTTGTTTTCCAAACATGCTTTCCCAGCTTGCCTTGAAGAGCTTTGCAAACAGCGATTTGTACAGCTTGAGGACAGGAATCTTTATTGTGTATGACAGAAAGGGTGTGCCCTGTTCATTATCAGTCTTGTTCCATGATTTAGAACGGGTACACCTGTGCATGTTCATGACAATGAAGTTTTAAATATAGAATATTCTCAGTCATCACTTTGCCACTTTGAGATATGATCCCTTGTAGCAATGAGCTAGTACATGCTTACTAGATGGGATGAAAATCATACCACACTCTTGGAATCACTGTATTACTTTGTTTTTCGTTTGTTTTTTTTTTTCCCTCTTCATTTTATGTATCAAAATGTATATATCCTTGGGACTTGAGTCTTAATAATCTTTTTTTGCCTCTCTTTCAGGTGAGGTGTGCACTACAGGACGATATCTCCAGGGCTTCCTGTGTATGTATGCTTCATATTTCAGAGTATGAACACCTGGAGAATGAAAAATTGAAGGAAAGACGTGTATGATTGCAGAGCATCGAAAGGCAAGTTCTTTTCCTGACAGTTCTGTTATCCTCTCTCAAGAGTGAATGAATTTGTTACTTCTAGAGGATTAGTGAAAGTATGCATAGGATTATTCTATCTAACTCTTCCATCTGTGGAGTGGGGTCTCATATGCATTAAGATGAATGCCTGCTATGAACATTTACAAATATTAGTATCCTTAATACATCTGTATATCTTTCAGATTGCTACCCATACATTATTTCTTATTTTAATTATTTGTTTGTTGTGATGGAGGTTAGAGAGCTCATCAAATAACAAACCCTTCTTGTCATTGTTAGTTTCCTGACTTCTTTTTGCTTTGGGAAAGGCGATAGAAGTGGAGATGGGGGTGGGCGAAAGGGAACTAAGGAAACTGCTAATTTATAACAAGTTAAAAGCCAGATTGTTGTACATCCAGAGGACATGTTTTCCCGGCACTTTTTAAATAACCAGAATGAGCAACTGAAATGTTAGTTTATCTACTTAACAATGAGTTTCATATTCTTGCAAATATCAGAAAAACAGCATGGACTCCATAGTCTGGGAAACACATAAAGGTAAAAAAAGGACAAAATATCTCAAATTCAAGTTCCGTAAGTCTACAGATTCTATAAAGTCTGTTGACATTATAGTAAGGCATATCAGTCATGCATTATAATGGGTTTTTAAAAAGTGAACTTTTGAATGTCTTGCAAGTCAGTTGGTACACATTCGTCTCCGTTCTGCTAAAGAATATGATTAACATGACTCAGACTTCCCTTAGTTGTAAAGCTGCCCCAACAATAGCATAGCCTTCTCTCAATAGCATAACTGTGTCTGAGACCCCCAGGGAAAGGGAGCAAAGTAAGGTGTGCCATCTTGGTCTGTCTATATCACAGGGACATTTTTCTTATTCTGCCTTTATGAAAGTAAAGATCTACCTAATCCTAACTGGTATGTTAGACTGGATTGTAAATCCCTAGTGAAACCTTACTTTGTATACAAGGAGGAGGCAGCAGCCACAAAGAGATTAAGTGATTGTCCAGATCACACACTGCTTCGTAAAAAAGTCAGGATCTGAACCCAGGTCTTTTGACTGAGTCTATCTAGAATACCAAATTAGAAAACTTGACACGAGTGTACTAGATGCTACGGACTAAATGTTGTGTTCCCTCCCACCCCCACCCTGCCCAATTTTCTTCTGTTTGTTTTTCTTCTGTTTGTTAAAACCTAATTCCCAATATGATGGTATTTGGAGGTGGGGATTTTTGAGAGATGATCAGGTCGTGAGGGTGGTGCCCTCATAAATGGGATTAGTGTCCTTATGAAAGAGACCCCAAAGAGTTCCCTTATCTCTTCTGCTATGTGATGGTATGGAGAGAAAACGGCTGACTATCAATCAGGAAGCAGGTCCTCACTATACACTGAATCAGCTGGCACCTTGAACTTGGACTTTCAGCCTCCAGAACTGTGAGAAAGAAGATTCTGTTGTTTAAGCCACCCAGTCTATGGGAGTTTGTTATAGCAGCCTGAACTAAGACGCTAGCTTTTTCTTCCTTCTTTTCTTTTTTCTTTCTTTCTTTCTTTCTTTCTTTCTTTCTTTCTTTCTTTCTTTCTTTCTTTCTTTCTTTCTTTCTTTCTTTCTTTCTTTCTTTCTTTCTTTCTTTCTTTCTTTCTTTCTTTCTTTCTTTCTTTCTTTCTTTCTTTCTTTCTTTCTTTCTCTCTCTCTCTCTCTCTCTCTCTCTCTCTCTCTCTCTCTCTCTCTCTCCCTCCCTCCCTCCCTCCCTCCCTCCCTCCCTCCCTCCCTCTTTCTTTTGTTTTATTGAGATATATTTCATATACCATAAAATCCACTGATTTAAAGTGTACAGTTTTGTGGTTTTTAACATATTCAGAGCACAATCATGACCGTGTTGTCGGAAATTTTAATATTTTGGAAAGGAACCCTGTCCCCATTGACAGGTGCTCCCTATTCCCCACCCCTAGCCCTGGGCAACCACTCATCTCTTTTCTGTCTTTATGGATTTGCCTGTTCATTTTGGACAGTGGAATTAATATAATATGTGGTCTTTTGTGACTGACTCCTTTTACTTGGCATAATGGCTCAAGGTTCATCCATGTTGTGGCATGTATCAGGACTTCGTAATTTTTCATTGCCACATAATATTCTATGGTGTGGCCATATGACATTTGTTTATCCATTTATCAGTTGATAGCCATTTAGATTCTTCCTGTTTTGGGGCTGTTATGAATAACACTGCTGTGAGCATTGTGGACAAGTCTTTGTGTGCACATATATTTTAATTTCTCATGGTTGTTCACTTAGGAGTGGACTTTTTGGATCATGTGGCAACTTTATGTTTAATATTTTGAGGAATTACCAAATTTAAAAACACAATTCTAAGCTAAAAGGCACAAAGAAAAGTATAAAATTGGGAAGAACTGACATATTTCCTTAGATATCACATTAAACTTGAAAAATATTTGCTTGGCATATATTGGAAAAAGCATAGAACATAGAAATTACAGAAGAACTGAATGCATATTTTGCATAATTTCAGATTAAAGCTTGCTTAGTTCTTTTTTTTTTCCATTTCCCACAAACACTTGAAGTCCACCATCTTCCTAAGTCTGCCTCTTGGAGCTATTTTTGTATTTTTGCCTGCACAAGTAGATGCGAAGACATCCAGACTAGGTCAGTTTGTATTAAATGAAATATACGTAGCACATTTCCTCTGCTAACTTCTAGTGCCACCAATGCCAAAATAAACTGTTTTCTTAAGGCAATTTATACAGTTAAATTTTAAGAAAAAGGACTATGTCATAAAGAGATACCACTGAATAATATCAGTTAGTAACTTCAAAGCTATGCTGGGAATATGGCCTCACAGTGTCATTTCTTTTTCACTTCTACTCATTTAGTTATAGTTTCATGAGCATTTAGGATTAAAAGTATTCTTAAAATAAATATATACCTTAAATCATTATCTCAAAAACAGAACAATAGCTACATGATGGAAAACAATAGCTCCATGATGGAAAACTACAGACAGAAGATAAGGCACATAATAGGAAATTTTAGTAAGAATATATCAACAGAAAAAATAATTAACATCTTGTGGAGAACATTAAATTTTGCTACTGCCTTTTATGAATTGCAACTGCTTTGCCACTTCATACCCAAGCATCAATATGTTAAAACAACAAAGAGCTTGTTTTTTGTTGTTTTTTTTCCTCATCCAAGAAAAAAAGGGAATCCAGCAGGTGCCTTTCCTGGAGAAAAATGACTGCATTATGAACATCTTCAATTATTTGCTTCGCTTTGTATAGCTTCCTCTCTCGAAGTTCTCATTATTCAAAACTCATTTACCACTAAATTATAGAAAAAAATAGTTTCTCCTCAAGCAGAAGTGAAGTGAAGGCTGGGCCTGAGTCAATAAACAATTATGAGTCTCTCAAATCATCAAAAAAAATGCCACTTATGACATAGGACCTATTCTGGTCTGAAGGCGCACAACACTGGTTTATGGAGAGACTGGAAGCCTCGTATTTTCTCTTCTCTAGAACTGATGGTCCCTGTCATCTCAACTTCAGAGAGAGTTTTTTTTTGTTTTTTTTTGTTTGTTTTTTGTTTTATTTCAAGAACAAAAACATATTAGTGTTTGGAGAGTATATGAAGATACACATGAGCATCTTTTTACAAGAAACAGTCCAAAGCTCTCATCTTATTTTTGTCAAACAGAGCCTAGTATCTCGGATTTTCCAGCTACAGTAACCTGGCCCATTGTTTTCTTTGTGGTTCCAATAGAGGCTTTCAGCGATTCAGGCTTCTGCTCCGAGTTGCCTTCTGATGAGCAGTGTGATGTGGGTAGGTCATTGGGTTGCTTGAATCCTCAGTTTTTCTTTACGAATTATAAGTACTATGCTTTTTTTTTGATAGTTTAAAAAATGTATATAGTATTAACACATGTTATAGGTGGAGGGCACTTGGGTTTCCTTACTCTTTCGTTATGAGAAGAATCCTGAGGCTATTGGAGTGCCAGTAGGCCGGGGGATTAGTCATGACTGGTTTAATGGCATTAGGACATTCTCATTTTCCATCACCATGATTGGTTTGGAGGCAATGACATCCAGTGTTGGCCAATGATTTGAAAGGGGAAGACTCTGGAGCTTCTGGGGGAGATTGTCCATCCTGAAAGGACAGGGGGCTGAGAAAACATGTTCCCTCTGGTGTTGGAATTTATGTGCAGCAGCAAGCAACCAACTGGCTGTGGCAGTTGAAAGTGAGTGTGAAAAATCGAGACTGACCGAGAAAGCAATCGTGGGGGGAGAGTTTGGGTCTTCATGCCATCATGGAGCAATGATGGTACCGCCTTGTCCAGCATTTTGTTAATAAATGATAAAACGTTTAAACCACTTTTAGTCAGATTTTCTATTATTTGTAGCCAAAAGTATCCAACACAAGAAGTAGACTGTTCCTAATATGTATTAATCAGTATATTTTGAAAGGGGTGCATTGATATTTAATAAACCATTTTCATTGAATTAATAGAAAATAACAACCAACATTATTCCAACTATAGTTCTGTAATACTTTTCTTCAACAAACTGAGAAATTAAAAAAAAAATTACAGTATTTTTTTCTTTCAGAAAAGGACTAAGATAATTTAGCTAATGGTAATCAGTTATATTTTATTTTAAGACAAAGCAGAAAGCCATATAATCCCACACTGGAAAAGAACTTAGTAATTATTTTAGAGTGTAAAATTAAGATAATTTTTATGCCTCTGAATAAAGGGTACATTAACACCATCTCAAGAGATAGAACTGGGGTTTTAAAATCTTTAGCAAAATTTCTAGATCATTTCTAGGGTCATGTAGTACATTAAGTGGCAGGGTTAATAATTATGGATGTAGGAGGATAGATTCATCCTGAATCCCCCATGGAAAATAACTGATCTTTTATTTTCATGAAAGAAGGTAGTTCTTATTTCCTCTTTTAATTACACAGGTAACATTAACCATACAGAAGAAGCCTAATTTTTGTTGTATTATTATTCCTCTACTGGAGATCTTTCTCTTTACTTTGTTCTGCTCATATCTGACAGATCACAAAGCTGAAAGAAATATAAAATTTGTGAACATACCCATCCTAGAAGTCAGAAATCTTTTTGGATTTTATTAGACCCTGTGGCATCAAATAGGAATGTGAATCTTCTTTTGTCTTTGCCTTGAAAGCTGCACACAGATGCTTTCTGTCATTTTCTTAAAAAAAAAAAAATAATACGAAATGGAACACAGCTCAGGCAATTTTACATATAAGAGTTAGGATTTAGTGCTGATGGGTCCTAGGCATGGGAGTTCTGTTGGAGCTGGTAGGACAGACTGGCTGAAATCTGCATTCCCAGGAGACTTCACCCATTCTCATGAGGGAGTGTGTGGGCATAGAACCATGTGATTCTGGGTACCACCCTCTTGGAGCTATTGGATTTAATCATGGCTAAAAATGGCCATATTCTTAAAAAGGAAGCAAATCTTAGTGCTTGTCAGGCTGAAGCTGGTAAGTAGTCACAATTGTTTTTTTCTCAGACCACATTTAACTTTTATCGCATAGTAAAAATATACCCCAAACTTTGGTAATGTCAAAGTACTTTCATTAAATGCTTTTATTCGAAAAGTAAGACATTTCCTCATATCAATCCTGTGATACGTTTTTCACTTTAAGTTTACAGATTGGAAATCAGGCCCAGAGATTAGCCATGTCTTAGATGGATTTACATAGCCCAAATTAACTCCAATCTCCTGTTTCCAACTTTTTCCTCTCTCCTTTTTTTCTCTCCACTTCAGAATTAATGAAGACTTATGGTCAGACTTATGGGCCTGTTTTCAGAGCCACCTTAATCATTGCCCAAGGAACTTGTAAATTTATACAGATTGTTCATAACTAGAGGTCGTTTTCCTCCAAATAAGAAAATTGCAAATAAAGAACATCTGCTCAAAAGTTATTTAAAATCAAAGTAAGATGTTAGTTATACTTAAGGAAAACATGCATGAAGTGTTATTATTTGCATTTCAAGTACAATTGCAAACTGTTGAGCCTTAACTCTTGGCAGGCTAAAAATGGACAAAGCTTGCCTTTCTTTCATGTTTCAAGATGAGAATGGAAAAGAAAACAAGCTTAAGGTGGTTGGAAAATCCTTGGGTATTCTAATGTTCATTTGTACATTTTCAGTTCTGTCTCTTTCTAGAGTTTAAAGGGTGGGTAAAAAGTCTCTGATTTAGAAATCTGAATTGATTTCCATTTTTGCAGCGGCTCAGTCTGAAAACCTTGATTTTTCTCTTAGTCTTGTATCCTATCTCCGATTTGTCACCAAATCCTGCCCTTTACCTTCAAAATATATCCACACTCCGTCATTTCTCACTCCCTCCTCTGCGAATATCTATCCTGCCACCATCTCTCTCACCAGGAGCACTCTACTGGCCTTCGAACTGGTCTGCCTATTTCTTCCCTTGCTCCATTTAGACTATTTTAAACACCTTGGACAGAGTTCTGGTAAGATGTCAGTTAGGTCATATTACTCCTCCATGTAAAACTCTCCAGTGGCTTGCCATCTCACTCAGAGATTCCTGTCTCACCAACCAAGTCCTTTTAGTGGTATAGTACCCTGTAATCTACTCCTGTTAACTTTCCGACTTCATCTCCTATTACTTCCCCACTCGCTCTAGTCCAGTCATTCTGGTCCAATTGCTACACCTTATTTTCAAAGCCTAGATTAGTGGCTGGCACACAGTTGATGCTCAATACATTTTGGATAAACAAATGGTAACAGATATATTTTGGGCTCACACTGTCTTCTGAAGTCTAAAGAAACATCGGTTTAAGTCTTCCATTTTGTGATTAGCTGCTAATATCTCTTGTGAATTCTGGAAAACTGACATTTCTTTTTTAGTTTCCACTGGCTCTAAAGTCTCCATTTCCATTCTGCATTTTGCTTCCCATGTGTTGTCCCTTTCTATTGCCATGTTGGGTGCCATTCAGATTCTTCACTCACTAAACTTCTCAGTATAACTATTGTTGTTCAAGGTTTGGAATAGTGGAGGAGATGGTAACACCTAAAATTAAATTACAAGGCAACATCTACATTTAAATTTCAGTTATCTGCTTTCTTAAAAGTCATTAATTTTGGCACTGTGAACTTATGATGGTTTCATCTACTCAAACTCCAGCCTCCCTGCATTTCCTTGGCCCGACTTTGTCTCTTTGCCAAGGTGCTGCTTTCTACTTTAGGACATCTGACTATCAGGATTTTCTTTCAGTATTGAGCCAAAATCCACTTCATATAACTTTTACCCATTTGTAAATAAAATTAATTTTTCTAATCCGTGAGGTCCATTTTGAACACATAGCATCCCTTTTCCAATGTGACTCTGTCTTCTAGCATTCTATGAAAGTATAGAAAGTTTAGAAACACTTGACTAACACAATTTTCTTAAAGATAAAGACATTGTTCCATACGGGAAGTTGTATTCATTTTGGAAAACATATAATTTATATTGATTGGACTTCGCATGTAAGCTCACTGGCCACATTACAGGCTGCAGTTTTTGACACACATCCTATTTTTTAAAATAACACTTTCATAACTGATCTCTTGATATAGTAAAAACTTTGAATAGTTTTTAATAGTCCAGTACATATGTTATGAGATATGAAAGTATTATGCATGATATTTGAATGTATGGTTGATTGCTAAAACTTATTAAAGTTACAAATAAACTATATAAACCACCACATTTTGTTGGAAGAAACTCTTTGTGAGGCTTAATGTGCAGTTTAGTCAGAACCTGCACAAAACTGGCCTTCCCTTATGGGACCAGCTATTCATTTATGTGCATCTTGTAGAGAAACTTAAGTAAAACAGTATAGACAGTTTGACTCCAGTTCTTGGCATTAAACTACACTGATGATTAATAGCCTGCAATGGTAATTGGCTCTTGGTTACAGATGCCTCAGACATTCCAGAAATGAGACTATAATGAATGGAAATATCTCAGTAGTTCAACTAGTCCTTACTCACGGAGGGATTAAGGTGACCTGACATGCTAAGATAAGCCTGGTTATATAAATTTCACATGTGCTGTTTTTAGCTCTCCTGTGCATGGCAGTAATTATTTTTTTTTTCATTAAAAAAATCCACTCAAAAGAGCTTGGCAATATTTCTCAGCTGAGGTTTTCAAGTAGGATAGTGAAACATGACCATGTCTTCATGTGTTTTAGGAAGGTAGCTCTTGTGTTAGTGCAAAGGCTACATGGGGGTTGGAGGAGATTGGAAGAGGCAGCACGGAATGTTTTCATTAGTTCCCCAACAAGATCATGAGGAATTAAGTTACGGAAAGGGCAGTAAGGTGGATGAGAAGATGAATTTAAGAGCTTTCTGTGGTAGAATAGGCAGGGGTTGGCATGGAACAGAGGAAAGGGAGAAAATGGGAAGAGCTAAAGCTAACTCAGCCTTCCAGCTTGTGGGACTAGGAACAATGACGAGCTGTTAGGTGAGGTGTGCAACACATGAGGTATTTGGCTTTGATAGGGAAGATGGTCGAGGTTTGGATATATTTAGTCTGAAGGACTCTTGAGTCATTTTCCTGTTAATGTCCAGGTTAGCAGATAGAATTTAGAGGTGTGTCTGGGGATGAAAGACACAGGACATGGTTCTCTCCTTACTGGGAAATGTTTTCTCCATCGTGTGCAAACTCTCCCTCCTCTGAGGGCAGGTCCAGATTTTGTTCAATCCTATGTCCCCAGCCTCCAGCACAGTGATTGGCACAAACATTATACTGAATAAATGTTGAGTAAAATGTTGTGTCGTTGTTACTGGTTTCGCCTCTTATGCCTTCTTTCCACTTCTCTACCAATGACTTCAAAGAAAAGAATGATAAACCTTAAATATTTGATCATTCTTTTACTCTTCCTAATTTGGAAGATAAATTTGTATACCGGAGGAAGAAGAGGTTGGATAATATTTTTGCATGATGGGTAAGTATTCTGGATCTCTAATTTTCAGTGTTTCTAAAGCTAGTTTATTTATTTATTTATTTATTTTTAAATTTTTTATGACTAACCACTTTTGCAAAGGCTCAGAGTTTATCACAGGTCCTTGAACTACAATTGATTTGACTGTTTTGTTGAATGCCATAGCAACACATTAAAAAAATAAATATTTAGTTACGTAATATTAAGAAAAATGTTGGTTTTCAACAAAACATGTAGCCCTTCTAAAATAGAGAACATGGTTAAGATAGTAATGTTAGGTTACAACAGAACCAGTTCTTTGTTAACGGAGTAAAGAAACATTTTTGGGATTAGAATTTTCTTTTGATCATTAAAATGATTTGGTGGAAAGGTTTGCCTTCCTCATGGTTTTTAGTCTAATTGTTTTGTATCCGAAATTGACCAATCTGAAAGTTTACAGTGGAAATGAGAAAGGATGTAGTGAAGCTAAGACTTTGTTGCTTCTTGATTACTTTATGTTATTTGTACATTATGTTTATGTGTTTTTAGAAATCTCCATTGTCAATTTTTTTTCCTGAAAAGGAATTATTATCTCTAAAATTAGATTTGAAGAGATTTGACTGAACAACTAACTTTGGAAACAATATCTAACTTAAAATGATACTAAATGATTATAATACTAATTGACAGTAAAAATTGCCAACCACTTGTAAACTCCTTAAAGAAAGGAACTGAATCTTTGTGTGTGTGTTTATATGTATGAGTGTATTGTAGAGTTTATGTCCAACAGATGGTATTTCTGTAATATATACATGCCACATGTACATGAAAAACTAAGCGGTCATTGAGTAGTGATTGTAGACTATATTTTCAGAGACAAAAGCTACATTATACTAGTTTCAGGAAACATCAATATTCTTAATATAGATCCAAAGACTTTCAAAGTTGTTCAGAGGAATGTTGTTGGTAAAGCTTGTTTACTATCATTGCAGTCTGAGAATAACCTATGGCATATTCGAACTGGCAGACAGAAGGTAGAGGAAATCCCTATTCATAGTTCTTTGTTACCTCCAGTGGGTGAATCATACATGCAGAAGACCTACAAAGATTTTTCCTTTTGCATTTTCTTTTCCATTCCAAGTCAGATGTCACACAATTTGTCGGGAAATTGGCATTGACAGTGACATTGAGTATAAGCCACACGTAGTGGTTTTTTTTTTTTTTTTTTTTTTTTTTTTTTTTTTTGCCCCCGAGGAATACTATTAATGGTTAGGGCTGGCACATTCCCATGGGCCTCTGACCATCTCAGAATACATTCCTACGTGAGCAAGGAAGATGCCCTGCACATGGGAGTTGTATTCAGTGAGGCTGACTCTTTACATCCTAAATGTTTCAGAGCAGGCAGATGGCAGATGTCAGCACAGTGCTGTCCCTTGTCAGTCTTTCTCATTTCTCTGCTCTTCATCCTATGGCTTCCTTTAAGAAGAGCATAAAACCTCCCAGTCTGTGTCTAATTATGTAACCTCAGGTGGGCAGAAATTGCTTCCTCTCTCCAGCTAATGATCAGTTTATAATCTAAGGGAGGAGGATTGGCAGTCCTGGTTATTTTTAACCTTGGTGCCAGCACAGATACTGTTTTCATTCAGATAGGTGTGTAGAGAGGGCTGTCCCTAAAGCACACCGTGGAAAGAGACGTGGACTGTTTTCTGAAGAGCAATCTGGGAAGTTTTTCTTTCTTCTCCAGGCCTTAGGGTACAACACCAAGATTGCCTATTGCATCCTTTGAAAGGGAAATATCCTTCTTTGAACAGAGGGAACTTCATTTCCCCAACCCATTTCCTCCCTTCTTTCGATGCTGTGCCCTCGGACCCATTGCCACGCTTGTGTGCTGTACCCCTTTCCAAACCTTCTGCCTGGCTCAGGCCTCAGAGTGCCAACCTGACCGCTGGCACTGATTCCTAGGTGGTTTCTGATGGAAATAAATTTGATTCAGAGGCTGAATCCCTGAATTTTCCATCAGTCATCCAACTCTAGCTCAGCCACTACCCATGGGTCCCTAAAGGAGAGGGAGTGCTGCAAGGACACTCCAGCAAAGGATGTTTCTTTACCATGTAGCTGGGCTTTGGCTGCACACCCATGCCTTCCTGATGTGTGACCCTCAAGAGAAGTAGCAGGTTCTTCTCGCCTTCTCATCTAAGCCTCTACTTCTAAGAGGCCTATGGCCTCTGATCCTGACATTGAACAGTCGTATCACTCTGAGGATGAAAAAGGACATGGAAAGAAAAAGCCATGAAAAGTCCTGATAGGTGTTCCCAGTGGGGGTGCCTCCCCGCAAAGAGCAGCTCTCCCGGCACCTGCCACACAGAGACCAATCCTCAGAGGGAGAAGCCATCCAGAAATAGAGGGGTCAGAGGCCATATGATTATTTACCTCACAGCTCCCTGTTAACTTTCCCCATGTTCTAAGATAATCCACTACTTTCTGCAGTAACCCTTTAACCTTGGCTGCTACGAGTACTTCTTTTTAGTGGTGGCTGAGGTAAGCGGGTGGAGAAAGGAAAGCATTGACCTGCTCCTGTCAGTCAGTCCAGTCAATCCTAGGTATCTCAGTGGTTTCCTGTTTTGCCACATACACCAGCCTTTGCCATAGGCCTGCTCTGGAGTTTCGTGACCGCAGAAACTGCACTGTGGCACCGCAGACCTTCCTCTGGGCTCATGGTTCCTTGGTGGGTTCTGTATCTCAGCATTCCCTCAGAGCATCTGCAGTACTCCTGGGCATACCTGCCTACTGCTTCTACGTCCTGGTCTCAGATGGGATCCTGCCTTGAAACTGGGGTAGGGGCTCAGCACTGGTTCTCTGGGGGCAAGAGAGGGTATAGGTGAGTGGCAATTGTACTTCCTTTCACATAGCCTAATTTCTCAACAGGAATTCACAGCACATCTAACTTAATCTTGCCTCTGTGCCTTCAGTTAAGCCATTCCTCTTTCCTGAAATCCTTTTTTTGTGTGAATTCCAAATTCAACTTATCCTTCAAGACTTTTGTTATCTTCACTCCGAAGGACTTATGCTCTCCTGCAAATTTAGAGATTCACTTCATATTGTCCTATATTTGTGTTTGCTGAGACACATTTGTATCATTCTACTAATCCCACCTCCCTATTATTTTTTTTTCTCACACTGGTCAAAGTTATTTTCACTTAGTTGCTTAGAGTCCAAATTAATGCACCTGGCCAACTCTTCCAATCTGTTCAACCTAGAATCTAAATGTCCTTAGGGCCCAGCTACTGGGATCTAATTAAAGTCAATAAAATCTTACTTCCCCAGCCAGTAACAGTTCAGAACTCGCCCTACAATTTCTGAATGTCGGTTACTTTCTCATCACCTGGATAAGTGCTGTTTTGTTTCTTCTGCCTCTTCCTCTGGTCTAAAGGAAGAGTTGGCAAACTGACCATGACTTACAGGCTGCATCTGGCCTACTGCCTGTTCATATATGGGCCCATGAATTAAAAATGAATGTTACGTTTTGATATGGTTGAAAAAAGTTAAAAGAAGAACAATATTTTTTGAAATATGAAAATTGTATGGAATTCAAATGTCAATGTCCAAAACTAAAGCTTTATTTGAAGAGATACATGCCACACCCATTCATTTACATAGGGCATGATACAATGGCAGAGTCGAGCTGTTGTGACATAGATTAAATGACCCTGAAAACCTAAAATATTTGCCATTTGGCCCTTTTAGAAGAAAGTTTGCTGGTGTCTGTTCTGGAGGTGAAGACCAGTCCCACCCAAGCTTTCATAATTTACTGATTATGCATGACTCGTGGAGCAGTCACCCAGCCATCATGCTCTTTTACTTTTGTCTGGGCTTCACACCCATTATTGTTTTCTTCTCTCTACTTGACTCTCTCCCTGTCTGGAGTATCAGGCAAATTTCTTTTCGTATCTAACAATGCTCGGTTTTACCTCCAACAATGTCTTTTGGAGTATGAGCAGTATTCTGAGGGTACATTTACCTCCAATGAGGACACCAGGTTCCAGCTGTTAAGAAGATCTCATATCCCATCTTACTATACAATTTTATGACCTGTTAACAAAAAAATATTGTCTCATTGATGATATATCAACTGCCTTACTTTAATTTTTGTTTTAAAATGTATTAAAATATTTGAGAAATGATATATCTGATAACCTGAGTCAAAAAATGACATCTGTATATTATGGTTTTAAAGAACCATGGAGCATGGCATAGGGGAATGTTGGGGGGTGGCAGGGGCATAAAGAGTTATTGAAGCTCTGAGAGGTAATGATTTAGTTGAGGTCCCACAACTGGTGCATAGTGGTAATATTCACCTGAGACCAGCACTCGGGTTTCCTGACTCCCAGTATACCACACCAGCTCCCTACATTTCTTTTAACTTTTCTCCTAGTAAAGAATAATACAAGTAAATAAGTAAATAAAAAGAACAAGCAAACAAACTCCAAATTTCACATATTTAACCTGGTGGAGTAAAATTATCCAAAATGGTAATCCTATGTGATGCTAACTGTAAAAAGCTATTCAGGAGAGAATTACAAATGGAATAACTTAAGATGGCAATAGCACCCCTGTGCATACAGACAGCTAGACAGAGTGTTCCCTTTTGAGCTTCCTTTGTGAAATAGCATAGCACCAAAGGCAATGAGCTGTAGTGGATTGCAAAAACAATAATTATTTTAACTCCTAGAATATTCCACCCTTTCTATTTTCCTACCTCATCACTAATTTAAGATAACCTGATGGCATTTAAGTAGCAAAAAAGAATTTATATGTAAATGAGGGAACTGACAAAAATTGGCTATGAAAGTCTGTTGGATTCCAGAAAGCTTCAAGTTTGATTAAGAAACTATGACTTCACAAAAATGCTGAGGAATACCTGGAGATTTTTTTTCTATTAAATTATTTTAATTTGAGAATAATAATGTAATTTTTATTCTAGAGTAAAATGAATTCTGCAGCAGCTTTGTAATAAAAAAGCAACAAGGTGAAACGTATCTGAAAACTTTGCCTGTCAGAGACATAGCATTATAACTATATATATCAGGGAGTAGAGACATTGCTGCCAGTTTGTTCTTTTTTGTGATTTGGGTTTGTGACATAACGTATGCATACATGATGTGTGTGTGTAGACATACACATGTAATTATAAAAATATTTATTGTAAAAGAGCAAAATCAAAACCTACTGCATAAAATAAGATGTTTTAGAACTTGAAAACCTTATAAACAAATTACATGGTTAAAATAATTCATGTGAATTCTTATTACTTGAAGGTAGTCACCACTAATCTCTAAGAGGATGTGAGATAACAGTTTTAATAATGTAGAGTCATATTTATGAAAGAACTCAACAGAGACAATCAATTCAACATGGAAGAAATAGGAAAACTATTTCATGGCATCAAATCAGGCAGGCTCTTGAAAAAATCACTGACATTCTAATCTTTTTTCTTTGGTAGAAGAGAGTAGGTGTGGGAGAAGAGACTGAGCTATAACTTAAATTGATCAGACAGTTACAAACACTTGATACTGATACATTTTATTTTAAGTTTTCAGACATATAATAACAGCAAATAAGTTTATCAATATTTATTTGGCAAAGAACAGAGAGAGGGGAGTGTGACGGTGTGTCTGAGAGAATGACTATTGCATAAAATTTCCAACATTGCATGGCAAATTAAGAAAAATGTAATAACACTAAAAAGAAATAAAATTGAACTCTTCTAACCACTTTTTGGAATGCTGCTATTGTCAGTCAGCTTTGATGTTGGTTTAAGGAGAGATTGTCTAGTGGACTCTTGTTGAGGGGAGAAAACGACTTCTGAATTTGTTCACTGAAACTTTTACGCTGATACTTCAGAGGGATATGACATAGATGCACTGCTTAAAATCGTTTTGCTTTATTCAATACACTGTACCAATTTTGTATAAATTCTGGACTTTTTAACTTCTTAGATCTATGTGTATAATTATTTTCCATTGAGTTTTTGGACTTATTATATCATAGATTTTGTGAGTACAACTTTACCATATTCTCTAGAATGTTACTGTGAGCCTCAAGAGTAAGTTATTAGCTAAATAAGATCTTTAACAAAATTACAAAGCATGGCATGTTGTTTTTTTGGAGGCTGTCATTGATATCTTTGTAATATCAAAAAGCATGGTAAGAACTAGAACAGGAGTTCTTAGTGTGTGTGCGCGTGTGTGTGTGTGTGATGGACACTTTGGTAGGCAAAGATATCTATGTCTTAATCTCTGGAATCTGAATATATTAATTTACATGGCAAAGGGGACTTTGCAGATGTGATTAAGATTATTCTGGATTATCTGGGGGACCCAATGTCATCACAAGTTTCCTTACAAGTGAAAGATGGAGGCTGGGTGGTCAGAGAAGGAGATATAATGACGGAGGCAGATATCAGAGTGCTGTAATTGTTGTCTGGGAGACATGATCCAAGAAATGTCATCATCTCTAGAGCTGGAAAGGCAAGGAAACAGATTTTCCTGCAGCCTCTGGAAGGGGAACAGCCCTGCTGACACCTCCATTTTAGTTTCATGATACCCATTTTGGACTTCTGACCTCCAAATCTATAAAATAATAAACCTGTATTGCTTTAAGCCTCTAAATTTGTAACAGCAGCAATAGGGAACTAATACAGACATCTTAGGGCAGTCTGGAAAGCTTATAAATCTATTCTCAGGATAATATTTTAAAATGCATCAAATAAAATGCATAGGATTCAAAAGGAAACCAATTCTTTTAAAACACTTGTAACAGAAGATTAAGCAATTTTGTGAAATAGTAATACGTGTGCTTCTGTATTCATGTATTAATTAACAAGACGAACCATTTAAAATCTGGATAAGTTACAGTTCAGTTATCTTTTAAATATTTATCAGTGTGAAGATTAATGATTTGTGGACGGTGACCTATTTATATTTCTTAAGCTGTACTTTCCTACAGAGGATTAAAAATTGAAATTTGAGCCATCTAGATTTGAAAAACTTCAACGTTCAAGTTTCCATCTTCTTCCAATTTGGTCGACAAACAATTGTAGATGTAGAACACTGGGAAACAAAATCATTGTCTGGACATCAATATGAAAGTACATGATTTCACTATGAATTGAATAACTGCGAGATGAAGGATTATCTAGTAGTTGGCCAGCTATAATGCACAAGCATCTTGAGACAGGAGAGTTAGATGCAATCTGCAAGTGGGCTTAATAGCTATCATGATTTCAACTTAGGAATGAGCACAAACGAAATTTGAGATATCTGTGGCAACTGTAGTGTGATATGAAAATGTCTTTGCTATCTGTGACAACATGACAGATACAATTAATACTTCTTTTCTACATTTATAATTGAATGCAATGCTAAATTTCACCTAAAGGCATTTAAAATAATAAAGATGTATTCCCCCCCCTCCCCAATCCAAGTTCATGGACTCTCTAAACCTATCCATAGGTTCCAGGTTGAAAACCATGAGAAGAACAATGAGTAATTATGTAGAATGGAGCTATCTGTCTTCCTCCCTTTCACTCTAATTTTGAAGGAAAGGATTGTGTTGTTTATGAACATAAATCACATTAAAATACACAAAACACATGGAGCACATGATGGGTCTGTCTTACAATGTCCTGGCAACCTCTGAGAGTGGAGCTTTGAGTGCATGTGGTTAAGGAGGCAGAGTTCTCTTTCTGTTTCTTTGCCTTCTTTTTCTTCCTTAATCAAAGTGTTTCTGCTCTCAGGGAGCAAATAACTCTTCGTTTATACTTTGATAAAGAGAAAATTACATGCTTTGTCATAAGAAAGAAATGAAATGGGAGGCAGAAAAAGGAGGTTTGGCAGATATTTAGATCAAATCATTTGTACGATGATATGTATTAATATGTCATACAGAATTTCATGGGGAAAATGATATTAAGGTATCTATATAATCATTTCCTCAAGGGAAGTTATAGAATCTATTTTAGCATGAACATCCTGATACCGTAAACCAATCCAACATTTATTACTTAAAGAAATCTTGTCCTATCAGGGAGTGTATTGTATGGTCCAGTTGATCTTCCACAACTTTAATTGATCAATCTACCTTAGAGACTACAGTGAGTGCTCTCCAAACACTTAGACGGTATCCACAGATAAGAGTGAAGTGACCACTGTTTAAAATTCAGAGAAACAAAATGGACTCGTTTCCCACAATCCTTTACAGATTTAACATTACTCATTTTTCATTAAAAAAACAAAACAAAAATAAAACCGTTCTCTCTATAAAAATAGTGCTCTTATTTAACTTGCTGTCATGAAGACAAATTGAGCTACTTGACAGTGTAGTAAAACAGACCTTTGTTTGAATGTAGTCACTAAATGTCCAGCTCCGTTGGCATTTTGCAGGGTTTGCATTAAAGCAACAGAAACGGTAACTTGCTGAAGGGCAAACCAGGCAAAACAGACATCCAAGTTCAAGAGAAAGTTGAATTGGAAAGCAAGGTCTGAGCTTTTTCAAGATGACAAGAAAATTGCACCTGGATTCTGCTGTGACCACAGTGAATTTGATTCTATTACTTAGCCATGTGGGACCAAGGTGAATCTCATGAAGTTTTGAGAAAGGACCCAACGTATATTATGGCAAGTGGGAGTAGATAAAAATACATCAATAGCCAGATGCTGCTGGCTATAATGGAAGTTGTTGGCCATCGCAGAGACTTTGAATTAATTTTCAGTGTAAAAAAAAAAATGCATCAGAAAGAGCTGACTGAAACTTTTAGAAAACTGAGGTGAAGAATGTCTTGTTTGATGAAAAACTGTAGGGCAGACGTAATATTGACTGTAGTGTGAATATTCCATTCCAAATAACGGATTTTTTTGGTTTATAAGCGTAGATTTAATATGTGTTGGTATTTCTTTTCTATCTCTCTCTAACCAGCCATACTCATCTGTAGTTGTACATGCATTTGTGTATGTGTGCTGGAGTGTGTATAAAGAAAATGAGATTCATGAATGTGAATTTCAGGTTAACCAGGGCTATTAGGTACATAATGAACATATTGATCAGTTTGGAGCATCTTTACAGTTTTCGACTAGAGTCCTTGGTGGAGGCCAGTGAGTTAAACAGCGTTATATATACCTCGGGCTGAATCCTTGTTGAAACACACAGAACTCAAAGCCCAAACATCCCTTGGCATTCATAAACACTAGTGATGACTATTAATACAATGACTCCAACAGTTATAAGGAATCTTGAGAATTCTCCATCTTTGGAAAAGTGCCCTGGCTATTCCACACGCACACTGTCAGCTGCCTTGTAGGTTTTACACATGATGCCAGATACCTGGAACAAGGCTTGGGAGGTAACGCATCTGTGACCAGGCCCTAGAGGAGAAAGGGGCTGGGGATTTTTGTGTTATACATTGGTTAAAAAAAGAAGAAGAAAACAGTGGTTTTCATTTTGCCGTGGATTTTTGACAAGGCGGTATCAACATGAGTGCCTCAAAATGGTCACATCAAAATATCCAGCTCTGTCCCTTTTGCTGTTTTCTTGCCTTTCCAGTCCTTTCCTTGGTCTTTTGGATGAGGAATCAAATCTTTAATACTTCCTTTTAAAATCTGGTTGTTTAATATTCAGCAGATAAGTAGTGCACATCTACCATGTACACCATTCTAAGCATTACGGATACTATGACAAATACATTTCCTGCCTTCAAGGACTCTGAATTGAAGTTGGTGATGTATGTAGACAATTTCATCCTGTTTAACCCCAAGAGACTCTGGCCGGAAGCCTTGTTTTTAAAGGAGAAGGGGGGAACTCAGGATTTCCACTTCTGGGTATTTGTCTGAAGAAATCCAAAACACTAATTTGAAATGATATATGCATTCCTATGTTCACTGCAGTACATTTACAATAGCCAAGATATGGAAGTGACCCAAGTGCCCATAAATAGAAGATAAAGAAGAGGTGGTACATATATATAATGGAATATTACTCAGCCATAAAAAATGAAATCTTAACCATTTGTGACAGCATGGATAGATCTAGAGGGTATTAGGCTAAGTGAAATAAGTCAGACTGAGAAAGACAAATGCCATATGACTTTACTTATATGTGGAATCTAAATAAAAATAAATAAATAAATAAACAAAGAAAAGTGAAACAGACTCATAGATACAAAGAACAAACTGATGGTTGCCAGATAGGAGGAAGGTTAGGGAGTGGAGTGAAAAAGGTGAAGGGATTAAGAAGTACAAATTGGTAGTTACAAAATAGTCATGGAAGTGTACAGTGTAGGGAATATAATCAATAATGTTATAATAACCATGTATAGTGCCAAGTGGGTACTATACTAATTGGGGGGATCACTTCATAAATTATATAAATGTCTAACCACTTTCTGTGCTGTGCACCTGAAACTATTGTAAAATCATGTTGAATGTCACCTGTAATTGAAAATTAAAAAAATAAAGGAGAAGGGAACTAACATTTGCTGAACTTTGGTTAGGAGTTGTTACATTCATTCTATAACATTTAATCCTCAAAAGAATCCAATAAGGGGATAGGATTCCCACAGCATATCTACCAGCAGCCGGTAGCTCTGAATAGATTTTTAGACAGACTTAGGGTTGAATCTTAGTTCACTGCTTTCTAAATGGATCTTGGTCAAACTGCTTATCTTCCCTGCATACCAGTCTCCCCAATCTAATAAATTAGTGAAATTAATAATATCTACTTCATAGGGTGAAAATTAAATGAAGTATTAAAATATTGAGCATACTGTCAGAACTCAATAAATGTTTCCTCTCTTACATTCTTCACATTTGACATTAAAATTAAGGCAATTGTCCGTCTTTCACACACTGCCTCTCCGGGGTGGATCTTCTTTAACATATGTATCATTGGCAACACTGGAAAGAATTCAGTGAAAATAAAAGCTTAAGATCAATGGTCGGGTCTTGCCTTCACCCTATCAGTGCTCCAGAGACATTCAACTCCTGCTATATTGGGCATGAAATGATTTAACTGGTACGTTCTGTGTCCTTGGAAACGGGATGTTTAATGGTGTTACATGGATAGTGTCATCACTCTGTGGGAACAGGGAATTCCTTTTCATCTACTTTTTAAAAAAACAAACAAAGAAAGTTTGATTTTCTTCCCCTCTTCCCTTTGCTGTTTCACCACGAAATAACGAATAATATCCCAGAAGCAGACATTTCAAAACATTTCAGACCTCAAGGGAAAAGAAAGGCCTGGAATGTTCACAAGAGACTTCCAATTGGCCCGGAACCAATCCTTTAAGTCCTGAGGGAGGAAGATTCCATATCAGCCATGCTAAATGTTAGAAGCTGTTATGTATCAGTATGTTCAGTAAAATTTAGTTTGAAAAGTATATTTAAACATTTTTTTTTAATTTATTTATTGGGGTGACAATTGTTAATGAAATTACATAATTTCAGGTGTACAATTCTGTATTACATCATCTATAAATCCCATTGTTCACCACCCAGAGTCAGTTCTCCTTCCATCACCATACATTTGATCCCCCTTACCCTCATCTCCCTCCCCCCACTTCCCTTACCCTCTGGTAACCACTAAACTATTGTCTGTGTCTATGAGTTTTTGTTTCTCATTTGTTTGTCTTGTTTTTGGTTTATATACCACATATCAGTGAAATCATAGGGTTCTCTGCTTTTTCTGTCTGACTTATTTCACTTAGCATTATACTCTCAAGATCCATCCATGTTGTCACAAATGTTCCTATATCATCTTTTCTTAACGCTGAATAGTATTCCATTGTGTATATATACCACAACTTCTTTATCCATTCGTCTATCGAAGGACATTTTGGTTGTTTCCATGTCTTGGCCACCGTAAACAAAGCTGCAATGAATATTGGAGCACACGTGTCTTTATGTATAAATGATTTCAAATTCTTTGGGTAGATACCCAGGAGAGGGATTGCTGGGTCATATGGTAATTCTATTTGTAATTTTTTGAGGAACCTCCACACTGCCTTCCATAGCGGCTGCACCAGTCTGCATTCCCACCAACAGTGTATGAGGGTTCCTTTTTCTCCACAGCCTCTCCAACGCTTGTTGCTATTTGTCTTGTTGATGATAGCCATTCTGATTGGGGTGAGGTGATATCTCATTGTGGTTTTTATTTGCATTTCTCTGATGATTAGTGATGTTGAGCATTTTTTCATATGTCTATTTGCCATTTGTAAGTCCTCTTTGGAGAAATGTCTCTTCAGGTCCTCTGCCCATTTTTCAATTGGGTTGTTTGTTTTTTTGTTGTTGAGTTTCATGAGTTCCTTGTATATTTTGGATATTAGACCCTTATCGGAGGAACTGTTTGCAAAAATCTTCTCCCATTCAGTCGGTTGCCTCTTTATTTTGTCAATGGTTTCTTTTGCTGTGCAGAAACTTTTAAGTTTCATATAGTCCCATTTGTTTATTTTAGCTTTTACTTCCATTGCCTTTGGAGTCAAATTCATAAAATGCTCTTTGAACCCAAGGTCCATAAGTTTAGTACCTATGTTTTCTTCTATGCAGTTTATTGTGTCAGGTCTTATGCTTAAGTCTTTGATCCATTTGGAATTAATTTTGGTACATGGTGACAGATAACAGTCCAGTTTCATTCTTTTGCACGTGGCTATCCAATTCTCCCAGCACCATTTATTGAAGAGGCTGTCTTTCCTCCATTGTATGCTTTTAGCTTCTGTGTCAAAAATTATCTGTCCATATTTATGTGGTTTTATTTCTGGGTTCTCAATTCTATTCCATTGGTCTATGTGTCTGTTTTTCTGCCAATACAATAAACATTTTTATAAAAAATACATATCTGTGATTTAAAAAAAATTACACTATAGATTTAGCTCACTTAGTACTATTGCTGCTCCTGCCCATATACACTTTGTTCACTACTTTGAGATCTTTGAGATGACCTTTATCACTTTAAATAATACAAGTCTGACAATTAAGTTCACGAACTCATCCTAGAAAAAGTGCTACATACTTCATTGCTGAATATCACTATGGTCACCTTTGAAGTACTCCCCTTGGGAATCTATGCACCGATGCCAGTGCCTAGTCCACCCTTCAATGCAATTTTGGAACTCTTTTTCTGGAATGGCCATCAGAGCTGTCATATTATTACCCTTGATGTCCCAAATGTCATCAAAATGTCTTCCTTTCAATATTTCCCTTCTTTTCGGGTAAAGAAATAAATCACTGGCGGCCAGATCAGGTGAGTAGAGAGGGTGTTTCAATGCAGTTATTTGTTTATCGGCTAAAAACTCCCTCACAGACAGTGCCGTGTGAGCTGGTGCATTGTTGTGATGCAAGAGCCATGAATTGTTGGCGAGAAGTTCAGATTGTCTAACATTTTCACGCAGCCCTTTTAGCACTTCCAAATAGTAAACTTGGTTCACTGTTTGTCCATTTGGTACAAACTCATACCAAACTCATACCAAATGAATAATCCCTCTGATATCAAAAAAGGTTAGCAACATTCTTGTAACAGTTTGGGAACTTAATTGTCCGACCTCCTATACTTCCGCTTTTATTTATTGTTTCAACACCTATAAATAACATCTTTTAACACCTGACTTTATAGATGGGACTATTACCTCCGTTATTCCCATTTTTACCTCTTCTTTCTCTCTTCTACCTCTTTCATCAGTACTTTTGCCTTTTAATTATTAAGGTCAACCTCAGATGTACAAAGGAGAGCAGAGAACCATCAGGCAAAAAAATAAAAAATGAAGATGTAAAGGACTATGATTATTTTAAACAGTGTAATTTCTCTGGCTCTTACATCTTTGATTGCCTTCCTCAGGGTTCTCCAACTTTGGTGTGTGTGACAGTTACCTGGGGTGTTCCTGCATTATGTTAGTTTCTAACATTCAAATCCTAGGTATTCTGATTCTGTATCTTTGTGGTGAGTGTGGAAATCTTCATGTTTACCAAGCACCCCAGACAATTCTGATGCTAGTGGCTCTCAGAGCACACTGTACAACATATCGAAATATCCTTTCCGTTGGTGATGAATAGTATTAATAACATTCCTTTTTGGCCCAAGATAGCAGAAGATGCCATTTCAAATGGAGCTATGTACATCCTAAATCTAAAGGAAATGCCAGTTTATCTAGAGATTACACACCATCAAACAGCTCTGGGCTGGTTGGAAATAATTGGAATCCAATAGATGGGATCTAGGAAATGTATATGTAGTGGTGAATAACTTCACCCGCCATGCACAAGCTTATGCCTTGGGTTAATAGAAAGCGTGAAGTTGTCAAAAATCCTGAAGGAGATCTTTGGTGAGAATCAACTACTTTAGGAAACGGTTCACCTAGTCTTTGTAGAAGTAACAGGAGCTGCTCCCCAGAAGACAGCTAATCTGATTGGTTTACTGAACCCTAAAAAAAGATGCTGAAGATATTTTCCCTTGAACAGAAGAGATGATGGACCTAGCACACTGTATTCCAGGTACACACTATACTAAAATATACACACTATATAATATACACACTATACTAATATACTGATATATTCCAGGTACACATTATTCTAATATACAAGGAGAGATGCCATTGGAATTTTCCTTTAAGTTCGGTGTCAGGGCAAAAACTTTATAAGCCCATCCATCTCTACTTTTGGATCAGTAAGGGGCATCTTATAGGGAACGTCACTTTGTTTGCAGATAACTTCAGGGACAAACTGTAGGATATAACAGACGTTCAGCACGAGCAAAACCAGGGAGGAAAGCAGAGCCACTGAGCGTTCTGAATTAAGGTGTCTTGTAACTGCAAACACTTTGGGGAAGTGAAGATTCAGAAGAGGGCGCCAGAGGATCAGAGAAACAGCGCTAAGGATAGCAGAAGTCTCCTAAAAGGTCAGGCCCCTGGCTCTGATCCTTCCCTGGCAGGGCAGAGCAAAGAGGAGACAGATGAGTTGGGTGCCAGTGGTGGGGGCAAGTGAGCATGAGGGTTTTTCTTGTGGATCAGCTGTGAGCCCTCAAGAAAAGACGCATTTAAAGGCTGTTCAAGAGGACTCTGAAACATGGGTGGACTCCTGGCTGTACAGGACAGAAGGAGCAAACAGGCCTGCTGGGGGAAAATTGATTGCTGTTGTTTCTTAAAATGGAGTCAGCTGTTCTCAGACTGGACTGAAGAACTGCACATGCTGTCCAGGGAAAGGAGTCAGCTGTAGTTGTCCCTCCCAGTGAGGGATAACTATCTACAACTGCAGGAAGAAACTGGAACCAGATTATACTTGTTCTGCCCTTTGCATTTTTTTCTTCCTCTGCTCCAAATGTGGAGGGACCCAATCAGAGTCAGGAGGACTCTAGAAAATTAGAAAATCAGGAGAGGCAGGGAGGTAGAAAAGGAGTTGAATACACCCCCTCCCCTTCACCCCCTAGTATAGCCTGCTGAGTTTGTTTGTAACCAGGAGAAGCATGATGCTTAACTTTAAATAAAATTAAGGCTTTTTGGAAAATTGCACTAGG
This sequence comes from Rhinolophus hipposideros, assembly GCF_964194185.1. Lineage (NCBI taxonomy): Eukaryota > Metazoa > Chordata > Mammalia > Chiroptera > Rhinolophidae > Rhinolophus > Rhinolophus hipposideros. The sequence goes on along the minus strand of NC_138062.1, from coordinate 35,465,671 downwards.
CTAGGTGTATTTATTACTATTCTCATGCTTGAAAACAATGAGAGTATCCTTAGTATCTAATAGTGATTGAAGAGGTTTCATGCAGGGATAGGAAAATAGGCCCACAAAGTAAGTTTAATGGGCAGTAGGGCAAAGAATAAAGTTATTATCTGATGGAGCCCTATGGTTACTGTTCAGCTAAATAGTTATTGCTTTGGTTAAAAAAAAAAAATCAAGCAACATATACTGTTTCTCCGAAAATAAGACCTAACCAGAAAAGAAGCCCTAGCACGATTTTTCAGGATGACATCCCCTGAACATAAACCCTAATGCATCTTTTGGAGCAAAAATTAATCTAAGCTCCGGTCTTATTTTTTGGGAAACAGGGTAGCAGTAGAACCAGCTCATTGTGACTGCATGTTTACTTTAAGAAGAAAAGGCTGAGCACTTCATAGCACTGTGCTTTATTGTACTTCACAGGTGCTGCTAATATTTATAAATTGAAGGCAAGACCCTCCGCCAGCAAAAAAGCTTATGCAACGTGCTTTGTTGTGTTACTTGCTTTATGGTGGCTGTCTGGAATCCAACCAGCAATATCTCCAAGGTCTGCCTGTATTTGGAAGATTTCACTGAGGTAAGGACATGCAGTTTTGTGTAGTTTTGGAGGTATCGGATAATACAAAATTGAGTTTTGTTGCAGAAGACAAACTTGTTCATTTGCACTGGGGCTACTGCCATGCCTTCAGTCACCACTCTGTAGTTTTCAGAAAGTGCCTTTAGCTTCCTTGGAGGCCTGGCTTGGGCAGTAGCTAAGCCATGAGTCTTTTACTGCTTTGGAGATTTCAAAGAGTCTATTGTTTTGCTTTCTTCATCTATCCCCAGCCTGTAAAAGTCATGCAGTTGAGCTGAAATGTCTGTTTCCTAGTCAAGAATGTGAATGTGGAGGATGAAATCAGGGTACTGTCATCAATCGAAATTATTTAAATCCCAATCTCCTTTTGCCTGAATTTATAAACTTCTCTATGCTAGTAAACCCTGTAATATAGAGTCAGAAATGATATAGCTTATTCAAAACAGGAAAAGATTGATTCTTAGTTGTGTTACTATAAACATTTTTATTAAGCTTTATGTTTTTGAAGACAAAGAAAGTCTGAGAATGAAACATTTTGTTGAAGTAAAATTGTATTGCTAGTTCTCACCAGCCTTGGTTTCTATTCATGCATTAAGTATAAACTTCCCAGTAGCAAATCTAAAAGGAGCACCTGAGGAAACTCCTGTCTTTCCAGCAGGTTCACCTGTGCTCAATGCTGCACGCAGGGGCAGAATGGGCACTGTCAGGGTTAAAATACTGGGAAGCTTCTTGTGGTATCTACAGCAGGCAGGTCTACCCTTAAGCCCAAATGAAGGAGTTAAGTAGGCTCTCACCCAAAGATATAAACCCAAACTGCCCTACTCTAGACTTTAAAAAAAATGTCCACTTGAAAGAGGCACTGTGGGGACAAAACCCCAAAAAACAGTTTCCAGGCTCTCGGCCTCACATAGAAAGGTGCTGGCTCGGGTAGTAAATGGCCATCAACTGTGATCAGATGGCCAGCAGCTGTGGCTAGTTGGCCGTCAGCTGTAACCCGTAGGCCATTGGCCACTAATATAACGGCTGTGGCTACGCTAGCAGGAAAGGAATGGGGGCTAGCAAGAAGATGGTGGCTGGCAAGCGCGGACTGCTGTTAGGCAGATTATGTAGATCCTGCTTCCTGTGTCTCCAGCCCAGCCGCCAGCGAGAATATATTGGTTTGACTCCCCTATCTATGGCTCCGTGGGTGTTCCTTTTTGGCCTTACCGTGTCCTGCGTTCTTGGGCGGGGAGTGGGAGCTGAGACCCTGCACGACAAATGGCGCAGCGAGCAGGGTGCCCTGCGTGACACATGGCGTAGTCGGCAGGATACGGTGCTGGCCAAAGCTTTCCGAAGGGCAGTGGAGCAGTTTGTGCGTATGAAAGCTCAGTCTGAGGAAGACCAGGAGGAGCAGCTGCCGGAGAGCTCGATTCCCGTGGAGGGGTGGAAAGATGTGGATGGTTCCCCAACCAGCAGAGGCCGGAGAAAGCGGAGAAAGCGAAAGTTGTTGCCGCCCTGTGGGCTGGGAACTGCTTGCTGAGGCAGCCCGGATGCAGGACTTTTAGTCCCAGGAGAAAATGCTTGCTGAGTCCTCCTTGGGAGATGAGGGTGAGGTTAAGGTCATCCCTCACCCCCAGGACAGCCCTGGCGAATGACTATGGACTATGGGGAATTGCCTTCTATCCCTAATTTAATGGACGCTTGACTGTTTGGGAACATACCATCATGTAGTGGGACTGGTTGATGTTTGCTTTTGTGTCTTGACTGGCCGCCATTGATAATATGTAAGCACCTTGATGTGAGCTGCTGTTGTTCCAGCACGGTACCCCGAGAGGCACAGAGAGAGAGTGGCAGTGCCCTGAGAGCCCTGGCTGTGTCCAGGAAGTCTGGCTGTGTCCAGAGAGAGTGGCAGTGCCCTGAGGCCCTGGCTGTGTCCAGGAAGTCTGGCTGTGTCCAGAGAGTGGCAGTGCCCTGAGAGGCCCTGGCTGTGTCCAGGAAGTCTGGCTGTGCCCAGAGAGAGTGGCAGTGCCCTGAGGCCCTGGCTGAGTCCAGGAAGTCTGGCTGTGTCCAGAGAGAGTGGCAGTGCCCTGAGAAACTCTGGCTGTGCCCGGGGAGACAGGTGGTACCCTAAGAAGCCCAGGAAGTCTGGCTGTGACCAGAAGTACTGTGGTGGTGCCCTGAGAAAAGCTGCCTGTGCCCGGGGAAACAGGTGGTACCCTAAGAAGCCCAGGAAGTCTGGCTGTGACCAGAAGTACTGTGGTGGTCCCCTGAGAAAACCTGGCTGTGCCCGGGGAGACAGGTGGTACCCTAAGAAGCCCAGGATGTCTGGCTGTGCCCAGAAGTACTGTGGTGGTGCCCTGAGAAACCCTGGCTGTGTCCAGAGAGCCTGGCTGTGTTCAGGATAGTGCATTCACCTCCAGGCTCCTTGCACAGGGCCCCTCGCAGAAGACGCTTGTCGCGTAGATTGTGAGGCGAGACCCTGTAGGGGTGGAGTGTGGGGACAAAACCCCAAAAAACAGTTTCCAGGCTCTCGGCCTCACATAGAAAGGTGCTGGCTCGGGTAGTAAATGGCCATCAACTGTGATCAGATGGCCAGCAGCTGTGGCTAGTTGGCCGTCAGCTGTAACCCGTAGGCCATTGGCCACTAATATAACGGCTGTGGCTACGCTAGCAGGAAAGGAATGGGGGCTAGCAAGAAGATGGTGGCTGGCAAGCGCGGACTGCTGTTAGGCAGATTATGTAGATCCTGCTTCCTGTGTCTCCAGCCCAGCCGCCAGCGAGAATATATTGGTTTGACTCCCCTATCTATGGCTCCGTGGGTGTTCCTTTTTGGCCTTACCGTGTCCTGCGTTCTTGGGCGGGGAGTGGGAGCTGAGACCCTGCACGACAAATGGCGCAGTGAGCAGGGTACCCCGCGTGACAGGCACATATTAGAAAAGACCGTCTCAGGGAAATAATTGACGCTGACACCTCAGCGGGCTTTAAGCTGTCCTCGTCAGATTCCACAGCTAGAAAGTACTGTACTTGGTCATCAGCTTTGTCCTTTCTAGAAGCCCTCCTTGCTCTGCTGTGTCATGGGATACTCTCAGTTTTTATGGAGGTTGTAATAAGAAAGAGGCATATGAAATCTCCTTCATTTACTTCTGACACCGTCTATTACATTATTTAATGTGCTCTATATAAATCCTTATTATGAGACATTCTTTTAGAATTTGGTTTCAGGAAAACAACCAAACAAACAAAACGCAAAACAAATGTGTCTCCCCTGGAGGAACTCATGGCTAAACATCTTTTATTTCTGAGATAGGAACTATGATTTATTTGCTTGCGTTTTATTTTCATGGTACTAAAATACTATTGCAATTTATTAACTTTGTAAACCTGTATTTTGTTTGTTGTTTCAAATTATTTTTGAGAAGGGCCAGAAGTTAACAAATAGTCCTCTGTGATTTGCCTTTTTTTCGTAGTTGTAGGAAACTACCTTTTAGGAATGTTCTAATCACCAAGTTATTTCAAAAGTATAACATAAAAAAAAAATCCTTATTTTAACATGGAGATAACATTACCTATTTCATGGTGCTATTGTGGGGATCACAAGAGATAACATTTCTAAAACACTTAAAATGGACCTGACATCCCCACGTAAAAATAATGACTGAATATATCTTTGATTCATTTATTCTCTATATGGTACATAACAATGCACCTTGGCCAAAAAGTGCATTTATTTTACTTATTGCAATTTTGTTTGTATTATGTATAGTTATATGAAAAATCAAGCTTTTATTAAAAATAAAGTGATTGATTTACTGATTTTTTTTGATTTACTGATTTTTAAAAAAAACATATCCCCCAACTCATTCATTTTTTTAAACTGTTTTTATCCATTTCAAAGAAATACACAGTATCTAGTCGTTTTCTGGTATGTTTTCTTCTTTTCATAATCAATTGCACTTTTTTGGTCAGCTTTTTGAAAGCAATACTTACTTTGGTTTCTAAGTTTTTTTATTGCTACAATACTCCACCTTTCTCTTAAAAGAATTTCGAAGGGCAATGAAGGCAGCTATCTAAATTGTAGTGGAACACATTTAACCATCGTTGGATTATTGCCAAAATAGTTTCTAAGACAACTATTTTCTTGATAAGGTAATGGGAGTAACAATAAGTTTGTAAAATATTAGAATGAAAACTTTTGTAGTTACACTTGCCTTTTATAAAAATAATTGTGGGGACAGAACCCCAGAAAGCAGTTTCCAGGCTCTCGGCGTCACATAGAAAGGTGCTGGCTAGAGTAGTAAATGGCCATCAACTGTGATCAGATGGCCGTCAGCTGTAACCAGTGAGCCATTGGCCACTAATATAACTGCTGTGGCTATGCTAGCAGAAGAAAATGGGGGGCTAGCAAGAAGACGGTGGCTGGGCTGGCAAGCACGGATTGCAGTTAGAACGGAGGAGTGCGGGTTGCAGATTGCAGAGAAGTGGACAGCAGGTTGCGAACAGTGTGGCTCCTGCTTCCTGTTCCTCCAGCCCAGCCGCCAGCGAGAATATATTGGTTTGACGCCCCTATCTATGGCTTTGTCGGTGTTCCTTTTTGGCCTCACCATATCTTGCGTTCTTATGTGGGGAGCGGGAGCTGAGACCCCGCAGGTCGCCCTGCATGATAATGCTTGTTATTTTTCAACTCTGTTGATGAAATACATACTTCCTGGGAAATTTTTCGTATTAGAAAGATAAGTTTCATTAAAAAAACAAACAAACAAACAAAAAAGGGGGCTTAATGTCTGCCTCACAGAAGTCTCCAGACTGATTTATAACTGAATTCTTAAGCTCATACTTCTATTAATTAAACGTTTCAGTCTATTGCTCCTTCATGGGGTTTTTGAATTCTTAGAAGTCTAATGACCCTATGTATCAACCACTTGAAATGAACGATATTGTACCTACTGCACGCAGGAGCTGACCTCTAGGCTCATGTATTATCCCAGCGATCACCAAATACAAATATTGGTCATAGCAATAATGAAAAATTGAGACAACAGTGAATGAGTCTCCTTCCTGCCTGCCTTTCAGTCTTTCTTTCTTCCTTTCTTGCAAAGTGGAAGCCTCTGGGTTTGTTTCTTTGTAACTTACCAGGACATATAGACAGAGTAAATGGGAGTTTTCCAGTCTGTATCCAATCAGGTTAGTGTTTATTTATTTATTTTTTTCTCCTGGGGCTGTGTGTTTTTCTGTGTGTGGGTGTCTACATTTGTACGATTGATAAAGGATGAAGCATTTATTTCTGCCAATTATTTGTTTAGCTGTATTGATCTTCTCTTATTCCTCTACCAGGGCCAAGTTTGAGTGTAAGTTCTAGATTCCTAAAACAATTTTATAATCCAGAAGGAAATTATTTTCTTGTTGTTTGGTTTTTCAACCCAAACTGTAGCAAACTGGTGTAAAATATTCTGCAATTTAGATAAGACTTAGAAGTCTTTACAGGGCTGGGACTTGGTTATGAAGGTTCAAGTTGGTAGCAGGAATGGTTAAGGATTGACCATCCTGAGTTGTACTTTGGTCAAATCTTGGTAAAGGAAAAAAAAAAACACGAATTTAGGGTATGAATTTATTCATTAAACCAATATTTATTGCACTCTAAAATTGCTAGGCATTCTTTTTTTATCCTGCTGAGGATAATTAAATGAATAAATTCTTGTCCCCATAAATGTGACAAAAGAGTTTTGGATTCGGTATCATTATTGAAGCCATCAGTTTTAATATGTATTTGATTTTTCTAATGTGTATATATCATATTGTCAAGGAATTCCTTATGTAATGAAAATGACTTGGTAAGCACTAATTTTTTAACAGGAAATAAATACATAAATAATTTTACTATTTCAGTTAGAATGGTATAAAATAGTTTGCAGAATTATTTTTAAAATTTATTTAGGTTTATGATAAATGGTTGTTATTTTTTACATAGTTGATATGTACCGTTATATGTAAAATATATAATTTAAAAAGAAGTTTCATTATATTCATTTTATTCACTCCACAGAGCTACAACTAAGCAAGGGGAGTTATTTCTAAAATGTTATTAGCTTTTCTAGTATTTCTTAAAAGTCGTGAGAAAGGAGGTGTAGGGAATCTTACAGCATTCCCAATATTTGTAAAAATAAAACAAAATAAAATAAAGTAAAACAACAACCAAAAAACAACCAGTGCAACTACATTCATAAGTGATGAATGAATGATGTCATGAACTACATTCGTAGTTCAATGAGAGAGAGCTCTGTTTCCCTAGAAAGTACCATATACATCGAAAGCAGTTTTATTGTCCTTGTTTCATGTTTCCATGAGTCACACTACTCCTTGTGCCTTCTTTGTCATGATTTCCCCCACAAAGAGTAAAGCTTAAGAGAGAAGATTAAACCTTCTGTCCCTTAGGCTGTTTATTGCCATGTCCTAGCATGATTAAAATTAACCTATGAAGCAAACAAAATATCCTTAATTTTTAACTTAGAGAATTAACAAAGGAAGAAAAGTATTTGCTGAGTGGTAAATAGTAATGGCCTGTAGGAGAAGTATGTTGCTGTGGCTGTCTGTATGAACTATGAAATAGCCTGACACAAGAGAAAAAGGAACAAATGTATAATAGGAACTGGGAAGGGGAGTCACGGAATTTCTAGGCAATAGCAAAGTTTTTTTTTAAAATTAGTTTCAGATGTACAGAACACTAATAGACATTTATCATTTATACCCCTCACAAAGTGATAACCCCCCCTCCTCCAATCTACTACCCCTCTGACATCGCATACAGCCGTTGCATTTCCACTGTCTCTATTCCTTATGCTGTACTTCATTTCTTGTAGGAAAAAAAAATATATATATATACACATATACACCTATATACATATACATGTATGTATATGTATATATGTATATATGTCTATATATGTATATTTACATATATACATATGTATATGTGTACATATATGTATATACATATATGTATATATACACATGCATATGTATATATACATATACATGTATATATGTATGTGTGTGTATATATATAATATAATATATATAATATATAATATATATAATCATATATATATAATTATCGTTGACATTCATTATAGTAAAGTGTTTAGGTTTAGGTCAGTGGCTGAGAAAGGCAATATCTGGAGTGGGCAGAATTCTACAAGTATCATGAAGCCTGGAGAGAGACCTGGGCTGCCAGAGTACTGGCTATGGTGTTGAAAGAGTGTCTGACACCCATGTCATTTTGATGCACTCTTGTTAAGAACTTTCATCTCAGTCTCACTGGGAATTGTATTTTTTTTTATTTTTATTTTTTCAGCTTGGGGGGAACATACTCTGATTTTAAGACCGAATTCATTTTTGATACTAAAATTCAATTTATTCAAATTTATTTATTTATTACATTTATTGGGATGACATTGGTTAGTAAAATTTCATAGGTTTCAAGTATACATTTCTATAATACATCATCATTGTATGTTCACCACCCAGAGTCAGTTCTCCTTTCATCACCATATATTTGATCCCCTTTTCCCTCTTCTACCAACCCCCTACTCCTTTACCCTCTGATAACCACTAAACTGTTGTCTGTGTCTATGAATTTTTGTTTCTTTGTCTTGTTCTTGTGTTGCTTTCAGTTTTATATCCCAAATGTTAGTGAAGTCATGTGGTTCTTGATTTTTTTCTGTCTGACTTATTTCTCTTAGCATAAAATCTGAAGGTCTATCCATGTTGTCACAAATGGCAGTATATCATCTTTTCTTAGGGCTGAGTAATATTCCATTTTGTATATGTACCATTTCTTCTTTATACGGTCATCTATTGAAGAACATTTTGGTTGTTTCCATGTCTTGGCCACTGTAAATAATGCTACAGTGAACATCAGGGTACATATATCTTTACGAATAAATGTTTTCAGATTTTTGAGGTAGAGACACAGGAGAGGGATTGCTGGATCACATGGTAGTTCTATTCTTAATTTTTTGAGGATCCTCCATACTGTTTTCCATAGTAGCTGTACCAATTTACATTCCCAACAGCAGTGTATGAGGGTTCCTTTTTCTCCACAGCCTCTCCAACACTTGTTATTATTTGTCTTGTTGATGACAGCCATTCTAACAGGTGTTAGGTGATATCTCATTGTGGTTTTGAATTGTAGTTCCCTAATAGCTAGTGAAGTTTAGCATTTTTTCATGTACTTATTGACCATTTGTATAAAGTGAACTTTGTTTGAAAAATAGAAAAAAACATTGGTATTATTAAGCAAGGTCATGTAAAACGTGTTTAGTATGTTTCTATGAAATGGAATGATGGATGTAAGTAAGCTTCAACACTTTTTGAATTGATAAAGACTTTAGTCCTTGTGTGTTTTGCTTTGTTTTTTTCTCTCCAATTTTTTGAACTTAAAAAAATCTCGTTAGTTTAAAGGAATGTTGATACCATCCAGGCTACTGAAGCATGGTCCATGAATCTAAGGAAATGTTCAATATTTTATAGTCAGGAAAAATAGATTTTGTATCTTGACCTTTAAATTAAGCTTTTCTTTTCAGAACTATATTACCTTGCAAAGTACACAGGGAACTGGAGCCAGCTTGTGACCTTTTGTTAGCATGTAGTTTTGAGAAATGGGAAAAAGGCATTGCATAGATCAGGAATTTTATTACCAAAAGAATTAGGAGTCCAATGCAAGTTCTACTTGTCTTAGAAAGAGAGCTAGCCTTTTAATTTCTGGGACAAGAGTTTTTCTCTTTTGGATAATGCTCTAATTCCTGCAATGTCATCCCAAGGCCTCCATGTGAAGTGAGAAGCAATTAGATTGCCGAAGGTGAAGACAGAGAAGGAGGTGAGGAAATGTTTGACATGTTGCTGTGAGGAACATCCATGAAGGTCGTTCTTATTAGTTAAAGTCAGCTTGCTCAAAATGTAGCACTCTAATTAATGCTAATTGAAACTTCTCCTAGTGGATTTAGAGTTTAGCTATGATTGGATAGGGAAGTGAACTGATGGAGAGAAGGTGCAATTACATGTCCACGAAGCCATAATGCCCAAATGGTTTGTATCAACAGCTGATCCCGCGGGTGCTAACTTCAAAACATATCCAGAAACCAAACTGCATCTCACCACGGCCCCTGCTGTCATCCTGGAACAAGCCACTGCCACCTGGCTACTTTGATTATTTCAAAGCCCCTTAAACTAGTCTTCTTGCTCCTACCCTTGCCTGACTTCTTCTTGTCATTAAAAAACAAAATTCAACCAAGTAAATTTGAAGATCGTATTGAAGATCGTATTAAGCAATTCATGAATCAAGCAGCATCCCATCTATAAACTAAAAGAGTTCTCTGAGCGGTTGCCCAAAATGGAGAGTTTTTATAGGAAGAAGGGTGGGCAAAGGAGCTGTTAACAAAAGAAAAGGGCCAGTACCTCCGTGACTCCTTGTCCTTATCCCCTGTTGCACTACCCTCGTGCACTCTGTTCCAGCCACACTGGCTTCTGGGCTGTTCCTTGCTCAGCATGCTCACTTCAGATCCTTTCCTCTTGCTTGTATCTCTTTCTGGATCAATCTCCGTCAATCTCAAATATTCCCTTCTCAGTGAGGCCTTTTCTGACCAACATAAATAAAAGAGCAACCCTCTTCTCTCCACACCCTCCCTCCTGGCCTACCTACTGATTAATTATCTCTGCTTTGTTCCATATCAGACATCACCATCTGAGGTCCTACATGTTTGCGTGTTTAGTTGTGTATTGTCTATTCCTTTCACTGTAACAGATCTCCCTTATGGACAAGTACTTTGTTTACTGCTGCTTCCTCAGCACTTTGAGCATTGCACAGAGTAGGGGCTCAACGGATGTTTGAATAAATAAATGAATACTAAAACTAGTAAATTAGTTTTATTTTTAACAAATGCTTATTCATGAATTACAATGTTTAAAGCACCTTGTTAAGTACTTGGAAGACAGAATACTCCCGGAAGGTAAAATCTGCAGACTCATTGAGTGGGTAAAGACCCAGACATCATCAAATTAACAGACTATAGACTCTTGTCATGCTTTCTATAGTATGCATGGAAAAAGCAGAAGACTTCTAAGGCATGATGGGGCACCTTCTGCATTGTGAAGCAAATTAACCATTTAATGAATAATGGGAAAACGTTTTCCTTATATTAAAGGATACTATTTACAAATTTATCTTTCTCCAGTTTTATTAAGAAATAATTGACATACAGTACTGTGACTTGACATATATATAGCGTTTCCCCGAAAATAAGACCGGGTCTTATATGAATTTTTGCTCCAAAAGACGCATTAGGACTTATTTTCAGGGGATGTCTTATTTTTTCATGTCCAACAATCAACATTTATTCAAATACAGTCATGTCATCTTCTTCAGGAACATCATCATAATGTACTAAATGCGTCCGTCTGGCTGAAAATCTTAACTGGGACTTATTTTCTGGGTAGGTCTTATTTTTGGGAAACACGGTATATATGTCAAGTCACAGTACTGTATGTCAATTATTTCGTAATAAAACTGGAGAAAGACAAATTTGTAAATAGTATCCTTTTATATAAGGAAAACGTTTTATATATATTATGTATCGTGAAATTTATTATATATTATATAATATGTATAATATATAATATATTTAATTATATATATAGTGAAATTATTGCTACAATAAGTTTAGCTAACATCCATCATCTCATATAAATACAAAAACAAAACAAAACAAAACAAAAAACCAGGAGAAAAAGTGTTTTTTTCCTTATGATGAGAACTCTTAAGATCTACTCTCTTAACTTTCAAATATGCCATACAACGTTAACTATAGTCTTCATGTGTACATTACATTCCCAAAACTTGTCTTATAATTGTGTACCTTTTGACGCCTTCATCCAAATCAATTTCCTACTTCTCATCCCCTGCCCCTAGTATCCACAAATCTGATAGTTTTTCTATGACTTTGTTTTTTAATATTTTTCATATTCCACATATAAGTAAGATCATACAGTGTTTGTCTTTCTTTGACTTACTAGCATAATGCCCTCAAGGTCCTTCCATGTTGTCACATATGGCAGGATTTCTTATGGCTGAATAATATTCCATTTATATATATACAGAGGGTGCCAAAAAATGTATACACATTAAGAAAGGAAACAAACTGTATTAAAATTGTAATACTCAATATATACCGATAACAAAAGTTGAATACAAGTCATGTTTGACTTGTGCAATTACAAGAGGTGCTCAAAGTGGTTACCATCAGCGTAATTATAATACAGTTTTTTCCTTTCTTTAAATGTATGTGCATTTGTTTGGCACCCTCTGTGTATATGTTGTGTTTTCATTGTGGTTTTTCTCAAAATACCTTTTTATTTCCCCTTTATTTTTGTTTTCTTTGATTCATTGGTTGTTAGGAGTGTTGTTTAATTTCCATGTATTCATGAGTTTTCCTGTTTTCTTCCCATTATTGGTTTCTAGTTTCATTCCATTGTGGTCAAATAAGCTTCTTGAATTTGCTAAGACTTGTTTTGTGACCTAACATATGGTGTATCTTAGAAAATGTTTCATGTGTACTTGAGAAGAATATGTATTCTGCTGTTATGGGGTAGAATATTCTACTAGTTCCATTTGTTTTATAGTGTTATTCAAATCCACTGTCACCTTATTGATTTTCTTTTAATGAAAATCCTTTGTTTAGAATGGGATGTTGGAGTCCTTAACTATTATTGGATAGCTGTTTATTTCTCTTTTGGTTCTGTTAGTTTCTGTTTTATATGCCGAGGGTGCCAAAAATATATGTTTCATTTTAAGACAATATCTCTTAATACGAAATATTTAAGATACTATCTCTCCAGTGTTTAGATACTTTGATATTGGGCACATAAGTATTTACAATTTTTGTATCTTCTTGTTGGGTTGACCCCTTTATCATTACGTACTAACCTTCTTTGTCTCTTTTTAACAATTTGTTTTTGCATTCTTAAACTTTACACTTTTCTTTCTCCATCTCCCATTTTTGGTCATTGATGTTCAGTTCACATATTTTTTATAATATTTATCCAATAGGTTATTGTAGTTATAATTATTTTTACTGCTTTAAATTTTTTTAAAAGAAGAATTGTAAGTAAATTACATGCCACCCTTACCATAGAACGGAATCTAACTTCAACAATGTGTTTATCATTAACAGTGAGTTCTTCAATACCTTTTAATGTTTTTATGAGGTTAATTATCATCCTTTACTTCCACTCAAAGAACTCCCTTTTTATAAAGCAGGTCTAGTGGTGAGGAACTTGGTAATGAACTCAATGTTGCCCTGTTTGGGTTCTACCTATTTGGGATCCTTCGGGCCTCAAGCATCTGGATATCCATTTCTCTCCCCAGGTTTGGGAAATTTTCAGCCATTATTACTTTAAATATACTTTCTGTCCTTCTGGAATTCCCAATAATGTGACTATTATTTCTTTTGATTGTGTCCCATCAGTCCTGTAGGCTTTCTTCACTCTTCTAAATTTTTTTCCCTCTTTGACTATATAATTTCACATATCTCTTCTAGGTCACTGATTATGCTGAAAGGTTGAATCTTCTTTTGAAGCTATTGAATTCTTACATGTAGTAATCGTATTTTTCAGCTCTATAATTTCTGTTACTTTATGTGTGTGTGTGTGTGTGTGTGTGTGTGTGTGTGTGTTTGATGGTTTCTATTTCTTTGTTGAACTTCTCATTTTGCTCATGCATTGTTTTCCTGATTTTGTTTAGTTTTCTATGCGTTCTTGTAGTTCACTAAACTTCTTTGAGAGGATTATTCTGAATTGTCTGACAGTTCATAGATCTCCATTTCTTTAGTGTCAGTTATTGGAGCTTTATTAGTTTTCCTTTGTTGATGTCATGTTTACCCGCTTTTTTGTGATCCTTGATTCCTTATGTTGGTATCTGCACATTTAAATAGGGGGTTTCCTCTACCAGGCTTTACAGGTCCGCTTTGGCAGAGACGGTTCTTTACCAGTCAGCTCAGCTTGGTGTTCTGGACGTGTATGCTGGTCATGTCGTTGGGCATGTGGGGCTTGCTATCAGGGTCTTTTTTTTTGAACACCCCATCTCTGAGGTGGGAGTGGGGTGCCACTGGCTGAGAACAGATGGATAGGACTGCTGGCTTGGTTCCCAGCCCAATAAATGCTGTAGGATGGGCTCTGTGGCTGTCTGGGTTCTCTGATCAGGAATCTTAGGACTGTGTACTATACTCAGAGGTAGTCAGTGCTATGAATTGGCTTCCCTACCCTGGTGGGGCAGCAGGACAGACCTCAGGGCTTGCATAGCTCATTGTTTGGGAACACAAATCAGGTATGACTGTGTGTTAAATTTCCTGGCCAAATGGGGCCACCACTTTTGCTCTGTAGATTGGGTAAGCCACAGGTTACGCTCTGTGTTTAAGTGACACTGTAAGCAGGGATGTTGGAATGGCCATGCAGCCTCTCATGTGCTCTGGTTAGGTTCCCTGGTAGGGTGAGCTGAAGGCTGTAGTCAGCAGTGGGTGAAACTGTGAATTAGGTCCTTTGCCTGGGTGCAGCAGGGAAACAACTCCATGCCGAGCAAAGCTCCCTATTTTTGGTCTTGATTCAAGCTGACTTACACCCCAAGTCTCCTGGCTAAACCATTCACTGACTTTGTTCTGTAGATGATCAGCTTTGCCTGCCAAAATCTGCTCAAGTGTTGCTGAGCTAAGCAGCTTCCAGATGTTCTGGCCAGGCTTTCTGGTCAGGCAGAGCCAGGAGCTACACTCATTAGTGGGTTGTGCTTTGACTCAGTTCCCCTATCTGCGGGGAGGGCTGGGTGGGGAAAGCACACCTTGTCCAGGATTGGCAAGATTCTTCATTTGCGGACCCAAATCTGGTTGACCTGTGACCCACTGAGTTCCCTGGACAGACTGCAGCACTGTCTTGGCTCTGCAGGTGAGCAAAGCTGCTAGTTGGAACTACTGCTTGGCCACTGCAGGTAGGAAGTTGGTCTGCCAAGATCTGAGCACTGGTTGTTGCAAGCCTGACCCCCTTTCTCTGTCACAATCAGATTTCTGGTGGCCAAGCCCCATACATTCTTCTGTGTTTCCCGTGAGGTGAGGTCAAAGTGGAGAGTCCCAAGAAGTGAGCCACAATGCTGGGGAGCTGGATGTCTAGTCTGGGCTCTCTTTTCTCATGGAAGAATCATAGGCTCAGGGGAGACCTCTCAGTGTGTTGCAGCACTGGCCTGGGGGAGGGGACATGTGCTCAGTGTACAGCTGCTCGTCTTACCCTTCTAATGCTGCTTATCTTGGTCTCTGTGGTGCAGCAGGTGATTTAGCCTCACCTCCGTGTTCTAATATTTTCTCAGTGGTGTCTTTTCGATGAATAGTTGTTAATTAGGAATGACCTATGTTGCCATCTTGGTGATGTCACTCAAGGGGTACCGGTTTTTGGTCCCCCCCACACAATGTCACATGCCTGCTTTTCTTGTATTCCTTCCTTCCTGTCCTTCTTTCTTTTCAGTCAGTCATTGATCCTTGTCTCAAAGGGTCACGATGCTACAGAAACACAGAGAAAGACTTCTGGGTTTCCAAAGGTTTGGCTTTTATGTTGCAAAAACCTAGGGCCCAGAGGAAAGGTGATGGTATAAGAGTAAGTTTTTCTGGCCACGTCCTCTTCTCCCTTTAGGGTTGGGGAAAGGAAGGACTCGTGCACTCTAGAAAGTCATGGAGTCACAGAATACATGGACCTGCTTCATGTCTAACCTCACAGAAGTCCTGCATGGTCCACTATGGGGAAGGGAGTACCCCGTTTCCCCAAAATTAAGACCTAGCTGGACAATCAGCTCTAATGTGTCTTTTGGAGCAAAAATTAATATAAGACCTGGTCTTATTTTACTATAATATAAGACCTGGTACAATACAATACAATACAATACAATACCGGGTCTTATTTTACTGTACTATAAGCCCGGGTCTCATATTAACTTTTGCTCCAAAAGGCGCATCAGAACTGATTATCCGGCGAGGTCTTATTTTCGGGGAAACATGGAGTAGCGCATCTGCAGAGGACACTAAATTTACCATCTCCGATGGACCAGATCAGAGTGTCACTGCAACAGGACTAAGTCTCCTCCATGAAAGAGGCCAGGAGAGATTAAGGGCTTCCCCATTTGTGGCCAGCATGAAAAGAGGTTGAATGAGACCTGACGGTTTCTCTCTATTTCACAGGTATTGTTTATTCACATGGAACTCATACCCAACTCCTGGCAAGCAGTTTTGATGAACTTTCCACCACAGAGCAATAGCTTGCAACAAAAACTAAGTTTAATTATGAGAGAACATAATTACACACTTGAATAGACAGACTGAAAATTGTACATAATGCATTTATGTAAACAAATTGTTTGTAACCTGAATTACCCCAAGTTCTCCATCTCTCTCAAGCCTCTTTATTATATTGATAGACTGGCTCAAACTTCCACCCCTTATATTGTAGACATTTTTGCCCTCCTTAATGTCTTGGGCATTATATATTCCGGCCCTGGTTGCCCTGATTTCTTACACTGAATTCTCTGTTTTCTCTTCTGCTAACTGCTTTCCCTTTTTTCTGTACATTGGATGCCAATTTCCTACTTCCTTTATTCCTCTAATGCATCACTAACCGAGGTTGATGAGAATAGCAATTTTAAAAAGAAGGTTTGAGGTAATGAAGGGGAATAACAGCAAAAAGTACTTGTTAGCGACTACTGGAAATGAAACATTTGATATGCGAGTCCTAAAACATCATTATTTCTTTAGGTATCTTCTTAGACATTTTTCTGTTCTATCAAGAGCTCTCTGAGTCAGAAATCCTGGTGAATTTTCTCTGGAATTGTGTTTTGAAGCTCTCTGCGCTTTCTAAAGTATATTTTAAAATGATCAAAACTGTTTTGGGGCATGATATGAGTTATAAAAAGGGAAGAGTTAAGAAAGGAAGTCACCACACTAAAACAATGTGACAAGATGAGCTGTTTACTAGCCAACAGCCATACCTTCTTCTTCAGTTTTGTGCTTTGTTGTGCTCTATAGTTTGCCTCCATATATTACATAACTCTGTCTGCAACTCATGCAGAAATGTCAGTAATTCACCTTAGCACTTTTCCCATACCAGTTGCTAGGTGCACACCATGCTACCAGCATTCTTCAAAATGCCATTTTTAATGGAATACTCTTCATTATACACAGAACCCTTATCCTGAGAGGTCATAAGTTGCACCACACAATAAGCTTGTTCCATCTAACCTTTGGTACTACTGAAACTAAGAGAATCCCCTTCAGAGTACTGTACAAAGACAGCCTGTTCCTAACAAGAACCTTAAAAGAAATTTATTGAACTTCTCACAGAGGTGAGAGCAGAAGACATACTGGCCTCACTCCTCTATCACTAACTGCATTGAAATTCAAAGAGAGCAGCTCCAGAAAGCACTGAGACCTGATGCCGTGGAGTTGTCTAATCAATGTAACTGTTCAGCCTTGAATAAATTAACATGAAGCAATGTCAGCTCACTGAATCCCAGGAAATCACCTCTTATGGAAGAGTAATTAACTTGATAAAACTACGAGAGCAAGAGATGGCAAGATTTGTTTAGAAAGATTTTCAGCCCAATCAAAGATCACACTAAAAGCAAGCAGTATGCATGCTGACAGATTTCTCTTCGAGAACTAAGTTGCAACTTGCAAGGAGCACCAATCAGAGCTCCTAAGTTAGGCTATAATGCATCAGAAAGGAATACGCTGAAAATCCCCTCGATGCATTGCTCAAAATGGAAGATGGCCCTGCCTAGTCAGTCTTCCATAATTTTATGGTGTCGCTCTGAGCAATCATGTACACCCTGAACACTTGTCACGCAAGCCTGAGTTTATTGGCATTTTTGTTCGTAGATGCCACTTGACCTTCACAAGGGCTGGTATAAAATCAAACTCATCTTTGTATCCTGAGTGGCTAACCCATTGCTTTTTATATGGTGAATTTGCAATATATGTCTGACGAGGGTTGATATTCACAGCTTAGCCTCTGGTTATGGAACTGGAACATAGTGACTGACTCATTAGCAGTTCAGGACTACAGAATACAGATGAATAGACTAGGAAGAGTAAAGACAAGCCTAGTTAGAGTCATTATGTCTGCTATGGTAATTTAATTATGCTCATGCATGTGCTCTCTCTACATGTTCCAAACATGCTGGCCATATTTAAAAGTAAGCAGCTCTCTCCTGCCTCAGGGTCTTGTTGCATGATCTTTCTTCCTCCTAGAACTCTCTTTCTCTTCACATGGCCAATGGCCTCTCATCCTTAAATATTATTTTTGTCAGAATGATCTTCTCTGACAATCTTCCCTGCACCCCTTTAAATAATTTCGTGGCACTTATGATATCTATTTAACTAATTGTTTACTTCTTTTATTAGTCTGCATTTTCTATTAAAATGTAAGCTCCATGAGGGCAAAGGCTTTTCTACTCATTCTTTCCCTGGTGCCTCGTATAACATGTAGCATAAATAGGTTCTCAACAAATATTTGTTGACACCTAATTAGGAAGCATTCTATAATCATGTTACATGTTTTGAGACAAGGAATGGAAAAACATTTTTAAAAGCATTAGATTTGACGTCACTGTTAGACATGTGATATAAAAGGTGATTTTAGATTAGATTTTTTTAGACATGGGATATTTGTGAGTTAAAAATGCTATGTGTAAAACATTCCACCTAATAAAGCACAAGGACAAAATAATTTTCAACAAGGAACATCAAATAACTGTTTTCATATAAATGGGTCAGTTTGCATCTGTTATGTAAGCTATAGAAAACTGATCATTGTTTGAAAGTGATTTTTTAATTAACAAAATTACAGATTTTGTTCTGACAATTGTGTGGACCAGTCCTGCATATAATCAGTCCTGGTAGAGCTTTAATGTCAATTTACTAATACTAAGGCCTATAAACCATATGTCTTAAGCTTGGGGTTAGTGAACAAGTCCAGCTTACATCCCAGCAGATGTCATTTCTTGGGACCTGGTTAGGAGAGGTGCCTCTGCCTGGGTTGTAGACTCTAACCTGCTGAGTGATTTTGCACGAGGCAGTCAACTTGGCTCTGGCATATCTATGAAATGGGCTAATAATAATAACCACTTCATACTTTGTTGACCAGATTAAAGTAAGATGATACAACGTAATTAAAACAGGGAATGAAACACAGCAAGATCTTAATAAACATTAGTGCATTGTTATTGATATATACTATTTTTACTGACATTTCGCTTCCACTCAGTAAGTAGGGGATAAAGTATACCTTCTAAGAAGAAGGAGGGAACAGAATGCAGAAGTAGACTCATGGACCTCGGCTCTTTCCCCATGGGATCAGTAAATTGAAATTTTGAGTGACGTTTGCTTTGTGTGAAATCTGCACAAACATTAATATCATTTTCCCCCAAAATCAACTGAATCTTTAAAATCATCCAAAACATCAGTTCATTAATCATCCTATTGCTATTCACTCAGGCAGTATGCATATTTTGAATCAGTAATTTTCTGTTCTGAAACTCCTGAGGTTATTAGGAGTATACGTCATTAATAGATGGTCAGATGAAACTGGAGAGAAATTAAATAAGAAGTGCATATGTTCTCACTATTTTAAATAGACTTGAAATCTGGAGATATGCTACTCCAAAAACAGTTGTCAGTGATTTCTTTGTGGAGAAAATGAGGTCAGAGTTTTTTTCCTGATCAATATTAGAATTATTGGCCTCACATCCCCTGAATGAATATGTTATATGCTATGTGTGTGTTTGTCAGGCAGTTTGTCCTAAGGCATTATTAATAAGTATCTCCCTCTTCTAGCATTGGAGAGAAATTGACTTATCTACATTATGTAAACAAATAATGGATATAGCTAGCGTAGTGAACATGCGAGTACTAAAAATGCTGTGCCAGATGTGACTTTCCTCCCAACTATTGGCACCAAGGTTTGTGCAGGTGTCAGGCAGCCATGGTTCCTTAGAAAAGGCTGGATCTCTTCCTGGTCCTAGACTAGAGCTCTGTAACAATCGTGGTGATTCCATTTTCTTTGCTTAGGGGTGGTTTAGGAATAATAGTAATGATGATGATGATAAAAATATTGGTGAACATTTGTTCTGTAAAACAAATGTGTTTATTATATGCCTGACACCAGTCCGAGTGCTTTACATATTTTAATTCTACTAATCCTATGAGGTTTTCCTTCTTTGAATGTGAATATGGCCTTTTGCTATACAGGACACTAAAAAACAGTGGGAAAGAAGCTTAAGAGTTTTGGGAGGTACTGAATTCATCAATTCTGGAACAAACTTAACCACCTAACTTACTGTTAAATGATATAATTAATGTCCTTTTTGTTTATACCACATTTTTTTGTTGGGTCTTCTGTTAATTGCAGCTGACAGCATCACAACTGACATGGACTTTGCATTAAGTTATTTCAAACAACATTTCTCTGACCAAGGAAGTCACTTTCCACCGAAAGGAGTAAGGCTAGAGGATGACACACATAGGATTCCAAGGGGATGGTGAGGCCTATTAAAGCAGAAGTTAGGAGATAAAGCCTTAGAAATAGGGCTGCAGCCCTACAGGATATACTATGTGATCTCAGCCAATGACCATAATAATGCTTTGGCACCCTCAGTCACAACGGATGGCTATAGGGAGAAAAGGTTGTTAAATATCAATACCACCTCTTAGTATTACAATAAATGGCCCAGTTATAAAAAGTTTGCTTCCTTTTTCCGTGACTTTGAATTCTTCTGGTTTAGAGCTCTTAGTACTCAAGAGACACATGTTTCCACCAGGGGACAGAAGAAAGAGCCCTTTAATTAGAAGCTGAAAATAGCAACTGGTCATGGGGCTTCTCATGTCACTGGGTGAGCAGATATAAAAAGAAACAGGATCTAGAGTTGTATACTGAATTCTGACTGTTTAGAGGAGGAAGTAGGATTTCTTTCACACAATGGTGGCAGGAAGGGATATGGATGGAAGCAAGGATACCTGTTGGGACACCTCCTATACTATCAAGTCCAGAGCTGAAAATTAATAGGAGACTTTACACATCTAGTTTTCATGGGCTCAGATAGCTCAGAAATGAAGATATGGGTAAATTGGCTGAGTAGAGCACCCTGACAAGCTGGGTGGTAACTGAAATCAGAGGAGACTTGTAATGGATGATGTAGGAAGGAAGTCATAAATAGCAACTATGGCTTCCTGACTGGTTGTTGATAATAAGAATTTATAGCACTCAGCTATATTTTCTTTTTCGACATTTAGGGCGTATATTTATCACTAAGTTATTATGAACATAATTTAAATATAGTTTGTTTTCCTTTTCTTCTTTCTTTCCCACATTATATGGTATAGTTAATGTAACAAGATTGTAAATTAGACTACAAAATAATATAGGCCACAAATTAGAGAATACAGAGACAGGATTGTAAAATAACTTCGGGAGTAAACAAAGTCAGAGATACCTGATTTAGATATAGATGCAGTAATTGAGACCTTGTGTTACTTCCTTTTGGAGAAGCAGCAAAGATATTTTTGTCTGTTAAGGAAATGGGTGTTTAATGTTGGGCAGAAAGATAAAAATCTATGTTTTGTTTCAATAAACTCTTTAAATGAAAGTATAATATACAGGCAGAAGAACAGCCTAGCCATTTTTGTACACCTTGATGAATTATCACACTTGAGTAAACACCATTCCAAGTTAAGAAACACAACATTGCCACCAGCTCAGAAACTTCCTTCCCTCTTAAACTCTCCCAATCAACCATGCTACCACTCTCTCCAAATTTAACCACCATCTTGTCTTCTAAATGCATGAATGAGTTTGCTTGTGTATGAACTCTGTATTATTAGAATCATACTGCTTCACTTATTTTGTGTCCGGCTTCCTTTGTCAACACTATGTTTGAGAAATTTGCCACGTGTAGTATTAATGCATTCATTTTCATTTCTGAACAGTATATAGCGTTTTAATGAATGTAGCAGTGTATACTTATTTTCTTTGTAATAAAATCTTCCATTATATGATGGATAGTTGGATTTTCTTTCAGCTCAGTAATAATGCTATGAACATGCTTGTTCATGTATTTTATACACAAATTTCTATGTTTCTATTAGACATAAACCTAGGAGGGCAATTGCTGAGTCAAAGAGAATGTACATATGCAACTTTAGTAGTTACTGCCAGATGGTTTTTCCAAAGTCACTTTACCCAGTTCTGTTGCCATCGGGAGTGGATAAGAATTCCATTTGCTTCAGAACTTCACTGTACTTAGTACTTTTAGCCTTTAAAAAACTTAACCTTTTCGAAATATAACATACATATGGAAATGCACATAAATCAAAAAGTGCAGCAGGGTGAATTTTAATAAAATAAAAACATCTCTGTAGCCAGCATCCAGATCAAGAAGTTACCAGTACCCCAGAAATGCCCACTCCTCCTGTCTGCCCTGCCCCAAAGTACTTACTGTTCTTTCTGACACTGTCAATTAGTTTTGCCTGTTTTGAACTGTATGTAAATAGATTCACACAACATATCTGCTTCTATTTGGCATATTTTGCTTATAATTATTGATGAACTTTTGGGTTGTTTTAGGTTTATTATAAATAATGGTGCTAGGCTCTATGCACATTCTTGGACTTTTTTTTTGGTGAATATACACACATTTCTGTTGTACACATACTTGAGTAAATTGTTGGGCCATAAATTACTTATATGCGTATGTTTGGCTTTAGTAGATACTATTGACTAGTTTTCCAGAGAAATGTACTAATTTGCAATTTATGAGTATATTGTCATCAGCAATATATGAGAGTTCCACTTGCTATACATTCACATTAGTACTTGGTATTATCAGTTTTTTTTTTTTTTAATTTTTCCTATTCTTTTGGGTGTGTAGTGGTATTTTTTCTAAATTTGTATTTCTCTTGTGTTTTTGTTTATTTTTCAATTTCTGTGTTATGATTTTTAATGAGATATTGACATATGAGATA
The DNA here is from genome assembly GCF_964194185.1 of Rhinolophus hipposideros. Classification (NCBI taxonomy): domain Eukaryota; kingdom Metazoa; phylum Chordata; class Mammalia; order Chiroptera; family Rhinolophidae; genus Rhinolophus; species Rhinolophus hipposideros. Next base: position 35,442,994 of record NC_138062.1, on the reverse strand, counting down.
ATTGACATATGACATATTAGCTCAGATGTACAACATAATGATTTAGTATTTGTATATATTGTGAAATGATCACCACAATAAGCTATATAACATCTGTTGCTATACGCATACATAATTATAAAAAGTTTTTCTTGTGATAAAAATGTTTAAGATCTCTCATAGCAACTGTCAAATATGCAATACAGTATTATTAACTACAATCGCCATGCTGTACATTACTTCCCCATGGCGTTTATTTTTTAATTGGAAGTTTGTACCTTTGGACCTCCTTAACTCGCAACTACCAATCTGTTCTCTGTATCTCTGAGCTCTTTTTTTCTTCCATATAAACGTGAGATCTGTGGTATTTATCTTTTTCTGACTTATTTCACTTAGCATGATGTCCTCCAAGTCCAACTATGTTGTTGCAAATGGCAATATTTCATTTTTACGGCTGAAAAATATTCCATTGGCTTACTTCTGTTTTCCATGGACACTTAGGTTGTTTCCATGCAAAGTCCTTGTCGGTTGTGATGCTGTCAGCTGCAATTAACAGAAGACCCAACAAAAAAATGATTTGATTTTCTTTAAAGGTTTTTTATAGTGTAAAATACTAGTGGGACATTAATTTTTTTCCTCTGGGTTATCTGTCCTTTATGACTGAACATTGCACTTGTTATTCACATGCTGGATTTTGTGTTGTTTAACTGTAGTCTGTTTGCATTGTTTCCATGACATATATCTGCATCCAGTTCATGGTTAACAGTGTACTCTGGAAGTTTCTGTCATTACATACGTTGGTCAAGTCTCTGTCATATTTCTAATCTTTTGGATTGTTGTTTGATTTGTTACATTTTGACGATTGGTTTTCTATATTATCTATCTTTCTGAAGCCTGATGGTTCAGGGGTAGGTGAAGGAGATCCACAACCCTTGTTCTGGACAACTTGGGCGTGGCTTTCTGAAATGGTACAGATGTCTCCTACGAGGGTCTACTTCTGTTAGTTTTCCTATTTTCTCCAACTGGAGATGATGAGCCCAAGTAGCTAGTCATGTCTTCTGAGATCCCCCAACAATGCAGAGACTTCTATTAAAAGTCTTCCCTTGTCTTTTCTTAGGGCTGCGTGCTCACCTCTTCAGTTGCTTCTCTCCAAACTGGAGGATATTAGTAACGTTCTTAGGATTTTTTTGGCCCACTTTCTTTTCTTAGTAATGTTTTTGGAGGATGGGGTTCTGTTAGGAGTCTTGTACCACATACTGTTTATGGCCTTTACTTATCGTGCATATAGTGAGTATTTATAGCTTTTACTTTGCATATATTAGTGTGTTTTATTATGTGGCACTGGCCAAAACATCACAGGTGTAATGCAATATACAGTTTATGCATATGTTTTGTAAAATTCAAAAATAATTCTGAGTTTTTAATGTCTTTTTCTTTCTAGGTTTTCATTACCCAATATTTATAGCACAGAGCTACCCACTTTCCTTTGTTTGCTTGCTACTGGTGAATTGGAGAGTGTTTCTTTTGCTTTACTCCTTTTTAAAACTGTTTTAGCCCAAAGACTGGACTTTGACTTCATGTTGTGATTTATAATACAAGGGAAAAAAGATATTCAAAATAGGGAATTACATAAAATCAAACGTTTTCATTCGATGAAAGTTCGTTTTTAACTATCTTGCTATTATTTACCAGGAACACAAGTCTATCATATTTTAATAGAAAAATTTAATAGTGCTCTAGGTATTAATTATTTTTCTTTTCTCAGCATTTATTATTATATAACCAGTCTTAAAATGGAAATTTCTGTTCTTTTTGAATGAATTTATGTTGGTTAGTTTTGCCATGTATTACATAAACACTCTTTTGGAATAATGATATTTTGTTCCTTTTTATAAAGATGCTCCTCAGTGAAATGCCCCAGCCCTGAAACTCTTATTGCAAATACTTAAAATTATGCTAGTTGTGTCCTTTCTCCGTTGGAAAAGTACACAGTTATCTATAAGATATTTCACTCAGTATCTGTGTTTTATCCTTCTGTAAAGAACACCCCCCTCACACACACTCTACACACCCACACACACCCAAAACAGTTTTTTTTAGATTACTAAAATAATATAGCTAAATGTTTGACACTGAATGCTGTAAACGTTAATGCATGAATGCAATTTGAGATTCTCAACAAATCTCTAAGTGGGTTTTTAAAAACAGATTGTCAATACCTAAATCAGGATTACTAAAATGAATGCTATAATGAAGTATTTTATATTCCTTCTTCTAGTGATGTATTTATTTTATGAGAGATTTTAAAGAAAATAGTCATTACCTTCTTGTTTCTATACCAAAAAATGATAAATATTTCACTAAAAGCATATCGTAAGTCCAAAAAGTTTTCTTTCTTTTTGCATAAAATTTAAACATTTTAATGAAATTAAACATATTCAGTAACATTTTTAGAAAATAATTTGATTCAGATTCCTTTTTATTTTCTGGAGTATGGACTTTTCCTTCATGTAGAATGCAGTACTTTTCACATACAAGCAGGAAAGCAACTACACTCTATTTTGAAAACATGCATGTGATGTTAGATCTACTTTAAGAACTAGAAATTGTTTTTCTGTGCAGAAAAAGTAAGAATTCCAACATTTATAAATGTATTGCCTTTAATAAGTGTGGTAATTACTGAAATTTGTTAAAATATTTACCATAATCAAATTTGTGCTATTACTAATAATGCATATTCTTTTGTTAAATATAGCCCTTGTAATAATAGTCTGAGCAATGGCAAACTGCTGAATATTTCCTTATTTGTTCACTTAATTACCCAAATAATAAAAAATTTACTAGTCTTCTGTTTTTTAGGTGGGAAAAAAATCCTTTCCTTAGATGCTACAAATCATACATTACATCAGTTGGAAAACTGATATGCTGTTCTCTTAAATCCCAGAATATTTTCCTGGAACTCTTAGTTCCTATTAAGAATTATCCTACTGTCTGAATACAACTAAATCCTATTACCTTGTAAAAATTATCAATATCAAGGTGTAGAATTTTATTGGTCTGGTTTATAATAGATTAGGTGATGATTTGCTTTCTTGTTTTTATAGTTAATTACTATTATTAAGTCTAAAATTTTATTTCTTATTTGGGAATGTTCTGGAGAGGAGTCTCTAATACTGTGTAATTTTCTAGTTTTTCAGAGGTCTTCTGTCCTTACTCTTTTTGCCTACTTGTGTTTGCATCTGCTAGGTAGGTACTGGACAAATGTGTGTATAGTTAGGCTATCTGTTCAGTTTACCTTCCTGATCACTAATCACCAGTGGACCGTTAGTGATCAGGAAGGTAAACCATTAGTGCAGGTAAACGTTAGTGATCAGGAAGTGATACCATTTCTCCCTAGTACTTTAATTCTTCTGCTCTCGCCTAGATGATTATTCCGTATCTTTTCTGTTTTCCAGCTCTAATCCTTCTTTCCCATTCTCATTCCCATCTTCAGCTTCTATTTTTATAATCAAGAAAGACTTTCTATGATATCCCATGACCACAGCTACCTACTTACCAGCATCTGTGCAGTTATACTCTATCTTCTCTTATGCAACTATGTATGAGTTGTCCAAATTCTTCTTACCCCTCTACTGTGCACAAAATCCCATCATCTCTAGCTTACTCAGTGACATTGTCCTAGCACGCCTTCCCTCTCTTCTGTTTCATCAGTTCTCCCCGTCTACTAGATAATTCCCTTAGATACTTCTCACCTTGCAACTTAAACACAAATCAAAACAAAACAGAACCCTTTCCCTCTCCAGTTACAGCCCTACATTTATCCTTTCCTTTACGTTTAAACCTCTGAGAGAGGTCTTCTACACCAGCCGTCTCCTTTTTCTTCCCTGTTCTCTCTCTTGACTTCACTCCAAAGAATTCAAGATAGCTACTGATTTCCGTTGTGTCAGATCCAATGGTTATGAGTATATATTACCGTACTCATCAGCAGCATTTAAAACAGTTGACCCTTTCCACTATCTTGCTTCTTCACTTTGGCTCTGGGATACCACAAGAAGAACATGTTGCCAGACCAAAAAGTGCCTCCCAGAGCCTGTCCCAACCATTGTCGTTTCCCTTCTCCTCAAATGAACCACTACTCTGACTTCTATAGTCATCACTTCAGAGCATTTGATTTAGCTTTTCCATCTCACCATGAATTCCTAAAAATTATAATTGAATTTTATTTACCTGTTTTTTTGGACTTTATGAGTGGGTCATATAAAAAGGTATTATTTTGTGTCATGCTTCTTTTATTCAACATTATGAGCCATATGTATGTTGTTGTGTGTCTCTAACACTCTCCTTTTCACTGCTTTATACCAGTCCATTGTATGAGTACATCACAGTGTATTCATTGTACAGTTGCCAGATGTATAGGTTTGTGTGGGACTCAGTTTCTGTACCATGCCAGACTTGGGTCCTGGCTTGGCTTCCTCGCTGGCTGTCCTAGCAGCATTGGCACTGTTCCCAGGTGCTGCTCCAGATGAGAAGCCCTCTGAGCTTTGCTGACTGCTGAGAGGGGTGAGGCAGCTATGCCCCGGCCAGCCTAGTCCTGTGGGGCTTTGGCTTACTTGGTTGCTCCTTGCAGAAACCACTGACTCAGCTTGTAAGTGGGAAGAGTTTACAGCTCATGGTGATGGAGTTGGACTAATGGAAGATAGAGAAGAGGAAGAAACCAGGATAAATTCGCTTCTCATCCAATCACCAATTCACATGAGACACAATAGTGATATGGACTCTCACAAGACATTCTGGGAAACTATACTTGCTGCCATAGAGACCAGCTCTGTAGTACTTCCCCTGTAAGTCCTCTTCCTCTTTTTCTATATCATTCCCCTTTTCCACTCAATCCTGTTGCTGGAGGACGCTCCTTAATCAAGTGGTAGTACATATGGTTTTGTCTCAGGCTCTGTTATCTAGAGAACCTAGCAAGTCCCTCCCAGGATTAGCTACATAATTTAGGGGACTCAGTGCAAAAGGAAAATAAGGGGAGCCTTGTTCAAAATTATTAAGAATTTCAAGACGATGACAAAAGAGCAATAAACCAAGTGCAGGATCTTCTAAGCTCTGGGTCCTGTGTAACTGCACAGGTTATGTGTCTATGACACTGGCCTTGATCCTCCCATTCCAGGCCCTTCCCCACCCCTCATCCCATGCTCTGTCCCCCAGTTCTGCACACACCCCCTCAAGTCTGCTGCTATGACCTTCTTCTTATGTGTATTTATAGAAATTGTCTATCTATCATCTCTCTGTATGGATAGATGATCTCTTTAAAGGGACTCCAGCTATCTGGTGAAAAGCATTTACTGGTATATTAGTGAGGAGGAATTTTTAATAATTAAGCAAGATTATGTCTGTTATACATGATACTGTTAGACACATGACAGCTAAACTTAATTATTTAATAAAGTCACATATAGTTTACCCATTGTACACCTTCATTTTTCTAAAATAATTCATTTTGGTGTTTATTGAATCTTGATTTAACACATTTGCCCATGCACACTAAACATAAATTTCTTTGATAAGTTTAGGTTATTTCTTGACACAGATAGGCATCCCATAAATGGTGTAATTCCTGTTTAGCTACTGTAACCCTGTAGCTTTTCCCTTAATTTTCCTTTCTCATCACTGTCCCCTTCTAAGATGGCCGGATTAAGCAAATCAAAACGCAGTATGCCGAGTTAACTTTGAATTTCACATACAAAACTGTTTTTAGTCTAAGTATATCCCATGAAATGTTTGGGATATATATGTATGTGTGCATATATATACATACACATACATATATATGATCATTGTGTATTTTAAATTCAAATTTATCTGGGTAGACTGTGTTTTATCTGGCAACCCTACCCCTTCCACCACTTTAGATTATGAAGTCTCCAAATTCAGGGGTTATACATGCTACCTCTATCTGTATCCTTACAGTGTAAAGACAAATGTTAGGTTCTTAATAAATATTGATTGATGAAAAAGTCTTCTGGAAAGCACCCCGAACAATCAGATATTTCAAATATAATTTTCATTAGGACTTTCTGAACCTAGAAAGGATTTTCAGAGCTATGTATCAATCACCGCTGCTTGGAAGTGTGTGAGGGAAACTTGGAAACTTATGGAGAGCACACACTCACCATGGTAAATCTATAGGCTGCCAGCCCAGGGAGACAATCATGTATAAACCTCTGTGCCTGACTTTGCTCCAGGAGATGAATTAATGATGTTTTAGAGACAGTTACTTTTTGCATCACTGTATATTTTTTGCTTTCATTGGGGCAAAAATAATTGAAACTTATATCTTTCGTTGTCTTTTTTTCTTGGGTTAATTGTGATCTCTCACATGGGGCTTTGATAAAGAAGAGTAAAACCTCACAGAGCTGATTGTCACTATGATCATTTAGCTTAGGAGTAAGGGGTCATAGAAACATTTAGTACAATAAGGTCACCTCCTGAGTCCCAGGTACATACCAGAGGTGATTGTGAAGTCAACATTGGATTTCCTTCAAATTATGTTTAGTTAGCAAACCCACTGCTATATTGTAGATGTAGCTCAAATTTGTTAATTCAGGAAGTTTATTTTGCAGAAATTAAAATATGACTAAAAGTAGTAAGTTCAGAGATAAGGAATTCAGCTGACCTTTGTCTCTGAATATAAGTGGCTTTTCATGCCCTAGTGTGGTTGTAAGAGATTACAACCACACTTTGAGACATCGAAGCATGTCCATTGTATTTTATCAAGTGACTCTAGGCAAGCCCGAGAGATCTGCAGTTGTCTCAGTCTGTCCCTCTAATTGCTGTGAGTTTGTGTCTTTGCTGCTGTGCTCTTTTCCCTTCCCACGTGAGGTAAGCTGTCAGACTTCAGTTCTAATGTTTGTGATTTACATCTGATCTGATTGTTATTGAGCCATTGCCTTGTTTAGAGAATACAGTACTTTGATTAGAATATTAAAAGGTTCTTTTCCTGTGGCCAGATTCCTGTTTCTCCCTATGTCTTATGCCTGGTTCCCTCACACGGAGGATTCTTTGAAGTGAGTGGATGCTTGGCTTAAAGGGAGATACACTGCTCTGTGGGGTTGGAGATGGGGAATTCAGCCTCTGGTTTTCATTTTGTTTGTGATCTAACTGGAGAAATATTGTGATTAGCAGTAAAGAATATGTTTGGTGTGTTTCAAATAAATTTTAAGCAAAACTTACCTTTTTAAAAAGCTTTATACCATTTTTTCATTTAGTAAAATGAATGATTATTGAGTATTCCTGTCAATAGAGCAACTGCTTGAATACAATAAAGCAAATACATGTTTATAACCTCGATACTCATAAGTTCAAACTCTTCAAATAAGTATGGTTCTTAGAGGGATATAATTTTCTGAATGGCAATACAGTATTTCAGCAGATGTACTTAAAGTCTCCACCCTTCAGAGAGCAAACTCATTGGCAAATGATCCAGAAAAGCATAATCTTCTAAGACAAAAATCAGAATGTGTTTGATAGAAGCACCAATTAAGTTTCACATATGTGGCATATAAATAATACATTGATTTATATATACTTTTATTATGGAGGCAAACTCATCAAGCCTCACTTAATGAATTAGTGTCTCCTTTTTTTTGTTGTAAAATTTCAATTTCATACAACTGATTCCTGGCATTTGTACTTTGTTATCTCTTCAAATTAATACAATTAAAATAGAACTCATGATTTTTCTCACTTGAAGATAGTAAAAATTCTCAGCATTTGGAGGACCTATAACCTTTCTTAAATGGGCCTATCTTCCAGCCACGAAAAATAATTCTTAGATGGTGCTTTAACTCCTACTTTCAGTACAAAGACAGATTGTCAGGGTAATAAATTAAAGGCACCTTTCTGCAGTTCTTTTGGCCAATGTTCTACCACAGACTCATATTAATATTTTATTCCCTTTAATATTATTACATGATGCAGGCTTTATTTAAATGGATTTGACGGGTCTCTTGGTTGGCTTGACAACCAGAGGGAAAAATTAATGTTCTGCATTTAATCTCAGCTCAAGGCGCTAAATTATTTTGGAGGTCAAAACCGTCATGCATATCATACTAAATTATTGAATGTAATAACTATTTGCTATCTGTCTATTTATAGGTTTTTTAAATTGTTTACTTCCTACATCTTGGGCTAATTTTTAAGTAAGTCCCTCTTTAAGTTTTTTTCCTTATGTGTTCCATTATTATCCTAGCCTTTGCAATTGTGTAGAATGGAAGATGCCAGGTGGCATTCTTACACACGATGTCTAAAGTATTAAATGTTAATAAACTACAAAGAGCATTCTTCCTTCTTTCATTGGTTCCGTCTTCACATGAAGTTCAAGTATACTGAGAGAAATAATGATTTTGTTGTAATGGAAATGATTATCTTAAGGTAAGAATCACAGAATGCTTTGTATAAAAAATTGATTGTTAAATGAATGTAGTTGCTGAGGGAACTAGTAAACCATGTTCTAATTATTTTAAGAATGATTGGAACAGTATTGAAAATGAGATTCAAGTATAAAATGATACCAGAAGATATTCTTTAAGAAATATTTTAATGGGAAGTCTAACAGGTGAAATATAAAACAGTATATTTATTATTTATTGTAGAAAGAAGTTCCATATCCTTGTCCATTAGTGTGATTCTAACATGAAAGGCGGATTGATGTCAGTGGCATCGTGCAATATTCAGGATGCATGGATACTGTTCTGATTTCCTGCACACTATTGTAATGAGAATTATAAAAAACTATATCTTGAGAGTAGGATCTAATATTTCTAGCTACTAGAAAGAAGGAAGGGGGAAGTTTGAAGAAGGGACCAATTGTCCTGTCTCTGTTCTGCCTCCTCTAGGTTTTATCTTAACTATAGCTAGCACTTTTTATGTATGAGGCTTTCTGAGGTTAAGCAGTTTTAACGGCTTTACTTAAAGTAGCATCAGTCATGGCCAATGGGCCATGATTGAAAAAAGAGCTTCAAATAAGAAGGTGATTTTTCTTCCTGGTAATGAATGGCGATGGGCCAAAAAAACTTCCAGTACTTTCCAGTGCAGGATAACAGCTTCTCCGAGTTAAACGTAGTGAGCACTTTACAAGGCTGGCTACTGGTGTACAGACTGGACCTCACCGAAAGGGCTGAAGCAGCACTCTTTAGCTCATCTTTCTTTCTGTCTTTCCTATCTTGCTTATAAATTGCTTCATTTATCTAAATGAAAGCTTTTTGGAAGGTTGTTAGTTTGGAAATAGCAAGTCTATCTAATGACTGAAGATACCTTATTGGTGACATCTAGTCATGCTGAAAGACTGTTGAGCAAGGAGTAGTTAGGTGGCCTGGGAGTGCTCAGCTTCCACCCTTCTTAGCAGCCCCTGAGATCAATCACCTGGCTGGACTAGAGGGCAACCTTGGTTGCTAGCCAGGCTGGAGGTGGGGAGGGGGAGGAAAAGAGTTTAATAACCTCCCCACTAGGGGTTTCCTTGAAGATGAACACCTAGGACCCAAGCTATGAGAGTGGCCTGTCACTGGGACAAGATACATTTTCTTTTCCTTATGTTCATCCAGTGACTCAATTAATGCCAAAAAAAAAAAAAAAAAAAAAAAAAGCTGCAGGCGAAACAAAAACAACTTTTATTAATACTTACTGTGCTGGAGCTATGGAATACAGAGTCGAACAAGACTTGATTCCAGTCTCTGAGGCACTCATAGACTACTGCCTTCCTTAGGTTATTGGCCTTATGCCCACCGCCCCCTCCCCTCAGCCTTCTGACAGAAGATTCTTAGGAGAAAGTAGCAAGGGCAAACAAGCCAGGGAAAGCTGTGGAGAGCAAGTGCATGAGACACCACAGTGATGGGAAATGGGATTTTATAACACAGGACAGGAGAAATAGAGGAGATATGAGGATACATATTTTATCTTGGGGCAGAGAGAAGCAACATTCACAGTGTGGGACACATTTTTGATATGAGCGTTGAAGAAAACATAAACACTACGTGATTTGGAAATAAATGGGGCATCATTTTGCTGTTATCATTGCTATTGTAGTTAATTATCTTTTGGGGTTGTGAGCTTTTGAGATCTAAGTGTTTTCACTTAGATGACTTTTTTCATTTTTATTAAATTGATTGGAGTGACATTGGTTAGCAAAATTATTTAGGTTTCAAGTGTATAATTCTATGATGAATCATCTATTTATTGCACTGTGTGTGCATTCCCCAAAGTCAGTTCTCTTTCCATCACCATATGTTTGACCCCCTTTACAGATGACATTTTTGAGTTGGATGATTTGGCATTTTAAGGCCTTAATTTAAAAACGGTTCTTCCTTTCTCTTCAGTGTTCTCCTTTAAAACTGGAGATACCTTATACTTAGAGAGGCCTTTAGGTTTATAAGAACTGTAGTGAGGCCCAAGGAAAAAATAAGAATTTTCTTTAAATATTTTATTCTACTTACTTCTTACCACCTGTATTTTACAGAGGAAGAATAATATTTCTAAATTTTAGTGGGAAATGAATAAGTGGAGGAAAACATGTTAAATTCTGTAACTAATGGCAGTTTACTTAAAAAAGAAAGTCCTTTTAAAAATACATTTTAAAAGTAATCCTTTCTCCCTCTGTAATTAGGGAACATATAACAATTTTTGTGTCAAAACTTAATAAAAATAAAAAAAAGCTTTTATAAATAAACATGAAACAAAACCCACCAATATTTCAAATATTTTCTGAAAATATGGGTATTATTCTAAAAGATGCTGCACATAATTCTGTTATGACCTTGAAATGTTCAGACTTCAACAGATAAAGAAGTAATGATGTTAACCAGTCTCTGTTTTTTATAGAAAATGTTAGTTAATTACTGAGTGACAAATAATTTTGGGCAAAGAGAATAAGGCAACCACTGTGGCAAAGGAGTCTAAATTATTTTAGTAGCTGCAAAGTGGTAATGGGTATATTAAGTAATTTGGTTCGATGAACAAACATTAGAATCCTAGTAGGCATCTATAAAGGAAAGTAAAAGTCATACATGAAATAAGGGCCATCACAATTAGATTAGTAGGTTTGATAACAGCTAAAGGTTAGTTGGAGAAGTTATTTCATTCGTTCTTATATACGTGTATTTGTAGTCTACATGCTTTGCTTATCAGAGATTGGATAATTAGGTCTACTACGTGACGTTGGTAGAGTACAATTAGGTAACATTTGTTTTTCTGCCCGTATTGTCTTTGGGGTTATCTCATTGTCATTTCTGGGTTCTATCTCGTATGAAACCCATAGCTTTTAATTCCTTTTTTAAGTTTTAAAATGTCTAGTTCAGAGTAAATCAAAACTTTTTTTTTTTTTTAATCCCATTGAAAGCTTCTCTATCCCTCTTTCTCTGATTTCACTTCTCTGCCCCTTGTTTCTGGCTTTTTTGAGTGGGGTTGAGAAAAAAGGAAAGATGAGAAAAAATGTGGCCCAGCCCATTATATTAGACTGCTTGGCTGCCATAATAAAATAGCACAGATTGGGTGGTTTAAACAACTGAAATTTATTTTCTTACAGTTCTGGAGGCTATGAAGTCCAAGATCAAGGTACTGGCTAATTCACTTCCTGGTGAGACCTCACTTCCTGGCCCTCAGATGGCTGCCTTCTTGCTGTGTCTTCACCTGGTGTAGGGAGAGAGAATGCTCTTATATCTTCCTAAAAGGGCAATGGCCCTATTGGATTAGGGCCTCCTTCTTATGACCTCATTTAACCTTTATCACCTCCTCACAGGCCCTATCTCCAAATATAGTAACATTGGGGATTAGGGCTTCAACATATAAACTATAGGGGGGTGAAAATATTTAGTCCACAATACCCATTTTACTTACCTGGTGTTTTATCTGGTGTTTATAGTTCTCTCTTGGTTCTCCAATGACTTTTATCATGGCAAGACTTCTGTCACCGATTATAAGTAGTGGATTCCTTCACTATATTAGTCAAGGCAAAGGTTAAACTTCTTTTACAAAGAAACCAAACATATAATAGTTTAAATCATGCATTCTCAATAGTAGTGAAAATTTGGTCTTTGGGGAAGGGAGGAATGCAAAAAATGTCTTAGCTATTAAAATGGTTTATGGCCTTCCAAAGTACGACAAATTCTTATTTCTTAGTATTTAATCTCTCTCATTAGGAAGAAATTAAATTAAAATTAAAAAATAAATTAAAATAAAAAAAATAATTTTTTTCAATTAAATTAAATACATTTATTTTTTATCCTTAGGGGGTAATGATAAAAAAAAAAAAACTGTTGAGAAACATTGGCTTAAATCAAATAGGGATTTGTTATTCTCTCACTAACAGTCCAACTCTGCCTTATAAGCTCATTTAGGGACCTGAGTTCCTTCTATCTTATTGTTCCACCATCACCTAGGGTGTTACCCTGGTCTGCATGATCAAAAACCTGTCGTGAACGTTTCTGTTTTTCAGATTGATAAAAGAGGAAAGAGACGAATTCAGGGTAGATGACTTCATTTTAGCAAGTGAGGCAGAAGTGGCGCCCATAAATTCTCCTAACGTTACATTGATGATAACTTAGTCATAGTGGATATTTTTAGTGGAAGGAGCCTGGAAAATATGCTTTGCAGTTTGGCAATCACATATCCCATACGAGGATAGAAAATTTGTGGGAACAACCAGCAGTCTGCCAACGTCATCCCAGAAAGTGCTTTGGCTGAGCTCTTATTGTCCTTCACCTGCTGCCCTCAAGTGGTCCATCCCACCCAGCCCCTTTCTGCTGCGCTTCCTCACCCTGCAGGCTGTCATCTTGAACAATATGCTCAGACCATTCTAGCCTATCATGCAAGATGTCTACTTGGCTAATGGGAAGTCATGTAACCTTGTTGCATTAAGTGGTAGAGGGGCATTTTGGTCATAACTGTGTTCTCTTCTTGCTCTGAACACATGGTCTACTCCAGCTAGCTGCTGACTTCAGAATTTCCAGGGGAAAGGAAGGAAAGCTTAAGGGGACATATATTAAAATGTAGAAACTCTTTGGTTCTCTATTCTCTTAGTGCAGGGGTAGGCCTAAGCAGTTCTCTCAGGTGAGGAGAAAGATGCCTGATGCCAGTGAGATGAAAGACTCCCCTCTTGCAAACATCCCTCAGGCACTTGGAGAAAGTCTTCTTTTTAAGCCTCCTCATTTGTCTTTGGGGATGGAAAGCAACCCTCCCCAATGGGAATAGTAAAGGAAATGCCAGTGCTTTGAGTTCCTTTGCTTTAAGGGATTACTCACTTTGATCAATTTCCTTAGAATTTCAAATGTCTCTTACAAAGAAAGGTGGTCCAATGTAACAGATGCTTTGGTGCTCTGCATCTCATCCCATTTCATTCATTTTTTCACTTCAGCCATGGCTGTGTGGATGGCACTAAGAAATGGATATCATCCCACCCCAGTGTCTACCATGAATTTTTCCATTTCTGCCCCAAGACCTTCTCTAAAGCAACAGGTGTCCCCTTGGCCCATTTGTAGGTTTAGTCCCCAAATGCAGTGAATTACACAGGCAACACTCAGTCAATGGACAAGCTAGTAGCTACTTGCCCCAGACACCTTTCTTTGGCGTGGACCATCCTGGAAGGCATTCTGTCTGCTCTCAGAGGTTCCTGCAGAATGGAGCTCTTGTTGTCCATGGCCGCAGTCTCCACAGTGTGCCAAGAGTTGATTTTTCCATCATCCCTGTCTCAGTTTCTCTGTTGATGCTTTCTTGTATAAACTACTAAAGGAACTACCTCCATGCGAGTCTTTTTCTCAGATTCTCCTTTTGGAGGAATTCAAACAAAGCTAGATTTCATTATACTTTGGTAAGTCTTATAGCTACACGATTAGTAGTTCTCTTTAGAACCTAAAGATACTTAGCCATTTTTAGGAGTTTTGGGGACCTCACCTGAAAAATGAGTGAACAGGAAACCTTTCACTTTTATCTTTCCATTCTTACAATAGTATATTTTCTTAAATTCACTTAGCTTTAGGTTAAAAATTAGTGTTTCGTTAAACAAAGAAAAATTATTTTCCTTTTACAAAAGGCATTCTCAGTGAATGATGCACCACTGTCCTGAGACTGAGTTATCTAAGGAAAACCTAGCCCATTCGCCAGTGTGCAAACTATTAGGCAGTCTCATTTGGTAGCTTAACTGTAGGCAGCTTATATCTATTATATGTAGATATAATTAGCTTATGCAGGAACTGGCTTGTCACCTGTGAGGTGACATCCACATCACAATACTCTTAAATTACAAATTTGAAGGCCTTCCTTTCGGCCTTTTATAGTTTTAAAAGTCATATCCATTGTTTTGATTATAGAAATTATTTAACAGAATTTTGTATCATTGTGATGAATATTGAAGAGGAAAATTAAGAGGTTATTAAATGTATTTTGACATTACCATAAATATAACAGCTAATCAATATTCATGGTGTTTTACCTAATCACTATTGGGTTTCTTTTTTAGTGATCATTAGGGATGCTAGTGGAAGAAAAACCTGTACACAGGACAAGGATTTGCTTTCTTTATGCATCTTTGTAATTAAAAATAATTGGCACTTGACGTGAAATAGAATACAAAAACCTTGTCCTAACATGCAGTCCTCCCTGATTCATCTCAACTCTTTTGTGGAAGGTCAAATTGTATCCTGTAATTTACTAAAACTTCTATCATTATTGTATTTTAGCAATGTTTCTTCAGAAGTTGAAATGAAGGCTGGCTTTAATATAGAAAGCTTGATAAAACTTTTATAAATCACCAGTGATTTAGGGAAAAAGACTAGATTCAGATTACTTATGATTTCTTCAGTTTCTCAGAGAATTGTTTAGGACTTTTGAGTCTTTTTCTGTCACTATCTCCAGTGATTTAAATTTGTTGGACTTGAAGGAAACTGGTAAGCACACTTCAAGATTATTTAGAAAGTTTGTTTCCAACCCTCTTATAAGCAATAGGCTCACAGTTGACTAGGGAGTAAACTCTCCTGAAACATTGTGAAAACACACTACTGCATCCCCTGGCTCAATTCTTTCCTACTGTACACACACAGACACAAAAAACTTCTAATTTTCAAAACTACACAAGTAAAGTTTCTTTTTCCAATGTTGTTTGTGACTCAGTTTTAACATTTTGAGATTTTTCTTTCACTCTTTTTCTTGCACAAAGATGGGGTCCATTCATCATTTATGTATACTGCTGGTATGTGGCTGAAATGTGCTTGGGAATCCTTCTGGGGCCTCCAAAAGAAATCTGAGGCATGGATTTTTTGCTTACCAAAATCATTCTTGGAAAATAAATGTAGATAGACACATTTTTAAAAAGAGAGGAAAGATTTTAAGGACTATGAATCCAAAGAATCTCAGGCCTAACTACTGCCTGGCTATGCATATTCTCACGTTCAGGAGCCCACCATGGAGCTAACTTTCATCTGCTATACACTTTGCGAGAAATTACTTTGATTTCCTTTTATATTTAAAGTGCTGTTTACTCATTGGTTTGTGTTCATATTTTAACTAATTAACATTTTCTTCTAACGTAGCAAAAAGAGAAATATCAGAATTGTCCAAGTTAAACTGGCTACAACCCAAACCCTGCTCCATGAACTTTTCTGTCTGATACCTGGGATCAGTAGCACAGATGACCTCTAAATACAAGAATTTTCATCTTAGGATGGAATTCTTATAGGAAAGCAGGCCGCTTATGTGTAAACCCTCATATCTCAACTTTTAGTTTTCTAGGGAATTATGTTGTCGCAAGGCTCCTGAAGTCCGAGATCAAATATGTAGGAAATAATTGATGCATTAGTCACAGTTTTTATTTTGTCTCTGACAGCTTCCTCATGAATATCTACTGAAACTATTTCCTTTTCATTGTATCTGCCACCATTACCTTAGTTCAGACCCTTGTGGAATCATGCCTAAAGTGTTGCGATTGTCTGAAAATTGACTGGTTATGATATTTCCTAGGCCCTATCTCACGTTTTCTTAAACAGCCTTTGTCTTCTAACTATAGTTTTGGCCCTCCATTGCAAGCATCCATCTCACCTCAGTCGTACCACTTATCTACCTTGGGTCCTCTCTACCACTGCTCTTTGAGGTACCTGTGAGTGCACATGAACCCATTCTGATGAATGTCCATACCTGGAAGTAGGAGGCAGTCAACACCCTTTGTGCCACCCTTGGACAACCCAGATGGATGTTGGTAATAAATACTACTTCCTGATTGTGTGGACTATTCTAAAGCACATTTTACATGGTTTTTCAGAAGGTTCCTTTTATGTCCTTATTCAATTTATCTGTTGGTATTTGCCAAAACCAAATGGATTATGGCAGACAACAATGTAACCCATTAGTAGTCCCAAGAACAACTACTGTGCTGAATGCAGAATCTTATTGTGACAAATTGGTACAGACTTTGGTACTTGGTATATAGCAGCTCATCTGATAAGTACACTTTTGTCAAGCCTCATAAATATAATAAGAGGGTCAGAAGCAGTGTGTATTAACATTTGAAGGACAGAGATATGCATTTACTAACTTGTCCCAAGATTCCATCACAGCCTAGTTCTCAGGAAGTTTGCTCATCTTCAAATTCTGCAGAATATCACATTATGTTGCTATATGGATGACATCTTATTCCTTGAATTTGGTGAGCAAGAAGTGAAAAGTGTTGCAAGTATCTTAGGAATATCCATGCATGCCAGTGCCAAGGAGATAAACCCCATGAGGATATAGGATCCAGCCAGAGCAATGCCATTTAAAGGAGACTGGACATTGTCTCTGAAGGACAAGCTGATGGGTCTCACACTTCCCACCACTAAGAAAGAAGCATGATGTTTGGTGGTCTTATTTGAATTCTGAAGGTAGCATATGCTGCACTTCGGGATAATATTCTTACCCTTTTATTGAGTAACTCAGAAAGCCACCAGTTTTTGGGTGTGACTCAAAGCAAGAGAGGGCTCTGCAGCAAGTCCAGATTCTGGTGAAAACTGCCCAGCCATTTGGACTGCTAGAGGTACTCGTCATGGATAAGGATGCTATGTGCTGAGTCACAATGTCATCTGCTGTGGTTCTGGATCAAGACCATACCTTTTGCAACAAACTACTACTTGATATTTAAAAAGCATCCCTTGACATCCTTCTGGGCCCTACTAGACTGACCAACTGAACGTGGGACAGCAACTAAGTATGAAACGAGTTGTCCGTCATTATCTGGGTAATTGCTAACCCACTGCATCATAAGATTGGGCAATGTAACAGTAGCATATTGTTCAACACAAATGGTACATTCAGGAATGAACATAAGCAGGTTCTGAGAGCACGGGAAGTTGGATGACAGATGGCCCAGACTCCTTGTCACCTACCTCTGTTGCATTAATGCCTTTTTTGCATCTGTCACCTGTGGACTCATGTGGGGTTCCGTATGATCAACTGTGTGTCTTTGTGAGCAACACCATCCAAGGACATACAGCGTGCCTGATTTACTGACATGGGATCCCATATAATATTGTTTCAGAACTCTTTTTTGATGAAAGAGGTACAACAATGGGTACATAATCATAAGATTAAATGATCCAACCATACATGACCTCACCCAGAGCAGCTGGCCTAGTGACGGAATGGTCTATTAAAGGCTTAATTAAGGTTCAATAAAAAACAATTTCACGTAGTGTTGGAAAAGCAATATTCCACTGTGTTATATTGCTGACATGTGGTGCTCTGTCCATGATCCAAGGGGCAGAAGTAGGTTTTTCACTTCACAATCGTCTTGCAATGGTGAACTTTCAGAATCTATCCTTTGGGTCCCCTATCAACTCTGTTGATTGGAAATCCTAATCACTAGTAGGTGTGGCAGTTTCACTGATTCTTTTTTTAGGGTAGTGATAAGAGTTCTGCTGAACCTAAATTTATAACTATCAGCTGGGTTTTTCACAGATACAGGCAGAGAAGTTGATCCTGATTATCATGAGGATTTAGGGTTGGCCACTACACAATGGGAGCAAAAAGGATTTTCTTTATCAATTAAGGGATTCACTGTGGTGTCTCTTCATGCCTTCAAGCACAGTGATAATCATATATGGCCAATTGCAGCTACTCTAGTTAAAGGTAAAGTAATTATGGATTTTAGCTCCTTACAGATAAAGTGCTGGCTGAGGGTAAGGAAATTTGGAATTGTTGGCATGCAACTGGTTGCATGTAGAAGAATCAAAGATTATTTCCACTAAGCCTTCTTGTAGAATCTTTTGTGAAGATTGTGGACACACCAACTTGAAGGCTTTGTGGTGAATTGGACTGAATGTAGGGCAAAGTACAAGGGTCGGATCATGTTGACTTTTTTTAATGCTTATTTTATATCTACTCTGTCCATTGCTGAGGCAACTAGCTACATATAAGTAAAATCTGGTAATTCCTCACCTCAGTTGTATCACATATCTTTTGTTTACCACTTTGAGACTTCCCGGCTTCTGGTGGTCAGAATTCCTGTAGGAGTCCAAAGAACCCGTGCTGGTTCATGTGCAAACTTGGTAGTACAAAGGAATGTACATTCTTCTGGTGAAGCTACCCGGTGACTCAGATGACAGCCAGGAATATTGAGTCAAAGTAGCACCTGCTGGTAATTTACTCAATAATGCATACTTAGATTTTTTTTTCCCCTCTTTTCCTATTTTACTCATTCCAGTAACCCTATTCCTACTCCCTGGGATCACATCCCCAAATAAACTATCTGCACATAAGTCCTGATATCTGAAGATCAGATATGACATTTCTGGTTTTGCTGTTTCTCTCTCTAAATGATTGTCTTTATTGTGACCAGTCAAGTCTTTCTAAAAAGCAAAAGAGATCATCTTACACCATTATTTACAGCTTTTCGTTGGACTCCAACACAAAACATCTCTTCATGGCTCCCATGACCCTCTCTGTGCATACTTGGCAAGTCATTTCTAGAGCATGAATCGGTGAGACCCTCAAACATGAAAGAAGGTAGCAGGAGTGTTGACAGCCCAGAATCCACTGGAGTGCAGGAGAAGGCTTCCCGCACCATCTTGGGAAGAGGAGAAGAGGCTATGCAAGAAAGTATAGATTTGAGAAAGATAATATTTTTCTTTGATTTTAAGCACATTTTTCATTATGTGCATTAACTGTTTCAGAGAATCCTAATCAGCTTCATTCAGTTCCCTCATTCATGTATCCAGCATACTTACATAGAGGAAAGAGCTCACTAATTACTCTTCTTATTTCAGTGATGTCCTATATTTAGACAGCTTTTTTTCTTTTCTGGAGGAGGCTGGATTTAGTTAATCTTAGCCCCTTCAGACTGGGCCTTATTAAGAATTCTGCCCCAATACTGAAGGCAAATCTAAGACCGAGACAAGAAAATATAGTTAGAAAAGTTCTCCTTGGGTACTTCTAAAATATTAATATAAATAATTAATATATTATTTACTAAATGTTGCTTTGGGGTACATATTTATAACCATGATACCTGAGTTTAATTACTCATCTCTGCTCCTTATTAGTTATGTGACCTTGAGCAAGTACCTTAAACTTTCTAAACTTTATTCTCATTTGTAAAGGTAGGGACGGAGGAATTCATACTTCATGGCATTGTCTGAAGATTAAATAAGATAACGTGATAAAAAAAAAGAAAAAATGATACAGCATGTGGTATGCTTCCAGCATGTGGTAAGTACTCAGTATATGATAATGTCTTTGTCCTCATCATATCTCCATCCCTCTATTTCATTATGCTAAACAGCTGGTCACATTGATGTCCTTCCCCCTCCACTGAATTCACCAGTTGTTTTATAATGAGTAGACTTTACAGCTTTGAGTTTTCTAGACACAGGTCTTTAAAGGACTTGGGGACTGTTGGTCCTATGTTCACCAGGTATATTTCAACCTACTTAGGGGAAAGACTTGATAAGCATTGAAGACATAGTAAAAAAGATACGAAGAAAGTGGTATGAGGCCACATAGGTGAAATACTTAAAGGATAAATAATTGTGAAAACGTCTATTATAATAGATATTGGAAAATGCAGAGAAACGGTAAACATGTCCTATCCTTATGTGTGGTGTGTGATGGGGAGAGGGGCCTGAAATCCTCTTGCTTCTGTTTTTCCCCTTTCAAACATCAATATTGTAAGAATGAGGGTAAATCTGGTAAAAGTGAGGGGTTAGGAAAGTTCGGAGGCCTGGGATGAGGACATTGTGATTGTTGTGGTGAATTTTGGTTGAGTTTCCCTCTCTTACTTTTACATTTGATTTTGAGGGGTTTTTTTTTCTTCTTTTGAGAGATATTTCTGATGCTATAGAGCTCCAAACAAAGGTTAGGGCTCAGAGGACCAGAAACAGTGTGCTGGATGCTTGGAACTTGTTCTAGCACTTACCACATTCATCAAGGGAGATGAGTACAATTGACCAGATTAGAAGAGGAGGCAGGGCAGGATTTCTGACTAGGAAGCAAGTTATGCATACAGTAGGAGCCTTTTCTGGACTGTGGGCCTCCAGGAAGCATAGCAATGATAGATGGTGTGGGACAACAATGAGGAATCCCAGTGCAAACAACCGAATCAACAACCGACAAAAAGTCATGTTAACTGAAAGCCTTATATTGTCACTATACTTAATAGGAAGATAAATGGGTTGTCAAATAAAGGAATAAGTGATCAGTTTTATTTTTTCTTGTGGAGAGGGGTTATCTAATCAGGCAAATCTTCTTTCTACAGAAGTGAGATAAATATGTGAAATAAGTTGCAACCCCAGAGGACATTTATTCACTAATATGATCAGTCTTCCTATACTCTGATTTGGGGGACTGGCTGATACATATGGGCGAGGTGAATGGGAGTTAATAATTCTTTGCTTTTTCCTCAGCTTAAAGCTATTTACCGGGTATGAGGCTTTGTCTAGGCCAATGAAATTAATGACAGGGAACCTTCACCTTTTACTAACGTTAATTGTATTTGATCAGCCTCGTATAAAACTTTCAATTTTGTTGGCTGATGAAATAAAAAATGGAGAAGTCATAAAGGTGAGAATGAGTTTAGTCATCTGAAAATGGGCAGGCTTTCTCAGAACATGGAACCATTAGTGGACAAGTTAGAAAGAAGGAGGCAATTTATGAGAGGTTTTTAAAAGCTGTGTGACTAGTCATGATTTCAAGCCTGTGATTGTGAATACGATTTTAATGGTCTGGACAAGAAATAAGTCTAAAATAGGCACAGGCTTTGATATGTTGAGAGATGAGGTTGATGGGCCCATTTCAGATTCAGTAGCTGAACAATGATAAACTAAAAAGCTATAAAAAGCCTCTTTTCTGTGAGATTGAAACAATGGCTTATAATGATTCTCTAGATTTCTTGAAAGGTATTCATTTTAATTCAAGGTTAACCCTGAACTCCTAGTCCAATACTTTTAGATTTGATATGGAACTGATTAAAATATTCATAGACTACATCTCAAATATATTTAGATTTGACATTCCAAGAATTAGCTTTGTTTTTTTTTTTTTTTTTAACTGGTTTGAATATATGGTTTTAATACTGGGAGAAACATTTTGGATCATTTCATTTAAATTTCTCCTTTTAAAGATGTAGAAACATGCTATTTAGGAAAACAAACTATAAAGTCACATGCTTAATAAAATACCAATTGTTTACATAATCTTGAAATTCGTTCTTACATATTTGATAAAGCAGCAAATTTTTGAAAAATGTTAAGGGGAAGAAAAGCTTTTTAAAGAAATACTGCTTGGCTTGTATCTCTGGTATTTTTGCTGGCATCATGTGATTGTGCCAATTAAAGTAAGAGTTTAGGGAAATAAGCCTGTATCAGCTCTCGTGTGAATGTCTGTAATAGACGACTAATTAGTCCTCATATTTTATTGCCTCTCTAGAAACCATTTCCTACACAGAAGACAGAGTCTTCCAAAAAAAAAAAAAAAAAAGACAAATCCGATCATGTGGCTTTTTTGCATTTAAAATACAAATCCACACTCTTTGTGGAAGCCTACAAGTCCATGTACCATGCTGTTAGAGGTCCTCCTCCCCAGGAACTCAGAATTGACTGTATTTGGAGACAGGGCCTTTAAAGAGCTGATTTAATTAACATGAAGTCATTAGAGTAGACCATAATCCAATATTACGGATGTCCTTACAAGAAGAGGAGATTAGGACATAGAAATACACAGAGGGAAGACCATATGGAGACACAGAGGCCATTTGTTTTCTCCATCCAGTGTAGTCAAGTTAATCCAGACGAAGGGCCATCAGTATGTTTGTTGTTCTCTCCGAATCATTGACATTGTGATCTTTAGTTAGCTGGCTTTTCCTTGTCTCTGTACAGATGTAGTCTTGCTAAGAGGTCATTCCTGATCTTATTTAAAGTAGTTCCTCAACCAAACTTAGTTATTCTCATGTCACCCTGTTTTCCACATTATAGTCTTTAGTATTAGGAATTAAGCTGTTTATTAATTTATTTGTTTGGGGTCTTTCTTCTGTCCACCCCAAGCTAGAATGTCAGCTCTAAAGCAGCAAAACTTTGACTTTTTTTCTAGGCTTATTTCCAGAATTAGAATAGTGCCTGGCACAGAGTAGGCCCTCAACTAATATTTCTTGAATAAAGACATGAATGAATGAATAATGAGTGAGTTCAAAATATACTAGTTTATCAATTTCAAGTAGGGGTCACAGAGATGATGGCAGTTGAAATGGAAGTAGCAGTATTAATTGGATTTCCATAGAAGTTTTGGGATAGCATAAAATGTGGAAGAAAGGACTTACGGAAATATATAATGGTTGGAGACTTTGGAATAACTTTGGGGAATGTAAAATTATTTGTGTTGAACATAGATGGACAAAGGTAGAACTATAGGACAATGGTTATGTTAAAGAATGTACTTTAGAGACAAAGTGGACCACTGAAAAATTTTGAGTGATGTCACACTATGAATACAGTGCTTTTGAATGTTTTAAAGTGATTGCAGTATGTAGGATGGATTAGATGGGAGATCTTAGTAGTGACAAACCATTATGACACAAATTGCAATTCTTCAGGTGTTGGAAAGGAGAAAATTATCTGTTATGGCAGCCACAGAAATGGGTAGTGGAGGATAAGGCTATGTGTGGTTGAAGAAGCAGAAATGATAGGGCTTGGAAAATGACTACGTGAGGTTTTAGTAGCAAAGTTAATTAGATGTTTTATATAACATTTTAGAGTATATATTTCTGAATTATTATAGTAATAATGACAGCAATAAGAAAAGAAAGAAGAACCTTATGGAGGGATATGTTAAGTGTGAAATATTGCAGGGATATTTGCTTATTAATATTCAATATTGGGTTTGAATTGTGGATCTTGGGCTTAGGAGAAAGGTTAAAGCGAGAAATATAAATTTTAATGTCAGCTGTATAAAAGTGGTATTTAAAGCCATGGGAGAGAAAATGGGGATGATATTTCCAAGGAGATGGTATAGAGAATATAGAGAACAAGGATAAAATATGGGATTGAAGGGACTCTTAGAATGTTGGAGGGAGAAGGGAAGCCATAGAAGTTGTAAAAAAGATGTATAAGGAAAATTTATCAGCTATGTTCCACATAGCATCAACTATGGTGGAAGAAAAGCGGGAAAGTAAAAGGGAAAAGGGATGTTGTTGAGAAAAAGCAGAGGAGCATATTCCATGGTTTCTTTATTTATTCTTAACTCATATATCTTTGGCCACCATAATTTTGATGGTAATAGTGACATCTTGTGGCAGATTGGATTTTCCAAATATGGCAGCAATAACTACTGCCATCCCTCAGGTTTTTCTAGAACCTTAACCAACTCTGCCACCAAGAGGAAGTCTGAATCCCCCTTTTTTGAATCTGGTTGGGCTAGTGACTGGCTTTCAACAATAGAATGTAACAGAACTGTCATTGCATGACTTCTGAGGCTAGATGATAAAAGGTGAAGCAACTTCCACCTTTCTTCCTGGAATATTTGCTCTTAAAGTCTTCACCTGCCATGTAAGCAATCCATCTGCACTGATGCTGCCATGCTACGAGGAAATCCAAGCTAGTTTATATAGTGGGGTCATATGGAGAAGGCCTGAGACTACATGAAGAGAAAGAGAGGTCCATCTGCTCCAGCCCTCCCTCTCTGTCTCAGCTCTAGCTATTTATATAGTCTGATTGCTCTACATAATGAACCCAAAGCCAGAATCACAGTCTAATTATTCCCAAATTTCTGACCCATAGAAGCCATAAAAGATAACAAAATGATAGTTGTTGTTTTAAGCCCATGCATTTTGGGGTGATTTAAAAAAAAGAATTCAGAATATTTTTATTTGCTTTTTTATACCTATTATGCTATGAATTCTAGGGGATAGTTTCCGGCAGCTCAAGTTTCTTTCTACTGGTTCTCTAAAGGAGTGGTTCTTTGAGTGGAGCAGGCTGACTCTAATTGAACCTGGGTAACTGTGTAATATTTTCAATATGGACATTAATTCTCTTGGTGAGAAACCAGTCCTTAGCTTGTTGGTTTAAAACAATGCCAACAGCATACTGGGTAATATTGTAGACTCTTCTAGTTTTGCCATGGTAATAGTTATGGGATATTCTTTTTTGAACAGTGCCCATTTCCTTGATTTCTACAATATCACCTTTCTTGTAGATTTACATGTGTGTGGCCAAGGGAAACATTCCATGCTTTCTAAAAGGCCTAGAGAATATGTAGTGAATGCTTCTTCTCTTTCTTCCTTGTTTGTCATTTTGACAGATTACTGGAAGAAAGATGGTGGTTTTAGCTAAAGGGTTGGGGTGATTCGTTTTTCGGCTATGGTAACAGGAACATATTACAATAAAAGAAACAATATTAATCTTTTTTGGCTTTATGTCTATCCATTCCATGAGAAATTATACCCTCTCAATTTCTTCCCCTGAATCCTGGGAGTCCTTCTATAAATTATATCACATGTACTCCTAGCCAGACCTATCAGTTATCCTATGGTGGCTGCCATTTTCTTCCGCTCTTATTTTGACTCTGCAGAGCTGGTTGAGGTTGAGGCTGTTGATAGGTGCATTCGAGAGGTCTCACGTATGCACACATTATCCCATTCACCTCTCCATTCTAGACGTAGGATATTTGGAGTACAGTCTAACCCATTTGTTCTCAAACTCCAACAGTGCCCCCCACCGATACTGGACTATATAATCTTCCTTTAGAGGCTTCAAAGAAATGTGGCCATATCCTTTTGGTGCCTCTCAGATATTTTCAGGGTTAGTTCTACTCCTTTATTTATGGTTCTCTTTGTCTAAGGGGTAGATGTGAATCCACAAAAACTGAATGGGAGTGATAATTACAGTTGCCCCTCCCTTATAATAACAATCTATTGTAATAAAAACAAACATAATAAGTTTTATTTTTCGTATCGAGAGCATGGAGACATTGACACTATTTGCTTCATGGAGTTGTTGAGGATTAAATATGATAATGTTATTAAATTCCTAATAGTCTGAGAGAAACTGAATCAAGAGCTATTAGCTGCTCTTGAAGCTGTTGAACTTCAAGCCCTGAAATAAATTTTGATGTAGGCCTATACCTGAGCATTCTCTAAGCTTACCTTTTTAAAAGGTGTCCTCACCAAAGATATCTGAGTATCCATCTGTACTTCTCTGTATTCAAGTGTTGCTGCTACTGTTTTTAGCTAGTTTACATTGGTGATTTAAAAACCCTTCACTCAAATCCTTCATCTCCAAACTGTTTATTGCTTCATTTGAAAACAATGAGTAGCAAATTGACAAAAGGCTTGCCTGTATTCCTAAAGGAAGTAATTATAGTTATGCAGAGCAGAAGGTAAAGTGATAATTTATAGACTATTTTATTACTATTATTATTTTACTATGCTGTACCAAATATCACAGTGTTACTAAAAGAGCTATAAATTCTAGTAGACTTCTGAGAAACAGCAATGAATGCATTCTATTGAAGCAACAGTCATTATAAGGCAGGAAAATGCCTGGGTTTCATTAGATCCTAAGGGAACTAGCACTGGGTTAGACTTATGGGAATTAATAGAACTTGTTCTTCATTTTATATGAACAAGTGATGCTGAAATGACTCAGATTTATGTACATCATGAATAGCAGTACTGGACTTTGGCTGTTGTTTTCCCTAACCCACCCCCTGGAGTTAAACTTCTCATGTTAGAATTTATGAGATAGAAAGCAAAAACAAAAACAAAAACAAAAACCAGCTCAGTGAAAGGGAATCAACCGAGGCCAACTGCTGTGTAGAGAAAATCAAGAGTTCATATGTTTAGACTTGCCATCCTCACATATTTTAATAAATATTCAAGGAGTGATATTAGCAAGTGTTTACAATGACAATTCATTTTCCTGGTTTTGGCTCATTGGCGGAGGCAAAGAAATTAATAGCTTTATTTTATTTTATAGCACGAGCAGCACTTTGTGTGTGATATCTAAGCTGCTCAGGTGATTGATACGTTCCTAGCATCTTATGGCTTATGATAATAAGTGCATATATCATACAACAAGAATTCAAACAGATATGTCCTATAATGCACTCATCTAACTCTATTTTCATTATGATTTTTTATCCACATAAACTGCACATGATGTACATACTTGACTCCTTGCCTACAATTGTATATATTTCAAACTCCAAATATTGCTGTTTTGGAAGTCTACTGGGATGGGCTTTCTACTTCACACTCTTTTAAATTGATCTGGGAGGAATAGCATAATATTTCAAGCCACCTTATTGCAATGTGAGTAGTAGAAGCCTACTAAAAAGCCTTTTTGTATTGATGATAGCCTACTTATAGAGACTTACTCCATAGCAGTAATAGTCTTGGCATGTTTCAGAGTGCAGGTGACCACACTGTTTTTGTAAATGTAAATGGCATTCTCTACTGAGTTCAAAACCAAGGCGGATTTCAGGGATGATATTGTAGCATATGTAGCATTTGTTTTCTCGTGATTTTCTAAAACTCTTCTATTTTCCTGAAATATTTGGTGATAAGCCTGAAACCAGTGAAAAGAAATTCAGGATCGAAGTCTAGGGGGCTTGTGTCTGCTTCCATAAGAGGGCAGCATTGTATTGGACAGAAAACATAAGAATTTGGAGGTATTATTTCCTGTGCTCTGGCCTTATAATTAAATCATTTCCTGCAAGGGGAGTGGATGGTATTTCAAATCACCCTAATAAATCTATGGATTAATAACATGTGAGTCAGAACAGCATGTCCCAAGATCACCGCTGTTGGTCCATTTGTCTCTCTTTGCACAGTGTATTGATTTTTTCCAAGAATGTAACAAAGAGAGCACTTTATAAATTTCTCTTGTCTTTAAACTCTGTTTGTTAATATATTCCTGCTGCCACTCATCTACTAGTAATTTCCTGACAGGTAACTATTGCTGTTATAATTTCAAATAGTCTTAAGAAGCAGTTGCTGTGTTTCTGGTGAAACTTCTTATTACTGATAATTGCCTGCATAATGAATTGCACATACAGTGCTAGCTGGTTCCAGCCAAGATCAAAAGTGACTGCTAATTCACCTATCTACAAGCCAAGGCTTTCAGGGACTCCTGTCTTATGGCGATCTCCTTTCATTCTCATTTCTTAACAGGCTCAGCTTTCTTCTGTCAGGTTCCCAGGTATCAGTTCACACACAATACTTACCTTGTCTTGTGGGACTTTTACAGGAGATGAAAAAGCATCTTTTTAAAAATTCAAAAGTATGGGATTTGTTTTTGCATTCGATTAAAAAATAAACTAAGCAGGCAATTAAATTGTATATAGAATATTTTAGAGATTGGCAGCTTCTCATTAAAGTGGATTTTAGAATAATTTCATACGCTGACATGGAATCTACTGAATTGCAGTTCTGATTATTTTAGCTCAGACAACCCAACCCATCTTTCTCCACTCTTGAAAAAGGAAGTAGATTGCAAGTTAGTGTTTTTAGCAACCAATGATTATTTCCTTTTGCTCATCATGCTTCACAGATTTTTTTTTTCCTCTTTACAAAATCAGGGATAAAATTTGATGAGTGATGAGGCTGAGAAAGGCTGAGCATTAAGAGTTTGGTTTCTTGAGGCTCCCTCAGAGGGTTGGGGGGGGGGTGAGAAAAAGGGCAGTGTGAGAACCATTTACAGACAAGGGTGGAAAGACATTAACTTTTAACAGAACCAGGACTTCAGAAACAGCTAGTGTACTGAAATCCAGTGGAATGGTGAGAAAAGAAATTTATATTCAAATATGAACTCTCTTTAAAAGAAGCCTTTGACAATGTGTCACTTTTGGTTTAGTTGAGTACGCTAATGAATTTTGCTGTTGCCAAATGTGAGCTTGGATCTGAATTTGGGAGCAGGGGCTGGAGCTGTTGGATTAATCTGCATTATACACAAGAAAAAGAATGGTAATTCCAAGGGAGTCAGGAAGAGTGGAGATGAGTGGATATAGGGAGGGCAGCGAGACAGAGGAATAACAGATAAAAACATCTCCGGTGGTGAGGGTATCAGAAGGACTTGTTTAGTAGGGAGGTCTAATAATTATTTGTATTTCTTTGATGTTCAGTCTCTGTTTCTCTCTGACCTTCATTAAAGTCGGCTAGGTATACAAATGCTCTCTGTGTGTGTGTGTGTGTGTGTGTGTGGGTGTGTGTATGTGTGTGTTGGGAAAGTTTTCACAGTATGAAAGTTCCTCAAAAAATTAAAAATAGCACTATCTTATGATCCAGCAATTCTATTTTAGAGTAGTTATTTGAAGAAAATGAAAACACTAACTAGAAAAGATATATATGCACCATTCTGTTCATTGCAGCATTATTTAAAATAGCTACGGTATGGAAATAACCTAAGTGTTCATTGACGGATGAATGAACAAAGAAGTGGTATATACTGGGGGGGTGCCAAAAAAAGTGTACACATTTTAAGAGATGTTATCTATATATTACTTTTCGAAATTGAATTGAATTACGGGAGCAATATGTAATAGGACGTTCGCTCAAAAGATGGCGTTAACCAAATGAATGCTGGCATCATTCATTGTATTGCAATTGTTTGTTTTTAAAGATGTTTTATTTAGAATACAGTGATTTATTTTTTATTTTTTATGTTTTTTTCTTTTTTTAAGTTGGGCACAGCTCACAGTGGCCCATGTGGTGATCGAACCGGCAACCTTGGTGTTATCAGCACCATGCTCCAACCAATTGAACTAACCAGCCTCCCTGTATTGCAATTT
Organism: Rhinolophus hipposideros; assembly: GCF_964194185.1. Lineage (NCBI taxonomy): Eukaryota > Metazoa > Chordata > Mammalia > Chiroptera > Rhinolophidae > Rhinolophus > Rhinolophus hipposideros. The sequence goes on along the minus strand of NC_138062.1, from coordinate 35,413,732 downwards.
TAATAGTTTTTCCCTTTCTTAAAATGTGTATACATTGTATTTGGCATTGTGTGTGTGTGTGTGTGTGTGTGTGTGTGTATTGCCATAAAAAAGGAATGAAATATTTGCAACAACATGAATGGACTTTGGGGGCATTATACTAAGTAAAATAAGCCAGATAGAGAAAGACAAATACCTTATAATCTTTTTTTATGTGTGAAATCTAAAAACAAAGGGAAAAAAAACACACAAAATACACAAGCTCTCAGATACAGAGAACAGATAGGCGATTGCCAGAGGTGAGGGTTTGGGGGTGAGAGAAATGGGTGAATTGTTTTTGTATGTTTGTTTGTTTTTTAGTTTAAATAAATTAAAATTTATAAATAGTTAACATAAAAAATAAAAAACTTATCAGTTTTCTGGTTAGAAATATAAATTAAGGCAGCTACATAATAAATTCTTATTGATTCATGAAAATTTGATGAGAAGCAACTTCTAAAAATTATATAAACATTTTTTCCACGTCTATTTAGGATTGGCCTAAACTGATTTAAATAGGTACTGTTTATATGAATCTACAGAGAAAGGAGAATTCATAGTTTCATTTAGTGGGATCTCCTGGTGTATAGAGGTTGAAACTAAGCAACTTAATGAAATATGCACATTTGGCCAAGGCGTCAAGGTGAAATGTCCTTTCACCTCCTTTTTGTTTGTCTCTTCTAGAACCCCTGCACTTTGCTTTGTAGTTTCCTATTTGAATGTAGGCAGAAAACCATATTAAAGAGAAATATGAATTTCCAGTTGCAAGTCATGGCTACATCATACTGTGCAACCCTTGCCATGCCATCTCACCTCTTTGCACTCTCTTGACCTCCACCGTAGAATGGCAATAGTAGTAATGATATGTGCCTTTCTTGATTGAGACAAAGGCACATGGAGGCAATTTGACCTCAGATGGGCCTCAGGGGTCTTTGAATTTGCTAAAATTATACCACCTTTCCCAGCTTTCCTCATCCTGCACCTAAAACTCTCTCAAAATTGCCAACCTTACTCAGACACCTACTGGGGAAATATTTCCTGTCCTGATTACTTTGCCTTTACATGTATAGAAACAATCAGTATTTTACAAGAAATGTGTATTTCCAATGTGACTTCTTTGCCAAACTCTAGACTCATACACTCCATGTTCCTGCTGAAATCTTTGCTTGGATGTATAATTACCTCAATCTCAATATGTCCATACTTAACATCTGATTCCTCCTCCCATACAAGCCTATTCCATGAGCAGCCATTTATTTTCTCATTCGATAGTAATTCTATCTTACCAATCACTTTGTCTGAAAGCCTTGGAACACCTCTTTAAATTTCAAAATATTTCTGAAATCTTATCCTTTCTTATTACATCTAGTAGCTATCATCTTGTCAAAAAAAATTTAAATCATTTGTTTTCTGGATTATTGGTTTAGGCAATAACCATTCAAACAGGGTCTCCTGTTTCAACTTTCATCCATCTGTGACTATTCTCAACACAGATGTCAGAATGATCTTTTTAAAATGTTGTTTACATAACTCAAAACCCTGTAGGGAATCCCCACTTAACTTAGAGTAAAAGCCATTATTTGTAGCATGCTTTGCAAGGCCTTACATGATTAGAGTCTTCAATCTCTTTCCTATCTGATCAGATCTCCTTTGACTTTTCTCCTCCCTCACAATTTCCAGCTAAAGACTTTTTCTTTTCTGTAACACTCTAGGCTACTAGCCACTAGCCATTCTCTGGGACTTCACTCTAGCTGACTTCACTCTAGCTGATACTCTAGCTGACACCTCTGTCTGAACCTCTGTCCCTTTTCCCCCAATATCCCCCAATATTGCTGACATCCTCACCTCCTCCATCAAATCTTTGTTCCAATCTCACCTCTCAACGAGATGAGTCAATACTTGACCACAATATTGAAAATTGTGATCTGTCCCCCAGCTGACCCCATTCCACTACTGTAAATCCTCCTAATCCTGGCCTAACTTTTTTGCCCCAAAGCACATATCATCTTCTCAAGTTCCATATCGTTTACTTATTATGTACCAATTATTTGTACCAATTATTTATTATGTACCAATTATTATGTACCAAATATTTACTTATTATGTACCAATTATTATGTACCAATTTTTAAAAATTTCTCTGTCTACCAGAAAGCTACCGGAGGGAGTAATTTTTATTTACTGATGTATCCCAAGTGCCTAGTATGGTATGTTACTCTTAGCAGCCATTCAATAAATATTGGATGAATGAGTGGAAATGTATTAGCCTTTTTGAGGTATTTGCATGTTAATACAGGCATTAGTCTCTAATAACAAAATTACATGAAGTGTGTCAGATTCCTGGGTGATATCCTGAGGCTTTCCCACCACTCCTCATATTATATATTGCAGTTCGCAAGTCTGAAACTTGTCCATTTGGCATTTCTGAAACTTCAGAATTAAAATCTGAGTCAATATATACCTCTTGTTATGTGTAAAACTGTTAATATGGAGAGATAAGACATATATTATAAATACGTATATACACACACACATACACACCCATGCAGGCATGTTTTCAGAAATTATTGGGGATATGTGATTGGGGTTAGTAAAAGCTCCCACAAGACATTGTAGCTTAGCAGTTAAGATGACAGGTTCTGGAGTCTCAGTTTAACCTTGGTTACTCTGTTTCCTGCCATGTGACCTTGGGCAAGCTATTGGACCTCTGTTTACCTCTGTAAAAACAGCACGTTCCTGCAGTTGGGTACTGCGGTTAGCTTATGATAGCTACGGGGAAAAGAAACATAATGGGTTTTATACTTCTTAGGATCTGCAAAAATAATATACCCACATTTGTGTGTAGATGTTTATGTTTTTGGAGTATTAGTTCTCGTGTGAGCCAGTAAATTATATAGTAGACAAGTCTTTAATGATAATGTTGTGAAGAGACGATGGCAGGAGTACATATCTCATGGGGTTGTTGTAAAAATCCAGTAATCTTTGTACAGTGCAGTGGGCCCTCCATACCTGCCGGTTCCACATCTGTGGATTCAACCAACTGTGGGTCAAAAATATTTGAGAATATGTTGCATGGCTGCTGATGTGTACTTGTAGTTAGGCCTTCGATGGTTGTGTCTGTACTGAACAAGTACAGGCATTTCTTCCTGTCATTAGTCCTTAAGGAATGGGGTATAACAAGAACGTTTACATTGTAGTAGATATTATAAGTGATCTAGAGATGATTTAAAGTATAAGAGTGGATGTGCATATGTTATATGCAAATACTATGCCAGCTTCTATGAGAGTCTTGAGTACCTTCACATGGACTCCTGGAACCTGCACGGGGCGCTTCCTGGTCGAAGATACCAAAGGATGATCATACTCAGATCAGTGTATGGTATGTAGTAAGTGCTCAGTGTCTACAGGCCAAAGAAAAGAAAAGATAAGAAAAGAAAATAGAAGTCACAAATATTAAGTTCTTTAATCAAGCATAACACTTTATTGAAATATATGTCAATTATTTTTGTTCTTGTACTAACCTTTATTGCAATATATGTGTCACTTTATTCTTCGTAGATTTAAATCCATAATATTCTCTACACAAAGAAAGAACAAAATGAAGCTATATTATAGCTATTGGAGGTTTATGTTGATCCTTTCACTGACGTGTGTGTGCCTGTGTGTGTGTGCGTGTATTTTTTTTATAACAGAGAAAACTGTTGTTGAAAAGTCACACAGAAGTGCTTGATGAAGGTAGACAGGAAATATCAAGGCAACAAGTTATATCCTTTTCAGGGTTACGCAGTTCTTGTGAACTGCAGCCCTTCAGCACCACAGGATATCCAATTAACCTGTTTTATGAAAAGTTCCCATTGTTGAAGGGCATGAAGTATATTTCACACTTAAAAGGGTATTTGTCGTCTTTTCTTCAACCTCACACTTCCTTTCATGTTGCCAAGGGTTTTCAACTTCTCTGTACATCCTCTCCTGAAACAGCAAAATAAATGAAAAAAAAAAGCCATAAATGAAGAAAAGAAACCCAGACACAACATTTATGGTTGAAGAATAAATTGTGCAAAGAAATTAAAGAATTCAAACGAGATCTTAAATTACTTCCTCAAAGCATTGAAATTTTTTTTTGAAGTCGTCCTATGCCTTAAAGTATCACAGAATTTTACTACATTGGGAAGTGGGTGAAGAGAAAGGAGGCGGAGAATGTGATGTTTTAAATCCTTTTACTGTAGCGAACTTTATTGTGGCAAATGATGATAGTTTTGACTTGGAGGGGCTTACCCAGGGCTTCTGACTTGTGGTCAGATTCTGCTTCTTGGTCTCAATGGTCATTACTTTGTCCATTTTTGTGATCACTTTGTGTAATTAATCAAGTTCTACATAAATAATGTGTACCTTTTAAATATATGATATGCTTCAATTAAGAATTTATATAAACTTATTATGCAATATGTGACAACATGGATGAACCTTGAAGATTGTATGCTAAATGAAATCATCCAATCACAGAAATATAAATATGTACTTCGTGATTCTACATATACAAGGTATCTAAAGTAGTCAAATTCATAGAATCGAAGAGTGGAAAGGTGGTTACCAAGTACTGGGGAGGGGAGTAGAATGGCAAGTTACTAATCAATGGGCATAAAATTTCAGTCAAACAAGATGAATAAACTTTTGCGATCTGCTTACAACATTATACCTATAGTCAACAATAATATATTATACACTTAAACATTTGTTAGGAGAGTAGGTCTCATAGTAAGTGTCCTCTCCACAATACAAGTACAATAAAATGAACACCAAATGTATTAAAGTGAGAGAAGGATTGCATTTTATCCTGTGTGTTCCTGCAGTTGGGTATTGTAGTTAGTTTATGATAGCTATGGGGAAAAAAAACATAATGGGCTGTCTGTGTTTCCCCTGGTAATATAAAATACTCAAATTTTTGTGTGAAATACATGTTCTTGTAGGAATCAATGAATGGTGTAGCGGGAGAGTCTTTAATGACTATGTTTTAAAGACGCATTGTTCAAGTTTACATTTCCCTTATTTGACGCTCTATAAAAGTAAGGGCATACCATTAAATCTTAACTCATTTGACATTATGCTGCAAGAAAATAAGATAGTAAAGTCTAGGTATGTTCCTTTCTGTTGATTTAGCAATAGAAAGCATAGACATTGTGATATCCAGGAGAATAAGTAGTAAACATATTCATTATTACCGGGTTTTTCAAAATGCCACTTATCTTAGTAGCTTTTTATTTCTCACTGTTGTCGATGTTATGGTTCATTTCTCTGATTGTAAAGGCCTCTGCTGTAATGAAGAGGGGCCGATAAATTCCCATGTTTTAAGCTCCTGGTAGATAATATGCATATGTAGATCATTGTTTGATTTGGGAAATGTCAGAACCGTACAGAAGCTGACTTGCTGAAGCTGAAAGTCAAGCCCCTGCCTCAGAGAGGTGGACAGTAAAAGAGCTTTGCCCTACCTGGAGAGCCCTTTCCCAAGTTTTAGTCTCTCTTACTTCTTCCTCAAAACTGTTCATCAGTAAGTATTAACCTGCTCCAGGAAGTGTCTAGACTGCTTGATTCTGAGACTCTTGTTCTAAATTTCCATGATGCCTGGTCACATCTCTTGCAAAACACTTTATAAATGAAAAGATTACAGACATTGGTTTTGCTTGTTCTCAGTGCATAGTCAGTTGATGTTTGTTGAGTGAAAGAACCATCAGTGGGGGTGATGAACTCTCAGATGGAAAACTGTGTAACTGCTTGTTGATAATCAGATGTCCAGTTGTAGTAGACATACTCAAAATATATTATTTTAATTATTTAAGGGCACTGAGAAAAGGAAAAAAATAGGAAGGAAAGAAAGAATGGCAAGGGAATGAAAGGAAAGGAGAAGAAAGGAAAGGAAAAGAAAAGAAAGGAAAAGGAGGAAACGGGCACCTTAAGCTTAGCAGTGTTGACAGATTTCTAAAAGCAGGCTCATAGAGTAGATTCCTGTCTGCCAGACAAAATAAGTAGTTTACTATTGACCAATGGGCAATTTTATTCTGAAACAAAAATATTTTTTTAATTAAATTGAGAATAAGCTGAAAAAATAGCTGCTTATATTGTAGCAGTGAAAAGGTGAAGAAATGTATGCTAACGTATAAATCCTATGTCTTTTAAACTACTCATTTGAAATTTTAATCCCTGAATTGAGCAAGATATCACTGGTTATGCGTTTCCCTCCTGACTCTGAAGCTATTTCTGTAAATTTATAAGCAAGGATTCAAAGCTTTTAATTTAATTGGTAGTTGTGTAAGAAAGCGTTTAGTTCTTAGAAATAGATTAAACACAATTTTAACCAACCCACCCAAACAAATAAACAAACAAAAAAAGGAATTATAGAGAATGACCGGAGAGAGACTGACAAAATGGAGAGGCATCTGTAATCCATGTTGTGTAGGAAACTGGGCTGGAAAAAGAGGACCGAAGTGGAATATGGCAGATGACATGTTTACCCCAGAAGTCAATGCAGTCTGGCTTTGCTTCAATATAGGTAACTTTCAAACCATCAGAGCCCTGCCGCAGCAGACAGCAGAACTTCCCGAAGGAGAGGGCACACTCATGACTGGAAATGTTCAGACAGGTCCTAGATGATCAGCTTTCAGGGAACCGGATGGGCTAGGCTCAGATAAGTCATCGGAGAAACTTCTTCTAATTTTCAGATTCTATAACGTGTGCTTAACTACAAAGATGTGGGGAAACACTTCCCTATTTATTTGTCCTTTCCTTTTTCCATAACAGACCAAATAGAATAGATGACAAGATATCTTGGAAAGAAGAACAGAGTGTAATTGGAAACATTTCATAATAGATACAGTCTGTAATGTTTCAAACAATAAATGCTAGCCTTAAATGCCTTCAGTTTGAGAAAGGAAAATATCTGGGTTTATTTAAAATATCTGGGTTCATAAAAATAAACTATTGTGTTTGTTATCTTGCTAATTTTCTGTTTTTTTTTTCCTTTTATCGTAATGGTTATTCTAAGTCCTAATAGTTTATATATGATATATGACATAATATGACATAATGTAATATAATGTAACGTAACATAACATGATGTAATATAATACACACACATATGTGTGTGTGTATGTATACTCGCATATGTGTGTGTACTTAAAAATATTTGTTCTGAAAGGAAAGATGAGTTTAAATGATGCAGACCTTATTAGTTCTGTAGAACAGATTTATAGCACTATTTTCAATTTTTTATGTTTAAGAGGGTACTAATTGTACACGCTCTTGAAAAGAGAAAAGTATAATAAGCTCTAAAAACTGATCTAACCCACTATGTCCAGAGCCAGAAGGAGATAGGTCCCAGGATATTGGCCTACACTTAGTTAGGGCTGTTCCTGAAGTCATACATACAGGGATATTTAACATACATCATCAATTAATTCAACTGATGTTTGAATGACTTGAAGGGATCAAGGATGGATGAGTAAACTGTTATTTTTCCACAAGGAGCCAGTCTAGTGGTAAATGAATCCATATTTACAGTGCAGAAAGAGAGATACTATAATAGAAGCATGTCGCATTGCTGGAGGATCGGAGAGGAGGAGCATTTATTCAGAAAGGGAGGTCAGGCGAGGATCTGTGAAAAAATGTGAGATTTGAGCTCCAGTTTTGGAAGAACACGTTCATGTTGCCTAGATGAAGAGGAATGAAAGCATTCCAGGAGTAGAATGGCCCAGTTATCAAACAACCTGACCCTTCCAGAAAATTGCTGCCCAAGCAAATACTGGGATGGTAATAAAATGGAGAATGAAGCAGATGACTGGACAGCTGAGTGTTCAATAAAATGATTTGCCTCGCTGCAACGGCAGGGCACAAAACAAGAGTTGAAATAGGGTGATCAGAGGTAGGCTTGATGTATGAGTGAGTTGAAGGCAGAACTGAGAAGTCATCTTCTGAATATTACCTTTTTATATAGCTTTCTCTGCTGTGTGTCTTGGTGGCTTTATGGGCCACAGTGTGTCGTTAGAGTAACATTAGACACTCAGGTGGCAGTCTCTAGTAGCCCTGCTTGTGTCCTGCTGGAAGGAAAACAAAAAAACCAAACAGATAAAGGCTTGTTTGCTTTTTGCATGAGTTTTATAAAACTATAGTAATTGCTAGGGAAATGGAACTTCTTAGTCATATTTTTCTGCCTTTAGGGAGGATGTTACTTTAGCAGAGATGAGAGAAATGACATTCACTTTTATGTTGTTTTTCATTATTTAATTGTTATGTGTAATGCTCATAAAATAAAAAAGTGACTTAAAAAAAAAAGCCTTAATTTCCATGAAGAGGTGATCTTAGCTGTGACTCCTCAGAGATGGCCAGGCGCTGGGGAAGACTGAGAGTGGATGGCAGCTTTCTGCTCTTGGTTGTCTTATTGCCCTATTGCTCTTTATTCCTTGACTTGCAGATCGACTCCAGAGCAAATCAGCTCTGCACATCTAATTGTGATTGGTGACTCAGAGGGCCAACTTTTCCCCTCACTTTGACTATATTTAGATAGGTTTCTTCCTGACTCTAGGCCCCTGATTTCTCTTTGCTTAGAGCATTTCTCTTAGAAAACACTTGCCATTGTAAATTCTTTCTTTGACCCTTTGAGATGTAAATATTTTTAAACTCCTCTGGCCACTTTTACAATGCAGGAATATCGTTCTTAAGCGCCTAGGGACCATTCTTTTATAATGTAATTATCACAGAAGATGGAGCTCCTAGCCCCCTTCTCCTAAACTCTCTGGGAGTTTAGGAGCCTGACTTGTATAAATGCCAATTAGCAAACACCGATGCCTAAGCACACTGACCACCCCTACCCACGCCTATGGCCTCCAGCATGTTTCCACTGGCTCTGCCCAGGCTTCCCTGGGACAATTTGTTTCTGTGGGGCTGAATTCAGTCTCTCTTCCCCTATTGCAATAGTCTGGAATAAAGTCTACCTTACTTGTTTAACTTGTCCATTGAACTTCAACATACTGTGAGCTTTGAGTCACACAAAAAGGTGGCCACGTAGAACTATAACCAACAGCAGATCCAGTATAAGGTGAAATAAGTCACAGTGCTATGCACTCATGTTAGTAATTGGAGATTTTGAAAACTTAGGCAGAAAGCATATTCTGTTTCCTTGAGTTCTATGTGCGTAGAGTGAATCTTTGAGGAATGTTCCATTGGGCCGAAGTCTAGGCCAATAGATGTTTAAAACTGTGTGAAAATGAAAATCATTGGGGGCAGAATAATTAGTTTTGCAAGCTGACAGTGAATATGGAATCTTGAGATGAGGATGGAGCATGGAGGTAATTATCCCCCTGCACATTGAAGGAGATAAATTATTTTTTCCAGAGGGAAGATTGAAAATTAGGCTATATATACAACACATCTCTTTTTGTGGTTTTGAGTTTTCTTTGGACTTCTTTTTCCAGCCTTCCAACTATGAAGATAATTGGAAAGGGTATATCCATGAATCTTATATGCTAGCTTTTCTTACAAAAACAAAGTGGGTCAAAAATGCAAATATAACATTCTGCTTTAATGCAAAGATGGAAAATAACATAAGCAATTATCTGACAAATGGCAGCTGTTTAAACTGCAGGATACTAAACTGGTATCTTAGCAGGGAGGGTCATTATCTATAGTCCATTAAAAGTTTGTTTCTTTATTATTTCACTTTTATTTGCTTAACTTTTAAAAAGGGAAAGATAAATTCCCCAATGGAAGACTTTATTACTTTTACTACATGAATGTTTCTCGTTACTAAAAAGGTCTCGTATTATATGATTAAAGTTCTGAAAAGATTAGCCCTGACTTTTTTATTATTTGCATTTAGAGATAAGAGAACTATCTGAATGTGTGTGTGTAGGTATAATGGTGAAACTAATAAAACTTTTATGTTGACATTATCCGTGTTAAAATTTATCTTCATAACTCACACAAATTATTCATTCATGAAAAAAGGTTATGTTCTTGCTCAGCTTTGGATTAGTTAACATTTCGGGACAGAACACCCTTTAGTACAGGGATTCTGTTTGTCCACATGGAAGAAGGTAGGTAAATAGGGCTAATTGAAGTGAAATGGTTACCTTCTATTACTCCTATTTACTTCTTTTTCTTTTTTTCACCTCTAAGTACCACCTCCCTATTTCATTTTAGGTGTTCGGTATCCTGCTAATTGTAATCCAATCTTTCCAGGAGAGAAAATGGTAATTATTTGTGAGTTCACGAATACCAATGGATGCACTTAGCTCATTATTTTGCTTGACATGACAACTACAAATCAGAACAAAATATGTACACTTAGGATCTTGACTTCATGAAGACATTTTGCAAGTTATCCCTGATATATTTGTGGATGAACTATAAAATATAAGCTAGATGCCAGTCCCCCTAGATTGATTAATAGTCAAATGTCTGGATCTATATTATGCTTATTAATGAACTATTGTCAACAAGAATAAAAAAAAATTCTGTGTATTTAAGGTGTGGCTGTGTCCTCATTCCTTTATGACACTTTTAAAATTTATATATATATATAATGGCATATATATATATATACATATATATATATATGTATATATATATATATATATACATATATATATATATGTATATATATATATATATATGCCATTGTTTACAATAGGGTCACTTTCCTTCCAGGTTGCACATATTTTTTTAAAATGAGTGTGTGTGTGTGTATGTATGTACATACACATACACACACACACACACACACACACACACACTCATTTTAAAAAAATATGTGCAACCTGGAAGGAAAGTGACCCTATTGTAAACAATGGCATTAGGAGCTGTTTAAAAGTTATAAGACTTCAATATTGTGTTTAATAAGAATAATTTTGTTGAGGATGAAAGTAATATCCTCCACTTGCAGCCTCAAACCCTATGAAGGTGGGGACATACATGGCATAGAACTTGACATTGCAAGGAACTGAGATTTTAGCTGGGAATATATTTGATATGAATCATCTATCTGGTGTGGTTGTCATAGAGGCTACTACAACTTTGTTAAATTAATAGAAATGTAGCTCAGAGAATGAAGGAGGCATTGTCCTTCTCTTTTCTGAGTGGCAGACCACAATTTCCTGGCGGCTTTTAACAGAGGGGCCACATGTAGGAGGAACATGCATGAGTTGAAGACATTTAAAGAGAGTAACTGGGGACATGGTACCAAGCGATAGAAGAACTTTAGGGGGCATTGGAGACATATAATTTGATGAAATGAAATGTGTCTGTGTGTGTCTATCTGTGTTGTGTGGTTAGGGAGATGAATATAAAATGGGTATATTGGAAGAGCTGCATATTCCATTTAGATCCAACAAGTAGAAGTGAGATCAGAGTATTCTCAATGGGGAATTCTTTTGTTTAATAAGTGAGAAGTTTCTGAGGAGCCACTGTAGGATCAAATTCAGTTCCTCATGCTGGATATATCTACACATCTCCTCATGATACCTATTTTGCATTTCCAGCTAGAGTTGATACTCTTTCAGTAAGAATTCAATGTATTTTTCACTCTACACCTCTCAGATGCTTCTCTGTGCCTCTATAAGAAAGAAAGGTGATGGCAACAGCGTGTTTTAAGAATGGTCTTCTGTTAAGAGAGGTGTTGACTGTGTCTTATGGAAAATTTGCTCAAATTGTCTTGCAATATTTATTGTTAGTGTTTAATTACAGGTTTCATTTGTCTTTTTGTTTAATAGCCTCATTTAACCACTGTGATTATAGTTGTTATTGATATCACATGACTAGCCAGATGATTCCAAACATGTGTATAGAAAGTAAAACTTTAAGCGAGTCACAAAAAGATTTGTATGATGGTTCTTTCATGTTTTTGTCTTGACTTGCAAGCTTGCAACTCCTGAAGTTGTTCACTTTTATAATTTCATCTAAAATTAGGATAATTTTTGACTGGATAATTGTCATGGCTCAATTATGGTGTTGAAATGTCAGGATCACAACTTCAACTGTGATCTCAAGAAGAGCCCGCATTCCTACTCAGATTTTTGCCATGAAATAGGAGTAATTAAAATAATCAATTATTAATTGATACCAACATAAAGTTTAACAATTTTGATATACAATAAATTGCAAGATTTAAAGAAATATGAACACTATTGTGTTTCCCTGAAAATAAGATCTAAAGCTATCAGCTCTAATGTGTTTTTTTGAGCAACAATTAATATAAGACCCAGTCTTTTGGCAGCTCAGCTCCAGGTCCAGTTGCTGTTGCTCGTTGTACGGGACTCGAGGAGTTGAACTGGCAACCTTGTGGTTGAGAGCCCACTGGCCCATGTGGGAATTGAACCGACAGCCTTCGGAGTTAGGAGCACAGAGCTCCAACTGCCTGAGCCACCAGGCTGGCCCAAGACCCAGTCTTTTATATTATATGAGACCCGGTCTGGTCTTATAGTAAAATAAGACCAGGTCTTATATTAATTTTTGCTCCAAAACCGGCTATGTCTTATTTTCGCGGAAACACGGTAGTTGAAAATTAGTGAGAAATCATCAAAATCTGCCTTTTATATTGCTCTCATTTGTCTCATGCTACTTCTCTCCAGACTTGAATAAAACAAACTCATTATGAAACTTTCTTGATTTTTAGATCCTAACTTTCCAGGGCCCAATAGCTAGCATATATGGTTTCATATATAGCCACGAATGGCTTATTGACTCTTCTAGGCTGTAAAGTGGCACAGGCAGGGACTTCTTGGGTGTTTTAGTAGTCCTGATCAGCTGTTGGAAGTTCTCTGCTATCTTCCTGAGAACTCTGATTCATCCTCTTTTCTCTTTGATACAATAGGAAGAGGAAGATACAGTTGAATAGATTGTTCTGTGTGAATTCTCTTATGATACTTTTATCACCACAATTACCAGCTTCCCTATGGTTTGATTTTAATGCTCTTTTACCTTAGTTCGTATATTATTGCTAATTTAAAAATAAAGATGTGACTTACTCATTAAACACTGTTCTGCTGGTTCCCTTAGCAGTGGTCCTAAATGGTTTCTAGATCGTTTACAAACCTGTATCTGTCTGCTTCAACCTGCTTTCAGTTATAGTCCAATCTTATTACTATGTAAATTTTAAAGCGTGTTTAAACCTTATTCGTGGATTAAAAACAGGGATGTAAAATCTTAAAAATAGAAATCTGCAGCTTTGCAGTCATGTAGACTCACTACCCGAATGACTTACTGATTATTTCACTTTTTAAATAAATTTTACTAAAATTAGTCTGGATATTTTGGCTTGATTTGTGAGGTGTATAACTGAGTGTTAGTTTCTTAGGGAGCTCATTCCCCATGGAGTTCATAATCAAGTTAAGAGAGGCAGGTGATCATTTAATTCACTTTAAGATATTCATAAAATAGAATTGATATCTTATAACTTCACCTTTATTAGACTGACTTACTGGAATTTTTAAGTTCTCCGTTCCTTTGGAAGCATATACTAATTTATTACCAAGATGTGCTATGCTCACAGCTAGTAATTTATTCTTTACCAAGCCTGAATGCCTTTCCTATACCAATTGAGTCATTTTCTCGACAAGAATGCGTTGTTGATTCTCAAATGTATTCATAACACTTGTATGTATTTTTATAATTATATGTTATAAGTAAATACAATAGAAACTAATGACATTGGATATAAAAAAAAAGAAGGTGTCGTTTCTATGAAGACTAAGTTGAATCTTTTGGAAAGATTATAAGGTAAATACAAAAATAATGTTGTTGAATTATGTATTGGCAAGACAACTATGAAAGATTGGGGAAGATCTTAAATTTCTAAAAGGTTTTGCATTCAAATTGATTATTATAGGATTTCACTGTACTTCAGTGAAATGCACATACTGTCACTCATGGGTTATTGCAAGAAAGATATTTTAGGATTTCAATCAGCAGATTCATACTCAAAAACCTTGGTTCTATATCAGTATTTTGGCAAATGTATATATATATATATATATATATATATATATATATATATACATATATATATATATTTGTAGATAAAATTTAAAAAAAACAAAAAAGAGAACATGCCAGTTTTTTATTCTTTTTTTAAAACTAACTTTTAAAATTAATCTAGTAACTATTAGCTTAACCATGTATGAGGTCTGACAATTAAGTTCGCAAACTCATCTTAGAAAAAGTGCTACATACTTCATTGCTGAATATTATACTACTGTAGTCACCTTTGAAGTAGTCCCCTTGGGAAGCTATGCACCAATACCAGTGCCTAGTCCACACTTCAAAACAATTTTGGAACTCTTTTTCTGGAATGGCCTTCAGAGCTGTCATCGTATTATCCTTGAGGTCCTGAAAGTCGTCAAAATGTCTTCCTTTCAATATTTCCTTTATCTTCAGGTAAAGAAAGAAGTCATTGGGGGCCAGATCAGGTGAGTAGGGAGTGTGTTCCAATGCAGTTATTTGTTCACTGGCTAAAAAAGTCCCTCACAGACAGTGCTGTGTGAGCTGGTGCATTGTCGTGATGCAAAAGCCATGAATTGTTGGCGAAAAGTTCAAGTTGTTTAACTTTTTCATTCAGATTTTTCAGCACTTCCAAAGAGTAAACTTGGTTAACTATTTGTTTAGTTGGTACAAATTCCTAATGAATAATCCCTCTGATATCAAACAAGGTTAGCAACATCATTTTAAGTCTTGATTTGGTGTGACAGAACTGTTTTGGTCGTGGAGAATTGGCTGACTTCTGTTGTACACTTTGACGTTTTGTTTCAGGGTCGTGTTGGTACACTCATATTTCATCACCAGTAATAACATGGTCCGAAACATCGCCTTGCCTCTCCAAAAGGTCTTGGCAAACTTCGACTCTTCTTTGCTTTTGTTCAGCTCCTTTGGGACTATTTTCGCACACAACATTCTCATGCCAAGATTTTCAGTGAAGATTTTCCTGTTTCTCTATCGATGTTTTACTTGATCTGCTATGCTTACAGCCAGCTGATGATTTTGACACACAATTGAATGAATTTTTGCAATGTTTTCGTCAGTTCAGCTCGTCAATGGCCGCCCTGACCTCTCTTCATCAGTGATGTATTCTCTCCCCTCAGAAAAACGTTTAATCCATTTGTACACTGCTGTTTTCTTCATGGCATTATCCCCATAAACTTGGACTAACATATCCCTGATTTCACTTCCACTCTTGGCAAGTTTAACAAGAAATTTAATGTTTGTTCATCGCTCTAATTCAAGCTCAGACATTCTTGTGACACACACAAAAACACACAACAACAATAATGAACACCACTCAGCAAGTCATCGCCACATGTGGACACAAACACAACTTTGAGACATTGATACACCAAGGTTATGAAACCTTACCGAGCTGTTTGCACAGTGCTGCCAATGTAAGCACACCGTAGCAACTTCTCGAACCTTGTATGTCAGACCTTGTACGTTAAGAGGACTTTGTTTTGATTCACTTCCATTCCTCTGACTCCTTTTATAGTTGAAAATAGTACAAAAAATGGGAAATCCCTAGGAAAGTTTTTTTGACACCAAGGACCTTTCTATGTGTTCTATTCTACAGAAAGGATTTTTTATACAACTGTCTTGTTTCTGCAGAGGCAAAATTCTTCTTGTAATTTTCTTTGAGTAGATGGATATAGTTTGTTTTCATACCTTCCCTGTCAGTAGCTGTTCCAGTATCACAGTGTGAGTCAAATGTATTATCTGTAACTTTATTTTTCTCTTAGGAACTGCTAGGTGAAAGTGACAATTGTACATCTTTGACAGCTGCTAAATCTCTATGCTGTTTTTTTCCTGACAAGGGGCAAATGGAATTTGTTTTTCTCTTAATTTGACAGTCTCTCCTTGTCAAAGTATTCCTTCTTAGATAATTCAATAATTATATGACAATTACAATTTTTTTTTTCCTGAGGAAGTTCCAAAGTTTTTTTAGACTCCAAAGTCATGTCACTCTTCACAGTCACATAAAGGTATGTGAGGTGGCTGAGAGAATAAGGACTCGATGAGATACATCTCCTTAACACTGTGCACTATATCCAATCCAGAGAAGCGGTCACACCAAAGACCGACACGACCGCTGTCATGAATATTTGTAGCACTGTTGACATTTTAGACTGGATGCTTTTGTTTTGGAGAGCTGTTATGGGCACGGCAGGGTGTCCAGTGGTATGCCTGGCCTCTAGCCAGGACTAGATTCATCCATTTGTGACAATCAAAAAGTTTCTGGACATTGCCAAATAGTCCCAGGGGTGGGGGTGGGGCAAAAAATGCCCCTGGCTGAGAACCACCACTCTAAGTCACTGTAGGAAATCCTGGTCTTGTGCAAGGCTGGGGAGAGAGGCTCCCAGCTTCAGGAATTACAGCCCATATGACTTTAGTAGGCTGGTCTGAGATAAGGTGGCTTCCAAAGTGTCTTTTCAGCTGGTCTTGGGATATCTTTTGTGCTAACAGATTTTTCCTGTGGTTTTCTGTGGAGAGAAACAGGATTTTCTCACAACAGAAAATAAAGTAACAAAGGCTACCTGTTTTGAGAGTTACTCCTCATTTAATGGTCAATTAAAGAGAGAGTATCTTAAGGGTATGTATAAGTTGAGTGAGAAAGGCGTGGATTATGGAGCTGGACTGCCTAGGTTGGAAGCCCAGCTCTCTAATGCCAGGCTGGGTGATCTTGGCAAATTACTCAGCTCTCTCACACCTTAATTTTCTAACACTAGCACAGACATAATGATAGAGTCTGTTTAAGAAATTGCAAGATTTAAATGAGATAATATGTATAAGTGCTTAGAACAATACTTAGTACAGAACAATCTTGAATAAATGTCAAAGAGACAAAAATAAGGTATTTTAGCAGGAAAAAAATGGATGCATACGTTGGTTAGGAGTTTTGTAGTCTGTAACCTTATTAATATACTTAAGTTATGTCTGTTTCACAAGTTCTTTACCAGTTATTGATTTAACATTACCGTGATAACAAAGAACATTACAAATGAAGTGATATACTTTAAGTGAAACCATGACTCTTAAAACATAAAAAAAGGTAATTACTTCTAGTTTCCTAACATAAAAAAATTGGCCTATAAATAGATGTTAGTCCTATCCTCAGATGTTAGTGGAGAGGAATTTGATTGAAACATTTCATTTGCCACAGCCATCAACCCTACACCCAGTCTTAGTCTAATCCCAGATAGGACAAATATTTACTAGGCCCCATCCATTTAGTCGATTAGAAGTATCTGGCCAGAATATGTAAGCCAAAAGAGCCTGAGCATACCTGTCGGATAGGTAGTGGAGGTCTGTCCCAGGAATGGTATTCCATAGAGCTTTAACTAACAGTCACTCAAATCCAGAGTCTGCTTAACTTGTTTTTATACGGTGCTAGAAACACAGAGAGAAATTTAGCCATGCCCTGAAGTGCTGTCTAACTGTAGCAATATATTTTTGTGCTTTAGATGAAAGAAAGAAAAAAGGTAGGCAGAAGGTTTTTATTATTATCTACTATTGTGAGGACAGGTACTTGGGATTCATAGAAATGGCACATGAACCCAGATTCCTGTTTTAAGCATGCGTTCTCACTGGGTTCCATTCCTTGTCTTAAAGAAGTTACCAAAAAAGCCCGTGTTAAACCGGATATGGGGCACACATGATGGGAATATTACTATTATTATTATTTTATTGTAACAGTAAATGACTTCATTTTAAGATACTGGTCGTAGGATGTGATTTTAAAGCATTAAGCAAAGATAAATTGTCTAAAATGTTTCAGGCCCTAGGGAGTAGGAATTGAAGGAAGTCCGCGAGGGGGGTGTACAGGACCAAGGTCAGGTGGAAAACAAAGGCACTATAGTCTCTGCAAGGACCTTCTTCGGTCCCTTCTTGTATGATGTGTAGCCCACAGGGTTGGAGCTCACTTGAGACCCTTTCTTATGGGCTCTGTTCTTGTCTGCTCTAGAGATATAGGGTGGGTGGCCTCCTGGTTGAGTTGCTCCTCTAAAACGATGTCAAGAGGAATTATAATATTTATAAAGACATTTATAAAGAGTTAAATTCATACAAAAAGAAAAATATTGTAGATAGTCTCGTTTACTAAACACTTAGCTACCTACACAATTGCTACGAATTGTACTTTACAAATTTAATTGGGTAAAAAAACAAAACAAAACATACCTTCCTGCCACCTTCAAATTAGTGAGGAATTTGATGTTAACCATTTTTAGTGCATGTTCTCTGTCTTACACCGTTGTGATGTATCCAGGATGTTATGGGTTTATTAGAAAATGGGAGAAGCCCTCTAATTGTCACTCTATTATGGCTGTCCACCAAAATTCTTAAGGTGGACAGTTTCACTGTAGCCGTGCTGGGAGGGCTCAGGGGTCCCACTGAGCCTAGGGACCCTCAGAAGTTCAGCATCAGAATCTGGTATTATTTACTCGTCTGTGTTCTGTATTTTCTATTAGATAATTTATGCTGACAAAAGAGTATTTTTATTCTCCCTGTATGCAATACCTTGCTGTTAATTATTATAAAGCCTTTCTTATCCACAATTTATAGCTTTAACTATCTATGTTCCTCATTTGTTACCAAAGGTTTATTCTCCTTCTGTGCAGGCTCTGAAAATTCCATCCCTACTGCCAGTTACCATGTATGGCTCTGCTTTCTCTTAAAAATCTTTGCTTAGCTTTGTGTCTTCTCTTCTTTGTTCTGGCAGTAGGAGGTTGTTATAGATAGTCTTGGCTTTTTGGCAGGAAGAGAGCAGTTTCCAGACTAAGTAATACCCAAAAAAATCTACCCACTGTGCAAAAGTCATTTCTTTCCGATGCCTCCGGTGTTAGGCCATTCAGAACCTTCGTGGCTACATTGGCCCAGGGTTTAATTGCTCCGTGCGATCTCTGGATGATATGCAAGTGAATGGAATAAAGCTGAAGGAAGAAAACCCAGGTTTTGATCTCCCGTTTCATAAGGAGACATGAGCAATAGATGTCCACATTTTTCTAATTTGTCTTTTTGGAGTATTTTATTCTTTCTCCACTGAATTTTTTTTTCCAACTTTTAAATCTCTCATACGTTTTCTCAAGAGGACAGCCTTGTCTATGTCCTTCACTTAAAAGAGTATGAAAAAGTTGTGTTTGTTTTATCTCTTGTGTGACTACATTGCAATAGAAGTTGAAACAGACTCCTGTTTAAATCTTAATTCACACCCCTTGCAGTGGAATGGGAGAACTCACTGAGATAAAGTTTAAGTGAATAATGAGGGATGATGGATTTAACAAGCATTACACCAACAATAGCTGCAGCAAAGGTTGGACATTTAGTTTGCAGTGTGCTCATCTATGTATTAGGATAATTCTATTTAAACCCATTTATTTATTTTCATTATGCTGTTAATCATCAGTAATTAAAGGAGCCACTTTCTACTATGTTATCATGCCTATTATCATAACTAATCCCTGACATCACTTGATATCATAGATTACTGAAACACATCTATTTGGGTTTGCCTGTTTGTTTATTTGTTTATTTATTTATTTGCTTTTGTATTGATGTATGATTGACATAAAATATCCTATTAGTTTCAGGTGCACATGATAGTGATTCGATATTTATACATAATCCATTGCAAAATGATCTTCACAAAATAAGTCTAGTTACTACCTGTTACCATATAATGATAACATTATTATTGGCTCTGTTCCTTATTCTGTATATTGTATTTCCATGACTTATTTGTTTTACAACTGGATATTTGTACCTCTTAGTTTCCTTCACCTATTTCACCCACTCTCAACCACTCCCCTCTGTAGTAACCCTCTCTCGTTACTGTGTCTATGAGTTTGTTTTTTGTTTTGTGTTTTATTTTACACAGACAAGGGAAATCATACAGTATTTGTCTTTGTCTGACTTATTTCACTTAGCATAATACCCTCTAGGTCCATCCATGTTGTCACAAATGACAAGATCTCATTCTTTTTTATGGCTGAGTAACATTCCGGTGTATATATACATTGTATATAACACATCTTCACTCATTCATTCTATCAATAGGCACTTAAGTTGCTTCTAGATCTTGGCTATTGTAAATTATGCTGCAGTGAACATAGAGGTCCATGTATCTTTTTGAATTAGTGTTTTCATTTCTTCGAGTAAATATACAGAAGTAGAATTGCTGTATCATACTCTTTTTCTGCATCTATTGAGATGATCACATGAATTTCATCTTTCATTCTATTAGTGTGTTGTACCACAATTATTGATTTGAGTATGCTGTACCTTCCTGGCATTCAAGGAATCAATGTCACTTGTTCATGGTGCATAATGTTTTTGACTTTTTGAGGAAACTACATACTGTTTTCCACAGTGACTGAACCATTTTATATTCTGACCAATAGTTTATTCCACATCCTCGCCAACACCTGTATTTTTGTTAATTTTTGATAATAACTGTTCTGACATATGTGAGATGATATCTCATTGTGGTTTGGATTTGCATTTTTCTGGTGCTCGTTTGCTGATTCCTGATGTTGAGTATCTTTTCATGTTCCTGTTGGTATGTCTTATTTGGAAAAAAAAAATGTCTATTCAATTCCTATGCCCATGTTTTCACTGAGTTGTTTGTTTTTCTGATAGTAAGTTGAGCAAATTCTTTGGGGGTTGGATATCAACCCCTTATTGGATATCTGACTTGCAACTCCTTATTGTATTTACGATCTTCTCTCATTCAATAGGTTGCCTTTTTCTTTTGTTGATGGTTTCCTTTTCTGTGCAAAAGCTTTTTAGTTTGATGTAATCCCTTTGGTTTATTTTTGCTTTTTTTGCCCTTGCCTGAGGAGCCTGGCCCAAAAAAATATTGCTAAGACTGATATCAAAGAGCTTACTTCCTATGTTTTCTTTTAGGAGTTTTATGGTTTCAGGTCTTACATTCAAGTCTTTCATCCATTTTTGATTTATTTTTGTCTATAGTATAAGATAATGGTTCAGCTTCATTCTTTTGCAAGTAGCTGTTCAATATTTTCAACACCATTTATTTAAAAGACTGTCTTTCCCCCATTATATATTCTGGCATTCTTTGTCATATGTTAATTGACTATATATGCACAGGTTTATTTCTGGGCTCTCTGTTCTATTTCATTGATCGATGATGGGTCTTCTTGTTTTAAAATAAATGGTGAGATAACTTTTTACTGGTCCTCGTCTTCAAAGAATATTTTGAATTAAATTTGTTGAATCGGAAAATGTCTTTTTATGAAGGTCCAATATCATTTAACCATAGAAACAGAAATTTTAATTACAGTCATTGAATTAATCCCTTCAGAATCGAAGAAAACCAAATTTAATTCGTATATCTTCTTTAATTTCTATGAATCTTGGCTTTACTCATTTTCTCTAAAGGAGAATCAAATATCATTGTCAGAATATACATAAAACCAACACCTTTGAAAAATGAAACCTAGGTATCATTTCAAAATATTCTGTAGTTTTTAGTTGAACCAGTTGAAAGAGAATCAAAATCTTTTTCAAAGGCAACTATGAATACGTATTTGAAAAACTTCAGACTCAGTAATTTGAGTTTGAGTTTTCTTAGATGATATGGTTATTTAGATTTAGCACGGTCATGTTTAAATGGCAAGTTAAGAATCTTCTCATTGAAGACCATCTAATCAGCTGGACTGTTTTTACTGTTGTCCAGCAAATCATTTTAAAAATGAGGATTGAATTTTGTTAAAAAGGGAACCGGATGAGTTTAGACTGTAACAACACTCTCAAGAACACTTGATGAGTATTTGCATGAGGCCTCCTTTTGAATGCTGCTTTAATTAAGGATGCCTCAGTGGGAAATTTGATGACAATTAGGTTGATCCCTGAAAGTGAGAGGGGATTTCCATATACTTTGAATCTCCCAAGGTATGGTCTGGACTGCCTATTGGCACCTGAAATACCATGCGAGACCTTACAATATTACTGCTTTATCCAACATGACGATATTTGATGACTATAGAAGTTTTGAAGGGGATGTTGTCTCCGTTGTCATTATTCATTGATCAAAAACTAAAACATTGGGAGCTAGCCTGGTGGCTCAGGCAGTTAGAGCTCCATGCTCCTAACTCCGAAGGCTGCCGGTTCAATTCCCACATGGGCCAGTGGGCTCTCAACCACAAGGTTGCTGGTTCAACTCCTTGAGTCCCACAAGGGATGGTGGGCATCGCCTCCTGCAACTGAGATTGAACACGGCACCTTGAGCTGAGCTGCCACTGAGCTCCCAGATGGCTCAGTTGGTTGGAGCGCATCCTCTCAACCACAAGGTTGCCGGTTCGACTCCCTCAAGGGATGGTGAGCTGCACCCCCTGCAACTAGCAATGGCAACTGGACCTGGAGCTGAGCTGCGCCCTCCACAACTAAGATTGAAAGGACAAAAGCTTGACTTGGAAAAAAGTCCTGGAAGTACACACTGTTCCCCAACAAAGTCCTGTTCCCTTTCCCCAATAAAATCTTAAAAACAAACAAACAAGCCAAAAAAACCTTAAAATAGTGGAAATTGAATCGATAGTCATACTGCTTTTGCTTCAGTCACATGTCTGGTTGGCATATTTTTAGATTTCATCCAGTGAAGTTCACTAGCAGCACATTTTAGTTGAATCCATTTGGCACTGACTATGGCCCAAGAAATTACAGAATTTAAACTAACAAAATCCCACATAAATGCAAACTCTATCTGTAAAACTATATATATGTTCAGGATTTAAAGATTTCTGCATACATGCTGGCAGCTACACTGTCTGCCATTCACTGTTCCCAGGTAAGAAATGTATTAGAATGGTATATTGTGACCTTGTTTGTCATTAGAAGTTTGTAATTATACAATGACTTAGACGTTTCGGGAAAATCTTTTATGATATTTTTCTCCTTCACCCACCACAAGGCTTGGCAAGTAGTTTCCATTCAAAAACCATTTGCTAAATAAGAGAATAAAAATTTCCCTGAAGAACCAAGGTTTACTAATGCAATACGCTGGGAAGCAAGAATTGTATGACATTTGAATTTAAAAAAAAGTAAAATAGATATGTGTCTACTCAAATACTGGGTATCTTGAATAAAGTACTATTTTGTTAATTAAGCAGTCATTAGCTATTTATTAACCATGAATTGTATTTCAAGTCCCTTGCCAGGTTCTGCAAATGCAAAAAATGCGTGAAATATGATCTCTGAACTCAACAGCTCTGTCCTAGGGAAAAGACACGTGTAAACCATTATAGAGTGAGCTATAATAGAAAAACATATGCAGTGCTATGGGTATGCAGAGGAGAGGGTTTAAATGGTGCGTGGGCTTGCCATTTAGAATGGAAAGGAGAGTGAGAGAATACTTTACAGAGATTCTTTGGTGAAGGATGTTGAAGAATTTTCCAAGTGGACCAGGGAATGCTCTTTTAGGCAGAAGAAATGGCTTTTATAGAGGTACAGAGGATTGAGAAATTCCATTTTGGAACTGAAGCATGTTGGATGGGTCGTGGGAAGGTGATTCTGGAAAGAAGCAGAGCTTTATTATGATGGATCTTATATGTTTTGGTAAGTTTGGGTTTTCCTGTAGGAAGTAAACAAGGACCATATTAATTTTGTAGGTCCAATATGTGCCATGTTTCTTTGATGGTGACGATTTTTCCCCCTCAAAATTGCTTAGATCTAAATAGTTTGTTTATTTGCTCATTTATTTATTCTTTCATGAAATATTTAATAAGCATCTAACTTACACCACATATTATACTAGGCATTAGGGGCAGGAAACTTAATAAGAAAGGATTTCTGGGTTGACAGGTTGCCAAATGAGTTATTTACTTAAGCTGTAATAGCAAAGGCCAGTCATGATCTTCTAATGCACAAACCCAATCAATTTTGATATCGACCCTGCTCCAAACACAAAGAATTGATATATAAAATTTAAAAAGAAACTTAAAAATATATAGGTGTGTTTAAACAAGGTATACATCTTCACAGACCATAAAAGGAATAATAAAGCAAAGTGGTAACTAGGGCTGAAGACTGCTAAGTTCTAGACTCCTTCAGGATTAAAACAACCCCTTTGAATGGACAGTTAGGACTGAATTTTTCTTGAGACAGGAAGCCGGGGCGAGGTTTCCCTCTTCAGGAGAGGAAGCTGAAAAAAATGGGGCAATGTCTTTTTTGGTTTATGGGTTATACACAACTGCACACCTACACAGAGAGAAAGAAGCAGTTAGAGACAGCCTCCCAACCAAATGTAAACTGCCACTGGCTTTGTAGTATCAGTCATAGTCCAGGGGCTAGAACCCCTGCGCTGCAAATGTGAAGCATGGTCCTTGCATTGGGGGCTTCGGGGAGAGACCTGGTAAAGACCATTACAAACCTTTAGATAAGGAAGCATGAGAAAGAGGAAGACAGGTAAACAGTTTTGGAATCATACTGTAGGTAATCTTTTATGACTTGCTTCTTTCACATAGCATAATATTTTCATGGTTTCTATGTATTGTAGCATGTATCGATATTTAATTGTTTTCTGGCTGACTAATATTCCATTTCATGGCTATACCACTTTCTGTTTATCCATTTATCAGTTGATGGAAATTTGGGTTGTTTCCACCTTTTGGTTATTGTGAATTATGCTGCTATGAATATTTATGTATAGGTTTTTATGTGGATATGTTTTTATTTCTCTTGGATATATACTTAGGAATGGAATTTTTAGGTTTTGTGGTAACTCTCTTTAACATTTTGAGGAATTGCCAAATTATTTTTCCAAATTTGAGTCATTTAAAAATTTATTTTACATCCACTTTCAAAAAAGATTTGAGTCAATTTGCTATAGATACTTGGATTTGGCTTTGTTTGCTCTCTGAGTCTTCAAGGTAATCACATTTCTCCAGGTCAGTCTTATGTGTTCTGAAAAACAAATGATTAGAATAATTAGAGGTTTTGTCTTGTCTTATGGTTATGTGCCAGAATTTGACTTTATTGACTCTTATTGCAAGGTGCTGCTTCAGTTACTTGAGGTCTTGTCAGAGCTTCTCCACTGTGTTTAACTGCCCTCAAGTGGAGACAGTTTACTTAAACCAAGTGAGGATTTCTTGGATATCCAGGCTGAGAAGATGGCCACCAAGTTTTGATCCTTCCTGTAAATTTAAGAGTTAAATCTTATTCCTTTACAAAGTATGGGTTATCCAGGATGTTCTTATGGTTTGATTTGCATGTGTGGTATTGTGCTTCCTGGGAGGGTATAGAAAGACAAAATGGGGGGTTATTACAAAGTCTGTCAAAGAGCTGACATGAGACAGAGCTGGAGCTAGGAGAGCCGATACGCTCTAGACTTCCACACTCTGAGCAGTAAAGGGCCCCCTGAGAGCTTTCCATGGGTGGAATGAAATCTGTGCAGAGACAAAGGGAGTTGAGGGGGCAGTTGTATGTGTTATAGCGACTAGGTGCCCTGTGCAATCTAGAGGGCTTGGAAACATTTTAAGTAATTTTTCTTGATACACCATAGTGGTCTCTTGGAGGTCCCAGCAGAGGTCTTTAGGTGCTGTCTTCTTGGTAGAAGTGTGTGAGACTCCTCACTGTTCAGTCAGAGGAGAATTTCTCTGAATGACATGCAGTGCCAGAGACCCAGTGACTGCTGTCTCAAGCATCTGATAAGAGCCACCTGGGATAGCTGCCAATATAAGGAGCAGCTGACAGAGACAACGACATCCAGGGAGAACCTGTTCCAGAGTTGCTGCCCTCAGTATCTTCTCCCTGGGATGGACATATTAAGTATCAGTTTAGAAAAGACTCATTTTTCAGCGGTATCTCCCAGCCTCTGCCATCTCAGCATGAATCAATTAAGGGAAAATGTCAACTACTCTTTGCAATTGCCAACTTAACACTTGTCTTTTGTTGTGTACTGAGAAGAAACAATTAATAATTTTTTTCCAAGAAACATGGGTGGATGCTGGTTCTCCCAGAGGCACCTGGTGTTATTAACCAGCTCTTAGATTTCTGGTGAAAAATGCAGTCCAGAAGGAAAAGATCACATAAAAAAAGTAAAGTTTCTGTATTAAAACTGTAGAACTTATTTAGGATACTTCAGAAATTAGAAATTAAAAATTCAGAAAACAAAGAGTAGAGAGATATTTCTCACACAAGTATTTTTATTTTGTATTGATTGATATGTCTGTCCTATGACAGTTTCATCTAACGTTTTGTCTAGCCATATTACTGCAAAAATGAGGGTAAGAAACTTTTTGTGATAACACATTACTGCCTCAATACTATAATTAGCAGGAAGAATATGGGATTTGGAGTTGGTCAGATCTGAGTTAAAATTCCATACCAATACATAATAACTTCAGCGGTCGAACAAAGACATTTATCTTCTGTAAACCACACTTTCCTCAGCTGTTGAATGTGGATAATATCTGTCCTGTGAACATTTTGTCAGGTGGAGTTGAGCATGTTATTCTGATGGCCATGAGTTTTGTTTGTATGTTTTATCCAGGATCATCAGTTAAGAGGCCTATTGTTTTAATTTAATATTTGTTTAGTTCAGTGAGCCTTAATTTGGGGTGACTTTGCCCCTGAGGGTACAATTGTCAATACTTGGAGACATTTTGGATCACCATCTCTCTTGTGTAGAGGCCAGAGATGTTGCTAAACATCTAACATCACGCAAGACAGTTCCCTCCCTCCCCCAACAAACACTTACTGGCTCCAAATATCAATAGTGATGAGCTAGAGAAACCCTGGTTTCAAGGAAAGGAAGGAATGATGCTTCTGCTAGGAGAAGTCTTGCATAAAGGGAAAACGTATATTGATGTCTGTGGCAAAATATCTCTCTTCATAAGATATGACGATGAGGCACGAGAACACAGCAACCCGGTAGATACTGGGTTTTATGTATTTAAACTGCTTAAGCAAGATCGTCCACATGTAAGAATACATTGCAGATTTATCAAAAGGAATATTATGAAAGGTTTTCATCTGGAAAGAAGCTGAACCCTCGAGATATTGTTATGAGTGGAAAAAAACAATACACAACAAAATAAAACAGGAACTTAGAAACCACACACAGTGGGTTCCATTCCCACTTTTAGTACTTATTATCTGTTCATCTTTGGGGGAGAGACTACACTTCTCCGAGCCTTGGTTCCTTCACTATAAAGTGTAAGTAATATCTGCCTTAGAAGATTGTGAACTTGGGGTTTCTATTAGGATTAATGTGGTGACAAAGTGGCTGTTAGGTTGGTGCAAAAGTCATTGCGGTTTTGGCAATTATTTTTAACCTTTTAAACTGCAGTTACTTTTGCACCGACCTAATAAAACATCATAAAAGATCAACCAATGTCAATTCCTTCTTCTGTATAATGATGTTTGGAGAATGGATTTGGCACATGTGAAGACTGCTTTTTAATAAGAAAAAAATAATGTTCTGGGAAGAAACTGGAAAGGGGAGCAGAACCAGCTATAAAGATTGTATATATAAAAAAAAAAAGATTGTATGTAGGTTTTTAGATTTAAATAATTAATTTACTAGCTTATTTGCTTGCATAGCTAAAAAAAAAAAAAAAGCAGGACAAATTATATTTAGTAAATCTACTTCCCACTATTTCCTTCCATTCCCCAGTTCTCTTCCCAGAGGCAACTGCTGTTTCGAGTTACTTATGTATTCTTCCAGATAAAAGAATGTTTGCTATTCTGACCCAACAAGTTGAAGTTAAAGATAGCTTTTAGAAGTCCCTGTGACCAAGGGCAAAGAAACTCAGGAAAGGGAAGGCCTGGTTTTACACGTCCAGATCTCCAGGAGCAAAATAGGAGTCCTCAACAGGACCTATGAAAAAGACAAAATATAATAGAGGAAAGAGTGTTTCTAGAAGATACCATTAGGGCATTGGCTTCGTTGTTGGGGGTGGGGAATAACCCTAGAGACAAAATTTATGTCCAGGAGTCAATAGACTTCTCTGATCCATAACAGATGTGTGTGTTCCAGAGAAGAGAATAATATCAACAGCTAGGCTGAAGATGTAGCATAAATAGATCAGGAAGAAAAAAATACTCTGAGGGTCAGTGTTTGTATCAAAATGGAATGATAGTGCAGATGAGAATGAAAGAAAATGTTAACAACTGTGCATCTGCCAAGCCAGCTGAGGAGTGCAAGCGTGCACTTGAGATTTACTTTAAGAGTATATTGTATGTATCTTAAAATCTCTTTGGATCACACTGACATTGAACTGACTATGGAAAGACTGCTGTTGCCAGGTCAGGGATAGTGATGGAAATGGAGGAAGCGCAGATCCCAGACATGGATAAAACAGTCCCCTTCCTTTATGTCCATGGCTGATAGCAAGGAAGAAGAATCCTGAGACCCGTCAAGGATGGGAATAGGGTGACCTTTCCTGCCAGCCCTAGCTTGACAAATGAGCGGTCTTTTGCCCTAATAGTGTATAGAACCTATGGGATTCCCTGAGAATGACCTGGTATTGAATTCCTGTAAGTGTAAACGAGTATTGAACCTGATTTGTATATTCTAGCTGCTGACAAGCTGTTTAACTCCTCTGCACCTCAATTTTCACCTGTCTATTCTTTACAAATCTTTGTAAAAGAATGACATCACTTTTTTATTTTCAAGACATTTCCCTCCAGACATGTATATAAAATAACATATACATGTCGGGAGGGAAATGTCTTGAATATATATATATATATATATATATATATATATACACACAAATATATATATATATATATATATATATATATATACACACACACACATATATATGTATATATTTATTTTATTATTAATTTTTTCCCCTAGAAAGCCTATTTACTCTGTAGACAAGGATGTTTCCGCCTTATTATCCTCATCATTCAGGCTTGAAATCTGTTATTTTCATTCCTCTTGTTTCTTCACCTGTCTCCTTCCTTCAAATCCATTTGTTAATCCGTTCTCCATAATGTGTTTCTCATTCACGGCCACAATTGCACATCCTAAGGCAAACGCTTAATCACCTCCTGGTTTGAACTATCTTAATCACCCCCATGTGGGTTCCTGCTCGCATCCACCTCTTGCTTCATTTCACTGTCTATGCTGGTCTGTCACCCCCAATTTGTGTTTATATCTATATTATTCCTTTTTCCATGCGTTGTGTTTCCTTGCTTTTGTTCCAGCTGGTGGTACCGTACCTATCCTTGAGCTCACCTCCACCTCTTGGTAGCCCCCTTGGTCTCTCGAGGCAGATTTGATCATGGCATCCCCTATGCTACCCGACTACTAATACTGGAGCTCTGTTGGTGTGGTGGTGAGGTTTGTGCAACGGGTGTACCTCTACTATCATGTAGACACACAAAACCTGGATGCTGTTTCTTGTGTAGTACAGTATTTATTTTTCATGTATTTCCCACATTGACCCATGCATTCCTTGAGGATAAGGGCCGTGTAGTTTCAACTATTAGGTTGATACAAAAGAAATTGCGGTTTTTTGCACTTATTTTTAACCTTTTAAACTGTGATTACTTTTGCACCCACAGGTTTCCAAGAACAAGGCACAGTACATGTACATGATCAAAGGTTAAATGAACCATGAACCAATGTAGGAAGAACACACTCAATACTGAGAATGATGATTGTCCACTTTTTACATGATGAAGTCCTGATATTCAAGGTACCCAGTCTACTCTAAAACTGTTTTCCTGCATGAATCTTGTTTGGTTGTGAGGAACGCCCCCCCTTCATTTTTTTTTTTTTTACACGTCTGAGAGTTCTTTCCAAGTGAAAGGATGTTCATTAGTGTAACTTCAGGGCTCTGCTCCTGCTCCTTCCTACCTAGATGTAAAGGGCAGGATTATGATGGGTAGTTTTGGAAACAGGACCTGAGCACATGTATGTAGTTCGGTTCATGTCTCCTCCCTTCTTTTGGAATGGTGTCTGTTCACTGGAAAGATGTTGTGATCTGTGCCTCATGTCTTATAACCAGACTGTGGTTCCTCAGGGCAGCCTGTGACAGGATGGTTAAACTGTCTCATTTGGGTGTGTGGAATTTGTAGGCACTTGAAAGATATTTCTGGGCAGTTTAAAATTTAAGTATGTTCACATATTTCTTGACTGCACATATTTCCTGTCCCATCATGGACATTCATGCTCTCCTGTGTTTCCATTTTCATATTGAAGTGTTAAATAATTGGTAAAATCACTTAAATTACTTTATATAAGAAGAAGAAAAACTTTTAGAAATGGTTATATCTATAAGGTAGCCTCATTAACATTTTACTAAACTAATTCTCTATTTCTAAATTTGCTGACATTTATTATATTTTTCATGTTATAAAATAGCCTAATGTACCACAACATATTAAGTGACATAGAATGTGAAAAGCCTTTTGTAAGCTGTCAGATACCATTCATTTACACAATTTTCCCATTAAGATTGAAGTTTTCAGAAGTAATTTACTCGGCAGATTATTTGGTCTTTAATAATATTTTCTTAATTGTAGGAAAAACAGAGAACTTTCAGATTTTGACTCCTTCTTGATCTTACCTTATTTTCTTTCCTACGTTGTTGTAACTCTCCATTTCATCTCTATTTTTCTCTTAGACTAGATGGCATATTTGTAGTAGTTAATCATCCTCAGTCAGGTAAGGGGAGATTGCTGCTTTAAGGTTAAATTCATCAGCTTGGTGGTTTTGGTATTTTGATGATTTATAGATGTTTATAAGTTAGGTATGGATACAAATGAGGACTGTCACAAATACCATCGTCTTCCTTTCCAGTTCACTGTGGTGCCTTACCATCCATGAACCAAGCCAAATAGACAAAAATCTATAATTGCAAAACAGTCACACCTCCGGTAGGAAAGAACCCCATGACAGATAGCCCCAGGCAGTCTTATGTACATCAGCATACCACAATGGCACAGATAACTTTGTTTCAGTTGTAGAACAAAATTTGGTTCCAGAAACTGAAACTTTCAGTTCCAGAAGCAACAATCAATAAGATATTTAACCATTCTCCTTACACAAGTCTCATCATTAGGAGGCATATCGTTCCCTTCTGTTTATCTGGTTTACATTTTCCAAGCAGGATTTTGCAAAAGAGCTGCTTGAGGGGAAGAGAGAGGAGATATAAGCATCCTTATCTGCTGAATTTTTCGTATTAGTTAATCAGCAGGTCAGCATTATCGGATGGTGCCTGGGTGATGATGGTGCAGCTTGCAGGCATCAAGAAAAAAAAAATGCTGCTACAAACTCAGTTTGTGAAACTGTCAAGTGTTGACAAGGATATATAAACAAGCTGGAGGAGATATAAAAGAAATGGTCCTTGGTCCATGATATATGTACTGTACTTAGGACATTTAATGATGAAAATTATTGGAAAACATCAGTCTGTTTATCTAATCCATTATTTCAGTGTTGTTTGGAGCAGCTAAAAATGACAGCTTGTAATTGAAAAACATGTAAAAGAACCTACAGTGTTTTATGTTAATTGAAAATCTTATTCATGGCTAAATCGAAAATGCTTATTCGATTTAGGAATTAAATATACTCTTAACTGCCAGACTTCTCTCAAACATATTAAAAACGAAAAAAAAATATACGCAATTAAAATAACCAAAGGTGATTACTTAAATAGGAAAACTGATTATTATAGAACTCTATTTTTTCTTTCATTTTTGTAATTAAATTTATTGGGGTGACATTGGTTAGTAAAATTATAGGTTTCAAGTATACATTTCTATAATGCATCATCTATATATTGACACCCACAGTCAGTTCTTCATTACTCACCATATATTTGATGCCCTTTACACTCTTCTACCATCCCCGCCCTTACCCTCTGGTCTTTAAACTAGTCTGTAACTGTGAGTTTTTATTTCTTTGCTTTTTGTCTTATTCCTTTGTTGCTTTCAGTTTTATATCCCACATATGAGTGAAGTCATATGGGTCTTGACTTTTTCTGGCTGACTTATCTTGCTTAGCATGATAATCTCAAGATCCAGCCAAGGCTCAAATGGCACTATGTCATCTGTATAGAACTCAATTCTTAAAAATTTTACTGAAATTTAGTGAAATTAGCTAGCTGCGTTATAGCCTTATTAACATCATACTAAATCTTTTACATTTATTTCTAAAATAACATAATACTATAACAATTTTAATTAGCATTAAATAAGAAATGGCCCTTCTGTGGTTGGGCAATATTCTCAACTGGTTTAATACGCTGTTTCCCTAAAAATAAGAGCCTAGCCAGCTCTAATGCATCTTTTGGAGCAAAAATTAATATAAGACCCGATCTTATTTTACTATAATATAAGACCCGGACTAATAATATAATATAATATAATATGATATAATACAATATAATATAATTAATATAATCAATATAAATAATATAATATAATATAATATAATATAATATAATATAATGTAATATATATACTGGTTTTATATTAATTTTTGCTCCAAAAGATGCATTAGAGCTGATTGTCCAGCTAGGTCTTATTTTCGAGGAAACACAGTATATAAGAAAGTCTTCTCTAAATTGCAATATGTAATTCAGCTGTAACCTTTTGAAAAAAGAATAGAATGAGAAAGTGTGAAGACATTTAGAAGGCTTTAGATACTCTGAAGATTATCTGACATTAAAAAAGGACTTAGAAGACACATCTACTGCCCCCCGCTAAAAAAATAGCACACCAGGCAATACTATTTTTCAAAATACTGACTCTTAAATGTCAATATATAACACGTTTAATGATTAAAAGCTTAATAAAATGATTATAAAATGACATGATTTCAAAGTTTCAGATATGTATGCACTATATATAGTTTTTTATTTCCAAATTTGACTCATTGCTCATCTTTTCCTTCTGATTTTCCTATTTCTCCCCGTCTTTGGAGATTATACACCTTTAACTATTTCTCTCCAGACTGTGATCATGTCTGTAATGTGTGATAATTCTGTGTTAACTCTGAGGAAATGAAGACCGTCTTCAACTTAACTAATGTTAAGTGTGTCGTAATAGGACAGTGGTGTGTCTGACAGATTTGTTAACAGAGTTCAAGGATGTGAGGTTCCTTTAATGACAATACTGCAGCTGACATGCTATTTAAACATGCAGGAGGCCATGCAGCAGGCCTGTGGTGGAGGGAAGGGGTTCCCTGGCCTCCATGAAGCTGCAGGAAACCTTAGCCATCTATGATAACACCTGCATGAATTAAAGATTTCAGTAGTTGCAAGAAGGTCAGACTTGTGATTCTCAGCAATTGTTTTTACATTCCTGGACTCATAGAAGAGTCTGGCCAGAAGAAACCACCTGGGCAACAGTCCCAAAGCTGGGAATGTGCCTAGAGTATTTGAGGAATATGTGTAGGTTTCCTAAGGCTGCCAAAACAAAGTACCACAAAGTGAGTGTCTTAAACAACAGAAATTTATTGTCTCACAGTTCCGAGGCTAGAAATCCGAGATCAAGGTGTCAGGGTTGGTTTCTTCAGAGGCTGTGAGGCTTTTTTTTTTTTTTTTTTTAATCCCTTCTGTGCCCTGTTTTTATTGTTTTGCAGCAGAATGTCCAACGTAGAACATAATTGCAAATATTTGGCTGTGCAAAAGAGGATGATATTCAAGTAAAATGGGAGACATGATTTAAAAAACAAATATGTAAACATAGCTCGGGTCCTAAAAGTACCTAGCCTCTAAGTCTATGTAATGGAGCTTTCTGTTGATCCACAAATCTATTACAGGCATCTCTCCTAGCTTCTGGTGGCTGGTTGGCAATGTTTGGCTTCCTTGACTTGGAGATAAGTCACCCTGATCTCTGCCTGTATGTTCACGGAGCCTTCTTCCCATGTTCGTGTCTTTGTCCAAATTTCTCCTTTGTAGAAGGACACAGGTTGTATTGCATTAGGGGACCACCCTAGCCCTAGTATGACCTCATTGTGATGAATAACATCTGCATTGATCCTGTTTTCAAATAAGGTCACAATCTGGAAGTTAGGACTCCAACATGCAAATTTTCGGGGACACCACTTAATCTATACGGAATACTTAAGAGGCCAGTGGTTCTGGAACACCGTGAATGGGATGCAGTGCAGAGAGTGTAGGGGATGAGGTCAGAGAAATAGCAGCTGCCAGATTGTTTAGGGCCTTATGGGTCACTGTAGCATCTTAAGTTTTTACTTTGAGTGATACAGTATTTTGAATGACCAGAAGACATTAACTAATTTTAAAACAATAACTGGCTGATAGATTGAGAATAGACTGTAGATTGAGAAAGGTACAAGGTGAGAGACCATGTTAGTAGGCTATCACAGATACCCAGGCAAGAGATAATAGTGAGTAGATAATGGTGACAGCAGTAGAATTACTGACAAGTGGTCCAGTTCTGAACTTGAATAATTTCAAAGGTAGATGGGATAGGACTGGCTGAGGAATTCCTGTGGTGCATGAGAAAGAGGAGTCGCATCGGTTTTTAATATTTTGTTCTGAGTAACAGGAAGGAGAGAAACGCCATTAAATGAGATGGGAAATGTGCGGGTATAGTAGGTGTAGGGCTGAAATTGGAAGCAGTCTGGAACTCCTGTTATTTACACATTTGTTTTCCTGGTTCTCAGGGTTTCTATTTCTTTGTGTTTTCCCTCTATTTTGTTGTTTGTTTTTGTTTATTTTTCCGGTTATATTGAGATGTACTTGACAAACATTTTATATATGTAAGGTATAAAAACTGTTGTTTAGATATACATATCCATTATGAAATGACCACAATCAACCTAATAAACATACCCATCACTTCACATAATTACTGTTTTTTTTTGTGTGTGGTAAGAAAACTTAAAATCAACCCCTTCAGTTCATTTCAAGTGTACAATAGAGTCCTGTTTATTATAGTCAGCATACTGTGCATTACATCTCCAGAACTTATCATCCTGCATAACTGAAACTTTGCACTCTTTGAATAATATCTCCCCATTTCTCCATTCCCCTGTGAGATACTTCTTTAGTTGACTTTTTAGGACACAAATTCCAGTTTTGACAAAGGTCATTCTCATCCTCAATTCATATCTCTGCATTGTGCTTTTCTTCGATTATGGGGTTTCATTTATATTATTCATCATTTAGAAAGAAAGTAATGACTACTTACTATATTTTGGAGAAATATGCCCATTTGATCTTCCCAGTTCTTTACTCTTTGCCTTTGTATCCTTTCTTGTCATGGTCCAGAAAACAAAGGAAAAAAAATATATAGTGTGGTATGATGCATCAATGTACTTTAAAACACACAAAGGACTTTTACAGTTGTCATTAATATACTTGAAGTTTCCTTCTTCCATTTATTTAAATAGCCTCCTTTACAAACAGCACACACAAGATTATTTTGCATTGGATAAAGATAGCTTTCTTTTAATGTGATTATGCCTCTTTGCAAAAAGTAATATTTGGAAACATTCAAAGAGATAAGATTTTTAATGAGTATACTGATGTTTTTGTGTAGACACTTGAAGCAAGATTCATTTATTATGTTTAACACCTAGCTTATCTGACATTAATTAATTAGTTTATTGTTCATTCAGTCGAAATTTATTATTGGGTTTCTACATGTGTCAGTGATTGTGGAGAATGAAGCACAAAACTTACTTTGACTGGTTTATTTCCCTTGGGAAGCTCTTAAAATGCCTTAGAGAATTTTTAAAACAGAACATGCTCATTTATTAGGTTGGTGCAAAAGTAATTGCAATTTAAAAGGCTAACTATAATTGCAAACACCACAATTACTTTTGCACCAACTTAATATAATATGAGGAGGCTCACATGAGATATTTAGGTTGCCAAGGGTGCTTGTCCTGGTATTTGGTTACCCTAGGCTACTTTACCATTGATGTTGCGCCTTTATTGAGATTATAATGCCCTCACTATGTTTCTCACCATATTTTCTGGTTTTACATACAGCTTGGACAGCACAGGGAATAGTGTTAAATTTATTTTAACATGGGAGACATGTTTTTATTCATATGTTTTTATCATTGTCAAACTGATATTTTCTTTTGAGAACTCACAAAAATGACACCTCTTTCAGGTAGAAATGTTCTGAAATGGATCACGTTCCTAAAAATGCCTATGGTGAGGCATTTTTGCCTGTGGTGAGGTCATGGTGACTCAAAAGATATCAAGAAAGACTTGATAGAATTTATCCAAGGACTTAAGGAATTGAAAAACGTTCCAAAACTCTGTGAAACATCTATCATGGATATTGATATTTGGGGATGGCTGTGTTGTCAGTAGACGAGGCTGTGTCAGAGGATAAACCTGTTGTCAGCAGAAGTTAGCTCACTCTACTCGATGCTATAGTTCTTATCCATCGGTACATACAGGGGGATTGCATTTAGCGAGAACCTGTGGGTGTTGACCTACAGGAGTCAAATTGTTCACTGTTCTCTTATTTAGTCTTTTAGAGGGATTCAAGTATCCTACCTCCTCCTTCCCATTTATCTTTCTTCTTATTCCCATTTTTTGGGGCTGTTGAGGTCCTATGTTGGCTTTTCTTATCTTACAGAGAAGGAAATTGTGACTTCATCAATTTTCGAAAGTGACTATGTAAATTAGCAAGTCAGAAGCTGCACCTCTCCGGGGTCATAGGTCCCTAGTTGAGGAACAAAGGACATAATGCTAATAATACATTACAACAACACTGCTTAACAGTAGCCTTCTTAACCATATAGTAGAACTCCTGTGACAAATGTAAATTTGCATGGGTTTCTGATGCAAAGAAGTGTGGCTTTCCCTGTTGAGGACAGGTTTTCTGTCATCAGGTTGTTGTCCAGTGCTGCCAGCCTTCCTCCAATGCCTGTCTTAGTCCATTCTGGCTGCTATAACAAACTACCACAGCCTGGGTGGCTTAAACACAAACTATTATTTCTCACAATTCTGGAACATGGGAAGTCCGAGATTAAGGTGCAGGCAGATTTGGAGTCTGATGAAAGCCTGCTTCTTGCTTCATAGACAGCCGTCTTCTCACTGTGTCCTCACATGGCAGAGGGGTGAGGGAGCTCTCTGGGGTCTCTTTTAAAAGGACACTAATCCTTTTTATGAGGGCTCCACACTCATGACCTAATCGCTTCCCAAAGGTCCACCTCAAAATACCATCACATTTGGAGATTAGATTTCAACCTGAGAATTTTGGGAGGACCCAAAACACTTCATGTATAGCAGCTTTCCTTCCAGAAAGTGGTTGATTCTGTAGAGCTGGTATGGAAATGATAAATATAACACTAAAGTGGGCATAATGACCTTTGGGAATTACCTAGCTAAACAGAGCTGAACCTTTTAAGAGACTTCATCATGGAGTGTGCCAGAATGCTCTGGCACTTGTAGGGTTCCTTTGGAAGCAACACTTTCTCTATTCTAAATGAAATGCCAATATCTTTGTCTCCCAGCTAAGATTTGGGTCTCTGTGGGGTGTATAAAACCAATAATGATAGTAGAGGAATCCCCTGGAGGGTACAGTTTATTTTTAATCAAGTAAATCAATTCAGGTCTTTATGTTCTCAGATTTTATTGCTATAACATGATGTCACTTGCATCTGAAGAATCTTTAGAGCACTTTTTATTTAAAATTTTATATCTATTTCTATGAAAGATCTATTTCAGTGACTGCAGGCTCTGCTTTTGGCACCCAAGTTTTGCTATGCTGTTCAATCCAAATCAAGTTGCATTCTTTCAGCTGCTCTCTGCTGCCGCAGCACCCAAAAACCCGCTGCTGTTGTTCTCCTTCTTGCTGATATAAGTGCTTGTCCCTCAGGAAAATCACCAGAGGGGAGTCCATGTATTGAGCAATCAGGTGAGATTCTCATAGAAAGACAAAGAATATAAATCCCACTCATCTGTTTGAACTAGTGAAGGCAAAAGTGCTCTCTGCTAAGCTTGCAGGGCCGAGGAAGGAAATAAGGGAAATAAATAGGGAAATAATTTATATTAAATTCAGAACTTTTGACTGAGGAAGGCAACAGGTACCCCAAATGTGATTTTTGTTTTGTATTTCCAACTTAAAAAGGGTGGACAAGAAGTCTGTAGTGTTAATTATTCCAGAAAAGTGTGTTTTATTCCCAGAGTAACAAAGTAGAATTTGTGGGGTCCATGCTGTTCAGTAGATAAACTTAGATTTTTCTTTTAAAATTTTTCTTAAAGTATAGTATAATGCAGGGTCTCTGGTCCCGCTCTTGGTGGGTAGACACAGAATATGGTGAGGCCAAAAAGGAACACCAACGGAATCATGGATAGGGGGTTCATACCACTATAGTCTTTCTCGTGGCTGGGTTGGAGATACAGGAAGCAGGCTCCACATGATACGCAGTCTGCCATCTGCTTCTCTGCCAACCAACCAACAAACCCCCTAGCATTGCCACGACACCTATTAGTGGCCAATGGCTAACCAGTAATACCTGATGGCCAACTTGTCACAGGTGATGGCCATCTGCTACCTGAGCCAGCACCTTTCCATGTGAGGCCGAGAGCCTGGAAACTGCTCTTTGGGACTCTGTCCCCACATATAGCTAACATACAATATGGTGTTAGTTTCAGGTATACATCATGGTCATTCAACAGTACCCACCTGGCACTCTACAGAGTCATTACCACATTATTGATTAAATTCCCTAAAGAAGTGATCACCATGATAAGTCCAGCTTAAATTTTTGATGGCATTTTCTGGTAAGAGGTTCTACATAGAAAGAGATGAAACTCAGTCAATAAACATATCGTATAAACACTTAAGACAGCTCCTTATGTCCTTACTTTAGAGAGGAGGAAAGTCAGAAGTCCTCTCCAGGTGTGGGTGGACTCTGGCTCAAGGCTGCTTTGTCTCCACACCACACCTATCCTGTATTCACAGGGATTCTGCTTGGGAAGTGCCTGCAGGAGGTGCCAGGAAATAAAACACCTTGCTCTTAGAGAACTTTTAGTCAAGTGGTGAGTTTATAGTTCTGATGTATGGGTTTTGTTTTTTTCTTTCCCCCCAACTACCATCAAGCAGTTCTCCAGTTCTCAGCAGACGTTGACTGGGTGTTCTGCAAATGTAATTCAGTTCTAACACTATCTATCTGGAGATAGTATCAGATCCCACAGGTTAAATGCTCTGTCCTCTAAGACTGCCCCCACGTCAGACTCTAATCACAAGTTCAAATTGCCAACTGTGGTTGGCACAGACCCGCTATCAATTGGAGGTTCGCACGACTCCCTTCTCAGGTTTGATTAATTTATTAGACTGGCTCACAGAACTCAGAGAAACATTTAATGTTATTTTAAAAAGTGGAAAAGTACATGATTTTAAGTATATGACAAAAATTATAGTTCCGGTTTCCATCTAACTCTGAAAACATCATGTAATCTTGACAAAATACCTTATAAGTTGAAAAGAGCTATAATCAAAATAACAATTATGGATTATAACTCTACTTTTAGCTATCAGTAGCAAGATGATATTATAAAGTATCAGCAGAGTGTTTTAGTCTCTAGCATCCCTTTGTTTACATTATTGCTTTCCCTCTTACACACACACACACACACACACACACACACACTCACACACACACACAAACAACAAAAAACAAAAACACCCGGAACTTGGCTTCCACTGCCATAGGAAGGAGAGGGCATGACAATAATCAAAGGAGAAACAAAAGCCTTTTTACTTTCAGAGGCCAAAGTCCTGGCCTAAACAATACGTTTGGAAAAATACTGTTGAGGAAGTAGGAAGAAAGTTGGAGAGGATGTGAACCTGTTCATTGCCAATGAGAGTCTTTATAGAGGGAGCCCTATACCTGAGGATCAGGATGTGGATATCCGAGGGGCCTGCCTATGTGAGGAAGTCTGTGAGGAGGGAAGGACTGTGTCTGTTTGCTGTCTAGTATCTTGCGTGGGGCTCTGCGTCCACTGTCTGTGACAGGGATCTCAGGGGAAAACAAATACTGAGACACTCTTACCAGAATTCCTACAGCTGAGCAGCTGAACTTCTCTCTGCCCTTGAGAAATGTCTGGAAGTAAGGTGAGCAAGAGAATGAGAAAGCCAGAGAGAGACAGAGAGAGAGAAAGGAGAGACAGGAGAGAGTTGAGAGAGAGGAGAGAGAAGAGAGAGAGGAGAGAGAGAACACAAGTAGACTGCAACGGATATGGCCAATGGAATGAGAAGGCATCACAGCCCTTGATGAATGGACTATATGATTACATTGAGCTGAGAAGAAGGGTGTATCAATGGGTATTAGTCAGGGTAGAAGCTGACCAAGGGCCAGATGCCTCCCCTGATGCCAGTATGCTACTATCTAAACCTCAGAGAAAAGAGGTAAGGCGATGAACCATGTATGTATTTAAGGAGACTAACTGAAACAAAGTTGAATGGATTTTCCCTTAATTAACACAATAAAGATTTCTGCAACTAGCCATAATGGCAGCTTGACATGGAAAACTACACTTAGTTATGAAAAATCAAATTGCAGATTCACACAGCTGAGCTTTGTGGATTAGGCACACACACGTGCACACACACACACAGACCAACACGTGTATCCACACATACTCTGCACTGCAGACAGTGAAGCCAGGGATGTGTTTATAGGGGTTCAGAGCAGGCTTCCACAAAATGTGCCACTTGGGCATATGAATTATTTCGAACTGAAGCAATCAAAAGCCTGCAGGCCCAGGAGAAGTTTTCACCCCTCCCTTAAAAAATTTAAATTAGGTGACTTGCCTATATTGAGTTATTACCAGAAATAACTTTTTATGACCTATCTATAGGGCAGGGAAAACTTCTAATTTGTGAACATCTGCTGTTCTTATCATTCTGCAATGACCTTCCTCCCTCTGATGCCTCAAAGTGATCCTTAGCTTTGAATGCCATATACACCTCATTTTCCTTTTCTGTCTCTGAACCTCTCATGCATGTGGGGTCTCTGACTGTCTTGTGTATGTGATTCCCATGCATATGTACATGTTAGATTTGGTTATTTTCTCTTGTTAATCTGTCTCATGTAGATTTAATTATTAGACCAGCCAAAAGAACCTTGGTGGAGGAAAGTTTCTTCCTCCCCCACATAGTCATTCATGAAGTGAGTCGTTGCCCTGTAGGAAGAGGAGGTGTTGTGTAGAAAAGAGTATGGGAACAGCCTGTAAGAAGAGCCTGGGTGGACAGTTAAACTGTGACCGATAAGCCTCCATCCAAGCATTCCCATTTCCATCCTCATCAGGAAGCATGTCAAGGTTCCTACCTTGAGAGTTGTGGCTTGTTTGGGTGACAGAGAGAGTAGCTAGTGCTTATATTTCCTGCCAATTCCTTTGGAATAGAACACTCTTGACATTTTGGACTGGATGAGTCTTTGTTGTCAGGAGCTCTTCTGCACTTTGTAGGATATTTAACAACATCCCTGACCTCTCTACTCACTAGATGCCATTTGCATCCCCACCCTTAGTTGTGACAACTAAAATTATCTCCAGATAAGGCAAAATCATCTACAATGGAGAAGCACTGCTCTAGTGTATAAAGTCTTTACTACATGAATATCTCCTGGAGTATAATATAGAAAATGGAAGTACCCATCTTTCTGCATAGATGATAGGTAACCTGAGAAAGGTAAGATACAAGAGATGTGATGAAGGGTACAAGCAAAGTTGAAAATGGCAGGCAAGTGAATTTCGGAAGATTGGCTTTTCGAAGTTTTACATGCATTGTCTTTATTTGTCTATTTATTTTATTAGTTGCAGGTGTACAAACAATGTAATTGTTAGAATTTATCATTTATATCTCTCACAAAGTGAATAACCCCCCTCCCCTAATCTACTATCCCTCTGCCATCACATACAGCTGTTACATTTCCACTGTCTCTATTTCTAATGCCGTGCTCCATTTCTTGTGACTGTGTGTGTATATATATATATGTATATATACATATATATATATACACACACATATATACACATATGAACCTCTCTGTATATATATATATAGTATACATATATCTGTATACATATATATATATAGTATACATATATCTGTATACATATATATATATATACATATATATATATATTAAATTATAGTTGACATTCATTATTATTAAGCTTTCGGTGTACAGTGCAGTGATCAGGCATCTACACCATCCCTGAGGTGGTCTCCCTAATAAGACAAGTGTCTATTGGATACCCTACAAAATCTTTACAACATTATTGATTACATTCCCCAAACTGACTTTTGTATACCCACGTCAATCTTGTGATTACCATTATGCTTTCTAATCTCCTCACCTTCTCCATCATCCCCACCTCACCTCCCATCTAGCAACCCTCAGTTTTTCCTCTATGTCTCTGAGACTGTTTCTGATTACTTCATTCATTTATTCTTTTCTTTAGATTCCACTTATAAGTGAGATTATATGGTATTTGTCTTTCTCTATCTGACTTCTTTCACTTAGCTTAATGTTCTCTATTTCCATCTATATTGTTGCAAATGGTAAAATTTCATTATTTTTATGGCTGCGTAATACTCCATTGTATAAATGTACTACAGTTTCTTAATCCAGTCATCTACCAATGGGCATTTTGGTTGTTTCTATGTCTTGGCTATTGTGTATAGTGCTGCAATAAACATAGGGGTACATAATTTTTTTCAAATTAGTATTTTGGATTTCTCTGGATAGATACCTAGGAGTGGAATTGCTGGGTCATAAGGTTGTTCCATTTCCAATTTTTTGAGATACTTCCATACTGAGTTCCATAGTGGCTGCATCAATCCGCAATCCCACCAACAGTGCACTAGCGTTCCCTTTTCTCTACATCCTCTCCAGCACTTGTTGTTTGTTGATTTATTGATGATAGCCATTTTGAATGGGGTGAGGTAGTATCTCATTGTGGTTTTTATTTGCATTTCTCTAATGATTAGTGATGTTGAGCATTTTTTCATGTCTGTTTGCCATCTGTATGTCCTCTTTAGAAAAATGTCTCTTCGTGTCCTCTATCCATTTTTTAATTGGGTTGTTTGGTTTTTTGTAGGTGAGTTGAGTGAGTTTTTTTTTTTTTTACAAATTTTGGATATTAACCCCTTATCGGATATATCATTGAAAAATGCCTTCTCCCATTCATTAGGATCCCTTTTTGTTTTATTGATGGTTTCCTTTGCTGTGAAAAAACTTTTTAGTTTGACCTAATCCCATATGTTTATTTTTTACTCTTACTCCCCTTACCTGAGGGGATATATGTCAGTAAAAATCTTACTCCGGGTAATGTCTGTAAACTTTCTTCCTATATTTTCTTCTAGGACTATTATGGTTTCAGATCTTACCTTTAAGTCTTAAATCCATTTTGAATTTATTCTTGCATATGGTGTAAGGAAGTGGTCCAGCTTCATTTTTTTGCATGTGTCTGTCCAGGTTTCCCTGCACCATTTATTGAATAGACTGTCTTTATTGAATAGACTGTAAATTCTTGCTTCCATTGTCATAGATTAAATGGCGGTATAGGCCTGGATTTATTTCTGGGTTCTCTATTCTGTTCCATTGATCTATGTGTCTGTTTTTATGCCAGTACCATGCTGTTTTGATTACTATAGCCTTGTAGTATAATTTGATGTCAGATATCGTGATACCCCCACTCTGTTTTTATTTCTTGAGATTGCTGAGGCTATCCGGGGTCTTTTATGGTTCCATATAAATTTTAGGATTATATGTTCTATTTCTGTGAAAAATGTCCTTGGTAGTTTGATAGGAATTGCATTGAATCTGCATATTGCCTTAGGCAGTATGGACATTTTAACTATATTAATTCTTCCTATCCAGAGCATGGTATGTGTTTCCATCTCTTTGTATCTCTTTTAATTTCTCTCTTCAGTGTCTTATAATTCTCTGAGTACAGGTCTTTTACTTATTTGTTTAAATTTATTCTTAGGTATTTTATAGTCTTTGAAGCAATTGTAAATGGGACTGTTTTTTTAATTTCTCCTTCTGATGTTTTATTATTGGTACATACAAATTACGTGCAGTGTCTTTTGAATTGAACTAAAGTGAGCGTCATTGACATTCAAGACCTTGTTCTGGAAACCTGCTACTGAATATATTCTGAT
Source organism: Rhinolophus hipposideros (assembly GCF_964194185.1). Lineage (NCBI taxonomy): Eukaryota > Metazoa > Chordata > Mammalia > Chiroptera > Rhinolophidae > Rhinolophus > Rhinolophus hipposideros. The sequence continues at coordinate 35,369,599 of NC_138062.1, read as the reverse complement.
AGTGGCTTTCTATTTTGTCTAAAATATTGCCTTTCATCTTTCTTTATATATCCTGTTTCCCAAACACTGTATCACATTTATTGCTTACCTTTGGACTGTCTCCAAAGTTGGCACGTCTGGGTAAAGTCTCAGGATGCTGATAAAGAAAAGAAAAGGTTGAAGAACAAAGAGGACATCAGAGGAATTCCTGAACTAGAGCAAGATAGAAAATTTTACTAATTAGTGCCATAGAGAAGTAAGGGCATTGCATGGAAGAGGGACCTTCTTGTTTCTCATCTTGAATTTTAACAAGATGTAATAGTGCACCATTGTGACTTCAAAGTTTTTAGGGGTAGTAAAGAAATAATTTGCAAAATATCACAAAATTAATATGAACCAGTAGACACTAAGCAAGAAAAATATCTCACTCTGCTGGCACACTTGTTTATTCTCTCTACTTTTCTCTTAAGCAAAGTTTCATTTAGGTTGAGAAGTGGAGATTCACGATAGATGTACTTCCCTACCCCCCAAATCTTGATTAAGCTGTTTCAAGGCTTATTTGATGTTTATTGTGGCACTATTTTATGCTGTCATATCCACTAAGCCTCCACTGTTACAATAATTTGAATGATATGTAGGTTTGGTTGGGAAAAGGTCCTTGTCATCATGTTATCTAATTCCCAAAACTACCTTTTCCCTCTGAGTTAGAATTTGTGCCTATAATTGATTCAGAAACTTGAACAGTAAAATGTTTGCTCTATAATGAGTTTCCAAGTGACACGCAAACCTCATCTTTCAGGTACGATGAAAACTGGTATGTCTTCACCAGGGAGCTAATGTAATAAGAGGATTCCATACATGGTTACATCAGGGTAACTGATCAAGTACCAACGGTGCATGTTAAAATGAGACTGCTGCTCCTTTCAGCTGAAAAAATGGGAAAGTGATTTTGGCCTTTTTATTCCACTGTGTGCTGTCACCTGTCTCACCCTAGAGCAGTTTCCTGGGCGAGACACTTCACTTGTTTAACATTTCATATATCATGACTTACCTAAGCACCCAGTGCCTAAAACTTCTGCTACACGGGGCAAGCAAATGGATTTGTTGAAGGAATACTTCAGCATTTTCTAAGTGATTAAGTATTCTGGAAATGAATGACTAAGGTTCCCCCCCCTTCCTTTCCTTTCCTTTCCTTTTCTTTCCTTTTATTTTGCTTTGTTTCATTTTATTTATTTTTAGCATAGATTAGCTGAGATCATTTGCCTACTAGATGTGTCTTTAACAATTTATTCTAAGGCATTTCTATTATTTTTTCGTGACATTATTATTGATGTAAGCTGTGGAGGTATTTTTTGGAAGTGATGCTGAGAAAGCTTCTGGTTAAGTTAGCTAGTCTGGTTCAAGAGGTGATTCTAAGGCTCATTAACTCAGCACTCCCATCATCCAGTAATGGGCACCGTAGAGATGCTCAAGAAATGAACACAATGCTTCCTGCCTATTGCCTTTATGGAGAAATGTTTTAAAATCAAGCCATGAGAGTTTGCTTTTTTTTTTAAGTATCCCTGTTTACCTGCTATTTGCATAATCCAAGGTTTTTATGAATGCTTTGGGTACTGAGAAAATAAAATTATGTATCCCGTATACATTATTCACCAAAATGTTTTAAGGGAAAGCTTAACTGTAAAACAGAATGACTCATTTTACTGAGGAATAGGCTGACATTTTAGTGACTTGCCATAAATCGTGCAGTGGGACTAAGTGAGCTGAGTTTAATGATGAGTTTTACAAGGTAGTTTGTTCCTTCTTCTTCGTGGGCTCAATGACCTTTTCCCAAGAGAGAGATATTTATGGGAAATCTACATCTCTCCTTTGTATTCTTCCAAACCTTTAGCTCACTAGCTAGAAGCTGAGGAGACAAGAGGGAATAAAACAGGAAAAGAAAAAAAAATAAAGGAGGGAGAGAGAGAGAGAAAGAGAATGCTTTTACCAAGTGAAAGAAACAAACAGTATCCAGAAGGCAGCTTTTCTTTTTGGGGAGAAAATGAGAATCAGACTTTTGTGGTCTGAGGGGAGCATTAGCAATCAACCAGTGCAACACGGAGTCCTTATTCTCCTCCCACATCCCATTGCTCTGCAGTAAATGGTCCCACCATGAACACAGTTTCTGAGCCCAACTCCGGTATCTCTATTTGTTCATGTCTCCCACTGGCTCCTACTCTCCCTGTCCATCTCCCATCCCTAACACTGGTCATTTTCAATACATCAACTTTCAAAGAATATCCCATCTATCTCCCCCCCCCTGAGTTTTATTGTGAAATAATTGATATACATCACTGTATACGTTTAAGGTATGCAGCATGATGGTTTGATGTACATGTGTTATGAAATGATTATAGTAGGTTTAGTTAACATCCATCATCTCGTACAGATACAATAAAAAGAAAAAAAATTCTCCTTTTGATGAGAACTCTTAGGATCTACTTCATTAACAAGTTTCCTGTATGTCATAGAACAGTGTTAACCATAGTCATCATGATGTACATTATATTCCTAGTACTTACGTAGCTTATAACTGGAAGTTTGTATCTGGAGACCACCTTCCTCCAATTCTCCCTCTCCCCCACAGTAATCACAAATCTGGTCTCTTTTGCTATGAGTTTTGTGGGTGTTTTGTTTTGTTTTGTTTTAGATTATTGTATTTGTCTTTCTCTGAGTTATTTCACTTAACAAAATATGTTCAAGCCCCACCCATGTTGTTATAAATGGCAGGATTTCCTGAATTTTTATGGTTGAATAATATTTCATTATATATATATGTGTGTGTCGATATCTATATCTATATCTATATCTGTATCTGTATCTGTATCTATATCTATATCTATATCTATATCTGTATCTATATCTATATCATTTACATTTCACAACTTCTGTATCTATTTATCCATCAATGGGCACTTAGGTAATTTCCATGTCTTGGCTGCTATAAATAATGCTGCAAAAATTTGGGGGTGCAGATATTTTTTCAAGTTAGTGTTTTTGTTTCTTTTGGATATATTCCCAGAAGTGGAATTGCTTTATCATATGGTAGTTCTATTTTTAAGTTTTTGAGGAACCTCCATACTCTTTTTTACTGTGGTTGCACCCATTTAAATTCCTAACATCAGTTCACAAGGGTTCCCTTTTCCCCACATTTTACCATTTATTATCTCTTGACTTTTTGATCCAACTCTCTATTTTAACTGAATCCTCTAATCCTAACCACCATCATCTTTTTCTTGGACTGACAGAAAACACCTCCTGTCTGTTTCTATTTTTGTTACTCACAGTGCATCCTCCACAGTATAACTAAACAGATCTTTGTGAAACAAATTCTTAGGGTGTCATTCCTCTAAATGAAACTGTAAAATGACTTCTCAGAGCACCTAGAATAAGAACCTTAAATAAATTTTAAACATCAGAAATTTATATTATATTATATTATATTATATTATATTATATTATATTATGGGGTATATATTATATAGATTATATATATGTGTGTATACACAAAAACAAAATGTGTGTTGCAGATGGAATATTTCAAGAGTACAGTATTTACCAGAGAACATCTAATTATCTAGACATTTTCTATTTCGCAGACATATTCTAGAAATGAAATTTTATTAAAATATATTATGTTAATGAACAGAAATCTTAAAATGTTTCTTATAGTGTAGATGAGTCTTAGGTTTTCCTGATCTTAGCTTGTAGGTGCTTATTTATTTGGTCATTTGCATGTTCATCTGAATTTGGAGAGACCTGGCTGTGTGCCAGACATTTTGCTAGCAGTTGAGAGAAAAGAGGTTCATTTAGGAGTCTGGTGTCCAATATAGGCATAGCTACAAATAGCAAGTCCTTAGATTTCTAATCAGTCTTAATCTTTGATGATAAAATGATGATGATAAAAATAATAGCAATCATAACAGCATCAGTTAACATTTATTTATAGCCTTTTCGTCACTGTATTAAGTGATGAAATATTCTGTATTAAGGTCTTTTCATGTATTAAGACCTTTATGTGCATTATGTCATTGCACACTCATCATCATTCATGAGATAGGTGCTATTATTATCTCCATTTCACATATGAGAAACTGAGTCTCAAGAAATGACTTGGCCAATGTGGCATAGCTGGAAGGGGCCAGAGAGCAATTTCTACCCCAGGTTGTTATATTCTAAAGCCTGGTAACGATTCACATCTATACTTCTTATAGTATTGCTTTAATATTGTCTATTTTATGATGGACATTCAAACTAAAATAGGCTGCTTCTTTTAAGACAAAAGCACAAATTGAAATTATCTCAAGGAAATGTTCCCTTGAGAAGGAGGGACCTTCCTGTCAATGCATGTGAAGAACTTCACATTGGTCATCCTAACCAAGAAATGTGACTGCTACTGAAAACAAGGCATCGTTTGGCTTGCTAGTAAGGTAACAATAGAACCTGTTGGGTTTTTATAAAATGTGCTGTTATATAGATTCATCTTCAGTATGCAGTGAAGAAAGTAGCACAATAGGAAGCTCTGCTTTCTATTCATAAAAGGAACTCTCATAAAAGGAACTTTTATTGGAGTAGGCTGCAGTATCTTTAATGTCAATTACATTGAGGAACCTCCATACTGCTTTCCTCGTTTTACCCCAAACTTAGAACAGGAAAGACACCCACGCCAAGCATTTTGTTCACTTGTGCAGTAATAGGCGAGCCATTTCCATGGGACAGGGAAGCACACTGTGCTCCTTGTCCTGTGGAGCATTGGCTGCTGTCTATGGAAAGAATCCAGAAGGTTCTTTGAGAATTTACACCAGAGTTTTTGAACCTTGGCATTATTGACATTTGGGTTAGGTCATTCCTTTTTTTTTTGATTTGTTTCTGTTTTTATTTTTACCTATGCTGTGCACTGCAGGACGTTTATCAGCAATCCTGGCCTCTGCCAACTACATGTCCCTTCCCCTCCATCTACCTCAATTAGGTGACAATTACATGTGTCTCCAAACGTTGAGATCTGCTGACTTACACCAGTTGGTAGACTTCTCACAGAAATTGCAAAATCATTGCAAGCACATTCCTGTGGCTTCATTTCTGAAACTCATTTTGAATGTCCTTCAACAAAGTGCTCAAAAAGCTACTGTACAAATGAGAAGACTGTGCATTATCTGCGTGAGCTTTTTCTTACGATGAAACAGGAGCTATGAATAGGCTCAAATGGTACACAGGGAGAAGATGAGTTGGCTATGTTGCCATAAATTTACCCCTAAATGCATGGAATTTAAGCAGGAATTTATTTTAGTTACACAGAGTTATCCATTGAAGATATGCAATCAGGTGTGTATCTTAAATTAATTTACATGTCAGGACACTAAAACTTTGTTAATCCGATACCATTGTATTTAAAATGATATGTAAGTCAAAGCAATTATTGGTTCCAAGATGACCAGATGCCAACTTATATTCTTATAGAAATATTGAGTAATCTCAGATTGAAAATCTGTTTTCCCTTGATTTTAATAGATTTATGTATCCATTTTATGATTTATCATTATTTATTAGAATTTCATATTAGTTCACTTTGGAGTTTTAATGTGATAAACATTTCATATACCATTGAGTTTTAGCATCTGATGTGTATTTCATATATTTTATTTGCTGATTTGCTTCCTGAGAAGCCATTTCATTTTTGGTTGGCTTTGAAGATAAGTGGGTGGGAGCAGGGAAGCTGACCGTGCTCCATGAAATCCTTTGGCATCCGACAACACTAGAAAGTCTTCTAATAGTATGGAGGGGGGCGAGGGAGAAAGAAGTAACATCAAACACTCATAACAAAATTCTCTAGTTCCCACAGGAATTCCCCTGGGAAATCTTATATTAGAATAGGTGGAGCTCAGAGGATTTTTAGGGCAGTGAAAATACTCTGTATGATACTGTAACTGCAGATACATGTCATTATATATTTTTTCAAACCCATAGAATGTACAACATCAAGTGAACCCTAATGTAAACTATGGGATTTGGGTGATAATAATGTGTCAGTTCAGGTTTATTAATTGTAATAACTGGATCATTCTTGTGGGGGGTGTTAATAGTGGAAGAGGCTGCGCATTTTTTGGGAGCAGGAACAGGGGGTATATGAAATCACTGTACCTTCTGCTCAGTTTTTCTGTGAACCTAAAACTGATCTAAAAATAGCCTGTTAAAAAAGTATATTACTTCTTTTATTTCAGATATTGTAGACAGCAGTTTTAATTGCACAGGTATCTCATCCTGGCTTATTATCATTGTAGTCTCAAAAGAGCTGTCTGTCTCTGGTTATCTGTTTGATCCCTAATCTCTGTGGTGGATAAGGTAGACATCGTAGTCTATTTAAGAGGATACAGTACCAAGGGCATAAGTATGCTTTTTTTCCAGGCAATACTGACTTTATTAATAAAGACTTGTTCAATTAAATAATTCATAAATGATATACTTTTGATTCTGAGGACCCAAGCTCCACATTTCAATTTAGTCTTTCAAACTTCAAAATAATATTTGTGTCATAGGTAACTTGAATCCTTGTTTATCTTTTTCAGTATAGTTTTTGGACTCAACCACCGGTAAATGGTGAATATCTTCAGATTCCAGAATTCTTACCAGTCTGTCTGGGAGTTAATTCATGTTTATACAGTAGCTGAGGTAATAGATACGGTCAATCCCATTTGCCGTGGCCATAGAAACAACAATGGAGGCTGTGATGATCAGACTTTATTGATTCTGGTTCAGCCTTCAAAATTAGCTAAAATAAGTCCATAAACTTCCTAAAAAAATACCATTCAGTTTATGATATATTTTTGAAAAAGCATGATGGATCTTAAATTTCCAATTCAGTTACAGTTCTGCCACTTAAAGTACCCATAATTAGCTTTTTACATTCTTTAACTTATTATTTGTAGGATTTTAGGAATTCCATCCGCTGATGTTTGAAATAGTTAATGACCTCACAATATAGTTATTGACTACAGTCACCCTTTGCTAGTAGTTGGTTTTAACATTTCATTTTTAGGAGGACCACCTTCTTCAAAGTTGAATTCATCATTTCTTTCTCCTCAAAGTTAACTCTTTTTAAGTACCTTTTATCTATGATGACACTAGTTTGAAACCTTACACCTACTAATTGTCTTTGAAGTTTTTTCTCCTTTATTACCTGAACCCAATGTCACTGAATCCTGCCAATTTTACATTTAAGTACCTCTCAAATAATTAAAATAACAAAGACAACAACATAAAGTATTCCTCCTGCAGGCCTTGTTCTAATTTAGGCACTCTTTCTGCTGCCTTTTAATTAATCTCCCTACTTATATTCTTTCCCCATTTAGACTAATACCGTATACTGTTGACATATCTATTTCTCTAAATATCTGCATTCATGTTATCACTGTACTTCTAAAACCTTTAGTGGTTCCCTACTGCATACAAGATAAAATCTAAATTCTTTAGTCTGACATTCAAAGCCTATCATAATCTGTTATTTGCTACCCTTTTACACACATTTCCCTGAATATTGGACAGAAGTAATGCTTCAGTCCCACTAGTTTTTTATAAGACAATTAAAAAAATTTTTTTTTGCTATTCATAAAATGCATCATACCATCTCCTTTCAATACAAATCGATCTTTCACCTTGAAATTTAGACATTGCTTTTTTTATTTCTTTCAAAAATTAGCATAAAGTCACTGATCATTTAACCTTTCATGTTAATAAATTTGTTAAACATATGCTGTATAGCAGGGATGTGGATATTTCAAAAGTAATTTATTATATAGTTTCTTCAAGAGGCTTTTAGTATAGTTGGGGTAACAAGGAAATACAGAACTAATTGCTAAATCATCTGCTTTAGTCTTTAAATTTTCTGCCATTGATTTTGGTGCTTCAGTCTGTACATTTTCTGCCATAAGTGTTTAGTATGTGTTTATTATGTATTGTGCTTCTTTTTTGTTTATCTTTAGATTAGACTTTATGCTCCTGAAACGATAGATGCTGTCTTCTATGTGTGTGAATATATTTTTGTATTTCTTCATAATGTTAGATAGGTACTTGAGGAAAATGGATTGCATGAACTTGTAGAGTTGGTGAGGTGGATGTTTTTTCTTGCCAAATAGCTGAGGCAAATTAGAAACCCTTACTTCTCATACACAAGGCTTTACAGCATGGTTAGTTACTGCAAATACCTATGTAGCAGGTAACATGATCCAGTGAGCTGGGCTGGTTGGAGAGGTGAAGACTGGGTCTTACTGGAGAGTTTTTGCCTTTTCCAAAGGATGCAGCTGCCATTCCGCAGGACCTATTGTTGCCACATGGGATTTTAAGTCCAGTGTTGCCCGATCTAATTTTTCAAGAGAAGATCGAGATTTGAACTTTTATATGCAATATCCAATTTTTTTCCCCCTAGAATTTGACAGGCCAAATTCTACAGCCATGTAAGCTGAATTTGTCCTGCAGGCTGCTGGCTTGCATTCTCCGCCCTAGACAGATTTTTGTCGTTGATGTAATTAGAGCAGAATTCTCTCATTTGGCAGCTGGGCAGTTAGAAATGTCAATTAAAGTGGCAAATCATAAACAAATGATTGACCTGTATTATGGAATTCTTAGGATAATACACAGTGATACATATGCCAAATATTTTCTATTAACTTAGAATTTACATAGTAAGTTCTTTCATTAATCTTTTTCATGTTGGGCTAAGGCCTTTGCTCTGAGTGTGAACTTGCTGATTGTGTTGCTGAATTAATTTTCCTGTGAAGACCCCACACGTTGTCCTCCATTCCCAGTTTCCATGTCCTTAAAGTGGAGGGAGAAGTTCAAACACTTGCCAGGCAGACTGATTGCAGAATTTTACATTTCTGTAACTTTCTTTGAACTTTCACACTGCCTTGTCCCCAGTTGAAACTGCATTATTTTTAGTGACTCGTCTTTTACTAGAACATTAACCAAAGCATTTCATTTAAATTAGTTTTCCTAGAATAAATTCTCTTTGACCCTTCTCCATTTCGCCAGTTTCTATAATATTTAATTAACCTATATAATAACAGTGTAAAAGGAGCATACACGAGTTTGAGAACAAATAAAACTGACAATTGGTAACCATTCAATTCAACAGATGGAGCAGGACTGTACATGAATACAAAGATCAGCCTTCTTTTTTCCTTTTAATTTCACATATGAGTGAAGGCATATGGTTCTTGACTTTTTCTGTCTGACTCATTTCTCTTAGCATAATAATCTCAAGATCCATCCGTGGAAGATGAGCCTTCCAGCCACAAGATTCAGCATGTTGTAGGCAGCAATCAGTAAGTTTCAAGAGAAGCCTAGAGAGCATAATCCAGTCACTTGATGAAGTGGAGGTCAGTTAAGTGAGGACATGGTGTATAGCATTATAGATAATTGTGCTGATCCACAGTATGGGCCTATGCTATGAAGCCCTTAGGATAGCACAGCATCAGATACAACCTGTACATTCCAGAGAGGTGCTCCAGAGTTGGATTACATAAGGCTTTGATATGCTTTCTGTGACTATTGCTGGGACAGGGCCCACAGGGTAATTCTAATCCTGTGTGTCCTGGTGCAATATATTTGCTTCCAAGGAGGTTGTCTTGAGTAGAAATAATTTTCTACTAAGAGAACTAAAATATTTTAGTTCAGTATACAGAACCATATATTGGAAAGAGATATTGTGGGAATGTATTATTATAAGAACAAGAGACTGTTCCAAAGTTCAAGTTGCTTCTCTTGGGGGAAAGAAAAAAGAATTCTGTTTTATCACCCAGAAGTTCCATTCCATTTTATTCTCAGATAGAGCAATTCTTTATGCGCGTGCACACACACACACACACACACACACACAGTTCACACTCCAATTAGAATTCAGATTTTATTTGTCATTGTAAAGCAGCTCATGTTCTTCGAAGGAATCTAAAAATATTCTATACACTTCTTCCCTCCATGCTCATTATTTTTAACCTATTGTTGATGATGATTGTTGTTCCATGCACACTTGTATTGAGCTGACTACATTAAATCTAAGAGGCATTGTTTAGGCTCACAGATATATGCATTGACTTTTTAAATAAAGGATATATTTGAATTGCCGAGTTAAGAAAAGTTAATGTTTAACTAAATGACTACTGGTTTTTAAAATGCTTGTGACAAACTGACCTGTCCTACGGGTTTAATAAAAGTAATAATACATGGTTACAGTAGGTATTCATATTTTAATACTCATTCATCACCAAGCATTTCCAAAGCATCTGTTAAGTGAGATAGCTTTCCTAAGCAAGTGTCCAATGCTTCTCCAAATGGTTTACAAATTGCTTGTAGAAGCTTGTCCAATTTCCACTTTCCTGGACTCCATTCCAGATCTATAGAGTTGAATCTTTAATGGTGGAGCTTGGAGTCTGCATGTTTATCAAATCCTGATGGTGAGAGTAACATTGAGAACCAATACTGTTGGCATTTGCAATCCATAGGTAAATAAGAAACCATCTCCTCCCAAGAGTAGGTACAAAGTGGTGGTGTGGCAGAGGACAAATAACCTTATCCTAAAATTCAAGCTCACACTAAAGTTTTTGGTGCCTTGACCTTTCTGCCTGTTGAACTTTGAAAATTCATACCAGTCATACTCAGAAGTGGCTAATAATCAAATAGAGTAGACCTGGAGTACAGCAAAGCAGGGTGGTGGTGACAAACATGGTATTTAGAAACAAAAGAAATTCAACCAACGATATTATCAAAGGTAAGGAGAAGCAGGCAGGATCCTTCGGTATCAGAACATAATAAGGTAGACTGATAGTTGAAACTCAAAAGTTTCTGTAGAGCAAAAGAAACCATTGACAAAATAAAGAGGCAACCAACCGAATGGGAGAAGTTTTTTACATATTTCTATGATACATCTCTTGTGGGGCATGAACGGTCTTATACCCACAGATACTACTTATAGCCAGTAAGAGATTCAGAAACCTGCAAATAAATCCTACTTTTGACTGACTTGTAACCTAGGAGCTAGGATTACCACACAGCCTGCCTTAAATCTCAAGATCTGATCAATCTTTTTTCCCATAGGTCTGCATCCATCCCCACGCTGGGGGAACATTTAGAACCTGAGCTTTATTGATAGTTCATTGTAAAGTGTTTGTGGGCTGTGTAAAAGCTATTGATGAAACAACAGCATAAAGAAATCTTTTGGTTCTGTTTATTGTAGTTTCTTCAAAAGGAGTCTCACTCTCGTTTTCACAGATAAGTACCATTCTGGAATTGATTCAAGTCCATTAAACATTTCAGGTATCTGCTAATTAAGTGTAACAATGATTCTTTTATTCCTCATTTGAGGCATGTGTAATAGGCAGAGACTTGTGACTCTTTTAAAGTTGTATTTGCTTTGAGTGTCTTCAGGTGTTTGAAGACCTAATTCTCTAATTTATACCCATGTTCACTTTGAAGGATACATATAATTCTCTTTTTAGTGAGTCACATTTTTCTCCCTTTCACCTTTTGAAAATGTCATGTGCAACCTTTCTAAATGAAAGACCACAGGGCTCATAGGGAGCCTCATATCACACAGCAGAGGCAAATAGCTCTGAGCTATTATGCTGTAGAATGTGTATGTGCTATGTACCAAGAGAGGTTATATGGAGTCATACTCTGTAGATCTTAAAGAAAAGAAAAGGGTGGATGCTGTGTTCTTGAAATGCCTTCACAGCAATGCTCTCAGAAAGAAGAGCCAAGAACAGACTAGTTTTATGAGGCTGTTCAAGTCATGAGTTGGTTTCCATGTGGACAAGTCTCTTCACTGACAGCTTTCAGGGATGGTAGCCATTTCCTAGGACTCCTTGCTACATCTCCATCTGTTTCACTCTTGCCCATTGAACTGCACAAACAATAATGCATTGTACATTTGATATTTCTGCGAAGCGGCATCTTAATTTTTTTAAAGGCTGTGTAAACAGAATCTGTATCATTATTCCATCCATTCCAGGGATGTTTAAATCTTTAAAAATTTATTAATCTTTCAGGATGTTGACTTCTTCACCCTAGGTTAAACCTAGTTTGGTTTTAATTTTAGTTCTGTGATCAAATTTATGATGTCTTATCCTGATCATATTTGTGTAGCGATATGTTATTTGCTTGATACATTTGAAAATTTTAAAGATTAAAGATTTTGAAAATGCACTATGATATCTCTGTAGTCTGAATTTTGCCCTTAACCCAGATTATTTTTTTTTTCCCTATCCATTAAATTTTTTTCCCTGTTCTTTCGTTAAGAGATGTGCTTATTCACATTAGTAAATAGACTTGGAATGAAAATAATTTTCCTACTGGTAAGTTCCTTCTGGTTTAGCAGAAATTTAATGCTAGGATTTTTCAAACAGGAAGCTGATATTTGCACCCCTTGAATATAAGTGACTAGAGAATCAGGAGTGTTAATTTCTCAAGAAAGGGATTTCTTAAGAGAAAATGCATACTTGTCCTAAAATTTAATCACATGCCTTATATAACCAACAATTGTTGGTTTTCCAAGTTGCATTCATACCTAGAAATTGTTACTTGTGTTTTCGAGAGATGATAGTCCAGGATTTTACCACTACTCAATCTATTACAAATTCATACTCTGAACTAAGAAAGGGTGGCTATGTTTTATAGGCTAAATGGTTACTTTGGTTGTTTTAGTTTTTAAGGTCCCTCCTTAAAATATTAAAACATGCAGAAATAGTTATTTTAGTAATGAAAAGAAATACTGGCAAGCTTATTTTTTCATATTAGGAACTTGACTAAGAAGCAATTGAAATATATTTTGAAAGCACTTTGCTTTCTATATTAGCATTTTATCATATATACTATATGTCATATATACAGTAGAGTCCAAAAGACAATTATTATTCATGATTTATTTTCAAAGTGATGTATATTTAAAAGTTTAAATTTGGGGAACTTCCTCAACTTGATAAAGAACATCTACTTAAAACTTATAGCTAGCATCATTGCTAAGGGTGAGAAATTAGACACTTTCCCCCTAAGATCAGGAATAAGGCAAAGGCAAAAATTTCCCCTCTTACCATTCTTCCTCACCATTGTACTAAAAGTCCTAGCAATGCAATAACACAAGAAAAGGAAACAAAGGGCATACATGTTTGGAAGGAAGAAGCAAAATTCTGTCTTGTTTGCAGATGACATGATTGTCTATCTAGGGAATCCCAAGAATCAACAAAAAAAAATTCCTGGGACTAATAAGTGATTATAGGACTGTCTCAGGATACAAGGTTAATATACAAAGTCAATTGTTTTCTTATAGACCATCAGTGAATGACTGGAATTTGAAACTAAAAACACCATACCACTTACAATAATATATACATAAACACAAAGTAATACTTAGGTATATTTAACAGAATGTGTCCAGAATCTACATGTGGAAAATTAGATGAAAGAAATCAAAGAAGGTCCAAATAAATGGAGGAATTTTCCATGTTCATGAATTGCAAGACTCAATATTGTCAAGTTCATATGGGAAGGGAAAAAAAACAAAAAACAAACCCAGAATAGTCAGAACACTATGAAAGCAGAAGAATAAAATAAGAAGAACAAATTTGCTGTAGTGACACTACCTGACTTGAAGACTTTGTTATAAAACTATATTAATCAAGACAACATAGTATTTGTGAAAGAATAGACACGTAGATCTATGGAACAAAATAAAGGTCCCAGAAATAGACCCATACACATAGGGGTCATTTAATCTTTAGGGGTGGAGCAAAGGCAATTCAATGGACAAAAGATAGTCTTTTCAACAAATGGTGCTGGAGTACTTAGATTTCTGTATGCAAAGAAATTAAATCTTGACTGAGACCTTATGTATTTTACCCAGATTAACTTAAAATAAATCATAGACCTAAGTATAAAATGCAAAATTATGAAACTTCTGGAAGAAAGCATAGAAAATCCAAGTAACTTGGGTTTGGTAATGAGTTCATAGGTACGATACCAAGAGCACAATCCATGAAAGAAAAAAGGTGAGTTGTGCTCTATTAAAATTAAAAACTTCTGTTCTGAGAAAGACATTGTTAAAAGAAGGAAAAGAAAAGCTGTAGACTAGGAGAAAATAGTTGCAAAACACCAGTCTGGGAAAGGAATTGTATCCAAAATACTTAAATAACTCTTAAAATTGAACCATAGGAAAACAATCAAAACATGGGCGAAAGATCTGCAACCCAATTAAAACATGGCCAAAAGATCTGAACAGACACCTCTACATAGATATAAAAGTGGCAAATAATATGAAAAGATTCTCAAAATCATTTGTCATAGGGAATTGAAAATTTAAAAAAATGGGATACCACTGCATAGCTATTAAAATGGCTAAAATCCAAAAAAAGTTGACAATACCCAAAGTATGCAAAGATGCACAGCAATAGGAACGCTTATTCATTGCTGGTGGGAAAGCAAAACAGTGCAGCCACTTATGCAGTTTCTTTTTGTGAAAAAATTTTATTGGGGAATATTGGGGAACAGTGTGTTTCTCCAGGGCCCATCAGCTCCAAGTCATTGTCCTTCAATCTAGTTGTGGAGGGTGCAGCTCAGCTCCTAGTCCAGTCACCATTTTTAATGTTTAGTTGCAGGGGGCGCAGCCCATCATGTCATGTGAGAACTGAACCGGCAACCCTGCTGTTCAGAGCTCGGGCTCTAACCATCTGAGCCATCTGGTCTCCCCTGACAGTTTCTAAAAAGGCAGTCTTACCGTATGATCAAGAAATTATACTTCTAGATATTTACCCCTTGAGTTAAAAACTTATGTCACACACACACACACACACACACACACACACACACACACACACACACTCGGCCTGCAAGAGTATTTTTAGCAGCTTTATTCATAATTGATAAGAAGTAGAAGCACTTAATATCCCTGAAGAGATGAACTGATAAACAGCTACATCCAGACAATGGAATATTATTCAACCATACAAAGAAATGAGCTATCAAACCACAAAAAGACACAGGAGGAAACTTAAATGCGTATTGCCAAACAAAAGAGACTTGTGTGAAAAGACTACAAACTGTATGATTTTAATTAAATGACATTCTGGAAAGGGCAAAATTATAGAGACAGTAAAAAAAGAAATTAGTGGTCGCCAGGGGTTCAGAGGGAGAGGAGAGGGGTGAATAGGTGAAACACGGGATTTTAAGGTATTGAGACTATTCTGTATAATAAGTAATGGTAGATACATGGCATTACACATTTGTGAAAATGAGACAAAACAAAATGTAAACCAAGGACTTCAGTTAATAACAATGCATCAATATTGGCTTATTAATTGTAACAAATGTACTACACTAATGGAAGAGATTAATAATAGGAGAAACTGTGAGATGGGTGTAAAAGGAGTATGTGGGAAATTTATCTACTTTATGCACAATTTTTCTATAAACCTAAAACTGCTCCAAAAAGGAAAAAAACAAAACAAAAGCTTTATGCACCATTCATTCAGCTTCAACATTTTCAAGTATTTTCCAAATTTTTATACCCACCCAACTTTTCTGAAACGAAACTTGGGAGGGTTTTTAAGCACTGGAGAGAGCTAGTGGAAAACTAGTGGGGGACATTTGGGGAGAGGTTGAACAATGGCATATGGCTGAAGACATTGTTATCTCTAAATTTGCAAATGTTTTTCTCTGATTAGGTCATCTCTTTTAGGTACCCATGGAAGTGTACACTTCTACCCTTCCACAAACACTGGGAGATAGGGGGCCCTGTCTTTCTTCATAATTGCATTTCAAAGGAATGGCTCCCAGGTCCTTCAGAAAGACATTCCTAGGTTGCAAAATTGGCAAGAGGCTTTTAAAAAGATTTACATCTCAGAAGGCTAGAGAAAGAATTTATAATTACAGATTTTCTAAAGTAAATGTAAGACAAGGGGCCTAGCATCAGGATGAAGCCTGTCTAAACTTAGTCAAGATAAGGGAAATGTTAAGGTCATCTCAATCACTTTCACCTCTTGCTCCTCTTGTTCCAGAAATGGAACTTATGAAGAACTCAAGTTCTATTTGTGAATCCCATCCTCTCACTTGCTAAGATTCTGACCCTGATTTATGGATGCTCTTTTTCCTTAGAGAACATTTAAACTTTCAAGACAAGGAATGCAGAAAGATAAAAGCATGAGGCTGTATGACACCTATAGAGTTCTTTATAAGCATTGAAAATATGTTGCCCCAAACCCCTACTGTGTAATTTAAAGCAAAATCAAAATTAATCCATTTAATATATAAAAAATTCCAACAATGTTCTGATTTTGCACAAAATTTCTGTTTCAAAAATATTAATTTTCAAATTATTACGTACAAACATGGATGTTGGTTCCTGTGGTTAGTGGGACCTTCAAGCTTTGCTGCCTGGTCTACACTGAAGAACAGAGGTTTATATAGGCCCGTAGCCCAGTTACCCTAGCTTGCCCTCTTACTTTGGTGATAGGGATCATGCATATTAAATCTTGTATTTTATCTGCTGCCATTTGGACCCAAATCATTGGTACAATGTTGCCTCTTTTTCCTTAAAAGAAACTAGAGTTTGATTCATAGGTGTGTTTTCCCCCTACTATGTTTTCTTGGGTTGCATACACAGAAAGCATTATCATTCAAATATTCTTCTAATCATCCCGTCTATAACATTGCCATCCATCAGAACAGGTTTGTAATTCGTGAGCCATGTGCAAAGACAAGATATCTTGCTTCACTGAGAAAAGAGACAATTTTGTGAAATATTGATCATTTATCTGTCAAAGTGGGCTGTTACACATTGAACCACGGTAAAGAGCCGCTACGCACCTCAGTTCTTTTCATTTATGCTTTAATGGAGTTTTTTTTTAATGTGATGTAAGGTTGATTCAAATTCTGCTATATTTAATTTAGTTTTGACAAAACTAGCTATATGAAAATATTAATCAGAGAATACAATTAGAATTAGAATTCAATAAAATTAGAATACATAGTCAAGGCAAATGCATTTTTTTTTTAAATTTAAAAACAAATATCAATAAAACAAGGAAGAAAAAGAGAATGGAAAATAGTGTGGACTATCTTTTTTTTCTCCTTGGCCTCGACCTCATATGCTGCTAATGCAGCAGACATGAAGACTATCGTGTTATCTGCATTTAGGATCCAGTACTCTGTGTAGAACATTCAAAATGCTGGAGGCTTTTTATAAGTTGGAATAAGTATAGAACTGACTCAGAAAACTGGCTTTTTAATTCTTGCTCAGTAGTCTACAACATATAAATTATGTGACCTTTTCTGAGCCCTTATACCTTCATCTGAAAAATGAGAATAATAAAAATATTCTTGCTTTCTCTGTTATGAAGTTGTAATAAGCAGCAAATAATTTAACGTATGTGAAAGATACTGCAAACTGAAAATCACCATCAAGGATTATTATTTATGCTTCAATGCATGCATTGAACGTGGTCTGCGTAGTCTGTATTTTCAGAAACTAACCCTCCATCATGTTGACATTTGCTAATTTTAAATCATGCTGCAAATGAATGGCTCGGATTGGAACACCTGCTATCATCATTTTTAAAGAAAATGACTACCATTTGATTTACAAGAACATTTTATCTTAATAAGTTCAGTTTAGCATTTATTAGCATGTATTAGCCTAAAATTCCCTTAACAGAAAATCGTATCTAATTCTCTTCTCAGATATCAGAGCAATGACCATATTATTTTTGAACACTAAGTAGGAATTGCTGTCCTCAGTAATTCTCATTATTTTCCCAGGAGTACTTTAAAAATCATAGGGTTTGAAAAAAATAAAGGAAAAAAACCAAAAATACCCAGAACTATAGTGTGGTTCAAGAGAATACAAACCTTTCTCATATTCCTATATTACGAAATATGTTCTGTAATATGTAAATAAGATAATTGCAATTTCTAGGCAATTATAATCTATTATAAACCACGTTTCCTATTTTATGTTTTTAAAAAACAACATAATGAGAAATATATGGCGATTTCCAAAAATGAACACGAATATTCAGGATTCTAAAACTCAACATTTTCATTGAAAAAAAAAGTTACATTTGTTGAATTATGTATTGTAAAAAAGGTTGTGAAGACATTATAGAACTCATGCTCATTCTTATGCAGTGAGCATTAATGAAACGTGGCACTGTCATAGATTTTAAAAGGGAGGGAAGAGAAAACACTGTTTGGCCATGGCCCTAACACTGCAGTGGGGTGGCAGGGTGTAGGCATCGACAAAAGTGTTCTTGGTGTTGCTTGTTTCAGGGAATCCCTTACTGAAGATTTCATAGAGCCTTGATGCCTGTGGGGCAACATGTTGCCATCAGTTGGAACATCTTTTCTCTTCATGTCTTTGACTCACAAATTTAATGCCTTTTTCATCTATACTAAACTCTTGTCACATGCTGTGGCTGTAACGTTTGCTGTTTGAGGTGGGACAGCCAAACTAGCATGAGTTTTCTTTTTTTTTTTTTTTTTTCCTTCACAATTTCATGGATAGAAGATCTGTTCTTACCATAGATCTTAGCAACCTCAGCATACAAATTTTTCTTTCTTCATTAAGTCGAGAACTTTCACCTTTTCACTTAAAGAAAGCACTTCAAGGCTTCTCTTTGGCATACCTGAATTGTCAGCATCACAACTCTTGTACTTGGGGACCATCATTGATAAAGGTGACGTGAACACAAGCACTGCAAAACTGCGACAGTTGAGCTAATAACCCAGGCATCTACTACGTAAGTGACTGACAGCAGGTGAGCTTATACAGCGTGGAGCTGCTAGACAAAGCAATGAGTCATATCAGGTTGGGACAGAGCAGGACCGTGGGAGATTCTATCACTCCATGCCTAACAGCCCACAATTTAAAACTTCCAAATTGTTTCTAGAATTTTCCATATAATATTTTTGGACTGCAGTTGATCATTGGTAACTGACTCTGTGGAAGGTGACACTGCAGATAAGGGGGGACTACTGTACAGCATAATCATAAAATCAGTTAACCTTTAAGTGCTATCAAAAATAAATTCGCTAAGCTGCTCCATTTTGCCATGAATCTTAATGTGTGTATCACCATATGCATATAATCACTGAACCAGTACACATGTTCTGCAAACACCATGAGGGCAGGGAGTGCAAAAATGTGTGTATGTGGTCTTTGCTGGGACCTTCAACATATATTGGAATTTTATAAGTGGTCTAGGCATGGAAAAGGAACCTTTATAAACCATGTTTCCACTCTCAACTTTTAAGAACATCCTGAAATATAGTACTTTGTGGGTATATGTAGTTCAAGGATAAATAGAGGAGTAATTTGCCATTTGTACCGAATTAAATCAGACTTTCAGTTCAATCAAAACAGCTTGCAGCTGGATGCAATAATCTGATTTCCTGACACTCAGAGAAAAATTGAAGCCCTCCAAAAGGCCCCTGCTGATCTTCAACATGAAATACAGTTTGCTGGCTTTTTCACTCAACCTCTGAATGCTTTCATATTTAATAAGTTAAAAAATGCAAATAAAGCATAAGGTTAGCTGGAGATGGCTCTCGGGTGGTGTTTTATTACAACTAAATGAAATAACAGCACAATCCCTCTAAGGATCATGCTCTTGTTCTTTCTCAAAGCAGCTATTTTGTTAAATATGCCTTTAGATGAATCTCTGTATTAGGATCCTGGGAATACTGTTTTGACTTTGGCTGTGTGTTAAAGACCTAACAAAAGGCTTCAGAGAACAGATTCTAGAATTCTGTTTGAATAACTTGCTGTTTTCTTGGGTAGGTAATGAGGCAAACGAAGGTAAATCCTCAAGTATCCATCGACTGTTGACTAATCAAGATAGTGAGGACCCAAACTTACATGTGGTCCTGGAAAATTAGTTCCATTTAGGACAGTTTGTTTCTATCTTAAATTTTTAGTGTGAACTCATAAATGTAGACCTTTCAGCACATTGAATGGACTTTTTTCTAGTACCCTGGAATTGAAAATGGCTGAATTAAGGACAAAGACACACAAAATGATATTCCTTCTAAAGAAAGCTTCTTACATTTCAAATGTGTAACTCCCTCTAGGGCTTACAATGAGGGTGTAAAACATACCCTGCTTCCTTTATGACAAGTCTTATACTCTTCTGAATAAGCACACAATTTAGGGAAGAGGAAAAGGATCAAAGAAGGCATTGCAGAGATTATGAGTCTTCAGCATAGGGATGCTGGGATTTTCCCTCTCTTTTGGGGCAGGGAAAGAAGTGCTCTGCCCTTTTTCATTCAACATCCTGACAGTAAACAGAGGACACCCTCAAATAGGGAAACTGAGGAGAGATTAATAAAAGGACTATTTAAAAAGGTGTGAACAAGCCTTAGTAAAGCATCCGGGCCATAGCACAGCAGGAAGCTTTAACTATGTACCACTAACTAGCCCAAAGGGGCAAGGAGAGGAAATGGTTACTAGTACCCAGAGCTGTAGCTGGAGAGAATGGCAGCCTGCCAGGACCTATGGTCTTCTGAAGAAGTACACAGACATTGGCCATGTGGGGCCCAGCAAGGAGGGCGTCAAGAAAATAAATCCCTCAGTATTTTTCTCCAACCTCTGATCTAACAGTTCCCCTTTTGGCGGAATCCAACCAGAAGCTAGTGAACAAAAATACCCAGTTGAGTCATTGTATAAAGGTCAGCCTCTTAGGGACCCAGGGAAGACAGGAGAAGCTGGAAGTAGATCTGGAGGGATACACAGGGATTATCCAGCATACCAAGTTGGGGGGGTGGGCACTCCAAGAGAATTATTCATGAAGATTGGAGGGATCTAGAAGAAGCCGGTCTTGGGAATCTCATTCCCTGATTGGGACCTTAGCTATTGTGCTGGTGAAAAAGCAATGACAAAGGGGATCTAGCCCTTGTCCCCACCCCCACCTCCAAATCCTTTGTGATAAATCCAGGGTAATGCTGGGGAGGAGGAGAAGAGAAACATTAAATATAATGTTAGTATAATATTGAAGGGTAAAGCTCTATTGAATTGTGTTAGAGCTTCTACTAACTATAAATGAATAGGAAGCTTTAGGACTCACTTGGGATGCCATTAAAGGAGATAAGAAGTGGTGATTGGACAGAATCTGGTTGTAATCAATGATTACGAACAGCAAAATCATCTGTTTGTACTCACTGAGTTAAAACTCTTCAGTAAACAGGGAAACATGGGAAAACTTGGGAATAATAGTTCACAGATATGATTTATTTAACAGCTTATGAGCTTTGGTTCTAATCGACAACATTCTAAAGGTGTAAACTGTACATTCTTGATTCTGGTTTGTTAGCGGGACCAACACCTCTTTGCCTAAAATGCTATCATGAAATTTTTATTCCCATATTCAGAATACTTTCTCCGGGTGGTGAACACACAGTGCAATCAATATACAGATGATGTATTATAGAAACATACACTTGAAACCTATATAATTTTACTAACCAATGTCACCCCAATAAATTTAATAAAAATTTTAAAAAACTGTAAAAGCTTCCTCTTAAGAATTCCTAAGTCAAATTACTCTTTGAGTATAGAAATTTTTATGAAAACTTAGTTTTTTATCTTGACTATCAAAGAACTTTGCACTATCTTAAACGTTTCTATTTTGTCATTTTGAGCTGTCTCACTGTAATATATGTTATTTATTTTTAAGCAATAACAAATTGGTGACCATCTAGTGGAAGAATAAAGAGGTCCTGCATGCCCCTTCAGAGATTGTTAGCGTCCTTGAAAGGCTTCTGTAACACCAGCTGAGCTCTTTAGAGTTAGCTGAGATGGCTTACTGGGTTGGTAGTCCTTAGCTTTGCTTGCTGACTTCTATCTCCTAGACACTGGGAAGACTAAACTTCCTGCCCTCTGTGGTGGAGTAGAACCATGTTACTAGTTTGGGCCAATAAACTATTTGAGATGGTATTTATAATATCCAGATCAAAGCACTTACCCTTGATAGTTTGGTGTTATGACTACTACGTACTTTAGCCTCTTCTGACTAATATACTGGGGAAGGGTGAAGGTATGCAGGTCCTGGGAGTCGAAAAACATATATCTCTGTCTCATAGATCTGTGTATATAGCCATCGGATATGCAGGTATCCAAATCACATGCTATCTGACGATCACCTGAGCCTCTCGGCCTGAGCTGGAGCCTTGTCTATGGATGGACTTACAGGGCAATAACACTTTGATACTTTCAGAGAAAACAATGATCATAGAATTCTCTATTAGTCTACCTGGGCTGTCAGAAACCTGTAAGATATATAAAACATCTTTTGGTAAAACAATAGAGTCTTTTATTCCATGCCTTGGGATAAAAGATGTGAATTTAAATAGATATGAAGTAATTGATCCAGCCCCCCCCCTTGTGGTGTGTTTATAGAAAGTTCCATTTTTTTTTTCTTGGACTCCTTTCAATTTCTTTTCAGTATGAAAGCAAAGGTAAAGCTATCTGATGTCAGGATGGTTCCCAGAGGTCTCTTTAGGCATCTGTGCCTCTGCTCCCACTCCTCAAAATCCATGGGACAACCAAATCAGGACTGAAAGCTCCAAGACCCTTAGGGAAAGCTGCAGGGCTCACTAAAAATATCAGACATTTCTTGAAAAAAAAAAATCAATGCATTTGTTTGTAAAACCTCTAAGAACAAACAGGCTATTTTGCGTTGTCTTGAACGACACAAAACAATCTGGCAACATTCTTTGCCTAGGTCTTTAAACATTACTTTCTGTTTTTATTATGCCAATTATACATAGACATATTGTCCTTTTAAAAAATAACGCAAGATCAGATTCATGTTCCTTTTGACCACGACCATTTGTCTGAGTCCTCGCTTGGCTATTATTAGAAGCAAACGCTATCAGGAGCTTTTGACTATGGAAGCTCAAATTACCACAGATTCTCCTCTCACAGACCTTTCTTGGGTTGTTTTCCGGTCACTCAGCACTCCTGGTTCATCTGTCCCCTTAGTTTTGGGAGCATTTTTGCAATTGAGAATCGTGTTTCCTCTCTGGAGTTGGACCTGTTGGTGCTCTGGTCACCTGTTGATACTAATCTTCCTCTTACCCCTTCGGTTTCTTATCACTTGATGACTCCCATCTCCAATCTGATTGTCATATAATTTCAGTCTTACACTAAGAATTTCCTTTTAAAAACCCTCCTGTTTTGGGTGGAATAGAAGTCAGAATCCATCCACCCCTCCCCGCCCAGCTCCAATGCACTGAGTCTTTGTGTGATGGCTTAGCCCTGAGGAGACGACCCTTACTCTTACCAGTAGTGTCCATGACGTGCTAGATAATGAGGGACACAGAATCCAGTGGACAAAACATATTCCAAAGGGACAAGGAATATATCTTTTCTGACTATGTCCTGATCAAGTTTCACAGTGACCAAATACCCCGTTCAGAAATGTGGTGGGGTAGCGTAGCAAATGTAAAGATCTTCATCTTCTAACCTTTCTGTCTGGTTTTTACTTCACCTGTCTATGAGAAATGAGGCTTTTAAAAAATGAATTTCAGCATACCTGAAGTTGATGCCATCTAATCTCCCCAAATATTATCTTTTCTGGCAGCAAGGGTGAGCTGCAACTGGGGAGTCAAAGGCAGAGAGTTAGCTTTCAGATATCGACTCATATAATCAATAACACATCCTCCTAAACTTGGTATGCCTTGAAGCTGGTGGCATAGGATTCTGGATAAGATTATATAGACTTTAACATTTGTGAAGATTATCTCCAATCGTTTCTTATAAAATTGCTCTATAGAGATATCCTGACACATGAACAGAAAATAATATTTGTTCCTCTAAAGGGCAGAAAAAGCAGAGTTTAGTATGATGTTTTGATTAATAAATAAGAAATAAGAATATTTTTTCTTCATCTTTCTGGGTTGTCAGGAATTTCACTGTTGCTTAAATTTCTCCATCTTATTTACCTGGAACTACTCGAAGGAGACTCTGTGTCAGAGGGGACTTGGGGTTCCTTAAACCATCCTTTTATGGGGGAGAGGGGTTAAGGAAGAATGGGATCCAAAGAATTATTAAGACATTTCTTATTAACACAATTTCAATACAATTTCAGTTGCTAATGCCAATATCTCATCTTGCATCTATCTCTTTGGCTTTAGATTTCAGTTCCTCTGACCCTGAATTTCAGATTCTTCTTTCTCATTGTTTCCTTGTGTCTGATCTCATCATTTGTCCTAACTCTTTTTGCTTGTGTCCCTGTCTCAGCTTGCTAGCCTCCTAGCCAGAAGTCCCAACCCCAGCTGATTTATAAACAAACAAGCAAACAAACCCTAAACTCTTATCTGTCCCCTTTTTTCCTAATCGCTCTTACTTATCCTATTTCTTTTGCTGTGCCCACATCATGTACCCCTTATGAAGTCTTTGTCCCTGACTGCTGCAGACTTTCCTTATTTGGATTAAAACAATTCATGATCTCTCTCTCTCTCTCTCTCTCTCTCTCTCTCTCTCTCTCTCTCTCTCTCTCTCTCCCCCTCCCTCCCTCCCTCTTTCACTAACTTCTTAGCTGTGACCCTGAAAATACAGTCTCAGTATTCACCAGTTTCTCAGTCCTGTTCTTTCTCAGTCTGCTTGCTGCCCTGGTTTGGCTGCTGATATTGTAGAAGTGCTGGGAGCCTAAGGGAAGACCAGCCCGAAAGGAAAACCTCCCATGTCACTTCATAAACAATTGGGATATTTTCCCTCAAGGAAAAAACAAAAACAACCACCACAAAAAAAACCTCCACAGAAACAGAAAGAAGGAAAGACTTTGGGCCCCTGGCCCTTCTACTCTCCTATGATGTTTTCTCCTCTTGTTCTAATGGAATGTTCTAATGTTCTAATGTTCTCCTCTTGTTCTACTATTGTTCTAATGGAACATAAAACTGACATGGTTCTACAACAAAATTAGGAATACCTACATTTTAAAATGAGGAGGACTTATTTCAGTTCAGTATCTCAGATAATGTCATGTATGTTATAATGAAACCAGTGAAAATTTGTTAATGTTGACTACAGTAGAATGAGAAGTAAAACGAAGAAAATTAGTAAAATAAAATTTTAACAAAATTTCTGTTTTTTTCAGGTATAATATTGCATATTTTCATATGTATTCTCATCTATGGCCACAACAAAACTAAGAAGTAGTTATTACAACTTTGCAGATGAATATATTGAAATTTAGAGAAGTTAATTTAGAGAAGTTAGTTTACAGTCAATCAGATAGAAGTGGTAAGAGGCAAAGTTCAAATTCCAGATGGGTCTTACTCCAGTGTCCATGTTTCCCCCAATAATGCCTTATGCAAATGAATGCACACCTGATTTGGATTGTGACTATTGATAAAAGAGAATAAAGCTTCTTTGAAATATGAATGTGGCATTAAAACTGGTACTGTATGATGTGGAATGACCAACAAGTTCTCAGACTTCAATGATGTGTATTCTAGGGGATAGAAATGATTGATGATTTCACAGTGGCAACGCAGAAAAATTGAAAAAAAACCAAACTCATTTCAAACACGAAAGTATTAGAATCAGCAGGAGGTATCACTTAAGAAAATATATACAGAAAACTTAAAAACGATAAAATTGCTAATCAGTCTTCAGCAAACTCAGCAGGCAGTAAGTTCCAGGGAGCTGCTAATGAATTATTAAACCGGAATGTGGCCCTGGATTAAGATAAAAAGGAGGTAGAAAATGACATCTTGTGAATGATATAAAACAAATGTGACAATCAGCAACTTTGAAAATATTAGGAGTATGTTAAGGGGGTGCTATTTGCTTCACATGTTTCTACATCAAATTATTCATTTTAAAGTAAACTTGAAGAGGTTCCTAATTAAGCTCCCTGCACAGCTGTCAGGGGACTTTTTTTTCTTTATTTAGTACCAAGCTTAGAGCCTGTGATAAAACATCCATGATTACAAATACCAAGTGAAAGAGCAAATGAATTAAAGATGTGCTCAAGGTTCTGAGTGCAATTCAGGTAGCTTCTGAATAGGGTTGTCTACAATATCTCACAGTGCTGAATTTGGAATTTTCCAGTATCTCATTCTTGTTTTTATTTCTATATAGATGTGCATCTGTTGACATACGATTCAATTGTAAACGAGGCTAATAGTGTGAAATGATTAAACCATCCTGAAGGCTTATGAGGCCCTAGAGAAGGAGAGGATGGAACCACCTGGAACGGAGGTTGTGAGAGGCCATCCATCAACTCTAAATCTCAGTGCTGACTTAGGGAGATAGCCGTCTTGAGAGCTAGATTTTGTAAAGAGAGAGCAAGTTGTATCTCACTTACAGGTTCTCCCTTAATATATCAAGAGCCATAGTGCTGCAATCAGACAAAAGAACTTGACTCTACTCTCTGGGCTTGAGAAAGTGATGACAGGAAGTAGAATAAGCCTTCTGAGAGGATGAATTGGGAAAAGACAGCAGCAGAACCGGAGGTCAGAAGAATTTGCTGTAACCTGGGTGGAGATGGGGTTGAGGTATCAGTGTGGAGACAGTGACCCAAAGGACAGGAGTAGCAAAGACCTAGAATGAGCACATAGAACAGAAGTCCCTTGTTACCCCTACAATGAAGATAAGTGCTTGCTTTGGGGAAAGGAGATGCCACCTTGGTGAAATGAGGAGGAAGTGAGAAAGGAGCCATGAAAGACTGAGCATCTTCCCTAAAGAGACTGAGTTTCTTTTAAGAATGTGACTTTTTTTTTTTTAAACTGTCAAGACCTAGTGAACTCTCTGAGTCACACTACGAGAGCCTACACTGCAGAATGAGCTTGGTTATAGAACATAAAGAAGTGTACTTTGTTTTGATTTAACCAAGAATGAAAACTTGCTCATGTAAAGGTCCAGAGGTATGTGAACAGGGTTGCTCTATGATGCCATGCTCCTTCTAGCTTATAATTCTACCATTTATAGGATGGCACAATTTTCCTCAGGGTCCAAGATGGTGGCATTCGCATTTCAAGGACAAGGTTGAAGAAAGAGAAGAAGAAAGGAAAAGACATGCACCAGATTTCTTTTAAGGAAGGCTCTTAGAAGCTGCCTGGGGCACATCAACTTATATTCCACTTACCAGAAATTAGCCTCATGGCCATATCTAGCTGCAAATGATGCTGGGAAATATCGACTTTATTTTGAGTCACCATGACTAACTAAAAATTCTATGCCTTTCAGAATAAAGAGATGTTGGGAGAAAATTAAGAAGTTGGTCATAGGATTTTGGATGTAAGAAAATATAAAGAGCAGATGACAGATAATACAGGCCATGTAATGATTAGTCTTTCAGAGTTTCTCCCACGTGTGAAAGTAGTTGGACTACAAATGCTAGCTTATACTATAGTGATATTTATTTATTTATTTGTCAGTATAGGTATTTCAAAGAGAGATTAGGAGAGGTATGTCCAGTTCTGCTAGCCAGATATCACTCAAAATCTGTCTTTGAAATTTTGGTTTGTTAGGACTTATACAGAGGAAAGGCTTGGTGTCATAAACTGTCTTTCACTTATTTTAAGACTTTGTTTTTAATGCTGCTTGTTAGCCTTAAAACAAACATAATTTTTCCTCAATTCACTCCCCACTAAGTTACTGATTTTTCTTCTCTTTTCATTTGAAATTCTCACAAGAATGGTATTTATTTTTGTTCCCCTCAGCCTGTTTGCTTCTCTATTTAAAAATAATTAACTATATTAAGGCACTTTTAAAAAATTATTGAGGCATAACTTCATAACTTTTCAAATAACTTTATTGAGTTATAATGTTTTATAGTTTTACTGGTGACAAAGAAAAGATACCACCAATTACAAGTGTACAATTCCATGATATTTTTAGTAAACTGACCAAGTTGCTCCACCAAGACCATGAGTATAATATTTACATCCTCCCAATACTATCTCTTGTGTCCATTTACTATTCATTTGTATTTACCTTTCTCCTTCACAGCAGGCAACCACTAATCTGCTTTCTGTTTCTATAGATCTTCCTTTTCTGGACATTTCATATAAACTGAAGCATATAATATATGGTCTCTGTGTCTGGCTGCTATTACTGAGTGCAGTAGTGATTTTGAATCTCATACATGTTTTAGCTTGTATCAGCACTTAATTTTTACCTATCTCCAAATAATTTTCCATTGCATGGATATACCATATTTGTCTATCTATTCATCTGTTGATGGGTATTTAGGTTGTTTCCAATTTTTGGCTGTCATGAATAAAGCTACTCAGAATTTTTGTGTGCAAGTCTTTTCATGGCTGTATGTTTTCAATTTTCTTGAGTAGATATCTAAGGAGAATTCCTAGCTTTTAAATTGTTTTCCAAAGTGGTTGTAGTTGTTTTCCAGGGTGCCATAACAAAATATCACAGACTGGATAGCTTGAATAACAAAAAATGTGTTTCTCTCAGTTGTGGGGCTGGAAGTCCAAAATAAAGATGCTGGCAGGGTTGGTGTCCTCTAAAGCCTCTCTCCTTGGCTTACAGAAGGCTGTCTTCTCACTTTGTCCTTACATGGCTTTTTATCTGTGGTAGCATGACCCCAGTGTCCCTCGGTGTGTTCAGATTTTCTCTTATAAGGACACCAGTCATTCTGGGTTAGCGACCACCCTAACAGCCTCATTTTAATGTACTCATCTCTTTAAAGGTCCTATCTCAAAATATAGTCACATGGTAGAAATGTATGAAGGTTATCATTTCTCTGCATTCTTGGCAATGTTTACTCTTGTCTGTGTTTTTTTATTATAGCCATTCTAGTGGATGTGATATGCCAATTTTTGGTTTTATGTTGCCTTTCCCTAATGACTAATGATACTGAGCATCATTTCTTATGCTTATAACCATTAGTATATCTTCTTTGATGACATCTCTATTCAAATCTTTTGCCTATTTTTAACTGGTGTTTCACTAGCAAAACTGGATATAACCTCTTAGTGTCTCTTTTTGCAGTGCTTATAATGAAAAAGAAAAAAACAAACAAAACCTTGAAGGGTAATGAAAAGGTATCGCCAGAGTATACAAAGAACTCATACTTCAAAGATATGAAAATCATGTTCAAAAGTTTTCCAAATATACTTGTTGGTTAAATTAATCAGCATTTGCTTATATCTCCAAATGTGGTTCATTAGTCACTGAATGAGGGCTGAGTCTTGGTGATACTCTGAAGTATTCCCTCAGCACAGAAATATTCTGCTGGATAAGAACATGCTGTTTTTTTTTTCTTATTTTTTTCACCATTCATATGTAATAATTTTTACTCATCCAGCAATAAAAAAAAGATGACTTCCTTCCAAGATCTCTAGAAACTGGGAGGCCCGTGTACCTGATGTTAGGTAGCAGTTACTTGTTTGGCTTGCAAAGTATTGGGCGATACCTTGTTTTAAAATATTTACTATTAACTGATTGCCAACATCAAAATATTAAATTAGGAGATTGCCCACAAATAAATGGATTTTTGGAAAACTGAAAAGAGATAAGATCCTTCACGTTTCCAAAAAGAATACAACTTTTAATACAAATGATTGAGAATAAGAATGGCATCAGATTTCTAATTTAGAGCAGGGGGTGGGAAACTACAGCCTACCGGTATATTGTCTATGGATACTTTTGTGTTACAAAGGCAGAATTGAGTAGTTTTGAGAGTAATTATTACCTGCAAAGCCTAAAATATTTACTCTCTGGCCTTTTATTGGAAAAGTTTGCTTAAACCTGCTTCAGAGCAATGCTGGAAGTTAGAAACAATAGATTAATGGCTTCAAATCCTGAAAGAGAAGCAGTTCCCGATTTAGAATTATATAGTCCAGGGGTGTCCAAACTTTTTTCAACGTTTTTCACCAAGGGCCATATGCGGTAAAATAAACAAACAGCCGGACCACTCACTTTAGGTGAAGGACGTATTGCCCCACCTGGTTTATTTAAGTAAACTAAATATGTTTTTGGAATTTGCTGTGGGCCAATTAAAAATGGATTGCGGGCCGCAGTTTGGACACCCCTGATACAGTCAAATTATTAATGAAATTTGAGAGTAAAATAAAAACATTCAGGTATGTAACTTGATAAATTTAATTCTCAGCACACATAATTAAATTCACTTTTCTTTGTTGGTGAATTTTTTTGGTGGTTTTAAATCATTTTTATTAGAAGTCATTGCCTGATTCACAGGATCTACTGTTGGAATTCTTACTGCTCTCAAGTAGTAAGAAAGCACAAAATGATAACATAAGGAAAATTTGGCATATCTATAAAGTGGAATTTCTCCTCTTGTGTATCTCTCCCAATAAGATAATGTGCAGAATTGCCAAGTCAAACCAAGTCAAATATATTTTTGCTTTGACTATTTACAAAATATTTATGTTAGAAATTCTTGCCTCTTTATATCATATTTATGAATATCTATGGCTGATCTCACAGACTCTTCTTTAGTGGGGATATTAAAATATTTTTTAATATGTGAGATATAAAACTGAAAGCAACAAAGGAACAAACAAATAAAGAAACAGAAACTCATAGACACAGATAATAGTTTACTGGTTACCAGTGGGTAAGAGGTAGGGAGGGTAGGTAGCAGAAGAGGGTAAAGGGGATCAAATATATGGTGATGGAAGGAGAACTGACTCTGGGTGGTGAATGCACAATGTGATATATAGACGGTGTATTATAGAATTGTACACTTAAAACCTATCTTTGTTGCTGTTTTGAACCTTTCCCCCCATTTAATTTGCATAAATTTGTTAATTTTTCTTAATCAAATTATAAATAAACTATAAATAATTTGAGCTGTCTGAACAGTGGCTTTCTTATTGAAAGCACTACTCCTTCATTGAAAGCATGGGGAAGAAATGAGCTTAGATTCAGGATATAGAGTTGATGTGGTCACCTCTAGAGGTGGAATGAGCCATCCCATCCAAAATTTGGTTGGGATGTGGAAATTGGTGACATTAAACACACCAAGAAGTCATGAAAAGGTTTATTACTCAGGTAATGAGGCTTTCTGGAAAGACAGGGAATGTTTCCAACCAGACCAGAAATGGTTTGAGAAAACAGGTAACGAAGATTGGCTTGGGGTTGTAAGGTGAATGTCTGGTGCTGGTTGAAGTTTTCTTGCATAGAGGCTGTGAACTTGCATGGTTTGAACTTGCTCCCAGAGCCACAGGAGAACACAGTCAAGCTTTCTTATCAACTTACCCAGATATGGAACAGAAAGGTAGAGGAAACTAGTGGGACTTAAAAGCTCTCAACAGTCAAATATCAAAATGGAGTCAGGATCTTTTTGACAGTAATCATTAAGATAATAATAGTAATTACACAAAAACACTTTATATGAAGGCCCTTCCTGCCTTTTTCATTTTTATCATTTTCCTTCTAATACAGCAAAATATTGATTGTCTTTTATATTACAGTACCCAGGAGGAAAAGTGTGACAACGGGCGTGATTGGTACGATAATGATCTGATGTTATTATTTAGTAGACATCGAGTGTAACATAAGGGAGGTAACATAGATTGCATATGATTGATTTGTTTATTTATATGTCCTACTTTTTAAAATTTGTTTGTAAGGCAGACAGTTTCAGTTTCATTTGTGAGAGCTACTAAGGAGTCACTAATGGTGACTCTTTACAAGGGATATTGTAAGTCTGCAGAACATACCCACAAATCTGTTTTGTAGAATGTAACTGCTGAAGCAAATATTCCGAGCTCTGATATGTCCAGGGCAGATGCCTCCTTAAGTGCAAAGAACATATTCAAGGCTGGAGATCCTGACACCTTGTCACTGTGGGAGCAGGAGCTCACATGTGGTTTATGTGATGTCGTTCTGATGAATTTTCAAGTGAATTGAATCTCTAGGCAATAAATAACTGCATATTCCATTTGGACTAAGTGGTAAGGCATTGCACCTCTGAGACTGCAGTATCCTGACAAGTTTGATTCACGCTTCATACTATTATAGTACACCTATCTGTACATAGTACTAAAATATCCCTTTGTATAAAACCTACCTTCCAATAGATAGTTTGTATCTGGGTTGCATTTAAAGCCTTATAGTTTTCTCATTAGCGTTTTGTACGTAACAGATATTTTAAAGTGGTATGAGCAGAATACCTGGACATTTAGGGAATGTTCTGTACAAAGTTTGGGATGATTTATTTTTCACAATTTCTTTGTTGAACCTATAAATTGACATAGCTATTCTTTACAATGTTACATACAAACCTAGTGTCTTCATTACTGTGGATTGTTACGGAAAGATCTTCTAAGTCTTTTTCCAATAGTAGTTTTGTTAGGCTTTGTACACAAGTGGATTTGATCAATTCTGAAAATAAACCTATAAACATGAGCAGCAGATTTCTCAGCTGATTAAAACAACTCAAATATGTTACTAAAATTCTTAAGGGAAAATGTGTAGAAAGTCTTAGTATGAATTCAAAACTCTTTAGAGAGTATAATTAATTCCAATTAGTGTTTTCCATAGATGCTCAAATTGTCACAGTTTGGCTTGTAGTTACCCCTTTAAGTTGGGTCTTGTGCTATTTAATATCAACACAGAACCCCTAAAACATCCACCTAGTAATGTGTCTTTGACTTAATGCTTTAAAACACTGTTCCTATTCTCTAAGAAACTCTGATTTCTTTTAGGAGAGAAAACGGTATGAAAGATCAAATTCTGTGCAGCAGGAGCCTTTTTAGACTCACAGAGCTGAGACGACACTATTCTTAAGTTAAACCAGTAAACAAAGCCAGAAATTGTATATTTTCAAAATCACATATGTAAACTGACATTTTCATTTTAGGTCCAACATTATTTTGACTACTGAAAATCTGTAACTTTAAAAACCTGTAATTGAACCTTTTTTTCACTGGTGATTTGCTCCTCTGTACAATTCCTTTTTCTTTTTTTAGAAATAATTTCTAACAAAGCTGAAATAGTTACTCATTTATTTATGAGTGATAAAATAAGTTTAAAGTTGGTATAGAACACACTGTTATGTAAACTAACAATCATTGCTGTGTAAACATTTCATATTATAGATGTTTGATAACCATCCTTTGACTATATTCCACTAATGATGTGCTCCCCAAATCATATGAAATCATGTTGTTTTAATTGTAATGTAAAATACTCTTATATTTTTTCCATTGATTTCTTAAAAGTTTACATAATGTGTGTTAGTGTTTCAATGGGAAGTTTTTACTTGCTGGAGGCTTGGAATTACTGGGATTTCAAAGATGTCTTTTTTTCTAGTGTACTTGGAACTATGAAAGACATAAACATTTTATTCTCTAAATCTATGAAGAAGGATTTTTTTTATTTACTCTATGATCTAATGTAAATGACTCAAGGTGTTATTTTATGCCCATAGTCACAAACATACTGGTCTTTACTGAATACACCTAATTTGTCTTCTACAAATTATTAGAAAATATTGGTATTATTATTATCTACTGAAGTTACAAAGTCACTATCTAGATCGTTAGTTATACATTTGGAGTGGCATAGTTAATTTGTACCAGTTTTAAGGATCAAGCAAAAATGTAACTGTTCATATGTTGTTGAAATAGTTTGGGTATATATGATTTAACCTTGTTATATCCTTTCTAATCTCTTCTACATTAGAAACCTTTAAAATAGTTTTTCTTCTTTAGTTACCAGCAGGTTTTCTTTGTCATATATATTAAGTTGTATATGTATATAGTGTCATACCAAATCAGATGCCTAATTAGCATTCTTTAAAGTTTGATGATGCTTATTTTTTTACTTTTAATTTTTCAAGTACAGTTGACATTAAATACTATTTTATATTAGTTTCAGGTGTATAGTATAGTGGTTAGACATTCAAATAATTTAAGAAGTGATTACCCCCCTATCAATCTAGTATCTACCTGGCACTATACATAGTCATTCCAATGTTATTGGTTGTATTCCCTATGCTGGATTTACATCTCCATGACTACTTTATATCTACCAGTTTGTACTTCTTACTCCCTTTACTTTTTTCACCCAGTTCCCCCTCTCCCCACCAACCCCTTTGTCACCTGGCAACCATCAGTTTCTTTCTGTATCTGAGTCTGTTTCTGTTTTGTTTGTTCATTCATTTGGTTCTTGAGATTCCACATATAAGTGACATCATATGGTATTTGTCTTTCTCAGTCTGACTTATTTTACTTAATACCATCTAGGTCCATCCATATTGTTGCAAATGGTAATATTTCATTTTTCCATGGCCGAGTAATATTCCATTAAATATATATACCACAGTCTCTTTAACCAATTATCTATTGACGGGTACTTTGGTTGTTTCCATGTCTTGGTTACCGTGAATAATGCTACATTAGGTGTGCATATATCTTTTTGAAATAGTGTTTAGGATTTTTTCAGATAAATACCCAGAAGTGGAATTACTGAGTCATAAGGTAGTTCTATTTGTAATTTTTTGAGGACCCTCCAGCTGTTTTCCATAGTGGCTGCACTAATTTGCAATCCCACCAACAGTGCATGAGGGTTCCCTTGTTTTGGATCCTCTGACAACACTTGCTTGTTGAGTTATTGATGATAGTCATTCTGACAGGTGTGAGGTGATATCTCATTATGGTTTTAATTTGCATTTCTCTGATGATTAGTGATCTTTTCATATGTCTATTGGTCATCAGTATGTCCTCTTTGGAGATATGCCTATTCATGTCCTTTGCCAATATTTTAAATTGGATTGTTTGTTTTTTGGTGTTCAGTTGTATGAGTTCTTTATAAATTTTGTTGTTAACCCCTTATCAGATATATCACTGGTGAATATATTCTCCCATTCAATAGGTTTTCTTTTCATTTTGTTGATGACATTTTTGGCTGTGCAAAAAACTTTTTAAAAAAGAATTTGTTTACTTTTTTCTTTTGTTTCCCTTACTGGAGAAGGTATGTCAGAAAAAAATCTTACTAAGAGTTTGCTGCCTGTGTTTTCTTCTAAGAGTTCTGTGGTCTTACATTTAAGTCTTTAATCTATTTTTAGTTTATTCTGTATATAGTGTTGGAAGGTGGTCCAGTTTCATTTTTTTTTGCATGTATCTATCCGGTTTTCCCAATACTGTTTATTGAAGAGACTGTCTTTACCACGTTGTATATTCTTGCCTCCTTTGTCACAGATTAAATGACCATATAGGTGTGGGTTTTTTTCTGTGCTCTCTATTTTGTTCCAGTGATCTATGTGTCTATTTTCATGCCAGTACCATGTTATTTTGATTATTATAGCCTTGCATTATAGTTTGACATCAGTAGGCTGATACCTCTAACTTTGTTCTTCTTTGTCAAGATTATGGTGGCTATTTGGGGTCTTTTGTGGTTCCATATAAATTTTAGGATTATTTGTTCTAGTTTTGTGAAAAATGCCATTTGTATTCTGATAGGGATTGCTTTGGGTAGTATGGGCATTTTAATAATGTTAATTCTTCCTGTCCATGAGCCCAGTATATGCTTCTATTTATTTGTATCTTCTTGAATGTTTTATAATTTTCTGAGTACAAGTCTTTTACTTTCTTGGTTAAATATTCCTAGGTACTTTTTTTTTTGATGCAATTGTAAATAGGATTTGTTTCTTAATTTCTCTTTCTGATAGTTTGTTATTGGCATATAAAAATGAAACTGACTTTATGAAGCTTAATTTTTAAACATATTACAATTTCTTTAATGGGATATACATTAATAATTGTTATGCTTTCCTAATTAATTCACCCTTTATCATTGTGAAATGTCCTCTATTTCTGTTAATACATTTTGTCTTGAATTTTATTTTGTCTGATATTAAAATATCCACTCCAGCCTTCTTATGCTTACTATTTCCATGGTAAATCCTTTGCTATCCACATTCTTTTAACTATCTGTGTCTTTATATTTAAAGTGCCTCTGTTGCACGCAGCATGGAGTGGGGTCTTGTTTTTATCCATTCTGTCAATCTCTGCCTTTTGGTATAATTATTGATATGGTTGGCCTTAGGTCTACAGCTTTACCCATTTTATTATTTATTTTCTGTTCTGTTTGTTCTTCTTTTCCTCTTTTCTGACTATCTTTTGGAATATTTGAATATATTTTAATATTCCATTTTAAATTCCATTTTAAATTTAAAGCTTTTGGCTATGCCTCCCTCTCTCTTTCTCTCTTTCTTTCTCTCTCTCTCTCTCTCTCTCTCTCTATGTATATATATATATACACACACACACACACACATATATATATACACACATATATATCACATTCTTATTTCTATTTACATATGTATAACAAATTAACATTTAATTTCTAATTTCAAAATAAATATTTTAATGCTAATTTTAATCTTAAGATTTCAGACATTAAAATTTAGACATTAAAATATAAACCAATGTCCTCAATGAATTATTTTTGCCATTTATTATTATTGTTGTTATTAGACCTGAAAAGAAGCCATTGTTTTACAATCTGATCAGACCTATAAATATAATAGAACAACAAATCTAAATTGTGTACATGCAATTATGTATTCATATTCATTTTCATCTAAGAACGTACAATGAAGTTCGTGTATATAAATTTAGATAAATATCCTGGTTAATATGATTTTAATAAAATCCTTAAATTTCCTGAGACCATCATTTCCTTTATGGATATATTGTGTTTAGATAGCCTGTTTTATGATTACTAAATAGAAAATTATGGATATGAACAAATTTTGATACTGGTCTAAAATTTTTAAAACCTCCTTATATATTATTAGCCAGAATTATAGATGTAATTGTTATGTACATGTGTGTTAGTGTCTCACTGTAAACTTTAAAATATTTAAACATCTAGAAAAATATAAAAATTTTTATTAATTTTAAGTACTCAAAAGTCAATAAAATACATTTTTACAGGAACTAATTTATACAACCTACTAATTATTTAGATAATTAATTTGGTTGCAGACACACACTTAGATTATATTAGATTATATTACATGCCTTTATGTATTATTTTAATAGTGATAACTGCTTTGATATCAAAACAAATATAAGACATTTAGAAAATTTTCTTCCATTATACTTTTGTACTCATATCCAAAATATTAGAAAAATTAAAATGCTATGCATTTACTTTAATATTTCTTATAATCTATGGTAGTCACACTATTGTTAAGTCAATTTCTTAAAAGGACTTTTTAATCAAGAGAATTATGTAAATATTTAAAATTAAAATAATCTTGATTTTATTTTTGCATACAATTACACCTACTCTAAATTTAAAATTAAACTTAAAGATTTCTCAACTGGATATTATTTTTAATTTGTAAGAATGAATTTCTAAAGAATTGCACTTTAATAAAAGGAAGATGTTGAGGTACCTTCTTTCTATACCCATTTTATTATGTGTTTTAATCATAAATCGATGTTCTATATTGTCAAGTGCTTTTTCTGCATCTATTGATATAATCATATGATTTTTATCCTTTGTTTATGTCGTGATAACATTGACTGATTTGCATATGTTGAATATTCCATGTTCATGGATTGGAAGAATCAACATAGTTAAAAATGGCCTATTACCCAAAGCAATATATAGTTTTAATGCAATTCCTATCAAAATCCCCTATGGCATTTTTTTTTAAAGAAATAGAACAAAAAATTAGGAGATTTGTATGGAATCACCAAAGATCACCGGAATAGCGAAAACAATCCTAAGATAAAATAACAAAGCTGGAGGTATCACACACTCCCTGACATCAATTTATACCTAAAACTGATCTAAAAATAGCCTGTTAAAAACCTATATTAGTTCTTTTATTTCAGATACTATGGACAACAGTTTTAATCATGCAGGTATCTCATCCTGGCTTATTATCATTGTAGCCTCAAAAGACCTGTCTCTGGTAATCTGTTTTATCTCTAATCTCTGTGGTAGATAAGGTAGACATTGTAGTTTATATTTAAGAGGATACCATACCAAGGACCTAAGTATACTTTTTTTTCCAGGCAATACTGACTTTATTAATGAAGAATCATTCAATTAAATAATCCATAAATGATATATTTTTGGTTCTAAGGACTCATGCTCCACATTTCAACATAATCTTTCAAATCTCAAAATTAAATTTGTGTCATAGGTAACTTAGATCCTTGTTTATCTTTTTCCATATATATATATATATATATACATATATATACATATATACATATTCATATCTGAATCTAGCAAAGCTTACTAGTTAAGTACGTATATGACTAGAATTATTTTACTAGATTACAAAAGAATAGAAATAGGAGTCATAAAATGTTAAGTTGGAAAGTATATTTAAGGACTGGAAAGTATTCCAAATATAATGTCAATAGAAAAATCTTGTTGGCTAATTTGTTTGTTTTTGCAAAATATATGAATATGTCAGTAAATACATAGAAAGACTGACAGATTATCAAATTACAGGAGATAGAAAAAGTCTGGAAAGTTATACAACCATGTATTAATGGTAGTTATATTTTTGGTTTTCTTTTCAGGACTTTTTTTTTGTATATAAAAACCAGTCTGTATTCATTTCTCTTTTATCAATACATGAAACAACTAGAGTACAAATATAATAAACCTTTGCTGAGAAATATTTTCATTAAAAAAGAAAAAGAAAAAAATGCATCCACTCTGAGACATTCAATGCTTTTCCCAAATAGTAATAAATTCAATTTCAATTAAACTTCAATTTGTAAGTTGATTCCTATCAGACAAAGGGAACTGGCTCCCACACTGGAAGGAGACATATTTTTCTGTCTCCCTCGATATCAGACAAAAAGGCATTACATTTTCTTTTTAATAATTTTCAGTATCTTTTAAAGCTTTTCCTTTATCTTAGAGGGATTCTTACAGGTTCAGTATCAAAAAGAGAAGTGCTCAACTCCACATGAGCAGTAAAATGACAAGAATACTCTACTCTTAAAATTCCCATTAAAGATTTAGAACCTTACCTCTTGTCTAAGGATTTGGCAATCATGAGATTCATCCTGACAATTCTCTGTTTAATTCTATATGACAGCAAAAGTTTGCTGGGAGCGTAAATACAATTCTGCATTATGTCTGTTTTTACAATAGTCAGAAGCTCTTTAATTTCTTTATGGTATGCTCAGTCTGTTGCAAAAGTGAGATAGATCATGGGAAACAGTCAACACCCAAAAGCTCTTGTGGTTTTTGGTGACATTTTAGGAAACAAAGAATGTAAAGGGGAAAAAAAAAGTAGATACATAATGTCATTCACACAGTGAAAAGTTTTCTGCACATATTTTATTAGCTAGCACTATTTCCTAAAAAAAAAAAAATAATAATAATAATTGTTCTGTCACCAAGAAGTCCTGTTAATAAACAGGTTAGAGATTGCAACAAAGATAGTGCTGTCTTAGTAAAATTCAATGCAAACCTCCTTGGAAAGATGTCATAAGTGACAAAAGTCTGCTTCGTGAAATACAGAGCAAGGGATGGTTAAATTCAATCTTACCAGGACCTTGTTTTAACTTGATAAATCAGCAAATCAAGTTCTTATTTAGCGTCAGCATCCTTATCAAGAAAAACAAGTCTTCTCAGCACACAAACAAGTTAAGTCCCTTTCAGTCCAGGGAGACTGTTTCCTTTTTGGGTACATTTTTGTCTTCATTTGCAAAATGGAAACGTGCATAGACACCCAAATGCATACTTTTACATTTCGACTAATTTTACTCTTAAAAGAATATTATGAAATATTTAGCATACTAAGAAGTCAGAATAGCGAAACAGAAGAATCATTATATTACCCACAAATTAAAGACACTTTTGTAAGCCTCTCTGATCCCATCTATCGCCCCCCACCCCCAAGAGGTAACAACTTTATATTCATCAATCCCACGAAAGTCTTTAGACTATTTTTTTTTACTGATGTCTGTATGAATAGCTCCAGTTAAAATGTCATATTTGAAGCCTTTCTCTATGTTGCATGTGTTTCTGTGTTTATTATTTTTGTGGGGTGTTAGACCAAGTATATCTTCTTGTTATAACGCTAATATTCTTTGCTTTATTCTATCTTTTGCTGGAATTCATTGTGCTACTTAAATTTCATTGACTTTCTCTTATTTGGACCAGTTATCTTGTGTTTGGACAGTTATTGGCTTGTGTAACTTTTTGTTTTTATGAAACTTATGGTTTCCTTGCATTAAAGAAAAAAGGATTCTTGATCTTTATCAGATGGTCATTTTCATTTGACTTCTCAGTTATTTGGTATTCTTTGTGTCCCATAAATACCTTACTTTCAAACTCTTCATCTTCCCTGTTCCAAACTAGACAGAATATTCTCTGTGACTGCCCTTCTGACTTGGGTACATTATTCCCATTTTCTCTTTCTTGATTTACTCCTTCCAGATCCTCAAAAAGCTTCCTAAGCAAAGATGTGTCTATAACTTTTTATGGATTTCTATCTTTTTTTTTTTTCCTTCCTTCCTTCCTTCCTTCCTTCCTTCCTTCCTTCCTTCCTTCCTTCCTTCCTTCCTTCCTTCCTTCT
Source organism: Rhinolophus hipposideros (assembly GCF_964194185.1). Taxonomy (NCBI): domain Eukaryota; kingdom Metazoa; phylum Chordata; class Mammalia; order Chiroptera; family Rhinolophidae; genus Rhinolophus; species Rhinolophus hipposideros. The sequence continues at coordinate 35,329,040 of NC_138062.1, read as the reverse complement.
TTCCTTCCTTCCTTCCTTCCTATTCTTTTCTGTCCTTTCACCCTTCTCTATATGGTATTTTAAAGGTAGCTCAGGATGAGGAGATACAAGAATATGCTCATTTGTAATTTGGGTTCAGCACTCTCTTTAAATATTTTTTTGAAAAAGATTTCATACTTACAGAAAAGTTGTGAAAATAATACAAAGAGTTCCCAAATGCCATTCACTCAGATTCTCCAAATGTTGACTTTTTGTCACATGTGTATTATTTTATTCTGAAATGTTTGAAATAAATTTACAGACAAGATGCTGTTGTTTTTTTCCTCTACAGACTTCAGTGTGCATTAAAAAGAATGATATTTTGTTAGCACATTAGCACACTATAGTGATCAAAATCAGAAAATTAACCTTGATAAAATTCTTTAGTCTAAGGGAGATAAAATTTATCAAGTGTATGACTGTTGTATAAAAAAACAACTTTTTTTTGTCCAAACCTAATTCATGATCTTTCATTGCATTTAATTATCATGTCTAATTTCTTGAGTTTGAAACACTTCCTTAGATTTGTATTTATCTTTTATCATCATCACATATTTTTATATTCAGATTTACAGGTATCAATATCAGAGGTCAGTTATTTGTAAAATGTCCCTCAGTTTGGGCTTGTTAAATGTTTTCTCATGATTAGATTCAGATTATGCATTTTTGATAGGAGTACATCCGAAATGCTTTTGTATTCACCTTAGTGCGCCGTGTCAAAATGGGTATGATGTCATTTATATCATTAATGGTGATATTAACTTTGATCAGATAGTTCAGATGATGTTGAAGTCTCTCTTAAAATTGATAAGGGCTTATATAGAAAAGATAATGAATAGAAGTGACAAAGTCAGGGAAGTAGAGACACAATGCTACTATGGGAATGAGGAGCTGGGGAAGGTTTGGAAAATGGAGTCAGAAGATCAGATAAAGCGTCACCAATCAATCTTCCTGACACTCAGGCAAGGGTGGCAAGTTGACAGACCTTGCAAGGAAATTCAAGTTGTCAAGCATGTCTAGTCACCAAAAGGAACCCCAAGTAAGGAACTTTTGGAGATTTTTATGGGATCATTTTATGTCTACATGCTTATTGTCTCTGGATAAATGGGCCAAGTTCTGATAGTGGATCTGGGGTACCTGTTGCTCAGCAGAATGAGCACTGTGTGGGTAAATGTTAAACCTTTTTTTCTTCTTAGTTTTGAATTTCCTTTAAATGTTAATTGACAACAATACCATTTACAATTATCTTAAAATATGAAATTCCTACAGATAAATGTAACAAAATATTTGCAAGACTTAGATATGGCAACTACAAATCATTAAATATTAAAGAAAATCTAAAGGGAGATGTACACCATACTAATAGATAGGGAATGTTAATGCAATCTAAATAAAAATTCCAGCAGATTTTCTTCTTTTTTTTTTTTTTTTTTGTAGAAGTTGACGAGCTCTTTTTAAAGACTTTATGGAAATAAAAAGGACACAGAATAACCAAAATAATTTGTAGAAAGACAAAGTTATAGGATTCAATTACCAGATTTCAAGACTTGTTTAAAAAGCTATATTAATCAAGACAGGATTGGTACATTTAGATCAATGGAACATAATAGAAATTCCAAAAATATATGGCCAATTGCTTTTCAGCAAAAGTGTCCCACCAAATCAATAAGAAAAGGATAGTTTTTTGCACAAAGGATGCTGGAACAATTGAGCATCTGTATGTAGCAGTGTGAACTCTGACTTTTACTTCACATCATATGTGCTAATTAACTCAAAACAGGTCAAAGACCTATATGTAATAGACTAAATTGTTAAACTTTTAGAAGAAAACATGGGACACAATCTTAGTGAACTTGTAATATGTAACTATGTCTTAGTAAGACATAAAATGCATGACTTATTTTACAAAGGATTAAATGCATGACTTATTTTACATATGGACAAAAAAGGGAAGATTATTTTATAATACTTTAATTTTTTTCCTGAAAAGTTCTAGGAATTTCTATCATGCAATTCCAGGAAATAAAAACTGAACTAGTCATATAAATGTTCTATTATCCAGTGTTTAAATATTAAACTATTTATAATGGGGTGAATGTACTGAGTTGAAAATTATTTTGAATTATTATTTTTGAGGAAAATAGCAATATATCTTTTAAACATGTTGTCTGTGTAATTTGTCAGTCTGGGATACAAGATTTTACTTACCTTTTCAAGTTTACTTTCCCCCAGCATATCGCAGGGGGCATGGTATATAGTCTCAACCAGTTCGTTGCATGATTGAACTAATAACTTTAAAATTTTAGGAGGACGTCTTAGGATAAATAATCAAAGAAAGACAATTCAATATATTTAACTGAATAGCACCAGGGTCCATTTTTAAAATATATGTTTACAGTCTGATGGTAAGAAAAATTATTCTTGTATACAATTTATAAAAGCTGTATGGTCTCCATTGTTTATTCATGGTAAATATATAAACATGTGAACTATAGATAATTAATAATTCTCATTAAGTTTAATAAAAATGCAATAATTAAATATGAAATAAACTAAAGGGGATATATACATACCTAGGATATAAAAGAAGTGACTTAATAAAGGATTTTAAAAAATAAAATACTGTGTTTCCCCCAAAAGAAGACCAGGTCTTATATCAATTTTTTTCCCAAAAGATGCATTAGGGCTTATGTTCAGGGGATGTCATCCTGAAAAATCATGCTAGGGCTGATTTTCCGGTTAGGTCTTATTTTCAGGGAAACACGGTAGCATGATGTGTTTAAAGCTATCCCAGATGATTTTCTGAGATTTTAATCCCATAAAAAAATGATGAAAGATAGTGCTCGTGGTAAGAATTATAAGTAGCATATGTTTTCCTATTTTTAATTTTTCACAATTGGCATTTGCTTTTGTCTGACAATTCAGAAATTTGAGTGTGAGAAAAATGACAGTCTATTAATATTTTAGAACAGGTCACTTGATCTAATTTGATATCCATAAATGACATCTTTATCTTTCAACACTGGGACTTGGAAATCAGCTAGTTTACTAAGTGATAAGTGACGCGTTTACTCCAGAAAACATTGTCGTGAGAAGTTGTATGATTCCCTGGTTTCCCTTTGAATTAACAAAATAAGGAGTAGACAATATCCATTAGTCTATAAAGTTTCACTTTTGTTTTGAGTTATTAGACTCAGTTTTAGTGGAGAATATGCAAAAGGCCAGATTAATTTCATTTTACAACCAGTGCCTCCTTTGGGAGGACAAAGGAGAGCTGAGAAAATACAAAAGATCTTGTTAAAAGACTCTGTTTACTAGCTTTCCATCAATTTAAAAAATATGTTTTTGCCCTCTACTGAGTTCTGGAATATGATATTTAAAGATTTTATGCTAAGTAGCTCATAATCTTAGCAGAAAGATAGACATGCTGACTTAATTATAGTTTATTATGGGAAGGGGTAAAATAAATCTAGCCAGATAGGTACTTGAGATGAAAAGATAGCATTCACCAAGTCTTAGAACCAAACTGTAAGTGTGATTACTTTAGGCCTATACGTTTGTTTCTTTCACACATAGCCTTTCTGGAAACAGAGTTATAGGCAAAGGAAAATGGAGTGAAAAATAAATCTTTTACTCACTTTCTCTCAATCAATGATTTCCCATCTGACAGGATAAAAATTAAAAGTTCTTCCCATGTCTGTTAAGGCAAACATTATCTGACTTCTGGTTATGGGTCCAGCTTCACTGTCTTGGACCCTAGGTGCTTATGCTGCTCTGGCCACACTGGCCTCCTTGCCCTTTCTCAGACATACCGAACACTTTCTTACGGCAGGTATTTATATGTGCTGTTTCCTCGGCCTAGAATATTCCTTACCCAGATATTTACATCACTTAGCTTTTCTCCTTATTCCTCTTCTTGCTCAGAATACATTCCTGGACCATCCCACATACGAGGTCTGACAATTAAGTTTAAGAACTTGTCGCAGTGATGTTTGTAAACTTTTTTGATACTAGAGGGATTATTCATCAGGAATTTGTGCCAACTGGACAAACAGTTAACCAACTTTACTATTTGGAAGTGCTGAAAAGGCTGCGTGAAAAAGTTAGACAACCTGAATTTTTTGCCAACAATTCATGGCTCTTACATCATGACAATGCACCAGCTCACATGGCACTGTCTGTGAGGGAGTTTTTAGTCAGTAAAAAAATAACTGTATTGGAGCACCCTTCCTACTCACCTGATCTGGCCCCCAAAGACTTCTTTCTTTACCCAAAGATAAAGGAAATATTGAAAGGAAGATATTTTGATGGCATTCAGGACATCAAGGGTAATACAATGAAAACTCTGATGACTATTCTAGAAAAAGAGTCCCAAAATTGCTTTGAAGGGTGGACTAGGTGCTGACATGGGTGCATAGCTTCCCAAGTGGAGTGCTTTGAAGGTGATTGTAGTGATATTCAGCAATGAGGTATGTAGTACTTCTTCTAGGATGAGTTCTCAAACTTAATTGTCCAAACTCGTATAATAAATAGTAACCCTCCTTTGCATTTTTCATGCTATATTTTTCCTCACAGCACTTACCATAATTGATATATACTTGTTGATATGTCTGTTTATTATTGACTTCTCTACTGGAATGTTAGTTCCTAAGAGCAAGGACTTTTTCTATTTTAATTAATAATGTGTCCCCATGACTTAAAACAATGTCTGGATTTTAGCAGAAATGTAATACATATAGATTTAAGTAACTATTGAGGTATACCAACTGGTCATCCTCATGGTTAATTACTAGGAAATTAGACACAGCTCCTCAAATGAAAGAAGACAGAAAGACTCAGCTATATTACCCAATTCTGTATCTCAGGTATCTGTTATAATTTAATATTTCCATTGGCATAGTGACTTAATAGCAGTCTTAGATATGCACAATTCCAAGTCTCATAAAAAGTGACATTGTCCAGAAGTAAGAACAACAAGTTCTGCTTTGTTTTGGCATAATTTCTGGTAATTTACTCTACTTCATTCTGATATAAAGTGTTCTTCATTGTCTTATTGCCAAATCTTCCTATAAATTTAGGCCAAAAGAAGAAACTGTCAAATACTAATTAAAATATAATTTGACGTAAGTGCTAAAGTATGCGGAACGTGAGAATACTTAAGCCCAAGAAGGTAACTTATGTCAGTTAAGGACAATAAAAGGAAAAGGAAAAAAATAAACACCTGAAGAGGACTGTTCAATTAAAAACCAGTTGGAAATGAATAGTGCACAGATCAACTATTCAGCATTCATACTGGACTGAGAGAAGTCAAATTGCACCCAGAGTACTACTATGCTAAAGTGAAGATCTGAAATGACCATTTAAAAGCTGACTACAACATGTCCAATTATTTTCTAATGTCAACAAACTATAATTGAATTATGCAAAATGGCATCCCATTAACACCCAGTTAACTGCTTGAATCAATGGCAATAATTTTTCCTCTATTTTTGTGTAAAATAATTAGCAGTGATTATAAAATCTATAACAAGTTTTAGAGTAAGGTTAATTAAATATTATTTCTCATTATGTTTAAAGTGATGGAGGGGAGGGTTCATCAACATAGATGGCTCCCTTATATAGGGGACATATATAACCTTACATGCATTAAAGCATTTTTTGATGTTAGTCCTAACAGGTTGATAAAAGCATTTTTTTTCTTTTCAATCGTTCAGCCTCAAAATTGGGAGCCTGCTTAGAGCATATCCTAGATATATCTCTTACTTTTATGGCTGTGGTGCAATGGTTATAAGCAGGTTAATCGAAAATTTGATGGGGAATCATAAACTAAAAATTATTGACAAGTTGTACAGTACGTAAAGAAACAAACTAAAAAGCTTTTGCTTCATCAACAAGACAAATAGTAACAAGTGTTGGAGAGGCTGTGGAGAAAAAGGAACCCTCATACACTGTTGGTGGAAATGCAGACTGGTGCAGCCATTATGGAAGGCAGTGTGGAGTTTCCTTAAAAAATTACGAATAGAATTACCGTATGACCCAGCAATCCCTCTCCTGGGTATCTACCAAAAAATCTGAAAATATTCATCCATAAAGACATGTGTGCTCTAATGTTCATTGCAGCTTTATTTACAGTGGCTAAGACATGGAAACAACCAAAATGTCCTTCGAGAGATGAATGGATAAAGAAGTTGTGGTATATATACACAATGGAATAGTATTCTGCCATAAGAAAAGATGAAATAGGACCATTTGTGACAACATGGATGGGTCTTGAGATTATAATGCTAAGTGAAATAAGTCAGACAGAAAAAGCAGAGAACTGTATGATTTCACTGATATGTGGTATATAAATCAAAAACAACAAAAGAACAAAACAAACAAATGAGAAACAAAAACTCATAGACACAGACAACAGTTTAGTGGTCACCCGAGGGTAAGTGGGGAGGAGAGAGATAGATGAAGGTAAAGGGGATCAAATATGTGGTGATGGAAAGAGAACTGACTCTGGGTGGTGAATACACAATTGGATTTATAGATGATGTATTACAGAATTGTAAACCTGAAATCTATGTAGCCTTACTAACAATTGTCACCCCAATAAACTTTAATTAAAAAAGAAAAGGCTTTTGCTTTGTAGTAAAAACTGAACATTTACGAAGTTTCAGTTGTCAGTGTACTAGTTCATGTTGGCACCCCGAGGCAATATGGTACAAATAATATGATAAAGTTAGGCAGTTAATCTGAGTCTCCACTGCTAAATACTTACAGATTATAATAATTCTCTAACATAGGTAGAATTATATGAATTCTTATGAACTAATTAGGACTTTATTTTAACAGCACTATTCCAATTTTAGCAACATAAAAGGAATTTAAAGTGGATTATTTAATCTCAGTATAAATGTTGTCAGAGATGAATAGGGTAAAGTTTTGAAATCTTAATATGTCTATATGTATGGCTCAAGGGTTTTTATTGATTTTACCTCTCTAATCAGTCAAATTCCAATTACACAATCCAGTTTAGATTCATATGAAGCAATCCATCTGATTTTTGCATTACTTGCCAGTTCTGGTTATGGGAAGAAAAGTAAGTTATTAGGCTATTTAGAATGAAAAGAATTTAGCTTTAATTTAGCAATAATTTCTTTAGTTTATAGGTATATTTAAAGCTATGTTTATAGAAAATTAATGTTTTAGAGCAAAAATCTCTGTGGTAATTCATGTTAATGTTTTTTTCTTTTTTAGTATTTGGAAAATATAATCCATATAGGCAATATATATCATATGTGGGTTTTATACTGTTTAAAGATGATTGATTTAAATTCTCTTTTCTGTAAATATATCTATTGGAGTGAAGGAAAAATTGTGAAAGGTCTAAATCCTTATTATCCCCAAATAATTCTAACATATTTAAAAGTAGTTTCTTTTGCTTGCTTCTCTGTTCTTGTAAATAATTACAATATAGTAACTTGTAGCTGAAGTCAAATAATTTTGTTTTTATATAAAATATATTGTGTTGCAAAGACAGGGAATATAGCTGTTTTTGCAGTAGTACGGTAAATGTAGCATTTTTATAGAAAAAAGTGTTTTTTTTACTCTTTCCAGAGATATTATAATAGTCTCTCTTGAGGGAGTATATTAGAGTTTCATCATCCAGATTGTTCATCATTGAGAAATAATATTTTTTCTTTCCGCTAATATTTATTCAATGCTTTATTTATACTAAGCATATCCAGAGATATAGAAGCACATGACAAGGTTGAAAAAAAACACATGAAATTTTATGACAAATTAAAAACTATGAATCTAGCTATGAGTACTTTCAGAATTCTAAGGGATAAGACTGGTTAAAATCAGAAATTGGTAGTTAATTAACTTCCTAATTATTTTCATAAAGGTTTATAGCAGCTCAGTAGTCGGAAGTGGTTTGAAGGTGAGATGAGGTAGCAGGACCACCTTTCAAAGATGGTCCTCAATGATCTCTACCTCCCGATTGTTATGGCTTTGAATAAGGGACTGTAAATTCAAGAGTTAAGGTGTTTTCTTAAATTCGTTTTTATTTTTAAAGCTGATAATGAAACTGCTTGAAATTATGGTAAAAGGTGGGCAGAGAGATTGTTTTAAAAATCGAATGCCAGCAAAGGGCACCCTGTTGTAGCTCTAAAATGTCATCTCCTATCTCCTTATCAACCCGTGTACAATGGCGACTTGATTAAAAAGACTTGGTTAGCGCCTTAGCAATGTAAAAACCTGTCCAGTTACTGTATAAGGTGGTTAGAGTTACCTTATTGATTATTAAGCAAATGGTAGGGATATTAAAAGGAAATTTAAGTTGGATCATTTATCATAGAGCTATTAAAGGGTAATCTTTTAAGACTATGAAATACTCAGCAATATCTTACCATTTTACTATGAGGTATTGCAAATATAGTTTTCTTTTTTATGGAGATAGATTTGTGTGAGCCAAAAGAAGTTATGGAAAACAAAGAATACTAAGTTTTGAAAGTAAAATACCAACATTTTATTCAACCCTCTCCATGAATATTGCATTTACTTCTCAACTATCAGTCATTACTTGTTTGTTCATTTGATCGGTCAGGTAGGTGAAATTGAAGAGACATTTTTAAACCTTTCTTTGCATGTAGAGAGAACTGAAAGTAGCATAAATGTTATGCAAAATAATGGGATTTGGAATAAATAAATCTGTTTCATTGCTAAAGAATTGGAGAGAGGTCCTGATTATGCTCTGCCATATGGAAAACTAAAACTAAAACCTCTGCCCTTGAAAGGTTTGTTTAACTTGTGTAATGCCTATACAAGTCTGGAGAATTTCATTTTTGCCCATTTTTGATAAGCTTGCTGAAACACTTTTGAAAACTGATGACTAACTTTTGTTAGTGAAGATGTGTTCCCTTGGTAGTCTCTGAGAACTTTGTGCCGACATATAAAGGCAGCATAGCATGGTAAGTCCTGTACTGTACATGGGAGAGTGCTCTGCTAGGTTGGGACACGGCATGTGGCCATTAGGTTGGCCATTAGCATTTAATACCAGGTGATTTCCTAAGTCACCTATGGGAGGATTTCTAACACTGGAACATGGAGAACAAGAAGAGAACGTTGTGGAACTGAAACTGTTTTATGTGCAGGTTTTAACTCACGCCTACTATGCCTGGCCCTTAGGCAGGATAAACCTTGTAATAAGAAATCGTGTTTTTTTAACTGCGTCAGATACTGTAAACAGTCCAGAGATATCTCTTGAGAGTTCTTTCCCCTGCAGCCTTCTCAAGGGGCTGGCTGTTTTTCTACTCCCAGCCCTCCTTCTGCTGGCCCTAAAGGTAGGATAGGTGCCATGCTATTTTCCATTGCCACGTCCAGACTGTTCCCTACCTCTTCTCTAAAAGTCCCCAAATTGAACTTCCTGTCATCAAAATTTATCATCCATTATCTCTAATTGTGGCTGCCATCTGATGAACCTACGGTCACTCTCCCTCATTTCCTGAAACTTTTGTTTCCTGAATCACTGTCACTCTCTTCAATATGACTTTAGTCTTAATTCTGTGTGATTTTGAAATACACGTAGATGGTCTTTCCAAAAACCTGCCTCTCAGTTACTTCAATGCCTCTTCGGTTATTTTTGTCCCTGTTCTCTCTCTCTCTCTCTCTCTCTCTCTCTCTCTCTCTCTCTCTCTCTTTCTTTCTATTAGTTTCAGGTGTACAAAACAATGTAATGGATAGACATTTATACCCCTCACAAAGTGACAACCCCCCTCTCCCCCAATCTACTACCCCTCTGACCTCATATATAGCTGTTATAGTTCTATTGACTCTATTCCCTACGCTGTACTTCACATACCGTGACTATATATATATATATATATATATATATATATATTTAATTATAGTTGATATTCAATATCATTCAGCTTCAGCTTCAGGTGTACAGCACAGTGGTCAGGCAGCTACACTGTCCATGAAGTGGTCTCCCTAATAAGATGAGAACCCATATGACACCCTACAACATCTTTACAACATTCTTGATTATAATCAGTTCCCCAAACTGTCTTTCATATCACAGTGACAGTATTGTGGCTACTAATTTGTACTTTCTAATCCCTTCTTCTCCCTCATTCCCACCCCACTCCCATCTAGCAACCACCAGTTCTTCCTCTATATCTTCGAGACTATTTCTGTTTACTTTGCTCATGTATTCTGTTCTTTAGCTTCAGTTCTGTACCACACGATCATATCATGGCCCTTGTCATTACCAATAACTGCAGTTCCCGCAAGTGTCTACATTTTATCCATCCCCTCCAACCTGAACCTCCTAAGTTTCAAAGTAACTCCTTCTATGATTCTGACCCTAACAATCCTTTGACTCCACAAAGATTTCTGATCCATTCATTCTACAGTTATTCATTGCTCTTTGATCCTTTAATATTCTCTCTTCTCTTTTTTACTGAACATAAATTCCGTGGTAATATATCTAATCACTCCATTGCATTCACCCCTAAGCCCATTGTTTTATCATGCTCCATCAGCAAAATCGTAGTTTTACATACTCTGTACCAGCACTCATGCTGCAACGATGGCTGAAGAAAAACACACCATAGGTATGCCTGTTGTAAGGCATACCTACATAGCCAGTGGCTTCTAAATGCTGCCTGAGAAAATCATAGTCCATGTTCCGTGGCCATTTATTTGTCCCCTCCTAGATAAATATGGCATACTTTCCCTGTCTCCTTAAACTCTTAAGACCTCCTTCCCCACATTTTCTCTTAGCTGATTACTTTGTTCTGTATTTCACTGAGAAAATTCAAGAAATCAGAAAAGAACTTCTACAGATTACAGCCATCACATCTGTTACCTAACAGACTCTATACTATACACTCTGCCTTTACACCTGGGACTAAAACGAATGGTTCCTTTTCCCACCAAAGACCGATTTTTCCAGCTGTGGCTTTTTTTTCTCTTTTCGCTCCTTATTGTTGCTCAAATATTACCTTTGGAATGATGCCTGCAATGATGACCATTTTAAAATTGCAAACTGCCTCTCCATAGTGACAGCTGGTCTTCCTTGCTTTATGTATTTCCATAGTAGGTATCACCTAATACACTATGTAATTCACACATTTAGTATAATTACTGTTTAATTGCCTGTTCCCCTGCTATAAAGTAAGCCCCCTTGAGGGTAGGGATCTTTATGTGTTAGTCATGGTTACATCCCGAATGTCCAGAACTGTGGATATAGTAAGTACTAAATATTTTCCATTAAACCCATAAATTATTGTTCAAATAATTTATGTAAGTCATTTGTGATGGGAATGTTACAATACTGAAACATATTTGGTATTTTGCTGATTTTTTTTAGAGAAAATTATTTTTGTCTTGCAATCTTTTTCACCTAGTTTGGAAAATTTGTATAGAGTTTTTATTCACTTCCTTGATATAAAAAAAACATAATTTACACTCATAGAAATGATTTGGCCTAAGAGATCTCTGCTCTAATACACTTAAAGGACCCTTTAGGCATCACCCAGACTTGACAGCACCTGCATCCTCACTCTGCTGCCCTCGTTTCCTCTGCCTACTGTTTTAGGAGAGATGGCACGTCTGTTACCTTATGGATACAAACTGAGTGGTAATAACCATGTTCTTTGGATGAGCATTACCTCCTAGAATGTAACTGTTAATTACATTGACGTTTTTGTTTTTAAAACAAGGAAGTGTTGATATGTTCTAATTTCAGATATTAAAATAAATTTGAAGTATACATTTTAATTTAATCATAGATTTGCAAGAGTTAAACACTGCCATAGTAGTACATTTGCATGCCACTTTTATAACTCTTTCTTCATTCGCAGGTATGGAAAATGTGTTTGCAAACAGTTAATTTTAAAAAGAAAATCTCCACAATGTTAACATCTAACCTAAGAAATAAAAACTTTATTACAATACCTGAGGATTATCATCTCTTTTAAAATATTCCCTTGTCTATCATTTCATTAATTCATAGCAACTCAAAATATAACACTCCATGAGTACATTTATTCTATAACATTCTTTTTTCACAATGCTATTAATGTTTTCTGATGATGCAGCAGAAATTTGCAATGTCCCTGGAGTCACTAAACTTGCCTTAATTGATTTGTATGTAAGGCAAGCTAAATTCAGACACACATTTATCACAGCTGAAGTATTTCCTTCTTTCTTAGGCTGAAGTGTGTATAAGAGGAAAAGTACCACTCTAGCTTACTCACATTTGCAGGCAGGCTGCATACTTACAAGGTCATAGCACCAGGAGAAGAAGGCCCCAAAGCTCTGTGGGCTCTTCTTAAGCTTTCCCCCACCCTCCCTTCTCCTCACTGTTCTTTCCTCTCTTCTTCTGATCACAGAGTGCCAGAGACCATCATACTGCCAGCTTCCTCCATTTCTGTAAACTGATCTAAAGCCACACTTTCACTTTGTTCTGTGGATGGCTTTCAGTCTACCGCCTCTCTTTTTCAGTTCCCTCCCTGCTCACCTCCTCACCAGAAAAAAATATAAGTAAGGATGAGAGCATGGTAATAAAATATTCTTTTCTTTCTTTACCCGAGCCAAGTAGTATACTTGCAAGGTCAGAGTTCTGAATTTTTTTCATAAAGGACTTCAATTCAAAAGTTCCTTGAGGTGTCTGCACCGGAATAAGTATCAATTGCAAAGCTTTATTGCTTTTGAAACTTTATATTCCTTTTCTCCTAAAGCAGCTTTATTAAGCCAAGCTTGCTATTTACCTCAGACTTGCCACTCTATAGGGTAGTGACAAAGGATTAATTAGGCCCAATTAAATGCTGAAAGTTACTATATATTCCATTGATAAAAGGTTTCCTATTGGTAAAAAAAAGGGGGGGGGCGGGTTTAAATTTGTGAAAGAAGCATATTACAGTGCTCTTTACTAGCTGGCTCAAAGTTATATCAGCTTTTTAATGCTTTTATTTCTGAGTAGGAAAGGGAGATGCATTAAAATACTAGGCAACCACCTGTATTGATATAATTTGAAAGGTCCCAAGCCTCTTTGTCTATAATTTCTCTTTCACAAGGACTCTCGAAATTCTCTCATTTCTTGTTTTTATTTTTTATTAAACATAGTGGGGTGATATTGGTTAGCAAAATTATATAGGTTTTAAGTGTACAATTCTGTAATACATCATTTATATATTACATTGTGTGTTCACCACCCAGAGTCAGTTCTCCTTCTGTCACCATAGATTTACCCCCTTTACCTTCTTCTACCATCCCCTTACCCTCTGGTAACCACTAAACTGTTGTCTGTGTCTATGAGTTTTTATTTCTTTGTTTATCTTGTTCATTTGTTGCATTCAGTTTTATATCTCACATATGAGTGGAGTCCTATGGTTCTTGACTTTTTCTGTCTGACTTATTTCGCTTAACATTATAATCTCAAAATCCATCCATGTTGTAGCAAACAGCACTATTTCATCTTATGGCGCAGTAGTATTCCATTGTGTATTTATACCACATCTTCTTTATCCAATCATCTATCGAAGGACACTTTAGTTGTTTCCATGTCTTGGCCAACGAGAGTAATGCTGCAGTGAATATAGGGGTACATATATCTTTATGGAAACATGTTTTCTGATTTTTGGGGAAGATAACTAGAAGACTGATGGCTGGGTCATATGGTAATTATATTCTTAATTTTTTGAGGAACCTCCATACTGTTTTCCATAGTGGCTATACCAATTTACATTCCCACCAGCCTTGTATGAGGATTCCTTTTTCATCACAGCCTCTCCAACATTTGTCATTACTTCTCTTGTTGATAACAGCCATTCAAGAGGTGTGAGTTGGTATTTCATTGTGGTTTTGATTTGCATTTCCCTAATAGCTAGTGAAGTTGAGTATTTCTTCATGTATCTGTTGGTCGTTTGTATGTCTTCTTGGGAGACTTATGTGTTCAGGTCCTCTGCCCACTTTTTAAATTGGATTGTTTTTTGTTGTTGAGTTGTATGAGTTCTTTATATATTTTGGATATTACCCGCTTATTAGAGGTGTTATTTGCAAATATCTTTTTCCATTTGGTTGGTTGCCTCTTTGTTTTGTTGGTGATTATTTTGCTGTGCAGAAGCTTTTTAGTTTGATATAGTTCCATTCATTTATTTTTGTTTTTACTTCTCTTGCCTTTGGAGTCAAATTCATATAATCCTCTTTTGCGTGATCGAGGCAGTGAAGTTAGCTCTTAATATAATTATATTATTTGAATGCATTTAAAATGAATGTTGTCAATAATTTGGCTTACTAGTACTGATGAGAATAGCCCTAAAAGAATAAGACAGAGTACTGTTAATTTTCTGTAGTTGATCCAAGAGTGGAATCAGAAAATGTTAGTCCTGAAGGGACGCTGGAGAAAAGGGTAGCCAGATAACTAAGAACTTACATGGTAATCTTGAATGTTTTTGAAAAGAGAATACTCAAAATAAATTGTAGAAGAAGCAAATGCTAACTTTATATATTTATCGGACAATTATTCAACTTAGCTTGCTTTTTTTTTTTTGGCGGGTGCAGCTCACAGTGGCCCATGTGGAGATCAAATTGGCAACCTTGGTGCTACCAGCACCAACTGAGCAAACTGGCACCCCCTCAACTTAGCTTTTTAAATGTGCATTTAATAATTGTTTTTTATTTTTTTGTCTAATATTTTCTTTTGTTACCCATGGTGGGAGTAAGGCTGACACTGCTTCTGAAGTCTGGCAAGTTTTGCAGGGGAGGAACCTGGAAGATGGTGTTAGACCAAGAAGGAAGAACAAGAACACACATTAGCACCAGGCTGTCAAGGAACACTTTTGTGTTCAGGGAATACTTGTTGAAAGAAAGAAAAGGAGAGAGGGAAGAAGAGAAGGAGGGAGGGAAGGAGGGAGGGAGGGAGGGAGGGAGGGAGGGAGGGAGGGAGGGAGGGAGGGAGGAAAGAAAGAAAAAGAAAGAAAGAAAGAAAGAAAGAAAGAAAGAAAGAAAGAAAGAAAGAAAGGAGAAAGGGAGAGGAAGGAAGGAAAGAAAGGAGAAAGGTAGGGAGGAAGGGAGGAAGAAATTCAAACTCAAAGGGCAGTATTAATAGAGCAAAACAGAAGGTAAATTCAGACAGTCATGAGCCAGATCATGTGAACCTATTATTTAAAAAACAACAACAAAAAATAGCAAAATAAGCCTTTTAAAAATAAAATCTGACAATAAACAGTCAAAAGTGGGGCTCATCTGGTGGAGGAATGAGAGGCTGTGTGGAGATCTCGGAACCATGGCCTCTTTTGCTCTTGCTGGCTCCCAGCAGTGCCCTCTGAAGCAGCATCAAACAAACCCAAGTCTCTGTGAGATTCAGTAAAAATTTCCTGAATAAGTGAGTTTTTTTATTTGAGATGGTTTTAGGCCAGTATTGTTCTCTTTGGAGTTAGGTAAACACTCGTTTCTCTTGCAAACAGTGCTGTACTCCAACTTCATGAACATGTTTCTACCACCATTTTTATAAGTGAGATTCCTAGAAAAGGGATTGTGATGTGATAACGAATGTTATTTTTATCCATAGCTGCTAGCTTACATTCAGTCAACTAAAATCCCAAAGCCTTTTTACATATCCTACTGCCAAGTCAGTTCTCCCCCATGTGGTATTTGCATAATTGATATTTTGATCCCAAATGGAAGCTTTATTGCTAATAGAGCTATTGGAGAATGTGGCTTGAGTATTTGACAACAATGCCGCTTCTAATAGTTTTCTTTAGAATTAGGCAGAATATTACCCTCAGTCAGGCAAGTGTGGAAAACCACAGGGTTTTCTGGGGAGGGGGGTAGACCCACATTACCCCAATACAGGGAGCAGAGCTGTACATACATGCTCTACAGGCACACAGATCCCAAAGGGCCAGGGGTAGGAAAGCTCAGGACTACCCATGCCCCAGTGTTCTCCTGATTTCACTGACCAGATAAGTAATTACCTCCCTTTCTATTCAGGAGGAGTGAATTAGATGGCAAAGAGAGACTAGGGTATGATTTTAATGGAGGTTCCTCCACACAGAGATATATCATCATGATAAAGGGAGTTCCCTCTTAAAGACTGATCCTGAATAGGTGCTCAGACATGGCTAAATGGGAAGCGGAAGTGGGGTCAGGCATTTTATTACCTGTAAAGGGTGGAAGGGGTATTGCACTGACAAATATGAGGGCCTGTATTTGGGATTGCCTCACTCACATTCACAGCTCCATAATAGTCTGCTAGCTGTAGTCTCACGTTTAGGTCTCAAATCTTTGCCTAACTCTGTCTTTGCCGAGGCCTTGCTATCTCAAATATTGTCAGCTCTGTAGTTATCCCGTATTGAATGTGACAGGTCTATTCCTTTTGAAATATTCTAAGATTACATATTATAATGTATTCCTGAATGTTTCTAGGGATCCAGAATTCACAAATGTTCTTACTCTCTTTTGGGGAAATATTATATATGTTTTTTTCTCCCCTAGATTTTTGACATTTCTCTATTTTTGCATTGTTTCCTTAAAGACTGCCTAAATTATCACTTTCTTATTCCACACCTTAAATTAATTTGATACGGAGCTGAACACTTTAATGCATTTAAAGCTGATCTTTCACAGAATTAACTGACTTTATAATGTATGTGGACAACAATTACTTGTAATTATTCTGAATCACAATGATATGAGCACATGGCAAAATATTCACCAGTATAGCAGAATTGATTTCTGAGAAAAAGGACCACCAGTCTTCTGCTTTATGCCACCTAATCTCGTTGGCACTCCGCAGAGGCAAATACTTTCAATCCCTTCTGTTTTTAGCCTTTCGGTGGCTACTGTCATAACTTTAGATAATATGTTTGTGCCACCATTTGTGAACTTAATCACTTTAAATATTATCTAATGCTTTCCTGTTTTGGAAGATGAGAATTTAGCTCATGCCTTCTTGGTCTGTATATTCTTGATTCTCTATAGTCTTGATTCTTGTATTGTTAATTCTTTCCTGGTTTACTTTTGAAACTATAAATAATATATTGTTACATGTCTTACTCCTATCGTTTTAATTAGAAAAGGATGTCACTTTTTATAAGATGAGTTTTAGTTTTCTTCCTTACAGATCTTCACTTAAGCTTCCTGCTTTCAGCTTTGCCTTTAACTCCCAGCCTCAGGTGTCTCTGTCACCCACCAGGTAGATTGTTCCTCATCTGCAGCCTTCTCAAGATATGTGCCCATAAGGTCCATTTTCGTCAGACAGAACTATCCCCTCAACTTTCTAGCTCTCAGCAATTTGTGAAATGATCTTAAACCAGATGATGCTGCCTCTGACTTTCTTCACTCTTTTATTCTTATTCCAAATTTATTTTCATTTTCTCGTATCAGTGAGACCTGTGCTCTTTCTGCCATCTTGAATTGAATGTTAATTTGTTGATTTGTTCTATATGTTATTTGAACCTTGGAAATGAAACCATTTTAAATGTTCGTTTTTAATCCTCATTTAATCATGAGTAAATCTAAACATTTCTTTTCTTGAAATGGATAGCAGAAATTATTTATAACTTATTTTAATGACAACGTCTGTGTGTGGAAGGTGTGAGGCAGGTCAATTGTTTTACTGTGAATTACTCTATGGTTAAGCTTCTGATATGAGGGAAACTAGCTTAAACTGCCTGTATACCAAGTTTTCTGTGTATCTCTCCCTCTAACCAGCACTTAGTGGTCCAGAGGTGATTCAAACTAGACATGCTAAAGACCTCCTTTTCCTTTTTTCTGCCCTGCCTTGCCCTTCTCTTCTCCTCTCCCCTCTCCTCCCCTCCCCTCCCCTCCCCTCCCCTCCCCTCCCCTCTCCTCTCCTCTCTCCTTTTCTTTTCAGCCTGCAGCCAGTAATGAATTGCTGGCTCTGTTGTAGTGAAGCTATTAATGTGAGTCTGAGAGGTGCAGGAATCACATCTTCCATGTGGAAGGAGCCTGACTGAAAGAATACAGCTGACATTTAGAGAGGAGAGCAGACAAGGTATCAGACAATAGTATTGTTTATGTGTCTCATTCCAGTAATTTTAGTTATCTCATACTCATACTCTTTCTATGCTTAACTTCCTAGCCAAGAATATCCCCTTCACATTAAAATACCAGTATATTTCTGTTAAATGGAACTAAAAGGTCTAATTTTAATTCATAGCTCAACCATCTTTTCAGCCTCTCAGAAATATGCACATTGACTCTTAAATCATTTACTTATAAATAATTCCAACTTTGCCCCCTATAATTACTCCTTTAAACCCCATGTATAGAAGAGTTTTCACAAAATGCTCAAGTGGTTCTAATACTATGGATGACACACAAAACCATGGAAACAATTATTCTTCTTAGAGTCACTATCATTTAATAGGAAAACAAAAACATTTTTCAAGTTATCCAAAGTAATTGAGATGTAGAGCCATCATCTGAAGTTTACTAAAGATGAGAATTAGAAAAATAATTTTATAAACTCTATTCTTGACTATAGTTAATAGACTAAGTATTTCCTGTGATTTTTGTTTGTTTGTTTGTTTGTTTGTTTGTTTGTTTGCACTCTTAATGGAAAAGGTGGTCTGTCACGTATTCAAACTGTTCTTCAAAACTGAACTACTCTGCTAAATCTCTTCTAAAATAATGGGATCAATTATCTGGGTTGTTGAGCAGGTGTTAGCCTGAAGTCTCTAAAAATAAATCACGTCAGACTAATCTGAATTTTTTGATGAAGTAACTAAGTTAATTTATGAAAAGACATAATTTATCTTTATTTTAACAATGCTTTTGATAAAGCGTCTCTCAAAAAGCTTGTGAATAAGTCAACATCCTTTTTCATGTAGGTGAATATAGATGTTAACATAAGATTGCTAAAATAGATGACTAGCTGGCAAACTAGAGGAGGTAATGATACATGAACAGTAATTCTTTAGGGCAGAGTTGACAAGCAAGTTTCCCATGGACTCAGAGTTCGGGAATACTTTAAACAAGATTTATATTGCTAATTTAGCAATAGGCTTAGAGAGTTCCAGTAATGCAATCTGCTGATGACTCATAGATAGTAGCTTGAAATTCATAGGAAGATGGATGATAGGGGTGGGTAAACAAGTAAGACCCCAAAACAAAATCAGAGTCTGAATTTGGAATTTCAGGCTAAAGAATCAGCTTGGTAACTGAACAATGATATAACTAAGATAGAGTCAGGTGGGCTATGTGGAGTTTAGGTAGTGTTCGATGTCACCATTGTTGAATAGGCTGTGTGTTCTGCAACTGAAAAGCTGATGGCTGCGGATTGTTGGGGATCCTCTATTGTTGGCTTGTGTACTCCCTACTCCATTAAAAAGTGTTGGCTTCATTCTCATCAAGTGTTTGCGAGAAAACTCGAATCTCCTCTCATTTAACCCTCTAACAAAAGACTAGCACACCTCACTTTGCTTTGAGATGCATAGAAATCTCTTTATTCTCAAGGGTAGCATACAATATAAAGAAGCCAGTACTGAGAAATTCAGTCTCCCCAAATAATACCCTAAGTGCTCTCCCTCATGGTTGATCTCTTTGGTGGCTTCCCATATATGGTTTCTAGAAGCTTCCCTCAATATGACTGCTCCTGGCAGCAGCTGGAGTGTCTTTGTCAGTAGTGACTCCCAGCATTAGTTCTCAGTGGTGGATCTCCTATGACAAAGACCCAGTCTATTTTCTCAGTATCTCACTACTGTAATCTCTCATGGGTTCTGTCAGATCTGCAAGAGTTGCTCATAACCCTTTACAGTTCTAGATACTTTCTTTGGCTGTTGAAAACCTCAATATTAATCTTTCTTTTAACCCATTTGTAAGAGTAACTCATGGTAGCATCTAAACTTTACCCTCTAATTTCCGTTTCATGAGAAATTTCAGAGATTTTTGAAAGCCCTATATTTGTACACGAGTCTTTAGCACCTTTTACTCAGAGTATGGTCCTTAGCCCAGTAGCACTGTCATCATCAGGAATCTTGCTAGAAATGCAGAAACTTGGTCCTGTCCTTGCCATTGACATAGAATATGAATTCAACATGATTTCCAAGTAATTCGTATGCACATGAAAGTTTGGAAAGCACTGGTCTAAAGTTGTTCTAGAGATAGGCTGAGAGAGAAAAACTGATCTTTGGTGTCACAGGGTTAGAAATTGACAGAGCTTGTTTAACTTCAATTACATCTTTTCCCCTCTATCCCATACTGAAATGATTTATGTAAAAGGGAACGATAGGATGCTTCAGATGACTATATTCTCTGGATCCTGAGTCTTGAAAGAAGATATCTCCCCCACCTCATTCCCTGACCAATGGCACATCCAATAGTAGAAGGATGTGTTTGTGCAGCCTAGGACCTACCCTATAGAAGAAGAAATTGCTAGAATCAGAGCACAGCACTATGGAATTTGCACAGTTGCCATGGTGTAGGAGGGCCACAACTCAGGTTATACAGAAGTACGTGGTAGCAATGAAGTCGCTAGTCCTTGTGGGTGCAGTACCCCCCTCCACCCCAGCCACCATCACTGCTGTGATTGAACACGTAGTGGCAGAACAAAGTTGTCCCTTTTCTTCTGGTTGCATAGTTTCCTCAGGGCCACAGCGTTGAGGTTTGGAAGGATAAACCTTATAAGACATCAGGTTATTTCTTAATGAACTTTGTTCTGAATAAGGAAAATCATGCATCTGTTTTACAAATCTTCAGAGGCAATGCTATATTTGGTTCTAAATATTGAGTGCAATTAAGGAATTTCAAATGGGTGAATGGTACTGAAAATAACTATAAAATTTATTCAAAAATTAGAATAACTGTTTTTGTGAGGAGGGATTCAAAATGAATATATTTATGTTTGAAAAATACATTTTGAAACAAGCTGAGGAGATCTGATTGAATCTAACAATTTTAGAGGGATAGTAGATACATGACTGTACAAAGAGGGAAGAGTAACCATTCTGAAAGCCTGAACTGAGGACAGTGCCTGATTCAACTGTTTGTGTGATTGGGTGAAGCTGGGGAAAAGCATAGGGTTACCTCTAAAATGCAAGCATGTGAACTGGGGGAAAAACAAACAAACAAACAAACAAACAAACAAACAAACATCCTTGAAGAGTAATCTATGTCCATATATGAAATGATTAAGGAGACAGCCATGTGGGAATTACATTGTTGGTACTTCAAATTGTCCCAAATGTGCTTTTGACCCATCTTTGTTCTTCTTTGCCCCCTATTTTTTTCTGGCGTTTTTAATCATAAGGTAACTGCTCTACTAGAAACTCTTTTCATTTGCTGTACCCTTGTTAAAGGGAGAGGGGGGAGGTAGAAGAGGGAAAAGGGGGTCAAATATATGGTGATGGAAGGAGAACTGACTCTGGGTGGTGAACACACAATGCAATATATAGATGACGTATTATAGAAATGTGCACTTGAAACCTACATAATTTTACTAACCAATGTCACCCCAATAAATTTAATTTAAAAAGTCTCTAATCATTAGTGTGTGTTAGAACTCTCATCTCCTCTTACCTGTCCTGTCTAGTTCAGTTCCTTATAATGTGTATTAATCTAGCTTTTCTTGGCCTAGTTTTAACATTTTTGTATGTCTACTGTTTTGACAAGGGTCACAAAACCCAGGTACTGAGTGGGCAAAACTAGAAAATCCAGAAATGTCCTTAAAGAGGCATGAGAAGGATCTATGATGTGAATAGTAATGTAATAGTTTTGGACCCTGATCCAATGATAACTCTAATATAGTTATGTATTTGTGCTTCAGGTCTGCTTACGGGGCTCTCAATTTCCCTAATATAAAGAGCTGGATGGGATTCTTATTTCTCTTTCTCAATAGTCTATCAGAGTGCAGAGTTCATTGCTCATGGAAGGTGATTGTAAGATTTAGTCAAAGGAATATATTTGGAGAAGAGGCTAGCATGCTGTAATGTAAGATTATGGCCATCAACTGGCAGTTTTAGCAAAAGATATAAAGTGCTGTAGGCTATACTTCCTACCATAAGTGTGCTCCATGGACCAGGAGCCCAACCACCACCTTGAAGCTCCTTAGGAGTGCAGTCTCAGTCCCACTCAAGACAGATTGAATTACAATTTCAACAACATCCCTAGGTACACAAATTCAAGTTTGAGAAGCATTACTCTAAGCTGATCAAACACTACTTTCTCCTTTGGTCAGTAATATAAAGGGAACCCATCACTGCAGATATTTTGTATTTTCTTACAGCTCCCTAAGATTATATTGTACAAAATGTGCTGTAGTATTGAAGCAAAATGCCAATTGGACATTGATTAAAAAAACCACAAAACAAACAAACAAACAAACAAAAACAAACAAACAAAAAAAAAAACAAAAAAAATGAAGGAGAAATTTGGGGACTGGTGAAGGGCACCTTTGAGGTACTTAGATTTTTGTGGTTGAGATCTCTATTCTCAATGAATCTCCAGGGCCTAAAAGTAAACTTGAAGTGTACTGGAGCTCAGTAAACACTTGTTCAGCAAAGTAATGAATGAACAAGGAAAGTCCATTGACCTGTTACTGTGCTTTTCTTAGAAGCATTGTGCAAACTTTTAAAAAAGTGATAACCTCTCAAATATTGTTTTTTGTGGTCAAGTCACTTCACTCTTTATCTTAACCTTGCACTATGGGTGATTGGGTATTTTCTTTATATTCAGCATATTTTTAGGGCATCCTCAATTACATATATTAACAGGCTGTGTTTGCTTTTACTTCTGGAAGATTGAAGTAGTTATGTAAGGTGTTTATCCACTCACTATTCAATGGCAGAGATCTTTCGAATGGAAGTGTTCTTGCTTCTGTAAAACCATTTTAAAATCACAAAGATTTTTCTCTGTTTTTTAAATGGAAAAGTATTTTGCTTTTCCTGGTTCTCTGAAGTTGTCCCACTATTTTCTTTTTTTTTTTTTTTTTTTTTTATTTATTTATTTTTATTTTTTTATTTTTTTTATATAAAATTATAGTTGGCATTCATTAATGTTTAGCTTCTGATGTACAATGCCATGATCAGGTATCCACAGTATCCCTGAGTGTCCCACTATTTTCATTTGAGACTTTTGCCTTTGAAACTAGAATGCGGTCTGCTATTTGTGGACCACAAATGTTGGTGGAAATTAGAGGTAGAACTAGGATTGGAGTGGCTAGTGCAGTACAGGAGGAGAGCCAGAAGAGATTCTCACTGCTCAATCAATATTCTGCTGCCACAGAGAGGAAACTGCCTATAATCAGAGACCTGACATCTACAAAAGTGTATTACAGGCCAGGTTTGTGTTTAGACATTTAACTGGTTTCTGATTTGGATTTTCCACACTCAGAAAATTTATTGAAATGTTCTCAGAATGTATCCTTGCTCCCTTTCCTTTCTTTCAACACTTACCATTTGTTTCCTTATATGATTGTTGCCCAAGCTAACTTCAAGGTTAGACAGTATCTGATAAAGTTCACAACAAGTAAGCGTCACAATAAAATGAATGAGAAGTAAAGTTCATAGTAAGATTTTGATAGCTGTAAAGGCTTAGCTGAAACAAGTAACTTCCTGGAAAGCGTACATTTTAATGGAGCTAATTAATAAAACAAACTCAAATATTCCTAATGCAGTCAGCGATTAAATATGAGAGATTTGGAAGTAGGGTCAGGATTGAGAGGGAATAAGATTTCCCCACAGAATTAATATTGACGCCAGTCAATGGACATCTGGCTGGATGATGTAACATGAATATACTAAATAAGCTCTGTTTTCGACTTCATTCCTGGGTCCATGTGTTGAAGAGCAACATCAGTTCACCTGAGCTTACTTCTAAATGACTGCTCACTTATAAAACAACATCTAGCCAACATTTTTTACTATTAAGGGAAAATTTTCAAACTTTTATTCAAATACTTAAAAATACAAGTTAGGAAGTTTTGAAACTTGCAGAGTGAAAAAAACACACCTCTAATACATAATGATATTTTTGACCTATAATACTTTCTTTTTTTGTACCTTCTTCGTGTCTTCTTTCTCACTCAATTTCTTTTTCACTCTAAAACTAATGCGTTTGGGATAGTTTCGATATTCATGTTATTTTCTTTCTTCAACTTATAGTAATAGCTCAATGCCATTTCAATATTTGGACAATTCGATAAGGAATTTTGTATCATCGTGTATCAATTTTTTATTGCTATGCAAAAAACCACTTATAATTTTCTTAAAGAAAATTTGAATTGTGTAGAAATGTCCCTTGATGAAATGTCAGCCTCAAAGTACACTACCAGGGAAGCTGAGAGGTCACAGAACAGAAAGTTCACACATACTAAAATTTCTTGAATGACATAGTTTATATATATAGACGATGTATTATCCAATTGTACACTTGAAACCTATGTCATTTTACTAACCATGTCACACCAGTAAATTTAATATTTAAGAAAAGATTAAAAAAGGTTAAAGCTTAAAAAAAATCTTAAAATTTCTTCAACCTTTTCACGGACTTTAGTAGTTTTGTAGCAAAAAACAGAATGGACATTATATAAAAGGTTGAAAATAAAAATAAAAATAAATAAAAGCAAGGAGGAATCGATTGGATAAATTAACACACTTAGGATAGGTTATCAACCAATGGAAGGCTGAGTCGTGGAGTAGCAGCAGTACTCATATGTTTTCTGTCTCTCTTTGCTCCATCAGCCCTCCTTATTGATGATGTGATTACAAGAACTGGAGTGGAAGTTTGAGCAAGGTGGCCCACGAATGGAAAGTGTTCTGGACCAGTAACCTACACTTAACTGTCCAGCAAAAGCAGAGACCTCAATGTATGACATAGCTTGGGCATTAGACTGCTGAACAATCATGGCTCTAGCATAGAGCATACATGAAACTAGAATGGGGCCATACTAGAAATGACCAGTGTGTATTGTGCCTGTTTTAGAGGTAGCAGGTGTCAGCCTAGACGTGGCGTGATGCTAACTCGGCCTTCCCGTTTTGTCCTTTTGTATGGAATGCCCTTGTTTGTTCCATCATATTGTTTATGTATTCAAGATACCTTTAACATGTTTTATAAGCTACTAACTTATCATCCATATTTAACATGTCTGTTGAATTCTGCATGTGGCTCACCAGCTACTTGTTTATTTATTCTTTCCATTTGACATGGTCTGTGAACTTCACTTATATTTTATAAGCTACTAGATTGCTTACTGTCTAGTTGTGCTATTTCTCATGAGTTTCATCTATCCCATCTTTATTTTAATTCACAGTAGGATTAAATTTCCTTAAAAAATCCAGCAATGGAAAGATACAATTTGCATATGGCATTTTATTACTAATACCATTTGATTTTTTGTATTTAAAGGCTATGTACTTGAGAAAATGCTACTCAAATTTCACTGCACTATAAATCATGTTAGTAAATAGTGTTAATGTTAACATAATGCTAATATTAACAATATCAATATTAACATAATATTAATATTAACATGGATGAAAACACCAAGAGAGTTAGGTTAAAGAGTGAAAATGCTGATATTGGAAGTCTAGATGATATTGGGTGTATGCTGGAGATGAACAGAAACTGTTGGAATTAGTTCACCTAGTGGTTTTCTTTTGACTACTATAATCTAGTTTTAAAAATTCTTTCGTTATCGGAAGGCTTTGTTTGCTGTAAGAGTACTAAAACAACAGGAAAGTTGAAGGAATTTCAAGAAATAACCTTCTCTTTAACGTGTCAGTTTGGGTGAACACTTTGGTGTTAAATTATTTCTTCTTGCTCCCTGCTAACATGGTTCTCTGATGCTGCCTACCTCCTAACTAGTTCCCCTGTCCCTGTTATGTATGCTGCTTTCAAAGAAGCATTCAATATGCAGAAACTGTTCTACAAACTTTGAACTCACCAAGTCAAAGATGGTTGCTTCGCTTTGCTACTCAGATATAGTGGTTGTGAGTCAAGATTTTGGAGTCAAATTTCATCACTTCAAATGCCAGCTCCTCCACTAAATAGTTGAATCTATTTAACTCCTTCCTGGCTCAGTTTCCTCATCTCTACTATGTCTCCCCAAATAAGAATAAATTATATAATAGCAGAATTGTCCTACCTCAAAAGGTCATTACAAAGGTTAAATGAAATCATGTCTTGCACATATTCGCATAAATGTATTAAATTTCAGAGAGTAGAGCAACCACTTTGCTGAAACTCAGAGACTTTAGGACGCTGTGCTGAGATTCCCTTGCCCACTATATCTTATTTCACATGTGTTGTTGATAGGAATCAGAAGGCAAGGTTTTTGTGTTCTTTAACCATTGAAAAATTCACTGAACATGTACATTTTCAGGACACTTCGGCTTCTAAAAAGTTCATTTTCATGATTTACTTAGTTAAATGAGAAAAGAGACAATTTGGGGTTTATATTTTACAGATTAACTGAAGACCTTTTTCAGATAATTTTAAACTATTTTACTTCATTCTAATTTTGCACACTTGGTATGAAAGTGTCCTTGCGACCATTCATTTAAATAATATTCCTGTCTTCTCTAATCAGTGTAATTATATCCTGCTTAAAGATTTATATTACATTTTCCTAAGTATAATGTTTATGTTGCTATTAAAATTTTATTGGTATACGATGTCACTATATTTTTCATTTTGTTCTTATTCTATGAGGTTTCATAAACGGATATTTTTAAGCTATACTAATTTACTTACACAATAAATATGACTAAAAAGAAGTTAATTGACTTACTGATCATAATAAAACTTAATCATCTTCTAAGTAAACAGTTTGAACCCAGTGTTGCTTTTAGTTTATCTGGTACAGGGAGGCAAGTGAGTATATTGTTATCACAGCTATTACATTTGTTTCCTCGCAAAGAATCAACATGTTTTACTTGTTTGTAGGTTTCTCACCTTTTATATTTTTAGATGTTCAGTCCAAAAACTTAGAATGATGAAAATTGAAAAAAATTAACCATATTTTAATTAATGATTTGGAATGGATCTTCTGAATAAGGTTGGTTTTGCAAATAATGATAGAGCTGAAATTGAAAATTGATTTATCTAATCGGAACTATATATATATATGATGACCTCATGATTTTCTTGAGCTGATGATTTTATTGAGCTGATGAGATGTTTTGTCATTGTTTAGGGTGATATCTTTTGTCTTTCCAGCATAGAAAACTCAATTCAATTTTAGAAACTGACTAAAAATCCAGAAATTGCACCACATTTGGGGGTGGGGGAAAAGTAATACCCATAAATCTTGAAAGGAAAAATAAGTTTGCATTTAAAATGCCCACATTTTTCACTGTTCCCAAGCCTCCCAAATGTTCAATAACTACAGGAAAATAAATCTTTTGTTTGTTTACTTGTTCATGTATTCATTTATTGAGTACTAATATGCTAAGTTCTATTCTGGAAACTTGGTATTAGGAAATAGTAGATAGCAAAACTGACACATTTCTTGCCCCTATGGACTATGTTTTTGTTCAGGAAGAGGGGAAATTGAATACACACACACACACACACACACACACACACACACACACACACACACACTTAGGTCTATGGCACTAATGCATATTCTAGGACCAGAAAATGGGCTGGTCATTTTCTGGTCATATTCTAGGACCAGAAAAAGAGCTACTGCTAGAAAAAAAATAACCCTAAAAATATGGAAATGGCTTTGGAATTGGATAATGGGTAGAGGTTGAAAGAGTTTTGAGGGGCTTCATAAGAACAAAAAAAACTAGATTGCCCTGAAAAGATGGTTGATAGAAATATGGATATGAAAGGCAATTCTGGTGAGGGCTCTGAAGGAAGAGAGGAGAGTAGTAAATAAAGTTTTCTCCCATCTTACAGGATATGTATATCATCATGACCAGAATGTGGTTAAAAATAGGAACATTAAAGGTGCTTCTGGTGAGGTCAGAGATGGAAATGAGGAACGTGGTATTGGACACTGGAGGGGAGGTGATGAAAAAGGTGACTTTTTGTTATAAAGTCACAGAGAACTTGGCTGAATTATGTTTCTCTATTGGGAGGAAAGTAGAATTGTAGGCAATGAAGTTGGTTATTTAACTAAGGAGATTTCCAGACAAAGTGTAGGAGGTGCAACCTGATTTCTCTTTGCTGCTTCATAGTACACTGAGAAAAAGAGAGAAACTAAACAAGGGCTTCCTAAACCAAAGGAGATTAGCACTTGATTTGGGAAATTCTCAGCCTATCCAGATGGTATGTTCTAGAATCAGGGCCAAAGCTGTAGTTGGACAAATGTTTATTAAAGACATTACATGTATGACTTAGAGATCTAATCAACCAGAAGTCAGGAATAGAGATGTGTTTATCCAGGAAGGATCTCTGGAGAACCCTTGTGTCTAATGATGTGGATCTTCTCGGCATCTATGGAGTACAGAGAAAAATTTAAAAAAATTTCATACTAGTGAAAACTGCCTGTCTAGATTGCAAGGGATGGAGTTAAATGAAGGAAGAAAGACTTCTGAGGGCAGAGACATGGGTACAGATGCCAAGGCTGGCAGGAACTCCTCAGGCGGATGAAATGGAGATGCTGCCTGACTGGGCCTATTGTGCAAGTTGCTGTTGGGAGGAACAGAGTATCCAACCATAGAGGGTTATCATCAGGACTTGATCTCTAGTGGGATATGCCCCACTGGGTTTTTGACTGGCTTGGAACCCCTGACCCCTGTTTTCCTTCCAATTTCTCCCTTTTAGAATAGGAATGTCTATCTTATGTTTGTCCCACCATTATAATTTGGAAGTAGATAACTTGTTTTCTAGGTTTTGCAAGTCAACAGAGGGAGAGGAATTTTGACCTAGGACGTATCATGCCCAGAGTCTTACCTATTCCTGATGATATAGGTGATTTCGAAGGTGAGAGGGAGAGTTTGAGTTGATAGTATTTAGAAGCAATTTTGGACTTACATTTGTTTAGACAACAAATTCTGGGTTAAGACTTTAATGCATGTTGGGATGGGGTGAATGTATTTTGCATGTGGGAGGGGACATGAATTTTGAGGGCCTAGGGCAGATTGTTGTCTGTTGATTTGTGCCGTACAAAAAGATATGTTGAAGTTTTAACCTACATACCACTGAATGTGACCTTGTTTGGACATAAGGTCATTACAGATTAATTAGTTAAGGTGAGGTAATACTGAAGTAAGGTGGATCCTTAATACAATATCATCGAGGTCCTTATGAGAAGAGGGAAATCAATTTGGCCATGGACGGGCACAGAGGGGAGACAATGTGAAGCCACACGGGAAGAAAATGGCTGAGTTAATACAAAGGCATGGATTGGAGTGATGCATCTGTAAACTAAGGAATATCAACAGTAGCTGAGAACTGCTAGAAGCTAGGAAGAGCAGGAGAGATTCTCCCCGGAACCTTCAGAGAGGCACGGCCCCACGAAAACCTTGGTCTTGAATTTCTAGCCTCTTATACTAAGGAGATACATTTCTGTTGTTTTAAGTCACCAAGTGTATAGAAGTTTGTTAGGCACTTTGTTATAGAAGCCATAAGAAAGTAATATGCATACTTCAGATTGAAACATACAAATAAGTTGAAACTAAAAGAATAGTAAAAAGGTATGCCATGCAAACAACCAAAAATAAACTGGAATGATTGTATTCCAGTATCAGACAAAAAATACTTTAATACAAATGTTGTTACTGGAGACAATTTGATAATTGGTAATTTGGTAAGTTAAGAACATTTGATAATGCTAATGGAGTTAATCCATCAAGAAGACATAAAAATTATAAAAAGATATGCACTTAACAACAGAGCCCCCAGAATCATGATGCAAAAACTAGAGGCTTTGTGAATGCAGACACAGGTATTCTCAATAAAATACTAGCAAACAGAATCCAGTAATATATGAAAACTGCTCAATACTACATGAATCTACATACAGGAATAGTGCTAATTGTGACAGGTGAGTATTGATAGCAACCTACATATCCATCAACACGTGAATGCATAAGGTTGGTGATATATGTATGTAATAGTACTTAGCAATAAAAATAATGAATTACTGATACATGCTACAACATGGGTGAATGTTACAATAATTATGAGTGACGTAAGACATAAAAAAGAAAACATATTATTGATTTCGGTTATGTAAAATTATGGACAATATAAATATTCTCAAGCGATGGAAAATAAATCTGTGGTGGCTTAGAGACAGTGCTGGAGGACGAGACTGAGGAATTACAAAGCAGCAAGAGGAACTTTTTGGGGTGATGGATATGTTCATTATCTTGATTGTGGTGATAGTTTTGTGGATATGTACACATACCAAGACCTATCACATTGTACATTTTAAATGTATTTGGTGCACTGTATGCCAATTAAACTCAACAAAGCTCTTTTAAAAAAGAAAATACAGTGAAACAATGAAGTATGAGGTCTGAGTTCTCAAATAAACGTATCATGTGCTTGTTTTGAACTTAAGTATTCTTACTGGAAGGGTTTATTTATATCAAACATTAGTTTGAGGCACACTCACATGTATTATGTATTTTCATTGACTAGAACTGAAAATCCAGTGTTTCATCTTTCTAGTTAGGTAAGTACTCATTGCAGAGCAAGTAGTTCTACCCAGGCTTTCATCCGCCTGTAATTTTTCATTGGCTTTAATTGGACACAAATTGGCCAGTATTAATCCTTAGACATCTCTAATTAAAAACAGAAGCTGTACACCATGCTATAAATATTGGAAGAAATAAATAAAATGGATCAGGAAATACTTTCCTGTATGGGCTCATGATTTATTTTTGAGTGTCATTAAATCATAACAGGTGGCCTACTTGTACAAGTGGCAGGAGAGAGGTAGTTAAAAATAACCTAGAAGTAATGTATGAGGTCAGTATCATTTAAAAGAGGGGAAATTATTCCTATGGCTCAAGCACTTTTTCCAATTTAATAAATTAAGCACCTATAAAATGAAATTTACTTAGCTCAAATTGCATTGGTCTAATGAAATGCAGGTCAAAAGAACAGTTAAGGCCTTGTAAAAAACCTTATTTCTGTAGTAAAATGAAAACATGATGGATTGAAATTTTAATGGATGTTTTCTGGAGCCAAAGCCTCAAATTTCACAGCTTTTGGGCTGTAATAGAAAATACTTGGTAGCTGCCATATGGTTTGGTGCTCTAGGAACATAATCAAATATAAATGTCTTTCTGACTTAATTAAAATATTTATTTTTTAGTTTGCTCTGTTATTACTGAGTCAGTGATTTGAACTTTTTTTTAAATAAAAATTTATGGAGGTGACAATGGTTAGTAAAATTCCAAGGGTTTCAAGTGTACAATTCTGTAATACATCATCTAAATATCACGTTGTGTGTTTACCACCCAGAGTCAGTTCTCCTTCCATCACCATATATTTTTTTACAAAGTCTTTTTGAAAATAGTATTAAAAGAAACACAGTATCTGTTATTAATTCAAATATATAACAATCATAGTATTAGAGTGATTAATTTACATTTATTTATAGGTTCTAAGGTAATTACTTTTAACTAAGATTACAATCTCCGACTATTTGAAATTTCTTTGACATCTTTTTAATTTTAAGTTTTATGTGTACATAGGCTGCATTTAGTGTTTCTATATGTCATATTTTATATATGGATTAATATTTAATAGTAAAGGTTTAAAGATAATGACTGGTTCACATATGCGCTGTTTGATTTAAACAACTGCTTAATAAGAGTTTTTCCAGCCAAGTTCCTTCAGCAACATTTTTCTTCTTCCATGTTGTTTAGCTGTTACCTAGGAGCAATATCTGGTTCCAACTACGAGCTTTCGTCAAAATTTATCTTGGATAATAGCTCATGAAGAAGGGGATATTTAAAGCAAAAGGAGAAACTTCTTGGTTGCTCTCTTCTTTGTCATGCCTACCTTCACACCATTGCATCTTTCTGCACCCTATTCTCTTATATCTCACTTTCTAGTTCTGTGGAGCCCAGACTTCTATGCGGAGTTATCCAGGGTAACTAGAGATGTGGGGGCTAAGTTCCCAAGTTAGCCCACCTGGCTGCCCCTTCGTTCTGTTTTCTGGGAAAGACTTCCTCCTCCGTTGTCCGCCATGACCTCCAAAAATACTGTCTGGAAGGTTCCTCCTTGTGACCTACTCTTCATGAAAACATCTGGAATAAACATTGGGATGATTCTCCAGTTCACATTTTCCTTGCAAATGATTAGGATCCAGGAAATTGTTTTGACATTTGAGTAGGCACAGGTTCTGAAAAACTGTACTTAGGATTGTGTTGGCCATGCAGTTTCCTCAGAAAAGTTAGGGACTCTCTGATAATTTTCTTTGTTGGTACTTCTGTGTGAGTAATCATGCCCCAAGTTCCTCAGAAGGCAATTTTTAAACCTAAAGATTAGTCTCTTACTTATTGGTCCATTCTCTGGTTACCTTTCTTCCTTCTTCCACTACTCAATGGTGGTGAAACACCTGAAATAATGTGCTTCCATGGTAGGGCAGCATACGTAAGAGAGTGCAAACAGCAATTTCACTGTTTTCATCCTGAGATTTTCTTGCTTGCTTTGTTTTTAGTCTCAAACCACAAACTACTTGTTTTGCAGGTGGAATCAAATTTGAGCACTTAAGAAGATGAGACTGACTCCTAAATAAAATTTATTTAAATAGATCTGAAGAGAATTTTATGACTACTTTAGTAAGTTTCCACAAAATTGCCAAGAACATTTTTGCAACTAGCTATTTTCATGTACTGAAATTCAATGAAATTACCTGTTAGATAGTCATTAATTAATGTTAAACATATTTTTCAACTCAATATCTGGTTAATCTTCTAAGTTTTTTTGGCCACTTCTGAGTATTATAATCATTCTAGTAAAATAAGTATAGGTGCTGAAAGGTTTTATTCTGGGAAGTTTGGATCATTTGTGTGGATAATCAGTCCTAGAGTATGATTTTCTATAATAGTTTATGTAACTAATATGGAATATCTTTTATGTGAGGAATTGTTATCAATATATTTTATCTGTACTATGCCTACTAGCTTTTTTTTACTTCTTTGTGAATTGTCTAGACATTTTGATGTAAAGTGTTACTTAATAAAGTAGGTGGGATGTAAGCATGATATGGCTGTCCGAGAAACTATATGTTAAAACTTGCTAGAAATTATTTTAGGAGCTGAAAGCACTAGTTTCTTCCAAGAAAAAATATTACTAATTAGCATATCAGAGAACATGCAGAATAGTATCTTTTAGTGATAATATGAATGCTAATGAAGTTGTATGGGGGCGGGTATCTCAATTTGTAGAACATACATAAGATGACCCTGGTGCTGAATTTGATTCTAATGAATCATTGACCCTCAGAATACATCTAGTATTAACAATTGAATCATTCTATTAACGAGGAAACATAATACAAGAGAACTGATAGTCATTTACTTCCTCATAAATAACTCTAGAAAGTTCCTGAGAAGCAGGAATTTAATTTGTTTTCATTTCTATCGTCTAAACGTGGCATATCATCCCATTTATGTAGTAAGTTATCAGTGTTGAAAATTCTAGGCTAGAAGGGTACTTCTCAAATGCAGTTCAGTGATTATATTGCACATTAATTAATGTTTGAGAGTAGTTAGAACAGCTAGCTGTGGATATGTGACTGACCTGTTACAGCAGCAGAAGTACTTGGGTCATTACTGAATAAATTGTTGTTTCTGTTCTACAAGAAATCACGAGGAAGACCTCATTATTTTTCTCTCACTATTTGTCAAGCATGCAAATCAAACAATCTCTATTTCATTCATAAGGGATTTTTTTAACCAAAAATTTTTGGGATCTTGATTATAATTATCAGAGAGATGAATAACAATCCCGCTTCTTTTTTCATGTGTCTGAATGGCTTCTAGGGTCCAAGATGAATGTCTCTCTTTGCCATAATGGGGCTTTTTGGAAAATGGCAATAATGGCAGAGCGTTAAAATAAAGTGTTTCAAATGTTGTGAATGAGAAGAAATGATGTGATTTGATTTTCCTGTATTGGAACAAGAATATCTTCTGATATAACCATTTCTTCTGCTATAACTGGATGTTCCTTCAACTGTTTAACCCCATAGCGCATCAGACTGACGAACTTATTAGCACTGTCTCCCAGCTGGTGAAGAAATTTAAATATTATCAGGCTTAACCATATTTATATTTCAAGAAAGATCAGCTATGACCAGACAGCTATTATTAATAGACAGCTATTATTAATGACTTTAAAACATTCTTAGAGTTCTGATATTTTTGATACTATGTTGCATTACATTGTAGTTACTAGCAATAAAATTGTAGAATGTCAGATACTTAGGGAAAATAATATAAGGATTTTATAATAAGCCTGGAATGAGAGAGTCTTGGACTTCAGGAAAGTTCTGGAAGCAAAAAAGGGGAATGGGAAGGTCAATTTGTGAAGTCTTTGAAAGAAAAATCAAATGATATGAGTTAAGAAGCTGTTCTATGTTCTAGAATTGATCACAGAATATATGCACCTTCAGTGATTCTCAAATAATAATTTGCTCTGGATTTTCTTCTTATTCTTTTTGATCTCCCAATTTCTTTTCCATAGGAATGATGCTAATTAGGCTACCTATTTTACAGGGAGTCAATACTGTATATGCATGTTTCCTTTTTCTCAGTTTTGAGCTGTAGAATAGCACAATTTTAGAATCCTCTGAGCAAAACAGCTAGTCAAACAAACAAACAAACAAAAATGCTCCTAAATACAGCCATAAATTTATTTCCCACTCTGTGCCTAACACAATAATATGCAATACTTGATCTTCATAACAATACAATGGAGAAGATGTTATCTCTATGTTATGGATGAAGATAAGAAGCCAAAAATTCAGAGATGTGTGTCAAAGTTGGCACAGTTACATCTAACTGTCAAGTATCTTTTTCCATCACTTGCACCACTTCTGATAAAATTCCCTCAAAGCATAAAAGAAAAGGGAGTCTCTCAACTTTTTCTGTGTTTCCTCACTGATGCTGTCTATATGGCAACTGAATAATGTTGGAATAAATGTAACTCTTTATTAAGTCTAAATATTTCCCATCATATCATATTAAATATATATGTTTTTAGCTGTCTGTTTGAAAATTGAGATAAAATGTTTCCTTCCTCACATCTGTAGTTTCTTTTTCAGCAATAATTGGTTTGGCTTGAGTTATGTCTTAAATACAAAGTTTAGTTATGAAACAATGTTAAACCATCAAACTCTGTACTACATCATGACAAAATGATCTTTAAGGGAGGAACAAATAATTTTAAAATTTAAAATAACTTCAATAATGACAGTAATATAATAGCACCTGGAATCTCTACATTTTTATATACAATATCTGGCATGTAATTAAAATATTTTAGGTCTATCAAGAGATTGAACCATGTGATGGAAATCTAAAACTAAAAGAAAACAGAAACATTGTATATGTAAACCAGTTTTGAAATGAGTAGACAAATACTTTAAAATACGTATGGTAAATATGTTCAAGAGATATAGGAAAATATAGAAAACAGAGAAGAAGATGGATAATTTCACCACGAATTAGAGTCTATAAAAAGTAATAAGTAGAAATTTTAATAATGAAAAATACAGTAACTGAAACAAACAG
Source organism: Rhinolophus hipposideros (assembly GCF_964194185.1). Classification (NCBI taxonomy): domain Eukaryota; kingdom Metazoa; phylum Chordata; class Mammalia; order Chiroptera; family Rhinolophidae; genus Rhinolophus; species Rhinolophus hipposideros. The sequence goes on along the minus strand of NC_138062.1, from coordinate 35,293,350 downwards.
CTTAACAGCATTTTACAGGCAGCAGATAAGATTAATGGATAGGACAACAGCTAAAATAGAAAAAAATCCAAACTGAATTTCAGAGAGAAAACCAATTTGAAAACAGAGAAAATGCAAAAGAGATGTGTGGAACACAATCAAAATGTTCAGCATGTGTAATTGGAGACGGAAATGGGAGAGAAAATATGAAAGAAGAAATAAATTCAAGGAATAATGGCTCAGAATATTCCAAAGCTTATGAAAGACAATAACCTCCAAACTGAAGAAACTATGTGAATCCCAATCAGGATAAGTTGAAAGAGAATAACAACAAGACATATCATAGTAAAAGTGTTGGAAAGCAAAGAAAAAGAGAAAACTTAAAAGTGGCAAGAACTGGGGTTGAGAGATGGAGGGACACATTATCTTCAAAGGAGCAAAAGTAAAAAGACTGGCAATAGACTTTTCAATAAAATTGATAAAACCCCCATAATAATGGGATAATCTTTAAATTGCTAGAAAGCATGGTGTTAACAATCTTGCTTTCTATACCTGGAGGAAACATCCTTTAAAAACAGAACGTGAAATACAGACGTTTTTAGGAAAATATAAACTTAGAGATATTTTTTGGTTAAACCAACTGACTTGAACTAAAATAAATGTTAAAATGTTTAAAGAAAATGATTCCAGATGATTCCTGAAAAATCAGGAAATTCAGAAAAAAAATAGAATAATAGAAATGATAATTTTGTGGATAAATAGTGATGAACAGTGATCAAAACTGAACAGTGATCAAAACAGTTTAAATCCCATTTAAACTGGGATTTAAAATGTATGGAAGTATAACACAAAAAGTGGAATTTGGGCAAATAATGTTAAAATCTAAAGTTTAAGAAATATTATAAAATGTTAAAGATAATTTGCTTTCTATTGTAATAACTCAAGGATGAATGTTATAATTTCTTGGGTAAAGCAACAATATATAAATGAATAACTAATAATTTAACAAAGCTAGTATGGAATAACCAAAAATATGTGATCCAAAAGAAGTTTGGGAAAAGAACATAAAACAGATGTATGTATTAGTCAGGGTTCTCCAGAGAAACAAAACCGATAGGATTAGATAGATAGATAGATAGATAGATAGATAGATAGATAGATAGATAGATAGATAGAAGAGAAAGAAAGATAGATAACACACACACACACACACACACACACACACACACAACATTGTGTTTCCCCGAAAATAAGACCTAGCAGGACAATCAGCTCTAATGCGTCTTTTGGAGCAAAAATTAATATAAGACCCGGTCTTATTTTACTATAAGACTGGCTCACAATACAATACAATACAATACAATACAATACAATACAATACAACACAACACAACACAACACAACACAATACATACAATACAATAATACAACACAACACAATAAAATGCTGGGTCTTATATTAACTTTTGCTCCAAAAGGTGCATTAGGGCTGATTGTCTGGCAAGGTCTTATTTTCAGGGAAACAGGGCGTGTGTGTGTGTGTGTGTGTGTGTGTGTATAATCTTATTGGTGATATATAATCCTATTGGTGTGTATATGTGTGTGTGTGTATAAAATTAGACTTATAATTAGATTTATTATAAGCAATTATGGAAGTTGAGAAGTTTCAAGATCTGCCATCTGCAACCTGGGGACTCAGGAAAGCTGGTGACATAAGTTTATGTCTAAGTTGGAAGGCCTGAGAACAAGGAATGCCAATAGTGTAGGTTAAGTTCTAGTCCAGGGGCAGATGACGGATATCTCAGTTCAACCAGTCAGGCAGAGAGAAAGAATCCAATCTTACTCCTTTGTTTTTGTTCTCTTCAGGTTCTGAATGGATGGGATGGTGGTCATTCACCTTGTGGAAGAAAGTCTGTTTTACTCAGTCCACTACGTCAAACATTAATCTTTCCTAAAAACACACTTGCAGACACAGAAATAATGTTTAACCTGATAAATGTGTATCCCGTGGCCCACTCAAGTTGGCGCTAAACTTAACCAAATTAACCATTGCTGTGTATCAAATTGAAAACAAATAGCGATATGGAATGTATCACACCTATATCTGTTAATTATATAAAATACAAATGCTCTAACATTCTCCAAGTAAAAGTCTGAGATTACCAGGCTGAATACAAATCTAAAACTCTATTGTATGCTGCTTAAAAGAGACGTGACCATAGTATTAATGGGGTAGTTAAGGTAAGTCTTCTTGAGAAATGAGATTTGAGAATAGACTGGTTGGATTGAGTAAGCAGACATCGGGAGGAAGAATGTTTGGGAAGAAGGAGCAATGAGAGCAGTGGTTCTAAGGAGATTGTTTGGCATGGTCAAGGAACCTGGAAGCGGCCCTTGTGGCTGGAGTAGTGAGTGAGTGGGAGACTGATTATAGAGGCAGAGAGGTAAGAGCAGTCAGGTCGGAGACAGCTTTGTTGTCCATTGTGGAATTTGGGATTTCACTTTCAGTAAACTGGGGAGGAGTTGTGGGATTTTGAGTAAGGAAGTGACATGATCGAACTTTTGAAAGGATCGCTCTGTCTTCCATTTTGGGAAGTGAAAGCAAGGAGACATATTAGGATATTATTGCCACGATTCAACAACGGTTCATGGTGGCTGGGACCACGAGGGTGGCAATGAAGGTGTTGAGAAGCGCCTGGATTTTGGACATAGTTGACTCTCCAATAAAGTGGAAGCAGGTTGTAGATCCCTGCTACTGGCTAGAAAATGTCCATAAATAACTAATCTGACTTAAAGCAGAGACAAGATAAAACATTTTAGAGGTGACATTTAGCCTCATGAATGACAGAATGATTGTATCACTGGACATAAAAAGATCAGATATGGGAAACAAAGTACTGGAAAGTCAAGATAACCAGTAAGACAAGAGGGAAAAATGTGCACAAGTGAATAATGGCTGTACGTCTATTGCCTTTTTTGAACATCTTTCCGTTTGAAGTTAGATATTTATATGAGGGTCCTGCTGCTCAGAAAGCAAATGTGTTCAAGGGTGAACACATTATGGGTGAAAAGGTAAAAGGCAAAAAATAAGAATATGTCATCCTTTCCCAAACTAATGGAATTATAAATAAATACTAGTTTCTTTCCTCTCTGCATATGACTTAGCAGCACATGGAGCGACTATTTAAACATGTTCTGTTAAAAATTAATATTGTATAATAAGTAATGATGATTGTATAATAAATAAATGTTAAAGAACACTTATAAGCAAATACGTTATTCTTTTTTTTCCTACCTGCATCTATAACAGAAGATAATTCTGTGTATAATCCATAACAGGCTTTCTAATTTTTGGAAAGCAATACTCCATATTCATTTTTTTCTTGTAAAGAGGAATACCCTCATGTTATGAGCATCAAGTAGTTACTCCCATAGGGACAATTCAATGATGCCACACAAATCAATGGTCTTATGATTTCTAAGACAAGATGTATTTTAAAGTCTTATTGATTGAATTGCTCTCCACATCTTGTCAAGTAATGTAAATATCTACTGTGGGCTATTCTGTGAACTGGCAAGGGACTGGGGTTATGCCTTTATATTAATGGATAGACATATACTCTCAGGGTCCCCTAAGTCATTTGCTTTGTAAAAGTCTAATACTCTAATTATGAAATGTTGACTTTTGCTAAATTTGGAGATCAGATTTTGTTTTGGGAATGTCAGATACACACTGGGAAAGAGAGACAGATTGGATTGTAGTCATCTTGGTATCCAAGAAAATTTGCACAATGACAGGCCTTCCTTGAATTCAAAATACTTATGACATTGTCAAAATAAAGAAAACTTTCTCATTTCCTGCACTTGTTTCGGGAAGAAATATGAGACTAGAAATTTTCAAAAGGAGTTTTAGAAGGAAAAAATCCTGGCTCTTCCCATTTTAACCATAAAGATGAATATTTTATAAAATTAGAGAGATGGGAGCAATGATTGTAATACTTTTCATGTTATTAAACATTAAGGAAAATCCATAGAGATAGAAATTTTGCATAAACCCCATTTTTAAAATGAATTCTCTCTGTTAAGTAAAAATAGCAGACCATTTACTAAATGATCAGGATTTTGAGAGAAGAAAATAGAATCGTCTTTGTAAGGTAGGTTTATAATATCTGATGAAGTCAATCCTACTGTTCTAAGAATGAGATACTTTTTACTTTACTAGCTCATTCCTAACAATTAGGATTTAAAAACTAAATAATTTCTTTCTTTGGAAAATAAATCTGCACTAAAGAAACTTATAGTGATGAACTTATAAAAAATTATTTTGTTAATCAACATCACGTGTTTAGGGCTGACACAATTTGTTTCTGAAATCACAAACAGCGAAGTTTGAAATCATATTTGGAGAGAATGGAACACATCACTCTTGTCTGAAGGATCTGAGCCATGTGGGTCAATGTGACACAGAAAAGCAGCTTCTTCTACCAGAACAGGTACAGAGATTCAGATGAAGGTGTTTTGAACTCAATAGTCCACATATTTTGTAACTTTATATTCTCCAAGGAAAAAAGACCTTGAGTACTCTTTTAGACCTGATGATAAATTGTGATGTTCCTAATATAATTAAGGAAAAAAAATTAAAACAACAGCAACAAACAAACAAACAAAAACAGGATACGGCCAAAGTTATAGAAACAATATTTTCCACAGCCTATAAAAAGTAACGGACGATTCACTTATTTTGAGTGATTGCTGCTTTCTTACTAATGACTTCTGCAGTTCCGCTTTATTCCTTCTGCCTCCTGGACAAAGATTATAGAGATACCCAATTTCTAAGCTGTTGTTCTATTATGAGCTATTTCTCTAGTCTCTTCAAATTATTTAGCATTGCTCATACCCTTCAGTAAGGTCCTCTTAATTCCCCCTTTCTGAGGTTTCCTAAGATCCCTCTCATGTGCTCTTCCTTCCTGCAGCAAGTTCATACACAGCAAAACTTAGTCTGACTATAACATATTCCTTGCAGTTCTTTTCTTCTGCTACTTTATGTTAATAACTTTAGTTTTATTGAACCAAACCTAAACACATAGCAAAAGTCATATTCTTTTCTGGGAAATGAACTCAAGAACAGCCATCATTTTAACTTTCTTTAGAAATTTCCATAAACATATCACTGCAAGCCTTGAAAAAAGGAAACTAGACAGTTCTGACAGGAATTGTAATTAGGATTATAATTTCAAGGGAATATTTGGAAGATGTGCTTATAAGACATCTGGGGTGATTTTTTTTTTTTTTGAAGCACTGAAGAATGTAGATGGGGTCAGAACATGTCTCAATAATGGAGTGAATGAAAACAGATTAAAATGAAAATTAAAGTTCTGGTGTTCTTGACATAATGGGTACTTTCTATACACACAAAAAATGGGACATTGTAATTGTCTCAAATCACTGCCTGCAGCAGTGTCCACCCACTGCTGAAGCATCTGACACTTTAGTCAACAAAATGAAAGAATAATGTGATAATCAAAGGCAAGCTATTTGTTCCCAATCACATATGCAGAACAACCAGTTTTAGGGATTCAGCAATTCCCATTTAAATCTGTCATTTTGATATTTTCAGTCGCCATTTTATGCCTTGTGCATATTTAACATGTTCTCTCAGTGCATTGGCCTATACATTCTCACTTGTACTATTTATTTACTATGATGTGGATATCTTCCTTCAGGTTTCTTTCTTTTTTTATTGCTTTAATTATTAGTACACTGTGAAAATTCTAGTTGAGGCATTTGGCAAGAATTTCTATAGGGAATCACTAGAAAACAAACTGCATCATTTAGGATGCTTTTGGCATTAAGAAACAGAAAAAAAGCAATTCCAAATAATAATAAGTAACGTAATCCATAAAACAGAAAATTTTGAAGTAAAGTAGCTTAAGGAGTCATCAATTCATTGACTGAATAACATCGTTAAGGATACGGGCTCTTCTCTGCTATCCTATGTCTTTACTAGTTCCTCTCATGGACGTAAGTTGGCGGTAGCCATTCCAGGCATCAAATAGCGAGTAGACTTCCTCTCATTTTTCGGAAGTGGGTCACACAGTTGTTAATACTGGCCTGTTGCTCTGTATCACAGGAGGGCTTGACCTCTGGACGTTGTTTCTCAGGCGCCTAGGACAACTGGTTTCTGTCTGGGTTTGAACAAAGAGGCGCTAGTAGGAGATTGAAGGATATGCCCAAGAGTGAAGGGTGTTTCTCCCCCTTTCTCTCCCTCAGGCTGCATCTCCAGCAGCGGCTTGTCTCCTCTGTTGCTGCAACACATGCTAGACTGGCTGCCAGTGAGTCTCGGCTCTCAGATAATTCCGGCTACTGGGCTTTGGTTAAACTTCCTGTTTTTCCATCTTGGGGACTTGGATGTGGCTTTATTGCCTCCTCTTCTATCTGTCTGGTTTCTCATCTCTTCCATCACTTGTGTGAAAAATTGCCTGCATTGAATTCCCTTTGTTGCAAATGTTTACTGTGTTTATGTTTTCTGGGTAATTCCAAATAAAACATATACCCACCCTCTAAACCAATTAGTAGCAATGAGAATAGGGTCTTCAGGATTAGATTAAACCATTCAGGGTTTACTCAGAGATAAGAACCTGCCATGTTTTCCACATTTTTCTTGGGTGTGGCTAACTTCAAAGATGGTGCTTCTGTTTGCAAGGATGTGTAGGCAGTATGTGCTATACAGATTATGAAATTACTCTTCTATGTTATTTCTAAGATTCTGCATGTATAATGAAAAGGGGGGAAAAAGCCCTATATTTATTTGCTTGATGATGAACTGGTGTAAAAGTACACAAGGATAATTATTACAAAGTAAGAGGTAATTAGAAAAAAAAATTACAAAAAATAGCGTTTGGTTCCTATATAAGTCTGTTTCGGCTGCCATAACAAAATACTGTAGACTTGGTGGCTTACACAACAGGAATTTATTTGCACAGTTCTGGAAGCTTGAAGTCCAAGATAAAAGTGCCAGCTTCATATCAGCACACAATTCTGTTGTTACTGACCACTGACAATGGAGTAAATTCTTTCTTGGTGAATTAAATGAAAATACAGAAAAGATAAATTCTTCTCAGTGGAATTTACTACGTATACAATGTGTCTGTGGTAACAATGTAGAATGGACATAAACACTGACATTTTGCTGTAGGTTCACATTTCTCAAGTCATAAATCCCTGATGATCAAACAAGTGCTAACTTTCTAGTTGTAGATTCCATCACCAAATCCTGTAGAGTCTGATGCCAGAAACCTTAGAAGAGACTGGAGAAGAGGGTACCTACTGTCTTCCTTCTGACCCCAGTAGGTATTTTATCCCACCTCATCTTGTGATGTGGACATCTCTCCATTGGCTTCCCCTGATGCTTCTGTCTTTTCCTTTGTACTTCGGATGCCCACTCCATGCTGCTTGCCACGGTGACAGGGCCAGGGCCACGAGACATGTCCTGCAGTCTCTATCCATTACCTTTCTCTCTCCCTTCTCTCTTCTAATTTATTCATCTTTCTAGAGGCACAGGAAGGGTTTGGCTGCCCTCCCATCCCTCTCTGGGCTTCTAGAACACTTGGTGGGGTCATCAGAAGCTCCCTGTGTGATCAATAACCATCTATTTCCTATTGTGCCCTCCATGTATTGATGATGTGGGAACGTTCCAATATTTCAGTAAAGCTGAGAACAACTATCTTCTACTTTTAGTTTCTCAATGTAATTTCTTAATTTCTTTTCTACCCTCAACCCCTAACATTAATTTTGGGCAGTGGAGGGCAGGGTGTATGGTGCTTTCAGAGGATTTTTATCTAGTCTGACACACAGTGAAGGGCAGGAAAATACTGTATTACCACTTTTTTTTAATTTATTAAATTTATTGGGGTGACATTGGTTAGTAAAATTATATAGGTTTCAAATGTACATTTCTATAATATATATATAATTTATATATAATAATTATTTATAATAATTTATAATATAATAATTTCTATAATATATCATCTATATATTGTGTGACGGTGTGTTTACCACCCAGAGTCAGTTCTTCTTCCATCACAATATATTTGACCCCCTTTACTCTCTTCTATCACCAATCCTCCTCCCTTACCCTTTGGTAACCACCAAACTATTGTCTGTGTCTATCTATGAGTTTTTGTTTGTTTGTTTGTCTTGTTCATTTGTTGCCATCAGTTTTATATCTCACATGTAAGTGAAGTCATATGGTTCTTGACTTTTTCTGGATGACTTATTTCACTTAGCATGATAATCTCAAGATCCATTCATGTTGTTGCAAATAGCACTATTTCATCTTTTCTTAAAAATTAAGAATAGAATTACCATACAACCCAGCAATCACCCTTCTGGGTATCTGGGTATCCCAAAAATCTGAAAATGTTTATCTGTAAAGATATATGTACCCCTATGTTCATTGAAGCATTATTCACAGTGGCCAAGACATGGAAACAACCAAAGTGTCCTTTTATAGATGATTGAATAAAGAAGATGTGGTATATATACACCATGGAATATTACTTGGCCATAAGAAAAGATGTATTACCTATTTTAAAACTCTTACAAACCCATAATTCAATACCTTTTTTTAAGACTGCAGAATAAGCATTCTTTTGTGGTAGCAAGGCCAAACTCATAAATGACACCCAAATGTAGGAGAACCACAGGGATTTAAAAAAAAAAAAAGACTAGTTTTATCTTGTTGTCATTGCACACAATTCTTCTAATCTATACAGGTCAGCGTGAATTTGAATTCTTCTTTTTCAGTGAAGTACAACCTAAAGCAATGAGTGGTTGGCCCTTATGTTACATCTTGGGGATACTTTTTACTCTTGTCCAATGACCACCTGCAATAAAATCATCTGAGGTAGCTTGTGGAAGTTAATATGCAGGCAGAGCGTATATTTATCAAATCTGGGCTGGGCCTAGGCATCAGCATGATCACAACTCTTCCCCAAGTGATTCTCATGTTGAGAAACACTGATGTAGGATTAGATTAGGCTGTACTATTTCACTTTGTGAAGTGTTTGAAGGACACTTCAAACAGGAACATGGCTAACTGAAGATATTTATGTTAAAAAAGAGAAAGTATCTAATATGTACTCATTGGACCAGGAAGCCTTAAAACTTTCATTTATATCCCATATAGTTCTAAAGATAACTGTATTATATTAATGGAAATTCAGTTTAATTGGAAAATCCCCTAGAATTGGATCACTCTAATCATGTTTAAAGAGATAGAATTCTGTAGACTGTCCAGTCTTCTTCTTCTATACACACTACACGATAAAGTTGAGTCATATTTTGAAAAGCATTGTTGTTTATCTGTGCTTTATAGAAGGATCATCTTAAACACACACACACACACACACACACACTCACACACACACACATGCACACAGGACATAAAATACTCTCCTACTTCCTGTCCAGAAGAAAAATAGTGTGTGGTTTCAAATGCTTATTTTATGGTTTAATTTCACGCCTTCATTACCGAGAAGTGAAATACACAGTATCACTAAGGCTGCTTTAATAAATTACTACAAACTTGAAGACTTAAAACACATAAATTTATTCCCTTCGAGTTCTGGTGGCCAGAAACCCAAATGAAGGTGTTGACAGGGCTACACTCTCTCTGAAAGCTCAAGAGAAAATTTTTGCTTGCCTTTGATAGTTTCTGGTTGTTCCAGGTATCCCTTGGCTTATGTCTGCATGGCCCCAATCTCTGCTCCCATCCTTGTGTGCCTTTCTCCTTTTCTGTCTCTGACTTTTCCTTCCCTTATACGGACACTTGTCTTTGCACTTAGGGTCCACTCACATAAGACAGAATGATCTCATCTTGAGAGCTTAAACCTATATATGTACAAAAATGCTCTTTCCAAGTAAATTCTTATTCCCAGGTTCCTGGGGTTAGGATGTGAACATGTCTTTTAAGGAGTCACAATTCGACTCACTATATACACTATGGCCATATTTCAATTTTTGCACGTACGTTTTTCCAGAATGGCTGTGTGTACTATTCCATGCCTCTCCTCCTGGCTGGTGGCAGAGTGACTAATGAGGGAGCAATGGCCCAAAGAAAAGAGCAAGTAGCAGGAAACAGAGCAGTTAGATCACACTGTTGGGTATCATAAAGGCTGACTTTAACCTTTTCCCTAAATCCTTCCAAAACTTGGTATCAGAGGAACGGGACTCTATTTCTTTAACTTAGGATGTGAAGTACACTTAGCCTGGCAAAGTAAATTCTGTTCAGTTTGTGGACATTGTGACTTAATGTGTTTAAGTGAATTTTAAGCCTCTTGTTTAATGAAGGCATCACGAGTGTGTAACGGCTCCCCAGCCAGCCTGCCAGAGCTGTTCTAATGTCCTGTACTCAGACACCCTGTCACATCGTTAACTTTAATTATTTATTAGTATTTAAAAAAAATAAAAGATGAAAGGAAAAGGAAAATTAATTAATTTAAGACATGGATGGTATATCCTTTTAAATAGAATTTCATTTAAAATAAAAGCGTGAAACAGGCTTTAAGCAAAATGCTAGCACAGGAGAGAAAAGGGAAGAAAGGTGAAAGAAATATAGGTGGAGATTTTGAATGTAGGGCATAACTCAGGGCATTCCTCCATGCCTGAGGAGCAATTGTTAGTCTGTGCTATAGGGTTGATTTAAAATGGTTGTTAGAACACAAAAATCCTAAAAATCTGCAAGAACCATGTTGTTCACCTTACCTACATAATGACGAGAACTGCAGGTTTTTGTAACTTTGCATGGTTCCCAGAGGGCAGTGTTAATTTTACAGCACCAGATCCACAGTGAATGTGCCAGGAAGAAAAAGATTGGATGGTCTGTATAGCTACATGTTTCAGGCTGTGAAGTAAGGCGGCTACTTTTCTTGCATTCTAGAAAAAATACCCCACAATTTAGAGGAACTGTATCATGCCTTTTATTACTTCTCTAATAGATGAATTTGAGCTATTTGATGTCTAACTTTTGATACAACTGATTTTAGAAAACATGGCTAAAATTTTCACTAAAAACTGGAGTATTGTTCAGGCAAAAGAAATGTAAAATGTGTAGACAGCAGGTTCAATATTGAGGAAAGGCGTGACCTGGATGTTTTTGATATCACACTTAAGGGACTCAGTCAGACCCTGAGTTAGAAAGGTTATTGATCCTTACAGGGCAATGTGATGCTGGAACAATTTTTTTTTTTTACAAGCACTTTTTTTCACACCCATATAATTTCTTTTCTTTTTTTTAAATTAAATTTATTGGGGTGACAATTGTTAGTAAATTTACATAGATTTCAGGTGTACAATTCTGTATTACATCATCTATAGATCCCATTCTGTGTTCACCACCCAGAGTCAGTTCTCCTTCCATCACCATATATTTGATCCCCTTTACCCTCATCACCCATCCCCCACCCCCTTACCCTCTGGTAACCACTAAATTATTGTCTGTGTCTATGTGGAACAATTTTTAAAGATCTTCCATACCAAAGAAAAGGAAGATTATACCTAAGATTTACAGTTTAGAATAATGTGTTAGAAAAGCTATCTTCTGAAATATAACATTACTTTTTAGGTACAATGTTGAAATGTTTTTAAATTTGAAATATTAACTGCAGCTCTCCAAAATACCTCCTCTGTCTCCAAAATGATTTCCTTGAAGTGGCATTGTTAGAATTAGCACAATTTATAACTTATTTCCAAAATTTCTGTGTAAGCAGCTGTTTTACTTTGGGGAGATGGAATCAAAAGCATCCTAAGTGACCAGATAGCATGAAATTCTGTAATTCATATTCTGTAATTCTGTATTCTGTAATTCATATGACAAAATTATGAAATTAAAATGGGACACCTAAGAAGATGATGTCAATTTTATATAATTTATTATCTTTATCTTCTGATTGAGCAAAAATACCATTTGTAATCATCTCCTAATCATCATATTTCAAAAATGATAAATGTATATAGGACAATTCTGAAGCCATTGTCTTTCTCAAATGCCTTTGCTATCTCCAAAAAAAAAAAAAAAAAAAAGAATTCATACCTCTACAATGAATATTTGGCCTTGAATATTTATCACAGGAATATGTTCTTCTAATTTTTTAATATCATATTTTTCAATGAGCTCTTAACCACAGAAATAGTGTATCAAGTATTCTAGCAAAGTAACGGTTTTTTTTTTTTTGTCTTTGCTTTTCACATATTAACTCTGACAGACTTTGAATTAGTTGATCAGTTTTGAACAATCTCAAAGAAATATTCCAGAGGCTTTTAAAATTTAAATTTTTTTATAAATAGTTTTCTCCAGGCAAGCACATATAACCAAAACCTTAATCCATAAGGATAATACAGGTGGTGTATTTTTCCCCTCAATAGAAATGTTTTATCTTTTGGGGATCAAAACTGCGGCAGTGTTTGCAAAGAAATTTATTTAGGAGCAACAGAGAGGGAGCAAAAAAAAATAAAAAGTCCCTTCTAATAAGCATAATATAAAAACTGATACCAGTATTCGAAATACTTAAAATTAAATGATAATATTATTTAGATTTAATATTTAGGTTGCATTAATTGGAATAGTCTTTGCTGTATAATAATTGTTGTTTAACATGCTTGAATTTTTTTGTGTGTGTTGTTTTTGATTATTGATACAATTGTTTAAAGCCAAATGATGGAGATGGTCCACTGAAAAACAATGAATATTCTGGAAGTCCTTATTCTACTATTTATCTCCTTTTTTTTTTTTTTTTGGAAAAATGGCATTAAATTCATATCAGTAAATTCAGATATGGCTCCTTACATATGCAACAGGGAATATATAATTCCATTTATCCTTCTTAGAATTCTCTTTGCCTCAAATTCTTTGAGAATAAGAAAGAAAACTATGGTGGACTGGGAAGGGCTAATTTTATTTGAATTTATAAATGGTGTCTTTTATTTTATTATACATCTGACTGCAGATTGGGTTGTCTGACACAGAAGGTATTTGGGTTTTCATTCACCAGTAGACTTCTCTAAAGCAAGGAAACTGTGCATATTATATTATTACAGTATTTTATTTACCTATCTAAGCTCACTAATACAATGTATAGAAAGGCTATTTAACCTGAACTCTAATCTCCACAGATACTACTGTCAATCCTATTTCACTATTTTCAGGATTAAAACTCTCAGCCTTAAACACCACTTCTCAACTTGTATAAGAATCAACTGCTTTGGAATCAAATTTAAGAGTGCAATTGGTTTGTCCAAGAGATTGCCTATAATTAAAAGTTCTCAAAGCCTCTTTGCAGAGTCACCCATAGAACCTGATGTCAAAGTGATTCTGTACTGAAATAATTACATGACCTAAACTACGGCTATTGAACTATCTATAGGAGAATTTAGCCCCAAATATTATGTAGACATATTAAGATTGGGAAAGCAACACGTCTTAAAAATTTGGTCCTTCTGGACAGGTTGAAATTTCTGGAAAAGAGAGGGAAATGCCAAGTTGTAAGGGTGCTACCATCACATACGTGTCTTAAACATTAATTGTGTGGTAGGCATCAAATTCTTATTTCATTAACATATAAGTAAGTCCCACAGACACTAAAACTCCAAATATTTTTCATTTAAGTATATATGTATATATATATACATATATATATATGTATATATAAACAAGCTGATGGTAGGGTATCCGATGGACACTTGGCTCATTAGGGAGACCACCTCAGGGATGATGTAGATGCCTGATCACTGCACTGTACACCTGAAGCTGAAGCTGAACAATAATGAATGTCAACTACAATTTCATATATATATATATGGTTACAAGAAGCAGAGTACAGCATTAGGAATAGAGACAGTGGAAATGTAATGGCTGTGTGCGATGTCAGAGGGATAGTGGATGGGGGGAGGGTGGTTGTCACTGTGTGAGGGACATAAATGATAAATGTCTAACTATGACATTGTTTTGTGCACCTGAAACTAATTTAAAAAATGTTTTAAAAAACTGATTACCTTCCCCATTTCATTCCATGAGAATGAAATGGAAGTTGCCGTTTTGGGATAATTCTGTATTTCCAAAATTTGCGAAAACAAAAGATGCATCAGTGTTTCTTGTGGATAACATATGGACCGCACATGAGGTGCACAGTATGTGGGTTATCATAAGTCTTCAGTAGAGCCAGTTAGGTGGCCCATGAAACCCAGCAGATAAAAAATTGAAGTGGATTGTTAGATCTCACAAGTCTGCAGAAGACGTAAAGGAAGCCTACAGATGTACTTGCCCTGTTTAGGGAAACCAAGTAAAAAAAAAACTCCTGATAATGGGGTGAAGCTTCAAAGAACCTATGAAAATATTTACAAGGGCATGCTAGCCCATAAAGCATAAAGTCATAACAACTCCAGTCAAGTTAAAGCTTTCTGGCTCCTCTTCTCCTTACTCCTCCGCTCCAACACTGGAGGCATCAAAATGAATAGATAGTGAGTTTTGAGAAAAGTGAGTGAGAAAGAGCTAACTATACCTGCTTTGCCATTGAGGGCAATTGTGAAAAACATGCCTTTCCAGAAGAGGATATTGTATCAGATTTAGGTTGAAAGCTTTGATTCAATGCTCCAAGCGTCTCCACCATTCCCTGAGTCCTTCCCTGGGACTACATACTAATTTCTGGAATCAGTTTGTGTTTAGTGATTTGAAAAGAACATAGAAGTAAAGAGTTATACAAAAGTCTTAAGAACTGTTCACATTTTCATGTAATGACAAGGAAAGTACTAGACCTGATGAGTAAATTTGATGTAAGCTTTGGAGAAAAATTAAGTTGTTTTTTGATTATATCCCATAAGATGTGAGTATTTTTTTCTTTTAATTTTTTATTGGGACATAATTTTATAGAGAGTTTAAAGAATAAAACAAAGAATTCCCTTATACCCTTCACCTAGATTCCCCAAATGTTAACAGTTTACCACTCTAGCTTTACCCACCTCCTCCTCCTCCTCTCTCTTGCCCTCTCTCCCCTGCAACCATACACAGATAAAACACATAATTTTTTCTGTACATTTGAGAATAGGTTTCAGAAATGATGCCATTTTACTCTCCTGTATATATTTCCTAAAATAAGGATATTCTCTTACATAACCTCAGTATACTTTCAAAATCAGGAAATTAACATTGTGACTATACTGTTATCTAATCTGTAGACTTTATTTAGAATTTTCCAATTATCCCAATAATGCCCTTTGTAGCAAAAGGCTATCCTAGATCATGTGTGATGCATTTAGGGCTCTCATCTTTTTCATCTCTCTTAATATGGAAAAACTGCTTAGACTTTCTTTGTGCTTAATGATGTTTATAGTTTTGGGGAAAAAAGGCCACATATTTTATAGAATTCACTCATTTGAGATTTTTGTGATGTTATTTCACGATTAAATTCAGTCTATAGGTTTTGAGCAAAAATGCCATAGATATGATGTGTTCTTCTCAATGCATACCAGTAGACATATGGGACAATGTGTTTTTGTCCCATTATTGGTGCTAAAAACTCTGTCTTCAGGTGGTGTTTGTCAGGTTTCTCCATTATAATCTGACAATGTTTTCCTTGCGAATAACTATACATCTGGAGAGAAACTTTGAACCAATGAAAATATTCTACTTCTTGCATTGTTTTCTAGTTTTAACATCTATTTAGTTTTAGCACTGATTGAGGATTCTTTTTGGAATCAGTTTTTATTATAATTGTTGATTAATAATGATTTTCTTATTTTAACATTCCCTAAGGGTTTACTAGTTGACTCTGTACAATAAGGAATCACTTCCCACAATCCTCTATCATTAATTAATATGTTTAGACTAAAAGATTCTTATTTTATTTGTAGAATTATACTCCATATTTGCTAGTTTGAGCCTCAAGTCCAGATGGCTCCTGTTTTGTTTTGATATTTCCTTACTTTTCGGGCACAATAAGATATTCCCGATTTATCTCATACTTGCCTTCCTCCAGCCCTGGAATTAGGCATTTCTCCGCTTATGCTTAGTGGAGAATGGTATTTGGAAATCAAGATATGCTACTAGAATGTCATCACTTCTAGGCCTTCTTCGCCAACAGAGAACATCCATATAGATCTATAACCTATTTCTACATCTACTCACCTAACTTAAAAACCAGGGTTGTGTTCAGATAGATGCCTTCTATTCTAGTTGAACACTAGAGGGTTTATTTTATCCTCAGCCATATCCATGCTTGCAACTTACTTCTCCAATTTTATTATGCACAGTATATTTACTTAATTTTTCACAACTTGAATACACAGTGATTTTTGAATAGTTAGCCCATGCTTCTGTGAAAAATTAGCCTTCTAACTAGAGTTCACCTTCTCTTTAGAGTTATTTTCTTTCTTTATTCTGAAGATACATAGACTAAATACTGTGTTTAGGAGTTGCCAGGGATATTCCTTTTTTCCTCCCCTCCACTATTTCCTTACTATGGTTATAACATTTATTTGAAATATGCCTTTAGTTTATTTGTTTTTATTTTCCATTTCAGAATTCTTTCATTTTCTTTTTGTTTGAATGTGTAAAACATTTGCATAGTTCTGAAAGTTAAAACTGTACAAAAAGCTGTTGTCAGAGATGTGTTATTCCCCAAATATTTCTGTTCTTTCTATTCCATTCCCACCCACCCTGGAAGGTAACTAATATCAGTAGTTTCTGATTTGCCCTCTCTTTTTATATGAGTGTGTGTGTGTGTGTGTGTGTGTGTGTGTGTGTGTGTGTGTATGTGTATGTGTGTATCTTCTTCTTTTTCCATTTTTCTTACATAAAAAATGGTACATGATAGGCCTTCTTTGCGCTTAGCTTTTTTCACATAATCATTTATCCTGTAAATTACTCCACATGAAGTCATAGAGATATTAATTATTTTATACAACTGCTTGGTATTGCATTGTGTAGATGTACCATAGTTTACTTAACTACTTTTATTTAGATAGATAGGTAGTTTCCAATATTTGAAATTATAAACAATGTTTTGAAAGATAACTTTGTGATTTATATTTTCATTTGTTGGATGTGTACCTTCAGGATATAATCATGTTTCTTGACATTATTTGCATTAAAATAAAAGAAATGCATGTGATAAAACAGCTGAATAGAACAGAAGGGCACAAAATAAAAAATGTGTCTGTACCTTTCCTACCCTATACTTCTTAAAGTCAATCTCCTAACCATTTCTAATTTTAGTTCTTCTGACTATTACATCTCCAAATAATGTAAATTACACATATTTGGGGGTTTTAGAGTTATAATCACATCTCTTATTCCTCTCGTGTTTAGGGATTTTGAGACTTAGATCTAAGGGTCAAAGCCTGGTGATCAAAATATCAACTTTACTAACATGAAATCTGAGTTAAATAATAGCTTAGATTATATTTATGATTATAATCAAGTTTCCTGTTCCTCCCCCTCAGTCCAGCCTTTGGAACAAAGGAAGTGTTTGAGACTACAGAGAAAAAAAAAAAAACAACTACCTAGAATTACTGTCTCACACGTACTTCGTAAATACTTAATATATATCCAAAAGATTGTTCTGAAGTCTGGAATATTTCCCTCATAAATGTTTAGGACTTCCAGAATAAAATATGAGGAAGATGAACTTAAAAGTATTTTGAAAATATCTATTTATAGACACTTACTTTATGTCCAAGTTTTTGAAGCACTGTAACAGAGGTGTCCTGTATATGTGCTTTTAATGAATAATCCATAGCCCATGTAAATGGTGTGTTATAAATACTGCTAATCCAACTACTAGGAAGACAATTATAGATTAAGTAGAAAATTTATACATAAAGCTATAGAGCAAAATACATATTAAGTAGAAATTGTGTGCCATTAAAACTGTCAGCAGTCTACCCCTTTTACTAGACTTCATCTTAAAATATGTAAGGACATAAATTAAATGAATATGTATTTTTTATCCCTGACCCAATCTATGCTTAGCCAAACAAATGGGCAACGGAATAGTTACAAGACAAATGATATGTCTTTGCTTTGTTGCAGGCTATTTGTCACTATAACAAATTGAAATTAAAGAGCCATCTTTAATATCATTCTTCAACAATATATTCCTTTTTGTCATTATTCTTCACATTGTATTTTCTTTAAAAAACAAACACATTTTAGAGGATCTAGTTTTGAGACATTTAAAATGAGCTTTCATAAGATTTGGTTGTATGTTCTTAAGTTCACAAATAATGGTTTGATAGATTGCTTTGGCAAGAGAGATTGTTGGTTTTCCCTCCTTTTAAATCCCTTTTTAAGAGACAAACCCCTTGCATATGTGCAATAATTTAAATCTATGACAGTTTGGGGGCAGAAACATCAACTATCTGGGATAATTAAGACATTTCTAGTTCTATGCCTTTTTTTTTTTTTTAATGTCACAGCTGACTTTCAAGGTGAGAATATCTAGTCGGTAGCATGTACTATTTGCCCATGGTAAACAGCGATTTATTGGAGGTAAGCAAAGTAACATCTGGAAAAGTGGGTAGTGTGTACTATTTAAATACCTTGATTTCTTATTCACCATTATTTATGAGAGAAATTTGACATCTTCTGCTCTCAGAGGTTTAATGGAATCCTCTGAACAGCTGCATAGGCACACAAAACAAAGTGGGATGCAGTTTACATAAGAAATGAAGGAATGTACAAAAGCCTTTAATCACACAGATAAGCTAAGTGAGAGACTTGAACTGTGGGAAAGAGAAGTTCTTGCCAACCAACTTGGAAAAGACTTAAACAACAGCAACAACAAAATGACTTTGAAAACTCTTGGCCTCACTTGGAAAGTCACCTACATTCTGCCAGCAGTTGTAGGTGATGCCTGACGTTGGTGCCCATTGTTACATAGGTGGGAATGTGTGAATGTTGCTTTAACACATTAGACACGTTCCCCCTGTACTTGGCCTGATGTCTTGGCACACTAAAGGAATGGGTTGCAGTCACTGAAGAGCACCATCCATTTCTTCTGAGAATTTACTAACAATCAATGTAATTCCTAAAAACTGAAATAGTTCAAGGTAGAGCCTCCTGAGAAAAAAGGAGGCTGGACAAGGGTAAAAACCAGCCTTGCAATCTTGGTGATACAGGCATGCACTGCTGACCGATGGGGCTTCCTTCTCAGCACATGTGTAAACATCACAGAATGTACTCACACACCTAGATGGGATCGCCTACTGCACACCTTATAGTGCAGCCTACTGTTCCTAGGCTCCAAGCCTGTACCTGTTACTGTATGGAAACAGCATGGAATGAAATCAAGCACAACAGAAAATGATGGAGTCAAGCGATGGTGAACACAAGATGAATGAGGCTGCTGCTGGCATAACATGGCATGCTGTTTTACAGCAAACTTTTTTAATAAGCAGAAAAAGTACCCTCTAAAATAGTAATAAAAAGTATAGTAAATACATAAACCAGTAACCTAGTTGTTTATTATGATCATCAAGTATTACGCATTGCACATAAATGTATGTGCTATAGTTTTATACAACTGGCAGCGCAATTGTATAGGTTTGTTGACACCGGCGTCACCACAAACACGTGAGGAAGGCATTGCGCTATGATATTACCACAGCTATGATGTCACTAGATGATAGGAATTTTCCAGCTCTATCATACTCTTATGGGACCACCATCATATATGTCCATCATTGACTGAAATGCGGTTATACAGCCCTGGACTCTATATTACTTACTACAATAATTCTTCCAAGCTGACAACTTCTGTAAACTTAAACTAGATTTTTTTCATATGAGAGTCATTACCCTGGGAGATAAGGGACAAGGAGCAAAAAGTAATATGATTTCACCTTAGTGAGGCTAAAGGTTTTATCTTACAGGATGTTCATCAAAACATTAAGAAATACAATAGATCAAAGAGCTCTTAGGTTAAGCGGATGTTAAAGCAGAAGGAAAACAAAACAGAAAAGACTGTTCTAAATAATTTAAATATATGGGAGTAACTAAAATGCAGTAAGCAAAGTTGGTGGTGGTGCTGCCTTATTTGTTGTATGATTAAAGACTTCGAAGAGAGTATATATTATGTCCATTAAATATAATAATACTACTAAGTTAATGATTACTTTGGTGAAATAAGGAGTTATAAATATAATGATGTTACAAGTTTAAGAGAATTATAAATATAATGAGGAAAGTATAAGAGAATCTACTTGAAGAAAAAAATAAATTTAGCAAGTATAAGTTTCAGTAAAATTAGCTTTCCAGAAGTGATGCAAAAAATTATCAAATGTCAAATATAAATAAGCAAAGTATAGGGAGTTATGAATAGCAGTCTGGAAAGTAGGAGCCCTAATACTCAGCGTGGATCACCTTACCCCCTCCCACACTAGCAAGCCTTCGGAAAATAACATGTTAGAAAGGACTCTAATTAGAAAGGAAACTGAATGGAAGAAATTTTGCAAGAGGCAGCATGTGTTCATTTTACTAGGTGTTCAATTTTAGCTTGATGGTTTACTGGGAGTGTAGGATACTTGGAAAGGGCTCAGAAAACTGAAAGAGGGAAAAAAAAAGGAAATGGGTCAATAAGGGAAAGTGCTTTAACTTGGAACAAAATATAAAGTGAAACTAAATAGGTGGAACCAAATGAATATATAAAGTGATAGGGCACTGACAGTTTTAGTAACTCTTCCTGGTCTCTTTTAAGGATAAGTCAGAGTGGTTTTATATGTAGCAGAAATGGCTACAGGATTCTGTTTGGAATTTCCAGTTCCTTATTTGCCAGGACAAAACCCAGTGCCTTATCAGAACTATCCTGTGTGAAGCATATCTCATAACTTGGTACTATTGATCCTCTTTCAAAATACCTATCCACCTCAGGACGAAAAATGAAGTACTCCATGTTTCCTGGGGACCAAACTGGAAAGTCAATCATCAAAACTCCTCTCCACATCCCTCAGAAGGCACTCAGTCTCTCTCCTTTCCACTTCTGTTTTTCTTTTTTTTATTAGTTTCAGGTGCACAAAACAATGTAATAGTTAGACATTTATCATTTATATTCCTCACACAGTGATAACCCCCTCCCCCCATCTACTACCCCTCTGACATTGCTTACTGCTGTTACAATGCCACTGTCTCTATTCCTAATGCTGTACTCCGCTTCTTGTAACCATATATAGTTGACATTCATTATTGTTCAGCTTCAGGTGTACAGTGCAATGATCAGGCATCTACATCATTCATGAGGTGGTCTCCTTAATGAGACAAGTGTCCATAGGATACCCTATAAAATCTTTACAACATTATTGATTACATTCCCCAAATTGACTTTCATATCCCCGTGGCCATCTTGTGGTCACCGACTGTGTTTTCTAATCCTCTTACCTTCCCCCTCATCCCCACCCACCCTCCCATCTAGCAATCCTCAGTTTTTCCTCTATGTCTCTGAGACTGTTTCTGATTAGTTCATTCATTTATTCTTTTCTTTAGATTCCACATATAAGTGAGATCATGTGGTATTTTTCTTTCTCTGTCTGACTTATTTCCCTTAAGATAATGTTCTCTAGCCATGAAGAAGAAGGAAATACTACCATTTGCAACAATATGGATGGATCTCCTTTCCACTTTGACTCTTTTCTACTTTCTTGGCTTTGTTCTCACTCACCCTTTACAAGCGTCCTCAGGTCCTTCTTCCCATAACATACATGGATGATTCCTCCCTGGCCCCTCTCTCTGCATCCTAATGTTTCAGGTGTGAGGCTCTTCACTCACTCTTCCCACCTTCTGTGTCTCCTAATTAAATTTCTTAAGGCAGAGAACTGATTAAGACCGAGAATCAGCTCAAATTGGCTGCCCTTAGGTAAATCTCCTTTTAGTTTTAATCTGTGATTGCCAGAGTGTGGTTGGAGGCAGGTGTAGTTGGATGCTGGTCTGTCCTTTTCAGGTACTGCAGTCAGTGAACCCTGATTAATCTACATGTGGAGAGCAGTGAGAAATGGCAGCAGTGAGAGCTCGTTTGTCTGTTAAAGAAATAATATTGAACTTGTGTGATTTAAAGGCAGTGAATTGAGTATTGGGAATAAGGTAGTGGATAAGAAAGATCATGCCTGTCCCATGGAATCATATCAATCAAAGATTCTTGCAGAGAAAGACCCATCCTACAGGGCTAGTGCTAACATTCTAGAAATTCTGATAGTTAAATGCTAACATTCTTGAGAACTTTTGATAAGAGATTTTGTGAAAATTGCTATTATCATAGTATATCCATAAGAGAACACGTCATTGAATTTCCTTTCTCTTAATGTATTCACTTTAATGAATTGTGCTCAGCATGCTTAAATGAGAAGTGTTTTTGCCTTAGAGTTTTGGATAGGAGTTTAAGCTGAGAGGAGTATGATAAGATTCTTAGAAAATAACATGGACTCTTTGACTTGCAGCTACTTTTGGTTTAAAAGGTACAAGTACACATCAGGAAAACATTTAAGAAGTTATAACTAAAACTTTGGACACTAGAACACTATACCAAATTATAAATATTCAAGTCAAAGTTTCACTCAATAGATACATGAATTTGTGAAGTAATCTTTTCATTCATGGAAACCTACTTATAGTAACAACAATAATAATAACAATAACAGCTTAGTGATAATAATAACAACAATAATTATAAATGACATTTATTGAATTCTTACTATATACCAAAGACTGTTGTGGATACTGTATATGGATTGATTCATTTAATTCTCACAACACTTCCATGACTCAGGTCCTCTCACTTCCATGATCATTTATGAGGAAACTGGAGCAGAGAGAGAGCGAGCGATGTGCCACAGCTCGTATTGCTGTTATTTGGGGGAAGCTAGGGTTTCAGCCCAGCAGTCTGACTATAGATTTATCATGTTTTATTAGTCTCACCCAGAACACACATTGCTATACATTATCAAATGATTTTCAATTAAGCACTACAATTAATAATTTGGAATTCCTATTATCTATGGTCAGGGTAGTAAACCATGGAATACGATGCAATGAGAGTAAACAGTGGTATTTTCCACTTACATTCTGTAATGAAGACTGCTTTCTGTAGACATGATTTACCACAGATCCCTTTCTAGCAGTGCCTTTAAAGTAGTCGATAAGTAAGTTAAATTGGTACTGGGTTGTGGTATCAATGGTTTTTATCTGCAGATTCAATTATGTGAGTGGCTTACCTCAAAGTACAGGTTTGATTTTTAAACACATGGTAAATTAAAGCATTCTACAAATAGAATTACTTTTTTGCATTTAGGATGACATTTAGCTTTTAATATTTTTACTTTCGCCAAAATGAGATTGTGGGGCTGTGTGTCTCTTGAAACTGCCATGATTTGCTAAGTGTAATACTTACTAGTCAAACCTTGTTGTTAAAAACTTGTCTTTTTTTAAGAGTCTTTTGGTATAAAATCTTTATTATTGGAAATCAATGCTTGCCTAATTCAGCCATAAAATTAACTACTAGCTCAGTTGCTCAAATCTTAAGAGAACTGGGAATGGAAATTTATCGAGAAGGAAACCCACAAGATAGGTAATGGTTGTTTCCATAGATAAAAGGAATAAATAGGCCAAGATTTGAGGTGATAAGCTGAGGTGGCAGCAATGTTATGTTTTTGCTTTGTTTTTAAAGAAGAATGCATTCATGTATTCCATGCACATTTAAAGCTAATTTTAAATAAATATAATCTTTTCATATATAAAGATGATTACAACTGCAAGAGATAAAGCTCGTTCATCCTATTAATAAAGTCAGTGCAAGGAAAAAAATGTAGTCAATTTGCGGTCCTAAATTTTGAGTATGTGGTCAATATCTACCAAAGATATAATTTAGTGATACATGTTTTTTTAGATCTGGAGAGGACCTTAGAAATCATATATATGCCAATATTTGATTCATATATGTATATATTTGTCCTTTATGTGATTTTTTTTTAAAATAGAGTTTATTGGGATGACAATGGTTAGTAAAATTACATAGGTTTCAAGTGTACAATTCTATAATACATCATCTGTATATTACATTGTGTGTTCACCTTCCATCACCATATGTTTGACCCCCTTTACCCTCATTTACCAACCCCGACCCCCTTCCCCTCTGGTAACCACTGAACTGTTGTCTGTGTCTATGAGTTTTTGTTTCTTTATTTTTATGTGATTTCATTAATTAGCTTATACATGTGACTTAGGTCCTACCTATCAGAAGACAAGCTGGTGTTTGAGGTGAGAAGTGAGAGCAGGGACCAAGCTTTGGAGAACTGACCTCTGACCAATGTGGTGGCTGACACATTTCATATGTTGGGGGTGCCGGGGTGGAGATTCTTGAGGTTGGGCCTAGTGTAAGAAATACTTGGCAGCAGAGACCCACAGAGTTCACTGGAGCAGCCCCCATGGAGTGGTTGTGTATTGGCCCCATTTCAGGGCACTTGAGTCTGGCTCACTGGTGCCGTGAACCAAGTGATTTCAGTTAGTAAGTTTCTCCTGTATCAACTAGACAAACTGTGTCTGCCTTTTGTTCCTTTACTAAAAACTCCCGAGTGATATTCAAAATTTTTGTTTCTAGTTTATCCACCTGTATATAATTTTTCTCATTGAAAGAAACTCTTCTAGTTCTTTTCCCCATCTCATCTTTTTTGTAGAAGTATACATTAAAAATTACTTTATAGGTGAGATAGCTTAAATATCTCATAGGGCACTTGTGAAATAAGTGTTAACTTTGTAAAATGAGCGTAATTCAAGTTTTATAGGTAGGATTTTATATGAAACCATAGAATCCAGAGTAGGCTTAGTTTCTCTATTGGTATATAATTTATCTTGATAGGAGTCTTGTCAAGCAGCAGCCTAATTGCCTGTCCCCTCGTGCCTATGCCTAAAGAAAGAAGAGTCTGTGAGACTGTTCCTTTCAGGGACTTTGCTTCACCTTTGTGCTTATACTTCATGTCTCTCTGTTTGGCCCCCAAAAGATGGTTGGTCAGCCAATGACGGGTAAGATTCCTCAGGGGAGAAACAACCCAAGCCAGGCGGAACTGTGTGGGGACCACCAGGAGGACTCATGGGGTCGATAGAGGTGGGCACAACCCTTACCTTCCCCCGGCTAAGGAGAGCTTCTGCCTTTGTGGCTATATTCCTTCCCACAACCTGCTTGGGAGGTGATTCAATGATGTGATAACATCAGTTCTCCTATTTTTCTTAACAATAAGTTTTAGCATAAAGGATTTGTTCCTGGGGAGGCACGTATCATAGTTTTTAAGACATCATGGGACTTTCTATTCCATCTGTTTGCAGGCAAGGTTGATTGATTTGAATCAGTTTTCTGTATGATTATGAGACTCACAGACCATGGAGAAAACAATACTACTTTCCTGCGTGTATATCAATAAAAGCCAGAAGGCGCCCCGATTCGGGGCTCTCAGCCCTTTGAGGCTGGGAGGCCGTTGGTCCCCTGTTTCATAACTTGCTTGATTTCTGTTTATTTCTTAACCCTTCACCGCCCCTTCTCGTTCTCTCATTGCTTGTGTTGCGCTGGACGCAACAGAATCTTAGGTCATAAAGCAGAAGCCTGAGATTGAAAGCTCTATTTCCAAAATAAGAATGTAGGAAGTGTTGAAAGAAATTAAGAACACATGTGCCTAAATTCATAAACCATTTTATTTTATAAGCAAAACAAAACAAAACTCGTAAGCCCTAAGTAATTAGTGTTTGTTACAGTTAAGTATTGTTACAGCTAAATCCGAGACCTTCCAAGGCTTCTGTTCCAATGGTCTTTCCATTTCACATGATTCAAACTTCATGGGAATGCTATTTTCAGTCTTTTCTGCGTAGCTGCTGCTGTTTCCTCAGCAAATTTGAGAAATCCAGGGCAGTCTTCCTGCATTTGCTTTCACTGCCTCTACCACAGCTCTTGAGAATCTAGCCTCTTGGATTAGTTCATTTTTCTTACTCTCCAGGTTCTACTCCCAGGAAAAAGATAATAATAGCAGTTTCCCTAATTGAGTAGCAGAACATTTCTAAGGTATGTCCACCTAAGACAATTAATTCCAAAATCTCATAAATTGGTCTCTATCTGGTCATTATCACCCTAAGTCCTTCTCCTGAGTGGAAGAAATCTGTTGTCACTCATTCTACCCAGTGTTCACCTTCAACCCAGCCTCTCCTAATTACTGAAGAAACAGGACCTTCCTGCTTGATTTTCTGGTTCCTTGTCCATTTTAAAGAAAATATCCTTTTTATGTTGATTCATTCATTTGAGTATATACTAACGGTACCTATTATGATCCTGGCAGTGTTCTAAGCTATTGAGATAAGTCTGTAAACAAAATGGATTTTGTTTATAAAATTTCTGTCCTTGTGGATCGCACTTTCTGTTAGGGAAGACAAAAAACATGTCTATTAAATAAGTACATTATATGGCAAGTTGGAAGACACTAAGTCCTGGGGGAGATATTGAGTGAGTCAAGGGTGGGGTTTCTGGGGCTTGGATGAAAATCACAGTTTCAAACAGCATCATGGAATCATTGATTCAAGCTGCCCTTTGAGCAAAGATCTGAAGTAGAGTGAAGATGGCAGGAATGTTTGAGATTTACATAGAGGAGAGTATAAAATTGTTATCTAGTTGCAAGGAGAATGAAGTCCCTTGGGAAATGTACTAGGATTGCTGGGCCCTATTGAGGGCCAACTTGAGATTTGTGGTATTGATTTAAAGTTAAACAAATCAAAATGCATGCAGTGTGTGTGTGTGTGTGTGTGTGTGTGTGTATGTGTTCATGTGTTCGTTCATCCACACTCAGTTATACAGGTGCAGACATACATGGAGTAGGCAGAAAGTTGGATTTAACAAGAATTCTGGGTATAATGCAGTGAAGGAGGATAAAAAAAATTGAGGTGTGATTCTACTCATTTACCATAAAATTTATACTAAGTAAAGATAGAAAAACAGGAGGTGAGAGAAACAACTGATTGTGTATCCTGGTAGGGTCAAAGGATTATTGGAAACTTTTTTAGTAATATTGATAATCACACTAACATTTTTTGAATACTTGATATATTTTGGACATGGAACAAAATGCTTTAGATGGATTATCCATTTTAAGCTTCATTATAGATATATGGGGTGGATACCATACTCTCATCAACTTCATTTGGCAGATCAGGAAATTGAAAATGAAGTCACTTCATTTGTTTGTCTTGTTCCTTTGTTGTTTTCAGTTTTATATACTACACATCAGTGACATGATATTGTTCTCGATTTTTTTCTGTCTATCTTATTTCGCTGAGCATTATAATCTCAAGATCCATCCGTGTTGTCGCAAATGGCACTATTTCATCTTTTCTTATGGCAAACGGGGAGAGGGGTGGTAGATGAGGGTAAAAGGGATCAAATATATGGTCATGGAAGGGGAATTGACTCTAGGTGGTAAACACACAATGTGATATATAGACGTGTTATAGAATTCTACACTTGAAACCTATGTAACTTTACTAACCATTGTCACCCCAATGAACTTTAATTTAAAAAAAAGGAAATTAAGTTACATTGGGGCTGGCCTTTTCTAACTCTTGATCACTCACCTTAAGATAATGTAATAAATTTGAAACCTGTTAACTGTTATGAAGATATAACTATTATTCAATGTATAGGGGACTTGAACATATACAACCTGTAATTTAATTAAATGGCTAAACAGTGATGGTGACAAGTCTTCTGTATCCTCAAACCTAAAACTGAAAATATCCTATGGGTTTAAGGATGTGTTTTCATTCTGTGCTTAGTAATCTGATCTTCATACACATTTAAGGAAGCACTGTGTCTGAATACAAGGAAATTAAGCTATTAAGATAGCATGTTTTAATTTCTAGTAGCTTATTATTATTATTATTATTTTTTTAAGAATAGAGGTTGATATCCTGTATCAGGGACTTTAAAACACAAACCAGCTTTTTACTAAAATTTCACTATACTTATGTTTAATTTCAGAAATAAGAAAGCATGATCTATTTTCCATACAAATGTAAAATGGTAGATAGAGTATGTATTTATCACTGAGTACAGAAAATCTAGTACAATTATCAAAGGCCAGCATGAATTAGGTAGTTTCTCTAGATAAGACTCTAAAAGGAGGAAATTAAAACTCATCAAATAAGTTCATAAAATTAAATTATAAGCTGATAAAGAGCTGCCTCCACCTCCTTTGTCCTTTCCAACTATCATTTGTAATCTATCTGTTCAATTTAAGAATGACTCAGCACTCCATGTCCAATGCGCCTTGCTGAGAAAAAACCATTACAAGAGAATGAATCATGTAAGTGTTGCCCCTGGGATTCAAAGCTCTTGGGCCCCAGATATCTCAGTTGGCATTGCAGTGGATACAATAACCAGAATTGCACTTTCCTGATAATTATTTTCTACCACCTGCCCTACTTTGAGTTAGTGAACTCTGTAGTTGAGTAACTTCTCTTAATTACCCATGCAAATGGCAGCTTTAAAAAGGCGTTTTTCCATCACCATATATGATGGAAAGAGAGCTGACTCTGGGTGGTGAACACACAATGTGATCTATGGATGAAATATTACAGAATTGTACACCTGAAACCTATGTAACTTCACTAACAATTGTCACCCCAATAAACTTTGATTAAAAAAAAAAGAGTTTTTAGCTGAGTGATATTACTCAGCCATAAGAAAAGATGAAATACTGCCAGTTGCGATACATGGATGGATTTTGAGATTATCATGCTAAGCGCAATAAGTCAGACAGAAAAAGTCAAGAACCATATGATTTAGCTCATATATGGGATATAAAACTGAAAGCAACAAATGAACAAGACAAACAAAAACTCATAGACACAGACAACAGTTTAGTGGTTACCAGAAGGGAAGAGGGACGGGGGGATGGCAAAAGGGGGTCAAATACATTGTGATGGAAGGAGAACTGACTCTGAGTGATGAACACATAATGTGATATATAGATGATGTATTATAAAACTGTACACTTGAAACCTATATCATTTTACTACCCGGTGTCACCCCAATAAATTTAATAAAAATTAAAACCAAGGAGTTTTTAAAATAGCTGGATATGGCAGCCAAACTAACCTCTATCCATAAGAATTTAAAAAGATGACAGTGCACCAGCGAGAGGACCTTTATTATATGATTATGCATGCCATGTTAAATCGGTTCGAAAAGGTGGAAAGTATCATTTGAAGCATCTAATCCATTCCCATAGTAATGAAGAACCATTAGTTACACTTTATTTCTCAATGTTTCTTCTGGCAGAAGCTGTCACTTTTAATTGATGCAGGGGATAGAGGCTTCCTGAACTTTGCTGGAGAGTCAGTTCTGGGCTAATATACCTCACAGTTTGTTGTCAACCTCATTTCATCCCAACTGTGTTTAGGAACGACAATTCTGTCTTTATTTACTTCTTTCCTTCCCTTAATATGTTTCTCCAGAATCTGTATGCAGCTTAATAGAAGATGTGATTGTAAGCTATTTAAGGCCATTCTCTCTGTGGAGAGAGGCATTATATTAACACATGAAACATTCTTACCTGTGAAGACTTTGTATGACATATGATGTCCTTAGTAATACCCTATCTTTATCTCATCGTTCTTTGCCTTTCTTTGCTCCAAAGTTCCTTTGTCTTGCTTCCAAACTTCACAAAACACGATACAGGAACCTCACTGGAAAAACTGTTATGAAGAGACAATTTTCAGAAAAAGGAACCCTTAAAATTCATTGGTAATCAAAGACATACAGATTAAGATGACCATGAGATATCAAATGATATCTGATTAGTTTAGGCGATGTCTTGGAAGGGCTGTGCTGATGCACTGTTCTTATTAGATGCTCCTGGTAATGGAGAGAGCTCCACCCATCCTGGAGAATAATCTGGCACAACTTAAATTCATTATCTCTGTCTTCTAAGATGTAGCAAGTCATCTCCTGGACATATATCACAAATGCATTATTTGACAGGACTGTAAAGGAACTTGCAAGAGGATGCTGACCACGATGAATCTGTGGTGACAAAGTTGCAGGTGGGCAGAGTATCCGACAGTGGTGAGCTGCTAGGATAATGCTGGTGGATTCCTGCCACAGAGCACTCACTCTGCATCAGTTAGAAGCAACCAACTAGGTAAACCCATAGCAACATGGATTGGTCCTAAAAACAAGTTGTTGTATGAAAAATGTAAGAGTGAGATAGACCGCACTGTTTAAATACATCGAATCTACACTCTTACAAAATAATATTAGACATTTTGCAGAAACACAGAGAAAACGTGTAAAATGGACATTAAGCACTTTAGAATGGCAACCTATAGGGAGGGAGAGGATTGTATAGGGGAGAATGGGGATAACAGGGAACACTTTATGTATTCCCTGTACATGGAGAGTGGGGATAACAGGGAATGATGTATGTATAAATAAACAACCAATAGGATTGTTTTTTGTTGTGGTGGTTGAATTTTTGCCCACTCTCCCTGAGATCTAAAAATAAAATATTCTTAGCAACCTAGCCACTTCTCTCTGTGAGGACACTGAATTTTCTTTCCTACTATCTCAGCTAAAATATTGTTTATTCATTTTTTATTATGATTTTTAGACCCCACCATCTATACAGTCATTGGGTATTGTATCCTCTTCCCATGTTAGTGCTGAGTTGGGCCTGGCACCAGACCCGATATAGGCCCTTTTGACTGCGGGAAAGCAACACTTGAGTTTTCTATCAAGAAAGGTCATCCTCTATTCTCAAGGTCAGAGGAAGGGAGAGTTTTCCTTGGGGCTGGGCTGAAAGGCACAGCTGCCTTTGGAGAGGCACGTTGAGGTCTTGGAGAAGATTGTCCTGAGAGGTCTTTCATGCTCCCGGGTAATCCCGTTGAGCCCTTTCTAAGGTTGTTGGGCCCACGTTTTGGGCACAGAGGAACCTGATCCCAAGTCCAACCCACATTTCTGTGACCTGCGTATGCCCCACTGCATCCATGTCACCATTTTCTTCTCCACCCTGTGTCCCTCTAGTCCTACCTTAATTTCTTCCCCAGCCACGTTGAGATGTTATTGACATATAAGTAAATTTAAACCAATCTTCATTTTCAGCTGAGCACGTTCTTACCCCTTCTTACTTCTGATTCCTACGGTCCTCCTCCCAATCAGTACCTCAGAATAATAGTTCAGCTTTTGCCAGAATCTTCACTGAATTCTCCCTACAACATGTGTTGGAGTCTACCAGTGGTTCATAATCTAGAGTTTTTCAACAATGAAAGTCAACAAACACTTAAATGAATTTCAGTAAGAGTGATCAGGCTTTCTAAAATATTGGTATATTTTGAAGGCTTTGGCTGGATTTGTTTAACTCACTGCAGTGGGTTGAATAATGTCCCCCCTCCCCCCCACACACGTATCCATGTCCACCTGGTACCTCAGAATGTGATCTTGTTTGGAAACAGGGTCTTTGCAGATGTAATTAAGATAAAGATCAAAATGAGATTATACTGGAGTAGGGTGGGTTTTAAATCCAATGAGGGACTTAATAAAAGGTGGAAAAGGACACCCACATACTCACACACACACATTCACACACAGATAAGAAAGCCATGGGAAGATCAAGGCAGAGATTGCAGTTATGTTGGCAGAAGCCAGGGAACCACTGGGGCCTCCTCAAATTAGAAGTGGCAAGGACGAATTCTTCCTTAGAGCCTTCAGAGGGAGGATGACATTCTGATACTTTGACTTTGGACTTCTGGCCTCCAGACTGTGAGAGAATAAATTTTGTTATTTCAAGCCACCAAGTTTGTGGAATTTTGGTGCAGCATTCCCAGGAAACTAACATATTCAGTATAGCACATGATTCATTATTTAATAACAACCAAGGTCTCAGATTAGTTTTATATATAAAAAACTGTGTGTGTGTGTGTGTGTGTGTGTATGACATATATACACATATGTCATATAGTATATGACTATACTACACATATAGTATAGTATAATATAGTATATATATATACTATATATAATACACATAAAATATATACATACGGAGTATATATGTATATATAGTATATACGTATATATAGTATATATGTATACATATATGTATATATATACGTATATATACAGAGAGTGTCAAAAAAGTACACACATTTTAAGAAAGGAAAACTGTATTAAAATTGTAATACTCAATATATGCCGATAACAAAAGATGAATACAAGTTATGTTTGACTTCTGCAATTATAAGAGATGCTCAAAGTGGTTACCATCGGCATAATTTTAGTACTGTTTTTTCCTTTCTTAAAATGCATATACATTTTTTTTGGCACCCTCTGTATATATACACAGTTGAAACTTGAACAATGTGGGGGTTAGGGACATCGAACTTCCACACAGTCAAAAATCTTTACATAACTTTTGATTCCCCAAAACTTAACTTGCCCCTCAGTATCCATGGGTAATTCATTCCAGGATCCCTGTGGATACCAAAATCCACGAATGCTCAAATTCCCTATAAAAAAGGCATAGATCAATGCATAGAGTGCCCTGTGTATTTGGGGACTCCCAACCAAGGATCGAAAACAGTACAGGGATTTACTGAAAATAATCCATGTATAAGTGGACACACACAGTTCAAATTTGTATTGTTCAAGGGTCAGCTGTATTCGTCTGTCTGTCTGTCTGTCTGTCTGTCTGTCTGTCTCTCTCTCTATCTATCTATCTATCTAAAATTCATTAATAAGAATGAGTAAATGTTGCCTAGTCTATTATTATATACGGTACTTGGTAATTTGTCTTCCAGTAGGACTGAGAAGTACAATATCTCATAGTGGTTAAGAGCCCAGAGTCAAGAGCCGGACTGAGTGGGTTCAAATTACAGCTCGGCTAATTACTGGCAATGTAATCTTGGGCAAATTATTTTATCCCCACTCTGCTTCAGTTTCCTCACCTTTAATGGATAATAATAGTACCTACCTTGTAGACGTTATGTAAAGATTAAAAACTGGTTAAAATATTGTAAACACTTAGAACTGTATTTAGCATGTAGGAAAGATTTAAGCAAATGTTTGTTAATATTATTTCAATACCTGTCTTCACCCCTTCATTTCCTTTTTTTTATATACACATACTGAGTAATAGCTACTGTGTACAGTATGTGCAGATAATATGGGCTGTGGGCAGGAACCATCCTTACCCAGGTAATTTTCTTTCAACGTGATATGAAAAAACAGACTAAGAGAATCACAATTTCATTGAATATATAAGTTAAATATATTTTTACTTAGCCTGGAGTATTTACATTAGTCTACTGTTTGTAAATTAAGTGGCACTATTAAATTTTCCATGGTTTTCTGGAACAGCAGATGACATTCATCGCAAAAATTATCCCAATTTATTTTGCATTTCACTGTACTCTGCAGTGAGACTGATATAATTCCCAGGAGAGAAGAAGATCCTCTTCTTGAGACCATGGGAGTCTGTTTTGTGGTGTTATATTCCCAGAATATAAGTAGGTGTTTTGTTCATTCGTGTTTGTTTTAACTGGTAAATTTATTGTTCCTGTCTGGGATATCCTTATTGCTCAGTGTTCAGTCTTACTTAGCTCATGTTCACTTTTTCAGTTTTCTAAACCTATTTTTCGTTCTATTTAGTTCTGATTCATTTCAGTTACATACTTGAACTTCTGCGAGATCTCTGCTGTCTAGAAGACACATGAGCTTTGATAACAATATTAGAGAGCCTGTACTTCAGTGTTTGGAAACTACACACAGTAGTGAACAACCTGTTGAGCACATTAATATTTTAGGACACTGTTATTTTCTCTCTATATTTGATTGGTAATTGTAATGGTTACTTTTATGTGTCAACTTGACTGGGCGTCGAGATACCTAGATAATTCATCAAACATTATTCTTGGTGTGTTTCTATGAGAGTGTTTCTGGATGAGGCTAACATTTGAAACTGTAGATTGAGTAAAGCAGATTACTCTCTCTAAAGTGGGTGGGCTTCGCCTAATCAGTCGAAGACATGCATAGCATGAAAAGCTTAGTAAGAGGGAATTTTGCTTTTCTGACTGTTCAGCTGGAAAGTGGGCCCTTGAACTCGGACTGGAATTTATACCATTGACTCTCCTGGGTTTTAGGTGTTTGAACTCAGACTGGACTTCTCTATTGGCTCTCTTGAGAAGTCTCCATCTGGCCAACTGCAGATCTTGGGACTTCTCAGCTTCCATAATTGCTTAAGCCAATTCCTTAGATAACAATTCATCTATCTATCTATCTATCTATCTATCTATCTATCTATCTATCTATCTATCATCTATCTATCATCTATCTATCTGTCTGTCTATCTATCATCTATCTATCTATATATCATTTACCTATACACATATGTATATGTATATATATCCTATTGTCTCTGCTTTATGGAGAACTCTCACTAATATAGTGAAGCAATGTTTTTTCAAGTTTGATATTATAATCTCAATACAGATTAGAAAACAGTATCAGGAGAGATATAATCCTAACTTCACACAACAAATGGGTGCTGCATCTGGAATTTCAACTCAGGCTTGCATGATCCCAAATCTCACACTGAGTTCACATCATAACATTCGATTTCACAACCATGCTCAGATGAGATGAGAAGAATCTGAAGCCAGTATTGAATTTAAGAGATACCAGCTCACAAAAATGTTTTCCTACAGAAGATTGATGGTGCTTGAGAAGTCACACATTTTTCTTTACTTACACCACACATCCCCCCTTTCCTCCTTAATCCATACTACCTGCGTTATCTACAAATGTACAAATGTACAGTTCAAGGCTGAAAGAAAAAAAATCAACTTATCATTTATTGCATTTTATTTATACTTTTTTGTTTCCATCCCCCAAAATAGATAAGAACCAGTACTATTTATTATTCTTAAAAAATTCTCTTTACCATTCACCGAATCTGTAATACTCAAATTCTAAATAATTACACTGCTTAACGTGAATAATTGCGGTAGAGCCTTTTTATGAAAATTTTTATGACAAATAGTTAATCAAGATCACCTTTCTTCCAACTGATTATTATTGTGTACAGAACACTTGCGAGTCTAAATATTGTTTTGAGATCTATGAATCTTTCCTCTGCTTCTATTCTTAAAATTCCAAATTAGTTAGGTGTAGCACAGTTGATCCATTTCTAGTTTCTTTTTGTTCATGGAGCATGCATTTTTTTCATTTAAGAAAAAAAAAACTATTGCTGCTTTTTTTGTGTTTCCATTTTGTCAGATTAATTTAACATCCTCAGATAATTTTGTGTGTTCTTACATACTGGATCGTCTATCGTTCATTTTTTTTTTTTATTTCCAATGGACTAGATTTGAACTCTGCCTTGAAATTATCTTGCATTTGTTATTAGACTCTTTTTTGCAAAGTTTATCTAATCTGTTTTGGGCTGGCTTCCAGGACAGCTATTTCAGCAGCTCATTCAGTGGGTTTTGCTGCCTCCTGGCCTTAATGCGTTTTTATATAGATGCTCTCCAATTCTGTTTTAAAGCGATCAAGTATGTTTTCAAATTAAGAACTCGCCTCGTTTGGAACCCTGACACTATAATATATGGTATCCTTTCATCTTTAAAAGTAAAAAAAAAAAAATAAAAATAAACCAAAAGCACCATAAAATGTCTCTTTTTTGTTAGTACAAACTCACTCTAAAAACCATTTCCACTCAAGTCAGCTCTATAAAGTTCTTGTTCTCTTCAATTATTGCTTTTTCCTTTTTTTTTTTTTTTGTATCCTCTCTTGCTGTGTCCTGATCCCACTCTTAGGGTTCTAAGTTCACTCTTTCAACTCTTTGTGAACCAGTAGGGCGTGACAAAGGGAAGCCACTTAATAGTTTTTCTACCTAATCTTAATACCTTATTTTTCAAAGGGATTTCTTCCAAATGCTCTCACTTTTTGTCATATCTGAAGGAAATAGTATCTAAAGAGTAGCCCTTAAGCACTTGCCAATTAAATCTGGGCTAGTTCCTATCACATATTGAGCTTCCTTTGAAGAAGGATTTTTCTGTCTCAGATCTGTTAAATTGCACTCTTTATATTGCCATTATGCCACAAGAGGTTGTCATCACATATATGACTTCAATTTTGAATTTTTCAGTCTTCCATACAAAGAAAGAGGGCAGAAAGGGTATCCCATTTTCCTAAAAGAAAACAATATAGTTTTACAACCACTCCAAGCTTATGGTAAATATAGAAAATTCATGTAATATTTTTGCAAAGAGCCTCAGCATAGGAAAAGTATATGCAGAAAGAACTGAATACAGCACTTACTTCCTAAAATTGTTTTAGACTCCTAACTCACAGAACATCATGAAATTTGTATATAATATGCTCTACTGCATGTACTCACTTCCTGTTAATTGAGGTGGCAATAATGATTCCATATTAAAAATCCCAGAACAGTATGTGATTATTCCCCATTCTTATCAATGTGTTTAAATACAGGAAAGATAGTGAAATTAATCCATTGAAAGGTAGTGAAAGGAAGACCTCCGCTTCTAGAAAGAATGGAGTATATGTATACTTTTTCCTAGTTCTCCTGCTCACTACAATGAAATATCCTACATAATGTATATAAAACAAATGTAAGAAGACCAAAAGGTGGAGAGAAGAAAGCAACGCAGCTAGGGGCTTTGGGGCCTAAGAAATGACATAGTGGTTAGGTCCCCAGGTTTTCTTTTCATCTCTTTTCATAGTGGTTAGGTCCCCAGGTTTAGACTTGGAGCTGGCATCCCAGTAATAGTCCCAATATAAGCTTGCTCCTTCTAGCCAAAGGACAAAGAAAGTGGCAGCCTTGTTAAGACAAAAACTTTTAGACAGAAACCATAACACTGCAGCCAAACATCATGGAGAAAAATCCCAGCCCACCCCGCCTGTGCCAGTAAAGATCAAGTGGGTAGCCTAGACCAGCATTCTTGCCAGGAAAGAATGAAGTGCTCTAACCACCTGAGGGAGTAGTGTCTGAGGATGCTGAGGGGAGAGCGGAGGGCTTCTTCCCCAAAGAGCAGTGAGTCCCCGTTCCACAGCAATACCAGCAGAGACCACTTAGGGGGCATGGACTTCCATCCCCACCAGACAGTAAGAGGTAGCCCTTTCCCTCCTCTCTGAGGTGGTTTCCTAAGAGGTGTGGTGAGAACAATGTTTACGCTCACAAATGCTCTATACAACATAATAACCGGTTGGAAGAAAGGTGATCTTGATTAACTATTTTTCATAAAAAGTTATAAAAAGCCTCTACCACAATTGTTCACATTAAGCACTGTAATTACTTAAGAATTTTTAATGTAAAAACTCCTGGAAAAGAAATTTGTAGGCCCAGACAGCTTCATTACAGAATTCTTCAAATGTTGAAAGAAGAATTAACACCATTTCTATGCTATTTGTTTTAGGATAAGTGGCTCTGTGTGTTGTGTGTGTGTGTCTGTTTCTTCCTCATCTGAAAAAGGAGTTTACTAGATAATCCCTAAGGATTTTTCCTGAAGGTAGCCTGTTTTGCAGATAAAACCTACTGGAAACCTATGTTAACTGCATTACCAAATATATATCAGAGGAGATGGTAGTCATTAAGCTACATTGGCCAGGGTGGAATAAACGCAGAGACATAGAAAGTTCTCATATCAATCAACGTTTGTTTCACTTTCTCACAAGTCAGGAATTTATATGAAAATAGAGTCTATGTTAACTAAATCTTATTACATACATTTTTTTCCCACTAATTAAAGTAAAGATACCATTTAACACAATAAAAGTAAACAGAAGCCGTGGTGTTAAATAACATAACTTCCTGACTGAGCACCCTCTGAGTCTCATTTTTTTTGAGGGATAAGTGCCTCCAAACTGGGATTTTTCAAATGATAGATTAAAGATATGTTAGGTGAGGTTTTCCTTATGTTTTCACCTACTAGTGGGTAATTATTTAAATTATTTTGCTTATGTAATACAAGCAAACATTTTTAAGATAATTTTCATTTTTCCAAAACTTTGTTATTGACATTTAAAATACCACATTTTTGTATTAACATCCACGCTCTTTATTAGTCACATAACTAGGGTTATGGTTTTATAATTGAGCAGAAGAATAACCATTAAGAGTAGTTCATTACTCATGTGATTGGTTTTTTTGTATATATGATTTCTATATAGATTTTTAAAATTTATTTTCAAAAGTACCCCCAAATTTTAATAAAGTTTTAGCTTCTTGAATATTGAGCAAATCATGCCCGTTCTGGAGCATGTTTTTCAAAGAACTTAATTACATTTTAGCTGAGTTGATTGAATTATTTCTGATATGTGGAAGATGAGCTTTAAAATTTAAATTGTGGTAAAATGTAATCTTTTACATACATGGCCCCTTTTAGAGTAACATAAAGCATGCGTATGGGTTAAAGACTCTGAAGGAGAATTATAACTAACACTGTCTATATGCTCACTTAACTTAATATACTATATTCCTATGAAGTACACAGTGGGATAGAATGTTGAAGAAACAGTAGTAAACTTTTAAAGTTGCCAGTTATTTAATTGAACACAAGTTTCTTTGGTATTTGCATACACAGATTGTATTATTTATAATTACGTTCCCCAGTCGGGTATTTGCAGCTTTCTAAATCCCTCAGTATCCTTCTGCTTCTTTGAAAAGTTCAGTCTCATTTGACAACACCAATATGGCATTTAAATGTGACAAATGGAGACACCACACTCATTCTTCAAATAACAAATACAAAGTGACATTCAAGGAGATTGTCTATCTCACGTCCCCTGTCATCTCTGTCTATGGCTCTTACAGATCAGAGGTTCCAAGGCTGAACATGCTGTCTATTACACTGAGAGCACCTGTTTTGTTCTGATTCATTTTCATATGAAAAAAGGAAAAGATGAATGATCCCATTTAAAATATTTCTTGTTCCTGGAAACATAGTAGGTAACATATTGTTTGTTTTGATGATACTCAATGAAACTATAAAACTGCAATTCACTGCAGATGTGGCTTAAAATTAAAAGAAAAGAAATAATAGATTGTAATGGCTCAAGTCTAAGTAGTCTTTATTGGATGCTGTCTCCATGTATGGTGACTCCCCATTTCATTACAAAGTCATAATCTTTCCCTATAAAAACTTTGTTGAAACACCAAAGAGAGCTAAGCCTCCTCTCCCTCTAAGTACATGTTTTCCCCTGACTATACGTAGCTCAAACCTTATGTTCAATCAAGCTGGACATTTTCAGTTTCTCTTTTTTATTAATTAGAAAGTGCTTTCATTATTTTTCCTCCTGTTGTGTTTCAGTGCATTTCTGTTATACTTCTCGTTTCATTTCAGCTATTGTTGTGAATTCTGAAAGTCCAGTAAATCTGTAACGTTTTCCATTTAATTACTGTTCTGACGTGTTATAAGAAGATATGAACATTTCCTCTTCTTAGTTTGTTCCATAATATCTTTATACCCACAAAAATGAATCCAGACCAAATAAAAAATTTGTCTGGCTACGTAAGAATAGAAGTATCACCTACATTCTGTTAAAACCTATTTGATGGGAATGAATATCCAGATTTTCAGGTCTTCCAAGTGTTTTAGTGACTTAGGAAACAGCAGAAAAGAAAATATGAGTAATTCAGGCAATCAGCCCAAAACTTGGCACCAACTTGGCTTGAGAAAATTGCAATCTCAAAGAATGAGTATTGGGAACCCAGAGGCTATTATTTCAATGTTAAGTTTTCACTCTTACTTAGGAAGTTCACAATTAAATAAATAGACAATCAAAACAAGACAATCAAAGAGTCTCAAACAATAGGGTCTATTGACAGTTACTGTTACATAAGGCATTACTTAGGTGACAAATGTGCTAGTTTGCCTGGATTTTCCCAGTTCTAGCATTGAAAGTCTCATGTCCTAGATACTCCTCAGTCCTGGGCAAACTGAGATATTGGTGTCCCTGTAATAAAGTCATAATGTGTAACTAAAACTATTCATTTATTTTTATTTCATTGTACTTAAATAAATGCAATTATATTTTAAGGTAAGAATATTAAATGCATGCTATTTTAAAAATATTTCATTAAACAGTCATCAAATTTATTTCAAATTATCTATTTTAGCTTGCAATTTTTCAATGAAATACTTTATTTTGGGTATAATACAATTAAATCTGAAATTGCTACTAAAATAGACTTTTGAAAGACACTTTAGATAGCAAAATAACAAACATTAATTAAGATTCTTGTTCTAAACCCTTTGTTAGTTCCTAAAATAATAAGATAAGTACAACATAATCCTTTTGCTCTAGAAGCTTATAGCTCCAAGTTTCTATGAAAATGACTTTGGAATTATCAGAGTAGATAATTGCATGTGTTCATAAGGTCCATAAGTAGTTACAATTAGCAAAGACTGATGTAGTTATTATTTTGTTATAAGTATAATGCATCAACATAGACTAAATTTTTTATCCTCTCTGTCTTAAAATAGGCTTATTCTTTTGGAAGCCAGAGTTATTTGCATCAATTACTTTTTTTTCAAAAAGTAATAAATATTTGTATTTTTGTATGCCAGAGTCAGGAACACCATATTTTGAAGAAAGGTCATAAAATAAAAGGGGTATAAAAATATCTAAGAATTGCCTAAAGAAATAGCAGGTGCATTTACATGATTGGTCATTTTGCTAGTATCTTTATAATATATTTGGTACTTGGATGGCATTGTGTGTTGCAAACAATGCTAAAAACTTTGGTTAGATTTCTAGGCTAGCCAGAATAAACCAACTTTGTACATATAG
The DNA here is from genome assembly GCF_964194185.1 of Rhinolophus hipposideros. Classification (NCBI taxonomy): domain Eukaryota; kingdom Metazoa; phylum Chordata; class Mammalia; order Chiroptera; family Rhinolophidae; genus Rhinolophus; species Rhinolophus hipposideros. The sequence goes on along the minus strand of NC_138062.1, from coordinate 35,252,497 downwards.
ACAAAACTTTGTATTCACAATAAAGAGAACATTTTGTAACACTAATGATAAAACAGCAAAATACAAATTAGTAACAGTTGCTTTCTAGATTTCTTGACTTCACAACTAGTATGATCTTTTGGCAATGCAAATTTGAACATGTCACTTCTCTACACATGCATGCTGTACACATGCACACACACACACACACACACATCCACATCTACTAGACACATCCACACATATTTACACATATTCACAGTTAAAAGTCTTCATTGGATTCTCATTGCTTTAAAGATTAGGACCAAATAAAAATATTTATTAATTTCTCTTTTCTGCACTAACCTGTAGCACCATTAAATCAGGGACCACAGCTGGTTCTGCTCACCAATGTATATTCCTAGTCCAGCTAGCTCTTAGTAAATACCAGATTTGGATAAATAAATAAACAAACAATAAGTTTTGTCTAACATGTTGGCATTTGAGGAAAAACGGGTTAACTGTTAAAGGATGGTAAGGAAGATGAAAATAACTTCAAAGGGAACTCCAGGGGAATTTTAAGGTTTTACAGGTTATTTGTTCCTTACTATGTGTAATTTTTTGTTTTTGTGTTTTTCAAAATTCATGACTTCCTTTTTTCTTGGTGCAGGTAGCTAGATATCCACCATCCCACTAACATTTATAAGCCATAATTAAGATAATTTTTTTTAAAAAAACCTTCACAACATGTCTGAAGAGAGGGAGAGAAAGAAAACATTTAAAAATTATTAGATAAAAATTGTAAGTTGTAATATTAGATTTAGCAGGATATGTATTTGTCTATCATGAGAATTTGTGTAAAGTAGTATTTGCTAATCTAAGAGAGGTTGAAGATCAAAAACATTGCATAAAGGGAAGAAAAGTGATACTATACTGAGTCAGATGAGTCCCTGAGGCAGTTAACAAGCAACAACAGTTCTCCCTCAGGTGGAAGGAGCCCGCTGGAGAGTTAGATGGGAAGCCATAGATAATCTGTCCTTCACTTGGACAGAACTAAGGGGCATCATCAAGGGCCAAAAGTTGTTTTAATAATCAGATGAAAGATATATATGAGAAAGAGAGAGAGAGAGAGAGAGAGAGAGAGAGAGAGAGAGAGAGAGAGAGAGAGAGAGATAAAATACATACACATTTTAAGAAAGGAAAAATACTGTATTAAAATTACGTTGATGGAAACCACTTTGTGTACCTCTTGTAATTGCAGAAGTCAAATGTGACTTGTATTCATCTTTTGTTATCAGTAAATACTGAATATTATAATTTTAATATAGTTTTCCTTTCTTAAAATCTGTACACTTTGTTTGCACTCTCTGTATATGTACATATATGTATACACATTTATACATAAAAATGTATATGTGTGTACATATATGTATGTTTTATAAACTGATTAAATTAACAAAGATAAAATTATTGATTGCTGTTTTTTCCATAAAAATGTAACACCACATTGCATTAACTTTTTAGTAAATTAACTGAACTTATATCAAATTAGAAATATTAACGCACTTCTGCATAGGAAAAATGATTAAATCACTTATAATTCAGTATTACTACTTAAATTGTTTGTTGTATAATTTGACTTAATACACAAATAAATGAATAGCATAGAAAGATACTTAAGTGAAAATGATATGCCCCAAAGATAAATGGATGTCAATGATATTTTTAATGATCATCACACATGGAAATTAACAGCTTTCCATAGAATCTCATACCAGTGTTAAATTATATCGTAGTCAAGAATAATGTTGGGTTTATATTAACTCTCTCAGGGGCATTTTAAGCTCCTATAATTTGATTGGTCTTTTGTGAGGATACAATATAATTGTTCTGCGTTTCTTTATGGTTAATTCTATGTACATTTGAAAGAGGATTTTGCAGCCTTTGCTTTCATATTATATAGCCCAGGTAAGCAGATATGTACTATCTGTAGGCATGAAAGAGCTTCCAGTGAGTGTCTTAAAGATTTTTGTCATCTTTCGTACAACTTTTAAAGTACCTATACAGCCCTCTTAAAATGTAAGAGAAATTAAAAGCTCATCAGCCTAGACTGGCCATGAGATTATAATTAGTGAAGTTAGATAATAGGTACAGGGATATTCATTTTGCTACTTACTTTTATATATGTTCGACTATTTTCTGTAGTAAATGTTTAAAATATATTAAAAGAAGAGCATACTAGCTAAGGGCCAAAGTAAGTATGCGTGTGTGTATGCGTGTGTGTGTGTATGCATGTATATGAGTGTGTGCGCTCGCGCGTGTGCCCTAGCTAGCTTTGATTTTTGGATTCACGATTAGTAACTGTTTCTTTGAGATCCTATAGCGCTGTGATTCAGTGATTGTATGTGTTGTTAGTAAAGTACCTTTGTTTTGTACAAATAACTAAATTTCACTGTAGCAGGCCATACTGCTCTAAGTCCCCTGGTTTCTGTACTTTGAATCCCTAAGTGGTTACTCAATTCCAGTGAGGGCCTGAAGAGGGCAGCTTTTAGCACAACACTTTTTTTTTTCTGGGCATTTGTCTCTTAAGGCTATCCATTTGTACTGTATCATCCACTAGGGCAAAATACGACTGGCCTCTCTTGCAATATCATTTCACTAGCCATTATCGTATTTTAGTAGAGAGAACAGTCATTAGGAGTCAAGATTTTAATTTTTCATTAGCCACGATCATGGAGAGTCAGTCACAAAACCGTGCTTCCTAGCTCACTTAAAATTCACGAGGACTGCACGCATAACTACAGGTCACGGCTTTTGTATCTTATTAACCCTCTGTCGCTCCCCAAGGTCTCACATTCCAAAACCCCTTCATCAGAGCCCTCTTCAATACAGACTGAGAACACAAGGCCCCGGAACACAAACTCTTTCGATTATGCACCATTTTGTGGATCAGGGTCTCCGTGGGATTTTCCTTTCATTTTTGTTTCACTTCTCTGTGACTTTGCTCACATTTTTCTCTGCTGGAATTTCCCTTCCACAGTTTATCTATCTGGCAAAATCCTGGCTTTTACTGTAGGCACAAGCAAATGTCAGTTGTTCCATAATGTTCCTCCCCCCATTCCTACAAGTAAAATCAAACGTCATTTCTGTTCCCATGGCACTTGGCTCATAGTTCTAGCGTAATGGAATTCCATAAAATGATTATTTTCATTTGCGTAATTTACTGGACTGCCCCTCCCATGAAATTATGAGTTCCTTGGGGAGGGGAGAGCATGGATTTTCTCATTTGTATCTCTAATTCCAATATCCAGAGCACAGAACATGGTAATAGGCACTTATATATGTTAACTAGAATTGAAATATTTTCCATCTGTGTCTGAGGAAAATATAACAACATAGTGCCGCTTTACTAAAAAAGAAAAAAAAATCCTCTCTTTTTATTCTTCATTCCGCCGCTTTTCACATTTTAAAACAAGTTGCTTTCATAGATCATCCTTTTGTTGGCTTGCATTTTTTTCCTACTCTGCTGGCTTTTGTTTTCTTCAGGAAATAGACACTTTTAGTGAGGATGAACAAAAAGGGAAACATAAAAATACCATCAGTGTGCAAGTATTCTATCCTTGGATTTATAGATAGCAATGATACATTTTTCTTGGACAAAATAGTCCTCTTCTGACTTATGTATGGGAAATTTATTACACATATATATGATACACGAGAGAGAGAGAGAGAGAGAGAGAGAGAGAGAGAGAGAGAGAGAGAGAGAGAGAGAACTTCATGCCCTTCCTTACCTCTCTGAGTCCTTGCTCATCCCTCCCTCCACTCAAGAAATTGCTGCCTATTTGAAGAAAGCTGGCTTTTCACTGATACTTCCCTGCTAAGGAGAAGTAGGCACTAGAGATCGGGTTTGACTGACTTGTCATCTTAACCTGGTTATTCATCTGTATTCTGTGACCGAGATTTGATCATAACAAAAATCAAAATATGTTCTAGTTTATTTGTTCTGTCAAAAATCTAAGTATTAAATTGGTGCAAAAGTAATTGTGGTTTAAAAGGCTAAAAAAATTGCAAAAACTGCAATTACTTTTGTACCAACCTAATGTTTCCGTTAGTAAAAGTTTTACACCAAATATACTTACTATGGCCTGTATCTTACCTGTTCAAGGCAGGGTACAGATGCTGGGTGGAACACAGAAATATTCTGCAAAGAAATATCTCTAATACTAAAGTGTCCGCTTCCTTTTCTCATTCTTAGAAGCTTAGATCCTCATAAGCGGGATTTCAAGAAACCTTGTTCCCTTTTACAACATTCTCAATTTATGTAATTCTATGAAAATTTTTCCTGACTGTGTTTGCCATTTAAGAGAGTTTATACAATTTTTAATCCAACATTAATCAGTGTGTGCCATTCAGTGATCAAAGTGTTTTTCCTGTTCAATATTAACTCACAAAGATGCTGTAAGGTTGGTGTTGGTTGGCACTTTTAAACCTTTAGCAATATTGAATACTTACCAAACTTTGGGGTCAGTAGTAAGCTCTTAATACTTCTGTATTAAGTAGTAACTAAAACTTACTGACCTACTTTATGCCGAACTCTGTGCTGTGTTCTACATACCTATGTTGACTCATTTAAACCATGCATTTGCCCAAGAAGACATGTACTAATATTATCTCTATTTTATGTATGCCTAAACTGATACTAAAAGATGTTTTAAAATAGAGAAAATAGTTAGTAGGTAATAGCATCACAATTTTGAACACCTCTGTTTCTCTCCAATCTGGTGGTCTTCGGTATATTAAGTGCCCCTGCTTTTCTTATCAAGCACCGTGTAATATTTGACTAGTTTCATTATTTCCATTTGCTTACCACCCTCTGACAGTTTAGGCCTTCACAATCTGACTGCTTCTCTAGTCAATGTTTTGGAACTCCTCCAGCAAAGGTGAACAGCAAAGGGGACTGTCCTCTCAGCAAATTAGATTAGCTTTCCTCTGTCCTCATTCCTGATCCTGTTGCAGTCTGCTTGTGTGTAAAATGGGTATAATAACACTTATCTTACGGGATGGTTGTAAGAATTAAAGAAGATATGTGTGTAAAGTACCTAAATAAGTGGCACGAAGGAGACTTATTGTCATTAAAAACGAGAGCAATTCTAAGGAGAATTGGGCCCTGTGTGGCCCAGGGCATGAAGCTGCACAGGATGAACACAGGTCAGCAATAAAAAAACTAAAAAGAAATTCTGATCTCTAATCATGTTTCTCAAAGACTAGGAAAGGGAACTCATTTGGAATTCCACCGAATACTTAGGTACTGTCTCCACTCTTCAAATACACTACCTCTGCTGCTCTGTAGCATCTCACTTTCCGAAAACCTGAGAACTCTCCTAGACCCCAGTTGTGTGGTATCTCACTAATTTTACCCCACCCTGTTCTCTTGTTCTCTATATATTTCTCTATGCATTTCTGGGGAAAGAGGAACGCGTGTGGAGAGAGGGAGGAGGGGACAAGCAAGCATCGCCACTGCTCCGAAATGTTCCCTCTCTCCTATTCTGGTATTTTCCCTTTGCCACGTCTCCAAACACACTGTATTTATTTCCTTTTCTGATGGCTCTTCTTTCCGCTATAAAAAGGGACTGAAGGAAATAATCCCCAACAGTCTATCTTCCGCTGTCCTGTCCTTCAGCTGTCTCTTTTGATGATATTACCTACTCCGAAAACTCTACGTAGGTGACTCCAAAATCTACCTTTCTAACCTCAGTGTCTTTCACAAGTCACCTATTTGCTTTTGCCAGCTCTTACTGTATAAGTTTATCGTCACTCAAATGAATGGAATGCACTGTGAATATATGGGCTTTAAGGCCAAAAACTAAATCTGTCAAGTCATCTTTTCTTCCCAGTGGGACTTTCTCTCTGCTGTTGGTCTTTCCTACATCTGTTAAAGGCTCTCCTTTTTTCTTTTATCATTGACTCTTCCTACTCCCTTAATCCCAAATTCAGTATGTTGCCAAACACAATCAACTCAACGTCTACTGTTTTTCCTGTGTCTTTCCTCTTCTTTCCATGGCCCCTATCAATATGCTTGATAAAATATATATTTGCGACCTATTATAGAGCAAAATATACTCCATCAACCCAGTTCTAGCTTCTCCCTGAGATAAATCACTACTCATACAATTTACAGACTTATTTCCTAAACCACAGTTTATATAAAGCTAGTCTCCTGATAAAAAAAAAAGCCTGTGGTGTCTCTTTAGTTTTCCGAATTGTTTCAACTCCTCTAGTTGGTGTTAAAGGCCAGCCACAGTGCAATCCAAACCTTTGTGTACAGACTTCTATCCAATTTTTGCCATTCCTACACCCAGTGTATTAATTATATCGGATAGTTTTATGGCCCCTGAATTTGTCCTTAATTTTCTCCTACTACCTTTGCTTCTGCTCATCCTTCTACATAGAAGAATCATCATACCTTTCATCCCAGAGTGGTGAAAGCCGAGAAAGTATTTAAGGCTCATCTACAAGTTCACTTTTTTTTTTTTTTCTTTCAAGAAGAAGCAATCTCTTTTTTGATCCACCAGGGCACCTTCTTTGCGAGTCTGTACCATGTATTGTATATATATATTTTTACACCTGTGTTTTCTCCTCTCCCATTATTGTGAGTTACTTGGAGGGAGGACTTAGGTCTTATTTATATTTTATTCCTTCCAACAACAGACAGGTCACCTTATGCAGAGTAAATACTCAACAGACATTTTTGGATTGAATGAAAATAGCTGTAAAGCTCTTGGCCCATGGCTTAAACTCTGAGATGTACCTTCCTCATCTGTAAAACCAGGAGGTGGCCCTATCAATCTTTGTTCAACTTCCTCATGCTATAATTATAATTTAATTAAGTGCTGAAAAGGGGATTCATAACACTATTTAATGAGCATTTACTGCATTGCCAGGCAGTGTGCTAAATTCTTCATATGCTTCTTAGTATTATGTTTCACACCAACCCCTAGGTACTATTGTCTTTATTTCACTGATGAGAAAAATTCAGGAGAGTGTTTGGTACTTTATAAGCATTTAGTAAATTCTGTGCCTACTGTCCTTAGGTGTAGTTTGAAGCTAAACCCTCATAAGTATTACTGACTCTCCTAAGTATTTTGCTGAACTGTCTGATTATACTGTCTTTTCCATACCATTTAAAAACACACACACAAAAACTTTATCTTGCTATTTTCTAAGATTTTACTTCTCTTTCACATCAGAAGAATAATATAACATTTAGTTTGAAAGTCCCTAATGTGGCACCAATGGACAATTGGACATTTTTGACCTGAAGTCAAACTTTGCTTCACAAAAGTGTTTATCCATGTGTGATCCATGGCCGGCTGGTGGTCCTCAGTCGGAGTGGACAGTGTGGATGGACTGGTTAAAACTTACCACGTTTTGTCCGGTGATGTCTATCAATGGCAGGTAACTAGTAAGGATTTTGCACCATCCATTTTGAAACAAAGTCCAGTAATCTGCCTGGCAAATGCATTGAATTTTTCTCATGAGTAACAAAATAATGTTTCCCCATGAGTGATACTCTAATACTATTGCTAATGGCTCATAGGAAACTGAAACTGTAGAGATATTCAAAGTATCAGAGCAAATCAGGCACATATCACAGTCTGCGTCTCTCATGTGACAAACTTTATTACAGGTACTAGGGATACAGTGGTGAAGAAGGCTCTGCTCATAGAACTTATACCCTTACTGGGAGGAGGCAAATGTCATCCAGGTCAAGATTAATTTCAAACAGTGACAAAAGCTCCGAGGAGCTTAAGATTGTCAGGGTATATCTTCAGCAATTACGCACCAATACAGCTATGCTTGTGGTCTATAGCCTACGTCACTTTTAATTGGTGCTCATGCTTGTAGATCATCAAATAATTTTATACCCCTCTGTGTCTGACCTAAGTGACTGGGAGTGTGGCAATAAGGGTTGAGAAGTTAGGATACATTTTACTGAGGAGTGACATTTAACTGGGGTCTAGAATATGAAAAGAAAGCAGCCATGTGAAATAGAGGACAGCAGTCTCTATTCACGTGGGGACAAAAGAACAAGCTCATGCAAAGATACTGTGGCAAACAGAAGCTGGGTCTTTCCATGCAAGGGAAAGAAGACCTCTATGAGTGGAACATAGAGTGTAAAGGAGACAGCGGAAGGAGACAAAATCAGAGAGGTATCAATGACATACACTATGAAAGAGGAATTATTTGTGCTATGGTCAATATGTTGCTTAATGGCTAAAAGAGTGTCATGATGTGAATCAATTCTCAGTTAGTATCTGGGGAAATACAAAACAATCTTTTTAACTATGCATGGACAAAAGTGTTTGGTATTCAGTGACAAGCAACAATCAATATATTTGTCACAAGCGGGATTTTGATATATAAATTTAAAAAGTATGCATTTAAATGTCATATATGGTTTTTATTCAACTAGGAATTGACAGTATGACCAATCTAGATTTAATGTTCAAGTAAGTAGAAAATATTGTGAATGTGAGTAATTATGGCCATTGATATCTCACTTTTCAGGTTGCTGTTCAAATATACAGGCTAGAAGTGAAAAATAAAACTCCCTTTTCCTCTCTAAAGTACTTTAGTTGTCAAGGGGAAAGTTGCTCCTGAGAGCTTTTCAATTGAGGGATAAGATTTCTTTAAGGATTCATAGCACCAATACAAGATTAAGGTCTATTTCTCTGATTACAGGCATTTTGCTTTGTGACATATCTCAGAAATATGTTTAGTAACTTGAATGGTCTGAATTTATTACTTTAGTGACACCATGTTGTTAATATTGGTGATAAGAACAGGATTTCTTAAGAAGTGCATACAGCTAAATTGTCAAGAATGTGATTTTTTTTTCAGCCCTTGACTTTCTTCTTCATTTGTCAGGTTAAAAAAGAATGGCACAGTATAATACATTAAACAACAAACAAACAACAAAATTTAATGCTGTAACAAACTGTGAAGAAATATTTTCCATAAATAAATACAAAAAAGAGAATTAGAAATATATTTACCAGTTATATTCCTTCCTGATCATTCAAGTTCTTTTAAATGTGTTATACTAATTGATTTAGCATGTTTTAGCACACAGGACATGGTATTCAATATGAAATCCCCCAATAATTTTGTGTTTGATCCAAATATCTAGAACTATATGTGGTAGAAATACAAAACATTCAATCATATATTAGGTGACTTATATTTGTTAGTTAGGAATTTCTGATTGGGTAGAAAATAAAGAATAAATGAATAAATCAACTGGATATGGGACCTGTTGCATAACTTAGGATAGTCATTATTAAGCCTAATATAAATAAATTAGTTCAATTTTAAATAGTATCTTCCATTTCACTGACACCAATATTCTTAATATTGTTAATTTCAAATCTGGTTATTAATTTATTATTTAAAAGCTTGTGATAATACTGTTTCACAATTTATCTAGAATTGGTATTCCAGGAATGCAGTGAAGACACATTAAGTGGTCCACAAATGAGAAACTCTTCTGTATAAAATAAGGAATTTGTGCTGCAAATGAGACTTTCCTGAGTGCACAGAGAAGATTGATTTAAAGTTTAGGAATAATAGTTAATCAGAAAAGAGTTCATTATCCTAAAAATAATGAATTCAAAAGTCCATTAATTTTTAAGGCTTTTCTGTAATGAGATTTAGATATATAGTAATGCAATTATTATTGCATCAAATAGATGGTTTGGGTATTACCATTGTTAAGTGAATGAATGTTTTTGAAAGTGATCTTTATTTCTTTTAGGGTGGTTTAATTGAGTTTTCATGTGTACTTCAACAGGATGACGCTGCCACAGAAAGGCTTTGGTTTCTGCACATGAACATCATGATATCAAGACTGAAAGGTAAGTTGGTGTATTTCCAAAAAAAAGAAAAAAAAAGTAAATAAATCAGGCAGGTAAAGAAAAAAAGAAAAAGCAATACTACAAGGAAACAGCCAAAATCAGAATATGGGGCATTCCACAATGGAAATGATCTGGTTTCTATAATAGATTTATGACATTAAAAACAAAAATGGGCTGCCAAAGAACACAGATTTAAGAGGCCCCATGATCAAATGCAACATGTGGACCTTATTTAGATCCTGATTCAAAGAAAACAATTATAAAAGTTATTGTTGAAATAATCAAGAACAATTTAACATATATTGATGATATTAAAGAATTATTGGGACTCAATATGGTAATGTGGCATAGTGGCAATGTTAATCTTTTTATTTGTTAAAACATTTTATTGGTTAAAATGGAATACTGATATATTTACAGATGACATGATATCTGGATTTCCCTTTAAAATCTTTAGGAAAAGAATTAGAAGAGAGTGGGTAAACTGGATGTGCAAAATATCGATACATGTTGAAGCAAGTGGTGAGTGATACACATGTTTCCATTATACTATTCTGTCTATTTTTGTTTATATTTTGTATTTTCCACAATAGGTGATTTTTTCCCCCCACACTCATTAAAATGATTCATTCAGCATACCATTTATATATATTCTTTTGGTTCATAGAAGCAGGATTCTCAAGAACCTTAGCAAACAATATATTGTTAGATAATTTGATGCTATATTGCATGTAACTTCAGAAATATAATGAAAGTCTGCAAATGGAAGAATTATTAATGATCTTAATCCTTCTTTAGTCAGTTAATCACCATATGTGATTTTCGTTTTTTCTTTTTTAAACATTAAAAATTGAAACATATGCAGAAAAGTACATAAAAATAAATGCATAGTTTAATGAATAATTAAAATGTAAATACTGTGTGATCTTCACCCATATTAAGAAGTAAACTATTATAAGCACAACAGAAATGCATTTTGTATACCTTCTCAACCAAAACCCTTGCCCCTTGTCTTAAGGCATTTCTTAATTGTGACTTAGATTGGCCTGTTTTTGAATTTTATATAAATAGAAAGATATGGTATGCATTATTTTACTTTTGCTTCTTTTGTATTAGGTTGGTGCAAAAATAATTGAGATTTAAAAGGTTAATTGCAAAAACCACAATTACTTATGCACCAAACTAATACAACATTATGTTTATAAGATTCGCTCATGTTTCTATTGTTGATGAAATTCAATAATTTTTATAGCTATAATAATGCTACCATAGACATTCTATATAACTTTGGGCATATGGGCAGTTTTCTGAAGGCTGTTTATACTAGTTCCCCCTTACTCATAGGAGATAACGTTCCAACACCCAAAGTGGATACCTGAGACTTCGGATCTTAATCAACCTTATATGTATATACTATGTTTTTTCCTTTACATAAATGCCTATGATACAGCTTAATTTATACATTAGGCACAATAAGACAGTAACAACAATAACTAATAATAAAATAGAATAATTATAACAATGTACTGTAATAAAATTTATGTGGTCTTTTTCTCTCTAAAAATATCTTTTTGTACGGTACTCATCTTTTCACTTAAAGGAAGCACTTTACGACTTCCCTTTGGCATATCTAAATTGCCAGCATCACTACTCTCATGGTTTTGGGACATGATTAAGTAAAATAAAGGTCATTTTAACAGAAACACCTGACAATCCTTCTGATAACCAAGATGGATATTAGGGACTAATGAGTGGGGAGCATATACAGCATGGGTACTCTGGACAGAGGGATGACGCTGTGGGAAGCTGTGAGAATGGTGCACAATTTAAAATTTAAGAATTGTTTATTTCTGGTATTTTCAATTTAACATTTTTGGACCATGATTGTGGGTAACTGACATCATGGAAAGTGAAACAGCAGGTAAAGGCAGATGTGCTGCACTTTAACACAGATGCTTAGAACACGTATATTTGTTGTATCTACTTTTCTAATCTATACATTGAAGTATTGTCTTCATCTCTCTTGTTTTGATGTACAGCATTCTCATTATTGTTGAGTTTAAAATGCTTCTAGGTTTTATTTTTGATCTGATTTAGAAGAACATTTCTTAAAAAGTTTGAACTGAAATAAATACAGAAAATTGCACAAATTATAGGTATTACAGCAAAAATGAACAGCTTCATATAGTCACCACTCAGAAGGCCCTCTCATACTTCCCTACAAGGCCAAGATGAGGGAGGGGCAGGAAAGTGCCTAGGGATTAAATTTAAGACGGCACATACTCTCAGGTGTGGGCAAGTATGGAATTGGCACTTTCATGAGCCTGAGAGTGAGTGCCTCCTGAAATTTTGCCTCCTAGGTGTCTCACTCTCTTAATCCCTGTTTGGGCCCTGGCAGCCATAGATGATACAATGATGGATGATCATAGTTGTGTTCCAATGGAACTTTATTTATAAGAATAAGCAGTGGGCCAGAATTTGCCTGTGGACTATAGTTGCCTGACCTTTGACCTAGCATCTTTCTTCTACCTATGTAACATTTTACTAATTCCCCCTTCACCTTCATCTAATCTCTTGTCAATCCCATTTGTTTACTTTGTTTTCGATTTCCAGAATATCTATTTGCATTTTTGCAAATGTGTGACATCACTATTTACAATTTTCTATTTCCTAAAGCTATTTTAAGCTTGATTTTTTTTTTAATCCATAGATGTTAAGCATAGTATTAGTTTGGTGCAAAAGTAATTGTCGTGTAAAAGGTTAAAAATAATTGCAAAAAACACAATTACTTTTGCACCAACCTAAAGGTTTTATGATATATGACGGATAATTCCAGTACGTGAAGTCTTGCAGTTCTGCTTTTGGTGTTTGCTCAGCCTAGCTGTTTCCTTGAGTGCTTATCTTTTATCCTTTGCTCCTCAATATTCTTGCAAATTGTTTTTGTGGGAATGTTTTGAAGCCTAGCATAACGATATAGTTGTCTATGCGTAGAGCAGTGGTTTTCGAAGTGTGGTCCTGGATCAACAACATCAACTTCATGTGAAAATTTGTTAGAAATGTAAGTACTTGGGCCTCACGCCTAGCCTACTGAATCAAAGTCTGGGGCTGAGGCCCAGCAATCTGTGTTTTAACAATTGTCAATGTGAATCTGATGTACTCTCAAATTTGCGACTTCGCTTCAAGGGAGAGTTTCAATGTTTATGTTTTGCACCTGTCTAGTTAAAATCATGTCTTGAGTTTTTTGATGATGTCAATTTGAGTGGCTAATTGGTTGACGAGAGTGGCAAATGTACTTGATGGTGTATCTATTATGGCCTCAGCTTAATGTGGGGTGAGTCTCCTATTAGACCTTCTTAGATAAGCAGACACTAAATTTTGATTTCTGTTCCCCTCATTCCATACGCCCCCTCCAGCTAAAATTCAAAGTTCCCAAGTGGCTCAGGTTTCCCATAAATGGAGCTTCAGTGCCCCTCTATACTCAGGGTTCAAACTTGCCCTTCAGATCTGGCTAGTATTTCCTTACCATTTTGTTATAATCGTTCCTTGATGTTCTTAAAATGTTTTTCCACTTTATTCTGAAAATTCAGTTTGTTTCTTGGTGGAGAGTTAATCTTAATTTCCTACCCCATCTTTGTAGGAAATGACCTCATACAAGTATTTCTGGAATTAGTTTGTTTTTGTCTAAACTACAAGAGAAAACAAAAAAATTCAGACAGTTTACCTTAGTGGCAACATGACACTGATATGAAATGTTCTTGAAATGCTTACCTTGTGTTTTGATATTTATGCCTCAGATGTATACAGATTTACTCCAATAAAGCCTGTTGACTTTGTTAAAAATTGCTGTATTTGGTTGTTGAAAGTTGTTTTGCTTCATTCATGCATCACAGGTCTTTGAGGCTGATGTAGCAATCGCCTGAGACTTAAATTTAATCTTTGACAGTTTCTATACATGTACTTATTATGGAAAATACTTATATTGGCAGAGAGTTGATGGTCCTATCATTCTAAGGTGGAATGTTACTGGAAGGAAGTGAATTTATTGATTGTTCAATGAAAATAACATATTTATGCAAAAATGTTTCCATAAAGCAACATCTGCTTTTTGCCTTCTGTGAAGAGGCATGTTCACAGAAAAGTATAGTCAGAGAAGTATGTGAAGTTAATTTAAAATACCAAGTTTCTTCATAAGGACCTTTTTATAGATAATGTGAAAATATTGTCTTTGCATGGACAGACATTGAAATTTCATAAAGCCATAGTTATCTGTGACAGATCTGCTGGGATTAAACTACCTGATGAATACTAGAAAAGGGTATATGGATCCTAGTGAAAGAAGACCAAATGTGGACAAATTTGGGTGAAAATTAAATCTCTTTGTGTGTTTTTAAATGACTGTTCTGTCCTTTGAACATAGTGTGTTTAGACAACGCAAATAAATGTTATAGGAGGCTAGAAAACTCATGAACAATAATAGGTTGTGGAGATTATACTACAAGAAGAAAGGATTTAAATATTACCTCAGATAATTTACCAGGATATTATGATTAGTAATCATATCTCTGTGTCTTTCTTTAACCTAAATCACAAATCCACATCATTAGGTATTTACTTTTAGTTTGGGCAGGGAAGGTAAGCATGGGCAAAAGGCTGGTCTCGTATACAACATGCTTGTGGTAATTTCTAAGAAATTAATCTGTGGGTGAGACTGTTTTTTATTAGCTCAGGTGGTTTGATTTCCAGATCTACCTAATTTGTTTCCTCAGTGTTTTCTTAATTCTGCAGCTTAAATTTGGATGCCTGTGATATGAGTTATTGTAAGACAGACTCAGAGCCTAAGATTCCTATAAGGTTCTACTGCTTTAATGAGTAATTTATCTGGGGAAAAATGGGCCCTTTTTAAAAGCTCAAAAACAAGTCTGCTCGCCTTCAATATCACTTAAATATTCTTTATATTGGAACACATTTTTAATACCTCAACATGTCATGGCCTCTTTTAGAAGTTTATGTCCTTCTTGCGCTGCTCACTAAAAATATACAGGCTGACTTGTAGGAGAAATTGTCCAAACCCTTTTGGCCACATTCTCTGCTTAATACCACCACATGAAACTATGCTTTTCTTTCATTTCTTATATCCCAGTGTGAACATGGTTAAGATAGAAAAGCGGGTATAAAATCATTTTTTTTTTCTATTGAATCTCTATACCTGGTCTGTTTTAAGCCTGTTGTTTCCTTATCTTCCTCTGCCTTGAATTTTCTTGACTTGTTTTCCCTTCAGAAGTCATATACTAAGTACCTATTATGTGTCCAATACTATACAAAAAAATCTAAAAACATCCATCTCTGCCCCTGAGGAGCTCAATCTAATAATAGCTACTTAGAAAACAAATGATTTTGTGGCCTAGTTTTAAAGTAGAGGAATAGGCAATGAATTATGGAATGTACATAACTGTGATGAGAATTTTTTTTGGTCTACAAAGGTACACATTTTTATTTGAAAAATATTGTTTTCACATAAATACAGTGGGGCCACTAATATAATTCATAATGTGTACATAATGAAAACGATGCAAAAAGACACAGAATCATCTATCGGATTAACTGCAGAGCTGGTACTAAAGATTGGATAAGCAGTCCATTTACACAGCTGCCAGTCACCTAACCAATGTTCTCAGGTGTGTTCTCACGCTCTTGGTGTGATGGAGAGTATGGTTAAGCAGCTGATTGAGCAAGGCCACATCTGCTCTCTCTTGTGTGGTGATACCTACTCATGTGGTCGTCCCAATGTGGGCACCACAGAATGAATGTTGAGTAAGCATGAACTGATATTATTAACAGAACTGTGATAACAATTGTGATCACCCTGTGTTTTATAAAGCTATATAACATAGTTGGATGTTGGAAAGAGCTTTCAGAATATGATTGCTGACTACATGAAAACCTCTTTGATCAACTGTTCTTAAGCTTACTCCTTTGTTCACATGAAAGCCTAGAGGAGTGAAAGTGGCCCTAAAGAGACTGAGAAATAATACCCTGCATAAGCTCAAGTGATTTGTCCATGGCTTTTATAAGCAGTTACATTAAACCAGACTTCATATTACTACATTAAACCAGACCTCATGTTACTAATACATCTAAATTACAAGTGCACCATCATACCTGAATTTTGTTGTTTCACTAAAATTTCTATGTTATTTGACCTTTGGAAGGAAAAGTTGAAAGTGAAATGTATATGAGGGAAGATTAGTATTTGAATCTGTCACAACATCATGGCTGTGCATAACTCAATGCCTTTAGACATATGTACTCTGTGGATAACACTTGCAGGGTATCTAATTGTATGTCTGGAAAACCCAAAGCAAGTAGCACCTAAAAATTAACATAGTTAAAAAATATATGAGTAGCCTCATTAAAAATTATTTGAAAATCAATAACTCCTTTTTCCCAGTAATAACGTCTTAGAAAATGTAATAAAATATATCTTCATAATAAACACAGAAACTATTTCAAAAGATCTATAAATAACCTTAAGAAGAAATGTACAGGACATATATGAAGAAACCTATAAGATATCCCTCAGGGTCATGACAAAAAGGAATTTAATGAGAGGAAAACTTTTTCCTAGAAGGCAAACAGAATATAATAAAGATTTTGATTCCTGTAAAATAAAGTATGCATATAAGTACAATTACAATACAAATTCTAACTGAACTACTCCAAAATTTATCAGTAAAAATAATGCATAAGAAGGCTTAAGGCACTTTTTAAAAGAAAATAAAAGGTTGTGAATTTTGTGTTAATACATGATTGAATATCATAATGACAGTATTCACCCAAACCATATATGGGTATAATTCAGTATGGTAAATGGCAGTTTTCAA
Source organism: Rhinolophus hipposideros (assembly GCF_964194185.1). Taxonomy (NCBI): domain Eukaryota; kingdom Metazoa; phylum Chordata; class Mammalia; order Chiroptera; family Rhinolophidae; genus Rhinolophus; species Rhinolophus hipposideros. Next base: position 35,235,744 of record NC_138062.1, on the reverse strand, counting down.
ATAATAATGCATTAATGCTCCTATATCATCTTTCCTTAACGCCGAATAGTATTCCATTGTGTATATGTACCACAACTTCTTTATCCATTCATCTATCGAAGGACATTTTGGTTGTTTCCATGTCTTGGCCACCGTAAACAAAGCTGCAATGAACATTGGAGTACACGTGTCTCTATAGAGAAATGCTTTTATATTTTTGGGGTAGATACCCAGGAGAACGATTGCTGGGTCATATGGTAATTCTATGCGTAATTTGTGACAACATGGATGGATCTTGAGAGTATAATGCTAAGTGAAATAAGTCAGACAGAAAAAGCAGAGAACCCTATGATTTCACTGATATGTGGTATATAAACCAAAAAGAACAAGACAAACAAATGAGAAACAAAAACTCATAGACACAGACAATAATTTAGTGGTTACCAGAGGGTAAGGGGGTGGGGGGTGGGTGATGAGGGTAAAGGGGATCAAATATATGGTGATGGAAGGAGACCTGACTCTGGGTGGTGAACACACAATGGGATTTATAGACGATGTAATACAGAATTGTACATCTGAAATCTATGTAAATTTACTAACAATTATCACCCCAATAAATTTAATTAAAAAAAAATAATAATAATGCATTATTTAGTGTATGATGTTGGAACAACTGATTATGTATAAGAAAAGTATAAAATTGAATGCAAAAATAGTTTTATACTAGTTTCTGATATAGATACGATTCACTGTATTAATAGAATAAGAAGCAGTTGTATAAATAAGAACTTAACAACATAAATGTCCACTTATGATGATGCAACTCTACTAGCCATTTCTGATATATAGTGACCTTGGAGAAAATGGAATGTCTCAGTGTGTTGATATAAACAAAAATAACAAATAAAAAGAAAAGACTGAGACTTCTAACAGAGCATGGGGCTTGCCAAGCGAAGTATGGCCCAAATTTTCCCCTCCCCACTTTCTACCCCCTAGACTTTCTGGTTGGAAAAGTTTGTCTAGTGTACATAATGCACTACTGCACATGCCAGCCCTGAGAGGGGTGTACGATTCACACAGACATTCTGGAGGGTGACTTGGTTTATCATATGAACCTATTGTTTCTTTCAGAATTTCCAGTTATAGAAATGTATCTTAAAGAGACAACAGGAAATGTATCGTGGGGAAATATTTTAAATGAGCAAGTTATTGATCAATAGGGTGTTGACTAAGAAATATATACATGTATAAAAATAACTGTTTAAAGTTCTTTAAAATGTTTTAACTAATGCGATAGTTTATAAAGTAGTATGCTACTGGAGTTATTATTTACATTGCTTCCACCACTAGCCATATTAAGCATTTATCTTTCAATGTTTATTAGCCGTTTGTACACATGCTTCTCTGATTTGAGTCCTTGGAACATTGTGTTTCTTCTTTCTTTTCTTTTTAGTTTTGTCATTCACTGTATATATTTAAAACTTGTTTTATACTGAGGAAATTTTATAATCAGAAAAAGCACTTTATTTTTCCAAGTCCACAAAGGCTGTTTAAAGAAAAGTCAAGATACTGGTTTGTGATTTGTGGTTTTCCTTATAATTAAATAATGGAAGTCAAGGCTAGAGATATTAACTAGGAACAAGGGTGCAATGTGCCTTAAATCCCGAGCAGGGCAAATTAAACTTTATCCTGGAACAACAGTGAACATTAGGAATACAAGTAGGAATGGAGGAGTCAGATGAATGCAGTGTTTTAAGTACTATTATTTACTTCATATAGGATAATGGTATGGAAGTGGGCCTGATGTCCTCTGTCTCCTGTCACCATGTGGTGACCTGCTGTTTTCTTCTAACCGTCTCCATTACATTTATATTTTCCTAGTGTGAAAGAACACAACAAGGTATAATAAAGAGTAATGGCTGGATATCAAGCAAAAGGAAATTTTAGGCTCTAGATTAGAAATTTTGCTGCAGATGATATTAAAATGAGAAACAGTTTTAAAAAAAAAGTGATGAGGTGAGGTGCTAGAATAATTTAAAACGAGATGGGTCAAATCCTGCTAAGAATAAAGTTTGAACAATAATTGGGATGAGTAGCTGAAATTAGATGGCTTTTGTTTTTTGATTTTCTGTCTCTCTAATTCCTGCGATTAATCTGCCATTATAAATGAATTATGTCTTGTCTTACAAAAATGGTATACATTTGAAATAGTCATAAATAGCCTTTCGTCTCTGATCTTGATTTTTTGTTTTTGATCCAAGAATAGAGCATGGGACAAAGGCTTTGTAGATTACTGTCCCACTTTATTTTTCTATTTGCAGCCCTAAAGTTGGAGCTGTTAGATGTTTCCGTGTTCCAACAGCACTTCATTAGCTCACTTGTCTAGGAGAGCGTGTTCTCTGGGTTGATGCTATTCCTGGTCTCCTTGCGAGACCTTGACCGTCTGTGTGTATCCCTGTTATTCTAATTCCCTATGGGAAGCTGCTTGTAAGTCATCCAAGACACACTGTTAAGGGAGGTATGGCACTGACCTGAGGAAGGGGAACAAGCTGAACAATGCTGAAAGAAGTAATCCCAGGAAAGTTGCCCAGAAAAGACTTGGAGAAGGTGATACATTTTTAGTTTTGGGGAAGGGTTGCCTTTTGGGTTTTTGCATGTTTGGTGGATCCCTTTGCTTTGGGTGTGGTTGTGGAGGAACTTTGTTTAAGGGACACCTTTGTCACTGGTACAAAAATTGTGGAGACCCCACCGCTTCAGACCTGCTCCAGGAAGAATGGTAAGGGGCCTTTCATGTCTCAGTTTATCTTCTCTGGTCTAGTAAGAAGCTTAGAAAGGCAGCCTGAGACTGAGGACAGCTTCGTGATCCCTTAGGACAATTAGTGGCTGCCTGTGTTTCTGGCACTTGAGGACAAGAGATATTGGGAGGAGGATCGGGAACTCCAACACCCTCTTTTATTTATTTCTTTGTTGGGATCTTATGTTGACAATAGACTGGCTGGGTTAATGAGATGACACACTTACTACTAAGAAATTATTTAGACAGCATGAAGCACAACATTTAAATGTTCACTATTTTTAGAGCAAAGGCTCTAAAGACTCCATGATTTTATTTAAAACATAGCTTTCCTAATTCAAAAAGATTATTGAGTGCTGATTGAATTCCCAGGTATATCAAAGTAAAAAACTAAACTGATCAACCAAAAGAACATGACTCCTATAGATAGTGTATTATTAGAAAACACATTTATCGAGTCCTAACTATATTACTGCATTACACCGGACGCTTGCACATACACTATCTAATTTACTCCTGACAATAACTGTCAGTGAAAAACCAATGTTCCCTTTTACAAGTAAAGACCAGTGGAGGTCAAGTGACATCTAGGAAGCATTGAACTGGTGATTCTAACCTAATTATTCTTACTATGACCCAGTGGTTTTTACACTGCTCCAAAAACATATGGGTGAACTATTGTTTTGCTAGATTTTTTTTTTTAATTAAATGTATTGGGGTGACAATGGTTGATGAAATTATATAGGTTTCAGCCGTATAATTCTATAATACATCGTCTATGTATTGTATTGTGTGTTCACCATCCAGAGTCAGAGTCCTTCTGTCACCATATATTTGATCCCCTTTACCCTCTTCTACCTCCCCTCTGTTTGGTAACCACTAAACTGTTATCTGTGTCTATGAGTTTACAAAATAGTTCATTAATTTTCATCACAAACTTGAATTTTGCTGGTGCCCAAAGAACCAAAATATCTTTTAATGTTATCATGTTTCCCCAAAAAATAAGACCTAGCCGGACAATCAGCTGTAATGTGTCATTTGGAGCAAAAATTAATATAAGACCTAGTATTATATTGTATTGTATTGTATTGTATTGTATTGTATTGTATTGTATCGTATTACATTATACCTGGTATAGTATAGTAAAATATAGTATAGTAAAGTATAGTGTAGTAAAATGAGTATAGTATAGTATAGTAAAATAAGACCCAGTTTTATTTTATAATAAAGTAAGACCAGGTCTTATATTAATTTCCTTCTGCACTTGATCACTACCATCGGCATAGAAACAGAATGAAAATCCTCCTGCAGTAAGAAAAACACACTCTTGACTTGCCCTTTCCTCTAGCTGTTGCCCTGTTTTTCTGCTCCCCTTTAGACAAATTCTCATGGAAGGTGTTCCTGCACTTTGATTCCAGTTCTCTTCCTCCTCCAATTCTCCTCATAGACTCACTCCACTGAGTCTTTGTATTCATCACATTTTTTTCTGTGTTTTATGATGCTTTGACATTTTGGGGTCTCACAGACCCAGGGAGCAACCTTTCCCAGGGTTAGCTAATTCCTAGAGATAGCAAAAACTTGCCTGTGAATAAGCCTTCCATATATAAACCAACCAATCCAGCACCCACATTCCTAATCACGTCCTTTATCAACCTCTCATACACCGAGCCAATATTCCCCCTGCAGTATATCACCCCAAAGCCACATACTGGACAATTAGAGACCACCCCTATAGTCCAGAACCTACCCAAATCATTCAAACTATTCAATCCTAGGGTTGTTTAATGTATCTACCCTGCCTCACGCATTCCTCCCTATGAAAATACCAATAACGTCTTTGGCCTATGTTTTCCCCTTATTCTTTCTGCCTCCTGACTGATTCTGGTACTCCCCACATGCCCCTGTGTGGTGCAGCATGCCTCTTCTCTTGGGAACTGTGAGTAATAAGCCTTCTTTCAATGGTATTGATTTCTCCATGTCATCACTCAGTAACATCTATAAATTAAATCCCATATACAACCAAAAACAGGTTTTAATACATAACCCTCTATCAAAACAATTATATATATAACTACGAAGGTCTGACAAGTGCATGAACTCACCCTGGAAAAAGTGCTACATAACTCATTGCTGAATATCACTACAGTCACCTTCAAAGTACTTCCCTTGGGAAGCTATACACTGACACCAGCGTCTAGTCCACCCTTCAAAGCAATTTTGGAACTCTTTTTCTGGAATGGCCATCAGAGCTCTTGTATTACCTTTGATGTCCCGAATGTGTTCCTTTCAATATTTCCTTTGTCTTCAGGTAAAGAAAGAAGTCATTGGGGACCAGGTCAGGTGAATAGGGAGGGTGTTCCAATACAGTTATTTACTGGCTAAAAACTCCCTCACAGACACTGGCATGTGAGCTGGTGCATTGTCGTGATGCAAGAGCCATGAATTGTTGGCAAAAAGTTCAGGTCGTCTAACTTTTTCATGCAGTCTTTTCAGTACTTCCAAATAGTAAACTTGGTTAATTGTTTGTCCAGTTGGTACAAATTCATAATGAATAATTCCTCTGATATCAAAAAAGGTTAGCAACATCATTGCAACAAGTTCTCCAACTTAATTGTCAGATTCTATAGACATTCATTTGTAACTGTTTCCAACAGGAAAAAAAAAAATAATTCTCTTTAGCAGTGTTTCCTTGAGGGCCACTTTCAAAATATGGATTCTGGATTACCACACTCTAAATCTTCCTCCTGGCCACTTGCCTTAGTAATCTTCTTTGCTGGTTCTTACTGTTCACCTTGACCTCTGAATTTTAAAACGTGATGTTTTCAGCCTTTGGTCTCTTATTTTCTCCACACACCCACCTCCTAGGAGACGTATATAGTTTCAAGACTTTAAATTTCATCTCCAAACTGATACACGTATAATCCGGACCAGACCCCTCTTATGAAATCCATGCTTGTATGTCCACCTCCCAACTCAACATCTCCACTTTGTAGTATGAAAGACATTTTAAAGTAGTATATCCCAAAGCTAGTTCCTTGGAATTCATCTTGGAATCATCCTTGATTCCTTTTTGCTTTTTTCTCACCCGTATCCCATCCATCAGAGAGTCCTGGCTCTTCTTAGCATAGCTAGAGGGATCCCTTTAATACTGAAATCAAGTCACTTCTCTGTCTAGGATAAATTTCCATCTTACTCAGGGCACCAGAAGCATCTTACTCAGAGCATCTTTACCATTGCCACAGCCTTGTAAGGCCTTTCAGAACTTTACTGACCAGACTCTTCCAATCACCCACCCACCCGCCCCCCCACTCATTCCTCTCCATTGCTCTGGCCTCCTCATAGTTCCTTACAACATGCCAACACCTTCCTGCTTCGAATACCTTTGCTCTGTACTTTGTCTTTGCCTGGAAAACTTTTTCCTTATATCCACAAGGCTCACTCTCACCTATCCTTCAGACCTCTGCTGAAATATCACCAATGAGTAAAGCATTCCCTGATGAGCATCAATAAAAGAGCATGCTTCCCCATCCCCAGCACCCCCTCTATACCTTGTTTCATATTTGTCCATAGCACGTCAAATCATTTCACTTATTATACATTTTTTACTTTTTATTTGTTAAGTATCTGTCGTCTCTCCTCTAGGACAATCTTCTCTGTCTAAAATATAAGCTCTCTGAAGTCAGGGTGTTTTGTTCATTTTGTTTATGATATCTTAATACCTAGGGGAGTGCTTTGTACATGGTAGGCAGTCAATGCATTTTTTGAATTAAAGTTTATTGGGGTGACAATTGTTAGTAAGGTGACATAGATTTCAGCTGTACAATTCTGTATTACATCATCTATAAATCACATTGTGTGTTCACCACCTAGAGTCATTTCTCCTTCCATCACCATATATTTGATCCCCTTTACTCTCATCTACCATCCCCCAAACCCCTTAACCTCTGATAACCACTAAACTATTGCCTGAGTCTATGATTTTTTTGTTTCTCATCTGTTTGTCTTGTTCTTTTGTTGTTTTTGGTTTATATACCACATATCTGTGAAATCATATGGTTCTCTACTTTTTCTGTCTGACTTATTTCACTTAGCATTATAATCTCAAGATCCATCCATGTTTTCACAAATGGGCCTATTTCATCTTTTCTTACTGACGATAGTATTCCATTGTGTATATATACCATAACTTCTTTATCCATTCATCTATCGAAAGATATTTTGGTTGTTTCCATGTCTTGGCCACTGTAAATAAAGCTGCAATGAACATTGGAGCTCACTTGTCTATAAATGTTTTCAGAGTTTTTGGGTAGATGCCCAGGAGAGAGATTGTTAGGTCATATGGTAATTCTATTTGTAATTTTTTGAGGGTACTCCACACTGTGTTCCATAGTGGCTGCACCAGTCTGCATTCCCACCAACAGTGTACGAGGGTTCCTTTTTCTCCACAGCCTCTCCAACACTAGTTACTATTTGTCTTGTTGATGATAGCCGTTCTAATTGGAGTGAGGTGATACCTCATTGTAGTCTTTATTGGCATTTCTTTGATGATTAGTGATGTTAAGCATTTTTTCATATGTCTATTTGCCATTTATATGTCCTCTTTGGAGAAATGTCTCTTCAGGTCCTCTGCCCATTAGTTTTTTTTTTTTTTTTTTTTTTTTTTTTTTAGTTGTATGAGTTCCTTGTATATTTTGGATATTAGCCCCTTATCGGAGGCACTATTTGCAGAAATCTTCTTCCATTCAGTTGGTTGCCTCTTTATTTTGTCGATTGTTTCTTTTGCTGTGCAGAAGCTTTTAAGTTTGATATAGTCCCATTCATTTATTTCAGCTTTTACTTCCCCTGTCTTTGGAGTAAAATTCATAAAATGCTTTTTGAACCCTAGGCCCATAAGTTTAGTACCCATGTTTTCTTCTATGCAGTTTATTGTTTCAGGTCTTATGCTTAAGTCTTTGATCCATTTTGAATTAATTCTGGTACATGGTGACAGATAGCATCCAGTTTCATTCTTTTGCACGTGGCTATCCAATTCTGCCAGCACCATTTATTGAAGAGGCTGTCTTTTCTCCATTGTATGTTTGTTTGCTTCTTTGTCAGGAATTATCTGTCCATGTTTATGTGGTTTTATTTCTGGGTTCTCATTTCTATTTCGTTGGTCTATGTGTCTGTTTTTCTGCCCAAACCATGCTGTTTTTATTATTGTTGCCCTGTAGTATAAGCTAAAGTCAGGGAGTGTGATACCTCCAGGATTGTTCTTTTTTCTTAGGATTGCTTTGGCTGTTCGGTGTCTTTTGTGGTTCCATACTAATCTGATGATTTTTTTGTTCTCTTTCTTTAAAAAATGACATTGGGATTTTGATGGGGGTTGCATTAATTCTGTAGATTGTTTTGGGTAATATGGACATTTTAACTATGTTGATTCTTCCAATACATGAGCATGGAATGTCTTTCCATTTCTTTGTGTCTTCTTCAATTTCTTTTAAAAATGTCTTATTGTTTTCAACATATAGGTCCTTCACATCCTTGGTTAAGTTTATTAATATGCTTGGTATGATTTAAATTTTCTTAAATTTGCTGAGGCTAATTTTATGTCCCCATATATGGTCTATCCTTGAGAATGTTTCATGTGCACTAGAAAAAAAATGTGTAGTCTGATGTTTTAGGATGAAGTGCTCTATAAATGTCCAGTAATGTCCATTTCATCTAATGTGTCATTTAGGGCTGCTATTTCTTTATTTTCTGTTGGAATGATCTATCTATAGCTGTCAATGATGTATTTATGTCCCCTACTATAATTGTGTTTTGGTCAATTTCTCCCTTTAGTTCTGTTAGTAGTTGCTTGGTATATTTGGATGCTCCCTGATCAGGGGCATAAATATTGATGACTGTTATGTCTTCTCGTTGTATAGTTCCCTTATCATTATGAAATGTCCATCTTTGTCTCTTGTTACCTTTTTTATCCTGAAGTCTGTTTCATCTGATATCAGTATAGCTACACCTGATTTTTTCTGGATACCATTTGCTTGGAGTGTCAATTTCCACCCTTTCACTTTGAGTCTGTGCTTGTCCTTGTAGCTGAGATGTGACTCTTGGAGACAACATATGGTTGGGTTTAGTTTTTTGATTTAATCTGCTACCTTGTGCCTTTTAATTGGTGAGTTCAGTCTATTTACATTTAGGGTGATTATTGATATGTGAGGATTTCCTATCATTCTATCTTTAGTTTTCTGGTAAGGCTGTGTCTCCATTGTTTCTTTGCCTTTTTGTTGTTGTCTATTATTTCTGTGCAGTGGTATTCTATGACTTTTCCTCTGTTTCTTCTTTTATTACATTATATGTTTCAGTTCTGGAATTTTTTGGGGTGGGTATCATTAACTTTATATAAAAGAAAGTTTGATATTTAGAGTATTCCATTTTCTTCAGCATGCTTACTTTCTCCATTCCCATATTCAGGTTCAGGCCTTTACTCTCCCCCCTTTTATGTTTTGGTTGCCACAAATTATCCCTATTGATGCTGGTTGAATAGCCTGTCTGCTGCTCATAGAGTCCTTTGTGGAGTTATAGTTATTCAATTTGTTTTAAATTCCAGGGGAGAGTTCAAAAGACTCACCTCATGCTGCCATTTTTATGACGTCCTCAGTGCATGTTTTTAGAATAAAGAAACACATTCATTTTTAATTGAGTGAAATAATATCAAGTAACATTTTTTGTGAGATAAAGATGGTGAAAAATAAATTATTAGAAATCTGACAGTATAATGAATTAAGCTTTTATGAGGGGAATTTGGTCCAGTTATAATCTTTTCTTTCTGAATTCACACTTCTGATATACTTCAAGTCCTTGTTCTTTATGTTGGTTTGATTGCAAGTCAAGAATCATACCTTTGAGGTTATAAATAATGAAATGCAAATATGAGTCTTGCATATTTTAAAACCATTTACTTTTCAGTTATGTAAATAGAGGAAACTGTAGATTTAATTATTGATCTTAAACTCAAGGTTATCCTCCAAAGGTTAAAAAAAAATGCTTATGATTGCAGTAGATTTAAAAATCTGTGGCCAATATTTGAACACAAATACTGTAGTATAATCCTAAATTCAAAGTATGTAACTTGAAACACATATCCAGTCTAATTTTTATGTAAAAGTATAATTGTTTATTTCTAAAATTAAGAATAATTAAATTTTGTACCAAATTAAGGTTAGATTATTTTGAAAATAAGCAGATGACTTAATATTGTTTGTACTGTCTCGCTTTTACAACTACCTTTGGATGTACAGGAACATACAAACTAAGAAACAGCTTGATGCCTTGCAGCGCTTACTAAATGATTGTACTATTCCTTTCCCAATGGATCTGGCCAGCTCAGTGTGTTACAGATTTCATCCTCTCAGGAAAACGTTTCTTATTTTCAAGTTATAATCACCTTATTCTCTAATGATAGTTTTGACTCAGTAAAATAAGCTAATCTTCTTAAATCCACATAGCCACTGGTGATGAGATACAGTGATGAATTTACCAATTAAAATAGTAATTTAAAAACAGTGTCCTATTCATAACTTAATTATTTTAACGTTATTTACTGATTTTGCCACAGGTTTATTAGAAAATTCTTTTGCTCAAGCATTTGATGAAAGTAAGAAGCTCATTATATGGCCAATTTGGTGATAAATTGACAGCTTTGGAACAGTCCCAGAATATCTGACACTTTCTCACCGCAGACAAATTCTGTTTAACAAGTCCCTTTAGCACAGGTTAAACTATTCGATTTTTCCTAAAGTGTTTGACCTCTCTCCTTGTACCCTGCAGGGGAAAGTGTTAACATTTAACCAACAGTAAGGGATCCTTGCTGAGGGTGAAAATATTCTTTTTTTCCCTAGCTAGTTTTCTGTTCAGCTGACTTGTAGTTGAATTATTCTACTTCAGATTTAAAGGTTGTGAAGAAAAACTAATTATTTTTCTTTGCATCCATGCTTTCCTGTACTTCCTAAATTCCTTGTAAAGACTATTAAATGCACTTTGATATGTTCTCTTAAAGAGTCAAAAAGATCTTTAGTGTCGTACTGACCTGCCAAATATGTTCAGTTGCAATTATTTCAGTAGTTTATTTATTTATTTTTTCCAATATGTGAACTATAGTGTAAGTTCACAGAAGCATATGAGAGCACAAATTACAGTGAGGTATAAAAGGCGAATAAGCACCTATAATCCTATCATCAGGACTCAGTCCTTTAGTTTGTCTGTGCCTTTGAACTGGGAGCTTCACAAATGTTTCTGAGTTTTTACTCTCCCCCCAACCCCACCCCCTTAGCTGGGACAGGATGGCTAGAGCTGAGTGGACTTGGGTATATCCTTTCTCAGTCAGTAGGGCTCTGATAAAACCCCTAGTTGCTGAGGCTCCAGTAAACTAGTTTCACCTGAGGGTACACAGTATTAAGAAGAACGTGCGCAGGTGTATTTAAAGAGGTTTCTGTTATCCTTCCCTACCGGAAGCCTGAGGGGATTTTTCTGGAAGGTATACTGCCAGCACATCCTTGAGCTCCTAAAGGTAAATCTCAAAATATTGTGGGGGCCTTGTCCAAACCGAGCCTGCAGGAACTTGTCCGTTACAGCCAGGTTTTCCTCCTGTGGTACTGGTTCCTGCAGCAGTTTCTACTCTTGAGTCTTCCCTCAGGTAAGACTCTTTCCAACCCTGGGGTCAGTGGTTTCCCCTGGGTTTTCCCCTTCTCAAGGACCCAAAAGAGTTGTTGGTTTTTCAATCTGGTCAGCTTTTTTACTTGTTGTTAGAATGGAGTGATTTCTAAGCTCCTGACATACAGACCTAGAAATTGGAAGTCAGTGCATTTACTTTCAGTTACTCGTGTATTTTAATTTGTTGCTGTTTACTTAGTTTGTACTTGGTTTTCATCCCATCTTTATCATGGTTTTCTTTCTATTTCTTTCTTTCATTGTATGGAATTGGTGGAATATTTCTTTCCCGTATCTTGAATGTGTTTTGTACTTTGCCTACATTCTATAATTCTGCCGGATGTTGAACTCTTGATATTTATTATTTATTTATTCATTTATTTATTCATTTTCTCAGCATGGCGTAGGGAAATCAACTGTAGGTCCTTTAGAGAAGTCAGCTGTCAGTTCATGGTCAGTCTTTTGAAAGCAATGTTTTCTCTTTGGCTATTTAGATCTTTTGTTGTTCATAGCTGTTCTGTGATTTTGCCATGATATGTCTATGTGAAAATTTTATTTACTCTGGTTCAGATTTTTTGTGCATATTACATGTTAATTGGAGTCCCTCACTAATTATCAAATGTCCTCAGGTGTTCCTTATTAAAATGTTTCCTCTGCCATATTTTCTCTATCCTCATATTCTAGGATTTTGAATGGATATATGTCAAACATTTTCATTCTATCTTTCATGATGCTTAAATTCATTGTTATATTGTTACTTCTTTGTTCCCTATGCAGCATTCATGATAATTTCTTCAGTTTTATGTTTCAACTAATAATTGTCTCTTTGTCCATGTCTACGGAGCCCTTTAATACATGTATCAGTATTTTACTTTCGATTATACATTTTCATTTCTAGAAGTGTGGTTTTGATATATTATTTTCAAGTTTGCTTGCCCTTTAGTAATTTTTCAAAACCGAGGTCTTGAAATAAAAAGGCCTATTTTATATTATATGTCTGATGATCTTGATATCTGAATTTTCTCTTTGTGGTTTCAGTTGGCTATGTGTGTGCATGTGTGTGAGCAACAAGACTTTTTTAGGAATTGGTTCATGTGATTTTGGAGACTGAGAAGTTCCAAGATATTGTAAAAAGTTCAGAAGTAAAACTACTGAAATAGTAATTCATAAAAGGTTGTTGTGTACAAAACACGGTTTAAAAACTGGGAGCACTCAGACTGGATGTGGAATGAGGTTCGGGTATATTGTTTTAAAGCAGCGTATGCAGTGAGAAGTTAGTAGCTGTGTATTCTTCAGTGATTGGTTATAACATTAGAGTTTTCATAGTAGGGGATTTGTTAAAAGTGGTTCTCTCATATCAATTTTGGGGGAACAGTTTAAGTTTGTTTATGATTTTCAGAGTTATTCAGAAGTACTCATTCTGGATCTCCATCTTTATTCAAGGTAAGTTTCACTTGTTTTGCAGAATAAACTGAATTAAGTTTTGCTTGTATGACTAAACTGGTTTGTCTGCTCAGGGAATTTCGAATCTGGTCTTCATTTGGGTTTGATGTCAATAATCTTCATTTGGCAAACTGGAGACTCAGGAGCTCCGATGATGTGGTTCTGGTCTGAGTCCAAAGGTTTGAGAACCAGGAGAGTCAATGGTGTAAATTCCAGTCTGAAATCCTGCAAGCTCGAGACCCAAGAAAGCTGAAGTTTCAGTTTGAGTCCTGAGGCAGGAAAAGACCAGTGTCCCAGATCAAGCAATCAGGCTAGAGGAATTGCCCATTACTTGTGGGAGGCTCATCCTTTTGTGGTATTCAGGTCTTCAACTGATTGTTTAAGTGCCATCCACATTAGGAAGAATACTCTCCTTTACTCAGTCTACCCATTCAAGTGTTAATATCATTCCAAAAATATTCACAAACCCTCCCAGAATAATGTTTGACTTCCAGAATAATCTGGACACTGTGTGGCCTAATCAAGTTGACACATAAAATTTACCATCACACCTCTATAGTTAATTATTTCGGTCAATAAGGGCCATCATTTCTTTGGAACTTGATCTGTAAAAATTCTTTGAAAACTAGGTCCAAGGTGGATTCATCCAGAGAGTATTTACATTACCAATCCAGAAACACTTAGAACATAATTCTTATGTTAAACTTTCTTAGGGAACTCTGGCAATCTGAATTAGTTTGAAAATCTATGTGTTGGATAGCTTTTGGTTTCAAATTTGTGAGAGAAATTTTCTCCCCTCCACTGAGCATGCAACTCGAAGAGTGATAGTTTAACTGGAGACTTTTTGGGATGCGGATTTAATAGTTCACCATTTTACCAAGACTGTTATCCTTCAATAATACTTTCTCTTAGAGGGACAGAGTAAGACTGTTTTTCGGAAATAGTTCTGAAATAGTCCTGAAACCCTGGGAGGTCAGAAAATTGATGCTCAAATTCACTGAGTTGTGGAAAATGCTCAGAAGTTCAAGGGCATCTTCAGTATTCTATTTCCCTTTCTGGATCTCCATCTTTACTCATTCTGGATCTCCACCTTCACTCATTTGCTGTCCTGACTTCCTCACTCTATTGCCATCTCATGCAAACATTCATAGTGTTTTTTTATAATTGTATTCCATACATTTTGTTATTTTCATGGGGAAATCAATCTTGCTAGAAATGAACTTCAGTGACTAATTTTAAAAATTATATTTATCTTTAATCTATTCAGTGCTTAGGATGTTCTAATACTGGTAATACATTTCAAGTTTACCCCGCAAACCAAAATGACAGACACTGAAGTCCTGAATTCATCCTTTAGTGATATTAATAATGTTCAAAGTGAAAGAAATTAAAAAAAAAGGAAAACTCAGTGAAGTCAAGAACCAGAAATTTTGTACGTTCTTTTGAGGGTTCTATGCCTTTCCAACAAACAAAACAGATGTAATTAGTTTTATGTTATGGAATATTAAATGATGGAGCCAAGAGATGTGTGTAATACATGTAGGTAAAATGGTTTTAAAGGAAATAAGAATGGAATTAAAATGTTAAAAATAAATAAATAAATAAATAAATAAATAAATAAATAAATAAATAAATAAATAAATACATAAATGAATGAATAAATAAATAAAGTAACAGTGTCATGCCCAAACAGGAAAGGCCTCATTGAAAGCTCTAAGGGAAAATGTTCAGAAAATTAGTCGACTCAGAATAGCGCACAGTATCTGTTCAGTTGTTTTGTTTCAAGTGCTTCTCTTTATTAGCATTCAAAGGGATTTCCTTCATTGGAAGTTACATGAACTCTGACGTAGAATGAAATGTAAATAGATATTAATCTGCTCATTTGAACAATTTATACCAAAATAATAAAATAGATCTAAATACATATGGACCACCACAACGTGGTTGATGTCTTGAATTCTAATCTCTTCTAAAACATATATTGTACAAATCTTAGGTAACCACTTCAATCAGGTAAAGACTGCTCTCCGGAATTTGTCTTCTCAGGTCAACATTATGTCATTCTCTATCTGTGACCATGGTGGGTGTGGGCCCTATTTTCACTGGGTTATTTTACTTCTTTTTATTTACTTTTTAAGACTGGAATGGTAATTTAAAAAGAAGCCCGATGACTGCCACAATTGCGTCAAGTTGTGACTTTATGGTATCAATGATAGTGAACAGATTTTTGACTATCTCACACAGTTCTCTCTCCCTTCTGTCACTGAGCCTTCTGAAACTGCGTGCTGGTATTTAGGAATGCATTTTCCTATGCCGATTCAGAAGGTTTTCATTGGTTTCATGGATTTTTAGAACATTTAGGATGAAAATAACCTTATAATAACTCTTTCCATGGGGAAAAATGGTCTTTGACACTGTTTTAGTCCTTTTTGGAGTATGTCATTCTTTGAAAAAATGAATTTATTAGACTTCAAAGTGAGAGTAGTTCTTCTATGTCTTTCTTGAGAAAATATGGAATTTTTGAAACTTCCTACTAAGTAACTCTCTAAATAAATTGATATTTTATTAAAGAATTCAGTGCCTTCACCTGAAAAATAGTGGTATATAATTTGAGAAACATGCTCTTTTTCTGGTCTACTGAAAATGTTTGGGTGTTTGGATTCAAGAACACCGTAAGTAGAATAAACCTATCATCATGCCTGCTCTTCACGGCCCAAACCTTAGGAACAATCACTCTGAGTTTGCTCTTCAGTCACACTGTTACATGGCTGGCAACTGGAAAGCCTGCACTTTTGCTCTTTTATTATTTCTAGCTTACCAGGCAGAGCTCTTTGCTGCCAATAATAGAAATGCTCCCTAACTAAGCAGGAAATGAAATAATTGTCAGGGCTGCAGACAGCACTCTCAGATCAATAAGAAGCCTGGAGAAAACAGATATTTGTCCGGACCCATCGTTACGTTCACAGCACACATGCCTCTGGGATTGTACTGTTGCTGATCTTCTCGCCTCCAATGCACATTTCATTTTGCAATGTTCATCTTTCAAGTATGCCATTACTGGCATAAGTAATCTCCCAAAGTCCTGCTCTTAAGCAATATGTGGTTTCATTCGGATGACATAACTTTAACATGTGTACCACTAGAAGGCAACTTCAGATAAAATACACCAAATAATAATATATACATATGGGCTATATGAGAGATCAAGAAGAGATACATTATGGTGAAATTATTATTATTAAGGAAAATTCATGAAATAGATTCAATGATGGCTTTAGTTACATACAGATTATTTCATGTTGCCTGCTCATCTGCTACTTTTAAACTTGAATTAACAAAGTACTGTGACCTCAATTATAACAGAATTTGTCACTTCTGCGAGAGTGGCAGTGCTATTGCATTTTTCATTATAAATCCTCTTTTCTGTGGGTTTCTATCCTTTGATGTTAATTTGTGTAAGAATGAAAGTTGCCATTTAAAGTGTTTCAGGTCATATGAAATTTCTTCCTAAAAATTGTTTTAATAAGTATTTGCCACAGAGCAATCAACAAAACCATAGTTTATTTAAAAAAAAACTAACTACTCTTTCAACTAAAATAGACATTTATTCTAAACATTAAAAATTTACCAACAGTTAGCCTTTCCTTCAGAATAGCTTCTTTTGGCATTTAAAAGTATTAATGCAATAGTTATTTTATACTGGAGCACACTCTGAATAGCTCTGCCTGTTGAAATTTTTCCCAGTTAGTGAATTGGCCCAGAAGTAAAATGGCCAGTTTTGTATTTTTCTACTCTTTATTTTATTATTTTTTTAGATAGCACTTCTCTAATGCATTTAGGGACATGTTTATAAACCCTTGTAATGATATTCATTAAACTGTATATAATAGAACTATATATACATAAGAGAACAGTGCTATAAGAGAACAGTGTATTTATTTTATGTAACATTGTATAAATTTAAGGGGTATAGAATATTGATTTGATCTATTCATATTGCAGTAGGATTGCTAGTATTGTAGCTTTAGCTAACCTCTTTGTCATGTCACATAATATTAATTTCTTCTAGTGGTGGGAACATTCAAGATCTATTCTCACAGCAAATTTAATGTTGATAATACAGTTTTGTTGTCTATAATCATTGTGCTGTGTATTTGGTCTGCAAGACTTACTTATCTACTACCATGTTTCCCTGAAAATAAGACCTAGCCAGACAATCAGCTCTAATGCATCTTTTGGAGCAAAAATTAATATAAGACCCGCTCTTATAATATATAAGAGCGGGTCTTATATTATAGTAAAATAAGACCAGGTCTTAGACATTAATTTTTGCTCTAAAAGACGCTTTAGAGCTGATTGTCTAGCTAAGTCTTATTTTCAGGGAAACACGGTAGTTGTAAATATGTTCTTTAAAAAATATCTCTCCTGTTCCTCACTTCCCAGACCCTGGGAACTACCATTCTTCTCCCTGTTTCTTTGAATTCAGTACCTTTTAGATTGCATGTATAAGAGACATCGTACAGTATTTGTTTAGATTGCATGTATAAGAGACATCGTACAGTATTTGTTTCTATCTGACTTATCTCATGTAGAATAATCACTTCAAGTTCCATCCCGGTTGTAAATAGCAGGGTTTCCTTTCTTCTGTCACAGCTGCATAAGTATTCTATTGTATGTGTGTATACACACATATATACACATACACCATATCTTCTTTAGTTACTCATTCTTTAATACTTAGGCTGTTTCCATATCTTGTCTATTGTGAATAATTCTACAGCAAACATGGGAGTGCATGTATTTCTTTGAGAACATGTTTTAATTTCCTTTGGGTATTGACCCAGAAGTGGGATTTCCTGGATCGTATTCTTAATTTTTTGAGGATCCTCCATACACTGTCCTCCATAGTGGTTGAACCAATTTACAATTTACAATTTCATTAGCAGTGCATAATTTTCTCCATATCCTCGCCAACACTTGTTTGTTGATTTATTGATGAGAGCCATTCTGACAGGTGTGAGGTGCTATTTCATTGTGATTTTGATTTGCGTTTCCCTGATGATTAGTGATGCTGAGCTCCTTTTCATGTACGTTTATCATTTGAATGTCTTTGGAAAAATTTTTAGTTCTTCTGTCTGTTGTTTTAAGTCAGATTGTTTTTCTTTTTTCTTTTTTTTTTTTTTGTTAGTGAGTTTTATGAGTTCTTTGTATATTTTGGATAGTAATTGTTTATTCAATACATGTTTTGCAAATATTTTCTCCCATTCTGTAAGTTGCCTTTTTATTTTGTTGATGGTTGCATTCACAGTACAGAGGCTTATAAATTTGATTGATTTTTTTTGATTTGATTGATTGTTGATTTTTTCCCCCCTTTTGTTGTTTGTGCTTTTGGTGTTATGTCCAACTCACTGCCAAAATCAGTGTTGAAGAGCTTCTTCCCTAAGATTGCTTCTTGGACTTTTATAGTTTCAAATATTAGATTTAAGTCTTTGATCCATTTTGTGTTCATTTTCGTGAGTGGTATAACATAGGGGTCCAATTTTCATTTTTCTGCCTGTGGTCATATGGTTTTCCCAGCACCAATGTATTGAAGAGACTATCCTTTCCTCAATGGATGTTCTTGGCTCTCTAATCAAATATAAGTTGAGCTTATAGACAGAGGTTTAATTGTGGGCTCTCTACTGTGTTCCATCAGTTTATATGCCTATTTTTATGCCTGTACTATACTGTTTTAATTACTATAGCTTTGTAGTGTACTTTGAAAGCAGGAAATGGGATGCCTCTCGTTTTATTTGTCTTTCTTATGATTGCTTTGGCTACTGAGACTCTCCATGCACATTTTAGGACTGTTTTTCCTATTTCTGTGAAAAATTATATTGGGATTTTGATAGGGATTGTGTTGAATCTATAGGTGGCTTTTGGGCAGCATGGATATTTTTACAATATTGACCCTGCAATCCATGAACATGGGATGTCCCTCCGTTTGTGACTTCTTCAATTTCTTTAAGCAACGTCTTAGTTTTCATTGTACAGATCTCTCACTTCCTTGGTTAAACATATTCCTAAGTATTTTATCATTCTTGATGCAATTATGAATAAGATAATTTTCTTTATTTATCTTCAGATGTTTTATTGTTAGTGTGTGGAAATGCAACTGCTATCTGTGTATTGTTTTACACACTTTTTACACTGTTATTTACACATGAATGACTTTGAGGTTTGGATATGTATCTAATTGCATAATTATGTCACTGTATTATATTAACTGTATTATAAGTTGTGGAGTTGTGTAAAGAAGTCAAGACCATACATTACTGCAAAGAAGGATATTTGAAAACTGAATTAAATTTTTAGTTTTTGGAGGGTGGAGATAGGTCATGGTTAATTCCCCCCCCCCAAAAAAAAATTATACATTTTAATTATAACTATTTCCACTGTTATTTCCATTTTTTTCTGTTGAAATATAAAACAAAAAATGATAAAAAAAATAAAGAGGCATCTTTCCAGAAACCTTACCATCAGCTAAACTGCATAACATTTTCCTGTTCATCTTCCAATTGTTCTGATTTTATGCTTTAAGAAAGTGGTAAATTCATGGGTGGGTATTTGCCTTACCACATGGCAGCATTGTTGGAGATGGAAATATGTCAGCTATCCTCATCATTGAGAATTTACTCCCTCGACATCTTTTCACCACCTATATTGGGTCAGATTAAGAATGTACATAACTGGAATCTAGTGGAAATGTACTATATAGTTAATCCAGATCATGCTGATCCTAAATGTAATTTAAAATTTTTATAATTTGACATGAATGTCAAAATTCTCATTGACCAGTGATTCCATTTGGCACTATATAATTGGTTCGGTATTGAAAAATGACTTTGTTGTAGGAATGTGGGCATTTTAGTTTAAAAATGTTTGTTGAGATAGATTTTCTTTATATATGTACTACTTTCAGGCAGGACTCAAAGGGTGGTTTTTCTTTTTTTTTATTGTTGCATGTTTAGAAAGTAGACAAGAAAGAAGTCAGTTGTGCACAAAGTGATTCAAAAGATATTTTGGTTAAAACAAAATTATATGTGATGTTCAGTAATTTCTGGAAATGTCCCAAGGAGCGTCTTCTCAGGATGACTTTATCTGCTACGGTATTTAAGAGAACCTCTGGATTTGGAATATCTGGTTCCCTTCTCTTGACATTATTGACTCCAGCCCAGTCAACTGGCTAACACACACAAAAAAATGGAGACTGATCCTACTGGACCAGCTCTGTCCACTAGAACTTTCTGTGATTATGAGCATGTTCTATATATGCACCATCTAATGCAGTAGCCACGTGTGACAAGTAAGCATTTGAAATGTGCCTTGTGTGATTGAGAAACTGAATTTTAAATTTTATTTAATTAAAATAAATGTATGTAATTATAGTTTAATTTTTTAGTAAATAAAAATTGATTTTAGCAGTCACACGTGATTAGTGCTTCTGATATTGGACAGCAAAGCATGATGGGTTTCCACGTATACAAATAAGTCACTTGCATCATAATTACTTAAAGTCAAGTAAGGTATTTAAAAACTGTAAATTTCTTGAGCCTACGTGAGAACTTCTGAATCATAATCCTGGGGAAAGAGCCGAGGAATTTGCATATGTTAATAAAGAACAGAGAAGAGTTTATGTCAAAGATCATTCAGGAATCCAGGACTCTCTGATGTCTGCTTTTCAGGAATTACTACCCTGACCAGTAATAGCAGCTCTAGTTGCTAACCCCTT
The DNA here is from genome assembly GCF_964194185.1 of Rhinolophus hipposideros. Classification (NCBI taxonomy): domain Eukaryota; kingdom Metazoa; phylum Chordata; class Mammalia; order Chiroptera; family Rhinolophidae; genus Rhinolophus; species Rhinolophus hipposideros. The sequence continues at coordinate 35,215,069 of NC_138062.1, read as the reverse complement.
ACCTTATACTCTATAACCGTTTACTTAATTTTTCTTTATGTACTTATTACGTGGCATGATACCACATATTTACATTTTCAGATTTTCTTCTTGGTTACCATAAACTTCATGCAGGCAGGAACGTTACCTGTTTTCTTGTCTTTTCTTCCCACTTCCCCTTTCCCCCCCTTGCTTCTTCCTCACCCAGGAATCTGTAACTGAAATGGATTTATTGGGCCTCAAATAGAATAGGAATTCCATGTGCTAAGGTTGATTTACTGCCATATCTCTTACTATTATAAGACTGAAATGAAATGTATCTAAATACTAAAACTTGTTTTTAGGGTTGGTATTGGGAGTACTTTTAAAAAATACTTTTCCATTCTTTATGCATTGAGCATGTATATAGTACTTTGTAATGATAATAATAATAATAATAATAATAATAATAATAATAATAATATAATACAGTCAATGAATACTACTTTTAAAAGCCCTTTCATTTTAACATACAACATAGATTTCAGTTCTCTCATTGTTTTGTACAGGTGTGCTAACTCTTATTGAGTAAGATGAACACACCAGGTATATTCTAAAATTCTCTAAAATTACACAGAGAGAATCTTAAATGGCTTTTCAATTCACCAGAAAGGAACTTATGTCAAAGCATAAGGTCTTTGCAGATAATTAGTCAGGTTTTATAAAGAAAACAGTTTTATGGAATGAGGAAAGGAGTAAGGATGGAGAAACTGTAGTGAAAATTAAACTTTAGTTTTATTCACGAGGGCCTCATTCCAAGAATAAGGTGACTCCTGGAAGCAAAATTCTTTTCTTTCCCCCCGTGTGTTTTTAGAGTCAATTTAAATGCATCTCATATTTTCAACTCTAGTACTTACATTTCTACTCAACGTTTAACTAATTACACCCAGACATAATTTCTAAATGCATACTGTGTATAATGTAGCTGTTCTCATGCTCATTGCATGATTCACAGGGAGATAAGAGCACTGATCTCTGCATTTGGGGACCTATGTGGTTTGTCCAACTGTGCAAAACACATAGCCTGCCACTGGGGAGAGAAGTAAGACGTAGGCTATACTGGTTGCTGTTTTGAAATACTGCAGTCACTAAAATTATTTTCTTTTTTTATAAAGTTGGCAGTAAAATACAAGAATGACAGTGAGTGTTCATACATATATAACACACGTGCCATCCAAAAAGTTCAGTCACATTTTTTTATAATTTTTATTCAAATTAGCTGATCAGAAGTTGTAATAAGGCTGATTGTTTTTAATTTTCAGGATATTTAACTGTCGAAATATTTAGAAAGTGATCATCTAATACTACTAAGAAATTAAGCTGGATATTCTTACCTAGTAGTTTATGTTAACACTTAACATTTCCAGAAGGAAATGGATATAAAATTTTTTTTTGTTGTTGTTTTTTTCTCCCTCCATTGAGGACTCTGCCCTTGAAAGAACTTTTTGTAAGTAATTCAAATGGAAATACAGGGAATTAACTCTCAAGTGTGTAATATGAAATAAGAATGGAAAAAGAGAGGCAGTTATAAGCATTAGAACCTCCAAATTTAGGTCTGGGGAGGATAGGTAGTGTGAAAAGGAAACTATCAGTCAGGGTCTCAGGTGACGGGAATCCAGACTCATCTTTCCTGTTCACTGGATATGTGACCTTAGATAACCTAGCAAACTTTTTTGTGTGTCAATTTACAACACTACACGTAGTAATTAAACTGACTTTAGAAACTCAAAAACCAATTTGCTCTCCTATACAATCTGCTCTTACACCGTGAGTGATTCTATGTCAAGTATTCGTGTCATTTGTCCAGGGGAGGCGCAGTCCCTATGTGGGTTAAACCTGGAATCCACAGCTGCAGCTTTAATCAGCAGATTTGCTAAATGGCAGAAGGAAGCTCATAAATTTACCCTCTTTTAGATACAATCACCCGATTTAGAAAGAGTGATGGATAAGGAATCTCTCCACTTGAAGAGAACTCAAGAGCTGAGTAGGAGCAGCAGTAACTACTGTTGGATGATCTGTCATGGGCCTCTTTAGAGCACAGCCATCACATTCCTTGCTCCTTGGCTACATCTATTGAGAATACATGAATATCAATCATTTGTGATCTGACTTGGTGGTCAGCAGTACCCCTTCATCAGGATGCTGACTTCTCTATTCAATTGATTGGGTGGAAGATAGCTTTTCTGAAAGATGGCTTGATTTTGGAAAGGTCGTAATTTGATTCTCTTAAATCGAAATAATGTATGTTATGCATCGAATAGACTTTCTTTGAGCTTAATAACTTTTCTTTGTTTATTATGAACTATTACATACAGATAAATGAATAAAATACATGCAGTTTAGTAGCTAGAGAGTGAAAACCCAGGAAACAAACATTCAAAGCCAGAAATAAGACTTTGGCAGCACCTGGAAGCCCACACCTCTGTGTCCCCCTCCCTAATCTAAGAAGCGCGTCCCTCACAGGTAGTACTCTTGGTGCAGTAAACACACTCTCACTTTTCTTCGCTTTGGCTTCTTATGTTTGCATTCCTAAAAAGAGATTGCCTTTTTTTGAACTTGGTGTGAATACATCCATTAACAAAATATTGCGCTCTTTATTTTCTGCTTTTTCTTTTTTTCAACAACATTATTTAATGGATTTCATTCGAATTGTTACATAATACTATAGTTGCTGTGTTTTGTTTTTTTTTTTCTATGCTGTATTCAATTGATGGTGTTTTGTTTTTTGTTTTTTTAATGCATTCTGTTGCTGATAAGTACATATTTTGTTCCTGCTTTGGGCTGCTATAAATAATGCTGCTATGCACATCACTGTGTGTTTTGCATCTCATATAGCTCATAGTGTACCCTGTTCTCATCTACATCAGAATCTTAAGATTGAAAGTGCTGGATAAGAAGATGCAGATAGATCTTGGGTGATCTAGCCGATGAGGTCATTTGGGACTGGAATGGTCTTTCTGGGAAGATTTTGAGTACTAATTCAGTTACTTGAGTGATTATAAGAATATTCAGATTTTCTAGTTGTCTTGTGTAAGTTTAGTAAATTACATGTTTTACCTCAGAATTTGTCTTTTTATTTCAATTTTAAAATGCACTAGTATAGTTTTGCTCTTAATATCCTCTTAAGTAGTATCTTAAGTTATGCTTTTTAAAAATGTCTGATACCAGTTTTTGAGACTTTTGTTTTGCTTTTTCCCTTATGATTCATCTCTGCAGTTGTCTATCAATTTTTTAAAAACTCCAAAAAAAAGCTGCTGGCTTTGCTGATTCTATTTTATATTTGTTTTCTATTTTTTAAATCCTTTTCTTACAATTCTTTATTTATAAAACCTTTTTGCTGTATTACGTCTTCTTAAATATATTAACAAATGTCTAGTCTATTAATTCACAACATTTTCATGTTACTAATTATGCATTTAAAACTGTGTTAGCTTTGCAGTGTGTAAACTTGGCTAAGCTAAAGTACATTGCTCATAATTGCCCCATATATCTGCAATTAGAGTGGGCCACAAGAGATTCTCATACAAAATTTGGAGGGAATTATCAATTATATGTGGAATATATATATACACACATATATATTCCACATATATATATATACATATACTGTATTTGCCTGAAAATAAGGCCTAGCTGGACAATCAGCTCTAATGCGTCTTTTGGAGCAAACATTAATATAAGAACAAGTCTTATTTTACTATAATGTAAGACCGGGTCTTATAATATAATATAATAATATAATATAATAATATAATATAATATAATATAATATAATATAATATAATATAATATAATATAATATAAGGTCTTATATTAAGTTTTGCTCCAAAAGACACATTAGAGTTGATTGACTAGGTCTTATTTTCGGGAAAACAGAGTATTAAAAAAAAGCAATCTCATCGAAAAAGAGAAAGGATTCATGGTTCCCAGAATTGGAGAGTGGAGGGTTGGTAGATATGGGTGAAAGTGGGCAAAAGGTACAGACTTCCAGTTATACGATAAATAAATTCTGGGGATGTAATAATATACAGTATGGTGAGTACAGTTAATAATATTGTATATTTGCAAGTTGTTAAGAAGTAGATCTTAAATGTTCTCATAACAAGAAAACAATTGTAACAATGTGAGGTGATGGATATTAACTAAACTTATTGTGGTAACCATTTTGCAGTATACACATATATCAAATCATTGTTTTATACCTTATACTAATATTTACGCCCCCATCTCCTTTTAAGGCACCACATGCTCCTAATTTTCCTCCTTGTATATAAAAGGGTAAATAAAAACTGAAAAAGAAAAATAAGAATATTTTCTAGTAAAAAAAAGGAAGAGACTCTCCCATACCATACTTTTCTTAGAATTTTATTTCCTCCAACCCCCCCCTCGTAAATTTGAAAGTTCTTTCTCTGTCTTTTTGAAATGTATGTAAATCTTTTAAATAACTAAATAAGCCTATTGCTAGCTTTAGGGCCCACAGATATCTTTCTCAAGGACCTGAGACCCATCTCTTTGAAATGTAATCATCAAGGAGGATAAGGCCTTTATCTCCCAGTTTCTGTGGGAGGGTAGGAGCCTAATTTCAGTGGGTGCCTTGCTCCAAATTGCGAAACTACCTCCTGTAATAAAGATGTGAGTTTATTTTTCCTTTGGATAAAGCCAAGGAGCTAACACACAAGGTCACCCCAATTATGAAATGAATCTAGAAGGAACTAGGTATGACAAATGGTGCTGTCAAGTCCTCTTATTTGAGGTCTAGTGATTGTTTGTCTTACAGGTACATAATAGGTTGTATCCACTTGGCTATATAAAAGGGGCATATTTCTTTCTGCCTTTGCAACCTCTTAGCAGATTGTCTGTGATGCATACCACATTCTAGTTTAATGCTTATTCAATAATAAAACTGTTTTCTTTGTCTTCTACCTTTGTGCAGAATTTTTCTGGAATGGCAGGAGTTTTCTTTTTAGTTGTATTTCCCAACAGTAAATACTTAGTTCCTTCTCCTAAATGATAGGGTGCCTCAATACTCCTTTCTTCAATTTCTTCTTATTTCCATCTTTACTAACTTCTTCAATAATCTTCTGTAGTTCATTGGCTTTAAATGCTATCGATGCATTAATATATTAGATTTTTCAGACCTGACCAATCTCCCTCTCTTACACACATACGCATGCAACATATGCAAGTATAAATCTCTTTCGTTTGATAGTGCCACTTGTATGTACTGTCCATAAATGAACCTCTGTTTAAAGTTTTCCTTATTGTCCACAAAGGAACACTATGCCCAATACAAACCTGGCTCCTTATCTCTTGTTTCCCACATTAAGAAAAGGCACCGTCATTCAGCTAGTTATTCAGGTTACAAAACTTAAATTTTTAATTTTGCTTTATTTTTTTCATTTTTCATATACCACAAAATAAATTCTATAGGTTTGCTTTCAACACATATGTATCTGGAATTTTACTATTTCATCTATGCTTCATTATTATTAGCTACCATTTAACATTTACTTTGAACCCTAGGTGGAAAGAAGAAGAAATAGGATACAGGGAAACCAAATGGCAGGTGGCTTTAATAAACCAGACTAAAGGTCGCCAGAGCACATACTATGAAAGTAGAAGTTAAGATACGGAAGTTAACTTCAAGATGTGAAATCAACAGTATTTGGAGTTGTCTATGATGAATGAAATTGTGGAAGTCTACGCTATGGCTCAGACTAAGTGTATGGAACAGGAGACAAATGGGCCAATCCTGTATTCTAAGGAAGCATTATAGATTAGAAGCAGTAACTGTTAAAAGGAGCAGATATTAGGATTGAAAAAGGTATAAGAAGAACTTAAACAGATATGTTTCTGGAATTCACAGGAAAAATATTACAAGTAGGGCAAACTAAAAGAACATTGCTGAATGCTATCTGGTGTAAGATGATAAATTTAAGTAGTATTAGCAATGGAATATTTACAATGGAAAATGCTAGATACAAAGCTCCATGGTAAGAACCAATGAAAATACTAGGATAAAATACATAAGGTCTCTTCATTTAAGGACATAGATATCTATTAGACAAAATGTAAATACAAATAATTTAAATGCAATGTAAGACTGATGTTTCTTAATAGTCTTACAATTAAACTTAAGAGAATCTGGAGGGAGATACTTTGTTCTCTATTGAGGCAATAAGGAAATACTGGGTAGAAGAAGTGTTGTTTTATGTGGACTCAAACACAAAGTAGACATGGGAGAGAGTAGACCAGAGGGCAGAAGAGATAATGCAGGCCTAAGTATGGATAGGAGAAATATCAAGGTGTAAAAGGTATGAATTTGCAATCTCTCAATTGCTGGTGTGCACAAATTATAATATTAAAAATAATTCATTTATAATTTCCTCTTATCTCTTTGTGCGACAGGGAATTTAATTTCAGTTCTTAGTGGACTTTTTTCCTGCAATTGTGTCTTTTCATTAAAACCTGAGGAAGATCCCCTGGGGTCACGGCTTCTGAGACATCCATTGTTGTAGCATTTATCATTCTTTCAGGCCGGTCCTGATGATTTTCTGCTGCTCTTGGGGCACGTGTGAGTTTGGCAAGGTTGGGAGGAGTGACTGCAACAGGAGAGTGAAATACTAATAGTAGCATTTTTATTGCTTGTTTGCTGCTAATGACAATAATATGAGTATTAAAGTGTTAAGAAAAATCAGTAAAACTCAGTATACAATACATTAAATTTATAAACAAGTTAGAAATATCAAAATATAAATATAACATAAATATGCATATTAAATATTACATTATCATAAGCTGATAAATTTTATATAATTAATATTATCCAAAAAATCAGCACTACATAAAAGTGAGCAAAATTTAATTATCAGCAAGTCATTAAAAAATGATATGACACAATTCAGTTTCTTTGTAAAACTTGGGTCCTCCAAAAATTGCATTACTATGATTATTATTGAGACATGCCTATTTTTAAGTAAAAAAAAAAAATCTGTCTGTTGGAAAAGCACTTGTTAGTATACATTTATATACTAATTCTAAATATTTACCCCTGAGTCCCTAATTTTTAAATAATCACAGATTCTGTTGTTAACATTGAAAACATTTTTCAGCCCCATCTCACAATATAATGCAAAATATCAACATAATACCATGATTAATTATGGTAATTCATTAATTAATGAATAACATTTTACTTGCTCAAAAAGTATTTGAAATATGGCAGCGATTATGCATAAAATAGTTTTTAACAAATAGGAGATGGTCGCTTATTGCAATGTGTGCAGGTACAGATCTGCCTAAGATTGGAGACAGCTCTTTGTTTTGTCTTTTCTGCATATACTGACAAGCTACATTATTGATTTCATTATCAAGCTATAAATGATTGTAAGATCAGGTTCTTTCAAACACAGAAATGACATTTCATTAAAAGAAAGTATTTGTATTTTGGTATATAAATATCTGATTTTCTAATCACCACCCTGCCATCCTGTCAATCTGCTCTAGCTGCACCCTAAAGACACCACACCAGTGATCCACTCTGAGTTCTGGCTGTGTTTCCATAAAAAAGCTAGACACTGTTTAGGTTCCCAATCCTCAGTCCCCTTTTCTGTATGATGAAATGTGTCTTCTCTATCCCTTCTCTCTCTGGGATATCTGGCATTATGTCTTCAATGAATTTAGGATTTAAAAAAAAAGAAAAAGTAAAAGTCAGCTTTAGTTTTTCACGTGCAAAACCCCGCAAGGCAAGAAAATAGTGGGTCCAACAACTTGCTTAAAATGAAGGAGAGAGAAAAATATATTCAACAAAGCGCATGTTTATATTTCAAAAAGTTAAGTGGAACAATAGAAGGAAGCTGTTAGACTTGCCATTCTATTCATTATTGTATTTTCTTTTTGATTTGAATCTATATTGCTGCATGCATAAATGAGCTTTTTTTGTTTAAAATATGTTATCTAAACCAACACTGAGTATCAGCGTAGAACTTGTGACCATCGATATTGCTAGGGTTATGTTATTTGATCTCTATAATTTATATTCAGAAATAAAACAATTTAATGTGCATACATTAATATAATTCTGTGAAAAAAGGGAAAATATGTTACTATAATAATTTAATAAAGATAAACAAACCTGGAGATGTAAATACTTATTTTAGAACTGTGCTAAAACTGTGTCTTTATGCAAGTCATTATTTTTCTTATCTATGTAATGGGGTCTAAACCTTTCCTTTTTTTTTTTTAATTAATTAGATTTATTGGTGTGACAATTGTTAGTAAATTTACATAGATTTCAGGTGTACAATTCTGTATTATATCATCTATAAATGCCATTGTGTGTTCACCACCCAGAGTCAGTTCTCCTTCCATCACCATATATTTGATCCCCTTTACCCTCATCACCCACCCCCCACCCCCTTACCTTCTGGTAACCACTAAATTACTGTCTGTGTCTATGAGATTTTGTTTTTCATTTGTTTGTCTTGTTCTTTTGTTGTTTTGGTTTATATACCACATATCAGTGAAATCATAGGGTTCTCTGCTTTTTCTGTCTGACTTATTTTACTTAGCATTATACTCTCAAGATCCATCCATGTTGTCACAAATGTTCCTATATCATCTTTCCTTAACGCCTAATAGTATTCCATTGTGTATATATACCACAACTTCTTTATCCATTCATCTATCGAAGGACATTTTGGTTGTTTCCATGTCTTGGCCACCGTAAACAAAGCTGCAATGAACATTGGAGTACACATGTCTCTATAGAGAAATGCTTTCAGATTTTTTGGGTAGATACCCAGGAGAGGGATTGCTGGGTCATATGGTAATTCTATTCGTAATTTCTTGAGGAACCTCCACACTGCCTTCCATAGCGGCTGCACCAGTCTGCATTCCCACCAACAGTGTATGAGAGTTCCTTTTTCTCCACAGCCTCTCCAACACTTGTTACTATTTGTTTTGTTGATGAAAGCCATTCTGACTGGGGTGAGGTGATATCTCATTGTGGTTTTCATTTGCATTTCTCTGATGATTAGCGATGTTGAGCATTTTTTCATATGTCTATTTGCCATTTGTATATCCTCTTTGGAGAAATGTCTCTTCAGGTCCTCTGTCCATTTTTCAATTGGGTTGTTTGTTTTTTTGTTGTTGAGTTTCATGAGTTCCTTGTATATTTTGGATATTAGCCCCTTATCCGAGGCCTTTTCTGAGGGTAGGAGTTATGTATTTTCTGTTTCTCATATTGAGAAAATCTAACATGGTAGATTTGAGTATGTTCTTAAAAGTTTTGTAATGATTAATTAAGTCAATCGATGAATAAATCTCTTTACCTATTTGGAAGAATTTTGTGAGCATAAATTTTGAGTGTTCATTTAATAGTTAAGGCATAGTTATTTGTTAAATGATTACATGAATTAATAAGTTTATGCCTAAATTCATAAAGTTATAGTTTCCTTTATTACTGAAAATGATCTTTACAATACCCCAACATAGGTTGACAATGATATTACCTTCTTTTGTATATAAGGGAAAGAATACTTGGAGATGTAAAATGATTTACTTAAAAGTGATTTATTGGCAGAGCTGGAATATAGTCCAGATTTTCTGCTTCCATGTTTAAAATTTTGCTACCACGTAGTGGCCTTTGCCAGTGGCCAGCAATGGTCATCGCTCAAGGATTGAAAGCTTGTTATCATCTCTTCATTGAGAATTAATTCTGACTCTGCTACTGGCATCAGTGACTGAATCTCTCACTAGGTTAGAAATGTACAGTGTGGAGGGAAAGTAGTAAAAATCTATGGACACTGGAATAAAAGAAAGTTCTTCAACCCTATGTCAGAAAAATGATATCAAACTGTTACAAAATTGGTTTGAGATTAAATGTCATAATTGAAAGAAAATATAGTTGATGATAAACACGCAGGAAGGGCATTTTTATTGGAACACCTTAGTCTTATTTTGTTATTTCACCATCACTGCCCACCTCTTTTAGGGGTTCCTCTTTATCACATGAAGACAACTAGAAGTACTTTTTCTAAAATACCCTTTCCCATGTGGTTCTGAGTTAGTCCATATCCTTATTGCTGGAACCTGTCACCTTACATAGCCAGAGAGATTTTGCAGATGCAATTAAGTTAAGGACCTTGACATAAGCATTTTATCTTGGATAATCTGAGTTGGTCTAATGTAATCATAACGGTCCTTAAAATGTCAGTGACAGCAGAGGTTGGATTGTTGTGATTTCTGGCTTTGAAGATGTAGGATGGGACCAGGAATTCAGGTTGTCTGTAGAAATTGGAAAAAGGAAGGAAACAGATTTTTCCTTAGAGCCTCCAGAAGGATTTTAGCTCAGTGAAACCCGTTTCAGATTTCTGACATCCTGAACTCTAAGATAAGAAATATGTGTTGTTAGAAGCCACTAAGTGTGCAGTTAGAGCAGCAATACAAAACTAACACACTATTTTAAGCCATTTGAGACTTGAGATATTTTAATTACAACAGCATAACCTAGTATATCTTGACTGATATAATTCTCCCTGATCTTTATTTATTATTTTTTATGGTAACACTAGCATTAAGCAAATATACTTTAAAATGCAAGTGTTCTGCCCCCCACCCCTGCAAAACATTATTTATAATCTTCTTCAAGTAGATCTCTTTTTTTGGGGGGAATGGAGAGGTGGGGGAGTGAATCAAAGTATAGAAAAAATTATGGATATTATTATTGTCTACACATTTTCTGTAGTATATAGGAATTTAACCTAAAATGCATAGAGTTCCTGTCTTTAAGAATTGTCAGATGTTGTTATTTTAGAATCTTAGTTTTGTTCTTACTCTTCATTGGTTTATGAAATGTAGAATCAACTTTCATGCCTCTGGATAAGATAAAACATATAACCCATAGATACTATGCAGGAGATACACTAACACAGTCACTATATTAACAAGTTTATTTGGTGAGAGTATATTCTTTCTTCAAGAAGATGAAAGTGTAAACCATCAGGGAAATTGCAATGTTGAGATCAATGTGAAATTTCGTGGAAGAATTCAGCTATAGACTATCACACGTGAAAGGGGACTAGAAGCTGGGCTATTGTGCAGAGGTAAAGGTGAAGTATTTTCAGAATGTGTTTCTCCTTATGTGAACTTCTGTGTGGAATCTAGAAGTGACTGAGTTGATGCAGGTGCTGGAAATATGAAAAGGAAAATAAGAAGGAAAGCATCGTTTTCTGAGATTCAAGCATTTCTCGGTAAGTAACCGAAACACAGAGCTGCGTGTGAGACAGGGTTCATATCTGAAATAATTGCACTTAGAATCAAGTCAAATAGCTGATATCTTTTGTAATATAAGAATTTAGGGAGTAAATATTAAGGCCAACTACTAGGAGGGCATGGATACTTATTTTTACCTGACACCTTCATCATTTTTGGTTCCTCTTTTTTTTTTTCTTAATTCACCTCTCTCATACAAGCATGCATGCCCACACATGCACACACAAGCATATGTATACACATATGTGTGCATATTTGATAGTTTCCCAGGTATCTAGGAACACTTATTCAGAGTCACCCTCCCTAGAAGTACACAGGGAAAAGAAGGCAGCTTTCTCTGTAGTTCCCCTGAAATGCTCTGCAGAATTTCTCCTTATGGGGCTGTTATCTAAATGAGTGTGTCTGGGAACATTGGGAATGCCTGGTTTCCTCACCCTCCACCCCCAACCCCAGGCACAGAACTACTCAGCATTGTCTCAACACTTTCTCTGTCCAGCAATTTTGAAAGTTTGCTGTCCACATCCACATTCTACAGTCTCAGCACATCTGATGGGTGGGAGGCTCTTTATCTTGTTTGTTAATACTTGGTGGCTCCAAGGTACATCTTATAAATGAATGTCTTTTTCTAGCAGCATACAGTTCTAGAATAAGTTTGTGCATCCTTCTCAGGAGAGGCATATGCTCAGAGAAGCATTACAGTTAAAATTATGCTTTAAACAACAATATTTTCTCTTAACATTCTACATTAGTACCCTTTTAAACACATATATATGTCATCAGAGTTCTGCATGCCTGATTTGTTACATATAAAATCTTCTTTAACGTGTTACGTCAGCAATCAGAAGGAATTCTATTAACACACAGCCCAGTTCCTACTTATTATTGAATATTAGCAGATCCTCCAGAAAAATTGTCCATGGCCTCTTTGGGCGTAATGTAGGTTAGGTTTCTCTCTGTATTCTCAAATACCTTTTGCATCTCTCTATTAGTACAGTGCCCCCAGCCTTCACACTAGACTTTGAGTGTCTTGAAAACAGATACAACATTACAGCAACTCCAGACACATGTTCATAAATGTTTAACAGTCAGTTCTCCAGAAAAAAAGACAATGCATATGTATGTAATAGGTTTATTATGAATTTTACTAACATAAAGCTTATGTAGTATGTAACATAGAAATAGTAATTAAATATGTAATGCTTTTAATTAATAATTCCATATAGTCCAATCATTCTCACAAAATGCTTCTGTTAATTTTTACTGTACTTTCATATCCATAGTCAACCTCTCACTGTAATTGATTGGTGAGCATAGTTCCGACATGACTGTTGGTTGCTAACTTAATTTAGGTTAATGAGTAAGATGAAAGTGAAGCAACAAAGACTTGTGCAGACTTTGTTGGTCACTGGTGTAAGAGACTGCTGAAATGCATAGTTGTTTTGAGTACTGGAGGTATGTTTCTTCAAAATTTTGTGCTATTAACAGTGTAACAAATATAAACATAATATACTTTTAAGTTAAATATACATTATTAACCTGTTCTCCGTTGTTTTCTTATGGTTTGACAACCAACATAGGAAAAAAAATCAAACTTTGATTTGTAGCATTTGCTGATTTCTGTGGTGTAAATATTCCCACACAAGTTACCAATGTGATATTACTGAAAGCAGCGTAGGGAAGAGATGCAGAGTAGCGCACCATTATATTGTATTTCCATCTGATAGGTATAATAGACATGAATCGCGTCAAGAACACAGATAATTGGGAAATTATCAGCTTTGCATATTCTTTGCCTTTTCAAAAAAAGAATTATTTAATTGTACACTTAAATAATTTAAGTTTAAATAGTCATGTTTAGCAACAAGCTCTAAAAAAAAAAATACCGAAAATTTAACAGTTGCCTCTTGCATGCTGGTATGGGCTGGCTCCAGCACAGTAGATTGCTCCTCCATGTTGTTTTCTCACCACCTAGCACATAAAAGGTGATGACACAGCAGGATACAAAAAGTAATATTCAGAAGTCAGTTGCATTTGTTTATACCAATAATAAAACATCAGAAGGAGAAATTTACAATTGCTTCAAAGACTATAAAATACCTAGGAATAAATTTAACCAAAGAAGTAAAAGACCTGTACTCAGAAAATTACAAGAAACTGAAGAGATAAATTAAAGAAGATACAAATAGATGGAAACATATACCATGATCATGGATAGGAAGAATTAATATCGTTAAAATGTCAACACTGCCATACAGACAATATTGTCCATAAGGCAATATACAGATTCAACGCAATTCCTATCAAACTACCAAGGACATTTTTCACAGAAATAGAACATATAATCCTAAAATTTATATGGAACCATAAAAGATCCCGCCCGGATAGCCTCAGCAATCTTGAGAAATAAGAACAAAGTGGGAGGTATCATGATACCTGACATCAAATTATACTACAAGGCTACAGTAATCAAAACAGCATAGTGCAAGCATAAAAACAGACGCATAGATCAATGGAACAGAATAGAAAGCCCAGAAATAAATCCATGCCTACGTGGTCATTTAATCTACGACAATGGAAGCAAGAATTTACGGTGGGGTAAAGAAAGTCTATTCAATAAATGGTGCTGGGAAACCTGGACAGACATATGCAAAAAAATGAAGCTGGACTATCTCCTTACACCATATACAAGAATAAATTCAAAATGGATTAAAGAATTAAATGTAAGATCTGAAACCATAAAACTCTTAGAAGTAAATGTAGGATGAAAGTTTACAGACATTACCTGGAGTAAGATTTTTATGGATATATCTCCTCGGGCAAGGGAAGTAAGATAAAAAATAAACATATGGGATTACAACAAAGTAAAAAGTTTTTTCACATCAAAAGGAAACCACCAATAAAATAAAAAGGGATCCTACTGAATGAGAGAAGATATTTGTCAAAGATATATCTGATAAGGGGTTAATATCCAAAATTTGTTAAAAAACTCACTCAACTCAACTCCAAAAAAACAACCCAATTAAAAAAATGGGCAGAGGACATGAAGAGACATTTTTCTAAAGAGGACATACAGATGGCAAAAAGACATATGAATAAATGCTTAACCTCACTAATCATTAGAGAAATGCAAATAAAAACAACTATGAGATACCATCTCAACCCAGTCAAAATGGCTATCATCAATAAATCAACAAACAACATGTGCTGGCGAGGATGTGGAGAAAAGGGAATCCTTGTGCACTGTTGGTGGGATTGCAAATTGGTGCAGCCACTATGGAAATCAGTATGGAGATATCTCAAAAACTGAGAATAGAACTACCTTATGACCCCTCAATTCCACTCTTAGGTATCTATCCAGAGAAATCCAAAACTCTAATTCGAAAAAATGTATGCACTCCTGTTTATCGCAGCACTATACACAATAGCCAAGACATGGAAACAACCGAAATGCCCATTGGTAGACAATTGGATTAAGCAACTGTGGTATTTATGCAATGGAGTATTACACAGCCATAAAGAAGAAAAAATCTTACCTTTTGCAATGATATGGATGGACCTAGAGAACATTGAAGTAAGTCAGATAGAGAAAGACAAAAACTATATGATCTCACTTATATGTGGAATCTGAAGAAAAAAAAACATGAATGAACTAATCAGAAACAGTCTCAGAGACATAGAGGAAAAACTGAGGGCTGCTAGATGGGAGGGGGCGTGTGGAAGGTGAGGGGATTAGAAAGCACGATCGGTAACCACAAGATTGCCACGGGGATACAAAAGTTAATTTGGGGAATGTAATCAATAATGTTGTAAAGATTTTGTACGGTATCCGATGGACACCTGTCTTATTAGGGAGACCACTTCAGGGATGATGTAGATGCCTGATCACTGCACTGTACACCTGAAGCTGAAGTTGAATAACAATGTCAATTATAATTTTATATATATATATATATACATATATACATATACATATATATACATAGGAATAGATATGTATATCTATATACATTATGTATATGTATATATATATATACACACATATATATACAGGAATATATATACATTAGGAATAGAGACAGTGGAAATGTAATGGCTATATGTGATGTCAGAGGGGTAATAGATTGGGGGAGGGTGGTTATCACTTTGTGAGGGGTATAAATGTTAAATAACTAACTATTACATTGTTTTGTACACCTGAAACTAATAAAAAAGAAACAGTGATGACAGCATGTTTTGTTGAGTGATAACCTTACCCAGTGTGGTACACTGATATTTTTTGTACACCAGGGACTCTTGAAAGCAGCATTACATTCTCTACTCAAATGGCTTCATGACTGAGTTTATTCTTTTTGACATGTTATAAATTTAGCGAACTTTATAACAGAATATTCTATCTGAGTATGACATTCGAACTCCATAAGAATACTTAACCACAGAACAAATCCCATCGCTTCCATACTAAACACTTTGTGTTAAATGAACTGATGTGCTCAGGTCTCATTTGTATACGTTCATAAAAGTGTAAACTGTTGAAGTTTGTTTCTGTGTCTTTTTGTTTTATTTTTTTTCTCTCTCTCCATAATGATCCTCTCCTCTCTCACTGCTAAGGCCCCTCAGAGGGGCTGCACTCAGTTCTGCCTTCCAGGAATCTTAACCTAAGGCATTATTAATATTATTGTTAAAATAATAACTTTTCCTATTCCACATCAAAATTTAAATGTCAGTTTTGTTATACTGTCAGCACATGTACGATCCTGATTTCCAAATTAAAGTTAACTGATGATGATGATGATGATAATAATAATAATAATAATAATAATAATAATACATTCAATCATAAGTATGGTATATCTTTAAACTGAAGTCTGCTGGATACTGTAGCTTAGCCTAAGTGGAAACATCTAGTGGTGGGGACTGAGTTATGTCATCGATTTTTGATAGAAAAAACTGAGAGCCTGGAGGCACTGTGGGGCTCTTCTAATCCTAGTTTTCAACTTTTTGTTCTTAATAGGACCGTCCCCATATAAGATCCACTAGAATATTAATGTGGGAGCCCACTGCACTATGGGAACACCAATAAATAGATCCGATAAAGAAAAAAGCAGCTTCAAAGTCTTTTTATTTTTTAGATTCTAAGTATACCTCTGACATACCATATTATATTAGTTTGAGATTTACCACTTACTGATTAGGCATTTATACCCTTATATCTTATTATGTGACAACCACAGTAAGTCTAGTAACCATCTGTCATGTAAAAAGTTATTACGATATTATTGACTTTATTTCCTGTGCTGCCCGTTACACGCCTATGATTTATTTATTTTGTAACTGAAGCTTTGCACCTCTTATCTCTCTTCACCTTTTTCACTTGTCACCCAACTCCCCTTCCCTTTGGCAACCATCAGTCTGTTCTCTGTGTCTGAATCTGTTTGTGTTTTATTTTGTTCATTTGTTTTTTTTTTCCTTTCAGATTTCACATATGAGTGAAATCAGACAGTATTCGTCTTTTTCTGTCTCATTTATTTCACTTAGCATAATACTCTCTAAGTTCATCCATATTTAAAAAAAATAGTTTTAACAGAAGAAATTGAATAAGGTTAAATGCTTCAATGATTATAAAATAAGAGCATAAACCTAATTTTAAAAATTTTTAAATGCTCAAGCTTCTATTATGAGGAAGAGAGCAGATAACAAAAGTAGAAGCACAAAGGTTAAAAGTCTGTGTGTGGAAAAAAAATGTGTGTGTGTATATGTGTGTGTTTGTGCAAAAGCATATGCTTCGGATTCAGATAGACCTGGGTTCACAGTCTGATTTCTGAAATTTTATAACTGCAAAATTAGTCAAAACCTTAAATTCTGAGAACTTTAATTTAAAAAACACACACACACACAAAAAAACACAGGACCAATAACATCTAATTCAAAGGATTGTGGAGAATGTAAAATTAAATAATGTATGTCATGTTCTTAACACACAATGTAAGGACTTGCTAACTGATTATTTTTGCTATTATACTTTTATTACTGTTCATAAAATAACGGTGGAAAATATTTAATTTCGAGGAATTAACATGCTTTCATTACTGTTAATATAAGCATAATTGCAAATATGAGTAAAATGCACACGTGTAAATAAGATGAATCTAATCAAAGAGTTAAAGAGAGTTATTCTCATTAGGTGTCATCTTAATGGTAAATGGTGAAAAGTTCAGATAATCAAAAAGAATCACTAGGAAAACCTGTAAATTGAAGTCAAAATTCAATTTCTTAAATATCAAATCCATGAAAAGGGAGAGAAAATTGGACAACGCTGGAGAATAGTGGTAGAAGATGTGCTTTTTCAAGTTGAAAATCTATTCTGATTTTTAGTATTCTAAAGTTTGACCTCTCCTCACTGAGATTTTAGTCCAGTGACATCTAGAGAAGCATGACTTTTTTTTTTTTTTGTCTCTAAAGACAAGGCCTTGAAAATATTTTAAAATGTTCAAAAAGCCTATTTGCCATGCAGTAACTTTTTAGAAACAAGTTCAGTGACTTAAGTGACAATGAATCAGAAGCATACTGATTAGGTTAACTCTGAAATGCCTATGGATTTAAAGATGAACAGGGAAAGAGGAAAAACACATGTTAGACCTTTACAAAGGAAATACAAACTAAGCACCTTGAGTCTATCAGTTTGGGTCAGTGATATTATCACAAGTTATAAGATAACAATAACTGCATTGCTATGTTTATTTTCATTATAATTTTTGTCTCTGCTTAATATTAAGATTGTTAATTATGGAGACAAAATAAAAAATTGAATCAAGCAATCATTCTATTACTAAATTTTAAATGTTTTGTTTAAGTGCAATGTTTGTCGATGAAACACAAATTGGGAGTTGGCTATCATCATTAGAAATTTTTTCCAAGTTTGTACGTTTTATAACTTGGGATTCTTTCTCTTTTACTTAAATATAGTTGAAATGTCTCTTTTCAGAATAAGCTAATTCGGTCCTCCCTAAAAATCACATGTATACAGTAATAGCAATAAAAAGAAATTGAAGACGTTTAAATGTATTATGAGTAAAACACTATTATGACAAAATCCATTAACTAGAAGCAAAAAGTTGAAGCTATGGAATTAAATTAATGGTGCTAAAGCGATGTTGAGTTAATGATTTTTCTTCTCTTTAACTTCAGTCTATAGAACCAAATTCGGTAGTTATTGAAGATCATTGGAAGTACCTGTATGGGCGGGGTGATTAAGCAACTAAGATGAAAACAGACAAAAAAGGCATAAGTTATCCTGAGGTCTGTAACTGGGTCACAGCAGTATCTGCTTTTGCACAGTGCTACCCTGGGAACTACGGGAGTGATAGTTTAACTTCCTTCATTTGAGATCGAAACAAACCATTAACTACTATATCAAATTCTTACAAATAGCCAAGATAATGATGAACTTGGTTTTATGAAGACTTAGTAAATTCTAATTAACCGACTTCGATTTCATGACCGAATGACAAATTGAATAAATGAAGAAAAATAGTTGAAAGTCTCATGACTTAATAACAGTTTTGCTTTTAAAGAAGAAACTGATTTTTTTAAATTGATATTTTACAGTAATTTATCAACTCAGTTCATATATATATATATATATATATATATATAAAATTTATTTTTATAGTACAGAAGTTTACTAATTCTGTGGATGGGAAGATACTTGGCCCCCTCAAAACGATTTCAGTGCTCTAGCTTCACATAAGATCAACAATTGTGTTCTCAGTGTCCTCCCAAAAAGTGTCCTTTTACTTCGTCTTTGAAACTCGAAAAATATTTAAAATAATCTTTGGGGTCCCACTTAATTTTTAATCCTGCTATCAGTATTATGTAACAGAACTGCTGGGGGGGGTCTCTTAATAATTTTGTAACGTTGTCTTTGAAATCCATTGAAATAACTGAATTGGACAACAGGCATAATCTGTTTATTGCCATTTTTATGTGACCGAATTTCACATGATTAGATTGTTTCCAATAATGAGTACCAAGCATAAACGAAATGGTTGGTTGATTATTACATATCTGTTGGGTGCCTCTGCATTATTAGTCACTGTGCTAGGTTCTGGGTATACAACCTTGAGCTAGATACATGTGATGCCCACCCGTATGCTGTCCATGTTAGCTGAGATGACAAACATAACTAGGCACAATTGGAAAAGGGTGCTTATGAGTACTTAGCAGGAGCACGTAAGTTGTATTAGTGGGGAGGCCAGGGGAAGGTTTAGAGATAGCTTTCTGGTGGAAGTAATAAGTAAACCGAGACCTAGAGCAAAAGTATGGAGTTATCCAGTACAATGGAGGCGACAGCGTCATTGAGATTTGGGAGAAAAGAGTCAAGACTAATTCAGGAATTGAAAGAAAATTTATCCCTTACAGCCTTGGTTTGAGGACAAGAGATTCAAATTGAGACTGGAAAGGAAGGTGATGAAGAGCGTGGTGACAATTCTAAGAAATGAAACTTCATACCAACACCAAAGGGATATGAAGATTCAAAGCAGGGGACTAACATGATCATGATTACATTATGTAAAAGGAGAAATTAAAATGGTCACTTTGTGTTTTTGCTGAGGCCTTGAGACTCTAAGTGCCAAATACTGTGAGGGGTAAACTGCCTGAGGAGGACTTCAAAGGGGGCTCAGATGAGAGATTTTGTGAGCATCAGCTTCCAGACTATAAAAGAAGGTGGCCGCACAGATGCCAAAGTGAGAGGTTGGAGACGCGGTTTATGTGGAAAGAATCAGTGCTGTGCGATGTGTCACCTCTCCCTTTGAGAGGGAGGTGGCGTTCCATGGGGATCTTTCAGATAGCTTAATATTTGTCCCCCACAGCTTGGGGGGCCTGAGAAAGATAAATGATGAGATTCTGGCTGCCGCAGCCTGTAACAGCAGTATGAGCTGTGATGGCACCTATGCAAGGTGACATAAAATTAACCATTACATGCACAATCAGCTGTAAACCCATTTACAGCCCTACAAATGTAGACATAAACACACAAACATGAAATGGACATGTGAAAGCAAACGTATGTTCAGTGCCAGTCAAGACAGAGCTTTTGTGTCCCCTTACTTCTGTCCTTTCATCTACTCCAACCATGGAGATGTCAGAAACCACACAGCTACCAGGCAGGAAATTTAGTCAAGTCCTGGTCCCACTGCAGGCATCCCACATGCAGAAAGTCAGGATAAGAGTGGGGACATCTTTAAATTTCAGAGCTTTTATTATTTCCCTGGGATTGACCTATTAAATACTAACTCTCTGGGGCTCTCTGAGTGACAGAGGACAGGGGAAGGAGATCTCATTCCACAGAGCTTATAGGTTTGTAGGAACAATAGGGGAACGATAAAGTTGCTTTATCCCGAGTTACTGTACTTTAAGCAAAGTGGTTCCAGTTAGAATGATGTCTCTGCTTGCCATGTGAGAATGATTTTAGCATCTCCTAGCTTGATGCTCTGTGAGTTAGGTTTACACATGTTACGGATTGTTATATCTTCCTGGAGAATTGACGTCATTCAATGACGGCATTGTAATGCCCCTCTTTATCCCTGATGATTTTCTTGTTCTGTAGCCCAATTTGTCTGAAATTAACATACCTCCATCTACTTTCTTTTGATAAGTGTTTGCGTGGTATATCTTTTTTCTATTCCTTCGCTTTTAAGCTACTTCGGTTTTCTTATTTAAAGTGGGTTTCTTATAGACAGCATGTAATTGGTTCGTGTTTTCTATTACCTCATAATTTCTGACTTACAATTGGTGTTTTTAGATTATTTACATTTAAATTGATTATTGATATCGTTGGATTACTATCTACCATGTTTGTAACACTTTTCTATTTGTTGTACTTGTAAGTTTTTCTTTAGTCACCTTTTTTTTTCCTCTTTCTCTGGTTTTAATTGAGCGCTGTATATGACTCCATTTTATCTCATGTTAGCATATCAATTATATTATCTCCTTAATTTTTTTTTAGTGGTTACCCTGGACTACCTTCAAGTCTCAACACTTTAAAATTTAAGTAAATTCTTGGCTTCACATTTTTCTCTTAACCAAGTTCTATGAATTTCTCCTAAAAACTCACAGAATACATTCTTCTCTTTATTAATGTTCAGAGAAGATACCTCACACACCCCTCCTACTTATACTCGGTATAAATATTTGACATAGAATTTGCTTATTTATCAAGCTTACTAAATGTAGAGTACTTTTATTTTTATTTTACTCTCATACTAATAAGCTTTTCTTTCTTTTTGTTTTTGTTTTGTTTTTGGTTTCTATCAGAAACCAGCCTATTAGACTCTCATTTTGAGAAGCCTTTGGGCATTTCTCTGAAGCATTAAATTTAGTCAACTTGAGCACATGTTCTATAACTCTGCACCCCTACTTTTGCTTAAATCTTGGAGTATTTTGTTGACAATAGCTCCTAGACACATGTATAAAGATGTGTTTGCCTTTCATCTACCAATTTAATGAGGAGAGTTATTCTGTTGGTCTTAATGCAGAGAATAGTAGTAGCAGCAGCAATTCTCTGTGGGCTGAGATTCTGGTCTGTTCATCTCTTCTGTCAAGTTGGCCGCAGACCTCCTCTCAAATGCAGATCTACTCTTGGGGTACTGATAAATTCACAGAACTAGACGTGCTTCTTTCCTTCTTTTGAAATGTTGACAAGATCTATATATAATAGATGAAATATATGATAGATGAAACAGATATTTCTTTTTATCAACATCTTGTTTGAGCTGTAGACCGGCTATGGAAGATCTAAAATTTTGTTTTTGACAACCAACCACAAATGATGATACATATAGGCTTTGAGGATATTTATTTTCCTCATCTTATTTTTTTTTCTCTAGAGGCCATTTTATATATTTTTTCAGCCATTCTTTTTTCGGGGGAGTGGTGGTCTATTCGTTACTTCAGGGCTGAGCTGATTTAAGACAATAGAATTCACATCTTCTGAATATTTCAATGTGGCAATATATCTCTTCACTTTGGAGTCAGGCTGTCACTTCTGTGTGACTCCAATTCCTTATTGGTAAAATGGGCATAAAAATGACACCTACCTCATGATGATGACATAATCATGTTGATTAAGATGGGTCTGGGAAAGTTAAGCGGAAGAAGAAAATGTTTACAAGTCTTAGCATAACCCTTTCCTATGTTTCTTTGCCCTGGGTTTTATTTGCACTTAAAATACTAATCTTAGTACTAAGATCTAAGATTCTTCTGAGTTAAAGGGTCAGTTTTAAACACACACACACACACACACACACACACACACACACACACACACACAAACAAGCATTTGATTAGAATGAGAGTACTTTAATCATTTCATCCCTAACTTGATCTTATTTCTTACTTCACCAGAGAATCACCACTGACTTTATTGCATCTGACATTTTTTTGGACGTCAGATTAACCTGTCCATTTTCTCAAAGTGAGAAATGGGATGATATGATAATCCCTTTAGAATCTTTCAGCCACTTCCTAGGGATTAAGTCTAAAGCTTTCCCATATAAGTGCCCTAGAAATTGGCCTCTACTTCACTTTCTAGTTTAATTTTCTCTTACTCTGTCCCTTGCAATCTAAGCTGTTCGTTACTCTTTGAATATGCAAGATTTTCACATCTTTGCCTTTATGGCTTTGTTCAAGCTATTTCCTTTGACGAGAATGCCCTGCTCCATATTCTTTCTCTTCTCAATTAACTCCTTCTGTCTCCAAGCTTGCTCTCTTGAATCTGTTCTTCACACGACAACCAGACTAATCTTTGGAAAATGCAAAATCCTTTAAATAGCTGCTGGTTGCTCTAAGGAGTAGAATGCAATCTCAATATTTTTTATAATATTTTCTTCAGCTTTCTCGACTCATCTGTTTTTTAGCCTGCCTCACACTGTGTGGAGTCACTCCAGCACTTTTAGATGCTGTTCCCTCCATTTTTCAGATGGCCTCCCAGTTTCCCCCTCAAATTCTGGACATGGGAAAATGTCTAATCATCCCTCAGTTTTAGGATGGTCAATAAAATACAGGACACCCATCTAAATTTAAATTTCATAAAAACAGCAAATAATTTGTTGTATAGTATATTCTGAATAGTGCATGGGGATACTTATACTAAACAAACTGTTCTTTATCTGAAATATAAATTTAAATGGGCGTTTTGTATTTTCACTTGCTAAATCTAGCAACTCTTCTCAGATTACAACTAAACCTCTTAGAACCAAATAATGAGTTCCCTTAACATTTTGGATATCATGGCTGTAACCACAGTATACGAACATCATTGTTTATCTGGTTTCTTTTTCTAATAGATAGTTTTCTCTTTGGTGACAAGGGCTGTATATTTATCTCTGTATTATCGGCAGCCATTACTAGAGAGAGCATAATGCCTGTAGCATAGAAACCATTGAACAAAGATTGCATAGTAAATGGAGATATGGATGGATGGACAAATGAATGACTATCTCATCAAATACCCCTTTTCTAGAACTTTCCCTGATATCCTCCAGAGCAATATTATTTGGTAATTATCTCTGTATATTGGTAACACTTTTTACATCTTCCTTTCATAGCTCTTATTGCATATACTCTATGCATAACACTTATACCTGTTTGTTTATATGTCTCTATATCTTTTTTGTTTTTCATTTCATGTTTGTACTTTCTACCTTCTGGTAGATGCTAAACAATGGTTGTGACTTAAAGAAGGGACATGTAGTCACTCTTTGGAGAGAAAGTGTATAACAATATGAATATAATATCCAATTATTGACAAGGAATGTGCTTTTCAGTAATGTTAATAGGAAAATGGTACCCACTGGAATACCTCTTGGTTAATATATATATAGTTTCAGATGTACAAAGCAACATGATAGTTAGATATTTATACCCCTCGCAAAGTGATAACCCCATGTACTACCCCTCTGACATCGTTTATAGCTGGTACAATACTAATGACTATACTCCGTATGCTGTACTTTACATTCCATGACTCTATATACATGTACATATACAGGGGGTGCCAAAGAATGTATACACATCTTAAGAAAAGAAAAAGTGTATTAAAATTGTAGTATTCAGTATACATATACCGATAACAAAAGACGAATACAAGTCATGTTTATACATTTTTGGCACCCCCAGTATGTATAGTTTTAGATGACATTCAATACTATTCTACTCAGCCTCAGGTGTGCAGTGCAGTGGTCAGGCATCTACACAGTCTATGAGGTGATCCCCTGATAAGCCCAGTGCCCATCTGGTACCCTACATAATCTTTAAAACATTACTGATTATATTCTCCATACTGTATTTCATATAACCCGTGACTATATTGTGACTACCAATTTGTGCTTCCTAATCCCTTCACCTTTTCCCTTAGCCCCATCCCCCTTCCATCTAGCAACAATCAGGGTTTTTCTCTATATCTTTGAGTCAATTTCTGTTTTGTTTGCTTGTTTATTCTATTCTTTAGATACCACATCTTTTTCAGACAGATATAAACAAAAGATTAGTTAGACAAAAGTGCCCAAGACAATAACATAAGCTAGTATTACATACCAAGTAGTGTGTTATTTTATTTAAATGTATAATCTTAATTAAGTTTCATAATTGCCTTATGAAGTAGGCACTAGTCTCTCCATAGCTACATATTCAAGATGTGAAAATTAGGCTTAGGAATGTCCCCAAAGTCCTATATGTAGTAAATAGTGGAAAACATCTGTTTCCTGTTAAGTAAGCTCATACTGTTTAAAAGATCCTGCACCATATAATATGAGACATGGTTGAAGGATAGAGGCTTATTTAGCACGAAGAGAAAAAAAAAAGATATATAAATGTGGTCAGGTATTTGGAGTATCAGATTTTTGTATGTTTCCAGATAGCAGAGTTAATACCACTGGGAAGCATGTGGCCAGATAAGAGTGGACATTTTCTAACACCTATGGTTATTAAGTGTAAATAATTTATGTAGAATTGGAAAAAATTGGATTTGGAATGTAATTGGTTTCAGACTCTTCTACAAAGAATAGTATTCACATTTCTAGAAGATTTAGGAAGCAATATATTAAAGGTGAGTTACAGAGGGGATTCAGGAGGTAGTTTACATTAATAAATTACATTGTACAGACTTAAAGATTAAAAAATATATTGGACATTTGCTACTTTAAAGATGTTGGATTTAATGGTTTTATAGGTAAAGAGTTTCCTGGCTGAAACTTCAGAGATTTTTGTAAATATCTATAGAACTGGCAGTAGCTGGGAAGAGATGACATGTTACAGGTATAAATGTCTTTAATCTCCGAGGAAAAGATTTAAATACCTGCATTGGACATTTTGTTTCACTGTTTATGGTAATAATCTAAAAGGATCCGTCAGCAATACAAAGTAAGCTTCCTATTTTTTCTTTGAGAGCATTTTGAAATAATTGTTAACTTTAATGAAGAGCTCGTAGACTGAGAAAGGAAGTGTACATTTAGGATTCTACATAGTCGCGTGTTGTTGAGACAGAACTCTGTTTCCACTGGCTTTTCTGCTTATGAGGGAGAAGAATGTTTCTTTTCTCCATGTGGATTTAAATTGTACTTTTTTTTCTCTGTAGAGTTGCTTGCCCTATTTGTTCTTGTTTGAAGATCCATCGACAGGAGATAGGAAGTGGTGTTCTAGAAGGCTGAAGGAAGGAATTGTACTAGATTGAGGGAGTTGAAATTCAACTTACACCATGCCAAAAATGACCCGTACTGTCATTCTACATAGGTCAATATCCAAGATGTTGTGGGGTATACTGGTGTTGGAATATTTGTTCTGATATGATTACTCTTTTGGAGCTACTAGATAAGAGTGTATGCACATGTCTTGATTTCCTTGAGTGGACTCTAAATTCCCACTGTCCATGATCCCATGTTGAGGGAAATCCAGGGCTAAGGCTGGGGCCGCTCTTTGGTCTCAGTTATTGAGACCTGATTCTGACGGTTAACTTTTATTCTAGGGCACTCTCATTGGCTAGATTAAGATAGTCCCTGTCACAAAGAGCTAGGATAGACACTGAAGGGGAAGATAGTTCTGTACATATCCAAGTATAGAGGTATCTTCTCCAGGAATATGGGCTAGATCCTTTGAGCCCACGAAGTACCCATGTGTGCTGTAACTTAAAAGATACTGTGTTATCATTCTCTCATGTAAATGGATGCACGATTTAAAAAATATCAAAAGGTACAAACTCCTTTCTGTTGGGAGAATTAACAGGAAGGCCAGGGCCATGCCTGGGATATAATGATAAAAGGCAGGCAATAACAACTCTCCCTTATAAGCCTTCCCCTCATCATCCTGGGACAGTGTGCCTGTAGCCAATGACCCTAGGATCATGGGCAATTTGAGAACTGCCACAGGTCATTCTGAGAAGCAATAACACATAGAACAGCAGTGAGTATCCTAAAGAAGCCAGAGTCAAGATACAGACTAATGCAGAAAAACCCAGGAGGGGCCACCATGTCTGGTGACTCATTAGGAAATACTAGGGGGGCCATGAAAATGCTGCCATGAAAGTATTCCATTCAGATAGCCCGCTGCTAAGAGTATAGTTGACTGGCAGCCCAACTGCTACCCCTCTGGGTCCCACAAACCACTTAATTTGTGCCAAAGTCATGTTTCTCCCAGGATGTTGTCAGCTATTGTCTAAGCACCATAGGTTCTAGTGCCAGCCTATTTCTGTGATGCATGGCTCATCTAATGGAAGATTTCCAAGGATAACATGTATGTCAAACAACACAAAGGCCAAGATTAAGTCCAATATGAAGAAAAGAAAGAGAATGAAATATCATTGCATGCATCTCTGACTCATACTACTCTCTGAGCTGTTTCTTCCTATCAGTGAAAGGAAAAAAAAAAGTTAAGTAATTACCATTGGTATAACAGACATTAAATTAGATTAACACATTATGAAAATTAATCATTCAAGTGTTTAAATACTTGCTGATATCAAGCAATGGGAAAAATAAATATATACATTTAGAAATAGCAAACATATAATTTCTAGGTATAAATGGATTACCCTATACAAAAGTAATGATGTTTAACCAGATCTTGCTTTTTAAATAATTTTCCCCCCAGCAGTAGAGATGGACTTATACAATCTATTAACACTTTTTCCCAAATACACTTTTCCATTAAGAGCCATGTATTGAATATCAGGTAGTCAAAATCAAGTAGTCAATGTTTGATTTTGAAAGTGTTGTTAATTGACTCCTACAGAGATTTAGCTAAGGCAATGCAAAAATCAGTTGAAAAAGTAGTCACTAAAGCACTAAATGGAAAGGAAAATGTCAATTTTATTTGATTTTAATTGTTTGACTCAATTTAGTGATTTAAAACTAAACAACAAACAAGAACCAATTGCTAACTCCATCTCCATATTCCAAAGAGTGGAAGGGGAAGCCCTCTCTTTGTTTCAAATAACTAGTATGTCCAGTTGTTTCACATTATAATTGGTGTTTGTTTCCTCTAATATAACAATGGAATACAACTCGGTGCCTAATTTACAGGGTTATAATAAAGAAAAAAAATGAGGCATTATATTTAACACACCTAACAGATGCCTGGCATATAGTAAGGACTCAACTTAATGTTTGCTCTTAAGTCACTGGGAGTAAGACAACATGGATATCATTAATAAACATTAGTTGAATGAGAAAATTAACAAGGTTGATGTCTATGGAAAAAACATAAAGGTTGCACAAAATAAAAAGGTGTAGAAGATAAGAAATCTTTAAAAAATTGCAAATGAAAGACAAAGGCACATACAATCAAATAAATCATAAGAAGACCTTCAAGAAGAATGCATGTTTTGTGAAGAAATATGGACAGTTTCTTAAATATATGTGAATTGAGAAGACAGGAAGGGAAGATTATAAGCCCCTTGAGAGACATTGAAATGAATTCAATGACAGGAGAGGCAAATGCAGCAAGAAAAACGAATGACTTATTGGTTTTAGTGCTCATCAGGGAAAGCTTGAAGTTGTACTAGAAAGTGAAAAGTTTCCCAGAGGGAGATGGCAAACTCCTAAAACCAAAGAACTGGAAAATCATTTACATAGGTAACATCTCATTATAATGAAACCTACAGTAGCTTTAAATTGTTTTATTGGGGGAAAATTTTGTTGAAACGATTTTAGGTGTGAAAGCCCCTACAAATTGATAGATTTGGGCATAATAGTCAGTGGATATCTGCTTTATGCTCATAGAAGTGCATCACAACATTATTTATAATGGAGATGTATAGGGAGTTCTGTAAAACCAGAAAAAGAGAACGGTTAAATACATTATAAAATTTCTATGGTGAAATATTTTACCAAAAATAATGCTTATAAAAGTCAGTAATAATGTCCGTAAATGCATATGATATGATATTAAATAAAAATGCATATACAGAATGATTGTGATTATGAAAGATAAAATAACCAAAGGAAAAAAGACTAAACATAGTCATAACAAAATATTAAAAAAAAATTGTCTCTGTGCATTGAGACTAGAGATTATTTTTATATTTTTATACTTTTCTGGATTTTCTAAAATAAATATACTTTTTATATGCAGGTATATATGAATCTGAGTGTATATTTTATAAATATATGAAGTTTTGTATGAAGTTTTAAAAATCAACTAGTTCTATAAGGCTTATAATTAAAAACAGCATTCGCTTTATTCCACCCGGTTTGCTCTTTCAAGACATCCACTTTCAAACTTTTTGACTGTTTCTTCTGATATTTGCCTCATATTTCTAAATAACTGCCATTCATTCTTAAGTGATTATTGATTTATATTCATGTGGGAAATATATTTGCTTTTCTCAGTCCCTGCCCCCAACACCCACACAAATATTTTCTTTCTTTATCCTCACACTACATTTATCTCATATATATACACACACACATATATGTGTGTATATATATATTTATACACACACATATATGTGTATATATATGTATTGTATATGCACAAATATATGTTTAAATGCATATTTTCTTTTTATTCATGGTGAAGTCATATACATGGTGTACTATGATTGTTTTATTCTCTTCCTTGTACAAGCTCTTGTTTTCCTGTGGTTTAACAATTGTTTCTTTTTGTTGTTGTTTTCATAGGACCAATTCCCAGCCTGTCAGATATAAAGCACCTCTCAATGTACTTAAATAAATCAAGTGACGTCTTAGTTCAACTTCCCTAGAAATAGAACTTGAGAAAGCGATTGGGATGCATTTACTTTATTGAGTAAGCATACTCAGTAGAAAAGGAGTGAGAGAAGCACTGGTCTGGGACAGGAAATAAGTGAGAATATATAATCTTTCAACTGGGATTTAGCTTTCGTGAGGTCCCATGGAGAGAGCCAGGGCAGAGTTAGCTTTGAACAGTTACTGGCACGGTGGGGCAGAGGGTGTGGAGTTTATGACCTCCGCAGCGTGGGGGCTACCTCTTAGCCAAGGATGATTCTGCAGATGAGGGATAGATGGGTGTCCTAAGCGTCCATTAGCTGCAGGATGGGTGCATTGGTCCAATGAAGTGGATTGGGGCAGGGTACAACATCCAATACTGGTAACTTCTCAGTTCCTCCTTTATCCCACCCTCCTTCCTTCTCTTTCATCTGCCTTTTAGTTGTGGGGACATGTTTCCTGGGTGCCCAAATATAAGGATCTGTAGGTTTATCTCTTGGAATGGCAATGTTCTGTAGAGAGTAATCTAGTCTTGCCTGAGGCATTTATGCCTTATTTTCCCCATTCTTGCCATCACCAAGGGGTTAGTCTGCTTGACCATATTTGGTAGCACATAGGCCATCATGTGTATTTTATGTTTGTTCCACTCTTTTGCAACTGTGCTTGTGAACTTGAGCCCTGTCCTCTGGGGTGGCAAAGAGGCAATGGAACCAAATTGCTTTTTAAATAGAATTTGAATAAATGCTTCTGTTTTTAGTCACTCCCCTACATCTCTGCCTTCAAAAGTAAACTGGTTTCCCCAACCATTCCAGGTTTCTGTGACACAAAATATTTGGTCTTTTCCCACCTTCCTGCTGATTGTTGGCTTAGCTTTTCTCTTTCCCTGGTCTGCTTAGTAAGTTGTAATGTGTCCTTCTGCTTTCTAGCTCTAAAAATTCCCTTGACATCATATCTACTGCCATTGCTTTCCAATTGTCTTTGTCTTTTGGGACTTATTCCTTTTCTCCCCTATTACTCTCATTATAATCAATTGTAAGAGATAAATTCATATTCAATCACCATGTTAAACTAAAAGACACTATGGTTTTTAAGGAAATAAATTCTTAATGTGTGTGATTTTCACCTGTGTTTTCAGAAATTGTAAAACCAATTGGTAGTTATATTTTAATTGTGCTATGAACATCCTCAGATTATCTTTGTTAAGCAAAGTAAAAACACATGCAGTAAAATAAAAATTGTAACATAAGATTCTTTAGCACAGAGAGTCCATGAACATGAATGATATTTGAATTTATGGGGACAATATCTATCACCTGTTGTGCTGGGTTTTTTGTATTTGTGTATAGATGGTATATGGACCTTGTGTGATATCCTGGTAAATATTGTGTCTTCAGAAGTAATGTTCTTCATGTGGGGCCAGGATGTGACTTTGGATTTTCAAAATTCTCAGCATATAAAATTTTGTCATATGCAAGTGAAGACTGTACTTCTTACTTTCTCTAGTCCATATATAAGTATGCAGTCCTTTGCTCCCAGATAAAATTTTCTGGACTCTATCTTTATGGTACTATATGCCCATAATAAAAAAGAAAACTCTGCCTCTAGAGATTTACTCAACCAAGGAAAGTCCATTTTTATGAGGAAGCATAGTTTCCCTTGCGAGTAATCTCGATTGGGTTTGAATCTAAAAACAGAGTTCTTGCTGGAGTATTGGTGAGGGCCTATCACAATTGTCCTGTATTATTATAATTAGACACTGACACAAGTGAAATTGGTTGCTAATTTACTAAAGTAAAAATTAAAACGTTGTTTATAAGGTGCTTCACATTTTTTACAGTGTTATCCCATCCATGGCTAATTTTATTGTTATTATGTATGAAAATTGTTAACACATGGGGTTATTTATATGCAACAGATAAAGTAACTGTTGAGTGAGTTGCCAAATGTACCACAGCTATTTAAGTAGCAGATCAAAGTGTAGAATGACATCCTGTGAACTGATCCCTGTATTCTTTTAACTTCACAGTTTAGGCTCTTTTTTATATGCCCTGTATCTCACATGCTTTGTTATAAAATTATCTTATAAGGTTTTTTTGTTTGTTTTTTTTAATATTGTTTGTAACTGCTGTAAAGACAGTTAACTTTCAAGTTATATTATTTTCTTGACAAATAGTCAACTCTATTGTCATTCATTAAATCTATACTTTCTTCTAGTTAGTAGTTGTTAACAATTATACTCCTATTTACTATTTATGTTTCCATATACTCTGAATTTTCGCCTTCTTGGCTTTCTTTCTTTTTTTTTTTTAGGTGTATACATTTACCTCTGTGATATTCATTCTTTGTTTTATACTTCTCCTTCTACCATTTCAATTTATCTTTCCCTTAATACCTCATTACCTCCCAGCCTCTCTCAATTGAGGGAATCTAGTAGAAGCTATTCCTAGGGAAGCAGAAAAGTCCGTTTTCACAAGGTAGTAGTCTGGGTACTGGTGAGAGAGACCAAATCAAAGGAATAATAACTTGAGCACATGAGATGTACTTCCCTAGTGGAGGGATTGTCTGCTTTAGAAATAAGGCTCACATGCAGTCCTACCTTACAACAATATGGTCTCTAAGAATCATGGAGGGTCAGCAGCATGGCTCCAAGTTGCTGTTGAATAGGTTTTGGGGTGGTTTAGTTGCATATTTCAGGAAAGGATTTTCCAGTACCTATAGCACCAAAATTATTCCATATATAGTTCAAAATGAGCTGGAGAGAGATATTTTGGTCGGTGAGGGATCGCATATTGATGATGATCCTGTAAGGTTATAATGGACCTGAGAAATCCTACCCCCTAGTGATGTCATAGCCATCTTACTGTCATAGCGCGGTGTGTTACTTACGTGTATGTGCTGATGCTGGTGTAAACTAACCTACTGCTCTGCAGTCATATACAAGTATGGCACCTACAGTTACAGTAATAGGCTGTACCATCTGGGTTGGTGTAAGTGCACTCTATGATGTTCGTACAAAGAGGAAATTGCCTAACAACACATTTCTCAGAATGTGTCCCTCTTAAGTGGCACGTGACCGTAGTTCACTGTACAATTTCCAGCAATATAAAGAGATCATTCAATTCTGAAATATTTATTTTGTGGTGCTGAAAAAATAGGTTTTTAAAGTGAAGTAGAGAATGGAATCACCTGTGAATATAGTATTTTCAACAGTGT
Source organism: Rhinolophus hipposideros (assembly GCF_964194185.1). Classification (NCBI taxonomy): domain Eukaryota; kingdom Metazoa; phylum Chordata; class Mammalia; order Chiroptera; family Rhinolophidae; genus Rhinolophus; species Rhinolophus hipposideros. The sequence goes on along the minus strand of NC_138062.1, from coordinate 35,182,328 downwards.
TGAGAAAAAGGATTGAGAAATAGCATCAAGGAATTCATGTTGTTGCCCTCTAAAACGATGTTTCCCAGAGTAAAGAGGTTCAGCTGCTTGATTCTTAGTGAGTCTACCCTAATTATATGTGAATCCCACCATGCAATCTGTGCTCCAAAAGCCCCAGCTGAAACTAGGGAAGGTTTCAGCCAGGGCAAGGACTGGAGACCTCCAATTGCTAGTAGCTGCCTCAGGACCCATGGGGAGAGTGAGTTTTTGGCTGGCAAAATGTTCCAGGAGCCCAGATATTGAGAAGTGAGTCAACTTATTGCCGAGTGACGGTGCTACGAGGATGTGTTCTTTACCTAAGTGGTTGTTGTGGAGAGAATAAGGCATGTGGAATTAGAATGGGACGAAGTCAACAGTGAACCCAGAAACACTGAAAAGATAGATATGCCCAGGGCCCCAGGAGTGATGGAAAATCAGGTAAAATGAGGATTGGCTGCCATGGAGAAGGTGTGAAAATGGAGGTGAGGTGAGATGGAAGAGGTCTATGTACAACAGAGGGCTCTTTACCTTGGCATCCTAGAGCCACACTGTGCCTACAGGGGAGTTCCTCTGGAGTCAGTGAGGATTTCCAAGGACCTCCACAATTGTGTCTTCTGGTTGAAAGATAATAAAGGACAGAAAACTGTGTATACTTGGGAAGGGCGGTGGCTGCTGGTATATTTGCTACCGTTTAGGTTTTTGTCTCCTTATATTTATCTAGGTTGATGGAGTGAAAGTCATAAAACTAAGTAATGAAAATCAAATAGAATGTATTTCCAGTGTTTTTATTATGGATAGTCAATGTCAACCTCGAGCTTGGTGTTTCTTATGAACCAACACAAACTGTAAGCATTTAATATATTTTTACATGTCTTACTTTTTAAAATCTTTTATTTACCTTGTGCTAAGTAAAATAGATGTTTGATAAATACTTGTCTTTGTTAAAGAATTAAGACTTTATTATTTCCTTGAGGGGATAAATAGTTTAATGAGTTAGTTTTGAATGGAAAAAATATCCATACATTTAATTTTTTTTGTTTTATTGTTTTTGTGGGTTTAAATTGAACATCTAAAATTAGCCTCAGGCTACTTGTGGATGTTTCCCCATTATTTTATATTGCCTTACTAAGAGTGAGTAAAATAGCATTTACCCTCTTTGTTTCTTAGTTTCCTCAGGTGTAAAATGAGAAGATTTGAGGACATGATAGCTAACCCATTTTCCATTCTATGTACATTGAGTTCATGCTCTACCTAATGCATAGATTATTTCTTCATTCCAGAAATACTCTCCTCTCTTGTAGTGGAATTGTTTCACATTTTTATGTTCTTTGTCCCCATACATTAGATATTTATGAGCTTGAAGAGTCTGTGATATGCACACAATATCATGACTATATTTCCTTTTGGTCTCTGATGCACTAATTTCAAAGTGTTTATCATCTTCCTTGCTTCTTTCCTGTTTAGTACTTATGGCCCTCATGATCAGTGTAAAGTGACTTTCTTCATCTATCAGTGGCTTATGTATAGCTCTCAGGACAGATTTTCCATTTTTACAATTTTCTTCCCCTGCCTCCACTCCCCTACCCCCCAATTCCATTTGTACAATTTGATTCCTTAATGCAAGGACTGAAATGATACTCTTTGCATTTTCTGTTGATTTTTATAGAGGTCCGGAGCATTATGCCTGATGGACTTCTAATATCACTTACTAACTCCTGTTGAATTACTTGTGTCTGTTTCTTGGAAATGTGAACACTTATTTACCCAAGTGATGTGATCCTTTTCTTTGTATTTTTGCTTTTCTCCTTCTAGTACACAAGGCAACTTGCCTTTGACACAGTAATTCTTTTTCTCATTTTTTATCATTTGCTGAGTGCTTGAGAAAGTAGTCTGGGTGAAATTGAGAAGTGATGGTTAGTTGGTTGGTTTGTTTCTTGACATTCTCCCCTTCTTTTGCATTCGTTAGCATAGACCCTTGTTAGAATGAATTTATATGCAAGCTTGCTCCGTGAGTATTGTTTTTACAAAGTCAGATATCTGTTCTCTAAGAGTACACAGAAATACAGCCCAACTGTATTTCTTTAACATGCTGGAGCTGAGAAAATAGGCAATAATTGTGCACTAACCAGCTATTATCAGGTTTTACTATAAATACTTAATGAACTTACAGAAGTACTACCTGAAAGATGGCCTTTTTGATTTGTATAAGTTTTGTTATAACATCTATAAAGAACAGAAAGGAGAATGGAAATTCTCTGCTTCTGAAAATTCTATATTCAAATCTATCATTAAAATATTTGTCATCAGGAGGCTAGCATCTCTTCTTTTAAACAATATGTTAGCTTAATTTTATGACTTTTTTAAATATTTAGATTCATGATATATGGATTTCCATTTGTACTTTTGCCATGAATTCCACAAATCTTACAGTGGAGACATGGCATCGTGAATAACCTCAAAATATTCCCCAGTAACGGATTCCGTCTTTCTGTCACATTTCAAATTCTCTTGGGATAGAACTTAATTTGTCTAACTTGACTGAGGTGTTTATGCTTGAATGTTTCACAGGTATGTCATTCTCAAGTTTAAAGTTAAATCCTTCACCTTCCACACTTAAAGTGCTACTGTTATATTTCATTCACTCAATACATTTTTTATTGGAAACTCATTCTGAGCCAGGCAATTTGCTAGTCACTAGGGACAAAATGATGAGTGAAACCATACACAGTCCTTGTTCCGCTGTGGTGGAAAAGAAGATGCCATGTTTAGATGGAGACCACAGGCGTCTATTTTGTTACCAATCCCCGGATCTAAAATTTATTGATGATTAGACATCTTTCACCTTATCTATAGCCAATGAGTTATCAAGCCTGGTTGTTTTTACTTGAATTTTTTTTTTTTCCTTTCTAGTCTATCACCTTTTACTTATTCCTACTGCCACTGTCTTAATTCCATCTTAATGATCGTCTCTCACTTCGACTCCTGCTTGAGCTTTTATCTGGTGTTTCTGTATTCAGTACTGTTTTTCTCAAATACAAATCTAAACCAAAACTCTGTCACTTCACTTATTTACTTGATTATAATTCACCAATTCTTGCACGCTGGCTCCTGTTTCCTTACTGCCCTCATGTACCCATCCCCGTCCAAGACAAACATTGACTCCTTATGGAATAAAGTTTAAGTTACTATGGGAGAATACACCTTCCATGAACAGCGTCCCACTTACCTTCTTCACATATTTGTCCCCATTCTCTCAATTAGAATATTAAATTTCAATAGCAAATTTCAAGTTGTTCTGCAACTTTGCTCCAGATATTTTCTCTGCCTAGAACCCTCTTTCTCATCAAAATTAGACTTCCAATCTCACCTATCTCTCATCCCACACATACATGTAAGTGTGTAGGTTACTTTTCAGTGTTCTTTTATTTCAAGCACTCATGCATATGACTATCAGAGCATCTACTTAAAGTGGTAAAATAACACATACACACACACACACACACACACACACACACACTTCTGCACTTCTGAATATATTAATTCCACCAGGTTTAACTACACAAGGGAAAAAAAAACAAGCAATTTTTATCACAAAGCAGCTCATCAATAAATATATTAACGAAATACTCAAAATGCTTTGTAACTTGTGGTTTCTTTGATTTGACCTATCAAAGTACCCTTCCTTCTTTCTTTTCTTCCTTCCTTCCTTCCTTCCTTCCATCCTTCCTTCCTTCCTTCCTTCCTTCCTTCCTTCCTTCCTTCCTTCCTTCCTTTCTAGATTGATCTTTTTGTTCTTGTTCATCTTGTAGACCCTGTTGCAAACTTTTCCAGAGGAAACACTTATGTCTCTAAGATAAATCCTAAAGTAAATAGTGTTACTTTGAATTCAGGCAGAATTAAAAAAAGGTCAGAGATTTTCACCTAGATCCTTGCACTTACACTGAATGAACTGAATGAAGCTATTTATCCCCGACATACAGTGATATAAAAGCTCTCCATCTTCAAATGCCTTAAGCTTGCAAATAGGCATTTTAATTTTAAGTATCTAAAGGTGACCTGTATTCTAAGGAAGTTTATACCATTACAAGAATAAAGGAATAGCCTAGTCAATAGTCTCTAGTTATGTAGATGATGACTAAGTGGACTTCCAAATTTACTGACCCCCGCCTCCACTGCCCCATGGTGTACACCTTCTTCCAGGAAACTAGCTATATCGTCAGGCTGTAGGAATGATTATTGGCATATCTAAGATCCCAAAATCCATTAGATGAGTATTAAGTTTTATTTGTATGAATTAGGTAAATAACAGTATGACTTTTCCATTCAATTTGGCCATTTCAATCCAAGTGGATAGACAAAATTTTGATATGTGTTTTCACTGTATTTCAGTTCAGAATTCTTTATCATTCTCCCTTTTCCCCCCTTTGATCAATAGACTATTTAGAAGTGTGTTATTTTTCAAATGCTTGACTATTGTCTAGATATGTTTGTGGTATTAATTTCTAATTTAATTCTCTTGTGTTAAGAGAACATGCATGATCTGAATCATTATAATTTTATCAAAAAATTTATAATTTTTATAATTTATTTATTTTCTGGCCCAGAATGTGGTCTAGAATAGAATGTGTTAGATACTAGGAATACAAAAACAAATGGCATGGAAAATATTAAGCAGTTCATGTTTTGTGTTTCATAGACATGTTTACAAATTATAATACAATGTTATAAATACAAAAAGATATATGAACAAGATTTTATGGAAGATTAGCCAAGGGGCAAGCTATGATTTAGAGAGAATCATCCTTTTGTTGGCACTTAATAGAGGACAGGACACAGGCAAGCTGTGTTATATTTATAATAACCTTGGGAGTTAGTTATTGTTCCTCTTATATTACATATGAGGAAAGATTTAGGAATTAGTGGAGTCAGGTCATGGGATAGGGATAATTTTAAGAGCTTGACAATGAGAAAGTATCATTAAATTTGGTTCAATAGAATAAAAAAAAAGTACATCTTCAAAGACTTATCCAGCAATTTGAAGACTTCACCTTAATTTAAAATTCATGTAGATGAAAAGTTTAATTAAATTTTATTGTATTCTATCATTAGACTGAGTATCCTTGGACCCAGAACTCCCTTGTTGAATGCTGATACACATAATCTAAATGATAGGCAATCTGTCCAGCCTATAAGGATTGTATTTGTGAAAGTCTGCCATCTAAATCTTGAAGTGTGTAACGAGTCACAGAAGCAGACGCCTGTATGTAGCTCCGTAACCAGGAGAATGTAAACAAAGAGCCAGAGGTCTCTGGATAATAATATCATTTTGTCTCTATTGAGCACTTATCTCTGAGAAACTAAAGTGATTTACAAGAATTATCTCATATAATATTCTTACAAAGCAAGTAGATGGCAGCTGATGTTGCTTTTTCTGTTTAATATAATTCTTCAGGTGCAACCTGGGAAATTTGATTAGATAGCCAAAATAACATCCTAATCTGGAAAAAAAACAAACAAGCAAAAAACATTCTTTCCAACTTTTGACAGCATTGTTAATATTCAGAAAACAATTCAATAAGTCCTCAAGTTTTCAGTGTCTGCCAGATGAAGGAGCTAGCAGTATCTACAAGTGTCTGTGATTAGGTACATTTTTAAGATTTTATAGATTCTCTATTAAATCCAACAAATATACTGAAGAAATATATATATGAAAGGAAAAAGAAAAAAGAATCAAAACATAGTATCTTTTGCATAGAAGTTTTGGTCTGATTGGTAAGATGAAAGTTAAAAGAGAAACTTATTAAGGATATTGCAAACACATTCTTAAATATCATATGCCATATACCATAGAGCTCTATCTTTAACTCCTCTTTAACTCTCTCTCCCTCTCCCTTCCCTATTCCTATCCCTATCCCTTTTGTTTGTCTGTCTACCTCTTGACAGAAGATACAATATCAGAACAAAAATAACATGACACAGACAAAAAAAGTTATCTCTTAGGAATGAATAGAATACTACAAGCAGATAATTTTAAGGAAAGGTTGACTATAAACATAGCTTCCAATTAAACTCTAAGTAAAATTCAAATGCCTTGCATGGGCCTTCAAAACTGTACATGGATTACCTTGATTATCTAGCTGATCTCATCCACTGGAGATCCATTTCATATTTGGCCTGTCCTCAAACTTCTGACTCATTGGCCATCATCCTCAGTTTTAGCAGATGACCTTGCATATTATTTCACTAAAAAAACAGAAGCAATCAGGGGAGCATTTCCATGAGCTGCTGCTATCATTTTTACAGATGTAATCTCATCTGTTGTCATCCTCCGGATCCTCTGTCTTAGCATGGATGAACTGTCTGTCCTATCACCTAAGCCACCCTCCCCCATGTCCCTAGTGTACTAAATCCTGTCCCCTCTAGTCTACTGGAGGCCATATTCCAGAAATGCCCCCTCTCCTGATGCAACCTGCTTACAAACTGCTAAAGTGAAAGGTAATACTCTGCAGTATGATTGAGTCATTCTACCTTTGCTAGTTAATTTAAATTAGAGGTAATGGTATTGTCTTTTAAGACTTCACAGTTAACATGCAAGTAAGCAAAATAATTTATTTGATAAAATACCTTTAATATAATTTAAAAAATTAAAACAAATTTGCTTCATTCCTCTTTTTTCAAATTAGAAAGGAGACAAATATAATTCAGCCTGTTTCCAGATGAGATATAAAATGACATGGAAAGTATGTTCAGAATGAAAATTTGTTTCTGATGGCAATAGCCATGGGGGGAAGGGCAGAGGGGTAAATTAGGTCAAGACCATTTGTGAGATTCAAATCAGTGCAGGTAAATTAAAAATTTGATCTGAACATCTGATATTGATGGACAGCATTTGAGACAGCTCTTTTGATCTCAGGCCATCACATACAGCACATTTAACTGAGGCCAAAGTTTAACTTCCTTGATTAAGAGAGGGGCAGATATTGCTGCCATTAAATCTATTAAAGAATATTAAAAGTTAGCAAAGTTTAAAGACATGTTAGATATAAGGGTAATATATAGAAACATATACAGAAATACTATAATTCAAAATGTCGTTACTCTGGCTCAGGATCTTGATATAGGATATAATCAAGATCCTGGATTAGTGACATAGGATTAGTGATATAGGATTAGTGACAAATTTGATACAGTGAAAGTTAAAAGATACCTGTAAACAAATGAGGTCAAAAGAAGACAGTATCTTTCTAGAAATTGAATGTATAGAGAGTGTGACTTCTCTACAAATCTATAAAAGTTTTCATCTTTGTTCTCTCTTGCCCTGTCTCTACCCCCGTCTTTCTCTGTTTCTCTGTCTCTCTCTCCATATACAGAGGGTCCAAAAAAATGTATACACATTTTAAGAAAGGAAAGAACTGCATTCAAATTGTGATATTCAATATATACCGGTAACAAAAGATAAATACAAGCTATGGTTGACTTCTGCAATTACAAGAGGTGCTCAAAGTGGTTACCAATCAGCAGAATTTTAATACAGCTTTTTTTTCCTTCTTAAAATAATGTATACATTTTTTTGGCATCCACTGTACATATTATATATGTGTAGATATATAGTTAATCAAAAGTTACTCCTATATTTCTCCTTGAATATCTCTATTAGTCATCAGCCAAAATTTATATGCTGTTTGAAATACAGATCTCTCTATTTTCTACATAGTTCTTATTTAATAATATGTACCTCTAGTTTAGTTTAAATATCACCGTAATTATTAAGCCAATTGGAAACTATATATTCTGTGAATAACTATAACATTTGAATCAGTTGTTTTGAATGTAACAGAAACTCATTTTGAACGTGATTAAGCAGTAATCTGCTTATTATCTGACTGATGATATGAAGTAGAGAGGCAGGATGGTTCCAGGGTCAGTTAATTCACAATCTCAGCATCATGAAGGATCCAAAATCTTTCAATGTTTCCACTTAGAAAACCCTCAGTATGTTGGTGTTGTCTCCTCTCAGATTGCAAGAACACTATGGAATCTCAAGTATCATATAGAGACAAAACAATATCTAGAAAATTATGTGTATTTGGGTGCATTTTTCTTTGGGTTCTATTTTATTAGAAAATAAATGCTTTCCTTGAAGATTTTCAGGTTTTAGGCCAGAATGAAGTCTAATGTCCATACCCAATCAAACTTCTGTGAGGAAAATGACACCAGTGAATAGCTTAAACCTATATTGATTCACCGCCTGGAATTTGAGACGGGTCCCAGCCCCTGGACAGTCATTCATGTAAAATATGATAAATGAACAAGACTTTGCCAAGAAGGAAGAAGCATGTGTGTGTGCATGTTTTGTGCAAGTTTTGAGAATTTGTTAATTATATGGTATAGTACTTTATCTCTACTGCTTATAAATCTTACTTTTCTCTACCTTGTGTTCTGTGAATTATCTTCCATATACACTTCTATTTATTTGAAAGCATGTGTGAATTCTGGCCCATCTTTGTGTCTCCCCAAATGCCTAGCTCAGTGACTAGCACATAGTAGGTTTTAAGATGAAACACTTTTCTGTAGGACCAACAAGACCAATCACTAGTGTCACTGGCATGTAGGGTAATTCTATTTAAAACATCTATTATTTCATTTTTAAGTAAAAATTACAGATTTTAGCTGAGGTAAATTGCAATGTTTGAGAGTTTAGACCTCATTAAAAGAGACAATATTTTTAAAGTAAGGAGATGGTAAAAAGTGTCACCATTTTGTTATAAAAAAAACAAACAACAAAAAACAAAACAAAACAAAACAAAACAAACCCAAAAGATAAACCAACAACAAAAAAAAAACTTGAAGTGGGTGGATAGAAGGAATTATCATCACCACCTTGTGGTAATAAAGTCAAATTGCAGGAAAACACCAATAAGAGTTCTCAATGACTGACTCAATAACAAAGGAGTAGAGGAGATTTGAACTAGAAGGACAAAATGAATTTGAAAATAGATTTGGATAAGAGGGGTAAAAGAAGCTAACAACAGTTAATGCATGCCTTTAAAGCTCTCTTACAAAGAAAACCTTTGGAAACTAATTTGAATATGTTACCCTAATAATCTGCACATGCGCACATGCACACCATGAGTAAATGGTATTATCTTCAATTTACAGATAAGGAAACTGAGGCTTAGTAAGGTTAAATAGGATCACACAGCTAGTTAATGGAGCAGCAGAGACTCTCAGCTCGGTAGATTTGGCTTTAAGGGGTCAGGATGTTTAAAAGATATTCAATAATACAGAAAGGATCAGTGGTTTTTTTTGTTGTTGTTTGTTTGTTTTCATTTTCTTAACTCCTCATGATAGCAAATGGAATGATCCATATGTCTTACATATCTATTTTTAAACTAACTAAATAAAATATAGCAGCTGTATGAAATAAAAGACAGCCTTTTCCTACTCTTTGGAAAAAAAAGAAATAGTTTTAAAATTTTTAAATAGCCAATTATTTATCTACCACCATTTATTCCTATGTACATCTTAATATTGTGATGGCAGAAAATTATGTTGGCAGAAAATTATGTTAGCTATGCATGGTCAACAAAAGTAGGGATTATAAAAGATCCTGAATGAGTACTATCTGTGACACTATAATTCTCATAAAGAATTAGCTTTCAAGACATTGGCCCAGATGAACGACTAGAATCTTCTCCATTTGGGGAGTTTAAAAAAATGTATTAATCACTGCAGGATTATTAATCTTGGCCTTCTACCATCTTATATAAAACCTTGGATAAAAACCTTGGATGGAAACAATTATAAATAAATATAATAAAATAATAAAGCACACATTAAAAACAGGTTCAGCTTTTGAATCCCAAACTTTGTTTACAAGAAGGATTTTTCAACGAATCATCTTAAATTAATGATATTCAGAACTGTCTGATGAGCAAATAAATTGGAAAATGTTTTAGAAAAAAGCATAGAAAAATTAAAGATCTTTTTTATGTATGAATTTTTGTGTTTCCCATTAAAGCTGTTTGCCAGACATGGTTCAAATATTTATATGCTTTTTGATTTCCTCATAAAGTAACCAGATAACAATTAATGTGACTAATGTTTAAAATATTTAAAGAAAAAAATAATTTAGCATGTGCTGAAACTAATTTTTTCTGAAACGAGCATGGAAATATCGCCAAAAGTCCAGGAATACTTGCCCTAAAAATAAATTGGGACATATATTAAAGAAGTTCCCTGTACCAATTTTAGAGAATAAATACATGTATTTTCTTAGTAGATACCTTCACCTAGATGCTTCCTAGGCACTTGAGACTGACCATGTTCCAAGGCGATTTCATTCTCTCTTCCCTAAAACCTGTAATTATACCTGCTTCCGTGACCTAATTAGTGGCACAGTGTCTGTCCTTCAAGAAAACAATATATCATATTCAATTACTCCATCTTCTCTCTTATCTCCATCTAATAAATCATCAAATGATGCAGACTTTACCTTCCAAACATTTTTAAATTCATCCTTTTCCTTTAGTATTATTGCTTTCTCTCCCCACCTCTTGCCCTCATCTTTCATTCAGATAATTTCAATAATTTGCCAAGTGTGTCCCTTGCCTATGATTTCTTCTTACTTCAATCCATTATCCATACATTTATGACAGTTCACTCTCTAAAATGCAACGTTGACCTGTTAGTACCTTGCTTTTAGCCTCTCAGTGACCTCTTCATGCCCACAGGATCAAATCAAGCTCCTTAGAAAAGTGCAGAAGTCTCCTCATGACATGACCCCTGCTTTTGCCCTCCTTATACTCTGCATCATGCTTTGTAGCTGAGCAACTTTACACCAGGCTAGTTTCCCCTCTTTACACCAGTAACATACACTTACTTTGGAATGCTGCTTCTCCTTAAATGGCTATTGAATTAATATACACTATTTAAAATCCAACTAAAATAAAACGGTTATAAGTTGTCTCTCCAAAGATGCTTTCTTGCCCCCTGAAAAAGCCCATTGTATTCATCAGGATAGAATTATCCATCTCTTTTTTGCTACCTTTCTAATTTGCACGTGCTTCTATTATTTCTTTTAACAAGATATGTTTAAAATATTTATATATCTATTTTCCTTAAAAGAATGTAAGCTACCATGTAAAAGGAAATGTGTCTTTTATTCTAGTAGCTTGTAGTTGGTTCCATATGCTGGCAACCATCTCTTGAGTTCTCTTTTGAACACAGTTTGAAAGCCTACCTTATAGAAACTGGCTTCAATGCTTGACATCTAGCTCCCCATCATTCAATGGTGTCTACCTACCATTTGGTCATTTGAAACAATAGGTGTGAATGGTAAGGCAATATCCTTAATCATGTAACCCTCAATATAAAACATAATTATAAAGAATATTAGCAATATTGGTATATGTTTCAATGTCTTATTGGAAATATGTTGTTGACATAGGATGGCCATCAGTAGAATTGCAGTAGCAGGAGTAAGCAATCACCATTTGGTTGATGTCATTGTCCCTATTAAGAATATTCCTTTCATAGTGATAACTGCTATGAATATCATTTCATTGATTTCCTATTGAATAACTAGTCCCAAAATTTGTCTGTACAACAGACAGTACAAATGGATTCCCAACATAATCATAATTCATCAGTTGTATAAGTTGTGGCAATATTTAAAAAGTGGATTGTATGCCAGTTGTGAGACTGCAACCAGGTCATGAAATGTGTGGATATGATATATTAAGGAATTAAGGTAGTCAGTATTGATGCGGTACTTTACTTCTTCAACCTGTAGCATTCTTAGCTCCTCAATGTAATCAGATTAGGAACTTCTCTACATTCGACTGCATTACCTAATCGTTCATATTCTGGTTGACACTGATTACTACAGATAGACAATGAAATGCATCCAGCACTACACATTTGTTTTGTAAGTGTGTCATGTTTTGCTTAGGTTTTCACAAAAACATAGCCTAACCTTCATAATCTCTGCCTTCAGCAAAACATACTTTTTATCTTCCTGTGACAAATGTTCACAAATGAATAAATACTGTTCTGTTTGTTTGTTTGCTTGTTTTTTTGGTGTCTGTTCTGGTGCTCTGATTTTTATGTGAAGATTATAATTCAACAATTAGCCAAAAAGTTACCTCAGTGTGTGTATCTCATACTACCCTCTCATCTAGGCGTTTTAGTTTGTTGAGGATCTTCTTTAAAATTTGGTGCATGTCCAAAATATAACAAAATATAACATTGTACTGGTACTGAAGAGTTGAAGGATCAGCCATCTCCTGTTTTGTTGGTAATGTTGGACATTGCATTTATATCAGTGACTTCTAAAATCCCATTGGCTTTATTGCAACTATCTGATGCATTTGACTTACTGATTTTAAAAGGAACAGAATGTTTAAGTGTTTTTTTTTTTGTTTGTTTGTTTTTTTGTATGTTCTACCATTAAGGTGCATTTTTCTCATGCTATGATTTTTCTTTTGGTGTATTATACTTTACAGTTTCTTTCGTTAGATTACATTCATATTTCACCTGTCTAGACCTGTTTGAATTCATGCATTTGTTTTGTTGATTATTTAAATGTAAGAGTTAGAGAGGGGAATGTTAAGGTTGGCAAACTCTTTGGTAGGATAGCAGATGGTGTAGAGAGATCCTTCCATGGAAACTGTAGCCTTTTCCTCTTGCTCATAAGACTTTACCTGGCCAGATAAAAGGGAAAAGGCTGGAGAGACTAGACTCTGTTAGAGCACCTTGGCTCCACTCTTTAGTCCCTCTATGGTTTGGAGTACATTCCCCAAGCCCAACTCAGCTTTCACATTACTCACTGTAGGTTTCCTAAATGGGCTGAAATGATAAGGACATATTTCATTTTTCTAAATGCCAATAAAAAAGGAGTATGCTTGTGCTTCTCTTGATGGCCATCAGAGAACAGCTGGGCAGTGACCTCAACGATTTTGAATCAGAGCCCAGTGGGCTCCTTTTCTCCCATTCTCTTTGCTAGTGCCCCAGGCCTCCTCAACTGTTGGACAGAATGAGGGATGGGCAAGCTTAACTGATAAATATCTTTCTGGTCCTGATGCAGCTGGAATGGCTTTCTATTTAAAATATAGTTGTGTTCTTAGAAATTCAGAATCCAGTAAGGCCTTTAACAAATCCTTTTCTGTGCCTTACTCGAAGTTTTCTTGTTACCAAACACTAAAAGGTTGAATTTGTCCTCTTTTAAGGCATTCAAAGTGTTGTAATTTTAAACTCAGTCATATCAAAATTCACTGGAACGATTTTTGAAATCAGTATTTATAGATTAAAGTTCGTCTCATTTCAGCACATCCAGTATCTCACAAGATGGTAAGTCATTCTCACGAAGAGTGAGTTCTAACTCTACTCTTGGGGTTCTGGTTAGTCTTGATGCAGATAATGGGCTACACTAAGTGTTTTAGATGTCCTCGATAGATCCTCATCTCTGGAAAGCTTGCTACTTAATATAAAACTTTAAGTATGCACAAAAGAGGATATGACAATTAAATATTGATTACTATTATGACTTTATTTCACAGGGTAGTTAAAACTATTTTCATCAATTCAGAGCCCTACCCATTTTCCCCAGAGTTGCTTCTAATTTCTGGGGTACTTTTGTTATTCTACAGCATTGCTGGGAGTTTCGTATTGTCTAGATGTCCATCGAGCTGCTCTAGATGGAAGTGCAGTGTCCTTATTTCCCTCTGATTTTTAGTCCATGAAGACCATTTCTAAGTGGTCCCTGGGTCCAGGGCTGTAGTCTCATTTGAGGCCCTACTGGAGAAGGATCTGCTTGTCAGGGTTTCCATGTGGTTGTTGGCAGCATTCACTTCCTGGCATGCTTCAGGACTGAGGGACTCATTTGATTGATTGTATCTTTCATCTCATCCTATCCTTGTGAACCTATGACACCTCCCTCCTTTTATGTGATACAATGTGGCTGTGAGAAACCACTTAAGGCTTTTTGGGGACCATTTACTACTTTTGTACAGCTATCAAGAGTAGAAGAAACATTCTTCCCTGTGTCTTGCTGCTCCCGAGGCTTCACCTGGAAAGAAGACACAGTTTTCCTCTCTGCTTGGATCCCTCCATCCCTTCTCTTGCCCTATGGAGCATATACAGTGTTTCCAGCATGTCCATTTCCTCTGAACTATGCGGCAGAGGCTGGGTCCTGCTTTCTCCGACTCACGTTGTGCATTCCTTCCTTTCTTCTTCTCCGACTCTTTGCCTTTCTCTGGCCTTCTAGTCAAAGGAAACTGTCTTGTACCCAGATACCGGGAGTTTTAGCAGAAAGTTGTGCTCCTTGTCATAATGGAAATCCGTAATTTATATTATTTTTATTCTCTTGAGACTTAGGCTTTTGAATTTAAAAAGCCAAAATGTGATTTTAAAATTTTTTTTTTATCTTCTTTCTGATGTTTCCACACTTTCATGCGTGAACAACAAAGAGAATGCCTTAGAGCCTGGGCAGGCTCCAAACGGAAAAAAAAAAAAGTAAAACACATTGACTAATCTATCAGAATACTATTTTGCTGAAGCTATATTTTGAATATATAAAGTCCTTGTTCTCTATTTTGCCCTAAGTCCTAGCTGATCATTTCAGCAATCATTCAATATAACCTTATTTTATATATATATATATATATATATATATATATATATATAATTTTGCAAAATTCAGATGCAGTCTACCAAAATTCTATTAAAAACATAGTATGACTTAAAGCTGTTGTTGTTATTGACTTCTTAAAATTGTTTATGAGTCTTGCCTAGACAGAAGAGGATAGCGAGACATATGCTGAATATATTTACAAACTGCCATCACTTGGTGCGATAACCAATGTGTCTCACTTCACTTCTGTGATTACTAAAAATATATTTTACAACATTAAATGAAGTGACTTTGACACAATTATTATTCTTAGAATGAGAAATCTGTTCTGTCAACAGATTTTCTTCCCGTAGTAAAATGTGGAACCTCAGAGAATTCATATAGGTCTCTAGAATCACTCTTACTTACTGCCATTCACTGCCAGCATCTGTTGAAGGGCATGGTAAACCCACTGTACCCCTGAAAGTCAGTTTATCAAATGGAAACTTTCTGTTAGTGTTCCTGCTGGTCTCGTGTGTGTGTGTGTGTGTGTGTGTGTGTGTGTGTGTGTTTCAAAATTGTCCATTGCCACTGACTTGCAAATAAAACTGCTCAGGAGGTTTGAAGAACATTCCCTCCCTCCAGCCATTGCTAAGGTGGATAAAAGCAGTTCAGCCATTCTCACCAAAGCTGCATGTTCAATAGGTGGAAAGGATAGTTTTTCTCTATTTTTTTCTCAGTCTGGGGTGTTTTAAGCTAAGTGGTCAGCTCTTTGCATTGATACACATCTAGTCATTTGCCTGTGGCACATAATCAATGCCAGTAAAACGGATCACAAGGAAATTTGGTATCAATACATGCCTTTATTAGAGTCAGCCTTTTGTCACTTGAATCTGCAAAAGCCCTTGAAGTCTCTCCTCTACTCCATCTTAAGGCCTCATGCATTTTTCTTCTGTAAGATTCATCATTTTCTAGAATGATCGATTTCCTTCTGATAAAGTAAAAGAGTAACAGTAATATAAATGTTATTATGATTTGTCTTATTGAAAAAGATCAAATAATTGAACCCATAGGAATTAGGCTTAATGTCTACTGATTAGATCTTAGGAGTAAACGATGTCAATAAGTAGTTCTAAAGTCAAGATCAAGGCAGGTGAGCTGATGCAAAAGGGGTCTTTTGATATCAGTAAACGTGAAAATTAAGTGCTGTCGTGGTGGAACTGTGGCATTGTATAAAGCATGAGAAGAGATTTATCACATGCATACGCATGTACAAGCTATCATCCAAGAAGAGTCACTAACCTTTTTTGTTACCAGCCATATCAACTACTGAAGAAATATCGACTACTGAAGAAAGCCTCGAGATAGGGGAGTAGTGGTTGATGCTCTGCTTTCTCCTTTTTCAATGCTTTATACAGCCAGGAAACTCTGTTGCCTTCAGTATTTGATAGGAACTCTCAATTTGAGCAGATGATGTGTAGATAAACGGAGGCTTGTGATAAACTGTTTGTTCTTCATTTCTCGAGCTAATTCGTCAGATGTTAGGAATAATCTAATATTACTAGCTCTTTGTGAAACTAGAGTGGGTCTTATTGGTCATTGCTCTTTCCTGTGGACAAAATGCTAACTAAACTTTATTTCGTTTTGTGCTCTTTTCATCTTTACTGTATAAATTAAAATATCAGAAAAATTGGTTTTTCATCTCAGGAGTTAAGGCTTTACACATCATAAAGAAGATGAAATAGATTTATTCCTTTAATATTTAGTAATTTGAATATAGTACATGTTGATTTATGGTGAAAATTAAATATCAGACAACCTCAAAAATTTAAGCAACATTTTTCCAGATTTTTGCTTTGTTTATCTCATTTTGTGGAAGGTAATTATCACTTTTGTATTTTTATTTAAATGTATTGGGGTGACAGATTAATAAAATGATACAGGTTTTGAATGTATAATTCTATAATATATCTTTTGTATGTCACATTGTGTATTCACCACCCAAAGTCAAATCTCCTTCAGTCACCATATATTTGACTCCCTTTACCATTTTCTACCATTTCCCCTGTTCCCCTGCCTCTCTGGTAACAACTATACTGTTGTCTGTGTCTGAGTTTTTATTTGTGTGTCTTGTTCATTTGTCACCTTCAGTTTTATTTCCCACATATGAATGAAATCATATGGTTGTTGATTTTCTTTGTGTGACTTTTTTCACTTAGCATGATATTCTGAAGATCCATCCATGTTGTTGCAGATGGCAGTATTTCATCTTTTCTTATGGCTGAGTAATATTCCACTGTATATATGTACCACATCTTTATTCAGTCACCTAAAATTCTAGAGAAATAATTCAATTTCATTACTTTTCAGTTTAACCTTGTTTGTCATGAGGGAAGCACATAACATTATCAAAATTTTTCAGAATTTTGTATTTTTTTTTTTAACAATTTTTAAGACGACGAGAATACTCATGACAACAGTATGTGTTAGTAACTCATTATATTTGATTTGTAAAATAAAAAATATTCCTTAGTTCATTGTTCCTTAATAGTTGCTGTCCACAAATACAATATTACATTATTAATAGACAGATATAATAAAAATAAGTAAATATTATATCTCATTAATTGAAGATCACTGCAGAATATGTTGAGATATTGAGATATATACTTAGATAATTTAGATTGTAAGCTTACAATGCACTAATGATATTTAATTACAGATTTCAAATACCTATAATTAAATAAGACCCAGTCATTATATTATATTATATTATATTATATTATATTATATTATATTATATTATATTATATTATATTAATTATATATCATATTATGTTATGTTATGTTATATTATATTATATTATATTATATTATACCTGGTATTGTATTATAGTAAAATAAGACCGGGTCTTATATTAATTTTTGCTCCAAAAGACGCATTAGAACTGATTGTCTGGCTAGGTCTTATTTTCGGGGAAACACGGTATTACATTATATTCAATTTTGTTTTATATATATTATATGTAATATATATAATAGTAGGTTTCCGTCTCAATATATAATATATACAATAATCAGTAATATTAAGGCACATCTGTTTAAATTGTCTATCAACTAATAACAATATTCATGAAAACAATTCATGGTAAAAAGCGAACATGGTTTATAAAGAAGGCTGTTCTTACTCTCAAAATGTTAAACTATTTTTATTTAAAAAATTCTTAAATGGTAACTAAAGCTTTAACTTCATTCCGGAAAAATATTTCATCTTCTATTAAGTAAAAAGTAGAAAATAAGTTTATTATCTCTAGGTTAGATATTGCCCAGTTTTTACTGACTTCATATAATGATTGGGGAAAACAATTCCTAACAAGGAAAATTTGATGACGTGTAGTAACTTTTTTCCTTGATTTTTCTTGTAAGAAAATATCTAAGAAGTTAAATTCTAAAGGCAAAAACTAATGTGAAACATAAATACAAGTCCTCTGAATCTTTTCAGAGCAACAAAATTGTTTTCAAAGCAGGCAAATTGTGAGGTCTTGTGTGTTTTTATCATGTCAAATAGGTGCCAATCCCCCCCCCCCCCCGCCCCACCCAAACACACACCTTTTCAGGATTTTAGTGAATGTTGGCTGGCAGGCATTCTTAGTTGTCATTCTCTGTCACTTGCTCTCAAACATCTAGACTGTAAAATTTGATTGTGTCCTGTCAACCACTAAGCGGAAATAATTATTTCTCAAGTAGTGAAGGTGAAGTGTGACAGTCATTTCATAGTAATGGCCATTTCCAAGCTCTGTAAAACTTCCAGGTTTCTTTTTCTTTCTGTACTTCTTATGGACCATCCAAAGAGAGAAGAAAGCTAGGGCAGACAGAACTGAAATTTTCCTTAAAGGCTACCTTTTCCATCAAACTATGCTTTTAAAATTAGACTTGATACCAGCTAAAATGCAGTTTGTAGCTTTGCAGGAACTTTAAATTCAATTGTGATGTTATTGTTCTCAAGGAAACGACTAATCTTAGTTCCTTAAAAAACAACAACAACAAAAAACAAACAAACGAAAAAGAGCATCATATTACTGCTCTAGTGTGGCCTTAATCTCGTATTATTGGTTAAGCACGGCAGGAACACTTACTTACATTAAACAGAGAAATGGTAATCATGCAATTGAAATGCTAAATATTTCTTGTCTTTAAAAGTTTTAATTTAGAGATAATGTTGCAAATTTGTATTTTCTTTGCATACTTTACATTATTAGACTAGTAGTTCTCAAAATGGGTAATTAGACATTAGAATCACTTGAACTGATGTTAAAAATGCACATTCCTGGGTTCAGTCTTCTGAATCAGAAAACCAGAATGTCAAGGGGAGTCCAGGTATCTCCATGTTTGATAAGCTCTATATCCCCATCCCTTCTTGTGATACTCATGTACACTAAAGTTTGCAATTTGTTGATTTAGACACACCCTCAGAAATCAAGTTTTAATAGCTTTAGGAAAAACAAACCGTGCCAGATCAATCTAGTTGCCTTTTAAATTAAAAAAAAGGTAAACTTTGTAAATGGGGTAAAATTTTTATTTTAACTGTGATTTAAAAAAATATATATATGTGCTGGAAATGTAAAGAATATAAAGAATGGATCTTACTACCTTGTAGATATCTAGATGATCATTCCAATAAAATATGGTCTTGTTTGTTTTTGAATTCCCCTTGGAAAGTTGGAAAGATACAGTGCTTAGAGACTACCTGGAATACTGGCATCCAGTATATGTTTACAGAATGACTATCTCCATCCCAATACAATATAGTGATTTGTATTAATGCCATTGAAGTGAATCATGCAGTTCTGTAATTATACTTGTCTTTCCCCAATTTCTTTTTTGAATCTAACAGAACTTTGAATTTTTGGGGTTGTCTATTTTTTTTAAATACATGTTTCCCTACATTTGATTAAAGGTAATCTAGATGAATATAAGTAATCTTTCTATAACATTAATTGTTATCACTTGTTCTGATCAAATTGCTAGGCTTTGTGCTTAGAAGTTTATATAAAATGCTCAATTAATATCGGAATAATAGATTTGCAACTCTGGCCATTCAAACTCAGAGTCTTTAAGTAGCTTCCAATAATATTTAGGTAGCTGGAGGGGAAGTGGAATTTGAATAGAAGGGTGGCTTAACACAAAACTTGTGCTCTTAGCTACCATGCAACACCACCTTGCTTGGTTTTCATGATGAAATGAGGGTAAGGCTAGCCCAGATAAGATGAGTGAGTAGTCAAATATCACCTCCATTTCCTCATTTTTTTTTGACAATTCCAATGTCATTTCATTCATTCATTTATTTATTCAACTAATGTTCTGTTAGCAGTGGATACAACAGTCAAGAAAAAAAATCTCTGTCTCTGTTGGTTCTAGAGGAAACAACAAAAAAAGTAAGGACATAAAGAAGTAAATATGTCATAAGTCAAGAGGTGGTGAATGCCACAAAAATAATAAACAGTAGTGAAATAAAATGTAATGGTGGGAGGTGTTTTTCTACACTGGTTTATTAGGGAAGCCTTGTAGTAATGAGGGAGTGAGCCATGCTATCAGAGAATAACACTCTAAGGAGAGGAAACAGAACATGCAAACAGCCTGAGGATGGAATGTGTGGGCACATTGCACATTCCAGAAACAACAGGGAGGATAGTTTGGTTGGAGTAGAGATGGGAATGGTAGAAGTGGAGGCTATTGAGATAGCATAGGGATCAGGATTTTTAGCTCTTTGTAGGCCAAAGTATAGACTAAGGTTTTCTTCTGGGCGAGATGGGAAGCCATAAGAGTTTTTTAAACAGAAGAGTGTCACATAGTTTTATGCTTTAGAATGATCTTTCTGGATTGTGTGGAGAATAGATTGAGTTTAGAAAGACTAGAAGTAGGTACAGATAATGTAATAGACTGGGTGAGACATGATGGTGGTTTGACTAGTGTGTCAGGAATTCAATTGGTGAAAAGTGGGAAGATTCTGAATATATTTTGAAGGTTCACTATATTTTGAAGGTTCAGCTGACAGAATCGTATTTAAGATGTAAGGAAATAAGAGACAAATTAAGCAAAATTATAAGGATTTTTTTGGTATGTATAACTAAACAAATAGCATTTACTGAGTGGTGGAGCCTTGTGAGTTAGGCAGTTGGGAGAGATTTTCTGTTGGTGTGGGAATATGGGAGAGTCAGAATTCTGTTTTAGATATATTAAGTTTGAAGCCTTTATCACCTAGATCCGAGGTCTGCTAACTACTGTGTATGAGCTAAATCTGCCTTCCTAATTGTTTTTGTAGGGCCCACAAGCTATGGATGGGTTTCACACTTTTACAGTTGAAAAATAAATATATTTTACGATAAGTCAAAGTTATATGAAATTAAAATTTCAGCATCCATAAAGTTTTATTGTAACATAGCCATACTGATTTTTGTGTTATCTATAGCTGTTCATATTTTCCAAGAGCAGAGTCCAGTAGTTGCAACCAGAACACATGCAAAGCTGAAAATGTTTACTATCTGGCCTTGTACAGAAAAAGCTACCGACCCCAGCCTTGTTGGTCCACCACTACAGTATGCTAGCTGGAACGGAAGGAAAGTTAGGCAACAGTTTCTACATCATCCACTATCAAAAATTGGCCTAATTTTGGCTCACTTCTTCACAACCTTTGACATAAAAAATTAACATGTTCTGGAGGGGGGATGATAGAAGAGGGATCAAATACATGGTGATGGAAAGAGAACTGATCTGGGTGGTGAGCACACAATGTGATATATTGATGATGTATTATAGAATTGTACACTTGAAACTTATATAATTTTACTATGTCACCCCAATAAGTTTAACTAAAAAAAAAAAAAAAAAAAAAAAGAGAGAGAGAGAGAAACATCAGTGCCTTAACCAACAGTAGATTACTTATGGTGAGAATCAACTTCTGTCAGGCCAAGGAAGGAGATGGTGTTTCATATAGGGATTTGAATTCTCCAAATTGTATCATGTAGGGTTTGATTTATTTTGCCCAAGGGATAGTTGTCCTGGCCTGGAAGGACCATTGTTTCACATAGGTCTAACACAGTTATTGTGCTGTCACAATCTCCAAGATTAAGACGGTTCATCAGAAGTGGATCATAGGAAGGCTTTTCAATCATCTTAGGATCTGCTAAGCAAAAAGGAGAAAGTCAATAATTCATTTGTATTGAATTATAGATTCATCTTCCTCTAACTCCTACCTAGATTGAAGGAATTGTACCCATTTTCTTTTAGAAACCAGTGCAGTGGTATTGGTATTATTAAAAAAAAATGATTTCCATTGCCACAAACTAAATAAGGTTGATATTTTTGAAAGACTGCAAAATGATTTTCCTTTTCTGAGAGCTGAACATAAGTAGTATGTGTGTGTGTGAGAATAATATTGTCCCATGACACAGGTAGTCCCATGTCTAATTTCCTCTAAATTTATTTCATATTATTTTTAGTTCACTATATATATATATATATATATATATATATATATATATATATATATAATTGCTTCATATATGCATATATGTGTATATATATATAATATATATATGAAAAACTTTAGAATATAGTGGAGCTTTTTTCCTTTCTATAAAAAGACATGTGGGAGGAGAAATGATCAAATCTCCAGCAAGAAGTTAATATCTGTTGAGCTGCTCTGATAGTGGCAAGACTCCTTTAAAACCCCCTAAGTGTGTGAGATCCAGTCTTCATAAAAATGAGTCAGGGCTTGCTCTGTGACAGGAAAATTCTTCCACTTCATATGTTATTTTTAACTTTATAAAATAACAACTTCTGTGAATTTTATGCTATTGAACCTGCTTCTTAGTACTTAATCATGTAAGATTTTTAAAGAGGACATAATATGCTAATTGCCTTTTGAATATTTGATGATATGTAGAAGAGGAAAAATACTCACCATACATCACCAAGTCTTTTTATTTCACTTTCACCTTGGCAGTATTACATGAGAATGGACAAAATGAAATGGATTTATGCACACCCGTGGTTACAAGCTGTAACAAGGAAAGGACCTTCAAATCTTAATGACTTAGAGTATAGAGACATTTTGTCCTAATCATTTACACATAATGTGTGGCTCATATTATTATTATCATCCTTATCAGAAGGATGATATACTAATAGACTTATCATCCTTATTAGTCTATTATTCATGAAACTACCATATGGACACAAAACTTTGTCAATTATCATACATGTTAATGCATTTACCTTTCCACACTTATTTTGATATTTGGCCTTTAATTTTGATGCAAGCAAAATATTAACATTTTATTGTTGATAATCCCACCAGTAACATCTGATAATTAGGTGGAGTTATGTCAGAAAAGTCAGTAGTTCCATTAACAAAATAACATGCCACATAAAAATACAGTACATTTTGAGCCTGTCTGCACCGGGGATCAGATTGTTAATTTTATAGGTCACTTGCTAGAGCATAAATAGTATGTAATTGTTCTGTTTTACAGAGATAGATTATTATGTGAGTGGGAAAACACCCCTCAAATCAACTTTAATAAATTCATATGATCACCTGCTACACGAGCCTTAGTTTTCTGTATTTTCATAACATTTCCAAAACTTTTGATCAATTATTTACATGACCTGGAATGAAACTTTCAAAATGCAGTGAAAGTTTCGGTTTAGCCTTAATTTTCAAATTGTTCTGGGTCTAAGTGTTTATTAGTGTGCAAAGATATTTTTGGAAGCCAGGATGGAACATGGCACAATATTTATAATAAAATATTTGGAGCAGGGTTTTCTGCCATATAAGAGCTGAGCTTTCCATTCATCTAGGTTTGGCTGCTTCTATCTATTTGCATCTGCCAATTTATACTGCTGGCCAGGAACTTCATTAGAAAAATCATGTGCTCTGTCCACAGTTGTAGTTTAGAGATAACAGGCTCACAGGGGTTGGAGGAGACTGTCGTGGTCACGGGAGTAAGAAAACCCGGTGTACAGGGCTTACTGCAGCAAAGAGACGGAATTTAGTGCAGTAAACTGGATTGAGCAATAAGACAATCATTTTAGGAGAATAGTGTTTCCGGGCTTGGCATAGTGCCTGCCACTTAACCCTTTCAATACTCTAGGAAATATGGATTGGCTTGGAAAAGGTATAGTGCAGCTGTGTGGCCCAAGAAAAGCTGTATTATGCTTTAGGACTCAAACTACCCTATTGTGGCATCTCCCCTTAACTTAGAAAAACATGAAGAGAGACTGTTCTTCTCTCTTGCTGAACTTTCTTTCACTCTGTGTTTTGCAAGCCTCTGTGGTTGAACAACCGTCAGAATCAGGCCTCAGGGACATCAGTGGTCTGAGCGGCTTCTGGAACAAAGAAGACAGATGTGTAGGGAGGGCAGGTGAGACACCTCTGAAATCACCAGGAACCTTGGGGGATGAGGAAAACTTTGTATCCTGCTTGAGCAAATTGGAAACACAGAGCTAATAATTCCATTTTTGTGATCTAATTTCATACCTAAATCCTGAGGGTCCCTTTGTGTTTTAGTTTGGTGGCAAACTCAATACTGTAAAAATCTATAGTAAATTCACTAAGTCTTAGCCATAGATAATTTTGCACCCATTTTATTGTCATAAATATGAAGTAATATATTTTCAAATGGAAATATTTGTGCAATTGTTTAATCTTTAAAATTTAGTAGGAAAACTTAGGACAGCTGGAATATTAGAAAAATTTCCTTCTTATTGATAACTGAGTTCAGATGGCAACTGTGTTCATATTTCAGAAAATATGGAGGGAGTTGACAGATTAGTCTTACATTTAATTTCCAATTTCTTTAAGAATCATTCACAATGTCTCAGTTTTTAAAAGCTGGGACCTACATCAGATGAATGATTAGATATTTGAAAAAGCAAATGAAAAATTGGGAAGGTTTGTGGCAAGCTGTTTAAATGGCTCAAAGAAAATCTGAAAAGCTTGCTGAAATACACGCTGGAGTTCTAAGATAATTTCAACTGAAAAAGTTATTTGTTAATTTACTTATGTTCAACAATTTTCTAGTTTTTATTATAAATATTGGACTTTTTTCCTGAGCCATTTAAGTTAACACAAATCTTTAATTAATGTCAAATTCTATGTCAACAAGAACAGAGCTAGTTCGAAATGTTTGTCTAAAAAATGAAAGATTGCAATTATAAAGCACAGATTCAGACTTCTCTTTTATCATTTCATACAACGTGGTTTAAGCATTTAATTATTTTAATTCTCTACATGTACACTCATACATGAAATATGTTTTATAGGCATGAATGAATTTTTTTTCTGAAATTTACTGAAAAGCATCTATTTGGTAATAAACATTAAAGGTAAAACAAAGATTGCATCCAACAAAAATGAAAAGGGCAACTTCACAAAACACGATTGCCTTATGTATAGGGATTTGATAAACATATCTTGAAAAATATCTCAGGCAGGATTCAATGATGAAAAACCAGAACAATAACCAACTTTTTGAAAACATTCTGTAAAGTACACCCTCTTTATTAAGTAGGAAATGAAAATCAGATCGATAATAACATATCTGGTGCATTAAAACTTCTACCTGTAGAACAGATTTTAGCAATGAGAGGCATCCGAGATATTAAAGTAGTTGGAAATCAAGTGAGAAATTCTTTAAGTTGGACACACGAGGTGAAAATCTGAATTTGATGGCATTTCATTATTACCTTCCAGTTGTAAAAACTGAGCTGTGGAAGAACACAGTATGTCAGGGCTTAGTTCAGTCAATGATGTGCCAGTAGTTTACTCCCAGTGAAGTAACAGCTCCAGGTCACCTTCACATTTGGTCCGTGGTACATAGTATGTTTAGAGAATCAGAAATATTCCTGACTTAGCAAGCTCAGTGAGCTTGTAGCATCCAAATAATGAAATCTGATGACTCAACTTTTCATTTATATTTTACTCTGGGTATAGACATTTGTTTTAATTATCCTGTGTTTTACTTCCTGTGTAAAGACATTTGGTAACACTAGTAAATCATCTGCTTTTATTAACTGTCATCCATGGACCCAAATAAATGATTGTGGTTTACTCCATAAAGAGGCAGATTTTCTAGCCCTTGGGTAATGTTATGGTAACAACAAGGAGAGCTGACACTTCTGAACTCTTACCCTGTACCTGATAGGTGTGGTAGGAACGTGGCAAATACTAATGTGTTATATCCTCAGGACACCAAGGGACAGAAGCGTTTCGGAATTTGTGTAACATCATGGACTAATTAAGGTGGAGAGCCAGAGTTTGGACCAAGCAGTGTAGCTCCATGGTGTATGCTCTTAATCCACACTATGTTCTCTCATATCTATATGCATAGCCACACACTAACCCACAGCATGCAGTGTGCATATAAAAGCAGTTATTTATTTTAGATATATTAATATTCCATGTATTGTTTGATAAATGACTTAAGAAAAAACAAGAACTTTCCACCACAGGGGAGGTATGTATTCAGCACATAACGTGTAGCCATCCAGTAGTAAGCATATACTCCTTATTTTTTTCCCTTTCATTCGGTCCTTCTTTTTTCAAGTCAGTTTTAGAGACGGGACCCTGTCTAATTTTACTACTTGATTCCCCTACCATGCAGTCCAGTTCTGTGAACATCTTGCAGCTCCACAAATACTGTACTTGCTGATGTTTTGGTGACTGGATCCTAAATCTTTAGAGAAGCTGTCCTGCCAGTGTAACTTGAGGCACTCAACACATAATGAACACAACCTCCTGACACCCCAGTTTTCCAATAGTCCTGGGTCTTAGAGATAGTATTTCAGGTAATTCTGCCTTGTACTTTATTTCTCAGTATGTTTCCTACCTCTCAGCACTGGGCCATTGGCTCACATTTTGGTTATGGTTCTCATTTTCACTGTCAGATCTCATGATAGAAAGCAAGCTACCAGTCCTTGAATCTGGTATCAACAGTGTCTTGGAAATGATTGGCACTTGGTCATTAGGGTTTATGTATTTCTGGCTGTTTGTCGGAAGGGTCCCTCTCCCTTTGCTGCCACCATTTTTACCCTTCTCTGCCTTGGTTACATCCCAGGCCACACAAGATACTGAGGGCTGTGACCATTTGCTGTGACTGTTCCCTGGCTTCCTGCTGTTTCATAGTCTGGGATGCTCTCATTTTACGATGTTGCCTCAGCTTGCACATCCCCTCTCAGGCTGTTGGCTCTCAGATTCGCTTTCATGCCTTCAACTTCTAAGATCTATCTTTCCAAGTCTCCTTGCTCTTAGGTTTTCTTTTGTCTTTTATTCTTTCTTGACTTCTCCTTTCTCTTAGCCACACTTCTACTCCACATCTCTTTCTTTCTTACCTCCCTACTTATAGGTGTGACTGACAAACTTAGATTTCTGGGGAAAAAGGAAAATAACAAAAGACAAATAATTGAAGTTTCTTTTTTGTTTAAGAAAATTATTGCATAACCTATAAATAAGTGTGTATCAATCACATTTTTAAACCTCATGATAAGAAAATCGCAAACAACACACACCAACTGAGCAATGTGTAGAGAGCTTTGAAAGCAACCAAGTTTCAGTAACTTTTGAGAGGAAAGATTCATAGCTTCACATTCTGCTTTTGATTTCTAGTAAGGAAGTGAATTAGCATTCCAATAGCTGACTTCCAAATTTTCTATGTGATTAAATGTCACCTAGCATTATATTTATAACAATCCGTGAAAACTCGGGATAAACTGTGTGACTTTAAAATTGTCAAAAATTACTGCTGTCTGTGTCCTAGTGTCTCTAAATGAATGATTTGGGGAGGCTGAAAGGTAAAGTACAGGGGATGAAATTTAGGGGAGTAAAGAATACTATTTACTCTACAGTGACAAACTACAGTCACGTTATACTTTAGTGTTTTGGGGATGTCGTTTGAGGAGGATGAAAATGATGTCCATGGGACTTTTGTAGATAATAACATAAAACAATTTTTTTTCTGTACCTCTAGTCACCTATATTCTGTTATGAAACAGACACAATCTATGTACCATTATGTGTGGTCAGTGGAGTTGAATGCTAGGCCATAGTTATGGCCATTCTGAGTGCTATTTCACTGAACATTAATTTGAAAAATATTTAATAGACACCAGGTACTCCAGATATTCTAGGCAATGCAGTAGGTGCTAGACACATAGTAGAGTACAGTGGTTATGGGGCATGGGCATTGAAATAAAAATATCAAGTTTCAAGTCCTCTGTCGTTTACTTAAGCTCTGTGTTCTTGAACAATTTGTTTAATCTCTCTGAGCCTTATGTAGAAAATGAAAATAATGTCTTTCTCTTCTTTGCACATTCCCTTCAGTCTCTCACTCTAATGGACCCCAACTTTCCCCTGAGCACACTTCTCTTCCGTGGAGCCCTCTCAAGCAGAGGCGATTTCCTTGAGTATGACCCATAAACCTCAACACCTGTAGGGGGGAAGATGTCCTCCATGGTCCTCACTACCACTCTGAGATCACCCTTCCATCTTTCTCTCTAAGGCCCTCCAGGTTTGAATTTTGTGCCCAAAGACTAGACTGCCCATCACCTGGCTTATTGCAGTCATCCAGATTGCTTTCCTTCATTCCTTGAAGTTGCTACTCCTGGATCATTGCCCCTCTCTGGTACGTTACCACACACATTAAAATTGGTGATTGTAATGGTTACGTAGTGATCCTTCTAATGCCCTGGCTTTGATTTCCTGATAAATCTTGCTTCCTTTCTGGTGTCGTCTACTCACTTTTATAGTCATACCATAGCCTGCACTGCCTAATACAGTAGCCATTAACCACATGTGACTGTAAAAATTTAAAAAAGGAATGAAGTCCCTCAGTTGTCTTGCCCATTCTCAATAGGCACATGTGGCTACTTGTTTACTATGTTTGACAACTCAGAACATCATCATTGCAGAAAGTTCTACTTGATCCTGCCTCCTAGTCGCCTTCTTTGTCTGTACATGGAATCCCTCCATAATCTCAGTTTTCTGCCTCCCACTTTCTGACCCTTACTTTCTACCTTTCCCATTCACTGCCTTCAGTTGCCTTACTTAAGCAATCTTCGACACCTCCTGGACATATCAATCCTAGCATTTTTTTCATACTCCTTAATTCCCTTCATGCCATTGCTAGTATCTTCAACCAGTTTAAATCTTCTGATCAAATTTTATAATCTGTACTTTGCTTTCACCCCCTCAACTTCCTTGCCTCTCCCTCATTTCTTTATATATTTCCAAGCTAAAATGTAATCTTGGTTAAATCAAACTGCTTGCTCAGTTGTCACAGAAGCTGTAAGTGGCTGAAGAATATTCCATAATGCTTTCTGGCCTAATTCTGCACTCATCACCCCTAATTTCAAGATATAAATAGAGCTGTTTTTAAGATTGCATAATTTCTATTTTACTTATCTTCTAGTTTACTTATGCATTTTTTCCTGCATTCTTCAAATTGATACTAACTTCAGTAAAATTTCACATAAATATTATACTTTTCTGTTCTCACATTTCCCTTTTTTTTTTGTTTTGTCGGTAAGTTCTACTTTTCTCTGTGGAGATTCCTCACTTGTTCATCCTTTATATCCATATTTTCTCTCAGATTCTGTAATTTATTTATAATAGCTCCTTTAAAGTCGTTGTCTACTAATTTCAAATCTGAGTCATCTCACAATCTGTTTTAACTGCATGCTTTCTTTTCTTGAGAATTGGTTGAAATTTATGGCTTTTTTTTCCCATGCCAAGTAGTTGTAACTCTATGTTAGATACTATGAATTATATGTTGTAGGGAATCGGGTTTATTTCCTCTTTATTTATAGGTTGTTGATTTTTGTTCTGAATGACAGTTGAATTACTTGCAGACTTTTTTGAATCTGACTGACTTGGCTTTGTTTTTTGCGGTTCTACTCTCTATTGTTTTTATCCCATTTTACCATCTGAATTTCAGTGAGACTGTCTTGCTGTTTTGGGGATCCACCTCCAATAAAGGAAATCAGGGTAATGGAGAACTCACCTCAGGTGTTTCCCTTCTCTTAAGGATTACAGTACTTTGCAGCTCTCTATCCAATGCCTGATATGTATTTGTCCACTTGTCTAGTAATTGTTTTCTCCACTGTTATAATTTAGAGCAGTAGGCCAAGTCCAGTATCAGTAACTTTGTCACGGATGAAAGTAAAATTCTGTCCTGCTTTATCTTATTTTTCAAAATGCTTCATTTTGAAATTAACACACATAGAGAAATGAACATAAAATATAGTGTATAACTTACTGTTAAATAGAAAAGAAATCACCAATTAAACTTCTACCTAGATCAAGAAATAGAACATTTTGACTAATGCAGAAATGTGTCCCGAAATCTGTATATCCATTCACAATCTAAGCTCCATTCCTCTTCTTTAAATGTAACTAGTGTTCTCATGGTATGGTAATCACTCCTTTTATTTTCTTTGTATTTCACTGTCTCGACTGGCATTGCTAAAGACCTTTTAATTTTGCCTTTGTAAATTATATAAATGAAATGATACGTATAGTAAATATGCTTTCAAGACTGGCTTCCTTGCCGTAACACTATATTTAATGAGATTTATCCATGTCACTGGATTTAACTATATCTTATTCATGTTTGTCCATTTATCTCTTTAACTCACTCCAATCAGTCTTTTTCCATGCCATTTCACCTAAGCTGTTCTTGCCAAGGTTATCTGTGACCTTCATCAAGGTTGGACCCTTTCTCTTTTCAATTTAAAGCACTAGACCCTCTAATCTTCTTCTGTTCTACTTCTTCTCTCCAATTTCAGCTTATTGATGGAGCTTACAGACAGGTCCTTAGGCATAGCAACTAAGAGAATATTGTACAGATCACAAAGTTTTGGGGGAACAATGGGAGAAATATGTAGGTGTACATATATAAAAGAAGTGTATATGTCTACTATAGATGTTCTGAGACATGCATGATCTTCCATTTAACCACTGGATAACCATATCAAACAAATTACCGATTTGGTTCTCATGTTCTCATCTTTAAAATGGATTCTGGGAAGAAAAGGACGTAAAAAGAAATCTCTCTCCTTTACAAAATTAATCAGAAAGGCAATCTCTAGTCATTGGCTCAGCAAAACTTCAGTGTAGATATGAAAGGATTCAAGACTTCAGGGATGAGGGTATTTTAAACATGGTCACAATTTTGGAACTTTTTATATCTTTCATTGTAGTAGAATATTGATCATCTGGGAGAGGCATTAAATGAAATAAAATCCTTTTATTGCTAGGAAAGATGTACTTCTTTAATTTCTTCAGATGTAAGACTATCTTTGAAGTCTTATCTTATGTGCTAAAGCATATTTTTTCAATTATCCAA
This sequence comes from Rhinolophus hipposideros, assembly GCF_964194185.1. NCBI lineage: Eukaryota > Metazoa > Chordata > Mammalia > Chiroptera > Rhinolophidae > Rhinolophus > Rhinolophus hipposideros. The sequence goes on along the minus strand of NC_138062.1, from coordinate 35,151,296 downwards.
AAGGGTCCTGTTCGTACTCTCATTTTAGTTATTAGTCTGGAAATTGCCACCATTCTGGGATCTCTGTGACATTTCTGTGTTATAGCCAAACCCAAGGGCCAATTTACTTATTAGTGGGAAGTGAGTGAAGAAACCATAAAGTTAGATAGCTTTACATTAGACTTGGGATTGGTGCCCAGAATTATCACTACATACATACAAGGACTATATTCAAAGTCTTGAAGTTACTCTTACTTCTGAAAATTAGGTAAAATCACCATTTTCTCTGGAATTATCTAGATAAATTTTCTTAAAAAAAAAAAAGTACATTGAGTACATCAATTATCCTGATAACTTTTAACATTCTTCACTTTGTTAGATCAGTTGAAAAGAAACTTTTCTTAACACTGTTTTGTCATGTGTAATTATGTGCTCCTGAGAGTATGTACTGGGATTTCCTCTGTCCTGTGATACCACTGATTAATATGAGTATGCTTTCAAATCCTGTAAATGTGAAAAGACAGTGACTCCATATTGCTGAGGTGCATAAAAATGACCTGGGATGGCTACACTTATGTTGCATAAAAAGCATAGTGATATCATGTGTTCCCACTTCACTGACGCATTCAGGGCTCTCTGGAGAATTTTATGGTCCAGTGTTATTAATATATCACAGTGTGCTTTTCAGTCATTGGGCAGCCAAAAAAGCTTGAGCAATGTGGTATGTTTTCATTGCCCATTTCGAATGCCTCTATTTTTTTTATTAGTTTCAGGTATACAAAACAATGTAATAGTTAGACGTTTACAACTCCTCACAAAGAGGTAACCCCCCCCCCACTACTCCCCCTCTGACATCACATTTTTATGAGCTCAAATTTGACTTAAAGGAATGATGGCCCATTGTCCATTACAGGAAGGTCAAGGGTATGATTGAATGATGCAGCCAAGCCATAGGAAGGCAGGCTTTGAACAAGTTGTCAGTTAAAGAAACACTGGTGAAAAGACAGTTTATTCCTTGAGAATCAGCTGATAAACAGTCCAAGGACAGAAAAATAAAGTCATGTGACTATAAGGGTTAGCAAAACCTGAATGAATGTAAATATGTGGAACTTTAAAATCTCTGCCTTCACACCTCCCTTATGCCAACTTTGCATAGGAGTGATTCTGTGTGTGTGCCAGCAATTAGGATAACTCAGGGCACTTAAAGTCTGTGTTCATGATCCTTTTGTATCTGAAAGGTGACTGAGCAGATAAAATGAACTCTTTCATAGTTTTCCCACAGCTTTGCACTGGGATATTTCCTTCCAAGGCATTCAATAGGGTTGAGAGTCCAAAATTTCAAAAGTTTAATATGAGAATGACACCTGATTATCTGCCTGAAATCTAATCGCTGCTTCTTCATGAAAGAATCCCAATTGTATTCACAGTGGAAATGCTCCCATCAGTACCATCCTTGCATCTACGTGTGACCTTGTGAGTCTTGATCAATAATAAGTAAATAGATTTAATCAATATGAAGTGTTATATCAGAAGTCTAGGCGTGTTCCTCAAAGTGAGGTGACTTACTCAGAATATGTGTCCTTTGAGAACTCCTACCTTTCCCCTTTTTTATTGTCTCACATGTGGATATGGTATCTGGAACTCCATATCAATGGAATAGCCATTGTGAAAATGGACTTCAGTGTAAGGATGAAAGCCATGTGCAAAGAGAATGGAGGAGGGTGTGGAAGGAGCCTAGGTCCTGGGTGAGTTTGTAGTGTGCCTGCTCAGGACTTTCAATCTCTGATCTTTTTTTTTTTAATATATTCATTATTTAATAATGAACAAAAGCCACTGATTTTGTTGGGTTTCCTTTTTTTAGCAGCCAAATCTAATCCTAAATTATATATATTTAAATAGACAAAGACAATGATAAATGCAGGGAAAACTTCTGGTCAGAAGAGGAGACATGACATTTATGTAATATATTTATGTGGCAATTTTTGGCATTCCTTTCAGTATTAGAAAATAATTCATATAATCCTAATTTCATAGCTTTTTAAGTGACAATTCAAAACTAAATGTATTCTTAGTACAAGATTGCCTGATTGCGTAGACATTTTTGCTCTAGGCTGTGTGTGTGTGTGTGTGTATGTGTGTGCATGCACATGCATGCACGTTAGCCAGCCCATTGGTGGAGGGAAGGAGAGAGAGAGGGAGAGGAGCTATTTTTATTCTTCTATGGATATGTTATGGCAAATTATCAAACTACACTTTTAAAAATATATATTTTATTGTAAAATTAAAAACCTGCAATAACTTTTCCAAGGATAATTAAGAAACGACAACTGAATGTACAAGGTTTAGATTATGGCTCTGGTCTTAATTAGATATGTTCCTGAATTATGATGTCCTCTATTACTTGAAATAGATTTTGAGTCACAAAATAATATTGTATTTTAGACTCTTCTTCTACTATTGATTATTCATTCCACACTTTACTTGGGTTTACGTTTGTGTGCATGTTGACATTTGTATTACTTATCTATGTCATTGCTTTTGTCATGTGTGCTGCTTCTGTCTTTAATGTATATATATTATGCATATGTGGGTACATGCACACACATATGTATATGTGCATATATACATATGTGGGGATGCTTAAAACATGGAAAGGTTTTACATATATACAGTGGGTGCCAAAGAAATGTATAAACCTTTTAGGAAATGAAAAAACTGTATTAAAATTGTAATACTCAATATCTACTGATAACAAAAGATGAATACAAGTCACATTTGACTCCTGCACTTACAAGAAGTGCTCAAAGTGGTTACCATCAGCATAATTTTAATACAGTTTATATATATATATACACACACATATGGTTTTATATATATACGGTTTTATAAATATGTATAGGTTATACAGTTTTTATACATAAATGGTTATATATAATGATTACATATATAATAATTTCATATACATATGATATAATGCACTGCATATATATATCCATTGCATGTTTCTACTTCTGTAATCATTCTTTTCCTATCAACACATGACATTTAATAGCACTCAGTTTCTCTCAAAGCGGTAAGCTTACCTTTTGGGCATCAGCTGATAGTACTTAAGGCAGAGGACAACTGGATACTCCCCCCTGACTGTTTCCAGTCCCCTTCTTGCTTTATTCTGTAGCACTTATCATGATCTAACATGCTTTATATTCTATGTATTTGTTTTTTTAATTTCTTGCTTTTCCCACTACATTATAAATATTATTATATAAATCCCATGGACGGACCAAGGTTGTTGTTGTTGTTGTTTTTTCTCCTCTCCTCTACTCACTGTTGTATTCCCAGCACCTAGAATAGTATCTGATGTTTGTAAGTATTAAGAAATATTTGTTGACTGGATTCTTTCCAGTCACTGGTAAAAAATAGTCACTAATTGAAAAGTCCTTTTAAAGAAATATAGTTTTATAAAGTAATTCTACAAACTATTCAAATTGCCCATTTTAACAGTGGCATTGGAAAATGACATTTTAGAAAGTATTCTCTTCCTGATGATAAGATTCTTTTGGACAGTCTTTAATTTTCATATTTCCCAAGACAGTTTGGAGGTGACTAATATGTGCTTAAAAATGTAAACTTCCAAATAATTTGGGGAATAATAAAATGTAACGGATGTCTAAAAGAATCTACCATCAGGAATAGGCAACTTTCTAAAATACTATCTCTGACTTTTTGAGATGGAAGATACCTTAGAGGGAAATGATTACAATTTCATTGATCAGGAAACTGAGGCTCACTGCCAGCAAAATGGTATGTCCAATACGTGTGTAACTCAGTTATGGGTAGAGCTATTGACTGGTTTTCTGCAGGCACAGAGGTGAAGCCAACGGCATAGTTGGAACCAGAAGACATGTTTGTGTTCTTGTGTTCTCGTGGTTAAGAATTTAATGACCGTGAATAAATTATGTAACATCACTTAGCCTCAATAATATTAATATTATACATTATGTGATGGATGTGGATAAATCATGAAAAAAATTAACAGTGTTTGTTGTTATTCACATCTTGTACTAGTTCCACTACACATTTCTGAGTGTTAGTTGCTAGATACTTTCTGAGGTGAAATTAGGTGACATTGTTGGTAGGGAGAATTTGACAATTTTTGGCATATTATGAATTGATATCTAAAAAAATGAACAAATCCTTTTTAAATGTTTTAAAATTTTTTTGATGGTCAACTTTGACTAATTTTATATAAAACAGAATGAGATACTCTTAATCTAATTAATACTATTAGTATTGCATATTCTTTAGAACCATTTAGTATTTAACTGAACCACTCATATACAAGGCCTTTTTACTAGTTTGAAATAAGGCTCAGGTACATTTTTTTCTATCCTGATAAAGGACACAAGCTACTTAAGCTATAGAACATAAGGACAAGGCTACATTTAATTTCTTTTCCCTTAGAAATTCAGTCTCTGAGTTCTTACATTTTATACAGTCCACTAAGCATCTTAAGGTTAAGAACTGACTTTATGCTGGTGTACTTTGCCTTAAAGCCAAAAGCTGTCAACAAATATTTTTGAGTCCTTATTGACAGACTCTGTGCTACATGCTAAGAATATAGAAGTGAGAGAAGTAGTATTTGATCTCACTGAACTCAGAACTTATTCAGGTAACTGAATAATCATGCACCATTTGTTAAGTCTTCTGACAGAGTGTGTGATGGAAGCACACAGGGTGGCCCTCACAGATCAGCCATGTTCAGGTTAGGCTTTCTGGAGGAAGTGGGTTTACGTATGAGCAGATTTTCCACCACTGGAGAAAGGGAAAGGTGCTTCTCCTAGGCAATGGGGCAGCATCAACAAGACCAACTGGAGCATGAAGGAAGAGGGTTAAAATTGCTCAGAAGGCCTCAAGGGCAGTGCAACATGGGGGAGAGCCAGTGGCAGTTAGAGTGGCAACTAAACCTTGCCCCCTTTCCTCAGACTTTTAGAGATATGTGAAAGTAAGTCATTGCTTACAAGGGCTTCCAAACTCCCATTCTGAGAGTTCACAGAATAATTTTTAAGATATTTATTACAGATGAATTATTGGGTAGTGTTTTCTAGGATGACTTCTTAGAACCTAGAAGAGTAATGAAATAATTTGCCATCTCAACAGTTCTGCTGGCCACATATTTCGAAAGATTATTTAGATTTGAAGGTATATTGTCATGAAGGGTAGACAGTGGAATTTTTAAGCTAAATTACTCAATGATAAATAGCAAATATAATATGTAAGTATTTTTTTCTTTTCCTCAGCTCACTGCTCCTGATACAAATGAATAATCCCTTGCTGTATTTCAAGTGCCTTTTTGTAAATATATATATATATATGCATATATATTATATATAATATGTATATATATGTTTTATATATATATTATATATTATATAAACTTTATATAAATATAAGTTATAACTTATATATATGTTATATATATAAGTATATATGTTTTTATATATAAAAACTATATATATAAAAACACTATATATATTTTATATATAAATACATATAAAACACTTTATGTATGTATATATAAAGTGTTTTCTGTCAGTTTTTGTAGATATATGATCTTTACATTCTATTTTCATTCATCAAGGACACTAAATACTTTCAAATTTCTGTCTTACACAGTATTCAATCACATTCCTTATGGACAAAGTGCTTTTATCCATTCTAATTTAGAAATTCACAGCCTTTGGCATCCCAGGAATGGAGACCAAGATAGATAATAGTTGCTTTAGAAATTATTATAACCATGACGAAGACCATAACAATTTGACTTACTACTTTTCCATGTCTTAAATTCCCTCTGCCATTTGCATCACAGCAGTTTGTGTTTTCCTTTCCTTCCAAACATATAAACAATTCTTTAAAAGTGTGTAGTTCATTATGTGTCACTTCAGTCTTCGCATATAGTGAAACACATTCCTGGTTGACCTGTGACACAAATGGCAGTGGGTGATTATTAACTTGAAAGTTGTAGAGGTATTCTGGTTCCAGCTGTTAATATTCCCATAGGAATATGGTCTGTTAGCAAAAACCTCTTTGAATAAAGTAAGTAAACCTAGACAGAGGGTAATGGGATCAAGTATATGGTGATAAAAGGAGAACTGACTCTGGGTGGTGAACGCACAATGTGATACATAGATGATGTATTATGAATTGTACACCAGAAATCTATGTAACTTACTAACCATTGTCACTCCAATAATCTTTAATTTTTTTAAAAAAGCGTTTCATTAGCTAATTCAAAATTTATCATGATTCCTTGAAAAATTCTCATTTTGGCAAATATTTTGATGCCATGTCCCTCACTCAATATGTATGCTTAGAACTATATCAATGCAGTATCATTTGTTAATACAAATAATTCTTGATGATTGATATGGATTAGCTATAATCATTATATTTGGGTCATTTTCTGGATATTAATGAAAGAATGGCATTAATGGTCCTCAACATGTTCACTTTTTAAGGTTATTTATTCCAGAGAGGTGGTCTGAGGTGAAATCATCATTGCTTAATTAATGGATTTTTATTTAGACTATTATGTTTTCAGAATAAAATATGTTTTAGAACTCTAGGAGCTTTTATTTTTTATTAAGCACTTGAAAGTAGTAATTTTTGAGGAAATCTTGTCTGACTGGTGTGATAGAAGAAATCTATGTAGAAAGACAGATTTGATTTTGTTTTGCTCTGGGACATTCTCTTTCATGTGTTTCTACAGAAAAAATGGCAGGATTGCTTTGTGCTGTGTACTGGAGCCACTTAGCGGCTTTATTTACAGACTTTTTTTTCATATGTTTCACATTTAAAGGTTTAATTTGAACACTTGCACTGCCTGTTAGAATCATGTTTTTATTATTTCATGGTAGTGGAAATGAAAATAGTAGCCATGTATGTGTCTAGTCATTCAGCTTCTCTTGGAAACGCGTAAATAACTATGCTGAGTTTGAAACTTGAGTCAGGTTATCCTGAATTTTTAAAGGTGTTTGAAGTTTTGTGGCAAAAGATCTTCCCCATGCTGGAAAGTACACAGTAATATGTATTTCTGTTTTTGTTAAATCTTAATTAACTTTTATTGCTTGAATTCAAAAGCAAATATAAAAAAATCCAAGAGTTGAAAGCATTACCCAATTACAATACTGGAACTGTCCTAGGAAGTTACCTCTTCTATACCAGATTCTTTTTGCTCTGTTTGTAAGAACACTAGCAATAATAGTTACCATCGATAATTTTCTATTAACCAGACACTGTGTTAGACATGTTAAATATTGTAATACCGCAATGTGACTCTGACACTGCCCACGCAGAGATAGCACAGATTTCACAAGTTTAAGTGCAGTCTCCAATACTGCCCTGACTTTATACGCCAACCACAGGTTCATGGGTCCCCGGGTAACCCGCCCTTCTGATCAACAGTCTGTAAATACAAGGCTTTCCATAATCCCCTCAGGTTTGGTGATTCATTAAAATGACTAACAGATCTCAGGAAAGTACTATATTTACAATTACAGTTTTATTGTAAAAGAAATAAATCAGGATAAATCGAATGGAGCCACATCGGGAAAGGTCTAGGAGGGCTGCAAATGCAGAACTGCTGTGTACTCTCCCTGTAGAATCAGGACATGTCAGCCCATTGGCATCCTCATGGGACATCAACCAGGAAGTGCCGTTGAGTTTCAGTGCTTGGCATTTCTGAGATTTTCTTATGCAGACATGACTGTACTATTTATTGACCATGTCATTGAACTCAGTCTCCAGCTCTCCTTGCCTCCCTAGTGGTGGTGAGGCTGATGCCACCTGGCTCAAGGCTGCAACCCTCTATTCACACTGTAAGTCTTTCTGGGGCAACAAGACTCCATCCTGAGTTACCCCATTAGCATAAGTTCATGAGTTGCCCACCATGAATCGCAAAGGCACTACTATTGCTCAAGAAATTCTAAGGATAGCAACGTCATCTACCAGGAGCTAGGGACCAAGATCAGACAAATTCTTTATTATACAACAAATAAATATGTTCTTTGACTATTTATACTAATTTTCAAGTTTTGCATTTTAATCAATATTTTATAGGTATGAAAGTGAGGCTTAGAAAGCACAAGGGCCCGGCATACGACCCCATTACTGCTAGTATTGGATTCCAGATTCAGACCCACATTGCCCTTATTTTAGTGTCCATTTATCTGAAGTGTCATATCCTCTCTATCATTCATGACAGCACATTTCACCATCTTAGCTTGATTTTTCCAACAGTGTAGGCTGTGGGAAATTAAGCAATTTACCTGATATCATGCAGCTAATAAGCAGTGGTGCTGAGATGTGAGCCCATGTCCATCTTATCACAGTGATTACACTCCTGGCCACTCTATAAGAGAGGGAAAAAAAAAACACAAATCATACAAAAGATAAAAATTCCACACACTTCTGGAAAACCTTTTTTCAGTACTAAAGAACACTTTGGGATTCCTATAACTTCACTGAAGAGAAACATCAGATAGCATGTTTTCTCCTTTCCTGGAAACTGTAGTTAAAAACAAAAGGTAGATTATAAGCTGTAAAATAATTGTTCTTACAGATTCAGGAATTCCTGGAAAAAAATTTTAAAAATGAGGGAATTATAGGCTATGTGTCTCTTCATTCCAATATTCTTCCAATTAACATCTAGTAGCAAACGGTGACAAAGGAATCTTTATATCATTCTCATACCCGTAGTGTATAAGTATTGTTCTTCAGTGTTTTCTTTGTTTTAAAGTGACACAGATACTGATTTATGAACAAAGTTGGGAAATCAGCAGCAGAATTAGAGGTAGAGGTCAAGACATTATGAGCTAATAGATTATAAAGCCTATATAATCTAAATTATATATTTCTAAATATCTTAACTGAGTTTTACATATAAATGTATTTCATAGTTGAAATGTATTTTGATTGATATGTTCTTTCCTATCACAAGATAGTTCCACTTCTCTTTTTCCTTTTTTTCTACTCTTTTATAAATAATAGCAAATGCTGTTACTGCTAATTCACGATTGTCAGCTACACACACACATGCGTACGATAAATTTACACCGTTGGGACCCACATCATTCAATGCTGTACAAAGGTGCAGTCATTACAATATAGTCTAACAAATGATGGTAACTAACATTCATTTAAAATTTTACCGACATTCTGATATATTTTTCAAAGAGCAGGCCACATATTCTTGGTGAGTATTGAAGAATTTTTAAAATTGCTGTGTTTGTTTTGATCACTATCAATAACCTTCATGTGAATGGCAGATACTCCCTCTTTCTATTCCCTTCCTACAACCCTGAAATCTCACCCATTTTGACTCTGTTGTTTCTGGAGGAAATCTGGGTCATGTTTGTCTAGATCTGTTTTACAAATACACACGAAATGAGCTGGCAAAGAAAACACTGTATTTAGTACGTGGGTGAGAGATCATGTTTCTGAATTTTGTCCCCATCCCAGAGTATCCCATTCAGTCCATATTCAAATCCACTCTTTCACTATTTAGAAAGACAAAAGAAAAGAAAAAAGCAACAACTCTACATATAAACAGTGTCTTAAAGGAAAAAATTCCCCTATTTTGAAAATTAATTGAGTTAGGATTAATTTTTCTCATTGATTCCACCTGGCCTCTTGACTACTAAGATATCTTTATGGGAAGCCTTTGGTTTTGTTAATACAAATGCTCTAGTGCTTCTGGGAATTCTAGATTTATCATAGTGAGAGGGAGAAAAATGGTCAAGGTAAGAGCACTTCACGAAATTACCCTGTTTACCTGAAAATAAGATGTAGCCAGACAATCAGTTCTAATGCGTCTTTTGGAGCAAAAATTAATGTAAGACCTAGTCTTATATTATATTATGTTATATTATATTATACTAGACCCAGTATGATATGTGATATATATGATATGATATGATATGATACGATACAATACGATATGATATGATATGATAACATGTGATATCATATGATATTATATAAGACCCGGTCTTATGTTATAGTAAAATAAGACCAGGTCTTATATTAATTTTTGCTCCAAAAGATACATTAGAGCTGACTGTCTGGCTAGGTCTTATTTTTGGGGAAACATGGTAGTAGAAATTATTCCTTTATAAAAATTGGTGAGATCATTGAATATTAACAATGCCCCTTCTGTTATACCATTAACATACCCAGTCTCAATTTAATGAGATCACTGTCCTATAGGATGGATATGAAAAGACAGTAAGTAAAAACAAGTGTTTGCCAGGCTCCAGAAGGTACTCAAATTGAGAAACATTGAAATGAGACATTGAAAAACAGGAAAAATTACTGCTAATAAAATGATGTGAGAAATAAGTTTATGTTTAGCTACAACTTGTCAAATTTATCTTTTCTCCAAATTAATTAGATTTGGAACGTCCCAACACTCTCAAGATATAAAAAAAATCACAGCAACAATTACTACCCTTTTTATATGCTGTACTGGTTTGAAATTAATAACAGCAATTGTTTTATTTTATGCAGTCTCCCATATAAATTATCTCAATACACTTTATTGTATAAAATATTTTGAAGAAAATAATTCCTCCATAAAATAGCGAACTACAGAATACAAATCAGTGGTAAGAACATATTCACAGATTTTGAAGAAGTCAATTAATCTGTTTCATAGAATTGGAAAAACAAAATGAAGCAAAACAAAAATTGGCAGGTTTTGTGATGTTAACCTGTTGATATAAGATATTTAATATAAGATAGTAAAATGACTTAAAAAATATGCTGTTTTTTCATCCTCAACTTATCCCCAAAATGAAAACAGTCTGTTATTAATCTATGGAGAAAAATGCTACAAGTTTATTTTGGGAAATGAATGTCTACTCATATTCACTTTTAAAGTATTATGTAGCTCTATGGCCAGTCATAAATCTGTGCATTACACACATGTTATTTATAATGCCTTGTCTTCACAATTTGCTTTGCTATTCTTTTTTTTCTCTAGAATGACCCTCCTCATCTCTACCTAATAGAAATACATTCATCCATCAAGATTCATGTTCAGTTACTACTTACATAATTTAATCCCACTATCTCTAATTAGAATTAAACTTTGTTGGTTTACATGTGTTTGTCGTAAAATGTTAATCCTTTATAAAACTAACTCTAAATGTAATGCTGTTCAAATAAGATCTATTGCTTTAGTATTTATATTATTGTTGTTGTGTTGGGGTGGGTGGAAAATGGAAAATAATTTATTATCACCAACAGAAAGATAAATGTGTGAGTATTATAAGTAATCTTCAAAGGAAACATTAGTAAGTTGTGTTTTGTCATACAGGACAAAAAAAAAGTGCCTGTTCTAAATCTGTAATCAAGATATAGACATAGAGAGTTGTCCATAATGAAGTTTATTCATTTAATATATCATCAAACAAATTAAGATTTTTATGTAGGTTGTAGTTTTTTTTTTTAATGTTTGTATATCGGGGGAACTCTCTTGAACAACAGTGAGAAAACAAAATGGCCTATAAAAATATTCAATGTTTTACTTTCTAGTACACATTAATATAAAAAAGAAAATTAGATTTTTTAAAATCCAGAAATCTTTTCTATTTAGCCAATATTGATGTTCTGTGCTTTTAGGCAACATGAAGATATAGCAAGTGAGCTAGGAGTCAGAAAATTATTTTCTATACCTATCTTTATTCAAATTTTCTTAAAATATGTACATTTTAAAGTGATAGTCAACCTTAAAATTACAACTAATTTTTATATTTCTTAAGCATTCTCCAATTATTTAGGGGAATTGCCCATACATAGATTAGTTTGGGTGTAGGAAAAAAAAAAATCTTTGACAATAAATTTTGTGCATTTAATCAAACTTTGAATATAGTGGCAGTTTAAATGTTGAAAATTCCTCAAGCACTTATAATACACAGACTTCCTTGTTTAGATTTTCCTGTGGTTAGCGCTATTATATAATTTTATAAGACAGATTATCATGAGAGAAGCAAAAAACCCCTATGTTCCATTGCCTTGAAAGGAAATTATTTTTCAATTATTTAGAATAAAACATTTTTTGAAAATAAGTACAGTTACACTTTTATTGTAACTTGATAACTGTTTACATTTAAGACCTGCCTTTTGCCGTCTTGATCTCCATTTCTACAGGCTTAAAACACCATCCTTTCCTGTAAAAGGTGGAACTGTACCCTTCATCATTTTAGTTTGTTAGCATTTGATTGTATATATTCCAGATTTACTTAGTGGTAAAAAAGAACTCTTAATTTTCCTCATTGCTTCTAGTCTCACTTTCCCACAAATCTCATAAATGTGAATATTATATCTGTGCTACTCCCATAGTTTGGCTTTATTTTTCAAGCCATATGTTAAAACATATGCTTAATAATTTCATAGAAAATGACAGATTTTAATTTACTGATACTGGAAAAAGTAAAAGACATTATAAATCACTTACTGTGTAAACCATAAAGAAGAATGGAGGCTATTTTCCAGGTCAGATCAAATATTGATAATTTTATCACCTAAAACATGGCCTCAGGAGTAAATTAAGGACTTTATAAATCAGTGGCTTAAGCATAGTCTATAGATTTGCTTGATCAATAGAAAATTGTTTGTATAAATATTTGAATTCAATTTATTGTTCAATATTTGCACTGGCATGAAAAGCAACATCACAAGAAGTTATGATTTCCTATAAACAATTATGCACTGATTTGACACATTGCTTACTGAAAAAACAATTCTTTCTCTTCTCTAAATAGTAGTTAATATCTGACACGTTGTTAAAAACTTAATGGTATTTTATTCAATATTGATTTGGGGGCAACTGTAACTTGCTATACATTTAAAATTTAATTGACAATAATAAAAATTATGGAGTTAAAGAAATGTATAATATTGTTAAAATGTTAGATATGGTATTGTTTCTGTGAATTGGACTGCTATAACATAAAGTTAAACATCGATAAAAAGATGCGCTATTTAAAAGTCCATAAAATAGATACCAATATCATTTTGAAAATCTTCCTCATCCTATAAAAAAGGCTATGTTAACATATATTTAATTTATATAGTACATATTGAATACATGCACACATGTATTTAATACATATTAACACATAAATAGAAATGACTGTGTAATATTCCAATTTCTTTACCTGTCTTATGAATTTTTTGTTGTTGAGAAATGGTATTTTAGGTCGTATAGTTGAAGCTTGAACAAATGCAGGGGTTCGGGGCACTGGTCCCCACATAGTAAACCATCTGAGTGTAACTACAGTTGGCCCTCCACATCCCTGGATGCCCAACCACAGAGCAAAAATACAAGTTGACCCTTGAGTAGCAACGGGTTTAAATTGCATGGGTCCATGTCTGTGCGGATTCTTTTTCATTAAAAATGTTATTCAGGGTCAACTGTGTATTGTAGTGTCTGGATACTGATTCCCCTGCACTGCTGGGATTTACCCTTGCATTTTTTTCTGAGTAGACTGCACTACTTCAGTAAAGTCTGTTTCTCCTGCAGTGCGTCATTTCTGATGTTGCTCTTCAGAGAGTATAGCATGTAGCCTTAGACTTGAAAACCTCAGATGACAGTGGTTTGAGCAGTGTGTTCTTTGGTTGTCACTTTCCCCGATCTCTCAGTTAAGCTGTTCAGAATGGTGGTTATCACACTCAGCAGTTAGCCCTCGATTATGTTATAATTACCAGCTTATTGCTCTATTGTTTTCCATAATATGTGGCATAAATTTCTCCAGTGTCTGATGTAACCAAATTGGGCTCATTTTCAAGGGCATGTACATTCTAGGTTTGAACAAATTAGTGAATATCTTGTTAGAATAAAAGACTCAGTTCTCATTGTTGAAGAAAGGAGTTATAAATAAAGCAGGGAGATGACAAAGAAACTCTGTGATGCTGGTTGGAATCTGAAGTATCAATATGTACTCATAGTTTTAAAATACATAACACATAGATGTGGAATTTAAAAATAAATAAATAAATACATGTTTGTTAGCTATGTCCACTGAGAGGCCAACGATATAGAGTGGTAGCAATGAGTACACCTAACACTGATCTTGGTGTCTAAATGCCCTTATTAAATGAAGGGAACTAGAACTTCTTGGAGGATTGTCTGATTTCAGGGCTGAGGTAAGCCATATACAAGAGAAACTTGTGACCGGCAACTTGACTGTATTCGTTTATTGCTTTTAATAGTTTTTTGGTGGAGTCTTTAGCAGTGTATATATATATATATATATATATATATATATATATATATATATATATATATATATATATATATATATATATGTATATATGTATGTATATGTATGTATATGTATATATATCTATATCTATATCTATCTATATATATATATAGCATCATGTCATCTGCAAAAAAGTGACAACTTCTTCATTCCCAATTTGGATGCCTTTTATTTCTTTCTCTTGACTGATTTTCTGGCTAGGTCTTCCAATTAAAAAACTAAAATAAAAATTAAAAAAAGATAATTTTATAATATCTTTTCGGCCAACAACTAAGAAACTGCTCAAAGTAATAGTTATAGAACAAAAGTACAAAGGAATCACCTTGACAGGAATATTTCTGGCCAAATAAGGTAAAATTTACATCCCAAAATAAATGATAATGGGAAAAACTATAACTTACTGAATACTACGCACGTCTACTTTGATAAAAACAATAATTTTAATGGAATGTGACTCATAGAATAAAATAAATATCTATGAGTACACATTGATATAAAGAATAGGATAGTCATTCTTTTTTTAAAATAGAATCACTACGGAAAAAGAAGATATAAACTACCAAATATTACTTTTATAAATAACCACAATTAGAGGATTTTTCCAACTATTAACATCTTCTATAATCAATTATTTTGTAAAATGACAATTCATATTTTTAATTATTTAAAAAAAACTTTCTATTTTCTTGTTATGTATTATATGTATATTAGACAATAGAAAATGTAAACAAAGAGGGAAAAGGGGATCAAATATATGGCAACTGAAGGAGAACTGACTTTGGTTAATGAACACACAATGCAATATATAGATGATGTATTACAGAATTGTACACTTGAAAGCTATATAATTTTACTAACTATGGTCACCCCAATAAACAAAAAATTTAAAAAAGAATATCAACAAAATATATTAACTCAGAATCAAATTTGAAATTGTTTTAAAATATATATTACTCAGTACCTCTTTGAACATTCTTTGTAACCAATGATTTAAAAAATTTCCAAATAATCAGTCATTAAACATCTACAAATAACACATGATTCTAAGTTACATGAGTTTGATTTTCATTTTTAGTTGACAAATAATAGGAACAGTATAAAAAACATGGTGTAATTATTTCTACAATGATAGCAAATATAAAACTTATTTATTTTTTTTTCTCCTATGTCTAAAATAAACTGCTCAACCATGTAGTCATTGGATTTTACTTTAATAACATATCAACTTTCATCCGATTTTTGAATGACTATTTAAACATTTCAACAGGTATCTATAACTACTGTAAATAATATGTTTTCATTGTAGTTATTTTTTCTTTTATCATAAAGTATTCACAGTTCTAGCATTAAATTTTTTCTTGTGGTGAATTTTGAATATAATTGTAATTTGTTACATTTTTAAAGGTCATAATTTCTTTCCAACTCAATTTTGCAGCTTGTTTTCATCTCAGCACTTAAAGAATTATACCTGGAGCTTCTATTTACATAGAAATAAGTTTATAATAATTCTTTGCAAAATACAATTTTTCAATCTTAAAAGTCAAATAATGGTTTTATTTATTTATTTTTAGTCCTCAAAATAAGGCTGTTTGTCATTTTGTAGAAAATAGGAATTATTTTCAAGGAAATAAATCTAAAATCTTAGAAAGTGTTATGTACTTTACTGTAGTGTATAGCTAACAAATTCAGAAACATTCTGCATAAATGTGATCTAACACGAATACTTGGTTAAATATAGTCTATTCATCTAAGAAGATGCATGCCACATATCTTTTTTGTTAAAATTCTAACTTGTGTTTTGTTTACAACTATTCCTTATTTTCAAATTTTTTAATTTTCAAAATTTTTCCTTACAATACTAGTTAAGATGGATAGGAAAGCTCTCTGTTTTCAGCTTAGAATTTCATTAGCTTAATATAATCATCTTAAGCTTTTTTTGTATTCATTAATCAATTTAAGCTCTTTCAAAGATTTGTTAACTGAGTATAAAATACAATCCTCAGTGCTACAGACCTGCTTTCCCCTAATGCCATATGTGGAGGGATCACTGGTTAATTCAAAATTATAAAGGCATTGCTGGATTGAAGAAGTGTTTATATTTACTAGTTTATTTTTCTTTTTAAACTCAAGAACGTGTTAAAATAATGGCATAGACTGAGTTCTATTTACTGGATCGCTGTTGGGTAATTAATGTATTGTGAACAAATGTGGCACGTCAGAGAAACTGTGCTTTTAGAAAGCATATTTAGATAGACAAATAAATGCCATTGATATGAATGCATGTGGCTAAAAAAAAAAAAAAAAACTTTAAAATCGTGGGCATTAGAGTCAAACAAATTTGGGTTGAACTCATAGCTATAACATTTGGAGACTTGTGATCAAGGGTGAATTTCTTAACCTCTTTAATCTTTAGCTCTCTCATCCAAAATAGCATTTAACCTTAGAAAGTTACTATCAATAATAAATGATATAAAATACTTAGCATATAAAGGAATGCTTCCTTTATTCAAAAAATATTTATTGAATGCCAATTTCAAATACTCTTTCTAGACCTAAGGATACAGAGTAGCACAATAGACAATTTTTGCTTTAGTTAAAATTAGCTATTAAAATTTTGCCATAAACATCACCATAAGATAATTTTGCAAGTGAGTGCAATGTAATCTTTAAAAACAGATAATTCCAATATGATTTAATATATTCTAGGCCAAAGAAGATTAATTCTTGAAGCTTATTATAGTATAAAAAATTAGATATAAATTTAACTTATTTCTATAGATGTATAATTTTATAGAAACATTACAAAATAGAATCTACTGTTTCGAGTTCTGACTCTGTTTTATTCCCAACATTTACCTGAAGTTCTAAAGTAAACTCTATCATCTGATATAAATTTAGTTTAGAACTGCCAATAATATTTTGTACCTAAATCTAGAAGATATCCATTTAGAATAAGGATTTCAGCAACAGAATTGTAAGGCTGTTTCCTGTTGTTAGTATAATAAGGATAATAATTTATAAGTATGGAAAACTTTTCTATGTGTTTTAACTAATCCAAACAACTATGTAAGTAAGATACTAGTAGTACCTTGGTTTTAAAGATGATTGTGTAGGATATTAAATAATTTCCTCAAAGCCACACATAGAAAGAATGGGATACATGTGGTCTGTCCCAATGGAGTGAATTTTTTAACCTTCTACATTTCTTTTGGAAATTCTTAAACAAAACATCCACATTAAAATACACACACACACACACACACACGCAACTGTCATTAAGTGCAACTTGAAACCTAATTTAAGATTATCTTTTCTTTAGATAAATATTTGAGATCTTGAGATTTAATCTACCTCCTACTAGAGAAGATATCACTTGTATTTGTTTTATGTATATTCTAAAAACAATCAACTAATTATGATAACGCTATCATCTCTATAAACTAAAGAAGTAGGTCTTAATTTCTTTTTTTTAATTGAAGTTTATTAGGGTGACAATGGTTAGTAAAGTTACATAGGTTTCAAGTGTACTGTTATATAGTACATCATCTATATATCACATTGTGTGTTCACCACTCACAGTCAGTTCTCTTTCCATCACCATATATTTGGTCCGATTTACCTTCATCTACTATCCCCCTCCCCCTTTATCCTCTAGTAACCACTAAACTAATGTCTATGTCTATGAGTTTTTGTTTCTTTGTTTGTTTGTCTTGATCCTATGTTGCTTTAAGTTTTATAGCCCACATATCAGTGAAATCATATGGTTCTCAACTTTTTTCTGTCTGACTTATTTTGCTTAGCATAATAATCTCAAGATCCATCCATATTATCGCAAATGGCATTGTTTCATCTTTTCTCGTGGCGAAATAGTATTCCATTGTGTATATACACCAGATCTTCTTTATTTCTTTGGAAGATAAAACCTGAAAGTATGTTTCTTCTAGTAGTTCCCTCAGCATTACCAAACTATTATTTTAGCATTATAACAATTAAATGTCAGTAAAAAGATACCTTAATCTGTAATGTTTTCATTCACCCCCCTTATGAAAAGCCTTGACACAAAATTGAGAATTATTCTGTTGAGAGTACTATAAAATATTTTCAGTAGCATTAGGAAAATAAATTATACACTTAAGAAGTATGTGTTGTATAACTTGAATACATGGTATTATGTGGGAGAAATGAGAATATATATATATGTATATATAATATATATAATATATATATAATTATATATTAGAGATATAAATTGTGAACATCTTAAAATGTCACTTAAGGGCTACATGTGTGTGCACACATGCGTGTGTATGTGTGTGTGCATATCCCTTAAGTTTATGACTTAAAGTGATAAGACAGACACAAATGAAAAATACAAAGAAACATACAAATATCTATTAGTGGGTCAAATATGTTTTCAACTGCTCCCAAAACAAGATTTGAGCAAATAGATATTTGAAGGAGTACATAAAAATAAAGTATTACAGAAAACTTTAGATCATCTTGATTCTTAAGTGATAATTTTCTTAACATGTGATTTCATCTTCTCTTAGTGCTACGGGAGAGTTTGAAAATAATTATATTTATGCTGTGGAAACATTTTCTAAAAATTTAGAAACAAGTAAAAGCTCAGCACCTATCACAGAATGAAAAGGGCAGAATGATGTACTGGGGAATAACATTCTGATAGTGAGAAATCTAAGCAGATTTCTTAGCCGTATGTTATATTAGGAAAACAGGAAGCATGTTTTAATATAGTATTGATTTGTATGCATAAGCCTTATTCCTTTTAGAGTGTATGGATTTACAAGTATTTTATTCCATAAGTGTCAAACTGATTTTAGTGTCTGAAGTTTCTAAGTTGCTAAGAGTAACTGATATATCTAGGCAATTCACAGTGTATTACAAGGGCAGAGACATTTTTCTACAGCTGAGTGATTGAATCATTTTCAATATTATAAAACAGCCTAGACAATTTTTTTTAAATTTATACTTCTAAATTCTTAAGAAAGATTATACAATTATTTTGTTCTGGAATTATAAATGACATAGTACAAATGATTTCGAACCTGATGTGGGGTTTATTAAATACAACTTTGATTAAGTAAACAACTGAAGCTTAGGTGTTTAAGTCATAATTCAATTTGTGAATTTTGTGGGGTAATACATATTACTGTCTTTCACAATATATTTTAAAACCTGCAGTTTTTGTCAGAAGGATAACATCCTATAAAACAGCAATATCAGGCACTATGATAAATAACTTCAAGAATAAATAAAACAGAGCATAGAAGGGGGGGTCAATGATTTAGACTTGATATTTTGTTGGCATTGATCAACAGCTTATCCAGTCTATTTCTGCCTTGTCCAAGTAAGTCATCAAGGCTTAAAATAAATATCTGATTAATAAAATAAGATGTAGCTCCATCTGCAGGTTGGGTTTCCATACTATTGACAGTATGTGAAATATCAGTATGATATTCATAGGGTGAGTTATGTGGCAATAAACTACAACTTATGGATTGCCTACTCTGTCTGTTTTATTGTGATAAAGGCTTATTTGCATGTTCACATTTAATTTTCACATAACAAAGTACATTCACTGCAAGCCAATACTTTAGCCAGTACTTATGGAAGTTGATAGCCTCACGCACTGGATTTAAACGTGGATTCCAAAAACCTACTTTTATATGATACCCCTTGTCAGCAGTAATGCTTTTTTTAAAGAAAAATATCCAGAGTGAGTAGTTTGAGCACTTTAAGTAGAGCCTATCATTTGATTTCTTTGTGGTATAGAAAAGACAATTTCTAACAAACAGTCTTAATTAAAGAAATGGGTAGAGGATCTGCATGAACATTTTTCTAAAAAAGACATTCAGATGGCCAACAGGTACATGAAAATGTCTCTACAATCACTAATCATCAAAAAAATGAAAATCAAAACCGCAATGAAATATCACCTCACTCCTGTTAGAATGGCTTTTATCAAAAAGAGAAATAAAAAATGTTGGCCAGGACATGGAGAAAATGGAACCCTGGTTTACTGTTGGTGAGAATGTGAACTGGTGCAGCCACCATGGAAAACAGTGTGGAGGTGCCTCAAAAAATAAAAATAGAATTACCATATGATCCATCTAGTTTGCTTGTGGGTATTTATCTGAAGAAAACAAAAACACTAACTGGAAAAGATATACACATCCCATGTTCAATGCAGCATTATTTACAATAGGCAAGTATGAAAATAACTGCAATGTCCATCAATGAATGAATGAAGAAAATGTGATATATAACTATATATCTATCTATATCTATATCTATATTTATATCTATATCTATACAGAAGGTGCCAAAAAGTGTATACACATTCTAAGAAAGGAAAAAAATATTAAAATTGTTATACTCAATATATTTTGGTAACAAAAGATGAATACAGGTCACGTTTGACTCTTGCAATTACAAGAGGTGCTCAAAGTGGTTACCAACAGTGTCCAGACACTTCTGATTTCGGTGAACTACTGCTTGAGCAACGTTGACCAAAGTGTCCACTTGTATACATTTTTTTGTCACCCCCAGTATGTGTGTGTGTGTGTGTGTGTGTGTGTGTGTGTGAATATATGTAATTCAACCATAAAAAAGAATGAAATCTTGAGATTTGTGACATGGATGGATCTTGAGGGCATTATGCTAAGTGAAATAAGCGGACAGGGAAAGATAAATACAATATGATACAAAGCTCATAGATACAGACAGCAGATTGAGGGTGGGGGTGAGTAAAATTGGTGAAGGAGATCAAAACATACAACAAACTTACAGCTATAAATAAATAAATCATGGAAGTGGAATGTACAACATTGGTGATGATAGTTAATAATACTTTATTGTATATTTGAAAGATGCTAAGAGTAAATCTTAAAAGTTATAAAAATTCTCTAGCTATGTATGGTGACAGATGTCAACTACACTTAATTTGATGATAATTTTGCAATATATGAAACTAATATAATATTGTATGCCAATTATATCTCAATGCAAAAAATAAACAGTTTTTGCTATTTAGAAACAATCTCTTACCATAATCTTGAGAATTTACATGAAAAACAGTGAATGTTAGAAAGTTAGATAAATAATAGATCACAAGAGAGAACAAAGGAAAAAGAAAATATAAGTATTAGGTAAAACACTGCCCCACAACCCCCAGTTCATCTCAACTGAAAACCTCAGAATGTGACCTTATTTGGAAATACGGTCTTTGCAGTTCTAACTAGTTAAGGATCTCAAGCTGAAATCATCTGGGCCCTAAATCCAATGACTGGTGGTTCTTTTCTAAGAGAAGGGAGAGGTAGATTTAGACAAAGAGAGACATGGGAAAGCGACCACATGAGGACAGGCAGCGAGTGGGGTTATGCTGCCATATGCCAACGTATGCCAGGAGGCACTAGAGGGCAAGATTCTTTCCCACATAAAGATTATGGTCCTGCTGATATCTTGATTTCAGAGTTCTGACTTCCAGAACTATGGGAGAATATATTTCTGTTGTCTTAAGCCATTCAATTTGTGGTAATTTGTTGTGATAGCCCTAGGAAGCTAATCCATCATATAAACAATTTTATTCTATACGATTTGGGGATTGTTCTAGTACAATGGGTAAAAAAAAAAAAAAAAAAAAAAAGGAACTAATAAAAATATGCTTTTTTTATGAAACTAGAAAGATAGGATATTTTAAAAAATATTTTATGAATAAAGTCGTGCCTAGACACCATATATGACTCTTAAATATCAGTGCACCATGATTTTTGGAAGTTAACAATAACAAATAGCATCTACAGTATTGATGCACATTAATTGCTAAGATGTTCCTTAGATAACTCAGTCTTTCTCAAGATGACAGGAAGAAATGGGTTGGGGAGGGTGAGAAGGTTAGATACAGTATAACCAACACAATGAACATATTTGTCCACTCTACATTTCTAGATGTGTGTGTGTGTGTGTGTGTGTGTAAATATGTGTGTGTGCATATATATATATATATATATATATATATATATACATATATATATATATATATATAAGATAAAAAAGATAATTAACTGGGACACATTTATTGATTGTGCAGGTTAGTGCTTATTTAGTCAATAGGCTTTATTGATATATAGTCAGCTTGTTCTATCAGGTATTGAAAGAGATGTTAAAGGATTTCTTGTGAATGTGGATATTTTGAAGGTGTGGTAATAGATATATTACAGAGTTTGGCTTATGATATCTCCTTTCAAATTTGACTGTTTTATTCCTACAAAATGTCTCTTTTTCTCCTTATGGCATTTTTGGCTGAAATGAAGATAGCTACATTGTTTTCTTTTGGTTATTTTTAAAATGTTATTTTTTCCCCTATCCTTTATTGAACTCTGTTTTCTTATATCAAAAGAATGTCTCATATAAGCTTCATTTAGCTGTTTTGATTAGAGTACCTTTGGTCCTGTCCAAAATGTCCATGAAATGTTTTGTCCGCAATAAAATGTTATTGACATTTGGTTATCCATATTTGGTGCTGTTTCCTATGTCCATGGAGACATTTGGTCCATAGGTAATATAAATTCTGCTCTTCTGTAGGATTTGAACCCTGACCCATCTGCCTAACCCCATGTGCCATTACCAGCTATGCTACCAAGGCAAGAAAGGTTATTATTGGTAGTATTGCCATAACACAGATATTGAACTAAGAAAACATGACAGTATTTTTTTATGTATTCATCCTGTAAACCCAAAGCAGAAAAAAATGTTATGGGTTATTTGAACCCAGGGATTTTTCCTTAAGTATGGATGTTTTGGACAGGACCAAGTATCAAGAACATTTTTGCATGGACCAAATGCCTTGCAAGCATTGCTTTATATATTATTTAATCCAGCCTGATAATTCTCTTATTTCGTTTTCCCTCTATTAACTTGCTAATGGTCTATTCTTTATTTTTGTTGGTTGCTATAGATATGAGCTGTTCTTTGAGATATCTCAATATAATAAAACTATTTTACCTCCTCTCCAATTATGAAAGCATCTTTGAACACTTAACAATTATGAAAGCATCTTTGAACAGTGATAACCTACTTGTGATCTTTGCATTATTGTTGTAATGCATCTTAAGAAATAGTTAAAATGCTTTGACATTACTACTATTGTTTCATTCATTGAATGTGTAATTAGTATGTATTTATATTCACATACATTAGCATTTTAATTTCATTCTTTTTTGCAATTTTGCATTATCGTCTGTGATAATTGTTTTTCCTGAGGAACTCTTTTTATATATATTTTAATGTTAATTTTTTTGGCAATTAATGCTTTCATTTTCTGTTTTTCTAAAAAACATGTTTATTTTTATGTTCACGTTTGAAAGATATTTTCATTGGGTGTAAAATTCTAGGTTGAAACTTACTTTCTTTTGGCAATTTAAATATGTTATTATGTTATGGTCAGCTTGAAAATTACTGAGAAATCTGTGGAAGGTAATGTATGATTTTCCCTAGGGCTGCTTTTATATATTTTTTTAAATGTTCAACAATTATAAGATGTGCCTAAGTAAGAATAAATAGTATCCACTTGGAAAATGTAATGACAGTTTCAAAAAACAAATGCTTGGTTTGGTTTTGGTTTCATTTAGGATGTAAGAAAAATGCAAAAAGAGATTTTAAAAAGAAAATGAATAGTATAAAAATAAATATAGTATAAAAATAAATAAACATGAATTTTCTTTTTAAAGGGTATATTTTATAAGAGTTTTGGATAAGAAAAAGTGTGGATGTTAAAGGATATTAAAACTTGGAAAGAAATAAAAACTATAGATACCCAGAGCTATTTTTCACTTTCTGCTACTTTATTTTTAACAGAAATATTGATCTAAATGCAATGAAACCTTCTACTTTCTCCTCTATAAACATGTCTTTTAATTAAATAAATCCCAATTATAGCTGTCATGTTTTTCAGTGTTTGAAATGGACAAGTTTGAGGCATATCTTGATGTAAAATATCTAGAGCATCATGATGGATTGGATGTGGGGGATGAAAAGAGGGGAATCAAAGATTGTACTAATATTTTCTGACTTGGCCAACTAGATGAATAGTCTGCCCTTAACTAAGCTGAAGAAAACAAGGGGAAGGAAAACATATTTGAGGTGGAAAGTAATGAATACCTTTTGAATATGCTAATATGTCTGGGTGTGATACATACAAATATCATTTTGGATGTGAATCTATAATCCAAATGAATATCCTTTCCTTGAGAAGTAAATGAAGTCATCTGCATATGATTAGTATTTTAAATAACTGCATCAGTTGTGAGAGAGGAAGTTTGCAATTTGTGAGTTTTTGGAAGAAATTGTTCTCAGTGCTGTTGAACGATGAGTAAAGTTAATGCTTACATAAGATTTAGGATATGTTTTAAGTTATTGCAGGTAAAAATAGGTTTTGAAGATAATGCAATTTCTGCTGATGATCCATGTTATATGAGAATAGGGTAACTGGATGGAATGGAGCAAAAAGTCACTAGAGATGAAGGATCTTAGGGGCAAGTGGGCTGGGTGGGCCAATCATGCCTAAGTTGAAGTCACCAAGAACAAAAGGGTTTGTTATGAACAGGTGCTAAAACTTTCCAATATACTGGAAGAGACTAGATAGTTGTGGATTACAGTTGTGGATATATATATATATGGAGAGAGAGAGAGAGAGAGAGAGAGAGAGAGAGAGAGAGAGAGAGAGAGAGAGAGAGAGGCAGAAAAGCAGAATGTCATCATGATCCTAACTGACTGAAGAGATCTTATAAATGGAAGGAGACAGGGGGTTTGGATGCCATCGGACTGTGGGAACACTAACCCCACCTTATGATTCTGATGTGCCTGGCATGAGGTTAAATAAACAGGTTTTACAAAAACAAACAACCAAACAAAAAACCTCTCTTTTAAATTAAGGTAGTAGAAATATTCTGGAAGAGGATGAAGATATAGTAGAGTGATTTGGACACACACACACACACACACACACACACACACACACACACACACAATTTGGAAAGAAAGAGAGAGGGGTGGGAATGGAATGTTTAAGGGATATTTAGAATGAGATATAGGAAGTAATGCATAACACCCAGGAATCCTAGACTCCTGGTAGAAGTGAGAAAGAGGTGATCATTATTCATATTGATACAGTGAATATTTATGGAGTAATTTTGATGGGCAATTATCAAGATATAGTAAACAAAACAGAGTAGACCGTACTCTGATCGAGTTATCTAGTGCGCAGTGGCAGAATAAAAATAATTATAAAGGGCATGTGGTCATATTGCTCTGGACAAAAGTAGAGCTACATGAGGGATATGGAGAATTAACATAGTGGTGGAGTGTTATTTTACAATCTGCACTCAGAAAAAATGCCTTGTTAAAGTGGTATTTGAAAAGAGTGCAGTGGGTGTCAGCTTTGTGGTAGGATATAAAGTGGAAAGTAATTGGGAGCCAGGATGTTGAGGACATAGGAGCTGCTGTAAAGTCTCTTCTTTTACTTTGAGTGAGTGCAAAAGCACTGCAGGATTTTGAGCAGAAGGGGAATTTAGTCAGAAAGGAATTTTAGAAGTGGTATCCTGGCTGCTTGGTTGAGAATTGACTATAATTGGATAGCAGCAGAATCGGGCATGTAATTGGAAGTTTATTGAATTAATCCATATAAAAGTTGATAATGACTTGGACCAGGATGGTAAGAGGGATAGTTTGTAAGGAAAGGTTATTTCTGAATGTTGATGCTGTCTTTAAAATACACCATTTGGTGCTGTATTGCAAGTAAAGCAGAAAAGAATGAAAATAATGAAGGAGACATCTTTATGCATGTGAGTGTGTTTTTTTTGTCAAACAGGTAAAATGGAATCATTCTGTACCGACATGGGAAACCAAAGAACAGCAGGTTTATGGGTTGGGAATAGGAGTTTGGTGTTGTACATCCCTAGTGGAATGGTCCAGTAGCCTGTTAAGCAGATAAGTATACACTGGAGTTATACTTCGAAAGTAATCATGTGGACAGTTTATATAGCTAAAGAGAAGGATTTAAAGACTAAAGCCTGGGAGACTATATTTTGGAGATTAGGAAATGAAGAGGAACCAGCAAAGTCGTTGACAACGAATGGCTGAAAGTGAAAGAGAACTAAGCAGTGCAAAAATGTTAGCTGTTCCTTCTCCTTTGTTCTATCATTCCTTCCATTACTTTTCTTTCTCTCATATTCTTAGTTCATTTGTGTTTAAAACTACCCTGTAAGGAGTTACTGAGACCCTGGTAATCATGGTCTCATTTATTATGGTTTGTACTTGAAACCTTTAAGCATTTCTCTAGTGTGTATTAATAACGACTAAAAACTCTACAATTATTTATCCAGATTTTGGCATGGCCTGTCAAAGTAATTATTGCAGTTGTGATAAAGTTTGAATTAGACAATGATACTTGAAGGATGAATTTAAGATAGTAACAGTGCACATTTTTAAATGAATAAAATAGAAAATAGTTTGCATTTATGAAGAATTATTCTAATCCAGTATTTTTAGGAGAGAAAAATGAAAAAAACACAATCGAAAATATAAAACAGTTGTTAGAGCACATATTTTTGAATTGCTGTTAAAAATTTATAAAGCTGGTAATCACTGTATTTTAAATAGTAGAGAAACCCATTCCTATAATTTTGTGTCTTTATCTATGACTTACTTGTTTTCTTTTCCTGAGGGCTAATGGAGATTGAAGATAATTTTGAAAAAAAAATATTCTGACTTGCTCATTCATTATTGTTCCAAACTTAAAAGGGAACATCTGATAAATTCTAGTAAATTTTTGCTATCTGAGAGCTAAATACATCTCACATATTAAAGAAGCTCTATAATGGTAATGTAATTCTAGAAATCTGCTTATTAGAAATAATAATGTCCCAGGAGAATTAAGAAGCCTTTGGCTATGTTTTGAGAGTTAGAATATGTCAAGACCATAATATTACCTGGCTAGTGAAATGATAATACACTCTTATTTTTAAATATTCCTTCTTAGAGGAATGTGAACTATATTTAAATTTCTGCTCAAATTTTATTTGAAAAATGAGTATCAGCATGTTCTTTTAACTATAGGTGGTAAGGATTTATAAAATAAACAGTTTAAATTTAGACATATAGTTTTCTTATTACTAATGACTTTAATTTTACTATTTATAATGTTTTCATAGATTATAACTGATTTATATTTATACATACATATATAATACAGATTTATATATCATAAATGTGTATACAGTGCAACTTTGTTGATATCCGTATTTATAGTTCTCATGTTTGCTAATGCTTGGACATATGTTTATGCTATAAATGTGCCAGGTTTGTAAAATAGAAGAATTTATAATGTTGAACTCTCTACCCTCTTTCTACACTTTGAATTGTGTAAGTCATTTTATTCTTGGAGATTGTATTTCCTAATCTGTAAATTAGGATTAGTATTTAAGGTACTTTTCTGCCTATTTAACACAGTTGTTATCAGGATAAAATTTGATCTTTAAAGCACTATTTAAATTACATACATAATTAATACATAGATTAAAACAATACATATTAAATGAATTCAGAGTAAGGTGTAGAATATATTATCAGAATAATTTCTGAGTACCTTCAGGAAGACAAAATTATAAACTATTTAAGATTGAGGATTTACTATGTCAAGCACTATACTACATATTGAGGATTCAGTGGGAATAAAAAATCTGGTATCATTAAACTTACATCCTGGTGGCATGGGACAGATAACTAGTGATATATAGTATATTGCAAGATGACATATCATGTAATGAAAACATTTTTAAAAGAGAAGGAAGGAAAAGGTATGCCTTGAGGGTTACAATTTCAAATAAGATGGTCAGCGTCACTGGGAAGATAACATTCGAATAATGATTTAAAGAAGAAAAACCTCAATGCAAAAGTCTGAGGTTATAGTGAAAGCCTCAATGGAATATTAAAAAAAATATATATATATATTTTGAACTAAAGAAAAAAGAAAATACAACATACACAGATTTTGGAGATGAAACTAAAGGAGTTCTAGGAGGTTTAATAAATAAAAAGAATACTTCACGACTTATACAACATTGAATGCTTAGATTTCAAAAGAAGAAATCTCTCAAACCACTAATCTAAGCTTCTATCTTAAGAAACTACAGCAGGAAGAGCAAACTAAACTCAAAATATGCAGAATAAAAATAAGTTATAGAGGTGACAATTGTTACTAAAGTTACATAGATTTCAGGTGTACAATTCTGTAGTAATACATTATGTATATATATATATATATATATATAGACACATAGATATATACAGACATATATATCTATATATAATGTATTATATATGATATATAGTGTATATGTATATATAATATACATATATAATATATAGTGTATATGTATATATATTACATATAATACATTATATATAGATATGTATATATATTATATAGATACATATAATTTATATCTATCTATCTAGATATCATATCCAATAAACTTTTATTTAAAAAAATATAGAAAAGAAGGAATCAACAAAATTGAAAACCAAACACAGCAGGGAATAATCAAAGAAAGCAAAAACTGTTTTCTGTGATCAATAAAATTGATGTCCCCAAACAGATCAAGCAAAAAATGAAAGCTGCAAATTAATATGTACAACATAAATTAATAACATTTTTAGAAGTTGTAGGGGAAAAATCTGACCCTGAGTTAGGCAAAGAGTTTTTTAGATGTAATACTAAAGAACGATCCATATAAGAAAAAAAAAATGATACATTTTAATTTATAGAAATAAAAAAGAATTGATCTTCAAATGACAATGTTCAAATTGCAGTTCTCATGACAGGAGAAAACTCTTTTCTCTTTTTTTTCTTTTTATTGTATCCATATGAAATGATGCATGTTAGCCAAACCTATTGTGGTAATCATTTCACAATACAATTGACCCGTGAGCAACACGCGTTTGAACTGCGTGAGTCCACTTTATGCAGATTTTTTCAATAGATACACAGTTATCCCTCTATATCCCGGGGTTTTGCATCTGCAGAGTCATCCAATTATGGATCCAAAAAGGTATGTTCGACCCAAGGCTGGGAATCTGGGAATACAGAGGGCTGACTATATGTGTTCTTTAATTCCATTTTATATAAGAGACTTGAGCATACATGCACTCGGTGTCTGCAAGCGGTCCTGGCACCATCCCCTGCAGATACAAGGGATGATAAGTTTTCCGGGAGTCAAAGTTACATGAATATTTTTGAATACACAGGGGTTCTGTGCCCTTAAACCCCATGTTTTTTAAAGGGTCAACTGTGCATATAAACCAAACGATCATGGTGTACGCCTTAAAACTTATACAGTGATATGTCAATTATTTCTCAATAAAACTGAGAAAATGAACAAAAATAGGCATTTTGAAGAAGTGGAAACATGACAGGGTAATAGTCATTTGAATAGATGCTTTGCACTAGATATATTAAAACAACTAATTTTTAATTTTATTCGTCACATGGCAAGATGGATTCTAGCATGTGAGAGTTGTTTCCATCAAGAAAATGATACTTTCAAACTAGAACCACAAAGAAATCCACAAAGAATTCAAACTAGAACCACAAATAATTCTAATAACCTGGAGGATTTTGGAAGCTTATTTTCCCCATTTGATCCTTTAATGTGACTGCAGCCCTGACTGATATCTGGATTGCAGCCCAGTGAGACCTTGAAACAAAGGGACTAGGGAAAATCTTCTGCCGAAACTTTTGACTTACAGATACTGTGAGATAATAAATATGTGTTGGTTTAAGCCATTAAATTTGTGGTCATTTGTTGTGTATAGATAGAAAATGAATATAATCGTTGTTCTCAGTTGCCTGAAAGGTAAAATGGAGATTAGAATAGTATTTAGCTCACAGTAGAGTTTTGAAAATTAAATATGTATTCATTTATATTTTTAAATTGTTACTCTTTTTTTTTTCACATCTGAATTTGATTTCCTGTATGAGTCCTCATTCCTTTGGGTGTTAGGGATGTAAATTCAGTTCACTCTCCATTTTTCTCTGGGATATTGGTTTTGCATCTAATTTCTAGGGGAGATAGAGAATCACTTGGGCTTGCTGATTGCCTCGGTTGTGATCAATGTGTCAGATATGCACTTTCCCATTGAATAAAATTGGTGTTTTCCAGTAGCCTCTTTTGAAAAAATTGATTTGGAAATTAACTTTCTTTCTGAACAAATGATACCTGCTGTTTTCTTTTGAAATCCTCTCAGCAACAGTATTTATCTGTTTTTACCGGGCAAGTACAGTTTTGAATGATGTCTATGTAGTTGTGGACTGTACTTTTACAGAGATAAATTTTAAAAATATTATCCCAGAAGGCACTGTTTTGTACTTGCTCAGAAAAAAAAAAGAAAAAAAGAAATGGTTTACCCAAAAGTTCACTGTGTTTTGTTAGAAAATTGCACAAAGCGCTGATCCTTTATTCTACTACTGGATAAAGCTTTTTAATAATCAGTGCACTAGAGACTGCCAGTCCAATCAAATCCATTTATCAGATATACACTCTTCTTTTGTGTTTGCTTCTTCAAAAAACCAACAACAAAATTCTCTTACTTTAAGTTACCTCAGCACCTACAGATTCACACTGTACATGCTTACTGATATTTTTTAAATTTAAGAAGTTCTTTTTATAGTGTATGCCATACTAATAGTTAAGAGTTATTGATTTACTTTTATAAAATCATGCGATGCAACAACTGTTGATGAAAAATACACTTAATCTGGTGTTTAAAATGTACAAAATATATATAAACAAAATTATATTTAATTACTATTTTTTGTTCTCTGAAACTACAGTGTTTCCCCAAAAATAATACCTAACCAGAAAATAAGCCCTAGCATGATTTTTCAGGATGACATCCCCTGAATATAAGCCCTAATGTGTCTTTTGGAGCAAAAATTAATATGAGACCCGGTCTTATTTTTGGGGAAACACAGTACTAGCTTACAGACTACAGAAAACCACCTGTGTTCTTTGGCTCCATCTTGAAAAAGGGTACTTGATAATGGGGAAGTACATGAAACATTCACCTATACTCCTTGTTCTCTCAAACATGGTTTGTATACAGACGGTGCCAAAAAAATGTACACATTTTAAGAAAGGAAAACACTGTATTAAAATTGTAAGACTCAATATTTACCGATAGCAAAAGATGAATACAAGTCACATTTCACTTCTGGGATTACAAGAGGTGTTCAAAGTTGTTACCATCAGCGTCCAGACACTTCTGAGTATGGCAAACTACTGTTTGAGCATAGATAACAGCGCTTAAAATGTGTATACATTTTTTGGCACCCCCAGTATGTAGGAGGATAACATATTGAGACAATTTCTGCCTCTTCATATACAGAAAAGAGAAAGAATGAAAAATTATTTTCTAATAGTCCTTTTCTTCATCACCCATTAAAACATTCTAATTAAGCCTAGGCTTTCAAAGGTGTAGGCTTTATTTCTTGCCAGAGGAATTATGTCTTTGAATTTCCAGAGCTTATTTAAAGAAAATCTTCAGGCAGCTGATGAGTCACTGAGCATCATTAAAAGCAGTCAGATAGGTTCTGATCTTCCTGTCATGACGAAACAAACTGTTGTGAAGGTCAGATCTCTGTCCTGAAAGGTGTCAAAGGTTGGCAGAGAACAAAGGACAAAGCCAATAGCTTCTTGTAGCAAAAGCAGCAATGACAATAATGGCCATCACCATGGGCTGAGGTCTCTTCCCATTTGCAGGGGCAGCATAAATCCTCTGGAATCCTGTCTGATCCAATATAAATGAGCAAGGAGTCCCAAGAGTGACTTAGACAGGACTCTCAGTAAGCAGGATAAGGAGGTGGGTGTTCATGTTAGACTTAGTTTCATTTAGAAATTTTAGCACATGATTATGTTTCTTGCATGTGAGTTCAATGAAACATAATCATATCTGCCTCTATGTCAGATATCTGAAAATAATAGAAATAATACCTGTGGAGAAATAAGGGTTGAAAGAAAGCAGCTAGAAAATTTAAAATAAAATAAAATAAAATAAAAAGGCCCCTTGGCTGGTAACATAGAACTCATTAGTAATATGGTGGGAATATTCTTTTCTTCATATGAAAAAGTATTATAGGTTCTCTAAACGTTACAAAATAATGTCATACAGGGATATGAGAATGGTGAGAAGACAACTGAATCTATCTGGTTACACATTCTACAGAAGAATTCTCCTAAAGGCTTTGCCAGATTTAACCCAAACAAATTTCAGGATTACATAAGATACATAGTTGATATAGACAAATCTTTATTCCTCAACAGGCACTAAGTAGTACTTCATTTAGAAGGAAGGTGAATGGTTACTGGTGAAACTGTTTTAAATTTCTGGTGTAGACACCTCAGTGGTTTTCATAATGATTGGGGACATACTTGATTCAGGATGTACTACGATTTTCAAAGATAACCTACTCTCTATATTCAGTTAGGCATAAAGACAATTTTAAAAGTGGTATGGTTACGTTCTACCTAAAATGTATATTGCATTTTTGGCAAATGAAACTTAAATTGTAATCTTGTTAGCTCATAGTAAAATGTTAATTATATTCTGTTACTTATTATGTATTCATGGCCTTAAATAAAATATATGAACTGAAAAATTAAAATGAAAGGTGTATTCATACCTGAAATACATTAGTTTTTATAATCTGGGCAGTTCTGCCCTTTTCCTCCTGAGGATGCTATTCCCCAGATGTCTTTCTTTGAATCAGAAATTGATATAATGCTAATAGTGTTCACATGTTGATTGTCTAGAAAACCAAACAAAAATATTGTGAGTGGGAAAAGAAACTCAAACCTTTAGGCAAACTAATAAAATATTTTAATATTAAGTTTTAAAGTATAAGAGAAAAAGTACAAAAATAA
This sequence comes from Rhinolophus hipposideros, assembly GCF_964194185.1. NCBI lineage: Eukaryota > Metazoa > Chordata > Mammalia > Chiroptera > Rhinolophidae > Rhinolophus > Rhinolophus hipposideros. The sequence continues at coordinate 35,117,992 of NC_138062.1, read as the reverse complement.
TCCGTTAAAGTATAGTTAGCTTACTGTATTTTGTGGAAATAGTTTTACATTTTGAATTATAAAGGAAGTGTCTTCCCTCACATTTTGAGTTAATTTGAGGATAATGATTTTTCGAGGATTCTTTGAAATCCTGATTATTTTGGAAGCTATTAAACAAGGACAGTCGTAATTTTTGTGTTAAAATATAAAACTGATGGGATTTAAACTCTTATAAGAAACTAAAATGACTTAAAAGTCATGCAAAATACTAACAAAGATACTTGGGTCTTTCTTTTTCTAGTGAAGGCAGCCTAGGTTATTAAAATCAATTAACTGTAAATTAAAATATAAACACACCAGCAAGAATGAATAAAACATAAAAACAGCATGTCAAAGGGAAAGGAAATGAACACCTAGACACGTCTAATTGAAATCACAGAAAATCAAAGAGAAAAATATGAAAGCCGACAAAAACAATTAACCTAATTAACCTTCAAATGACTGATATCTGACAGCCAGAAGACAGTAAAACATCTTCAATCTGCTGGAAAAAAACATTTTTGCTTCGCTAGAGTTCTGTAACCAGTCACAATATCTTTCAAGTTTGGAGGAAAAATGGCATTGAGATAAATAAAAAACATGAGAGTTCACTAACAGGAGACCCACAGTAAAGGAAATTCTAGAGGACGTGTTTCAGGTAGTGGAAAATGATTCCAGTGGAAGTTGTGTGTTACACAAAGTAACGAAGAGCAAAACAACAACAGAGTAAACAAAGATGAATTAAAAAAATCACTGTGTGTATGTAAAATTTTGATAGTGATTCTCGATAACTTACACTCATTCTTTCTCTTCTCACAGAGATGAGAAAATGAGAGTAGCTAGTTAAATTATAGCTAAAGATTTTAAATTATATGGTGGAAAAATATTACTTAGGAGTGACTCTATTTTTCTTTGAATTGTTTTTTCTAATTTTTCTTTCAAAATGTAAAGCCTGTATAATAAAACAAATTATAAAACTGATTAAGTATAGAGATTATTTTTACCATTAAGAATTGAGTATAGTCCTCAGATTTAATGGGTGGCTCTGATAAAGTGTTGTTTATCGTCATTTTTTATAGCTTCAGATTATTTTAGAACTGATCTTCATCAAAATATGTTGTAAATGAACAAGGTTAAGTAATCAACATGTATAACTTCAGATTCTTCATTGCCATTCGAGTAAACTGGAGTAGTTGATGAAGTTCACCAAACAACTCAGGAACTACTTGTACACATTTAATAAATGACAGACGTGATTCACTTTAAGAAACATTATAACCAAACAAATTCAATTTGCTGCTTTATATTATGTAAAAATTATTTTAAGTTTAAGTGTAATTAGTATTTAAAAAGAAAACCAGACTTCTTGTAGCATTTTTAAGCATTTCTTGCAAAGCACTTATGTTTTAAAAGGATAGGAGCCAAAGGAACCTATGGCTCTCAAGAGGTTTTTCTTTTCTTTGCTACTGCAGTTAAAAATATTCATTTCTGAAAGAGTAAGCACTTTTCTTAATCTTTAAATACAGGACTTATATGATTAATAGATATCTCATGATTGAATTAGAAATATTAATGTCAGCAACATGTTCTATGTGTCACAGAATGAAATTTACTAATACCACTTCATTACTATGTATGAACTATTTGAATAGTGATGCTTGCTTGCTCATACAATTTATTATGTTTCATGATGATTGATTAAAATAGCATCTATATAATGTTTCTCCTCTCTATTACATTTAACTGATATATTAAACTCCCAGACTTTTACTCCCTAGATCTTATGAAAGGATTTTTTATAAAGTTAGTTTTGTTTTTTAAAAATACTGTAAGAATTTGCAAATGCCATATTTGGTGAAAAGATATATGGCAGAAAGAAGAATTTATTTTGAGCTGATAGGGCAGTGTAAATAAAGGAAAAAGGCTAGAAGAAATGACATATAAGGGTAGGGCATGACCTGAAGGGGAGAAGTATGAGTTGTGAGTATATGGGGATAAGGTCAATTACATACTGCATATATTATATTACTTAAAATCATATTATAGGGGAGATTTGGTCTTGTCAGGAATACCTGGAATGAATTTCTGAATACATGGATTCTGAGTTCACTTGGATAGATTTATAGGAGGAAAAAGCACAAGGTCATGTTCAAACCGTGAAGAATGCCCTTCACTACAATGCAGTTGGACATTGTAGTAAAATGTTGCAATAAAGACAACACACCAGTTAGATCATAAACAAGATAAATAATAACAAGTGTTGGAGAGGCTGTGAAGAAAAAGGAACCCTCATCCACTGTTGGTGGGAATGCAGATTGGTGCAGCTGCTATGAAGACAGTGTGTCAGTTCCTCAAAAAATTAAGAGTAGAATTACAATATGACCCAGCAATCCTTCTCCTGGGTATCTACCCCCAAAATCTGAAAACATTTATTCATAAAAATATATGTGCTCCAATGTTCGGTGCAGCTTTATTTACAGTGGCCAAGACATGGAAACAACCAAAGCGTCCTTCGATGGATGATTGGATAAAGAAATTGTGGTATATATACACAATGGAATACTATTCTGCCATAAGAAAATATGAAATAGTGCCATTTGCGACAACGTGGATGGATCTTGAGATTATTATGCTAAGCAAAATAAGTTAGAAAAAAGTAGAGAACCATATGATTTCACTGATATGTGGTATATAAAACTAAAAACAACAAAGGAACAAGACAAACAAATGAAGAAACAAAAACTCACAGACACAGACAAAAGTTTAGTGGTTATCCGAGGGGAGGTGGGTGGGGGGTGGTAGATGAGGATAAAGGGGATAAAATATATGGTGATAGAAAGAAAACTGACTCTGGATGGAGAACACACAATGTGATATAGAGATGATGTATTACAGAATTGTGCACCTGAAATCTATATAACTTTACTAGCAATTGTCCCCGCAATAAACTTTAATTAAAAAAAAAAAGACAACCAGGTAAAGCTGTTCTGAGACTGAAGAAAAAACAAAGTTAAGCTGGTATAAAATCAGTCTCTAGCCAAATAAAAATTATATTTAAATGAAAATAGATTAAATTTTGGCCTAATTTGTTTGATTAAATGTGGCTTCCTGCTAAGCACTGAGATGGCAAATGAACCAGCTCATTGTATACTTTACCTTTCTAGTTTTGCTGTATAATAAAAGTTTTCTGGATGTAAATTTAATATTCCAAATATATCTAGAATTTCAGGCTACCTGAATGACACAAATAATGAGATTATTCCTGCTATAATTTCTGTTATAATGTAATATGCTCTCATCTTGCCAACCATTTTATATAAATTACTGCAATCTTAGTGTGAAATGTTATTTTAACGTGTGTTTGGACTCCAGCATAGAATGATATTACTTACTTATTAGCTCATTTACCACCTACTGTGCTATACTATTAGATAAGTTTTTGAACCTGAGATATTTTGGGTTACTTCTGGTAGTAATTTAAGCACCCTTTGGCTTGCCATTGACTGTTTATTTCTGTAACTGTTACATATTTGGGATCCTTATTAAAAATTAAGCTAATTTAATCAGCAGTGATTAAGACAACTGTTAGATTCAGATGAGCAATTGATTGGTACTGAAGTCATATTACCATGTAATTTGTAAATTCTCTTTTATAGAAAATAATGTATTCAAGCCATCACCTTTCAGTGGGATTACTTATGTTAATATAGGTTTTAAATAATGTATGTATGGCCTTTCCTTTTTATGATATATTTACAACATATAGATAATCACTCTTCTTTCATTATGTATTATGTAGGCTTCATAATTTCACATAGAAATATTATTATTCAGTATGCCTATTACTACCAGCTGTGGGAAGTGATTCACATTTTCCACATTCACCAAATTTATATAGTGTTTGTATACATTGGCATGTTTTTGTGATATTGTAGATAAGATTACATATATTTAAACTTTATTAATATGTTATTTTTTTTAATGTTAGCTTCTGGATGTCTATAAAAAAGGAAGCCAGACTTTCTTCTTGAAATGTATTTAACAATTTAGCAGATTAATTATCATAACTATATGGTTTTCATCTCATATTTCAGTATGCGAGAAAAAAATCAAGATATTTTTGTTACTTGGGCAAATTTGATATTCTAATATTTCAAAACCATTATTCTTACTAAACCCATGGGAATATATGACTAGTACAAATTACATAAATATATCATCAGCATTATAATGTTTCATATGGGCCCTTGAGTTACAGCTTTATATTTGAGTTTCCTAATATTTTGATGACGTCTCCTTTTTATTTATTTATTTATTTATTTATTTATTTATTTATTTATTTATTATTATTATTTATTGATTGGGTGACAACTATTTTAATGCTTGTTTTTTGTGATTAAATGATGCAATATCACTGATTTATTTAAAGAAAAAATTGCAAAGCAACTAACAATTAAAAAGCTACCTGCATTCTGATTATTCAGGGGAAGCTATCGTTAATGTTTGTGTATTTTTATAGGGATCCTTCTGTCTATATATTTATACATAACGTAGTTTATGAGCAGTCTGAAGTTTGTAGGTTATCAAACTGAAATGTTTTTTGTTTGTTTTTCCCTGCTTTTATCTATGCACAATGCTATCGATCATGCCTTGCCATCTTCTTTCTCACTGACTAATACAACTTTAGGGTAAATCTAGAAATTTTTAGTAATTTTCAGGTAAAAGCATTTTTCTGTCCTGTTTTATGTCATTTATAATTTCACATCAGATTCAGTATTAATTTCCCATTCCTCCCCTACCCCCTGCCCCTTGCCCAGCACTGGGCAGGATATGATGAACTATTAATTAATTTCACTTATTCTATTTTTCCTTTTCTGGATCCTTTCTTTTGTGTTTTGTTACAGTCTGGGAAACAAAAGTTAGAAAGCACAGGAAAAGATCCCCTAGTATATCAGGCAAACAGCATAATCCAAGTCAAAAATTCAAAGGCAGGTCAAAAACCAAGAGAAAATATTGAAATGAACATATCATAGGCAAATAATTCTTAAAAGTGAAAATAACAGAAAATCCATATAGAATAATGAGCAAAATACATAAAGACAAATTTAAAGAGAAAGATGTATACAGAGATGCAAAAAAAAAAAAGAAAAAAGAAAAAAAATATATATACACACACATTTTAAGAGATGTTATCTTTGCTCAAGCAGTAGTTTGCCATCATCAGAAGTGTCGATGCTGATAGTAACCACTTTAGAGCACCTAACTCCCATCTTCAGGATGGGACCCAATAAAGGCTCTGGCATTCCCCTCGTTCTTGCTTTTGCTTCTTGACCAAAACTGGATGTTTCCTCTGTAGTCTTGTATGGAACAGAATCCTCCCTTCTCTAGGGAAATGTAAGGGGTAAATAATAAAAAGAAAAATACTAAGACTTTCTAAGGTACTATTTCTTATGCATCACATAGGCAAAAATTTTAAAAGTTTAACAATACTCTATTGAGCAATCTGTGGGAAAAGAAACTTCATGAACTGCTGGAGGGCATGTTGCAGTATCTTTAAAATGGTACATGTATACTTCCCCTTTGGCCCACGAGTCTCACTTTTAAGAATGTACCATAACTTCAATTTTTATTTCTCGAAGTGTACAGCTGAACAAACACAAAACAAAATGTGCACTGCATTATTCATTGTGTCATTATGTGTAATAGCAAGATGTTGAAAACAATCCAAGCTCCCATCCACAGGAGAGATCCTTACAGTAGAAGAGTATGAAGCTATTAAAAAAAATAAAAAGAATGAAGAAGAATTCCATAAACCAATATGGACTGATTCCAAGAATATGCATATTTAGGGGAAGAAGCGCAATGAGAAGAATGAGAGTAAAAGTTTCCTAAGCATTTTTTAATACCTTATTTCTTTGGAGAGTTGAAGCATGCTAAAGTTTTATATATTCAAAAAATAAAATAAACCTGAAAAATCAAGTACAGAAAAGAACCCTGACAGTTTATTAAATTGATGCCGTGACGTTATATATGTTAATGTAGCTATGAGCACAGTTCTTTGGCTATGTTATTATAGAAATAAAGCTAAAACCAGAAAAGATTTGAATGTTAATTAGCAGTTTTATTTGAATATTAAAATGCTTTATTTATTTGATTATGAATGTTAGGAGATATGTTAAATGCACACCAAATATGGTTAAATATTTCCTAAGACATTCAATTTCAGAACCAGATTCTTCTGAATAACTTTTTGACGGAGATGTTTTTATCTTTGTTTTACACGATATCATTGACTTGGGGGTTGTCCACTTTCACTACAATGAATGACAATCAAGTAGCTTCTTTTGGCAGTATTATTCTTTTAATTTTTCATATGCACGTTCATACAGCAAGCACATTAAGAACTGAAACACTTGCTGGGTTAAATACATTTCTTGCCAGTCTAGTCAAAACAAATTTTAACCAGCCTTATTTCTCTTTCATATTCCCTGAGCTCTGGAAAAATTTTTGCCCTCATATGAAGGAAATCTTGCTCCTTTCATGTTTCTTTGAGAAGCTCCGTTAGGGTAGAAGAAAAGTTGCTTCTCTTGAGAAGTCAGAATTTTATATACCGTGCACATAACTGAAGTTGCAAGACTATAAACAACTGTGACCAAATTTGTTACGTAACTAAGTAACAACTATGTTGTTATTGCTGCCTGGGAAACCGGATTTGTTAAAGGCAGCAGACAAACATATGTGGACTGGGGTAATTTTTCTTACTTGAGATATTAAAATGTGAAAAATATGCCATTTTTAATTTATGAAATACAGTGAGTCAGTTTCCAACTTTTGTTTTAATACTCTGAAACACTTCATACACTGTAAAATATAAAAAGCATTTATTCATTAAATATCATTCATCCAAAGTTTGAAGAATTCTTTCCATGTTCTTAATCAAAAAGCATTATTATTTATACTCTTAAAAAGTTTCAGTATCTTCCAGTTCTATTAGACCAATATTTTTCATTAATTCTTATTTCAATTATAATTACTTTTTTCAATTATGATTACTTTTAATGTTTTTCATAAAAGCATTGGTTTAATCAATATTTTATTTGTTTTTTAAAGATTTTTATTAAAATATAGCTAACATACAACAATATTATCTTTCAGTTGTACACTGTAGTTATTCAACATTTATGTACCTAAAGAAGTGATCATCATAAGTCCAGCAACCATCTGACACCGTACCACGCTATTGCAGTGTTATTGACTGTATTTCCTATGCTGTACATTACATCCCCATGACTTGTTTATACCTGAAGATCTGAACCTCTTATTCCCCTATACCTTTCCTTCCCTTTAATTTCTCAATTACAGTTGACATTCAGTATTATTTTATATTAATCTCAAGTGTGCAGCTTAGTGGTTAGACATTTATACAATTTAAGAAGTGATCCCCTTGACTAGTCTAGTCTAGTGACCCACGTGGCACTATAAATAATTATTACCTTATTGTTAATATTTGATTTTATTTAAATCACTATATATATATATATATATACACACATACATACACTATTCTAACAGTGATTTAAATAAAATTCACGCAAAAAGTTTTCAGAAGGGGCACAACTGGTTAATTTACATTGACAAATTTTTATTTCTTAGCATATGGATACACACAGCCATTAACATTCATGAACAAACTAACTACTTTTACCACAATATTTTTAAAAAAATATAGTAAAATATTCTTTATTAAGAAAAATGAAATTATTTGTTAGGCTGAAATTATACAAAAGTATTACTGTTTTACTCAATCACAGTTCTTCATAAACTCAACCTATGAAAACATAAGTAAGCCATTATTATAGACTCAAAGTGGCGGCCCTGTTGTATCTTGTACTGTATAGGAAATTCATTTATAAACAAGACACAGCCCATGCCTTAGGTCAACTTCGAGTCATATTTTACAAATATATAAAACAAGACATAAAGAAAACAGCGATGCTGATACCTGAAATTGCTGAAAAAGTGAATTGACCTGTGTACTGACTAGTCCATAGTCAAATTTTATATATGCTTGTTAAATGAGTTAACAATTAGTGCTCTAGAGAAGGGGGCAAAATACAGTAATTGGACTGAAGCTGGTCCACCACCTGTTTTTGTAAATAAAGTTTGATTGGAATTCAGCAACGTTCACTTGTTTATGTATTGACTATGTCTGGTTTCATGCTAAAACAACAGAATTGAGTAGTTATGATAGAGACCATGGAGCTTACAAGGCTGAAAATATTGACTCTGACCTTTTAAAGACAAAATTTGCCCGCCTCAGCTCACATTGGGCAGCTGGCTGCAGATAAGTGAAAGACTTCAAGTAAGACCAGTGGAAGAACTGTGCAATTTACGTACAGAATAATGAAAAATAATACAGTACAGTATTTTTAAAACATTAATTGTTGGTGTTGTTTTTTTTATGCAATAGTGGATAACTGAAATATTTAATGGAAGGAAAGCAAGGTAAGGAATAGAGTGTCCCATATATTTCTATCCTGTGAGTACAGCTGATAGAGATAGAGCTGTAGAAGCCAGCATGGTAATACATTTTTATTTGCAAAGAAAATATACCGAAAGATATACAAGGCATTTTCATAGTGATGGGAGTTGCTTTTTCTTGAATACTCCACTTATCGCTACATACTCTCCTTTTTCACGTAGAAAACATCACTGGAAAATTTCCTGAATTTTGGACTATTTGCCGTTACCATTTTTTAAATTTATGCCAACTAAATGATGTGTCTAGCATTTATTTGAAAATAATCAAGAGATAAGATTGGCCATAAGTCAATAATTGTTGAAGTAGGTGGTAGTGTGTAAGGATTTACCATACTATTTTATTTATTTTGTACATGTTTAAAGATTCCATAATGAAAAGGTAAAATGTTTGTATTATCTACTATTTTTAATTACTATGCACGATTCTTTTACATTTTGTTTCATGCACTGTAACATTTAATAGTTACTAAAGAGCATTAAAATATTTTATTCGGATCAAATGTCATGAAATTTGATCATAATGACATTTCAGGGTGAAATTATGAAACCCCAGAACAATGTTTTAAAGAGGTCATTTTCTCAGTCAGTGTTTCTTAAAGGAACCCTGGGGGGGGAAGGAAAGGTACCATAATGCAATCTGCAAAATGTTTTATCTAATTTCAATAAGTTGATATAATGTCCTAACTGGCTCTAACCACCCATTCAAAACTATTACCTCTCTTAAGAGAATTAACAATATTTCAAAACACTATTGATGCTTTTGCAGGAGCATCTTGCATTTGCAAATAACCTGGAATTAGGAGTGATCTGTATATTTTGTATAATCTTAAGAGACTATTTTGCCTGTGTTATCCTTTATCAAACCAACAAAGGAGCTACATTCGTTGTTTAATGGGAACTTCACAGAAGTGTATGTGCTGTGTCATCCCTCACTTTGTAGAATGAGCAGATTTATATAAATATACGCAGTCTTTGTACATTGGAGCAAAGTCTTTTTGAAGGTGTAAGGAAGTAAACTGTGTGGACTTCTGGGGGGGAAATCATTTTATGCTTAGGATCAGCCAGCGTAAAGTGAGGTAGGAGCCCAGTCGCAAACTGGACACAGTTGACAATCATAGAAATGTTCTGATAATTATTCTAAAGAACACATTTTTTTTCAGAGTAGACAAAGAAACCTTGATTTATAACTCATGGTTGTTGTCAGTGGTCAAGTTTTTCGATTGTCTCTAGAGTTAAGCTGACTCCAGACGCTGTGTTCTTGACCACCGTCCCCAATAGTGTATGTGTGAGACGCGTTCTCACAAAGAGTATATGTATTGATAACTCCTTTCCCTGAGATGATTGGATTGCGCAAGTTTGTCTGGAATTTATCATACGTATTCAAAATGCAAGTAGCAAACATCTCTCCTGGCTTCTGTGTGTGTTAAGACAAAACAGTGTGACAGAGATTCCTGAGTTTGGAGAAAAGGTACTTTTCTTCGATCTGGACAACAGGAGGCCTTATTACTACCTCATGTAATTCACTACCAGTGCACAAAGAAAACAACTTGATTTTGAAGCCTATTTGTTAATTACTAATATCTATATTGGTTATGCCCTTTATGTTTATTTGGAATCTCTATACTCATTATGACAAGAAAAAACTTGACAAAGCCCAAGTAGCCAGCACTGGGTAAACTAGTAATGGTTCAATATAATCTTTCCCCTTTAAACTTTTTAACCCTGGTCCAAGATAACACTAACTTCTGCCAACACATCTGCAACGGCAGCAAAATTTAGAAAATGGCAAATATACTGTCTATTCTGTCCTGTTTTCCAAGTTATTGTGTATAGTATGACTTTTTCATTTTGAGAACACATACATTTTTTTCCAGAAGAGTATATACATTTAGGAGTGTTTAGTGAAGTGTCATATTGTGTAAGATATTTCTTTTGTTCATGTTTAAAATGATTACTTGCATGATTGAAACTTAGAAGCTGATTTATTTGCTCTGTAAGTACATACAATTTGCTCTTTTTCTATAAAATAAGTCACTTACCAAGCTGTTATATTTTTATTCTTAAGACATCACTCAATTTGGACATTAAAAAATTCTTGCCCTGAGAACATTTCCTCTGATACATATTCCTTTATTTAAATTTAGATCAGAAAACCATTTTAATTTTATTTGCTCCGTTTTTTCAGCTGCTATACAATTCTCAATTTTGAAAACTTCTACATGTAGGGTTTAGGGTAGGTACTATGATATATACAAGTAACTGTAAGGTAGAGAAATGTCTGGAAGAACAGATATAAGCCCCCAAAGATAATTCCTACAGATGAAAACCTGCAGTGTAAAACATAATATAAAAGGTAATTTGCACTTTATACAAATGCATGTATGTTAGGAAGAGTTCTACCAGGACTCCCCACATGGGTGTACCCTGAGGTTCATGTACGGCATAATCCCTGGGACTGGGGATATGATGGATTGTACTCTTGCGATTAGTTTTGGTTACATGGAATAACTGATTTTAAGAAAGGGAGATGATTCTGACCGAAACTGCCTAGCCCTTTAGTAGCAGAGCATTTATTCAGGCTGGCTGCGGAGAATAAACTCAGTGATATCCTCCAGGTAGCCGAAAAGAAAGTAAATGTCAGTGCTGTGATCCCTGTGACAGGGAGTGCAGCAGCCCCTAGGAGTGGAGAATTGCCCCTTGGCTGACAGCAGCGAGGGAAAAGGGACCTCAGTCTTTTCAGACACAGAGAACTGAAATCTGCCACAACCGTGTGATCTTGGAAAAGGATGCTGAACTTCAGGTGAATTGTAACATGGCTGATACCTTGATTATACCTTGTGAGGCCCTGAGCAGAGAATCCTGGTAACCTATGCCCAGAGTTCTGACCTACAGAACTATGAGATGATAAATAGATGATGTCAAAAAATGTAACAATTTTTATTATTCACTTTTTGCATGCAAGTAATACATAAATACAACAATAGAAACTTCATACCCACATTGAACAACAGAAAAGTATATGGAAACAAGTTTGAAAATCTTCCTTTATTGACATCTCCAATTTCCCTTTGTCAAACTAAGCAGTTACTAAATTGAAATCCATCTGTTTTATGAATTTATATACACAACTCTGTACAAAATGGGATCCCACTAAAAGTTACTTGGCTTTCACTTTTCAGCTAAATATTGTAGAGACCTTTCCATTTCGGTATATGGAGATCTACCTCATTCATTTTAATGGCAGCATAGTATTCTGTAAAAAGGGAATATTCCATAATTTATTTAACCAATCCTCTCTGCTACACTCCCCTCCTTCTCTCTGCCCCCAATTGATGGACTTCCACTTTGCATAGACTTTTCATATTATAAATATTTTGGCAGTTAATATTATAAAGACATTTACAGCATATATGAGAATATTTTTTTTGGATAGAATTAAAGAAATACAATGGCTTATGTTACATCGTCAGGTCTTTGCTTATGTCTTTAATGTAACATATTAAGTGTTTTTCAGCTTCTATTTATTCCAGGAGAAATTTTTTATATTTCTTAAAGGCTAGAAGACAAATGGGATTTGTCATTCTGAATTGATAGTCATAGCTTCTCTTTCCTCTGGGATGCTATAAGAATCCATACTTAAAAAGGTTCAATACTTTATTTTATAAACATGGCGGGGATCTTGATTTAATATAGCTCTCATGGAAATAAATCTAAATACAGAGAAAAATAGGCTAATGAACAGGAAAATTGGGAGAAAAAGGATTCGTCTATTTCACACAGCCTTCCTTTTGGGGTTTTCATTTTTTCATGAGCTGACCACGAATTTATAAGCACATGTTGTGAAAGAAACAACCAATATACATTGTAAATATAGAAATGTAAGTTACATTTACACATTTATCTTGAAGATGGTTTAAAATTGGTTGATGCTGTTTGCAAACTGTTTTTGTTTATATAAGAAAAAAGTTTTATGCATGATATAAGCTACTGTGATTAAGCAGCAGGTGTTTTCTTCAGGTAGTCATAGCTCTTTCTGAAATGTCTATTAGACATCAATATTAGTTAAACAGACTTCATAGGAATCTGGTTACTGGGGAGAATTTATGAACATTTTTGCTCTCCTGTTGTTTTGGTAAGAATTATATTTCTCCTCTCTGTTGAAAATAAACTGGGAATATTCTGAGTAACATGGTACATTTTCAGAGGTTCAGAAGTGTTAAGTACAGTAATGCTTATTCTGTCACATTGAAATCACAGATGCCACTAAATTATTCTAACTTTCATGTTTAACTTTTGCCTTAAAAAGTTCTAAAAAGTTATATGCCTTTCTAAAACTATGTTATTTATAAAATGTTATGTGGTGTACACATGTGTTCATTTATATTTATTGAGCACCTTAATTACAGAGATGGTTCAAAGCCCGGGGATAACATGGTGAAGAGGGAGGAAAAAAAATCCTTGCTATCAAGAAGCATTCACACTAATTGACAGTCAGCCCAATAGGCAAACGAACAGATACATATAATGTGGGAAGTGGCAAGTGTACAAAAACAAAATAGAGAAAGGCACCGAGGTATGAAGTCATAATGAGGATGTAAGGGAAAGGAATCTTTCAGATACAGAGGTCAGCAGATGTCACTATGGGGATGGGATGGGCGTTGAGGAGAGGCCTACATAAATTAAGACATGTAGCCATTGGGAAAATGTTCTGGAGAAACAAAACAGTAAGATGTTCCTGCAGTGGCCAGTGTGTTACACAGAGGGACCGATACAGAGTATAATAGGCAAGGTAAGAGGTAGTGGTAAGGTTATCATGTGCAGACTGGACACATGGAATGGTATTTGATTTTTTTTTTCCTGGGGATATTTTGGATGGTTTAGAACAGGAAGGATGACAGTTTATTAGAATTTTAAACAAGATCCATCTGTCTGTGATGCAGAGTAGAACTGTAAGAGCGTAGAGGGGGAAGCAGGAAACTGTTAGGAGGTGGTGCAGTATTTTGGCTAAGATGCTGGTGGCTTATGCTGTAACGGCAGCCACACAGACTGTCTCATGCAGTGCATGTGTTGGAGAGTCAACGAGTTTTGCCAATGTATTGGATATGGTTTGCAAAAAATAGGGAATTTATGGACAATGAGTAGTTTTTTTGGTTTGTTTCTTTGTTTTTTTGGCCTGAGCAAATGCTTGAATTGTTAGAATGAGGGAAGACTGGGAAAGCAAGTTCAGGGTTAAGGAGAGAACTAGAGGTTTGTTTCTGACATGCTCAGTTCGAGATGCTTATCAGGTAAACAGATGAAGGTGTTAAACAGGTATTTGGATGTGAGTATAGTGGTCATGGGTGAAATCAGTTGTAGCACAGTTATATATAACATCTAATATAGATGTGTTTAATGACATATGGTGAATAAGATCATTTTGAGAGTAAGTGTAGAACAGAGAAGTGGTTCAACAATTTTGAGAATTCTATGTAGAACTTAAAATGTAAAATACATAGAGTGCTACTATTATAATTGTGCAAAATGTATGTGAGAAAAGTAGAAGAATAAAGCAGAAAAATATTGACTTCAATATATTTGGACTGCGCAGAGATTTGGATTATTTTCCAAAGTACAGGTGGCGGGGTTAAGTTTCTTCTTTTAAATACGTGTTGAGAGTTTGCACACTCTGTAATATTGCTGCCCCGGCATCCATTTTGTGTGATCAAGTAGCCTGCAGTCAGTCTTGAACTGACACTAGCCCCACCCAGGAGCACAGGCCAACAGCCCACAGAGTCACAGGAACTGAAAGCTCCTGAAATGACTCCCCTAATGGTCCTTGTGAGAAACTGCCTGCCCCACCTCCCAGGGCCTTCCGCTTGAAGGACCCCATGAAGCGTACCGAACTGCTCTTTTTGGTTTGAATTGACTAATCTGGCCTCAGTGGGAACCTCAAACACTCCACCTGTGGACCCTAATAAAGGCATATAGAACCCAGGTTCTACTGCAGCTCTCTGCCTACACTCTGCCCTACCCTCGTAGCTCTTTAAGTTGTGGTACGTCCCTCTCCAGGACCTATGAGAAACGAACTTCTTTGTTTCAAATTCTTTTGTTGAACTGAGGCTTGCCATCCATCTGATACTTCAGGGGTATGCTGAACAGATGCTATAATTTAACAAAGTCACAATAATCGGTGTCAGGAGTGAAAACAGGATGGATTGAGTAAGGCTTTCAATCAATGGAGGTGGGAAAACACCTTTTAGCTGCAAATGGCTTACTGACTGGCTCCCTTAGGAGGATAATTCTACCTGGAAGGGGTCCACCACCTGAAGCTATGATTGCAGTGTTGGTACTTCTACGTACCACCTATGCAAGATGCTGCCTTGCTTCACACCCCAATGTGCAGTCTCCTCTGAGCCTCAGAGCACTGGTTGTGAAATGTTTGAGATACCGCAGATATATTTTCTACCTACTGACTCCCCACAGTGGAGTAATTTCCCCCAGTGAGTCTTACACTTTGGGTATGTTTCCTGAAAGGCTCTTAGCATGGACCCCGCTGCCCATAATTAGGAGAATTAGCCAAGATTCAAACAAGGTCACCTTGTACAATTAATGGCCTTAGTTAATGGCCATTGCTAGAGCGGCAACCTCCATCCAAGGGTGGGCTACTGGATAAAGGTTTTGGGCGGTGCCCTTAGAAGGAGTAGAGGAAGCCTCCCCTTCCTTGACTGCTGTGTTTGAGGGGGGCCCTGGGACTCCGAGTCCTAACCAGTATGATAGGGCCACCTGCCCTCGAGAAGTCACTGCCCCTTCCAAAGGCAAGGCTGCTGGGTCAGCTGCTGCATACCTCAGTCCCCAACCAGATGGGATATCATGATAGGGTCCCAGCCCTGGCTTGTGGTGGCACAAAATCTAATGGCCCAATGCAAACAGCCTGAGCACCTGATACCTGTGCCTCTGAAAGTGCTGGAGGAAGTTAGCAAGCCCCTCACTAAATGTAAAATGCCCGTAGAAGTGGCCTGGTGCTCAGTACTATGATGTACCAATGTGCGGAAGCAGTGGTTTACATGCTCTGGGTTTAGGGGCTAGCGCTCATGATCCCACCGCCATTTTGCTAGTGGAGGCTGACCCCAATCCCAGGAGGTCAATTGGGACACCCGGGAGAGGGAAGCATCTGTCTGAGTTGGGCCACTGGAATGTCCCCATAGTTATTTCCAGTGATAATTCATGAGGTCTTTCCAGCAACAATTCATACAGTCAAATCAGTGAAAGATAATAAATAATTAAAAACTGAAACTCGAAACCACATGCCTCAAGATTCAAAATGTTTTAAAAGACTTTCTACAGCAGGAGGAAGAAAAAAGAGGCAAACTGGCTGTTAAGACCGTTGAATACTGACTCTGAGCTATTACACACTGCCGCAGAAATGAGGCAACGAGACAATATTCCCTTGGACCTCAAAAACGTATACTCTATAAAACACCCCCAGAGTCTGAGGGCCAAACTCATGAAAAGCATGGGTGAACCCCACATCCGCATCCACGAGGGATCACCACAGGAATAAGTCAACAAAAATTAAGGCAAAGGCTGCTGTCTTGGATGATTGCAATGCCATAAACAAGGCTTCTAATGATGAAGACAATTCCTAACGCAAAGGCACAAGCCCTAAAGCTTGTGCCCTAAAGCTACAGAGGGATTACCCTTCCCATGCTTATTTTGATTTTTGTGGCTTGGCCTCAAGCCCACTCTTCCATCACAATTATTATGGCAAAGGATCAAAGCCAATGGAAGAACTTGCTGAAGTCCAACTTCTCTATAAGATCAGTATAATACAGTGAGTCCATCTCTTCTTTGAACATAGCGACCCAGATTTCATCTCTGACCCTGAGAGGGTCCCAATCAATCCCCAATCCAGAGAATTCTTATAGGGAACAAGCCTACCCGGCTATAGGGCTTCACTCCTCCACTTTGTGGAGACTCCTTATACTGTTCAGGAAGCCATGGAGGAAATAGACATGGAAGCATGCCGTGAGGGGGACTGTCACCCAGACTCCAGATTTTACCATGCCAAGGCAGCTCACAACTTCCAGGACAGCCTTTGGGTGCCAGGCTTCACAGCACACCTTACAGAGGACTCTGCCACCTTCTGGTCCTGGAGCCTCCAAGCAAATCCTGTCAGAAAGCAATACCGTGGATGATTCCAAACAGCACAGTGCCTTATACTGGCATGTCTGCCAATTGGAGGTCTCCAGTGAACTTATATCTGGACAGCCCTGGTGCGAACTCTTCTCTTTCAAACAGGTGATCACCTCACTACAGAGCCCAATCTCAATGGCCCAGAGGCCTTCAGAGAGTCCTGAGACTCCCTCTGTCCTAAACAACTTCCCTAATCTACGGGCTTGGTAGCATTACCCCAGGGACTCCTTTTCCTGCACAGATCTTCTCCTGCCTCCTGGGGACAATTACTTACGACTCTGGTGACCCACACAAACAATGGCAATCATCATACACTCTTGGCTCTATTACACACAGGAGCCCAAGTCACAGTAATTCCAGGATTCCAGGTAACCCTTCTAAATTCCCCACAGGAACCACCTACAGCCTCCAAGGCATAGGAGTGGAACATGTAAGCAGAGTACCCATTCAGCTGGATGGATCCATTGGCACCATATTTCTAAAACTGTTGCCAGTGATGGTGGCCCTCTTGGCTCTCTCTTTTCCTATTATAGACGTGAATACCCTCGCTGAGTGACACACCTGGTCTAATAAGCCCAAATCCCTGGACTTTTTCATGGCAGCTATTTAAATGGGAACCTGTCTAAATGCTTTCTTCAGTGAAGACAGTAAATACAGCACATTATTGGCTGAAGCAAAGTTCAAGGGTCTTCAGCCCATCATGAAAGCTCTGCCTAATGCCTAATGACAATAGGATTATTAGGCCCACCATCTTACTTTATAATAGCCCTATCTGGCCAGTTTGAAACCAGACCTCTAGTGAACAGAGATTAACAACTGACTATCAAAACTTAAATGCCTTTCCCACCATTAAGCTCCCATTTCCAATATTACAGAGATTGCAGATGGCATCCAAAACCTCAGGACCCCTACCCAGATATTCTAGCAATGTTCTAGCCAACATGTTTTACTTGGTCCCAATAACTGATGACTCACCACTTCAATCTGCTTTCATTTTCGAGGACACCCAGTATGCCTTTAACTCAGCTGCCCATGGATGATTCTAATCACACTGCCATTGCACATAACCTCTGCAGACAAAAACTAAATTCACTCCAACTGCTGTCTTTGGCATTCTGTGGATGGCATTCTACATGGGGCTCTCTGAGGATACTGTCAGGGAATACATACACCTAGTAACACAACATTTGCAGCAGAGAAGATGGGCCATTGCCCCATATAAGATCCAAGGCCAGACGCTCGGTCAAGTTTCTTGTCATAGTGTGGTCCGCTGAGGACTGCGAAATTCCTCTCACTATAAAACATCAACTTCTCAAATCAAGCTTGTCTTCACTGCACTATGGCATATATTAGGTCTTTTCACCTTTTGAAGGCTACAAATTTCACACTTATTCATTCTACGTAGGTCTATTTATGCTGTTCCATGCAAATTGGCTTCTGTCTGTTGAGAGGACCTCGACAAACTGCCCTGTGGCTGGCCCAGAAATCCATATAGCAGGCCTTGCCTTTAGTCCCCCCAGGCTCAGACTTCCAGGGTGACATCTGACTGTACTTCATGGAGTCTTTGGACTAAGCATGGCTCTGCCTGGCTGCACATGAAGTTCTGGACCAAGCATTTACCCCAAGTAGCATCCCGGTACATGCCACCTAGAGCCAGACTTTGATAGTTTACTGGGCCCTTTTAGAGATAGAGGCATTAATGGAGTCACAGCCCATACAGCTTAGCACACAAGTTCCATCCTGTCTTTGTTCAGGGATTCAACCCATCAGAGGCTCAGCACAGCCACTGAGGCCTCACTGTCCAAGTGGAACTTGCTCAGCCCCTTGCCCATTCACACTGCAATGCAGCTCATGGCATCATCATCACGGGCCACTCTAGAAGGTAGGAGAGCCCCGTGGGACCAACTGTCTGACTTGGAAATGGAGTCCGTGTTGTTCACCAGTGGCAGCGCCACCCTTGTTTTCAATACAGCCAGCCCACTGGAAGGCCGTGGCAGACCATCTTGCTGGTGATATATCCTAAGTCAAGAAGGACTCCCCTGGCTCGGACCAATGCAGATTTGACAGCAGGGCACCTGGCTCTACAGCAGGCCATAAAAGTGAGACTCCCAAGGTTCCACATTTACTGACTCCTGTGTAGTAACCAGTGGGGCTTGCAGTCTGGTCTGGACAATTGCAAAATAATAATTTCACGATTCAGGGAAAGCCTCTTTGGGATGCTTCCATTTGGAAAGAGAAAGCTGAATCATACGTGCCAATCATGGTCACTCAGGTCTCTGCACACTCACTCCAACATGTACCAGAAACAAACACATTATTATAACATTCAGGCTCATTATTCAAATTACATACCTGTTCTAAGGCCTTGCATGAGCCACCTCCCAGAGTACCAGACACAACCCTGAACACAACTGTTCTTCCAGAGAGAACATAACCACTAGCAGAGTGGGTCCATATAACCGACTATAACTTACCAGTCTGGAGGG
The DNA here is from genome assembly GCF_964194185.1 of Rhinolophus hipposideros. Taxonomy (NCBI): domain Eukaryota; kingdom Metazoa; phylum Chordata; class Mammalia; order Chiroptera; family Rhinolophidae; genus Rhinolophus; species Rhinolophus hipposideros. The sequence goes on along the minus strand of NC_138062.1, from coordinate 35,098,775 downwards.
GGGCAAGTGGTCAGTGTTGGTTTTCAAAATGAAGTAGTGATTCCTATCCTAGATATTCAAGAACAAGAAAGAGTCAGTGATAGAAATTATGGTGTTGGAGGTTTATAGTGTGAACGTTTAAAACAGTGGGGACAAACTACACATAAAAGGAATTACCTAAGGTACACTGTTTGATATGTTTGTTGTATATAATAAAGAAAAATGATGAATAGGATTCCTGATGAGAACTGGATTGGGTGTCAGAACATGAAAACTAAAGATTAATAATTTTAAGTAAGTAACTATAATGCAGGTTTAATTTCATGCCCCATCACTTACAAGATCAGTGAGCTTAGAAAAATAATTTAACCTCAGCACTTCAGTTTTTCCATCTGTTAATTGTGATAATAAAAATACCTACTCAATAAGGGTAGTACGTAATTTGAGCATCAAAAGAAATGATAGCAGTAAATAACAACCCATTGAATAAAATAGGGAATAGAAACCAGATACAAATATAAATAAATAGTTGAGTATTTTGAAAATTTGGGGATTTTCAAAATAAGGAATATGGGGAATTATATAATTATGATGCATCTCCCAGAAAAATGCTTATTAATTATGAGGAGGAGATATAACTTTATACGGGGAAGTCTGGCAGACAGTAACTACTTTATTAAAGTGAGCAAGGTGAAATTCACCAGTAATGGCAAATTGAAATATTGTGCCAACCTGTAAGGTGAAATGAGGATAGAGCAGCATATGGGATGATATTCCTCTGATATTCCTACCTAAGATACGTAATTTGAATCTCGTCATGATGAAACATCAAGCAAATGTGACTTGAGGGACATTTTACAAAATAACTAGTTTATAATCTTCAAAATATCAAGGTCATAAAAATCATGCCTGAGGAACTCACCCAGACTGAATAAAACTAGAGATAAGGGAACGATGCCCACTGCGATCCTCAATTGGAACCTTTTGCTCTAAAAGGCATGGCTGAGACATTAATTCATCCAAGAGTCTGATGCTATTTATGTTAATTAGCTAATATTGACAGTGTATTTTAGTTATCATGGAAATTTCACCTGTTTGTAAAAATATACTAAAGGGAAAACATGAGAAATCAAATCAGTAAATACCACTCGAATAGTTCAGAAGAGACTTATTGTAACTATTACTTTCAATTATTCTGTAAGCTTAAGATTGTAAGCTTAAAATGTGAAAGGTTGAAAGATAGACAGCAAAGAAGTTTCCTTTAGTTCTTTCACAGCTATTTTATAATTGAGTTTGTAGATATTCAAATGGAAACATAAATACAAAAGTACAAGTTCATTTATTATATACATGTTTTCAATCTCTATCCTGATAAGGTCAGTCCAACCATTATAAAATAGTCAAATATTTGATAAATTTATGTCGCCTTTTCTTTGCTATGATTTTGCTAAATTCACTTCAAACTCAAATCATTTTTTAAAAATTTAAAGTATTTCATTTATAACTTTTTTTGGTAAAAACAGCTTATGTGCATATTTTTCCTTATTGAATTTCTCAGAGGTAACCACTTTCTATGGAGTGCCTATGTAAACACGCATACAAACACATACACACACATGCAGAAGGTGCCAAAAAAGTACTCACATTCTAAGCCAGGAAAAAACAGTATTAAAATTGTAATACTCAATATATACTGATAACAAAAGGTGAATACAAGTCATGTTTGACTTCAGCAATTACAAGAGGTGCTCAGAGTGGTTACCATCAGCATAATTTTAATACATTTTTTTACATAATTTAATACATAATTTTAATACAGATACAAGCACTGTATCTGTTATATTAGATTTTTCCTTTCTTAAAATGTGTATACATTTTTTTGGCACTCTCTGTATGTATGCATTTACATGCATATGTATCTTAAACATATATCCATGCACACAAATATGTGTATAACATGCACATATAAATAAATATATTCATTTATATTTATATGTATTTGTATATTTGTACATATATCTGTATACAAAAATATATTGCATATATTTTTCTGAAACTTGCTATTTTTACTTGCCATGTAATTACATACATATTTCCCACACTGTTTTCTCCCAGATGTTTAATTCTTTGTTCTACATAAGTAACCAGTACACTTGAAATCATTATTTGGTTTGTTACAAATTTTAATATAACAGATACAATGCAATCAATGTCTTTATATATATTTATATTTGTATATATTTATATATAACATATATATACAAATATATATGTATACAAGTATACATTTGTATATATGTTATATATAAATATATACAAATATAAATAAATATATATATCAAGACATTGATTGCACTGTATCTGTTATATTAAAATTTATATATATTGATTTATAACATATATATACAAATATATATACACGTATATATTTGTATATATGTTATATATAAATATATACAAATGTAAATATGTATATATATATCTCAAGACATTGATATATATTCGTGTACTAAGAAGGCATATTCCTCTTTCCTCCATATATCAGGTTTGGAAATACATTAAATAATTACTATATTATATAAAATCGTAATATGTATTAATAGTAAACGTATTTTTTGTGATTTTTTTGGGGGTATTAATTATTTTCCTTATGTTGGTTATATAATTTTCTTGCCTATCAAATATTTTCAGTGTAGCATATCATCATTTTATAATTTTTGGTTGTTTTCTGCAATTGATTTTTTTAAGATGGCATGAACTCAATAAATAAAATGCCTGTTGAATTTGGTAATTTTCCATTCCTAAGTGACTAGTGTAACTGTCAGTGTTAAACATTGTATTTTCACAATTGTAACAATTATAACTAATATTTATTGTCCAACTGTAACATTTTAGTAGTCCATCCAGTAACATTTGATCTCACTGATCTTTTTCCTCTCAAGTAATAGACTAGACACTATTAAACAATTTTTTAAAATTTAGGAAACGACTTGTAAGTTTATAGATATTTTCAAGGTTTCAAGGAAACTTAGGAAATTTGAATCTTTTTTTTTAAAGAAGCATAATAATCACAATAAATTATGGTTTTATGTTTGAAAATTTGAAGTTTGGAGGTTACTTAATAACATGAGAAGATTACCCATGCATAAAATAAATAGGACACATAAAATCATATGATTTTGATATTACATATTTGTTTAAAATTCATAGTTAATTTTAGGATTTCAGAAAAACTACTGGAATTAAGCTCTGAAGAAAAATAGCATAGGATAGAGGGGAGAGAGGTATTTTAATGTTTTTCTAAAGATGTTTTTGTTATTTTCAAATTCTTTAGTGTTACCAAAGCTAATAGTAAATGTTTCTTGAGTAGTTGTCATGGGCCAGACACTTATTATTTCATTTTAGAGATATTATGCAATTTAAGTTTATTCATAATTCTACTTAAAATATTAAATTGCATAGTATATTATGAATAATGTACTGTTTAAAAATAATCTTATATGGAACCTAAAGAACAAAATAAATGAACAATCAAAACAGAGACAGACTAATAAATACAGAGAACAAACTGATGGTTGCCAGAGGGGAAGAAGGTTGAGGGGTGGGTAAAAAAGGTAAAGGGATTAAGAAATACAAATTGGTAGTTACAAAATAGGCAAGGGAGGGGGTGTAAAGTACAGCATAGAGAATATAGCCAATAATGTTGCAACAACTGTGTATAGTGCAGGGTAGGTACAAGACTAATTGAGGAATCACTGCATAAATTATATAAATGTCCAGCCACTATGCTGTACATCTGAAACTAATATAAAGTAATACTGAATATCAACTGTAACAGAAAAAAATAATTTAAAAATAAAAATCACCCTATGAATTATTAATTCTCTATAAAGAGGAAATTGTAGAATAAAGATGATAACCCATACAGTTTTTCTCCTGAGTCCACCCAGATATCCACTACTCAGTACTGATCCTGTTGCTTATTTATTAGTTTTATAAATGGAGAAATTTAGTATTAAAATTATGTGTAGTGATAAAATATAAATAAGACATTTTAGCTTGCATAATTGACACACTTAAGAAGGAGCAAAGAATAGAGTCAGTTCATGACATTGTATTAATCAAAATAATGGAAAATGTGAACAGGTTTTGTAGAAAGTTAATTGACTGAATAGCATCTGGTCAAAATGGAAGATAGATGTAAAACATTTTATTCTATTGACTAGAAACAGTAGCAAGACAGCAAATAGTCAATAGTTCCTGATAAAATGAATAGTTCTGAGAATTTGGGTGCTCAATACATGTTAATTAATTTTTTTTTAAATAGTGTTTGTGTGAATTGATTTTAGTGACTCATGTGGCTTATACACACCCACACACATACACAGAACAGATCATCATGAAAAGTAAGATCTCCAAGTAATTATAAATAAGGCAGTAAATGTTAATAGTGTCTTAATGGAAGTGCAGACAGCGATTCACAATGTGTCAAAGAAAAGAGATTATGCCTCTTTTTATATGTTTTTAGTTACTGTTATATCTTTCTTGGTAAAACCCAAATATTTTTACCATTTTTAATTGAGTAGTTTGTCTTGATTTTGAATTGTATGTGTTCAATGTATTTTGTATACAAATTAGCAGATACATTTTTCATAAATATTTAGCTCAGTCAGTGCCTTGCTCTTCAATGTTCTTAATTTTCTTAACAACATCGCACCTTCTTGAACATATAAAACATAATAGCTGTTTTAAGACAATTGTCTATTTATATTATGACGTCTGTTACTCCCTCATCAGATTCTATTGATTGAGTTTCTTCTGATAACAGATTATATATGTCTACCTATCAGACTGTCTAGTAATTTTTTCTTAAGTTTATTAAAGTATATTTTTCTGATCTTTAGTAGATATTTTATTAAACAATAATACCATAACCATTTGTGCAGTTTCTGATGAGTTTTACAAATACGATTTTCTTGAGGTTCACCAATATTCCATAATTTAAAGTCAAATAGGAAGCAATTACGTCAGGCTGAAACAGTAATTTTTGCTTCCATTCTTACGGAAAAAGAGAAAAAAAACGATTCTTGACTCTGTCTATGTTGTTTTTTTAGCCCTGAAGTCTTTTCTCTGCTGGACAATTTGGCAAACTTCTATTCATCTTTAAAGAGTTCTTAAAGCATAGCTTCTCTGAAGTATCCTCTGACTTCTCTCCCACCCAAAGAGTAACCCTCACATGCCACAGTTATTCCTTGAGCACATATCTATTCTAGTGCTTATCACACTATTTAATAAATATTTGCCCATGTGTATGTCTTGCATGTCTTGTAGTCTAACAGGGAATTCCTTGAAGGCAAGAGCTAAATTCTAATTTCCCTAGCATTTAGCAGGAGCTAAATAAAAATCTGTTTAGTAAGTGAAAACTTGCTGGGTGGTAGGAAGATGGAAAAGATCACAAAGACAATACCTGCATTAAGAAATATATCTATACCTGAAAGAATCTCAGTACAGAATCTTAGCTGACAAATGATTCAGTTTTATTTCTACACTGAACCTCTTATTTATTCTTGTTCAATTTGTTTCTTTCCACACCACTACAGAGTTTTCTCTGAAGTTACATCTCATTCTAAGTCCTTGGTGAGAGCATGAGAGTTTTGTCTTTGAGAGTCACCTGTCCATGCTACTAGAATCCTCGAGGGCATTCTTGTTCTGGCCTTGTCTTTAGTCTCTGTCCAGAAGACCCCTCTAAGTCTGGGGACTCTCATTTCTTTTTCCAGGCCAAGCTTGATCATGCATGATCCTTCTTCTGCCCCCCAACTCATGCTGGGCAATAGGGAGCTTGATTATTTATACTTCCCTAAGCTCTTTCTGGGGGACAGGAATATAAGTCCCCATTGACCTGGGATCTCTGAAACTTCCCCAGGCTTCCCTCATTTCCTTTTACCAAGTTACAGAGGGTAATCATTGAAGTCCTTTCACAGGTCCACCAGAATTTAAAGTCTCCTCATTTCACCTCCCATTCTCTTCTCCATACCCCAAATAGCAAAATATTTACTCAGTCTCAGAGCATGAAGCCCTAATTCTTAGTCACGTTTTTGTCCTATGCTACAAGTCCCCTTATTGCAATAGTCTAGATTTGAGGCTCTGGAGCCTTTTCTCTGCTTTGCAGAGTAAAGGTCCTTCCCAAGAGTCTTGAAGAACTCGTAGTCAAGCTGTGCTAATGGAGAAAGTGAGATAGGATAACTAGAAGAAACCGAGGGGGACATAATATCCTGCCACGCCTCTAGTACAAAAGAAGCCATGTGCCTGGGTAAGTGTTCTTCCCTTGTGGCAGTCTACACTAACTGACATGAGGCCAGGACCAATAGGTTCCCCAAAGCCCTGACTCAGTGCGTTGACCAGGAAAATATAATTCCTATTTATTCTTTGTGTCAATTCAGTTCTCTCCACCCAAGACCTCACCTACCCGAAAAATAGTTTTCCACTTACCATGCAGAATGGCCCCTTTTGACTACACCAAGTGGCATAGGGAGTCTTGCTGAGAGAGTCAGCCGTATTGCTCTTCCAACCTGGCCTTGGCTGAGGCATTGAATGTGGGTATATGATCCATATATCCCCCCATCTCTTTGCTGCATCCAATGTGCACCATTTAACCGGGATCTTTTCACTGTTGGCATTGTCTGCTCTCACCCCTATTATAATTTTCAACCCGGTGGCTCACAATTCTCATGCCTCACTATTATTAAAATTACAAAATATTAATTAAATTCCTAGTATAAAATTGTACTACCTTTATGAAATGTGATACTCCTAACTTTTCAACAGAAAGACATTCAAGCTGTTTTCAGGAGTGAGCATGAATTTGAACTGCTTCATCCACACTTTCAAACTGATGGTTGCTCTTGTGATGAGTAGCATGCAGTTGTGTAGGTTGGCAGTCACAAATATACTACATATTGTCTATTGGTCTTTACTTCATGGGCATTGTAAAGGTAACTAACTATTCATGAAGTCTTCGTGAGCTGTGCCATCAGACTACCTCCTGGGGAAGAGACTTGCAACAAAAGTGTTTTCGATTTTTCAAAAAATAAACGTATCTGAAAGTGGTTCCAAGCTGAATTATTTTATATTTATATTGCATATTAAATAATGGCATAGCATGTTTCCAATTTATATTTTAATGGAGGTAAACTGATGCCCAGCATAGTTAAATCCCTACTGACATACAAAAATCACTTCTTTCTTTCTTTTTTTTTTAAAGTTTATTGGGGTGACAGTTGTTAGTAAAGTTGCATGGATTTAAGGTGTACAATTCTGTAAGACATCATCTATATATCACATTGTGTGTTCACCACCCAGAGTCAGTTCTCCTTCCATCACCATATATTTGATCCCCTTTACAAAATCATTTATTTTCATGTCTTTTTATCAGTAGAGTATCCTAGGTTACTTAAAAAGTTTATTTTTTCAATTTTACTGAATTATTGATATGTTACTCGCTAGGTTTACTATCATTATATTTTGTAGGTATATGCTGTACCTACAAAAGGTATACCGTGTTTCCCCGAAAATAAGACCTGGCCGGACGATCAGTTCTAATGCGTCTTTTGGAGCAAAAATTAATATAAAAGTTTTTAATGTAATATAAAACCCAGTCTAATAATATAATTAATATAATAAAATACAATATAATATAATTAATATGTATTTAATAGACCCTGTATAACATATATATACAATTAATATATATAATAGACCCTGTATAACATAATATAATAATATAATATAATATAATAACTGGCCTTATATAATATAAGACCACGTCTTATATTAAAAAAAATTATATTAACTTTTGCTCCAAAAGACTCATCAGAGGTGATTGTCCAGCTAGGTCTTATTTTTGGGGAAAAACGGTATTTTATTTTTTTCTTTATTTTCCAGCTTTATTGAGATATAATTGATTGTGAGGTATGATTTTGTATGGATGTCTCACACTCTGGATTTTATATTGTTGAGTGCTGCGTTTTGTTGGATTTTATAAAATACATTTGAGATTTGATTGGCCAGCTGTTAGACAGTTTGAGGGTCACTTTGTCCCTTTTGAGGCTTGCTTTTAGGCTTTCTTTATGGCAGATTCAGAGTAGTCTTTATTCTAGTGATACTTTGGTCTCTCCATAAAGGTATGTCCTTTTTGAGGTCTCTACCCAATCTCTGTGATTCAGGTCTGCGATTTTGCTATTGACAGCTTCACTTCCAGCTCCCTGTGACTCATTTGACCTACTGCTTCCCAGTGGTTCTAGCCTGCCATCTTGCACATGCTCAGATTGGCACTCTCAGGCCGACTCAGGCAGGTGCTCTCTCTACACAGCTGCCTCCTCTCCAAACCTCATGTTGAGAATTCTGCCAGGTCCAGCCTCTCCAAACTGATTTCTGTCTCTTGAATTCAGCAAGCCCCCCGGGCTGTTGTGATTTCTCAGCTCTGAGTTATAACATGGAAACTCATGCTAGGAAGTGATCTGGTGACATAAAAGGGCTCACTTCATTGTTTGCTTTTTTTTGTTAGGTACTACAGCCCTTCATTGCCTGTTATCCAATGTCTGAAAACGCTTGCTTAAGTTTTTAGTTGTGTTCTCTATTTGCTTGTGGCCAAATGGTAGGTTTTATAGCAGCTAATGCTTAATACTTTAACAGGCAGAAATAGAAGTCATTCTCTCAGTCTCCTTCTCTCACTCTCTCTGTCTCTCTCGCTCTCGCTCTCTCATTGTCATTGTGATTCAAGAAAAAGTGGACATTTATAGGGATAAGGAAAGGGATTTAGTTGATTATAGCATTAGATGAAATTACATAATAACATAATTAGTGTAGTGATATCATAGAAAAAAGAGAAGAGGATGAGCTAATAACAAAAAAAAACTAACTTATTTAGGATTCAATATGTGTGTGTGTGTGGGGGTGAGCTAATGTAATACACACATCAATTTGTTCTGAAAAATGGCATTGAGGAAAAGACAGACTTTTATTGATAAGTCATCAGAAAATTCTTATGGTACATAAAAGCATAATTTTAACTATGTTGTAAATATACATGCATTTGAATTGAGGAAAAAAGAAAGTTTGGTTAAAGCCAACGTACCAACAAATGATTATGATGAATCTTTTCCATTTCCTTTCTGCTATTAGTATCTAATCCTTCTAATTTCAATGAGTTTCTCGAGCCAACATGACCGACCGGCATTAGCAGCACTTGTCTCAATGGACAATGCAAAAGGCTATGTTGAAGTCAGTAGATTTACACATAACTGCATAATGCCAACTTTATTGTCAGTATAGCTTTAATGGAGAATGCTGTGCTAATCACATTCCACAAATGTGTAAAACTTTCAGTTTTCCTGTGCTGATTGGCAAGCCTTTAGCTCCAAAGATGCTGGCTGAGTGAGCAAGTGAAAAAATCCATGGGGGATTATAACCATTAAGTCTTAACACGGAGAAGCAACGTAGAAACTATCGGTAGCAGAGTGTAGTGGATATATAGAAATGTATATATAATATAATGTTATATAAAACATTTAAATTTTATTCAGTCAAATATTAATATATGTTGTAGACTCATAGAAAGAATGGACTTTTAAGAAAAATAAAATGTCTCACAATTTCTTATAACTCACAAAAAACTTAAATTTGGACTGGGAAGGTTAAAACAAGTTCACGGTTCAAAACTGTTTAAAATGTAAAATTAAACGAGGGTGAGTCAGTCAGTCTGCCAACTAGAGAATGGACTAGATGAACTCACTGAATCTGTTAGAACTCTGACAAAGAAGAAAAAAGTTTTGCTAAGAAGAGCAAATTTTAAGATACTTTAATTTGCCCACTTTACTAATCCTCCAAATGATTTGGAGCTATATATTAATAACCAAGTTATTATTAATGAAAGACAATAAGTGAGACAATGGTACTATGGTGGACAGAACAATGATCTTTCAAATAGGTCTACATCCTAATCCCCGGAATCTGGAAGATGTTATTTTATATGAAAAAAGGGAATTTGTGGATGTGATCAAGTTAATGACATTTAGATGGGGAGATTATCCTGGGTTATCTTGGAAGGTGCAATGAGAAGGACCCTGATGGACCGTGATGTTTAGGTACAATCATAAAGACCCTTAAAAGTAGAAGAAGGTAGAGAATCAGAGTAATGACAACAAGATATATACTTAGCTTGATATTGCTGTCTTTGAAGAAGGGAGAAAGAGACCAAGAAAAAGGAAAGCAGGCAGCCTTCAGAAGATGGCAAGTGCAGCGGAATGGATTTTTTCCTCCAGTCTCCAGGAAAGAATGCCATCTGTTGATGTCTTGACCTTAGCCCAGAGAAATCTCTATTGGACTTCTGATCGACAGAACTGTAGGATAATAAATATGTGCTTTTATGTCACCGAATTGATGGTTATTTGACACAGCAATTTATGTATATTAGAGTGACTCAAGAAAACTTTTAGTTCCCAGGAAATGTGAGCTTGTATCTATATCCTTTGGAGTTTATCATAATCATGATGTGTTAATCAATACCACTACAGTGACAAATGGCTCCAATATCTCAGTGGCTTTCAACAGAACGTTCTGTATGTTGTTCACATTATATGTAGGCTGTAAGTGAGCTATGGCTTGTGTCAGGTGGCAGCTCTGGGTCTCCTCATTCAAGGAATAAGGGAAAGGATAGCTGTATACCTGGAGCCCACCCATCCCTATGGCAGAGATGAAGAGCAAGAGAGCTAGTAGAAAATTAAGATGCCACTTAGCACTTCTGCTCAGGTATTGTGTTCACAGAATCAACTTAAATTCAATTGACCAAAGCACTTCGTGTGTCCTAGCCCAAAATTAATGAGGCAGGCATGTAAACTTTCTTCCCAGTGGAGATGGGAAAGTCACATGACAACAGACAGGGAAATACATAATCCTTATTGAGGAAGGATAAGTGAAATTGTTAACAAAAATAATAATTTTTTTTCATTTTTTACAACTTCATTATAGTTTTGCAAATTTCTCTTATAATAAAAATAATACATGCAAAATGCAGATTAGAGAAAGAATTTGAATGTTCAATTAAAATAAAAGAAAATAGTTATATGTCATAACTACACACACACACACACACACACATACTCGCGCCAACACAAACACACACACGATTATATATCTGTGTATGTGTACATATATACATGTATATGTATGTAAATGTTTCTAAAATCACAGTTTTCTGTCTAATAATGGGTTAAACATAATCCTCTGTACCCTTTATTTTATGTAAACTGGTTTTCAAGTATAGAAGCTTGGTCTGATTATAAGCTGAATCATTTCTCAAGAATATTTATAGATGGTTTTGTGTGTACCTGGGGGCACATTACATCCTATTATAATTTTAGCAGCCATTAATAATTATTACCTATATTCATTATTTCATTAGGAGTTTGCAAAGCCTAATTATTATTTTATAGATATTTAGTAGATAATCTAACTTAATAAAGAGAAAATTATTCTTATTAACTATTTCACTCTGAGATATACAAGAATAGTAGGTTAAATGTTTTATTTTTTTTTCCTTTATTTAAAAAAATTTAGAGTAGTGAGTTTGTCCCCTAACATCTCCCAAAGGTGAATATTTTAAAATATCTTTATAGTTTGATGACTTTTAATGTATTTCATATGTTTTAACTTTTGAAAAATTGGTTATCAATGCTAAAATTGTGACATTGTGTTCATTGAAAGACTCTGCTAATTGACTTTTTAATATGTTTTACATAATTACAAGTTTTTGGTAGCTTATGTACATACAATATATTAATATTTTCAGAATAACTATACTAGTATATTTTGAAAAATAGTTACTTCAGTTACAGTTGTTTTTCTTCAGTTTTTGTTTTTACAAAGGTATTTCCTTTCATTAAAAGTATCATCAGAAGGAGTTCTCTTTCAGAATAGAAAGAGAGCACAGTTTTTTATTTTATTTTATTTTATTTTATTTTTACATCCCTCACACCGTGAACCCCCCGCCCCCCATCCACCACCACCCCGACCTCACACCGAGCCATCACATTATACACATAAAATTATAGTTGGCATTCATTAATGTCCAGCCTCTGGTGTACAATGCCATGACCAGGCATCCACAGCCTCCCTGAGGTGGTCTCCCAAACAGAACACATGTCCATCGGACACCCAACAAAATCCCCAAACACTATTGAATAAGTTCCCCAAAGTAATTCTCAAAAAACCCTGAGGCCATCCTGTGGTCACCATCTGCCCCCCAATCCCTTCACCCTTCCCCCCATCCCCAACCCCCTCCCCCCCGCCCATCTAACAACTTTCGGTTTTTTGTGTCCCCAAAACTGTTTCTGATTAGTTCATACACATATTCTTTTCTTTAGATTCCGCATATAAGTGAGATCATATGGTACTTATCTTTCTCTTTCTGACTTATTTCACTTAACATAATGTTCTCTAGATCCATCCATGTTGTTGCAAATGATAAGATTTCTTTTTTCTTTATGGCTGCGTAATACTCCATTGTATAAATGTACCACAGCTTCTTAATCCAGTCATCGACCGATGGGCATTTCGGTTGTTTCCATATCTTGGCTATTGTGTAAAGACTCAACTCCAAAAAAACAAACAACCCGATTAAGAAATGGGCAGAGGACTTGAGGAGACAGTTTTCTAAAAAGGACATACAGAAGGCAAGAAGACATATGAAGAAATGCTCAACCTCACTAACCATCAGAGAAATGCAAATAAAAACCACAATGAGATACCACCTCACCCCAGTCAAAATGGCTATCATCAATAAATCAACAAACAACAAATGCTGGCGGGGATGTCGAGAAAAGGGAATGCTAGTGCACTGTTGGTGGGATTGCAGATTAGTGCAGCCACTATGGAAAACAGTATGGAGGTATCTCAGGAATCTGAAGATAGAACTACCCTATGATCCAGTAATTCCACTCCTAGGCATCTACCCGGAGAAATCCAAAACTCCAATTCAGAGAGCACAGTTTTAATTGAATGGAATGATCAATAATGACTATATTCATACTTTTCAGTAATTCTCGGAGTAGCTTCTAACCTACCTCAGGAAGAACTATTAGGTACCCGAATCACGATGAAATCTGATATTGTAAAGTTCTGTCGTCCTGGTCTTAGAGAGCCACGTCAGACATCTAGCTTCGGGGAAACTTAGGTGAAGTTAAATTATGGTAGCTCATCCTCAGATAGTATGGCTTTCATTGTTTTCTAACGAGTGCCACAGATAAGTATGATTTCCACCTTCCCTTTCTTGTTCATTTGAGCCTCTCTATTATGTATATCCTGGACGCTATGGTGCAACAGGTTAGGGAGGAATGAAAAAGCAACAACCGAGTGTCATTCTTCTTCTTCTTTTTTTTTTTTTTTTTGATTAAAATTTTGGTTTCAAAAGTATCATTCTTATGGGAGCTAGACAGGCAAGGGTATTTAATTGTATGTAGAAGCTGGTATCTGGTAAAACCCATGCAATGTTATCTGGAAGATAGTTATGTCTACAAACCAAACAGAATACAGAATTGACAGAAAAATTGCTTCTAGTCCCACTCTAGTGGTTTCTAATAATGTAAAAAGTTACTTTGGTTGGAAAATAATGGAATATGTTACTGCAATCCTAACTTATATACAGTGTGAAAAATATGGCTTTAATCTCTTCGTCATAGCAACGTGGTAACAAAGATTTTTAAGCTCTTTTACTGAAAAACCTTATTTATACCTACCATATTCCCATGATGAGAAAATATTTTGGGAAGCTGAGATGAACTTTTGAATTGCTGTAATACCTATGGAAAACCAATTAAAGTGAATTTGACTTTAGGAAGATTACATAATCAAAGACCTCCTACATATATAAAGGTTCCATAATTATGAAAAAGAGAGGATAAACAGTAATTAAATAATAGCAGTATACCTATGAAGAAACATAAATAACAATTGCCAAGTTTCATAGAGGGAATTCCTACTCCCCTTTGGAAAACACATTCTGGTGATTAGCAGAGTGTCAATGGTGTTATATTATTAACTGCCATTACAGGAAGGGCGTTTCCAGAAGGAAAAAGGAAGGGAGGTAAATCAGTCTAAGCTCACTGACAACATCATAAACTATCCTAAAGAATTTTAGACTTATGATATTTGCTGGGAGGGAGGTCTTTATTTATGGGAGGCCTTTAACATGGTATTTCTGACCGAGGGTTGTGCAGAGTGTGTAAACCCAGAATTTATAGTTTATTAGGCTTAGCTCCTTGAAAGGTGTCATATATGCTCCAATAAAATGGAGATGTCCATAAGATAATCATGCTCCCCTACATGAAGCAGTGAAGTAATATTCCATGTACCTTATCAGAAACTATGTCTGTTTGGGGTAAGAAAGCAATTTTTGCTGTGGGAAGGAAAATCATGAAACCTGTGCGTAATGTCTTAAATCACTTTCTGCTTCCTGAGAGCCTGCATCCTAGAAATAAGCTGTAAATCTTCTCTAATGGATGAGATCTCTAATTACATGCATCTGACCTGATAATCGTATTGCTATAGATGGAATTGTGTCCCCCTCTCCAAATTCCTACACTGAAGCCGTAACCTTCAATGTGGTGCCAGCCATTCTGGTTCCTGGTGAGGGCCTTCTTCTTGGCTTGCAGATGGCTATTATTTCTCTGTGTGACTATGTGTTCAGATGACCTCCTTTTTTTTTTTTTTCTCTGCACGTCTATTTGTATAAAATGTCCAGAATCCACAGAAAGAGAAAATATATTAGTGGTTGCCAGGGACTGGGGTGAAAGGGGAATGGGAGTGACTGATAACAGGTATGGGGTTTCCATTTGGGGTGGTGAAAATGTCCTAGAGTCAGATTGTTTCACAACCTTGTGAATATACTAAAGCCACTGAATTCAGACGACCTCCTTTTTACGTGCATGAAAAGAGAGAGAGAGAGAGACAGAGAGACAGAGAGACCTTTGGTACCCTCCTCTTATTACAAGAGCACTAATCCCATCATGAGGGCCAGATCCTCAGCAATTCATTTAAATGTAACTATCTCCCAAAGGACCCATCTCCAAACATTAAATACCATCACATTGGGAGTTAAGGCTTTAGCATATGAATTTTTTGGGGGGCGCACCCTTTATTCCATAGCATAAGATATTGCTCCTCAGGGTTCCAGTCAAAATCCTTGTTGTTCCCTAACATTTCACAGTTTCTAGAAGTTAATTTTGTACCCTTAGCTCAGCATCTCATTCTCTCTTGTGTCATTTGCTTTATAAAATACTGATTCAAATATCAGGTTCATATATCATAGCTTCTCTTATCTTTTTTCTAAAAAACTCTCTAGGCGGCAGATTCCTTTTAGCTCAGAAGTGTGGTAAGGACCATAGTGGGGGGGAACTTCAATTTTGTAAAGGATAATCAGGTTAGACTACAGCATATCATCTGCCAGGTACTACTTACTTTATTTTGCTTCCCATGCATTATGTCATTATTTCACTTTTCACAATATTTACCACAACTCTGTGTGGTGGGACAGTTATTATCCCTGTATTGCCAATGGAGAGACTGACTTAGAAATCTGAAATAATTTTTCCAAGGTTGCATATTATTGAACAACAAATTTGGTGATGTCTGTCAGACTTCCTTATTACAGAAACCCTCCCACTGAATTCAGATTTAAAGCTCCGATGAATTATGCCATAAAATCAATATACTACACTGAGCCTTAACTTAATATCAGACTTTATAGAGATTTTCCTAGTTTCGACGATACCTTCGAAAGTCCCAGCAATAAGAAAATAAATATTTAAATTCACGTGTTGTAAATATGACTCTCAAATTTCAAGCTTAAATTTTGTTCTTTATCTCAGCAGTACCAATCATTAAAATTCTGTTTACATGAAATTACTTCCTGATTTCCAGTAATGAAAACTGAGGAACTTTACTTAGAAAAATCAAAGCTAGTGAAATCTTAGTCTTATTAACACCTAATTTAGTTTTTGTAATCTCCATTTCTTTTGGTTTTTAATTTTTTTTTTATTTTGCTGTCACTTATCTTACTTCTATTTATATTACCTTTAAAACATTCTCCTGTCATCAATGAAAATCCTCTTTAATCTCATACTGACTGTGACAGGAAAGTAAAGTGTTTTATAAATTAGTTAAATGAGTAACAAGACATGCCTAAAAGAATGTTTGTTACTCAAAAGCATAATACAGATAGAAACAATACTTAGGTATGAATTAATCAACAATTATTTTTGATTGAGATAAACAGCCACTTATTTTCTTTGAAAAAAGAATTCCACTTGATATATCTGAAATAGTTATTCCATTCTGAAAATTATCCAAGTTTGTTATCAAAGTACTAAGATATTAAAAATTTTATCATTGATTAATAGACCTTTAAATTCAAGCAGAAGCAGGAAAGTTTGGCTGTGGTTTTTTTCAATGCACATACAATTAATTTTTTCCCTCGGAAAATACAAATCTCTGTTTTCCATTTGTTACCCAACTGAATGCAATTTTATAGTAGGTTTGAAGTGCGTTCATTGTATTTCCATTTAGTCCTGTCGGAAGAAATTTTCTCAATTGGTCCAAGAAACTTATTTTAACTTATACCTGTTCTTAAGTGCTAAAGAATCTAAACTGACTGTAGATAGCCCGCAAAGCACAGGCAAAAAGTATGTCAGGAATGCCAGATGGTGACAGTATGATTGTGTCATAAGGAAATTACCAAGGGAACATTTAAAATATAAATTAAATAGGTAAAGTTTAATACCTGGGAAAGATTAAATTATGTTCACTTGCTGTTGTTCTAATACAGGTGTCCACAGTTGCCATAGTGTCTTTGTATCAAAAGATAAATATCCATCCCTCCTCCCAAAAGTCATTTCTTGTCATAACTCCACACATCACAGACCTCATCAAATATATTATTTTTTATTTCTTTTAACAAAAGTATATATTATTTAGCTTGAATTGTCTCATAATGTTATGTTTTCACTTCTTAAAAAAAAACAATACCTAATATTGTGATGCTATAATTTCCATTTCATGTTGATTTTGTGGAGAAAACAAAATAGAATAAATAAAAGACTGATACTTGTCTCATTCTTCCTACTGAACACTTTTTTATAGCAATAAATACAAATAAAATCTTGCACACTTGCCTTTCTAAGCATGCTTAAGATTAAAATATGATTATATAACAGATAATAAGCAAAATAAATACATTGCATTAGTGATAGAGCTCCCACCATCATTAATCAATTAATGCTCTCTTAAATCCAGCTATTTTTGACTACTTAGACACTTCTATTTTTAATTCTTTGTTACTTTATTATATTAGAATGCAAAGGAAAATAGAATCATTTTTCTTTACATCGAATTATGATTATTAATAATTATCTTTTTTTATGTTCATCATGAATCAAGATAGATTTTGAAACTGAAATCAAAATTTTCAAACTTACAATTGTGACTTTTTTTAATTCAAATATAAAGTAAAAATGAAAATAACCTCAGGATCACCTAGTTAAAATATAAGTCTCATTTTGGAAAAAATGAGACTTGCGTATTTCAAACATTTGAACCATTTCATTTTGGGAATTTAGATACATACAAACAAATTAACTAGGAAATAAATATGAGATGGGAAAAAATTATTTTTTTTTCACTTACATGTAGTCCTTTCATTAATATTTATCTAAGACTGTTCAGTGGCTTCCTCTCACCATCAATAAAAACTAAAGACAAACAACAACAACAAAAAAAGTGATGCTAATGGAAAATGAAATTCTTCAACTGCACAATAGGCATATGATTTAACAGGAAAAATAGTAAAGTAACATTTTTGATTTTGTTTAGGTATTATATCTCAGTATGAGCTGAATATCTACTTAAAGAGTAAGGTGTAGTCATGTATAACATTGAAAGAGTTTTGTTTGTCATAAGTTCATCTAACTCATATATTTAACTGAATCTAATACAGTTCATAAATGAATTATTTCATAAGTTAATATATGAGGTATATAACAGTATTTTCATGCTTTATAATAAATTTGAACCATCAGCATATATGAGTAGGAGACTTCACAGAATGACCAAAATGTGGTTAAGTTTATGCTTGCTATATAGAGAGATAGAAAAATATGCAATATAGTTATTTTTTAAAGTGTAAGAGAGAATTTGTGAATATAGGTTGATATATTTCCTGTATTAAATTTTAGGAAGTCAAAATAAATTACGTGAAAAAAAGAGTCGAATGAAATGTAATGGCTCATGTGCTGGGTTGAATAAATCCGTGTCCACCTAGAACCTGAGAGTGTGACCTTATTTGGAAATAGTCTTTGTAGATGTAATTAGTTAAGAAGGGGTCATATTCGAGCAGGATGGGCCCTAAATTTAATATAATCAGTGTCCTATAAGAAGATGAGAGGAGACAGAGACAGAGATGCATGTAGGGAGAACGCCATGTGTAGACAGAAGCAGACATTGATGTGATGCATCTAACGCCAAAGAATGCCAAGGACTGCCCCAGTCACGAGAAGCTAGGCGAGAAGCAGAGAACAATTCTCTCTTAGGGCACCTAGCAGGACATCTTCTGACACCGTGATTTCAGACTTCTCTGGTCCAGAACAATGAAATAATAATTTTCTGTTATTTTAGAAATAACAGAATATCTGTGGCTTATTTTAAGCCACCCAGTATATAGCCATTTGCTGTGGCATGCCTAAGACACTAATGTAGCCTGCATACATGGCATAACCATATTTTAGTTGGATTGTGGTCAGATGGAACAACAGACACAAACATATGTTCTGCCTTCTAATGTTTTGGCTTTATCTTTAAGATAATAATGACCAGAATTGTCAGGTAGCATCAGTCTTATAGCTGATAATAAACCAAGAAAAATACCCTGCCTAATAACACCAGAGAAAAGGCTCAGTATAAGGAATATTTGCCTAATAGTGTAAATGGACTTAAAATTATTAAGATGGCCAAAGGATTAAGATTTCTGATTGGAAATGCCTGAGTCATATACTAAATTCTACAGCCTGGGGATGCATTGATGTGGAAAAGAGGTGATTGCCCTTAAAGAAGTTAATGCAGAATAGAATTCACTTACCCCCTCCCCCAAAAAATTAGCTTATATTTATACTATGAAAATATTTGACATTCCAATATCATATGGGGAATTTTATAATGAAATAGAATTATTGAAACAGCAATTATTTATATTCATTTGAACACTTGGAAAAAAAAGCTGCAGAGAATTATTCTTTCCTATTAAGCAAACTCAAAATGCCCTTATGATAAGGGGATTAATTTCAGTTCCTGTAGAGAACTAGGAACATTTACAGTTAAAAAACAAATCAGGTGAAAATACTGCTGAAAACTCAGTCCACTTTTTCCCATCTGATATTTATTTATTGAGAAATCTTCAATATGTTCTACAAAACACTTTTCCTAACTACTCTATATAAAAACATTTCCACCATTGCTTACATCAAGGATTCAAATTTAAATGGTCACAAAAAAGAAAAGTAACTGAGATGAATGTAATATATTAAAATGTTCTTTGAATATTAGAGACAAAAAGACCCATATGTAAACATACATAAAAATATGGTCAGCAGTTTTGACTTTTAAGGGAAACATGCACAGAATTTTACTGGAAAATTCTCACTTTTAAATGTTTAGAGATAATTATAATATAAAATTCTTATAGATATTTCAAAGCTCTCCTTTTCTCAATGATTTTACAAATGCTGTTCTACATGTTTATATACCTTATGTGTAATATATAACTATTTATACATTTAAACTACAATCTAGTGAAACATAAATAAGTCTGTATTTGTATATGCAAATAAATAACAAGCATATTAATTTAGTGAAACATTAATTTTTGCCTAAATTTGTATGTTTATTAGGATAAATGAGTGATCGATAACTTATTTTTTTCAACAAATAAAAAACCATAGTCACTTTTGCTTAGTCAAGAAAATATTTTGAGCTGCATCTCAAAAGGTGGATCAATGATAAGTGTCAAGTAACATCAGTGAGAATATCTTAGCATGTATGATGGGCATAGGGACAGAATAAGAATGTAAAAATTAAATCTGCCTGGGAAAAAAGAGACCAGTAAGTTTGAAAAAACAAATCAAAATACAACTGAGAATCCATCACCAGGTATAGGGTCCTAGAAAAGGGGTATAAACTTTGGTTCTATTTCAAAGAACATGTAGAACTCTGCAGTATGCATTAAAAAAGAAAAGAGTGTAAAAGTTTGCTAAAATTACGAATGAAAAATAGAACATAAGGAAACAATGCAATTTCTAGAAATAAACTATTTCAAAACAATAAAGAATGTTTTCTGTGATAAACATTCCTCAGTCCTACAGATAGGAGTGCATCAGGAAACACTGCCATTTAGACTGTGCTGAAACATTTTTATATGCGCCAGTTTTCTATCTCAGATTTATAATTTACTTGACAAGTACAACTTAATTTGTGTTAAATGAACTCAAATCATCCCACTAACAGCATCATGTTAATATCACTTTAAGCCTTGCTGGGCTTTTAAACAGAACCAATTTGTCAAAAGCATTAAATCCTTACAACGGACTGTAGAGTTTACTTAATAAAAAGAAACTGTGGAAATAACTCTTAAAATTATCAGTATTATACGTTGTAAAATTTCTCCTGTGGTTAAATATTACAATCTTTTATCAAAAATGTTTCGGTATACTGTTTAAAATCCATACTTGAAAGACCCTTGAACCTAAAAATGGGAAATGAATTCAACTCTTCTCTACCTCATTTCTCTTTGCTGATCTGCTCACCTTTTTGCTTACTATCTTTTCCAAATTTTGCAATTAAATCACAGGCAAATTTACTGAAAGTATACAGTTTTCTTACCTGGGATACTCTGCTAAAATAGAGAAGCACATTCATAGGAATTAATCACTAAATAAAGTGTGTTACTGTATGAAGAGAGGAAAAGTTCTGCCTGTGATCACACCTTACTAATTTCTCAAATAGTGAAACAGAGAAAGGGCTCAGAGTTCCGTGATATAGCAAAGAGTATGATACTGTAGTGGGAAATTATGTATTTTACAGCAATAGTCAATGAAAAATGTAGGGCCCAGGGCTCCATAACTTTAGTGTACCACCTATAACACTTTTTTATGCATTTGTTTTTTTTTAATTTTTATTAAAAGTATTGTGGTGACTTTGGTTAGTAAAATTATATAAATTTCTAGTGTGCATTTCTATAATACATCATCTATATATTGCATTGTGTGTTCACCACCCAGAGTCAGTTCTCCTTCTATCACCATATATTTGACCCCTTTTCCCTCTTCTACCATCCCTCCTCCCCCTTTATCCTCTGGTAACCACTGAGTTGTTGTCTGTGTCCATGAGTTTTGTTTTCTTGGTTTGTTTGTCTTATTAGTTTGTTGCTTTCAGTTTTATGTCCCACATACACATTTCAAAATAGCAAATTGTTAGTAAAGCCTTGGTTTACTTCTACATTTACCACAATACTGCTATAGAGAGATTTCTTTTTTTCTTTTTCTTTTTTGTTTTTTTTTTCACCCCTCTCTCTTCAATTACAATTCCTTCTTTTTCTTTATTTTATCTTTTTGTTATTGAGTTGTTTATTTTTTTTTTTTAAGGGGAACAGGACTTTATTGGGGAACAGTGTGTACTTCTAGGACTTTTTTTTCCAAGTCAAGTTGTTGTCCTTTCAATTGTAGTTGTGGAGGGTGCCATTCAGCTTCAAGTTGTTGTCCTTTCAGTCTTTGTTGTGGAGGGCGCAGCTCAGCTCCAGGTCCAGTTGCCATTGCTAGTTGCAGGGGGCGCAGCCCACCATCCCTTGCAGCAGTGGAACCAGCAACCTTGTGGTTGAGAGGACGCGTTCCAACCAACTGAGCCATCCGGGAGCTCAGCAGCAGTTCACCTCAAGGTGCCATGTTCAATCTTAGTTGCAGAGGGCGAAGCCCACCATTCCTTGCTGGACTTGAGGAGTTGAACTGGCAACCTTGTGGTTGAGAGCCCACTGGCCCATGTGGGAATCGAACCAGCAGCCTTCTGAGTTAGGAGCATGGAGCTCTAACCGCCTGAACCACTGAGCCGGCCCTTCAATTCCTTCTTGATTGAAATATTTACAAAATGTTGAGGACAGATATAGGAAATGGGAAAAACACATTAGGTATTCTTCTTTTTTTCTAAGGCTCTAAAGCCCTTGGGAAGGACCATTGACTAAAAAATAGATATTAATAATATTTCCATATTTTCTTCTGAAGAGCCTCTTCCAACAAATTTCCCCTTCCTAGTAGGCTACAATTGCTCTCAATGTTAAAATGGCTCTCCATTTCTTGAACTTAATAAAGACTATAGCCATGTCCTTCATGGCTAAGAACAGTGTTGGCATTAAATAGGATAGCAATAGAGAATGCTAAAAGTGTATAAATAATAGAAATCAATTAAGATTTGAAGGGAACAACTGATAGTTTAGCTTCAAAATTTATTACAATTCTTATCTATTTCATTCTTTACTTACTAATTGTTTGATATTTTTAATTTAAGTAGACAGCATGTACAAGGTAGCACTTAGAGGATAGGGCACTCAGATATGTGTCATTTTCAGATATTTTTGAACAATAAAATAAATTTTTAGGTTTAGTTGTGTTTCAAATTTACAATTATATGCTTAGTGAATTCTGAAATAAATTTATCTGTGTAGTTGACATAGTCTTTTGATAATATAAATAAATTAGATTACGTGCATTTTAAATATATACCAATCATTATCAAGATTTTAAATGGATCATATAACAGAAAAATTGTATGATGCACTATAGAAATATTAGTGACATGTAAACATTGACAGTAAGTAGTGCACTAAGATACATCTCCTGGGGGTTCCAGATATCAAAGATATGTCCCCTTTTTTAGGATCATCCCTAGTTTCCTTTTTGAAAAGTAAAGCATTCTTATAGAACATTGAAGCCTTTCCTGAATATGAAGTGTTTGTAACCCATTTCCATGCTAAATCTATAGCCTAAAATATTATTTTTGTTGATTTGGACACTTATGGATTTATTTGAAGTTTAGTAGAAGCCAACTATTCCCATTAATTCCTTGACACACATACATTAGTACATTTTTAAACTGGTATTTAAGTTCTAGTGATAAATCAAGAGTCCTAATATAATAATTACAATGCAGTAATTATGTCTCCTTCAGCCAAAATAAGAACAGAGTTGCCTAAATTGAAAAACACATCTTATTAAGGGAAATTAATTTTATTTAATATTGTAAATATATAAAGTTAATTCCCAGTCTTTATGGAGAAAATCTTGTCATTAGTTTGATTTAGTGTTTGCCAGTATTGTGAGTCTATGTCTTGGTATTAGACTTTAGACTATTGGGATAAAAATACCCTGACTTAAAGTCACTTTGATGTGAACTCAGATAACAGCGACAACATATTTTTATGATGTCAATAAATTCTGCACAATGCTTAATAAATAAGTTCCTAAAATACCAATAGGTTAGATTTTATTTTTTGTCATGTTTATCCCAGAGATGCACAGTTTATATGTTGAAGGAGGTTATTATGAAGCAAGGAGAATAAATTGTCCCTAGAGTTTCCTCAGAAAACTTGAAAATCTGTCAAAGTATATACTGCGATTCTCAAATAACTGAAATTTAGTGACTTCAGACAATGATTTATTTAGTATTATTGTGTCACCATGGACTGTTCTTACTCCTGGAGATACAGTCTTGAAAATGCCACGAAAGCCCTGATATCTCTGACACTTTTACGTACAATAGCAGGGTAAATATGCAATAAACAATAAGATAAATAAGTTTACAAGAACGTAAAGTAAGGTAAGTGCTATTATTGAAAGAAAAATATTAGCGATGTAGTTATTCATGTAAAATAGGCAGAGATTAAAGAACAGCTTTACTTTGGGGATTAGTACTTTTCAGGAGCTTAAACCAACAGACAAAGAGTCAACCTCAAAAATAAACAAAAACAAAACAAAATAAAAACAGGGACAACTGACTT
This sequence comes from Rhinolophus hipposideros, assembly GCF_964194185.1. NCBI lineage: Eukaryota > Metazoa > Chordata > Mammalia > Chiroptera > Rhinolophidae > Rhinolophus > Rhinolophus hipposideros. The sequence continues at coordinate 35,074,657 of NC_138062.1, read as the reverse complement.
TTGGGCAAAGTAAAGAGCTATTGAACAGCTTCTAAATTGAAAATGACTTGGTAGTTTTGCGAAACACAGAGACATGTGGCTGGATCAAAAGAAGCAAGTCAACACATAAGGTTAGAGCCTTGGGCATGCCCCAAATCTTGTGTGCTCTGAAGCCTGGGTACCGAATTTGGATTTATTTAGTTTTCCTATTTGGGAGAGAACAAAGAGAGGATTTTAAGCAGGAAAGAAATATGGTTTCACCCAGTTTATGAAACATGAAATATAAATCACTCTCGTAGGTATTTGGAGAAGAGATGAATAAGGCACAAATATAAACAAGGAGACAAGTTTCATTACTTGCATCTGTCCAGGTGACAGTAGTAATGAAAACAAAGAGAAGTGGATTTGCACTATGGTTAGAGTTGAAATCAATTGGATATCCTGATGGGTAAAATAAGAAATGGTATAAGAATACCATGGTATAAGAATAAAGCAAGAGTTAGAGATGAGTCCTGTGGTTTTGAATTTTATGGCTACTTATAAAGTAATGCTGTTTACTGAGGTAAAAATGTTTGGTGAAACGGCAGCTTAAGGAGCTATTTAAGAAAAATAAAATCTGCTTTACACTGGATAATTTTGAGTCATCTTAGATTCAGTGGTGTTTCTGAATAAGGAATTAGATAGATAAACTGGAGTACAAGAGCAAGGCCAGCACTAGAGGTATGAATTCGGGGTTGTAAAACTATAGATGAAATTAAAGGTCCCATGGTTTTATGAAATTACCTAGCTAAGAAATAGCTAGAAATAGCTTCCAAAGACGATTGAGAAGCAGAAGATTGTGAATTTCTTGTATACAGTGCTTCAGATTTAACTGGGTGAGGAGAGTCCTGGGAGTAAGTGCTTGGTTTAAATAGGGACAAGTGGAGGAAGGGCCAACTTTAAAATTTTGCAGGAACAACGCCCACCCCTCCTTATTTTGCATATTGTCCACATTTTCTTATTTATTTTTATTTTTATTTTTTCACATTTTCTAATTCTTTTCGTACATTATTAATAGTGATTTCAGTATCTCTAAGTGTCAATACTCAGGCCGTGTTTAGGTCTAGTTCTACTGACTCATCATTTAACAAATCATTACTTAAAAATTTTTTTTTTTTTTGCTTTTTAGGTGTCTTGTGATTTTTTTGTTTGAATTATGGAGATTCTATGTACAAGAAAAATAGATATTGAGGTAATTTTTTTTTTTTTTAACTGGAAGTGAATGTGCTTCTTTTTCTGTCAGACTCTTAGCATGGGGAATTGAGTTGTGCTGGGTTTGGATATTTGTAGTCATGATTTTCTTCAGTATGAACATCTTTAGATCACTTTGGGAGAGTCATGTCACCAAGGTGGAGGAGTAAGATACCCCAGCTTTTATCCCCCCACAAAAATGAACAAGTAGACTGTTGTCCATGAACAGAAATAGTTCTGAAAGAGCTCAGGTGTCCACTTGGGAAGAGTCAGCAACACGGTGGAATAAAAAACCTGAGGCTAACCACACAGAAAGAGAAAGAACAGCTTCACTCGCCTGCATCATCCCAACCCCCATTTAGCACTGCCAAGAGGAAAATTCCCTGCTTGAAAAAAGAGTTTCCCTTGCTGGGAAAGGGAGAGTGGGGTGGGCAACCCGCTTCCACAGCCTTTTTGGGCACTGTATCAAGGACTCACTGTGGTTTCACCGCATTCAGATACTGCCAAAGCTGAGACATTTAAAGAAGACCAAGGGCCAGGAAATAGGGCAGAGGCTACCAATATCGACACCATAGCAGGAGCAATAGTGGTTCCCAGTGGCCTGCTCTGCATAGGACTCCAGCAGCATTACTGCTGAACTAGCCAACAAACAACACAGCTGCCAGAAGCCCCTGCAGGTTTCACCACTGAAGCTTTTGGCCCACCGGTGTTTGAGTTTACAGATGCCAGACACCTTAGTCCTCACTCTGCTCCCACCCACACACCCCAACCCCTGCTGGAGCCTGGAATCCATACCAGCAGCCAGCCCCTGTCTGTAGCTACACATATGCAAGAGGCCAGCCTAGACTCCTGCAGCTAACTCCCACAGTGCTCACGCTAGCTAGCCCCTCCAGCTGTGCACCTGCAAGCCATCAGTTTGACTCCCATCACCAGCCTCCACTACCATTTGTATGTCCATCACAAGACCCTGCAGCCACAAGAGTACACACTGAGAGCCAAGGTCTCCACAGCTGTTTGTGGGCCTAGGATCTGGCCCTGTGTCCAGTGACTGGCTTGCATTGCTGGGTCACCTGCAGCGACTCCTTGAAGCTGTGCACCTGCACCCCACCAGTTTAACACCTGCCATTGGCTTCCACTTCTGTGTGCAAACCTGTTGTGAGACCCTGCAGCCATGAGAGCGCACCCCAATAACCAAAGTCCTCACAGCAGCTAATCCACCTGCAGTTGGTCCCACCCCTTTCTTCTGGCTGCTACCCTGACCACTGCATGTATGTACAGCCAGTCACTACAAATACACAGGCACAAGCAACCAGCTCCAGGAGCTGAGCATGTGCACACCACCAGCTCTGGTTACCTCCATCACCTACCATGGTCCCTAGCTACTGGACCTGGAGGTAGCTCTGAGGACTCCAGTCGTCTTCACAGCCACTATAGACCCCCTGAAGCACTTGTGATGGATCATGCAGTTGTTGATGTTGTGGACCCTACAGCCTGAGCAGATGAGACACCATGTATGCCTTTCCTGGACCTGAGATGCCACACACCTTTGCACTTGGCACCTTGAATCACTAGATCCAGATTTACAACATACTACAATGTGCCCCCATCTACCAGTGAAGTTCTTAACATACCAAAGTTAGTCCATAACGTCTGGAAAAAGTGACTGCTTCTTCAAATGTACAGACACCTACACAAGGCTGTAGGGACCTTGAAGAATCCTGGAAGAATGATACCACCAAAGGAATACAATACACTTGTAGTAAGTGACCCCAAAGAAACAAACGCATGAATTATCTGACACAGAATTAACCATACTTGTTATAAAGATGCTCAGGAACTAGAAGAGAACACAAATAAACAATTTTTAAAAATCAAGAAAACAGTTGAACAAAATGAAAAGTTCAGCAAAAGATAGGAAATATATAAAAAAAGAACCAAACAGAAATTTTGGATGACTGAATTGAAGAATTCAGTACAGAGCAACAAGAAAAGACTGGACTAAACCAAAAAAAAACTAGCAATGACTTGCAGGCTAACATTTAAAATTATCCCGTCAGAGGAACAAAAATAAAAAATAAAAAGGAATTAAGAAAGCTCATGGGACTTATGAGACACCCTTAAGAAAAGAAACAATGCATTATTGGAGTCCCAGAAGGAGAAGACAGGGAGAAAGAGATAGGCAGCTTCTTTAAAGAAATAATGGCTGAGAACTTACTAAAACTAGGGAGAGATTTGTGCGTTCCGGTTCATGAAGTTCATACATCCCCAAACAATTCAACTCCAAGAAATCTTCTGCAGGACCATTCTACTCGCAAGAATTAACTTGAAATGGAGTAAGCACTTCAAAGTAAGACCTGGAACCATAAAACTCCTCACACCAGATAGAATACCTATTATCAAAAAGACAAGAGATAATAAATACTAGTGACTTTCTGGCAAAAAAAAGTGAACACTCAGTGTGATGCATAGATGATGTATTACAGAATTGTACACTTGAAACCTATGTAACTTTACTAACCATTGTCACCCCAATAAACTTTAATTTTTTTAAAAAAGGGGAATTCTTGTATAATATTTGTGGGAATGTAAATTGGTACAGCTACTATGGAAAACAGTATGAAAATTCCTCAAAAAAATAAAAATAGAGCTACTATATGACCCAACAATCCCACTTCTGGGCATATATCCAAATGAAATTACATCACTATCTCGAAAATATATTTGCCCCCACATGTTCATTGCAGTATTCTTCTCATCATTCACAATAGCCAGACATGGAAACACCCTAAGTGTCCATCAACACATGAATGGATAAAGAAAATATTATATATTACATATGAGAAATATATATATATATATATATAATATATATTTCTCATATGTAATATATAATATTTATACACACACACCCAACACAAATATAACATTTTGTATTTTTGTCACAGATAGCTGATTTCCTTCTTTCTCATGGTTCAATACTATTCCTTTTTTCCTGTCTTTTGCCCATTACTCTTTTTTCCTATGTGGTCCATCTCCAAAGGAACGAACTCTCCTTTCTCCAGTCTTAACCTTCACTAGAAACATATTCCATAGAGCTCTCTTTCTTTTTTGCAGACCAGATAACCTTCATCTGTTGTTCCTGGAAGTGGGCTAATTGGAGTGTTCCTCTGTTCTCTTTCTAGCTTATTATTATGGCAGGAACTAAATGGCCCCCTTTGGGGGTACGGGGGATGGATTTCATTTTAATGCTCATTACTCTTATTTCTCCTAACAAATAATCTCCTTATGAAAATAAAATGCGTAAGTGGATGTGGAGTTCATGAACCTATTTTTAAGGATGTGAAAGGGAAAATTTTCTTACAAAGTTAAAAATGCAATGTGATGTATAAATGTTGTATTACAGAATTGTGCACTTGAAACCTATGTAATTTTACTAACCGTTGTCACTACCATACATTTTAATTAAAAAAACAACACATCTACACCATGATCCACAATTCCATTACAGAGTATTTTTCCATAACAAATGGAAACATAAATAAACATACATAAAAGTCTCATATGAGAATTATCATTGCAGCTAATTCATAGTATCCCCAAACTGGACACAGGCCACATGTCCAGTCAGGAAAAATGTATAAATAACCTGTGGTATAATGTACAATGGAATACTATTCAGCAGTAAAAGAAACAAACTACTGATACACTCAATAACATAAATAAATGCCATTGACTAAAGAAGCCAAACACAAATAATACATACTATAGATGGATGGATGGATGGATAGATAGATGGTACAAGAAGTTGTAAAACTACTTAATGGTGTTAGAAGTGAATAAGTTATTCCTTTGGGTGGAGAGGACAGAGTGTATACTAGAAAGAGGTTTGAGAGACCTCTCCAGGGTGATGGATATATTCTATAGCTTATTTAGATAATTGCTACATGGGTGTTTGTATACAATTGTCAAAACTTATTGAATTGATCACTTGACATTGTTACATCTTTTGTATGCTAACTGGACAGTTAAAAAGGAATTTTATTTTGTCTTTGAATTTCTGATATATCAATATTGTTTCTTCTTTGGGAAAATGTCAAATGCTTCTATTAATTATGCCTTTTCCTTCAGCAATGTTTAAGGAATTATTTTTGTTGCACTCTATTTTATTAACTTTTAGATCACTATTGTTCTCACTGGGTTTATACCAATTTCCCCGTTTTTGTTTTTTTCCTGTTTTTTTTTTTTCCTGCACCGTGCTGAAGATGAAGGGACTGCCTTACCTAGACACATTTCTTCAGAGCAGTAGCTTCTATGGACCATGCAGCACGTGACCTTTGTCAACGTCTTGCAAGCTCCACAAGTGTAGTTGAAGCGAACCTGTACACTGGCTATTTTTTGACTCATCCACCTGTGTCAGGTCTATTCATGGATTTGAAATATTTTATTTCTGCTGGTAACCTATAAACCCATGGCTTATCATTGGATATATATTTTGCCTCAAAATATTAAGAAAGGTCTAGCCCTGAGCCTGAAATGAGCATCCTGTACAGTTTAGTAAGACGTTACTTCCATTTATGCCAAAGTTACACATTGTTCGAGCCTTCTCTTATCCCTCAAGAATTAGGAAATAAAACATATGCTTTCTTTTTGAGAAAGATGTACCCTTCCCTTGGGTACATATTTTCTGCACAGGATGAAATAAATGAGTGTAGAGAAAACATTGACTTTTGAATCATCTCAGAGCAGATATTTCTGCAGATAACAACAAAAAAATAAATCTACCATAATTTCCCACTGTAAGCTCACATTTTATTACGCATCCTCTATTTGCAAGATCTAGGAAGTACAAGCTCTCTGGTCAGTTTCCATCCCAGGGGAAAAGAAAAAAAAGGTGGTCACAGTGTGTCAAATGTAGCACAGTCGAAACATAAACAACTAAAAACTGGGAGAGTAGACATTAAGTGCAGGCTTCACCACTTGCCAGTTTAGTGGACTTATCACATTATTTAACTGGAATGTATTCTATTTATGGTAAGTATACTTTGTTGGGAGAGGGGATGCTATCATATTTAAAGCAGCCTTAAAGCCCATCTCCTACTCTGCTCTTCTGATCTGATACTCTCCTGATCGTCAGGTATGTGGCAATTGATACCCAAGTCTCTGAACTCATTCTTTAGGTATGCTCTTCTGGACACTTATCGTTCCTATATGCTTCCATGTTGTTTCTCTGCTCTAACTTAAAACATCTGCATCTGACTTTCTTCATATTCCCAATTCAAAGGCACTCATTCCTGATAAACTTGCAGATTTTGGTATACTCATATGTCACTTGCTAATTGTTACTTTGGGCTATGGTCCATGTTCTCAGTTGTTCCATTACCTGTAATGGTTATAGTCAATATAGAAGTCTGTCAGGAGAAAACTAACCTGCAAATTTTAATTTTTATACCCTTGTATTGGGAAAAAAAATATTTTTTCTCCCCTGTATATCCTGTTATACTTCTTTACACATGTTGATATTTAATATAAATTCCATTTTATATATTAAAATGAATTAAATATATATATTATATAGTATATATGTATGTATAAATATAACATATATTATATGTAATATATATTGCATGTGTATGTGTATATATACACACACACATATATATGAATATATATATGAATATATATATGAATATATATATGAATATATATACAGAAGAGGCCAGTAAACCATAGACAATATGCACTGCAAATGTTTCTGTGCCCATGAATGTTCAGGAGAGTGAAATAAGAACATTTAACTTGTGGCCATGGTGCTGGTGAGACCTCACTTTGACTTTCTCACAGAGACAGAGGTGTGTTGGTGTCAGATGAAATCTCTTTCCACAAACTCTCCCAGAGCATGGAGCTGAGAGAAATGACAGGATCCTGATCTAGGGACTCTACCAAGAATGAATTATTCATTGTACATACTGATTAATTTATGGTTATTATAAATCATGAGTCCATGTTCTCAAAGTAACATTTGATTGGTGTGATGATCTGCAAGATGGAGCTCCTCTAATTCATGTGTTTAATAACTTTCCTTGATTAAGTGAAGATTAAGTTTTATCAGGTAAAGGAATATGATCAAACTCAAACTCCCAGAACTCAGCAGGTTTTATTTTCAAAGAAAAACATGAAGGTATTTGGAGCACTGAGACTAACCCCAACCAGATAGGTTCATTCAAACATTGTTACTGAATACAAATGAGATTGTCTAAGTTTTAAAAGTTGCAACAACATGTAACGCAGACTTTATGGATAAATGTAATGGGAAGCTTGTTACAAAACATAATAATTTGTTCAATTGTTCCAGTTGAACTTAATAAAACGTTTGGCTTCCATGTAGTAGTGGGTGGGAGCATCTGCAGGTAAAATCTATGTGGTATGGGGGGCTACAGCAATACTGATAAAAAAAAGGAAAAAAAGGAAAGAAGACACTTTTGTGGCTAAATTTTCTCTGCTAAACGTTAATAAAATGGTCAAACTGTCTCATTTGATTGGTGGCCCTCATTAGTTTGCTAAGGCTGTCATAACAAAGTACCACCCACTGGGTGGCTTAAACAACAGAAATTTATTTTGCCACAATTGGGAGGCTGTAAGTCTGAAATCAAGATGTCATAGGTTCCAAGACCTCTCTCCTTGGCTTGTCGATGAACATCTTCTCCCTGTGTCTTTACATGATCTTTCCTCTGTGTCTGTGTCCAAATATTCTCTTCTTATAAGGGCAACTTCTGTATAAGTTGTATTAGATTATGGACTACCCTAAGACCTCATTTTAACTTAAAAACAAAACAAAACAACAACAACAACAAAACAAAAGAAAAGAAGTTCTTTAAGGACCCTATGTCTAAATACAGTCACATTGTGAGTCACATGTGAGGCTTAGAGCATCAACACACAAATTCTGAGGGAACACAGTTCAGTTCATAACACTGTACAAGAATATTGCATTTCTCTTAATAATACCCTGTCAATTTGAAAGGATCTGGGATTTTCTTGCATGAAAAGAACTATGCTAAACCCTGAAAATGAAAAACTGAAAAACTAATTGGAGTCTGCCTTCATTCATATTGCTATGGAGTAAGAAAACTAGATTTGTGAATTACTAAGTTACATTAATTTGAGAATAGAAGTCTGTAAGGGGAAGAGACACTTTGAGAAGGGATGTATTACTTTAAGAACATGTTTTTGTAGGAAGGCATCACATGTAAGTGTGATATTTGCTAGACATCTAAGAAATTTAATATTTTTCTGGGTAGCTAAAGAACTGTCAAGATCAGGTAAAAAGACTGTGCAAAAGAATAAATAGAAAATAGAAAAAAATCCTCAATGCATTACAATATGCTTGATGTAACTGTATTGTACACTTGGAGAAGGATAAGTATATAAATGTGGCATAGAAGCCCAGGTAATCTTACATGAAAATCTCAAAAAAATTATGTTGGGTGATAAAAAGCTACATAACAACAACAACAAAAATTATTTGGTTTTATAAAATTCTACACAACACAAATTGATCTATAATTATGAAATCGAGAGGTGGGTTACACACATATTCAGTTTCTTCACTGTATGAAGTTTCACATATATATATATATATATATACATATGTCAAAATTCATCAAACTGTCTAAATAACTACTGTTTTATATATGTTCATTATATACCAATAAAGCTGTTAAAAGAAAAAATAATAGAAAGAAAGTACCTAGATTGTTGCCATTAAAAATTATATGCTCTTCATAGATGTGCCATTATGTGGAAGAAGTTCTCTATTATTCCTAGTTTGCTGAATTTCTATAAGGGATCAGTGTTAGGTTTTGCCAAATTATTTGCCTGCACAAATTGGTATGATAATACTGTTTATATTAATTAGTATGTTAACATGTAAATATATATTGATTAGTTAGTTTATTAAGACTATTTTTTAGAGCAGTTTTAGGTTCACAGTAAAATTGAGGGGAAGATATACCGGCTACCCCCAAACATGCACAGCCTTCCCCGTTGTCAGTATCTCCCAACAGAGTGGTATATTTGTTACATTTGGTGAACCTACATTAACTCATCATAATCACCCAAAGTTCATAGTTTGCAGTACGGTTCATTCTGGGTATTGTATATTCTGAGTTTGGACAAATACATAATGAAATATTTCTATCATATGGTTTTATTATGATATTGCTCTAAAATTCTGTGCTCCACCAATTATTTTTTCTCCCCCAACCCCCAACCCTTGGCAACAACTGATCCTTTTACTGTCTGCATGGTTTTCCCTTTTCTTAGAAATCATATAGTAAGTCACCATTTCCGGTTGGCCTCTTTCAATTAGTGATATGCATTTAAGTTCCTTCCATTTCTTTTTATAATTTGATAGCTCACTTCTTTTCAGCACTGAATATCATTCCATTGTTGGCATGTCCCACAGTTTAGTTATCCATTCACCTACTGAAGGACATCTTGGGTGCGTCCAAGTTTAAGCAGTTATAAATAAAGCTGCTATAAATAATCTAAGTGAGGTTTTGTGTGGACATAAATTTTCAACTCCTTTTGGTAAATATCAAGGAGTATCATTGCTGGATTGTATCTTAAAAGTATGTTTACTTTTGTAAGAAAGTGAAAACCTGTCTTGAAAACTTGCTGCACCATTTTTCATTCCTATCAGAAATAAATGAGAGCTCTTGTTGCCTCACATCCTCATCAGCATTTAGTGGTGTCAGTGTTTCAGATTTTGACCATTCTAACAGGTGTGCAGTGGTATCTCATTTTTTTAATTTGCATTTCCCCGATACGATGAAATAGTGTGGAGCATATTTTCATATAGTTATTTGTCTATCTTTGGTGAGACATCTCTTAATGATCCTGGGCCCACTTTTATATTTTTGTTGTTGTTTGTTTTCTCATTGTTGAGCTTTAATAGTGTTTTGTGTATTTTGGATAACAGTGCTTTGTCAGATGTATGTTTTGTAAATATTTTCTCCCTGTCTGCGACTTGTCTTCTCATTCTCTTAACACTGACTTTTACAGAACAGACATTCTTAACTTTAACGAAGTTTAATGTGTATCAATTATTTCTTATGTGGATTGTATCGTTGGTGTTGTATCTAAAAAGTCATCCCCATATTTATTGTCATCTAGGTTTTCTTTATTACATTAGTAATAATTATTAATATTTCTTTATTAGAATGTTTTTGGGGTGACAATGGTTAGTAAAATTACATAAGTTTTAAGTGTACAATTCTATAATACGTCATCTATATATCACATTGTGTGTTCTTTATGTTAACTTCTGGAAGTTTTATGGTTTCACACTTTTGTAAAACCAGGTCTCTGATCCACTTTGAGTTAATTTTGGTGAGGGACTTAAGATCTGTATCTAGATCATTTTTTTTTTTTGCATGTGCATATCCAGTTTTTTTTAGTACCATGTGTTGAAAGTACTATCTTTGCTCCATTTTATAGCCTTTACTTCTTTGTAAAATATCGGTTGACTATTTTTAGATACATCCATTTCTGGATTTTCTATGCTGGTCTGTTAATCTATTTGTTCCTTCATCGGTACCACACTGTATCAATTACTGTAGCTTTGTAATAAGTCTTAGAGTTGGGTGGTATCAGTCTTCCAACACTGTTATTCTCCTTCAGTATTGTGTTGGCTATTCTAGCTCTTTTGCCTCTTCATATAAACTGTAAAATCAGTTTGTCAACAGCCACAAAATAGCTTGCTGGTATTTTCTTTGGGATTTCATTGACTCTATAGATCAAGTTGGAACGAACTGACAGCTTGACAGTGAGTCTTCCTTTTCACGAATATGTAATTACTCTCCATTACTTAGTTCTCTGCATTGGTTGGGTTTTCAACATTAAAACAGTCTTGACTTTTGTAGATTGAAACACAGTTAGTTAGGTTATAGTATCTTTTTATATATTGTTGAATTCAGTTTGCTAAAACTTTATTAATTATCCTTGCATCTAGGTTAATGCGTTATCGGACTTTAGTTTTCTTACCTTTTCTTTTCTTAGTAATATTTTGTTAAACACTTTTGGTTCCGGTGAATGCTGGCTTCACAGAATTAAATTCTGGAGAAGTTTTAGTTATTGGGTACAGAGTGAGATTGCATTGTGGTTTTAATTTTTTTTCTTCTGATAACTAATGAGATTCAGTAGTGTTTCTAAAACATATTAGCCATTTGAATATTTTCTTTGACAGTCATGTTCATGTCACTAGATATTTTTGATATTTTTATGTTCTTGAGAAGTCCTTGGTTAATAATGTATTTCAAATATTTGCTTCATTTTTTTTCTTTTGACATATTCTCTCTCAATCATATCTCAATGATGAACAAACTTCAAACTTCTTAATTTTAATGAAATCCAATTTATCAACATTGGTACTCATTAAGAAATATTTATTTATATATAATATTTTCTTCTACAAAATTTATTTTATATTTAATATTTAAATTTAGCATCTACCTGGAATTGATTTTTTTCTGTATAGCATAACTTTTGGAACCAGACTCAATTTTTCATTATGAATCTTTATTGACTGGCACAATTTATTGAAAAAGTAAAATTGAAATTTTTGTTGATATTGTTATTGTTGACATTGACACCTTGATTTTAAATTTTATATGGAAATACAAAAGCAAAAACCATAACCAGGACACTTTTGAAAATGGCGAACTTTCCTGTGGTACTTATAATACATTACAAAATATAAAGACATATTATAAAGCTACACCATTTAAGATAATACTCTTCTGTCATAAATATCCACTATAGGTAACTGAAACAGAATAGAGAATTCAGCTGATGATACACATATGTGAACACTCGATTTATGTCAAAATGGCACTACGGAATACCACTTAAGGAACAACCTTCATAACACTGGAAGGAGGTCCTAATGGCTCCAGTTTGTATGGATATCTATTATATAGCATAATTTGCACATCTTTAGTAAACATTTTGACTACAGTGCCCAATTCCAGGGCAACACTGAAGATATAACATTTTGATTAGATTAAAGTGTCTAGAATATGAGAGAACTGAACATGTTTATGGATTAATTTTCAAGTAGATGTATAGAAAACAGCACATAGATTAGGAAACCCAGAGAGAATGAAACTATATTATGATTTATGAGATTGCCAGAGATAAAGACAAAGCCTTAAGAATGACAGAATAAATACACACACACACACACACACACACACACACACACACACACAAATTCTACAGAACTTTAACTTTCAATTACAGTGCCATCTTGTGGAAAATATTGAAGCAATGAAAAAGACTTTTTAACATCTTGATACAATTGTTAACAAAACCACTGTGGAAACATGGCAGGTACATGAGAACTTTATATATCAATATGTAATATTTAGATCAAACTTTTCTAATTCTACAAGATAAAAATCACTCCAAGATATAAAATTATGCTCCATACCATTAGATTCCAGCCAACTACATTATCATAAGGAGGGGAGGTAGACATACCAGTGTGCCACTGTCAGATTTCAGCAAGGAAGAAAAAATAAAAAGGAAAGAAAGAGAGAGAGAGAAGAGAGAGAGAGAGAGAGAGAGAGAGAGAGAGAGAGAGAGAGAGAGAGAGAGAGAGAGAGAGAAACAAAGAAAGAAAAAGAAAGAAAGAAAGAAAGAAAGAAAGAAAGAAAGAAAGAAAGAAAGAAAGAAAGAAAGAAAGAAAGAAAAAATAAGTAAATACAAATATAGCAGGAATTATCTAATATATTTGGTCATCTTAATGACGAATGAATGGTGTTATTAGGTTATCTTCAAGTTAGGGATGATATATTTTATTAGTGGAATTCATGATATATAGTTTTTTTAGATGAAAGTCTACCAAGCAGACAGCTTGGGTTCAAATATCAGATTCACCTTTTTTAAGTGTGAACTTGAGCAATTCATTTCAACTCTTGGAATCTCAATTTCCTCATCTGTAAACAGTCATGATAATACTTATCCCATGGATTTGTTGGGAAATTGTATATGTATGGTACTTTTTTCTGTGTAGGATTTACATGATCAATAAAAGAAAACTGATGGTAAACAAACAAATGAAAATATGTATTTGAGAATATAGGTGCAAAATTAGCACTGGGAAGGACATATAACATTTAAGATTCCAGCGAATAAAACAGACACAGAATCTTTCAGACCACATGGAATACAACAGTATAAAAATGCAAAATTACATGCTTTCATATAGCAGTATTTTTAGTATTTCTATTAAAATACCATAATGTTAATTTAATGGGAAAAAATAGTGCACTTTGAATATTCCCCAAAAAATGCAATGCCGTAGTCTCTTAAATGAAACTACAAATGAAACCACCAGTGAAAAAAAACATTCTCAGAAATACTGTAAAATATAAAATTAGACAGAAATTAAAAGTCTGGTGAGACTAATTTCTATATGAAGACATTTAATTAATTTGAGAGAACACCTTTGTTTTATGTATTGAGAAATTTTCAAAAACTTTAATTATAATATATTAAAATATACAGATAATTAAAGAAATAATATTGTAAACACTTATGTACCATGACTCAGAAATAGCAGAATAATTGTCTTTTAAGTACTTTAATTGTAGTGTCAATTTAATTAATCCTTTGTTATCTTTGTCAGATTGCTAGTTTATTAGTAGTCATATGGGTCCCTGAAATATTACATATTACAGATAGATTGCATTTAGACATAAAAACTGTTCCTTATATAAAATGACATAATTGTTCTCCAATAAATTAAAGTAATCTAGAATAGATTAAAAACTGTAAGGATGATGATTGCAAATGAGCACTAAACAGAGGGTGGTCTATGTGACAAACTGTGGGGTCGATTACAGGGAGTTTAATATTAAGATTACATTCACATTCAAATACATAATTGGAGGTTATAAAGAGCTTAATTTGTAGGGTTTGATACATGCTGAGATATTCAGAGATTTTTTTTTTTTTTATCATGACACCTCTGGTTTATGCATACCACTAATCATCCCTTCATTCAGACTGTTCTCTCCAACCAGACGCTCCTCACTGTTTCACTCCATTTCTGCTTTACCTAAGTAAAGCACTGGTCTAAAAGAGTTGAAGTAATGCTTAACCCTCTCAATAGAGCCATTTGTTATACACATATGCATGTATTCGACAGACCAGTTATTTACCAAATGAATAATTAAATAGGAATTTCAAAACTATTGATTGTGTAAGAAGAGAGATTCAGAGAGAAAACAGAAAAATGACATGACAGAAGGCCAGTAGCATGGCTTATTAACAAAGATCAAGTCAATATCTCGGTAAAACCAATGAATTGACACCCTGAAAAATCAATGATTTTACCACTTATGTTTGGTTATACATGAAGCAAGTTAAGGGAGCTTTACTTATAGGCTATAGAATTTGGGGCACCATAAGTCCTTAACAGTTTTATTTTGTCTTTTCTCCCTTATGCCGTTCTAAATCATTATCTGTGGTATATAACTCATATGTATTAAAATGAAGTACATAATGGCTAAATTATTTATATCATTGCTTCAAAGAATTTCTAGATAATACCTTTGTTTCAGAAATGAGATAAGTAAATTATTTATATTAAATAATGTCCCTAACAGAACTAAGATTTGCTGCTATTTAAAAAATAATATATTTATGAGTTTTATTATCTTTTGAATATAATTAGCATAGGAATGAAATCTCATTAGATGTGTTTTGGAATTCCAAAATTTTTAAAGTATAGAAAGATAATATGCTGCATATACGGTATACTTTGTAATGTGACCAGGAGGGCTAGGGCAACAACCCACAATCAAATACTGTAATATTTCCATAGGAAAATATGTGACTATTTTTGATAAAATAGTCTGGCATAAAAACAGACTACAAATAACCTTGTATCTCTTCAGGTCAGGATTTACAACTAAATGAGATCAGATCAGGTTACATTTTGCTGCTAAATGTTCCCAAATATGTTGCATTTAGAGATGTTTAGACTGCCAAAATAAAACAAAACAAAGAAAAATAAACCAGGTTAAAATTTGTGTAAATCTGAGTCCAATTATTTTTACTTATTTCTAAATATGAATTCTCGCATTTACTGTGTACTCACGTTCCCTCAACTTTATTGAACTTGTTTCCTGGTCTATTTTAGTTATCTTAAATAGTTTAATACTCCTCCCTGCAATGCTATCTATTCAACAAAACCATCCTATAAAATAACAATATGTGCAGTATACTATCTTGAAAATTCTTTAATAAAAATAAAGAAAAACTTAAAATTTAATTAATGAGATATTATTCGATTATATTCAAGCACTTTCAAATCAGTGCTTGTTGGATTACTTATAGAAAAAATATCTGGAAACAAAAATTGTTTGTATTTTATGAGAATTCAGTAGTAAATTTGAAGTATGCTGTGTGTGCATGTACATGCATACATGATTGTGTGTTTGTGTGCATATTTGGGATTATGTAAAAATGTTTTGATGATTTTAAGCATTTATATAGAAATAGATGTCACTGAGTTAGGAAATTTTACCTTATCTATTGTTGCAGTTGGGTTCCCCAGGAAGCAGATTCTTAGAGGAGGTTTGCACACCAGGCTATGATTGGGGAGAACTCTTTGGAATTAGCACCTGGTTTGAGCTTGAATGAGTAAGCTATTTTTGGTCAAGGGTAAGTCATGGAGAGGAACTCACCTGACAGTTGCCAGCTGCCAACCATACAAGGCTGGGGGAATAAGTGCTTTAATCCTGAACGTTAGGGTCCATTACTTCACCTAGTAAACTCATTTTGGGGAGGAGTGAAAGAGAACAAGAATAGGATATAACAGAGCTCCTGCTACTGCAGAAAATACTAGGGTCTTAACTGATACTTATCATCTGTTCCTTCATTACTCATTTCTTCTTCCCCTCACCCATGGATAACACCTTTCCTCAACTAAATTGCTCCTCTTTTTGGATGACACAATCTAATCCCTGAGAAGTCTGCATCTCTACACCATGCTCTTCTCAAGCTGGGTTGTCGGACTTATCCATTCATCAAATTAGGCCAAGCAAATATCAGGAAACCCCCAAATTCTAAAAGTTACTAAAAGCATTCTTTCCTGCATTCACTGTAGAAAGAAGCTCTACCTCTTCCTGATGATCATTGTTAATTATCCTTGCCGGGATTCTGACTCCTCATATTTGATGGTCTTTTGGCATCAGGTGTCTGAAATGACCAGGAAGTGGCTTACCTAATGATTTAATGGGATGGACTCTTGCTCTGCCCCCATGTTAGAAACATCTTTACTCTAGGAAACAGCACCTGTAACCCATAGTGCTCAGGGTCATGGTGATGAGGAGGACAGATTCTCTGAGATGGTCCCTGGAATTTGGTCCCTGCTGCTTTCATCTTTTTGCCTTTTGGCAAATGAGTCATTGCATTGTTCTACTAGGCCAGAAGCTTCTGGATCACGTGATAGGTTATGAGACTAAAACATATGCCATATACCCACTGCCATCCTTCCTTTTCTAGAAAGTAGGTTCCGTAGTTTAATGTAATTTATGCGGAATCATACGCTGGTAAAAAAACCAACAAAGCTGAACTTTTAAGTTCTTAGATAGCAGAGTGATCATGGTCCTGGTGGCAGAAAGGCAAACTTATGCCTAGAACCGATGTAGATTCCAGTCAGTCTTAGCCACTGCCCCGACCAGGGCAAATGGAGTGCAAAGCAGTCAAATCTGCACTAAGAGACTGTTTTGTCTCTCAGAGGGAAGGTCTGTGTTGAAGAATTAATACTGGTCTCTGTTGCTGGCAGGTTGGATGCTCAGCACTGATAGTAACTGGCAGGATGCTCAGCAATGATAGTAATTAGGTCAGCCTTAGTGAGTGGGAGCCTGAGTTATTAAATCCATGCTTAGCTTCAATTTCTTTAGGTCATGGCTAAGCCATTCCATCTACTTAGGTATTTTGTGCCTCTTCTGTGGTAAATGCTTTCTGGTGAACATTGATATGATACACAAAGATTTTTTCACACTTGAAATCCACTCACCTAGGTTTATTCACATGCATTTCCTCTAATCTCCTTTCCCAATGTGCCAATCTTTCCCTCTCCAAGATGCTGATCAACCAGTCAAATTATTTTACCACTGCCCATGACTACTGTATATTGTAACCTGTGGCAATTATTTTGTGTGTGTGTGTGTGTGTGTGTGTGTATATACCACGTTTCCTCAAAAATAATACCTAGCCGGACAATCAGCTCTAATGCGTCCTTTGGAGCAAAAATTAATATGAGACTCGGTCTTATTTTACTATAATATAATAACATAAGACCCAGTATAATATAATGCAATATAATACCCGGTTTTATATAATATTACATTAATTGTTGCTCCAAAGTTAGATGTTGGTGGTCCGGCTAGGTCTTATTTTTGGGGAAATACTCTCTCTCTCTCTCTCTCTCTCTCTCTCTCTCTCTCTCTCTCTTTCTCTCTCTCGCTGTGTGTGTGTGTGTGTGTGTGTGTGTGTGTGTGTGTGTGGTGATTTATTTATTTTTCAGTCGGGATAGTCTTGAGTGCCCATTGGGAAAATTTCAGGGCCACTCCTGAGTGGAGCTAACATATACAGAGCTGAGTTGAGAGTGAGGTGCCAGCATAATAGTTGTTGATAGCATAGGAATCTGGACCACCTGCTTATGTAGCTTCTATCCTTTGGTCTTCTTCATATCTGATGCAAAATACATCAATTTCATTTTATCATGAATTGCTACTGATTCAATGTGAACTCATGATTTGGTTAATCTGACAGATCCTAGCTCATGAAGAGTAATTCTAACCACAATCTCAATATTCCACGGCCCAGTAATATAACAGGATCTGTTTCTCAAAAAGTATATAAATAGCTACTGCAGATGACATGATCTCGACCTATCACCCGGTAAGCATATCTTGTGATTATTCTTTGGGGCTTGCCATAAACTCTGTATGGCATCTTTCCCCTCTGTTACTCTGATAGGTCACGTGCCACATGTGGCAGAGCCACTTCTGTCTCAGCCTGGACCTTCTCTAGAGCCCTTACCTGCTCTAGGTTCCACTTAAAGTTAGTAGTCTCTTGTGGCATTTGGCATCTGGGTCCCAATAGGGTTCTTAAGTGTGGACTGTATATCCTCCAAAATCTGAAGTGGCCTATCGGACATTGCTTCCTTCTTAGTGGTAGGAAGTGCAAGCTGCAATAATATGCCCCTTATTTTGAGGAGATGTTCTGGAATAACTTCATACCATGGGAACTCTGAAATCTACACTGATGTGGCATTCTGATTTTGACCTGACTTATTCTCTCTGGAGTATATTTGTTTCTTATAGACTTGTCTCCTATAGACGTGTCACTTCTTGTTCATCGATCTTATTAACATGATACTATTTTTTAGAGTATGCCAATATGCTATTCTTGCAGACATCCAGCTGTTCCAGGTCCCTTTGGATTACATTATGATGTAAGACAGAGGAGACAACATAGTCTTAGCGGGAAGACCATGAGACCTTGTAAGGGCAGATAGTTGTCTGCATGTCGCAAGTAAATGCAAATTATTTCTGATCCTTCTTCCAAGTAGGAATGCAAATGAATGCATTTGCCAGATCAGAGGCCAGATAGCATGTGTCCAATGGTTTGTGTTAATCTGTTTAAACAAATATATCATCTCTGGCATACCAGCAGTCGTAGAGGCTCCTGATGGTTTACAGTTGTCAGTTATCCTCCAAGATTTATCTGGGTTTTGATGGGTCACACTGGTGGATTTAGTACTGTTTATATAGGTCTTTAAGGTTGGCACTAATCTCAGCTACTCCTTAGAAATATGGCATGATTTTAATTTATTTGTGAATGGGAAAGAGGTAGTTTCAGAGACTTCCAACTGAACTTCACATGTGAAAGGTCCTACCCAAGAGACCAAAAAGACAATGTAGGGTTTTGACTTTTTATTGAATATATCCATTTTTATTTTTTTTAATTATTTTTCAATTACAATTGACATACAATATTATCTTAGTTTCAGGTGTACAACATAGTGATTAGACATTTATATACCTTATGAAGTCATCACCCCAGTAAGTCCAGTACCTATCTGACACCATAATAATTAACTTTAAATGAACATTTACTCTATGCTGCACTTTTCTTTCCATGTAATTTCACTGAACTCTCACAACATAGAGTAAAATTTTAATCCCCATTATAAACGAGGATTTGAGACACCAAGTGGTTATGTAATCTACTGAAGCTAATACTAGTTAAGTGGTATCCATTTCAATTGTACATTTGGCAATCAGAAAATTTCCACCAGGGGCTCTGTAGACCTCCTGAATATACTCTGAATCCGATTTGATTAGACTTAATGTGCTACTTAGTACCCCTCCACACTCACTCAACAGAAATCCACAAAGTGCTGTGGATCCTCCAGTATCCATACTAATTTGGACTCTGTTAGTCCTCAAATGTTTGGACATTCCTCTATTCCAAGATATGAATACCAAAGTAAAAGGTCACATATACCTTTGGAAAGCATTCGGAACTCATTATAAAATGTCCTCACCACAGTGTTGCATGATTTTTGCATCTAGGAACCATGTCTCTCATACACTTAGATTCCAGGCCTGAAAACTGGCTTAGGTCCAGAAACTGGCAAAATATAGTGAGTTTTTATTTGGAGTGGCTGGTCATGGTTTTCTGATTACATATCCTTGAAATCTCTCTCTCACTCTTAATCATATATCCTTTAAATCTCTCTCTCTCTCTCTCTCTCTCTCTCTCTCTCTCCCCCTCTCTTTAAAAAAACATAAACAAAAACAAAAAACAAAAAACAACTATTGATTAATCATGGGTTAGGACACCAGCAGACCAAACCTTTTAGAAACTTTTATTGACAGTTTCCTTTGCAGTACAGAACTTTTTTAGTATGTAGTTCCACTTACTTTTTAGCTTCTCTTACTTTTACTTTTGGTTTCAGATTTAAAAATTTATTGCGAAGACTTATGTCAAGAAACTCACTGCCTGTTTTCTTCTGGGAGTTTTATGGTGTCAGGTTTTTATGTTCAAGTCTTTAATCTATTTTGAATTATTTTGTGTATGGTGTAAGATAATGCTCGAGTATCATTATTTTGTATGTGGCTGTCCAGTTTTCTCGGCACCATTTGTTGAAGAGCTTGTCCTTTCCCCACTGTATATTCTTGGCTCCTTTCTCATGAATTAATTGATCATACGTGTGTGGATTTATATCTGGGCTCTCTATTCTGTTCCATTGATCCATGTGTCTGTTTTTATGACAATGCCATAATGTGTTAATTAGTCTACTTTTGTAATGTTTTTTGAAATCAAGGAGCATTATGCCTTTAACTTTGTTTTTCTTTATCAAGATCACTTTCGCAATTTGTTTTTTTTTGTGGTTCTGTACAAATGCTAGGATTGTTGGTCTTATTTCTTTGAAAAATGTCACTGGAATTGTGAAAGAGATTGCATTGAATCTGTAGATTGCTTTGGATATTATGAATATCTTAACAATATTGATTCTTGCTACCCATGAGTATGAAATAACTTTGCATTTATTTTTGTCTTCTTCAATTTCTATTATTAATGTCTTATGGTTTTCAATATACCGTTATTTTACCTCCTTGACTAAATTTATCCCTATTTTATTCCTTTTGATACGATTGTAAATGGAATTATTTTCTGTATTTCTTTTTGATAGTGTGTGATTAATATAATTGCAACAGAGTTTTGCATTTTTATTTTGTATCCTGCAACTTTACTGAATTTGTTTGTTGGTTCTGTTTTTTGATGGAGTCTTTAGGATTTTTATATATAATGCCATGTCATCTGCAAATAGTGAGAGTTTACTTCTTCCATTCCAATTTGGATGGCTTTTATGTCTTTTTCTTGCCTAATTGTTCTGGCGAGGACTTTCAATACTATGTTGAGTACAAGTGGCAAGAGTGGGCATCCTTGTCTTACTTCTGATCTTAGAGAAAAGGCTTTCAGAGTTTCACTCTCGAATATGATGTTAACTGTGGACTTGTCATATATGATCTTTATTCTGTTGAGGTATGTTCCCTCTATACCACCTTTGTTGAGAGTTTTTGTAATAAATGGTGTTGATTTGCATCCCTTAAATAAGTCACACTTGATTAAAAAAAAATAAGGAAGAAAACTATGCATGACGAGAGACTCTTAAACACTGCCTATGCTAACTTGTAATACAGCTTGGTTTTCTGGTTTCTGTTATCTCAAAATGCAGTCAAAATGTTTCAGAAACAATAGCTACTCTTAGCAGAGGAAAAACTTACTAGAGTGATATTTATTCACATATTCATTCATTCATTTGATGGATACATAGGACGTCATTCACATGCCGAGCACTCTACCTCATGAGAAATAAAATATGAAATAAACATCCAAGACCAAACCATTTTTTTTCTAATTTGAGTATTTTACATTAGTGAGGGTATTAGACAATGGAATAGATAATGGAGGGCATGACTGATGAGTGTTATTAGTGCAGTAGTCAGAGGGTACTAAGGGAATAGAAAACAACTAAATTCAGTATCATGTACTATTTTTTGAGGAAGTGACAATTGTGTCAACAAAAAAAAACATCCAGCCTAGGAGAAAGCTTATAGGAGTTTAGTTGAGCCAAACTGATGACAATTGCTGGGAAGCAAAATCTCGATGGATTGAGAAAATGCTCTTGAAAATGGTGGTTTTGAAACTTATTTTATACATTAGAATCAAAGGACCAGGGTTATATGAAATCCATTGGGAATAAATTAAGGGAGTGGGAGAAAGCAAAGCAGGGAAATCTCTGGGATAGAATAAAAAGTAAATTAGAGAGATAGATACTTTTTGTCCATTGGTGGGTACAGGATAGCTAATAGCATTTTATGGATGATAATCAAGGGATAAGAACAAGGAAGGATTCTGTAGTTTCCTGCTCTGGTGTGGTGGGTTGTGCCCTGGGGGGTCTAGAAAAAGGGAATACTCTGACATTCCAAGTTCATGTTATCTTAGATGCAAAAAAGACAATAGACAGTCTCACTTAAGGTAAAGTCTGACATTTGTTAACGGAGCTACAGACCAAGGATGTGCCTACTGGCCATGACCCACTTTTAATTAGGAATTTTTGTGTTCAGACCAACCTATGTGGTTAATTTCGGTCTCTAAGTTTGTAGGGCCTGCCTCCCCTAAGCTTGTCAGGTGTAGTATGTGGCCCCCTTTTCATCCACAATTGTGCAGATTCAAATGTTATAGTAATATTAGAAAACTAAATATTAATTTCCCTGAATAATGATATTCCAACGTTATGCAGACATGTACACTTTATTTTATTGAATGTTATTCAAGGAGTAAACCCAACTTTTTCCTTTTTTTGTAAAATAAATGAGTATACTGTTTAACTTACTTAGTTTTCAGATTAAGGATTGTCTAAATCTTTATTCAGAAACCAAACTTGCTTGAATATATTTTAGTTTTAGAACATAGTACTTTAAAGAAAAGTGACTTACACTATAAAGAGAATGAAGATTTATATCTATTGAAAAAAGTATTGGGTATCAGGAAAAAAAAAAAAAACATGCACAGCAAAAGAAAAATGAGAGTGAATTTGAACCAAGATAATAGCAGAACCCTTTAGAGGAAATGTAAAAGCAAAATAAAAAGACTGCTGCAATTTAGGGAATAAAAATATTATTCAGTTGCTGGAGCTACACTGGTTATTGAGTAATATTCTAGATCAACTACACAGAGCTGTTTGTATGTTTGTTCACATGTGTATACAAAGATAGCTGCAAAGAGGAGGGAGTCGTGATAAGTAGTGAGGGGGTGAAAGCAGTTGGAAGCAGGCATAGGTACTGAGAAAGTTCTGACAAGGACAGGTAGGCAGAATGGTTTGTGAGTTGGTAGGAGAGGATGAAATAAAAATGGAATTGTTAGGGACTTCAACCATCCAGATTTGAGTAACATTCAGTGCCAACATCTCTCTTGTTAGCAAATGAATAAAACGACTACTAGCCATGGAGACTAAAAGCACAAAAATATTCAAGAAATATGTTGAAGGACAAAAGAACAAGGCTTGCAGATGGGTGAATGGTGACTGGGAATGAAGGAAGAAGTAGGGATTAAGTTGATTTAGAATTTTTCATGTGGATGGCATTAAAGTGATTTTACCTCTAACAGAAGTAGAGAAGGAAGGACAGGTAACTCATTTAAAACAACATAATGGAAACGAACAAAAGAAAAATAGAAAGTAGAGTGAATTTTAAGACTAACTGACACATCTTTATTAAATCATGTGAAGCTTAAAATTTCTTAAGCTTCAATAACTGGTCAATTAACACAAATGCTCCAAAAAAACAAAAAAACAAAAACTTTCTCAGAATTCTGTTAATTTTTTTTTCTTAAAGACAGAATTGAGTTTCAAAGACACTCTGTAAACATAAGAATTTAAATGAGACTATATCCATATATGAGAACATACGTCTCAATTCTCAGCTATATTTCCTAATATCTTAAAAAGTTTAAGTACTTTCTTAAAAATAATTTTGGTAATTTTCCCTGTTACATTTCCAGCTGATGAAACTTGCTTTACTTTTGTTGTTTATCCAGGAAGGTTTTTCTTTTTCTCAAATGACATCTGAATTATCGAAAGATTGCATCTTGACTGTAAAATTAACAGAATGTTGGAAGGAATCTAAATTCAAATGTGATATGTAAGTCATGTTTATTTCCTTTCTATGTTGTGGAAATGATCCTGGTTATTTATAGCTTATTCAAGGAAAAAGTATGAAAAAGAAAACTTGTTTGATTTAAAATTTTGTTGCTAAGAAAAAACAAGTTATTGCCAACCTTGTTCCATTCCCCATCCCCACCATGGTAGTTCACATGGACATATAACAAAGAGAACTATCACTGTGGTATTTTTTTAAAAATGTCAAAAGGCTTAATATGATCTTTTTGTTTCTCTGTATTAAATTGTGAACTTCTTCAAAATACAGAACATATGCACACAGTATGTCAAAGATAATGTTAGAAAAAAAACACGAAAAACTACCAAATACTTTTTATCGTTTATAGATAAAATATACATATCTGGTAAATATTATATTTACAGCTTTGAAGGCAAAGCAAATGCTTCAGGGTAAGACTTATATAAACTGAAGTCAACATAATTTTGCATTGCACTTAGAAAATCTTATCTTTTGAGCAGGGAAAATATTAAAAAAATACTCTCACAAAATATTATTCTTCTTTAATATAACCATAATGATTTTCTTACTCATTCAAAAATTTTAAAAAATCTCAGTATAAACTAATATCCAGTCCATGTTCAAATTTCCCCATGTGTCAAACATGCAATTTTTGTAGTTGATCTATTTGAATTGTTACTCATGTTCTGTTATCAATATCTCTGTTAATATAGTTAATGTAAATTATACATATGCATGTGAATGCACATAAAGCGATATATATCTAGTACAAATATATGTATATATTTTTGCAAACTACATCATTTAAGCATTATATGCATTAGGTTTTTAATATTGATTGAAAAATATGTGTGTATGTATGTGTTTGTGTTTTTATGTATGTAATTTTTATTCTAATCATAACTATTTGGCTATGTTTTATGCTATTATTGAAGATGGACATAATATAAGATTAATAGCTCAAAATGCAGTTTTCAAAATTTATTAATTAAAATATTTTACAAATATTTACTGAACACATACACTAGGGAACTATTGCTGTACTCCCATTTGTATACAAGAAAAAAGTCAAAACAAAAGAGAATTTGTTACTTCCTTGAACTTTGCTATGCTAAGACAATGTGAAAAATGTATTTTATATACAAAATGAAAAGACGTGCTTGATAACATGCAGAGACAACTAATGTGCTGAAAGTACTGGAATTTTGAGGAACTCTATCATCAGTGGTTGGAAATAGCTTTCCCAAAGTAGGTGGTAGTTTTACTTTATTTTAACGGCAACAACTTTCACAGACTAACATGGATGGTAAGTAAACTTAAGATATGTTTCAGGGAGAGTATTAACAAGGCTAGTAAAAGTTAACTTTTATTGGGAGGAATGATTTAAAGTGAAAAGAATGTTACACTTATAGAAGTTCTTTAATTCAAAATTAAGGTATGTCAATTATGCTACAGTGAAGGTGATACCATGTTAAGGTCCGGTGGCCCGCTGCTTGAAAAAGTTAAAAATCACGAGACAAGGTTGGTGGAAAGAAAAGCAGGTTTACTCTGGGAAGATGGCGGACTCCTGTCTAAAGTCTATCTCCCCATTTCTAGACTGGTCAGAAGGTTTTATAGGTACACAAGAGGAAGAATAAAGGAAAGGGGAAGTTGGTCAGGCAGGTCCCAGGGCTGACATCGCTTCCTGGGGTCTGGTCTGTTTTAAGATAATGTTATCTCTGGACTCTGAACTGGGATTGCCCACCTCGGCCTGAATTTTTATGTGTATTCCAGTGACTGGGCACCTGAGGATTAAGAAATTGCCATTTCCAAGTTAAGATTGTGTTAATTAAATGCATTAACGAGGTATGTGTAGTCTTGAGAAAGGGAATGAAGCAGAGTTCTTTAGTTAATCAGTGAGGGGAGAAAGAAAGAGAAAATAGCTGAATATCAGGGCAGATCTAACTGCAAACTAGCTAGGCTTGATTACTAGTGGCTAGATAGTGAGCTATGCTGTGAGTCAAACTTGCAAACTAGCTAAGTCTAATTAAGTTATTTATTCCCGAAATTCAAAGGGAACAATCCACTCTAGGTATTTTAAGCAGAAAAGGATTTGATATGGGACATTTGATAATTATAAAATGTTCGGAAGAACTGGGGATGTCAGAAGTGAGCATCCTCTAGTACTATTAAGAGTGAAATCCTTAGCTAGGATACCAGGTTAGAAAGATTAGAGAATCTATATCAAGAATAAATGTCTGTTTTAGAAATTAAAAGGATCCCTTTATTCTCATGTCACTAGATATGCTAGGTTGGTACATCCCAGGGCATAATGCCATATCAGAGAGTCAGCATGTATCTCTTCTGTTGGAAAACTAAGCTGCAAGGCGGGGTACAGAGAGGCCAGTTCTGATTTGGTGAAGAGGAACCCATGTTGTTGAATTTATACATAACCTCCATTCCTGCCACCATGACCGTTATATTCATGTGCACTTTGAGCTGACACTTACATGGTTTCAAAAGATGGCTGATAGAGGTCCACAGCATAAGTTACCTATTCTATTTTATTTTTGAATTTTCTCTAAAGGGTGAGTCCTTGTGGGTACCTAAATGACTTAGAAATATTCCCAATGTCTGGGTGCATTCTGAGAGGGAATTTTTCTTGCCTTCATTTAAGGGGTCCTTGTGCCCAAACTTCCAGTTTTGTTTCTTTCAAGCTCTTCATCGTCTTGCAACCTGGCTTGTAACTGGTCGTGAAAAACCTATACATATGTCTCTATAAATATCTTTCCATGCAAACTAAATAACTCAATGGGTTATTTGAAGTTCTACCTCCCAGGATGACCCCCCTCATCCCCCCTGACCCCCCCCCCAATGGTACTCCAGGGCTTCTCCTAGATGGGAATGTTACGCTATGGTAGTCCACGTCTGAAAAATAACGGGATGTATCGCATAGCCATCTGTCAACCAGGCATGAATATTTTCTTTTTGGACAACAATCATAGGAAACATCATTTGAGGCTATAAGCAGAAATAGGTGTATTGGAAATATGAGGAGCTAATGTATCTTTCCTGTGCTGTAACACTGCTGTCAGGACCTGCTATACCGTGCACATAAATATATCACTTTCATTTCCTGATGAAATTCTGCTGCATGAACACAGCTGTGTGAGGTGAAAGATAAGATAATATCTAAGTTCCCTTGCACTGGTCAGCTCAGTCATCACTTGGTGTCCTATGGTCAGGTCTTTCCTGCTAGCTTATAGGATCTGCTTCTCAAAACTTGAATAATTATTTGCCAAAGGGAACATTGCTTTTCAATAAAACACTGCATGGTGCTGCTTCTGCTGGGGCATATCATAGGCATGAATATGCTTACAAACCTTCCACTGATGGTCTGAACTCCATTGTATCCGCTGAGAATTCAAACGGAAGTTCAAGTAGCAGTTCAGATTCCCATGCAGTCTGAAGAAAAAGAAAAACAACACAAAAACAAAAAACAAAGAAACAGCTTTTTTTTTTTTTTCCTGGTTCCTGCCTCAATCACTTGAGGCAGGCAGCCTGACAGGTTCTTCAGTAAATACAGAGGAGCAACACAATCAGTATGGTAAATGGGTCAAAATCTGAAAAAGCCCAGAAATTATGTAGCTAGTTCTTAGTGGTAGACAGCACACGAGGCAGAGTCTTATCTTTCACTTCTGAGAGAATAGCTTGACATTGGACCTCCAGAAAATTAACTGAGATGACAAGCCCCTCAACGTTTCTCAGCTTAATTTCTTACTTTCTAGCATTTGTGTTTCTTACCAAGGTGTGTGGGATACCTTCTACCTCCTTTATCACTGAGGTTTCCAATCAAACTGTCATCAACAGGGTGAAACATCATGATGACTGTGGGATGGTCAAGGTTCTTCAGAAGTAAGTTATCAAAGACATGAATTTTGACTTACCCTGAGAAACTACAGTGAAAGTTTATTACATCTATAGCCTATTACAGTAATATATAATGACCTTACCTCTTTCAGGTGCTGACATTGGCCTCTGCCATTTCTGAATACTATCTGAGGTACATTGTTATGGTAATAGCCTCCAACGAATCATACCTCCTGTACTCATGTTCTTGTGTTGTTCCTTCCATATTGAGTCTGGGCTTGATTATGAGACTTTTGCGGGGTGGGGTGGAGAGGGGGAGATGGGGACATTGAGGCATTATGATATATGACAAGCAGAGTCTTGAAAATCCCTTGTGCCATATTATGTGTGTAAACTTTTTCATGACTATGTGAAAAAGTAAGGAACATGAAAACATGTGGAAAAATGTGATAATTCTTCCAACCAGTCCACCATTCTAGTGAAAGCCCAAACACATGAAGAGACCAGCCAATACCATTTGGAAGAGAGTCAGCATCTCAATCGAACACAGCCCAAAGTGTACACCCTCAGAATAATAATTAAGTAAATAATTGTTTAAGGTCCCTGAGTTTGAGGGTAAGTTTCAAAGGAGAAATAGACAATCAATAAAGGAATTAGTGGCTAGAACTGGAACTAGAGCCCAAATCTAAAACCTATAGCATATTCTGTGAAACTGGGTGGCAGGTGGAGCTTGGAGAAGCACAAGGAAGCATTTGGTAAAGGCAGCAAAAATGGCAAATAAACTGTCCAGGATGGAAAAGCAGTGAGGTAACAGCTATTGGAGACTGGAAAATGACTATTTGTGTAGTTTAAAAACAATAGTCAACCCACATAGGTATAGTCAGTCCAGTAATCTCTGTAAACGGAGCAAAGGTAACACAATTAAACCGACAGAGCAAAGAAGGTTTTTCAACAAATGAAGCTGGAACAATTGGATACTCACATGCATAAAAATGAATCTGGACACAGATCTTATACTTTTCACAAAATTTAACTGACAGTGGATCATAGACATAAATAAAAATGTAAACCATACAACTCCTAGAAGATAACATAGGAGAAAACCTTGACCTTTTGTATGGTGATGACCTTTTCATTATAACACCAAAGAAACCATCTATAAAACAAATAATGGGTAAGCTGGGCTTCAATAAAATTAAGAACTTCTGCTCAGCGAAAGATACTGTCAACAGAATGAGAAGACAAGTCACAGACTAAGGGGAAATCTTTGCAAAAGACATATCTTATGGAGTACTGTTATCTAAAATATATAAGAACTCTTAAAAACTCTTTAAAATTCAATTGAAATATGATCCAAAGACCTTACCAGACACCTCACCAAAGAAGATACACAGGTGGCAAATAAGCATATGGAAAAAATCCACTTCATATGTAATAAGATCAGGGAAACACAAATTAAAACAGTGAGATACCACTGCACATCTATTAGAATGGCCCAAATCTGCAATACTGACAATATCAAATGTTGTCAAGGATGTGGAGCAAGAGGAACTCTCATTCATGATGGTGGGAGTGCAAAATGGTACACAACATTTAGTGGTTTCTTAAGAAAAGTCAACATACTCTTATCATACAATCCAGTGATTAGACTTCTTGGTATTTATCCAAAGGAGTTCAAAACTTATATCCCCATAAAAGCCTGTGCACTGGATATTACTAGCAGCTTTATTCATAATTGCCAAAACTTGGAAGCACCCAAAATGACCTTTAGTAGGTGAATGGATAAACTATGGTTCATCCAGACAATAGAACATTATTCAGCATTAAAAAGAAATGAGCTATCAAGCCATGAGAGAACACGGATTGACTTTAAATACATATTACTGAGTGAAAGAAACCAATCTAAAAAGGCTATGTACTGTATTACAACGTTGAATGTCATATTACAATGATATGACATTCTATAAAAAGCAAAAATATGGAGACAGTAGAAAAATCAGTGGTTGCCAAAGGTTGTGGGGGCAGGAAGGATGAATAGGCAGAGCAGAGAGGATATTCAGGGCAGTGCAAATACACCATATGATACTATAATGATACATGTCACACATTTGTCCAAAGTTATATAATATACAAACACCAAAAGTGAATCCTAAGGTAAACTATGGACTCAGCATGATTATGATTTGGCAATGCAAGTTCATCAGTTGTTAACCAATGCACCACTGTGATGGGGGATGTTGATAATAGAGGGTCTGTGCATGTTTGGGAGGCATGGCAGGGGGCATATGGGAAATCTCTATACTTTTCTCTCAATTTTGCTATGAAACTAAAACTGCTCTAAAAAAAAAAAAAAGCATTGTGAAAAATTGCCTGCAATAACTGGGATGATATAAATCATATGTAATGAACATTTCCCCTTCATTTCCAGGGGAGAAATTCTCTGAATTGCTTTGAGCCATACAATAAAGTTCAGGGAATCCAAAGTCTTCATCCTCCTCATAAGACACATGTCACTTTTAGTTATCAATTTTGGCAAAGTTGAACTATTTTGAATTATATTCCTGAAGTTCAGAAATGATCCTTTTGTTATCTTGAGAATTTCAAAGAGTTATTTTTCTTTTCAAGTTGAAAAATATTTTTGTGCCTGTTATTTGTGCAGCTCATGGATCTCATTGGCCGCCATTTTGGTAATCTGGTCAGTGTGAATATGTGAGTCATTCTTTTGTCCTACTACCTGCTTGCCAGGTTATGTTTAGTTATTTAAATAATTTCAGGTGCAGAAAATCCTTCAGAGATATTTTCCTGTTAAAATTTCAAACTTTCAATACCGTTTCTCAAACTCCATTATTCGTCTTAGTGTTTTTGCTAAACATTAACAATGTAAAATTCACTCTTCCTGTTTGCTCATTATAGATTCTGAGATACACGTGTGTGTGTGCATATGTCAAGGCTCGATGAATGAACAGTTCATAGTTATTCACTTTATCATATGTAAATTTTATGTCAAAAGGAAAACTATAAACAAATATTAAACTATATAATGATATGCATTCTGAAGTATTCAGGAAAATGTACTGATGTCTGAGTTTGAAATGCACCAGAAAATAAGAGGGAGTAATGGATGGTTAGAGGGATGGATAATGATAAACAAACATGGTAAAATATAATGGTCAGATCTAGTTGGTGGGTATGTGAAGTCTTCAGTGTAAAAATTTTCCCAACATTTCCCTTTGTTAGTTAGGAAATTTTCACAGTAAAATGTTGGGAGAAAAAGTCAAAGGCAGGTTTATTATAGTCCAGAATATATGGAAATTATTCTTTTACGGCAATTCTCTGATCAGTCTCTTATTGAAAGGTGTTACTAACGTAATACTGTAGCTAATGTTTTCAGACTTCACAAACTACTTATATTTTTTTCTGAAAATACTTTCTTGTTTTTACTGTTTGTTTTTGTGTATGTGTGTTGGTGTTTGAGCTGTGATTTGCTCAATAAATGATTGTGACTCATTGTCACGTTCTCTAAAAAAAAATCAATGAGAACTTAATCATCCTCAGAATCATTATAATTACATGAGTCATTTTTGTTCTCCTGTAGTAACTGGTACTTAGGCGATCTTCTTTGATCTTTGGGGACTGGCAGCCTCAGTAAATATGAAGCAATGTGACAAGTCATCTAGTTTAGAGTTTCAGATGACCCTAGAGAGAGGCAAATAACGTGATAGTTGCTAGTGCAAAGCCCTGGAACCCACTCTCTTCATAGACTGGGAACAGCCCTTACAATCTTCCTTCTTGAGCAAGCAGTAGCAAAAAGCCCTTATTTTACTCCACCTGCTTACCCAGTAAGAATCGTGAGACTTTATTATGAGGCTTAGAGTTCATCTGGTAAATTATGACAGGACAGAAGAATGAAATTCTTCATCAGCTTCCTTTCAATGACCATTGTCAATATTCCACTCCACAGGAAAGAAGTCAACTAATGCTCTCCCTATATCACTTTTTTGTAGAGTCTGTGGATTTTCAGTATCCTTACAGATATTGCTCTAAAGATAGGGATTGTGGCATATAATTTTCAAATGTGATGGACCACTGCCAATACTAAATATAATCATAAACATTTAATGAGCATTAAGTGCAAGGAACTGTTTTAAGTGTGTTCCTGCCTTAACTCAAGTATACTATTGTTATTACCATTTCACAGAAAAGAAATATGAGGCATCACTTCATTAACATTTTTTCAAAAGTTTAAAATGCTCATAAGAATCAGAGCTGGGATTTAAATTCAGGCATTTGGTTCCAAGCATATGGTTTTAATCATTGCTCTGAAGTATAAATTAGAGGTTCAAGAGTCTGGTCTGAGTGATTATTAAGTCAACCACTGCTTTAGTCTTTGTGTTTAATCTCCAGGCATCAATTCTAGCAACAAGATTACTATCACAGACAGTACTGTTTGCAGTATGCCAATTCTTTCAAATTGCACAATCCAGTACTATGAGAGCTACAGACTTTTATCCAAACAAATTCATGATGATAGTAATAATAATGTTAATATCTGTTACATATTGTATGCCTCATCTATGAATTTTACATTTGCATTCATGATCCTTGCTCCTTACAGAAACCTTAAAAGCTACTTACTGTTATTAACATATTTATAGATTTTAGCTGAAGCTTATAAATGCTCACTTACTTGATCGAGGTATACAGAAATTAAGTCAAGTATTTACAAATATATGCATAATATCCACATAGTAGATGTCTGGTGATTGCAACACTTGTCAAGAAAAGAAAATGAGGCCACACAGATTTTCATAGACTTAGTCAGCAATCTTACCTATTCCGTCTTATGTTATTATGATATTCTCTCTCTACCAGTATGTCTTACTTGCATTTTGGTGCCTCCTTATATTACCTTCTGCTTGAACCTAAATTACCTGGTCTGCCTTATGTTTACTGCTTATTCTCTAGATCCCAGATGACTCTCTCTGACCAAGTATAGTCCCAGGAAGGATTCTCTCCCATTACGTGTGATGAAATAGAAAATGAGGACTTGTTCTTTTCAAATAAGAGTTTCAGTATACATGTCAAGATATTAAAAGAGAGAGAAGCATGAATCAGGTTTGTCCTGGTTTTCTAACTTTTTGCCAATCAAATGATAGCGTTTTGACCATATTTTAATATTGTAGAGAAATTAAACAGCACCAGAAACACTCTTTCCTATTAACTGTTATGTTTAGTAATTAATGTGTGTGAATTAAATTGACAAAAGACAGATTGACGGTATAAAGGTTCATTTTGTGTGCATATAGGGATCCTCACAGAAAAGAAGTGAAAACCCCAAAGAAGTTGTTAGACCTGAGGCCTTATACAGCATTTTAAGAACAACTTATGGTGGAGAAGTGATTAGACAAAGGAAGTAGGGGTTGTGCTTCTACAGGCAGCAAATTGGGAAAGGTGAATATGTGGGAGAAACTAATGAAATACAAGGGTTATTTAGGAAGGTTTGTTATGCAGACTCAATATGATGCTCTTCCACTGAGGAGAGTAGTGTCCAGTGATTAAGAGTCATTATCTACTTCCTATTACTCCAAAGGAACACAACTTTAAAAATGGAAATTTTACATCCTGCTTTTATACAGAAAGGGGGAGGCAGAGAACTAATTGCTTTCAGGTCAAAACAGTCTTTATACCAAAGTACGATATTTTGCTGCTGCATATTCTGATCCCCTTCAGTATCTAAGAAATATGAAATTTTTGACCTGAGACATGGCTATCCAAATTTAAGCCATATGTGATTAACATGCTAATGAAACTATGAGTCACGAAGCCAAAATTTAAAAGCATCTAACACTATATATGATTATCTCTGTTATATTCCCATAGTAAGTCACTCAGAGAATTTCTGTAAGAGGGCATGATGTACTTTGCAGAAAGTAACATGTGATTTACATACAATTTCCCTAGAAGATAATTTCTTATATTATCATTTAAAAATAACTCAAATATGTTTAAGATAAAGTTATTTAACTTAAATTAATTTCCAATATAAATGTTAAAACCATACATTTGAGAGACTGTATACCTTTAATTACAGATGGCATTCTTAGAGTTCATCTTTTATAATCGATATTCTCCTCATTTACAATATTATATACTCACATATTGGGAAACTCATGAACAAATTTCAGAGAAAAGTAGTATATTATTGCATAGTTTTAATACCGACTAGTTATATGTCAATCAGATAATAAAAACTATTAAATTTACAAGGAAGTATTATTTAGTATATTGCATGATATATAAGTGTCTAGTCCCTCAAAATAAATTTTTTACTTTATAATAGTATAAAACAATAAAATTAGGTACATTTAAGATTAATGTGGAAGGACTGCCAACTTTCAAATTTAAAAACAAAAATAGACAATTCTTTTGTTCTAGTATTTCTATTTTACAGCCTTACCATGTTTGGTACAGTGAAATTTCCCAACAGCCGTATGCTATACAGATTTTCTCTTGGGTTATGGTTCTCTTCTTTTTGTATTCTAATTAGAAACCTTTAAACTTTAAGAAAAATGCTTGCAACTAAGTACAAAATGGAGCAAAACAATTTGGTGCTCCTGGGTATTCCCACCTCTGTTCTATACTAGTTATAGAATGTGGGAACTCTTTAGTGTTCCCACATTCCTTTCAAAATGTAAGTTGAGATATCAAGACTCATAGTTAATATTTATAATAACTATCTGAGAATATTCTGAATACTTTCTCAGATTTAAATATTTTCTTCACATTATAATCACATTTTAATTTTCTATCAAAATTATAAAATTCTTATGTTAAAGTAGCTTTTTAACTTTATCTTTTGAATTTCATTTACCCTCCATAAAAGTTACATGCGTGTATCATATATGAAATATTCATGTCCTTTAAATATGTAGCATATATATTCATTGTAAAGTTTGACACCTGTTTAAGAAACTTCATATTATTCTCTTTTCACAGTGTCTCAGGTACAATAAACCCCTTTCTACTCTTAAAACTTTTTTTATTCTAGAGGGCATTCATAAAGAGCATTTTGTTATTATTGCCTAAAGCATTAACATACAGTAATAAGGATTATTAGGCATAAGTGACTATGTCAACTAGTCATTATCTTTTTTTGAATTTTAAACTGACTTCCACCTGACCCTGGAGTCTCTTATACAGTGACTTCAGTATTTCTTAGTCAGCTTCCTTTTTTACTTTACTTGCCCTAACAGTTTAATATACTTTAACACTGGATTTTAAGCAAAGACGTTCTCTTTGTCCTTTACTATAATCTAAATATGATCATTGTTATATTAACCTAAGTGAACAATTTTGTTTCAAATAATTTCCGTGACCTTTTTGACGTTTCTGTATTGTCTCCTACATGTAGCCATTCCAGATAAGGTCCAGCAGAAAATAATTTATTTCATTGATATACAAGTATTTCTGTCATCCCTTTTGTTTCCTAAACGGCATTACACTTAAAACTACAAACGAATTTAATGGTTGAAGCTTGTTTTCATGTGTCTATATTTTCTGTTTGCATGTAGCCTTATTTGTAGATTGTAAGGTTCTCTAGTAGAGAGAGATGTCATTTCATGCTGCAGAAATTCCTGTAAGAATGAACATTGAAAAGAATAGTGTTTTATGAAACACTTATTTTCTATGAATGATGTTGACAACTTAAATCACTCACTATTCATGAAACACTTGAAATTATACTAGGTCTAGTTTATTAACTTTTGAGTTGCTAATATGTAATCTAACCCACAAGAGACTGTTTGATCAGCTCTTTTTATTTATATTTTAGCTTTTACCATATAAAATCCTACCAAATTATCTTTATATTGTTATTTTCTTTCCTCCTTTCCTCCTTTCCTCCTTTCCTCCTTTCCTCCTTTCTTTCTTTAAGACTTTTGTTTATGCAGTTAAATCCTTTCATACTACATGATGAGTTTCTTTTCTCCTCTCCTTGGAGTAAACCAAAGGATCCCATTAGAGCGCATGAAGATATACACACCTGTTCCAGTAACTATTATACAATATATTCCAAAAATAAAACAAAGAGCTTAAGTTTTCAATAAATTATTTTTTGCCCAACATGCTGAAGTTTATAAAGACATTTTGTACAAACCCTAAGTATAAGGAACTTTCTATTTAGTTGTAAAGCCACAGTAACACATTTATAAGACAACTCTTATTACTACATCTTATTCTATCTGCCCAAAGTGAAATAAGTATTACGGGAATGGATTGAAGAAAAGAAAGAGTGGCTACGACATTTACTAGTTCATGGCATTTTTAAATTTAAATGCTCTTCAAATTTTGTCTAATAAAATATATGTAACTCATCATATTACTTTGAAATATTTTCCTGATAAAGTAAACGTATATGTTTTTTTATTATTAAGATTGGCTTGACAGTTTCCAAGAGGTAAAACTATTACCATGAATTACATGTCACCTTTATAATGTGCTAAATTAATGTCATTGTTGATTTGTAATTAGAAATGGAATAATCTGAGGACTTCACAATTTTTCCAAGGATATAGGTAGGTGAAAGAAAAAAAAAGAGAAATAGAGAGAAAGAGAGAGAGGGAAAACTGGCACGAATTAGGAATATGCCAAAAAATAGCTCAGCATAGTGATAGAATGTGGTAATTCAGCGTGACCTTAATGCCTTAGTGACAATGGCTAATACCTAATTGCTATGAGATTATTAATGCTTTTGTATAATAAATTTTGATGTTTGAATAATATCTAAGATTAATATGTAGTCTGCTCCAAAGCACACAATGTTTTATATGCCAATAACCCCAATACCCCTGGTATAAGAAAAACATATAGAAAAAGATAATCAAAGACATGTTGGCAGTACAAAAATTAAATTACGTCAGGATTTTTTTCTTTTCAAAAGTAATATTTAAATAATAAAATATTATTGTCTTTCACTACATACAAAATTTGCCTGGTATTTGTATATTTACAAATATTAAATTAATGAAAACTTGACTTGAAGCCACAATTTAATCTAATTTTAATCTTTTATTTTATTAGTATAAACGAGCCCTAGGTAGAGATTTAGGTACAGGAATGGGGTACACTACGGCTTTCACAGTCCACCCAGCTTCTTTCCCTTCTCTCTTCCAAACCTTCTGAACTGCGACATTCAACTATTTGAAAAATTGAGACTTTCCTCATGGAGCTGAAATGCTCAGGTGGGTAGAGTAGTGTAACTTTTCACTCTGAATATCCTGTAATTTTTTTCGTGCATGCCAGGAATATTTCCAGATTGTTTTACCTCTTTCTTATTATTATACAGCCAGTCTCTCATCCTTTTATTCAAGGTCAGTCAATGACAGGCAGATCAGCAGTAGAAAGAGGAAAGCTTTTGAATGTACTTTTTAATTTTTAACCTGGCTGGTTGGTACTAGCTGGGATTGTTGCAGAGCTGTACTTGAAAGCTCTTTTCTCTCCTCTGTTGTGTCTGTAATATCCTCCTGTAACCTTCCTTTCAGTTGCCCTTCAGTAATTACTGAGACTTCACCCCTCTTTCTTGGTGTCCACAGGGACAAATGAAAATTTTACATGCAGACCGTCTACAATTACAGAACCCAATTTTCTTTTGTTAGAGACTCTCCTTGGGTGGTCCTAATCAGGAAGTACTGCTCCTTAGGGCTTTTTTTTGTTGTTTTTCCTGTGTAAGAATACTTTTACAAGAGTCGTGATGGCAGTGGTTTGTAAAATTCTCTGATTTCCTTGCTCTGTTGTGCTCATTTAGCATTTTCTCCTCTTTTATAATGGACTACTGAACTCCTGTTTTTCAGTTAGAATTTTCTGATTAATTCTTCATGATTTTGAACAGCTTTATTTCTTCAAGGAATCTGATTCAGTTAACCTAGAGTACCCTCCATTTTGTACACAACATAAATAATATTTTCTTTTTGTCTACCTTTTAATACAATCATGCTTAGATGATCATTTTTCTGGTAACCTTAGGGGAACTTTAAAAGAAGATTTAGGTAAAACATTTAAGAGCAGAAAGCTAATTGGTATCTCAATAAAAAAATTAATTGCCATATCCTACAACAATAAAGAGGTCAAACAAATCTCTAGTGTATGTTGCCTGCAATCCATTTGCATTAGAAAAGATCAATAGACAGTAATATAACAAATTAATTTAGGAAGGTTAAGTTGATTTGTTAATCCTTCTATCACCAATAGTGTTGTTGCTACTATTAAAACTAATACTGGTTTTATCATAATTGCTGCTATTGTTTGTTTGTACTAAATGATCTCCTAGAGATCTCCCTGTGATATTTATGGGTATACATTAGTTATAAAACACTTTTTCTAAACCTTTTATGGAGCCAGAGGCATGTATTTCACGGAGTGGCTGAAGGTGTGTGCATATGTGTGCGTGTGTGTGTGTGTGTGTGTGTGTGTGTGTGTGTTATATTCAACATTTTGTAGACATTTATGATGTATTTTCAATCAGAGCCCAGTGAAACACCTGCCACACATCTTTCTCTTTTCCCTATTCAATTCTTTTTTTGGCACCAACATTTGAAAGAACCCATGCTCTACTTGAAAGAATTAAGTTGGTTGGTTGTTTATTTGCCAGGAGCACTTCACAGTAAAAGGCGAAAATGGATTGTAAACATGCTGTTTCACAACTTCCTTCACATTTTTCTTCTCAATTTGGTCAAGATCTCTTTGCAACATGTTTCTCATTATTAGTTTTCAACATTTTCTATAGTACTTATATATATATATATATATATATATATATATATATATACATATACAGATAAATATATATATATATACATATACAGATAAATATATATATATACATATACAGATAAATATATATATATATATATATATATATATATATATATATATATATATATATATATATATATATAATTGCCCGATAACATCCCAAAGAACACCATAAGTTGAAAATTCAATAATGAGTAGGATTTCCCCGTAAAAAGTTTGTTACCCTTGACCTTATCCATTCATCGGTCTTTTGATACTTTCACCTAGGGAATTACTTTCCTCCCCCTAACATCCATACTAATTTGAAAATTTTGTATGTGATGATGGAGATATTTAATTGAGTGTGTATTTTTCCTTAGGCCAAATTTAAATTTTTTTCCGAGAAACCAGTTCTTATAGGTATTATATCATTTGAGTATTTAACTTGGCTTTCCCAAATATTTTCTCATCTTGAGGATCAGGGATCAGCAAACGATTTCTGTAAAGGGCTTATATATTAGTCTTCTTGTTGCTGCTATAGCAAATTGCTACATTTAGTGGCTTAAAACAACAAAAATTGTTTTACCCTACAGTCCTGGAAGTCAAAATTTTGAATTGAGCCTAACTCAAGATGAGTTACGCTAAAGTCAAGGTGTCATCAGGGCTGGTTCCTTGTGGAGATTCTGAGGGGAGAATCCATATCCATGCTGTTTTCAGCTTTTAGAAGCAACCTGCATTTCTTGTTTGACTCCTGATCACTACAACCTCTTGCTTTCATCTTCTCCTGCTACATTATCTTATCTCTTGTATCCCTTTTGACCCTTGTGATTATAAATCACCCATCTAGATCATTCCAGATAATTTCTCCATTTTAAGATCCTTAAATCAATCACACCTGAAAAGTCCTTTGTGCCATATGAGTTCCCAAAATTAGGTTTGCAAATTTGTTGCAGCAACCTTGCTTACCTTTTTTGGTATCAGAGGGATTATTCATTATGAATTTGTAACAACTGGACAAACAGTTAACGAAGTTTACTATTTGGAAGTTCTGAAAAGGCTGCATGAAAAAATTAGACGACCTGAACTTCTCGCCAACAATTCATAGCTCTTGCATCACGACAATGGACCAGCTCACATGGCACTGTCTGTGAGGGAGTTTTTAGCCAGTAAACAAATAATTGTGTTAGAACACCCTCCCTACTCACCTGATCTGGCCCCCAATGACTTCTTTCTTTACCCAAAGAGAAGGGAACTATTGAAAGGAAGACACTTTGAGGACATTCAGGACATCAAGGGTAATAGGACGAGAGCTCTGATGGCCATTCCAGAAAGAGTTCCAAAATTGCTTTGAAGGGTAGACTAGGTGCTAGCATTTGTACGTTGCTTCCCAAGGGGAGTACTTTGAAGGTGATCGTAGTGATATTCAGCAATGAGGTATGCAGCACTTTTTCTAGGATGAGTTCGTGAACGTAATTGTCAGACCTTGTACCTGTGAGGGACCAGTGTTGATTAAGCTATCATCATATATGCCAGTACATTACACGCTAATAAATTTCAGACCAATTGAAAAAAAATGACATGCACCAAATAATATTGTATGTCCCACGAGACTGTCCTTTGGGGATACTCTAATCCCTGTAACAGCTTTAGCTGGGAGGGTCATAAGTCTTCCCATAAATGCTTTTTATATACCCATGGAATAAAGTTACCTGTAACTTTGAACCACCAAATCATACCTAAATCCATCTCTTTGAGACTGTCTATATTGCATTTTCATTGTCTTTAAATGAATTTTATTTGCTCTCACAGACCAGTGGTGACACACTGTCAGCCAGCTTCGTGCTGCTTTTCATCGTATTTTCTTTGATTTTTGCCTGGTCCTTTGTACTAGGCCTGGGTTCAATTTTATCTATATGCAAAAGATATGATATAAATGCCCAATAAATGACATTTTAAAAATTGCCTTTGAAAAAGTAAAGGAACTATTGAAAGGAAGATATGTTGATGACATTCAGGATTGTTTTATAACGTTCCATCTTTATGTATGTCCACCTGGAGTGCAGAATCTATGTTGTTCGGCCTCTTCTGTCCAATTTATTGGTGCTATTTCTTTCAGATCATCTGATAATTAACCAAAGTAATAAATATGACTGGTGGGCTTTTAACCGTATGATAGCTGTATTTGACTTTTATAAGTTGCCTCATCAGAAGTCACTGCTTTGTCACCGCTTTACTCAAGATTATTGAGATGAACTCTTTAGGTGGAATTTCTAATTCAGCAGTCATCTATTTTATCTTCTCCAGAGAGTACAGTTCCAGAAAAACTTTCGCCAACATTGTCCATTTTTCAGTACCAGATCTGAAATAGGTTGGAGTTTTATTATAGTGTTTCATGCACTTGGTGGAAATGGAATGATTGCCACCCCCTGTGATTATAATAGACTTCTAAGAGCCTCTTTTCCCTATGCTATGATCTACTTTTTCCATATATTATCTCTTTTAACCTCAAACTTCCCATATCATCAGAAATAGCATTTATCCACAAAGGTGATAACAGCAGACTAGCTTATACTTCTCCCCAGTCTCACTTTAAGGCATATAACAGAAAGTTTGAGAGGAAAGGAATCATGATTTTACTTTGCATTAAGTAATGGAACTACATTCAGATCTAGTTAAATTTACCTACGTAGAAGGAAGTTGGAATTACCCCTAAAGAATCCTTACAAATACACATTTTCAAAGGCAATTTTTAAAATGTCATTTATTGGGCATTTATATCATATCTTTTGCATATACATAAAATTGAACCCAGGCCTAGTACAAAGCACCAGGCAAAATATCAAAGAAAATTTTCATGAAGTGAAGAAAGAAAGGAGTTAAAGCATCTGGCCTGTGACTCATTCACTTAATTTCTGGAGGATGTGCCCCTGACAAAAGAAAAAAGAAAAGCAATGCACTGATCACCTTGTTACTTGGATTTCCCATAAATAGGCTAGCAGTACTTCTGAGGATTCAGAGATCTTAGCTATTGAATATATATATTATTAGTAAATGGTATTATCATTGTACAAAAATGGAAAGTTAGTTTAAATAAAGTAGTACTAAACATAAATAGCATTTTTAATAGAAATAAGTCACTAAACAGCTCCATGTATATTTCTCCGCTGAATATCATAAAAAGGAAAGTAAGCAGACATAGTCTTTAGAAAATATTTTTATATGGAAAAGTAATGTTTAAAAAAAAAACACACCACAATGAATTGTATCTAGAGGAATCCCTCAGAAACTTGATAAATGTATATGTAAAATGCCAGTGACTTTTATTAAGATTTTATTTTCTGAAGAAAAATATTAGTCTTACGTGAAATATAAGTAGGGTTCAGTAGCTGATCTATTAATTAGTTCATTTCCAGTTTACAAAAAAAAAACCAAAAACCTAAGAATGAAATGTTTAAGATGTTCAGTGATATATTTGTAATGTGTCACATATGTTTGACAATGTATTTGAATATATGAGAATTTTTCCTATGATTAATCAGTTCTCCGGAACTAGGCAGTAAGGATATCTTAATCACTATATTAAGTGACACCTGACATTTGGTAACGTGACTTAGAAGTGAATTTAACGCAATGAATTCTTACATGTTAAATAATTACCAATCAACAGATAATTATTTTGTGTTTACTCAGCTCACTTAGTTCTTCCCATTTGTGGTCAAAATCTCACAGAGGTTAGAAGTATTTTAGAAAACCAAGTAAATTGAAGAATGATTTTGCTTTTGTTATGCTAGTATCGGATTTCCAATCAGGAGAGCGCAATTTAAAAGATAAGAAAACTGAAAGATGTGTTGAGTAATCTTGTCAAAGGAAGTTTTCAGGAACAAAAGCAATATACTTGAATACATGATTTCACTGATTCATTGATTCATTCATAAAAGACATGTTGATAATATATTCTATGCCCAGCTCTGGG
Source organism: Rhinolophus hipposideros (assembly GCF_964194185.1). Classification (NCBI taxonomy): domain Eukaryota; kingdom Metazoa; phylum Chordata; class Mammalia; order Chiroptera; family Rhinolophidae; genus Rhinolophus; species Rhinolophus hipposideros. The sequence goes on along the minus strand of NC_138062.1, from coordinate 35,032,045 downwards.
GATGTAACTTGAAAAAATATAGTTTCTTCTCTAAAGGATTGCATGACATTTTTGAGGAGACAAAAGCGAACTTGAAAATCTAGTTGTATTTTGTTAAACAAGACGTTAGAGAGATTTAGAAAATGTAAAACAGTATCACATTTCTCACTGATTTTTTTCCTTTGGTTTTGAGAAATATTCATGTTTTCCATGAAAATAATTTAATGTGATTATTCATGGTTCTTAAAAATAAATAAATATTTTTAAATTGTTATTTTTAATTACAAAAATGGTAAATATCGATAGATACAATGCATATAAACAAAAGCTCTGTGGAGACTTCAATGCTTATTAGGAATTTAAAGGATTCTTTAGAACCAAAAATTTGAGAACCCGTATTTTAGATCAATAGTTCCATCTCAAGCAATGGGATTTGGAAGCTTTCTGGTCAAAGGATATTTTTTTCACCTATTTTTATATATGCTTTTTTTTTTCCTGTCATTTGTTTTTCAGATATTATTTTGCACTTTTTAGATCCCACACGGTTTATTTTCAACTGCTAATTTTATATGCTGTTTAGATATCCTTCATAATACTTATTTTTTACTGCTGAGAATTCTACAAAAAAAATGAGTTTGCTATGCAAATTAAACAATCATTGAAACAAGATGGTTCCTCGAAAAATAATCTTTTATTTTTTGGATGAACAATTATTATTAGAAATTATTTTTCTCTTTTCGAGATATTCTTAAAGCATAAAAAGGGCTTTGACATATGGCAAGTACATAGAGGTGAGGCAAATAATGCTCTAATCTTTCTTACTGGAAGTATTTATAAGGTGATAAAGTGTTCAAAAGAGGTTCTCAGACCTTCTGGGAGAAACTTACTGTCAGTTGAAATTATATCTTACAGGTGTTGTCAATTAGGATTTTTTTTTTCACATTTCAAAATTTAATAAATAGCTTTTAATGAGTGAAAATACAAGTAGTATTCTTTACCATTAGTGTGTTTTTTTGCTCATATGTGTAAATTAAGGTTCATTTTGGAAAACTTTTATTGTAAAATGTGAATGGGGAAATAGAGTTTCACCATATTTAGCCCAATTATTATTTCATCCAATCAATACGTTTGTACTGGCAGCCTCCTGGCTACATAACTCTTGAACAAGAATGAGGGAATAAAGAATAAGTGCATGACAATATCTAAGCATTTCTAGTCTAGCAATATAATCCCTTTTTTTTTGAACTTATAATTCTGATGGAAAAATCACGCTATATATGGTTATCCTAAAGCAAAAGGAGACCTATCTGTGTTATATTCTAAAAATGTTTTTGTTATTCCATTATTTACATATGTAACTTGTACTGGAATATCAAATTACATACATTTTACTATGGGGAAATTAACAGATGCTTCTTTGGGTAATCTTAGAATAATGAACTGCTTCAGGATCACTTGAGCTAGATAGAAAATAGTAATGAAGACAGCAAAGATGAACCGAGAATACTAAAGGGAAATTATGAAAGATTATTGAACATACATCTCTCTCTTTTTTTAATTTATGAAGATTTTTCTCATGTCTGTATATAAACATCCAACATCAGCACATTTCATATAGGAAAATAATTATTCAGTCTTTATTTTGGGTTTAAAATATTAATATAAGTGTGCATACAAATAACACGTTTAAATATCATTACTTTAGAAAATATGTTGCAATTGCTCTGTAGCAGCCTCCAAAATATATCTGCTATTGAAGGAATTGTTATAATACTTCTCTTCAGACATAATTAAAGTGTAAAATATAGCATTAAAATCATCATCTTCTCCCAATTTTGTCTAAAAACCTCTAAATATGACTGTCTAATCCCATGGTAATTTTTGAATCATGTTGTGAATCCTTCTGTAATACTCATATGTATTGTTCTCAATTTAATGCATGTTAAGCTTGAAAGCCACAACTGAATATAAATAAGTTGGTTCTGTGAATGAGCATTTTAATTATTGGTTTTACTCAGTACGCATCCATGAAGTTAATAAAGTACTCTACTTGTCATCAAGTTTGTTACAAGAAAGACTAAATGAGAAAAATACTTCAGTTTTACAATTAACTCAAAGCTCACTCCCCTGTGCCCCACAGATATATTTTTATTTTGTTATGTATCAATTAAAGTATGTCAGCGATAAGAATAAAATGAGTAAGCCAGTATCCCAATAAAGAATGTGATTTTGCAGATTTGAAAATCATGGTTTCATTTATGTTTAATTGACAGCAACTAAAATAATACATTGCATTTCTCATAATCAAGCAAGGAAAACAATGTTCCTTTTCCTTTATAACTCTGCAGTAGTAATTTTAAATTCTGAACACTCAAGAGGGGAAGAAAAATGAATGCCATCATCAATTGAGCTATAAATACTTAGCAGCTGCCTGCTCTACAGCCCAGATTACAGAGCCTTAATGAAGATACAATAATTCATGTATGTCTAGATTTTTCAGAGTGTTGTACCCCACCTTACTTAATGAATAGTTTATTCTGCTATGGTTATTTTCTATTTGCAATTGTATAGGATTGTTACGATGATTAGGATATTAGAAAGTCTAAGATTGAGACTCAATAACATTTCATATTACCTAGTGGCACTGGGTAATTTACTAAACCTTAGTGAGACTCCGTCTCCTTACTTTCAAAATGGGAGAAAATACTATTTTATCATATATATATATATACACACACAAACACACGCACACACACACACAAACATACACACCGTGTGCTAAAAAATGTATACACATTGTAAGAAAAGAAAACTGTATTAAAATTGTAATACTCGTTATATACTGATAACAAAAGATCAATACAAGTCATATTTGACTTCTGCAATTACAAGAGGTGCTCAGAGTGGTTACCATCAGCATCCAGACACTTCTCATTATGGCGAACTACTGCTGCACAATGTTGACCAAAGTGTCCACTTGAATACATATTTCTGGCGCCCCCAGTATATATTCTTTACTAGATTCTCATCATTCCTTCAGCATCCATATAACAAAATACTTATGAGTATAGAACTATGTGCCTAGAACTGCATTCAGTAGTAGGGATACAGAAATGAGGAAGTTAAATATCCAGTGGAGGGACCCTGTTAACCACATTCTCCCATTAATATAATTAGTATGACATCCATTTTATAATAAAGAGAGAATGGGCACAGAGAAGCTAGGTAAATTGCCAATAGTCGTGTGTCCAATTAAATGGTGAAGCTGGAAAAAAACACAGTGGAGTGGGGATGTACACCCAGACAGTCTAATTCCAAAGCCCAGACTGTTGGTTACCTGTTAGTCTATGGTATCTCTCCAACCAGTGCTCAGTTATTTACGTTTCAAAGAGTAGTTTACCTGTAAGACCCGATAGAAACCAGACATCTGGTGAAATTCTAAAGGAATATTCTTTTCATGGTGACATTCATCTCATTCTAGCTGGATGAGTATCACCTGTGATTTGCTTCCTTTATTGAGGATGTTATCCATAAATAACTTGAAAACTAGCTGTCACATCTGGAAGCTGAAAAGGGGTCTTGGAAACTTCATTCACTTCTCACACAGAGGTAACTTCTCCAAAGTTTCAGTGCCCAGTCAGAGAAAGTCTACACTTGCATTTGGCTGTTGCCTGAAGGGCGACTCAGGGGCTCAGATTATTCTTTCTATGCAATTTCCTGAATGCTTAAAATTGGCAATGAAGGAAGACTGTGCAATCCTCCCGTAACTGTGGTACAAGAGAACGAGCAAGCTAGTCTCCCATCCTGTGTTACTCTGTGAGAGCTGTCTGACCTTTTGATAACAACAACAACAAATATCACTCCTAGAATGGGGTATGTTAGGTTAGGGAAAACTGACCTGGTAAAGCAGGAGAGACAGTTGTATTGTCGATACAATGGACTGATGCCACAGTAGCTCTGATTCTTCTCATCTCTCACTCCAGATTTTAGCAAAGCATACTTACAGAAGGAAAAAAAAAAGTCCTCTCACACTTGGAAGATAAATTAGTAACTAAATAGATACATAGGGGATCAATCAGGAGATGTACTTTCTAAAATTAAAAAAAAATAATAATTGGGTGACGAACTATTTTGGTTTGTGTTTTTCACCTATCATATATCACTTTGTATTTAAAAAATGCTTTTCAAAGTACATATATAATATATGCACACAACAGATGATAAATAATCTATAATTTGGGTAGTACATTTTTCTGTTATGGTGATTTTCTATTTCCTACATGTCCAAAAACTGCTTCAAAAACTCACGTAGTGGGAAATGTTTTCTCATGGTTTTCAAGTTCTCATGTTATTTTATAAAGTAGGAGCTTCCATGTTATGAGAAAGTTGGGAAGAGACACCCTACTGTGCTTTCTGCTCAGCTCACTGGCTCTTCTACATACTAGAGTCATTTACTTGCTTAGAGATACTGTGAAATCCTGTTATCCTGTGGTACTCATTCCGTTATTGGCCTAATTTAAAGTATGTAACAGTCCCTGCACATAGAAGGACTATCTCTTTTTCCCTTATGAACTTTACACACTGTGAAATGTGGTGCACATCACGAGCAACTTGCGTTTGGCTAGATAAATGCCTTCTATTTGGAACACACTCTATTTACACTTGCAAATTCCAAGGTCTTCACTTGGAGTAAATCAGAAAGGAGAAGGAGATACAATGAGCTGCCCCATCTGCAAAAAACTATAAAACATCCTTTAATTGGTCAATATCACTGCTAACAACCTCTTACAAAGTTATGTGATATCATCTCAGTGAGCCATGGAATTCCATATGCATTCAATTTATAGGTTTGTGCCACCAGCAAAGCAGAGACACACAAAAAGGAAAACAGTAATTAAATAGAAAAAGAGGTAGAGGGAATTTAGAAAAAAAACGAATGGCCCCATTTTAATTTAAATTGAATGAAATTGTTCTGTTATTTTGAAACTAATCGTTTACTCTAAAATTTAATATATTTTGTGTTTTAAATACACTGCAGAGGTACGTAATTTAAAAATAGATTTACCAACACCCAGCTCTTGCTTTAATATTTCCCTTTCAAATTCTTCACTATGCTTTGGAATACTTTTCTGTAATTTTATTTTTAATCTCATTTGAATTACAGTGGGATAAGAGTCAGTGGAAAGTGCTCAGTAGCAACAGATAAGCAGGATAGCACCTTAGTCGTCTGCCCACCTTTGTGTAAATGACGGTTCCTTCTTTGAGAAGTGATATACAGTTGTGGAAGAGAGAAGTTAGACAGAATGAAACATATGAAGCAGGGAAGCTGCCAATTACAGATAGATGAAACCCTTTACATATTTTATAAAAATCACTCTATCCTTCTTTGTTGCCTTTCTGCAGAAGCTACTTACTATTTTTAACATAAACCTGGGGCTATTTAGCACTCTGTAATGCTCATCACCTTGTGAATAGAAGCATGCTTTTGTATATCATTTCTTACCTACCTATATTTTCCAGTACAAGCTGAGTCTGACCTTTCTAATACTAACCCCTTCCATGCATTTTCTTCCCCATCAGATGTTAGGAAAAATTCCAAATTTTACCTAGCATCGTTTCTGATTTATTTTCTTAAACATATAAAATTTCATTCCACATTCACAGTAATGGGAAGGAAAACATTCCGCCCAAAACGTGAGGTAATAAAAAATAATTACAACAATATGACAAGGTACATAAACCCTTATGTGCTAGACTTAAACTAAGTTGTGAATATTCCAAATGTTATAACTATGTCAGACTATATTTTGTTTATGTTTTGTCCAACGTGCAAACACATTCTCAGTGCTAAACTCTGAATTTGCTTCTTTTGTGTTTTGAATGTTCACTCTTTAGAACATAGTTTAATCTCTCAGTAATCTTAATTTCTGGTTATGAGCTATTTCAATGAAAGATAGTTATTAAGAAACTGCTCTGAGCCACCAATGAATCAGTTAATATTCCTAGAAGTGTGTTGGATTTGATGGAATGTTTAATTCATTCCTGAACAGTGAGGAAACAGTCCTTGACATGGTATTTGGAACTATGACATGTATTTAAAGACATATTAGCACAGATATTCTGAGAGTGGAAAATATATCAGTTTGTCCATAAGGAAAACGTAAAGGTACTGCTAGACTTTGTGTCATCTGTAATCACATCACTGATACATGGCTTTTCCTTTCATGCTGAAATACTCATAGACTCCCTTCTTGACAGTTTAGATGGCCAAAGATGACACTAAAGCCAAATGAATTCATTCAGAAAACTTTAGTGAGAGGATTTAAATAGAAATCAGAAGTCATCACAAGATGTTTTGATAAGCAGGCGTTCTGAAGTCCAGGAAAGGCCAAGTCTCCACGGCAGATACATTTGATATCTAGAGGTATTCTTGGTAAAACTGTAGGGGACATGAGTTCAAAGTGTGGGAGAGCTTGGATAATTGGAGAAGTATGCACTCCAGGCAGTATTCAATTAGCAAATATATATTTAGCATTTACTATTCACACAACAAATTTTGAACAAATATGTGGTAATATTCTAGGTACTGGAGACCTACTTCAGATATGGTAGCTTAAAAAGTGTGCTAATCAGGATGCTGGCAAGAAATAAAGTGTGCACTCTAACAGGGCCATTGAGCAAAGTTTAATGGATGGACTGTGTATAAAGGAAGATGTGGGCAGGGTAAGAAAACCTCACAGAATTGGGTAAATGCCTTGGGGCTAAGAACTAAGGAGACATCACTATCCTTAAGTCTGAAGGTACATATATAGAGAAAAGTCACAGTACTCCAGATAAGGTGGCTGTAGATGAGTGACAGAAAGTAGCTGAAGGACACCGGGAAAGACAACATCTGTGGATAGGCAGGGAGGGAAATAGGAGATAAATAACCCAAGATCACCCTTTTGTCGTTCTCCAGAAATCTCTCATTGACTAAAAGTCAAAGGGCAAAGAATCCAATTAAGGCAATCTGCAAAGGTCAGTCTCTTTAGGGACACAACAAGGTAAAGAATGGTATGGAGTGGTATATGAAAAATATGCAGCACAGAAGGCCTTTCCTTTCTGAACAGGTGACATTTAATCTAAAAACTGAAGGACTAGCAGAAAATATGGTTGTGAAAGTCTGGGATTTGGAAGGTGCTGTGAACCGGTGACCCAGAGGCTATTTACAGCACTTCTTGTTCCTGCTTCTATTGCAAAGGCTAGAAAGTCCATCCTTCTTTCCATTCAGAGTTGTCAGTGTGACATAGTTATGATGTGATAACATAGAAAAATGCGAGAGTGGGGCTTGCATACCAGAACATGTGGACATATGGACCAGTGCTTATAGGAAAAAGACTGTGTACCCTTCCCCCTTATTCCTGCCTGTATGTGGATGTGATGTCGGAAGGTAAAGCAGCCATCTTTCTTTCATAAAGATAAAAGAGAGACACAAAACACGTTTGGACAGAGTTAAAAGGATCTTGAATCTTTTTAGCTACCTAGACACCCTACCCTGAAGTTTTGTCATATGAGACAAATAAACCTCTTTTCCTATAAGCCATTGTGATGGAAGTTTTGGTTACTCATTGTTGAACACATTATAACATTTATAACACTTATAACTGATGGATAGAAAAAACAGTACCCTGGGAATCATCCAGCTTAGTTTAAGGCATAGAAAGAAGGCCAGTGTCATTGGAGCATAATATGTGAGGGGTTGGTCAGACTGATCTAGGGTCTCACAGTCTGTGAGTCAGAATTTGGAGTATATCATAAATCTACTGGGGAATCCAAGAAAAGTTTTAAGCAGCAAAGTAACGTGATTTGATATATTGTACTAAAATTCGATTTTGTGGTAGGAATAGTGTACAATAGGAAAAACAGAGATCGATACAAAGATGATCTATGAGTTAGTTTTTTTTTAAGGTACACATTTCTAATTATAAAAAAAAACAAGTCATGGGAAAGTAATGTACAGCAGGATGACTCTAGTTAATAATGCTGTATTGCATATATGAAAGTTGCTAAGAAAGTAGATATTAGAAATTCTTGTCACAAGAAAAAAAATGTAACCATGTATGGTAACACATGTTAACTAGACTTATTGTGGTGATCATTTATAATATATACAAATATGGAACCACTATGTCATACACCTGAAACTAATATAATGTTGTATGTCAATTCTACCTCAATTAAACAAGAAAAACAGATATTATCACCACCTGTGACAGAGACTCATCTTTGCCTATCAAAATCCATGTTCTTCCCTTTTACCTTCCATACGTCTAGATTGCATTATCCATCTTCTCTCTTGCAGTTACACCTTGTCATGCCATTGAGTTTTAGGAAACAGAAAGTGAGGAGAATTAATGTATGCCTTGTACCTACTTCGTAACTTCTATTGAATTTTCCCCCATGTATTTTACTCCATGCTCATACCCCTCCTCTGACTACTTGGGATGGTAATGTCCAAGGGGTCTTGGAATTTATATGTTGAGGTTGACAGAGCTACTTTTGGCCTAGGTTAAGTGAAGGAGAGTACTAGAATTTGTGCCCATTAACCAGGAACCAAGAAACAAGCAAGAAACATACTTTTATTTTTGTTAAGCTATTACATTCTGGGGCCATTTGTTAAACTGCCCTAATATCCTGTCAACTAGGTACAATATTAGATATCATAGGAGAAGCTGGTTCATAGAGGAAGATGTAATAGTGTTTTGCATTGATTGAGTTTAAACAGCTTCATCAGCCTCCTGTAATTATTTGACTGTCAAGTTCAGATTTTTAGGAATCTTCAATTGAATAAGGATTCTAAAGTGCACATTAAAAGATGCAAATAGAGCGTTGACAGGGGAGAAGTGTAAGAAAGAATGTCTCAGGAGGTATTTTCTGATAATGAACACTAGAGATTAGGAGTTAGTAATTGGGCACAAGATGGTTATGCAAATTGCATTACATTGGGTGAGGACCATGCCACACTAACTATTTCCATCAGTCCAACTGGGATTTTGCTTTCTCTTGTGGCTAATTAATTCTAATGTGACTGTATTATTTATCTTCCATACTGGGACACTTTTGAAAGTGAACAGGTTAATATCAATTCATTCATCAGGAAAATATACATAAGTGGGGACAATCTTGACCAAGTGGAACTAAAAGATGAACAATGTCCACTGTAGTTAACAGAACTGGTATAGATAGAGCCCTTCCTCTGCAAACCACCGTTCTAGATAGCTAACTTCCTGAATCAGGGACTGTCAGAACTAAAGCACTCAACATTACTGTCGCTTATCCAACTTCTATTTGTTATTTTTCGTTGAGGTATGATTTACATACACTGTTATGCACGGAGCATAAATATAATCAATTTTGATAAATGCAAACACTCTTGTAACCCACATTCCTATCAAGATATAGAACACTTTGACCACCCAGAAAACTGCCTCATGCCTCTTTTCCATCAGTCTTTCTCCCAAAGTTATCTTTTTTTCTAATATCTATCAACATAAATTAGTTTGCTCATTGTATGACTTCATATAAATTGTTTAATGTGGTTTTACTTGTTTTTGCGTTTGATTTCCCTTATAAAGCATTATGTCTGTAAAAATCTAACATTTCTGTTTTGTATGCCAGTAATAACCCTTGTATTGCCACAATAGGTCTACCCGATGTTAATTCTCTCAAGCAAATTGTATTTTATTTTCTTATAGTTGTCTTAATCTCTTTCTATTTTAATATTTTCCCAGATTCGCTTCCTATTTTTGTTTTCTCATAGTAATTGGCTGTTCATTTTTTTTAAGTTATACTTGACATTCAATATTATATCCACTGTATATCCAGTTTCCAGGGCATAACATGTGGTTAGACATTTATATAACTTACTAAGTGACCCTCCTGATAAATCTTGTGCCTACCTGACATCATATATAATTATTAAAATATTATCGACTATATTCCGTGTGCTGTACTTTACATCCCCTTGATTGTTTTGTAACCGCCAATTTGTACTTCTTAATCCCTTCACCTTTATCCCCCAGTCCCTCAATTCTCATCCCATCTGGCAACCATCAGTTTGTTCTCTGTATCTATGAGTCTGTTTTTGTTTTGTTTTTCGTTTATTTGTTCTTTAGACTTCACATATAAGTAAGATCATAGGGCATTTGTCTCTCTCTGACTTATTTCACTCAGCATAACACCTTGTAGGTCCATTCATGTTATCGCAAAGGGTAAGATTTGATATTTTTATGGCCGAATAATATTCTGTTGTACATATATGTTCCACATCTTCTTTATACAGTCGTCTATGAATGGGCACTTAGGTTGCTTTTATATCTTGGCTATTGTAAATAGTGCTACAGTGAACATAAGGGCGCCTATATCTTTTCGAATTAGTGTTTTGGATTTCTTCAGATAAATACCCAGAGTCATATGGTAGTTCTGTTTTTAATTTTTTGAGGACCTTCCAAACTGTTTTCCATAGTGATTGCACCAAGCAAATTTTATTCTTACACAATGATTTCTTATGCCTAAATGTATCTCTAAAAACAAAAGAAAATTAAGAGATATGGAGAACAACCATATGCTAAATTCTTTTAAATTAATATTTCTGTACCTGGTTATCTCTATAAATTAGCCTTTATGAGTAATTCCTAGGTTCTGTATCACCAAGGAGAAGAGATTTATCAAGGATAAATTTAAGCAGGGCCCAAGGATTAGTTACTCCTTTTATATAGGCACTGTTCTATGCCTTCTTAAGCCCATTTATAACCCATTCTTCAGAAAAAACTTTAGAGAGAAGTAGCGGAGGTAGATACAGCAGTATGTTTACATTGATTTTGTGAGGGAAATAATGATCATCTTAGCAGCATAGCTCAGAGGCCAAATATATTATTTTTTTGCTTTCTGTCATCTCATTATTGATTTAATCTTCATGCTTACATATTTCTTCCGCAACAGAGGATCTACTGGAAAATAGGTCAATGGCAAAGGTATGAGTATCCTTTAAATGTATAAGATATGCTGAATTAACAAGAGCTAATTTGGACATCCTTGCAAATTTATTATTTATTTATTTATTTATTTTTGGTAATTCTATTTAATTAAACAATAAAACTAGAAACATAACTGAACATCACACTTCTATGAATTTCGATTTTTCTTCCATTCATTAAGTTCATATTATGTAATTTTTAAACTTGCAGTTACTCCTCTGTTCATTAAATAAAGGACATATTCTGACAGTAAGCAGTGATACTGTAATATTTATATTCTTTGGAGAGAAAAGAACATAAACAAATTATTACTCTCCATTGAGAGAAATTTTTCAGACTTCATTCTCTGGGTAGATAACTGTCCATGTGAGACTTAAAGATTTAGAAGTAGTTACACTTGCCATAAACTGGGAAACACACATTCAGGCAGAAGAAAGAGCAGAAGAAGGAGCACATGCAAAATCCCTGTTAGAAAAGAACATGGCAAGTATATAAAACTGATCTTTAATTATTGTGAAGAAAGAGGCATAACATAAACTTAGAAATAAAAGTGAAAATATTATTATTATAGAGATGAGGTCATTATAAAATCATACACATTAAGACTGCAAAGGAATTTTCCCCAGCACTAAAGAAAGGTATGCCTCTCTATACAACTCTATCCATTACATTATCAGACATTGATCTAGAAAAAATTAAACTACTTTGTCTAATCATAAAGTACATTATGATGGCACAGATATAATGGGTACATCATTGACATGATATGGAACCAGAAAATGTTCTGTAGACCAGATGGCTTAGATGACTTCATTTAAGTAAAATTTTGAAATAAAGGGAAAAAAAATGACACAAATGCTTTTTATTATTTTGTATCCATTTATGTGTAACGTAACATCATTAACACATTTCATTTTCAGGATTAAAAATGTATTTGCAGAAATATTGGCAATGTATCTGGTTTAAAGAATTAAAAGTACATATGGTATACAGTATGTATAAAATGAACCTTCTGTTTTTCAAACAGATACAATACAGACGCCAGGAACAGAAGTTGTATTTCCTCTATTATTTTAATTTGCATTTTTTAAAATAATGAGAGCATATTCTTTTAACATGTCTTTCTTTAGTCATCTCTTGAAGTATTGGATAATTAAATTATTTGGTATATAAACAGAAAGAATGCTTGTATCTTTAAAATATTGCAATCTGAATAATGCGATACCTCTCTACTACCCTCAGGATCTGATGTTGAAGAAATACATATTTTTTTTGATCTTTAACCATGTAGACTATGTGTAATTAAGCTTTATCTTTAATAAATCCAATGGATATTTTATATCCTTACCCTAGATATTTATAATTTTTACTCCATGAGTGAGGGAGAATTATGCAATTCCCTTTCTATTTCACTGAATCATCACATGTCCAAGAAGAATATTTATCATCTTCTCCTTCTTCATTTTTTAAAAAAATACATTATTTGTTAGTTTTTCTCATTAATTCAGAAATGTAAAATAAGAAAACATTTTCCAAATGGACCACACCTTGTCCTCTTACATATACTCACATACAAATATAGTATGTACATATACAAAAATGTGTATGCATAAATGTATATGTATGATATGCATACAGAGCATGCATACATACCTTATAAAAAAATCCTAAATTACAAATTAAGCAAAACAACTCCATAGAACCTTAAAGCTATAGATTTGAATTTTTTTTAATGTTTATAGCAGGAAAAAAATTCATATGCCTTTTTATGTTTCTAAGTATGTACACATGAATGTATCATATATATCTATATCTATATATCTATATCATCTATAATGTATCATATGTATATATAAAACGAGAGAATAAAGAACTATCTAGATTCTTAGGTGCAATCATAAGCCCCTTTATTTCTTTTCCTCCACTGTCCTTCTAAACATTATTTGTAGAACTAATTATTTTCCTCTTTTCACTGGAATGTTATGCAAATCTCATGAATTTCTAGTGACTCTCAGGAAGTCTTTTAGTAACTCTCAGTCTCCCAAACAGTTTCATTTCAGTATCATTTTAATCCAATTGAAAACTCCTCTTTCCCCCAGTTTGGGCTGGCTACAGGTTGGTTACTAACAGTGGGAAAGGGGGTAGTAGTCAGCCTCTTTGTCATTTTATCTCTTCATCTTGTCCTTCTCCTTCTCTCCTGCTTGTTAAATGTGGTTTCTGAAGCCTACATGGTCAGAATAGTACAGGAAGATGAAAGATTTAAGGAAGCCGGAAAGGGTATTACTTGACTGACTTGCTCATAAACTACCATTTGTGTTTTCTGAGCTTAGCAGACGTTGAAATTGACTATGGTAGGTGTGTTTTTGTTCTACAAAGACCTTTAATTCGCTGCACATATTTGCCTCTATTTCTCTTAAATTGCATACGTTCCTCTAGCTAGTTTTTATTTGTCCATGGCCATCTGCCTATAAAATTCCAGCCCCTTTTAGCTGAAGTCTCCTTCTCTTTCCAGGTGAAACTCTCAAACCAACTCTGAGACAGTCCTTTGCCAACAACATTCTGGAGGCAGAAGTGATGTGCCTTCCATCCAATGATGTTCACAGCCTTCTTCTCTTCTGCTCTTGACAGTATATGCCTCAGGCCACTTCATCCATGGAATACTTTGTATAAATGTAAATAAATCACCAGTCTATTCATTCCAATATCTAATAGTATTACATATAGTGATTTCAAAGTTTCCTATCTGCTGCTATCAGCAACAATTAACTGCCTTTTTCATGATATTTGCTGCATTTTCAGTTTTTAGAAACTGAAATTGGTAAGTAGTCTTCTGAGATTTTCGACTCTTGCTAACTAACAATTGATGATAATACCTTTTGCTCCATACCCTGACACTGTTTTCTACCTTATTGTTTCAAAGGTGTTTCCTTATTTCATTTTTTTTTTTCTTAGCTTACAGAATCCCAGTATTCCCAAGTTGAGGTGATGAATCATGACTAGCATAGACAAGCAATTTCATCGTCTTGCCAGTTACTGGACATGTGACTAAATTAGCCAAAAGCAGATATCTGCTGGAAAGCCCCAGGAAATGGTTTTGTTCTCTTTAGCAGGGATGAAAACATGGTTATCATATCTGAAGCAGTCGTGTTCTACCATACATTTACAAGCCTAAGGATGCAAATCCAACAATGTGGAGATAACAACGCAGAGACGAGAAAGCATATGGTTCGTGGATAACATTGCTGAGCTGTCACACCAATCACAGAACTATCGATAATAGATTTTTATTATACAAGCTAATGAAACAGCTTTATTGCTTAAGCCACTTTGGAAGGGTAATCTGTTACTTGTAGTTAAAAGCATCCTAATTCATTCAAGTCGCTATCATCAAACTTTACTTTTTAGAAACTGAGTGGACATAGTTTTTAAACTTTTGCCTTTATCCCTTTTATAAGCCAGTAATAGAATATGAAAAACAAAGACTTTTTTTTGAGGTTTAAATATGACTCTAATTGGTCTCCCTTCTGAATTAATGTTATTTTGATTTTATGAACGCATAGCTACGCAATATGTAGTCACCTCTTTAGATTGTAGAAAATTAAAGGTGTCGGTTGTATTTGAGTTGGTATTGGATCAATTGTCACTCTTGGTCAGCCCACTGAATTCAAGTCTCTGGACTGTGGAGAAATAGAACTTTCCCGGATTTATTAGCACTCTGTAGACAGGGAAATTTATACCACACAGTTAGGGAATGTTTCCTTTCACTTTGCCTAGAAACATTTTATTATTCTTATATCATGAAAATTAGATCTGTATCCACTTGTTTAATGTACTCCTCTGATATGAAAGTACAATAAAGCTTCTCTTAACCACCAATAGGCCCTATATGATTACAGAGTATTTCCCTAGTGGCAAAGACTCTCTCCTTAACCAAATTTTACTCAGTGTCCTTTGAGACTGTTTCTTGACTAGGTCTTGATCTTGGCCTGCTGCCCTGCTCTTGGCCTGTCCAATTTTAGTAGATAATTCTGCTAAGTCAGTTTACCAACAATACCCCTACCTTCGATATCTGATCAAGTCCTTGTTATTAACTTGTCATGCACTGACCCCTTCACTCTGCTTGCTGCCAATAAAACACGTGCTGTCTTTGCTGTATTCAGAGCTGAGCTTAGTGATATACTGATGTCTCTTTCCCCTATGGCAGCAACTCTAAATAAATCTGTTTTGCCATTTTTAACAAGTGTATCTGGTTAGGCACTAGGCACTAGGAAGGCACTGAGGCACTAGGAAGAATGGCATGTTATCTCCCTTGGAAGTTATATTTCAAAAGAGATAAAACTGAACCTGGAGACATCTTTGGCTCTTAGAAGGAGAAGACCCATAGGGTTTATCTAGTCCTTGGAAAGGCATATTTGCATTCCAAAAGCTTATGTGAAAACACAGGAAGTGTTCTATCCCACAGCAAAAGGTTTTTTCACCTTCTTTCTTGAGGGCAAGGAGACAACTGCCTCTCTCCTGTACATAAATGGAGTGTCAGTACTCCTGAAATGCCTAAAGGGCATAAGTCTGCCCCTTTAGGCCATGTCTTATTGAAATAGATCAGGAGCAAGATCAGCCAATCCATTGCTAGTTAGAAAACAATCAAGTTGATCAGATTGTTCTCTTAATACTTCGACCTGATATTTGGTGGTAAATTAGCAAATCAAAAGAGAGGTTGGAGAGAAGGAGGGAAAGAGCAACAAGGATAGAAAAGAGAGTGACAGAGAAACGCAAAAAGAAGCTGAGAAAAGAGAATTAAAGAGACTTGAGAAAGATTGAGTTAATTAATATTAACATTAATTCTTTCCTTTCCATTTATAATCTCATTTAAAAGTGGACTTTTTTGGTTTTCAATCCTCTTATTTCTGTAACAGTTGGCTCATTTGTTTGCAGTAGTCATTGCCTCCCACCCCATGTTAAACTTAAATTACTCTGAGTATGTTTCTGTTTCCTACAACAAATGATTCCTTAGTAAACTATTTTGTTCACTTTAAACAAGATTTTAATCATATATACCCTTTTGAAAAATGTCAAATCAAATGGTGGAACTTCTGTGACTATGATTCTACACTTCTACATTTTTATATAATAAATTGCTCATATAGGTAGCCCAAGCTACCTAATGATACCATCAACGGATATATATTTTTAGAGACTACTCTTTTTTTAAAATTTATTGGGGTGAAAATTGTTAGTAAAATTACAGAGATTTCAGGTGTATAATTATGCATTACATCATCTATAAATCCCATTGTGTGTTCACCACCCAGAGTCAGTTCTCCTTCCATCACCATATATTTGAACCCCCGTACCCTCATCTCCCACCCCCATCCCCCCCTTACCCTCTGGTAACCACTAAACTATTGTCTGTGTCTATGAGTTTTTGTTTCTCATTTGTTTGTCTTGCTTTTTGTTATTTTTGGTTTATATACCACATATCAGTGAAATCATATGGTTCTCTGCTTTTTCTGTCTGCCTTATTTTGCTTAGCATTATTCTTAACACCCCCATCCCACAACTTGAATTAGCTCCTTCACTTGCTTTTAATTTTGGAAAACTGGTCTTTTTAATTTGTAAAATGGTATGTAGCAGAGATACCTTTGGTAAAGAATATGTTCTTTTACCAAAGCTTTAATTTTCTATGTTTGCCTTTTCAGGATAAGGGACTCAGAAGAATTCATTGATAAAATTTAATATTGGGTCTATTGTTATAGAACAGTGTTTCATAAATCTTTTGTGAATAACAAAATCACCTGGGCGGCTTTTAAAATACATATTATCTAGCCTCATTAGTCTAACTAAATCAGTAACTCCCAGTATGGGTCTGAATTTTTCTGTTTTATTTGAATGACTAAAAAATATTCTAAGGGTAAGTCATGTTTGGGAACCACTGCTGTCCTTCACAAAATAAGGTGCATAATAGTGTTACCTGGAAACATTAAAAAAAAACAGAAAAAAACAGAAAAAAAAAAAACCCTGATGGCTAAATCCTACCCCCAGGTATTCTGAAATAAATGGTCGGGTGTGAACCCTGGGTATTAGTATTTTTTAAAATTCCCCAGGTGATTCTAATGCGCAGCCAGATTTAAGAACCTTTTACCCAGGTGAGTCACAGGGGCTGCCATGCTTCCAATGAGACTTTATTCAACTGTCCCTGTAAAATTTAGTAACATTACTATTGTCAGAGCTCTATCTCTGTTAAAATTGTTGCACCATTCCAAAACTTCTAGCAAAGGGAAAATCTCAAGCAAAATCTCACAGCATCTAGTTACAGAATCTCGTTACTCAACTTGGTCCCTGCAAAAGAGACAAAAACTGGATGGTACAAGAAGAAATGAACCTTTCTAACAAGCAGGAGGATTCAAAATGTGCCTGGCAAATTTATTTAGGTGTTTATCAATTAATTCACCCAACAACCATTTGTTGATCATGTACTATATATCAGATACCATAATAGATATCGAGGATAGTGCATATTTAAACCTGGGTGGAAAAGGGTCATTAAATATTTATAATAAGAGGTACAAATGAAGAACAGCACATGAACAGGAGAGTCTACATTAAAGATAAATCACCTAAACCAGGAGATTGAGGAAGATTTCCTTGAGTAAGTGATATTTAAGGATTTGAAGAATAAGTTTTCCAGGTGTAGATGAAAGCACCTTTTTGATGGCCAAGAAGCAAGGAACAGAGAATTGGTCTTTAGAATTAAAATGAAACCAGTATAACTCAACATAGCAAAGGAGAAAAAAATATATGATTAGGTAAAAGAGATGGGCAGAGTCAAATTGCAGCTGAGTAGATGTCTTTATTTATTTTTTAAGCTTTGTTTTAAGGTCATTTTGAATTAATTGAACAGTATAAAATAAGGAAGTGAGAACCTGTGGTAGTTTGAATCACAACACTGGTACTTTAAATGGAAATCATTAAGTTTTAGATATATTTGGTAGAACTGGCAGAGCCAGATGATTTGATCAGATAGAGTAAAGAGAGTATAAGAGAGGCAGCCCCGTGTTCATTGCAATATTAGTTACAAGTGACCCTTTAATAACATGCATTTTAACTGTGCAGGTCCACTTTTTATCACTGTTCACTATTCAATGATTTTTGATGAAAAATGTGAAATAAATTTTATCTAAAAATTTCTCAAGGGTCAATATTATGTCCTTTTAATCCTCATATTTTGTAGTGAACATAGTAAGAACATCCTGAAATATAATGATTGAACTTTAAAAACCAGATTTTCCTGATGTGTCAGTATTCCTGGGCGGACTGCATTTCATCTACAGACTGCTACTTCCTTATTTTGATGACCCTATTGCATTTTTTTTTCTTCCCTGTGGCCTCTGTGGATTCTCTATTTATTCACTTCTATAAAAGTCCATGCCCAGAAATAAGGCCATATACATGATAATGGAAACTCAAGAAGGTCTTTGGAATAACAACTAATGTATATCTGCAACATAATGTAATTCTCAATTATTTCCACTTTACTGGTCTACACATCTTTTGATAGGGTACTCCATTAGGGGAAACTTAATATACACTGCCATATAAGATGATTTTCGTTTATAAACTATATGCACGTGTTAGTGCATTAATATAACATTTAATTATAAATACCTCAATATTTAAGTTCAAATGTAATAAGACATTTACTAATATGTTTTTTGTGCACCCACAGGTGACCTTTAGTGGGCAATTTTGGGAGTGTGCAAACTTTACTTTAAATCTCAACATCCAACTGACTTCTATATTAGTTTTACTTTTTAGTGGCTCCCAGGTAGGTAAGAAAAAGGGAGGGAGAGACAGATGGAGAGACAAATTGAAAGATTGATTTTCAGGTTTGGGAGATTCCCTTAAAATATTAGATAACTTTCATTTTGTTAGACAAACTTTTAGCCCTATAATTCTGCAGAACAGATAACATATTGCCTGATAATAGTTATTATTAGACAAATAATAAGAATGTACCAAATATATTGTGATGTTTATATTTATCCATTTTGTTATGTTGGGCTTTGGATTTTTATGTACTGTGTATTCATTAATTCTGTTATGTTTTAATGACATCAAATGCCCTCAGTCAAAACCAGCTTTCTGCAATAGAGCCATAAAAAAAATGCATTAAGAAATAAATTGGTATGTCTATATGCACCATCTTCAAGATTCATTACGATGTCTGGTTGTTAAAATATAGAAACCATTTAATTATATGAGATGCTAGTAGCCTGCTATTAGTCCACAGTAACATAGCACTATACAGATTTACCAGCTCATCTAACGACAGCCAGGAGACATCATCTAAGAATCCCCATAGGACTTAACTAAAGGAAGATCTCAGTTATCTGGAGACTGACTTTCTGCCAATATGCTGCATTCAGAGTACATAGGTCTAACATAAAACAGTGATAAAAATGCTAGGAATAGGGACAAATGAGAAGCAAAGAAAAACAACAAACCATATAGATTCAAGAGGAATAGCATCCAAAAGAATGGAAAATGGTTCAGAGCCAAGCCAGTTAGCAGAGGGCCACAAGAGTAGAATATAGAAAGGGGCAAAGTGAAAATTCAGAATATGAACTTCTCCACAATACTATGAAGTTAGCAACTCTCTAATCATCCATCCATCCATCCATCCATCCATCCATCCATCCATCCATCCATCCATCCATCCATCCGTCTATCCATCCCAGAACGTTTACTGAGCAATCCCCTAAAGTACACTTGTGGTAGAAGGGCAATGCATTCTGCTTTCTACCAGGGCATTTGAGAGAATAAGCTATGGTATTCCATAGTAATGAATAAACAATTTAATAATTTTAACACTTCCTATCTGCAACATTTTATTCTAATGTATGAATTTGTAGTGAAACAATTCCTCTCAATAACCCTATGAGTTGGGAACTATTATAATCACCACTTTAGTGACGAAAGAAAGGGATACACAGAGGTTAAATAGCTGACCCATAGACACTCATAGTACGAAACAGCAGAATAACATTTTGAACCTGACAGCTGAACTCCAGGGGACATTGGCCCCCAAAAATGTTTGATCAACTTCAGTGAGTTACTAGGCACTATTCTATACATTTTGGATTTATAAGTAAAAAAAAATAAGAAAAGATCTCTGCCGTCAACAGCTGTGGAAGTGTAGAAGTCATTACTATAATTTAGAATAACATGTTAACGTAAACATTAGCACCCAGTAGAAATTACCAACAAGCAATTTTTGTCACTAATCCAACAGCATATTCATACAGTATTTTGCAGAAAGAAATATTATAATACTAATATGAAAGGGATTAAAAGTTAGCAAAGTCTTAATGTCTCACAAAGAATTTTTCTTTTTTTAATTAAAAAAAGTACCATTTCATACCATCTCCTTGAACTAGATAACATTCACCCTTGTATCCATAAGCATCAACATCTACTATCTTACAGGGAGGAAATTAGTAAACTGATTTTCAAAATTATGACCCTGTTGATTTCAGTTATATTTTATTAAGAAAGATACTTTAACATTAATTATAATTAATAATATCCAAATGCAATAAAATATTAGACTTATGTTAACAGGAAAACCTAATTATGTGGGAAAGGTCATTCTCCAGTAATGGTAACAGAAGCCAGAAACTAGGCCCATTTTCTGAGAGAGGTAGTATTTTTCCTGACTTCACATATTCACATGGAAAGAAATAAGAAAATTAGTCTTGGGAATTAAAGTCTTCCCTGACTCAGAGGTCTTAAATAACTGGGCTTAGTAGATATATACATTAGAACTAAAATTCGAATTTCCCTGTTTGCTGCTTTCTCTTTAAGCTTGCTACCTTACTCATTATTCATCAAAGAGAAATGTCTTCTTAATTTGACATGTGCTCTCTTTCTTCAAATTTTTCTTAAAACCTGCAGTTCGGAGAAGTGTTGGCAATAATATTTGTATTGAGGTTTTTCTCCAAGTGAACTTCAATTTCTTGTGTTTTACTGCATTGTGTTAAATAAAACTGTAATTTTTCATGTATAACCTAAATAATTTATTCATGAAGATAATAAATAAGCCTTTTAATGGGTATTTTGTTTATATTCCTTCTTTGTGAAAGGTATTTATTTCATAAACATAGCTTGGGAAAAACACAGACATGCAGCACATTTTGTGAAACAGAGGTAGTTTTAAAACAGTCAAGAAAAGCAAACAACAGATGAAACGAGCTTTGGCATATTTGTCCAGTTGGCAGTATTTATCATGGTGCCAAAGAGCTTATGGTCAACTTCGCTTTGAAGTGAAATGTCTTTGTTTCAAAATATATTAATGTATTAACTAAGAAGAATGATAACTATTTTATAGTATATAACAATGAAAAGGCAGCTCATGTTGATTTTAGGAGCACATTTTTATTAGAGCTAATAAGTACAGAGGGTGCCCCAAAATATATATACACACACACATTTTAAGAAAGGAAGAAAACTGTATTAAAATTGTAATACTCAATATATACCAATAACAAAAGATGTAATACAAGTCACGTTTGACTACTGCAATTACAAGAGGTGCTCAAAGTGGTTACCATCAGTGTAATTTTAATACAGTTTTTTTCCTTTCTTAAAATGTGTATACTTTTTTTGGCACTCTCTGTATATAGGTAGCTCCACCTCTGTCTTCTAGCTTTGAAGCATAGATTCAGATAATACAGATTTGTTAAGGAGACAACTACTAATAACTCAAAGCCATAAACAAATGTCAGTTATACAGAAATCCATCATCCCTTTGTATCAAGCAGAAATATTTGTACAGCTTATAATAGTTTTCAAATAGTTACCAATTTCCAACTCTTAAATAATTTAACCAAAAAAAAAAAAAAAGAAAAAGAAAAAATCAATCAATAAGAGTTGGATACAATCCAGGTGTTCTACCTCCAGGCCCAATATTCTCTCCATATAGTCACACATTGAATTAGATGACTGATCACTGGCAGTGAACTCTATTGGAGGATTTTGAAATGTCAGATGTCTAACCAATTTTAAGAGCTATGACCCTGTGAAAGCTTAATTAAAAATCAAGTAACATAGCCGAGCACAAAGCACAGATCCAACAATACCTTAGTTTCTCCATATTGTGTGACTCCGCGTTGCAGCTATAAATTCTTTCAGTTAAGTCCAACAGTGCCGCTGGCTTTATCCTTCCTCCCAGTTTTCCTCACCACCTCAGAAAAAGTTTTGTACCTTCCCTTTCCAGAATAACTTTGTATAGTTTTCCTCATGTTTCTTGTTTTCGGTTTCATTGAATTTCTTGGATCTATGTAAGGGTATAGCTTTTATCAAATGTAGTACCTTTCCGTCATTATCTTTTTTTTTCTTTCAATTTTACTTCTTTGTTTATTTTTTGATTGAAGTATAATTGATATATAACCTTATATTAGTTTCAGGTGTACAACATAATGATTTGATATTTGTATATATTTTGAAATGATCACAGTAACATTTGTCACCATACATAGTTACAGAATATTATTTCTTGTGATGAGAGCTTTTAGGATTTACTTTCTTAGAAACTTTCAAATTTGTAATACAGTATTATTAACTACAAATACCTTGCATTACATCTCCATGACTTATTTATTTATAGCTGGAAGTTTGTAACTTTTGAACCCTTCACCCATTTTTGCTCACCCTTACTCCCCTGGCTTTTACACTCTTAGACAGTCACTGATTTGTTGTGTTTTTGTTTTGTTTTTAGATTCCACTCATAAATGAGGCAATATGGTATTTGTCTTTCTCTGTCTCACATATTTCATTAGCACAATACTCTCAAGGTCTATCCATGTTGTCCTAATGGCAAGGTTTCATTCTTTTTTATGGCTGAATGTATATCACAATTTATTTATCCATTCATCCAGCTATGGACACTTAAGGTTTTTCCACATTTTGGCTATTGTGAATAATGCTGCAATGAACTCGGGGGTGCCAATATCTTTTTGAGTTAGTGTTCCCAGAACCTATTTCTCTATTTCTCTTTTGGAACTCAAATCATTTATATTTTAGGCCGCTTTGGGCACAGCTCACTTATTTATTTATTTTTTAACTTTATTTTATCTTCATTGTGTTTCATTTTGGGTAGTTTCCATTTCTATGCCTTCAAGTTTTCATATCTTTATTCCTGTGTATGTATTATCTGCCATTAATCCCATCACACACACACACACACACACACACACACACACACACAGATATAGATATGATTTCAGACACTTTGGTTTTCATCTTTAGAAATTTGATTTGGCTCTTAAAAAAATCTTCCATCTCCATACTCACCACTGACAATGATTCTCTATGGTTCTCATCTTGATTAAACTCTAGCCAGGCTCCACGGAGTATTCTTGTCTGTGCCTCCACATTGGCCTATTGTAGAGCAGGACTGTAGTCCCCGCACGACACCTATAAACACTGCAGACTCTCAACACAGATTATTTTGTCCATATCCTTCCTCCTCCCACATGCACACACATTAAAAGACATGCACAAACTCTAACATAGCTTCTAACACCTCAGGGCTACATTCCTAGGTTGATCCTTCCCTATCTTAAACTGCCAGCCAAATGAAACTCAACGCTGCCAACACAATTTTCTATTTGTTCCAGCCAACACCTAAGATGGGGCCTCCAATCTCCTCGTCTCTGGGAAGGTGGAACCTGACTTCAATAAGCACCACTCAGCACACAGACATAGGTTTCATGTGGACCAACTCTTTCTTCCCATTTTTATAAATTTCCTGACTCTGGTCAAGCCCTCACTATTCCTACCTCCTGTTCCCTCTTTCTCTTTTTAAAAACCCAGTCACATCTGTATAAATCAAAGCCCAGTTCTGTTCACGCTGGATCCTCTTACCTACTGCGATAGTGTATAACCAATTAAATCTGTCCTCACCACTTTACCTAGCATCCGGCTTTATCTTTGACACCATGTTCAGTCTTTCCCCTAGCTTCATGGACATGTGGAATACAGTTGAGATAACAGTTTATTGTCCTCTTCTATGAATTCTTGTTTTGGCATTTACTGTGTGGCTCAGGACAGTTTTTAGGACAAGGCTAATTTTTCTACCACAACTTATGCAATGACATTCTGATGTTTCCACTATGTCCCCACCCATTGAATTACATTGAGCTGATAGAAACACAAACTATCCAGCTGTGCTTTAACTCAGAGGAATATTGATTCACTTTCCCCCCCACCCCCCAGTCTTGGGTGATTTTCTCACATAGATACACTGGTTCCTTATTCAACTGAAGACTCACAAGAGAGTCCAGTGAAAAACTACAGAGTTCTTCCTCTCTCCAGCTTTCTTCTGTCTGACAGTTGGCCTAGTAAATTCTAGCTGCCCTGCTATTTTTGGAATCTAGTTCTATCTCCTCAACTCTGGGAGAACTCTAGGATCCACTTGGGTTTCCTGTGACACTGCAGAGACACTAGCTTTAGAAGGTAAGGTGGGGGCAATTATAAGCTTCCTTTCATTTGTTTCCCTATTTCAGGGATCACTGTCCTGGACAGTATTTTTTCTAAGTCTGATGAACTGTTGTTTCATCAATTTGTCCAGTTCCTTTATAGGCCAGAGGATAAATATGGTACCTGGTTTTACATTTTACCTAGAAGCAAAGTTACAACCCACCCCACTCAATTTCAATTGTAATTGAAGCTTGTTATCTCCTTTTGTTATATCCCCAGCTCCTAAAGTAACATTTGCCATATACCAGGCCCTCTAAAATGCTTATTGAATCAATGAATAAAAGAATCAGAGAATGAATGTTCTATATAGAGAAAGACAAGATCATATTTCCGTCAAGTTTTTGCAAATGTAAATCTGCTCCTCTGCTGAAACCTAATATCCAAAGATGCCCATGTCACACACACACACACACACACACACACACACTCACATACTTAAAATTTTTTTCTAATTCATGCACATTGCTTTTTTTCTTTACTGAGGAAGTTTTTGAGATCATAAATTACATTCACTTCTCTCATAATTTCCACAACCTACAGTAGACTGCATCCTGTCCACATCATTTGGCTGCTTTTGCTCTATTTTACATAAGACATGACCTCCTAGTTGCTGAATCAAATATACTTTATATTCATGTTGACATCTATTGAGGATGTGACACTGTGAATCATTACCTCCTTCATGAAAAATTTCTGTTTCTTTGTCTCTTATTTTTCCCTGTTACCCTTTGTAAGATGCTGACACACCACTTGGAATTGATTTTGGATCCAAATATGCTAAAAAGGCAAAAACATGTGTTTATTTCTCAGTTTTGTTTTTTTCATTGTGTCCTCTTACCAATCTTTATATTTTGTAGTGCTCTAAAATGTAGTTCACAGTACTTCTTCTTTTCTTTTCTCTATCTAAAATTACCCTGCCTAGGTAATTCTGTATAATTCTAATGGCTTTTAAGTCTATATGCAGCAATGACTCTGAAATTTATATCTACAGCTTACACTTCACTGAGTTACAGGCTTTTTTTTATCTGATTGCTCATTTGACACTATCAATTGGCTGTCTAGTACACATTAAAATATATAGCATGTCAAAAATATTTTTTTTACCCCTTCTGTCCGTAAATACCAAAATTTTCCCAACTCAGTAAATTTTCAGAACAAATATAGTTATTGTTTTTAACCCTTTATTTCACAGACCATACTGTATTAATTTACAAGCTTTAAACATAAATTTTAAATCTGTCCACTTCTCAAATTCTCAGCTTTGCCATTCTTTTCTAAGACAACATCATCTTCCACCTGGATGATCAAAATCCTTCCCTAATGATTCCCCTCATGATTTCTTCTTTTGTCTTAATCCTCCAAATAGCAAACAGAAACGATCTTTATTTTAAACTTATCAATGGCATTATTTTATTCTTCTGCTCAAAATCATCCAATGGCTCTTCACTGCCTATAGGTTAAATATATTTTACATGGTGCAGTGGTTTGCTAGGGCTATGGTAACAAAGGACCACAAACTAAGTGGCTTAAACAAGAACAATTTATTGTCTCACAGTTGTAGAGGCTAGAGTCTGAAATTAGGGTGTCAGCAAGTTGGTTCCTTCCGAGGGCTACGAGGGAAGAATATGTTCAGTCCTTTCTCCTTGGCTTATAGCCATTGTCGCCCTCTGTTCCCTCAGATCGTCTTCCCTCCATGTGTCTGTCTCTGTGTCCAAACTTCTTCTTTTTATAAGAACAGCAGTCATTTGGGATCAGGGCCCACCTTAATGACCTCATTTGTAACTTGATCACCTTTCTTCAAATATCTTTCTTCAAAGATCACCCATCTTTAAATATGGTCTGAGGTACTGGGGGTTAGGACTACAATATATCTTTTCTGAGGGAGATACAATTCAACCATAACACATGGTATATAAGGTTTTACCTGATCAGGGCCTTGCCTACCTCACTGAATTCATGTGCTTCCAGACTTTCCCCTTCTCACTCTGTTTTAGACATAATGAACTTTGTTGTTGCTGCTGTCCTTTCCCTGGTTTTTATACTGGGAAATTCATTTCTGTCTCATTTTCTTATGTACGATGTTTCCTTTGCCAGGAATATATGAGTCCCATATCTTCACTTGTTCACTCCTTCATTGCATTTAGGTCCCTGATAAAATATAACTTTTTCAGATGTACCTCCCATGATGGCTGTCCCTAAATACTCCCTTCCATCCTCTTTATCTCCTACCACTACTTTCTTGTTATAGTTCTGGTGCATAATGTGTTATTTCTTTGTGTCCCTTCTATCCCACTAGAGTATCTACTCTATGATGAAAGTTTTTGTATTATTCATTTTATATCTCTAGAAATGAAAACAGTTTCTGACATTCATTCATTCATTCATTCATTCATTCATTCATTCATTCGTTTTTCAGGGAAGTCTAAAGCAGAAAAACCAAACAAAACACATGTTTTTTGTTGTTCTTAACTTCAGTAATAAGCTGGCTTTCAGATTTGAAATTTTGAAATATTTCTCATCTATCAAATTAGAAACATTAATGGTCATACTCAATGCTGGCAATGATTTTGTGACATGGGAACTCTAATGGACCTTAGGTGGTAGGATAAATTCCTACAATTGACATTTTGGCCGTTCATATTTAGAAAAGTTAAAATGTTCATACGCTTGCACTTAGTTATTTTATACTTAACAGTGTATCGTGAGGAAATAACAGAGTCTGTAGAAACAGAAATATGACCACAAGAAATTCAACACTTTTAATTCTACTCATGATAAAACTAGAAGCAAATTAAATATACAAAAATTAAAGAGTTTCAGTTATAATTGTGTGCAGTTGTATGCAACAAATACCCTTGGTACATTGGCTTAAGCAAATAGAAACATATATATTTTTTGTAAATTAACTAGAGGTCCAAAGGTAAATAGTTCAACAATCCTGCAAAGAAACGAAACTGTATATAGTATTGCACTTCCATCCTGAGGACTTTGACCATCAATATTATGTTAGTTGCCACATGATGGTTAATGGCTACCTTCCTCCTGGGGTTGAATGCTTGCTATAGGAAAGAAAAGAAGGGAATCACGTACTGTGACCTTGTATCTCTATCAAGAAAGCCAAAGTTTTCTCAGAAACCATCACTTAGCATTCCATCCTATATCTCACCTAGAATGTCTACGAGACACTAGAGGCACCCCAGCCTTGAGGCATTTCATCTGGTTAAGATGGAGAAACAGACCCTGAAAGGTGGAATTGTGTACAAGATGCCTAATGGATACCTCCTTCAAGATCAATATCTGTGGGGTTAGATGCTGAAGAAAGTAGAATTAAGAGGTTTTGAACAGTAGTGCAGTCATGACAAAGGTATAAGCTCTTTCTCTAGGGAGCATTGGATCTGGCACGATCCCTCTGTTATCCCATCTACAGGCAAGTGGCTGGAACTTCATACTCCATGTTAAACTGGAATTAGGTGCAGACCCCTCCCAGGGATGAATACAATTTTAGACAAGCAAGTGTCTTGGGCTGAAGGAAATTTTCCAGAGAGAAACACAACCGAGTTGGTCATTAACATGGGCGGAGACAGGAAACTAAGTGACTTGTCCTTAAAGAGTGGTGTGGGAGTTGCACCACAGGATCTGCTCCTCTGCTAAATAAATTAGGAATGTTCACATAGGAAAACACAGACATCACAATATGTTTTTTGAAGAATTTTCAGTAGCATAGAGGAATGTACATGAAAAGTCAAGAAAAATCTATCAACCATGGGGTAGGATGAGAGCTGTGCGTTATATTCACGTGTTTGTGGGCTTGTCAGTGACAGACTTGTGGAATACTGGCCACCTCCGTGTTCTGGAATCTCCACCATTATGCACGGTGTACCCATGTTTAGTGACAGTGATTTGGAATTCACGCATACCGTGTTTCCCTGAAAATAAGGCCTAACCAGAAAATAAGCCCGGGCATGATTTTCCAGGATGACATCCCCTGAACATAAGCCCTAATGCATCTTTTGGAGCAAATCTTAATATAAGACCTAGTCTTATTTTCAGGGAAACACGGTATCAGTACTTTGGTTGCTATAGAATGGAAGTTCATTGCCTCTAACAGAGACTATATATATTTGATGTGCTTTATCATCTCACTGCTCTTTGGATTGTCTTTATAATAACAATGATATATAGTTCCTGATTTAAAATCATTATCTTTCACACAAGAATGAAACAAAACAGATGTTAATATTTTGTTAATATTATATATTATAATAGATTATAATTATAATAATATGCTATATATTATGTAATTATACTATAATTAGATTCTTTAAATTTATTTACTTATTACTATAGACTTCATTCCTAGTTAAGAAATACTTAATGCATATTTCTCTCCTAAGAGTATTTTGTGATCTCAGTGAAGTATGTATTTATTATAGCTGCTTGTTTTCTTCTTCTATGGCTCTGGCTGCTCAACTCTTCATTATTTGTCCATAGGGTGAAACCCTTTTTATTTTCTGTAATTACTGAGCAAACAAACAAAAAGCCCGTTGAAGAGCTTTCTGGAGTAACCATATTGATTTATTCTTCTCACTGGGACCAATTATGACTGCATAGCCAGAACATATCTTGATATCTTCCTAGCTCTACTAAACTGTTATATTATTTATTTTTGTAATCTTGGATCATATAAATGTTCTCAATGTTGGTACATGTCCATACATTTATCACTACTGCATATCTTTTCTTGTCTTTAGAGCAAAAGGTCCTTTCCCATCATCTTACTCTTGAAAACATGCATTTTAAATAATGGATTTTCCTTCTCGTGCAGTGTTATTCTTCCTATCCTCCTTATTCTACTGATCAAAATCCTTGATTTAGTTCATATATTTCTAATACCCTTTCTACCAGTGGTGAGAGATCTGTTGTGTTAAAATGTCACATTTATTGCTTAATAACCTATATTTGTTCATTAGAAGATGACAGTAGGCTCTAAATGGGTCTTCTACTCTTCCCACTTAAATTGTTTTCTTATACTACAAGAATCTCTGTTCAATTATTTAATATTGTCAAAAAAATGTGTTAGTTGGAATTAGATTTGCCTTCAATAATTAGAAAAACGTTGAGTAACTGTTTCAAAGAAACCTAAGTTTAATTCTATCTGTCCTACAGGATAAAGTAGGCAGATAAGGAATGCGATTATCTTGCTATTTTCTTAATCTGGTCACTCCCTATTGTTCTATATGACAGCCATCTCATTTTCTAGGCAGTTGACATGAAGGAAGATGGATAAATAAAATCTCCCTTCCTTTCAAATTATACTTTTTAATTAACATTATACAAACACGAAAAGCTGCATAATCAAATACACCATTAATAAACTGCCACAATTCATTGTAACTATCAACCAAATTAAGAAAAACTACCTTGCTAAATACCACAGAAGACCTCCACTTGCCACCTCAAAATTACACCCCCCTGAACAGTGATCGCAGCTTACTTTCATTGTAAAACTTCCTTACTTTTCTTTATAGATTTATCACTTAAATGAATACTGCTAAACTCATTATAAGTTACTTTTTCCTAATAAGTCGTATTAGTTTCCATTAATTTATGTAAATTCTTCAACTTTCTCATATTTTAAATTTCTTCCTTGAAATTCGCCTGTTTATTTTTTTTTTAAATTATGTAATTTTACAGTAAAATTACATAGGTTTCAAGTGTACAATTATATAATATGTCATCGATATTTCACATATAGGTCTGTGGGTCTATTTTCCTACCAATACCCTGCTGTTTTGATTATTGTTGCTCTGTAGTTAAAGAACTCTCATGATGTTTTAGAGTTGCTCACAGTCAAGCCTTTCCTGATTTCATTTCCCTCATATAGTTTAACATATTTTATTAATTCCTGAAGGATGTGTGCTCCATATACAATTTTACGTCGACAAATTTGTCTTTTAGCACCTCAGAGAAGTAGTTTTATTGACCCTTGGCTCCCGAAGTTCTTGGTGAGAAATTAGCAAATATTTGGAATTATTGTTTCCCCATTGTGTTCTATTTCTGCTTTTAAAATATTTTCTCTTTATTTTTGCTTTTCATCAATTTAAGTAGATGAATCTAAGTGTGGGTTTCTTTATATCTTATTGTTCTTGGAGTTGATAAGCCATTTTATTTTTTTTTTTCATATAATTAGGGCAAATTCAGAAATTAATGTTTCCAATTTACTTCTCTCTTCTCTCTCTAGAACTCCCTGTGTGCATGTTCACTGTTTTGTTATTGTTCAGTATTTCCCAGAGTTGTTCTTTTTCTCTTTGTTTTTGAATAGGATAATTTCTATTGGTCTTTCTTTAAATTCATTGTTTGTTCTCTGGTATCTCCACTCAGTCATGCACATCCAATAATTTTTTAAGCTCAAAAATTCTTTTTTTAACACTAGAATTTCCATTGGATTTTTTTTCATAGTCACTATTTCTCTCCTGAGACTTCCTACTCTTTAATTAACTGAGAACATATTTTCCTTTACCTCATCAAGCATAATTATACGTAAATAGTTTTTTAAAATCCTTGTCTGCTAATTGCTAGTTTCAACATCTCGGGCTGTTGATTTTATTTTCTGTTGAGAATGGGTCACAATCTTTAGTTCGTGAAATGTTAATTAATGTGGGATTTTTATTCTTTCTCAGGCAAAAAGGAATAAACAGTTTCTGTATTTTTTCAGAAAAAACTATTATCTGCATGAGGACTACTTTAATAGAAGCTTACAACAGTCTAACTAGAATAAAAATTGTCATATATTTTTATTTACAAAATATTTTATTCTGTTTTTATATCTTTAACTATACAAGGCTTTGTAGTAACTATACTACCATTGTGTGTTCATTTAACTTTTGTTATTCTTCATTCTTTCTTACAAACTCAAGCACCCTTCAGGGATCATTTTCTTCTGAATATTATATTTTTTTTAAATGTAAATTTGCTGGTAACAACTTCTCTTCCATTTTGTTTTTTGGGGACATTTTTTTAAACCTTCATTATTGTCTATTGTTTTAGTTGGCTATAGAGTCTATGTTAGAGGTTAAATTTTTGAAAACATTGAAAATAATATTTTGGTGTCTTCTGACTTACATTGCTTCAATTGAGAAAACTACTCTCAGTCTTTTTAATGACATTTTAAAACTAGTTTCTTCACTCAAGTATTTTCTCTTGCATATATATGTTGAAATACATTGTTTAACTATGATATGCTGAGGTGTGGTTTTCTTTTTCTTTTTCCTGTTTGGTGTTTGTAGTTTCTTAAACCTGTGCTTTGTTATCTTTTACAATTTTGGAAAGCCATTATCTTTTCAATTACTTGAATCTTATTGTCTCCCCTGTCCTCCTCTGTGATTTCTTTTACCCATGAATTTTACTTTTACATAACACATATGTCCCTTAAGTTATTTTCTATAGTTTATGTTTTTTCAGTATTGCGCACTTTTAAATATTTTCTTCTGATCTGTATTCCAGCCAACTAATCTTGTATTTTGTTAAGCTAGGCCCTAATCTCTACCCATCCACTGAATTAATAATTTCTGAATTTCATGTTTGTAAAGTTTCCTTCTTTTTTTTAAGACTTTTTTTTTTTTTTTTTTTTTATTGGGGAAGGGGAACAGGACTTTATTGGGGAACAGTGTGTACTTCCAGGACTTTTTTTCCAAGTCAAGTTGTTGTCCTTTCAATCTTAGTTGTGGAGGGTGCCATTCAGCTTCAAGTTGTCTTTTCAGTCTTAGTTGGGGAGGGTGCAGCTCAGCTCCAGGTCCAGTTGCCATTGCTAGTTGCAGGGGGCACAGCCCACCATCCCTTGAAAGAGTCGAGGAATTGAACTGGCAACCTTGTGGTTGAGAGGATGTGCTCCAACCACCTGAGCCATCCGGGAGCTCAGCTGCAGCTCAGCTCAAGGTGCCGCATTCAATCTTAGTTGCAGGGGGTGCTGCCCACCATCCCTTGTGTGACTCGAGAAATTGAACTGGCAACTTTGTGGTTGAGAGCCCACTGGCCCATGGGGGAATCGAACTGGCAGCCATAGGAGTTCGGAGCATGGAACTCTAACTGCCTGAACCACTGGGCCGGCCCCTCCATTTGTTTTTATATCTTCTACTTATTTGCCAATTTTATCAGACTTGTTTAATATATCCATGAATATTTCAAAGTCTGTTTTAAATCCCTTAATGTTCTGAATATACTTTGGGTCTTTTTCAATTATTTTTTGTCTCTTTTGTGGTCATATTTTCATAGTCCTTCATATGCCTGTTTTTGTTTTTAATTATAACCCTCATTGTATGTAAAAAAATACAGAGGGTGCCAAAAAAATGTATACACATTTTAAGAAAGGGAAAAAAAAACTATGAAAATTGTAATACTCAATACATATCGATAACAAAAGATGAATACAAGTCACATTTGACTTCTGCAATTACAAGAGGTGCTCAGAGTGGTTCCACCAGCATTCAGACACTTCTGATTACAGCAAACTACTGCTTGAGCAATGTTGACTAAAGTTCCACTTGTATACATTTTTTTGGCACCCCCGGTATATATAGGCATAATTTGAGGCATGGTATAGTGCTATATTATTAAAAGGATTGATCTTTTCTTCAAGTAGGAAGCTAGAATTACTAACAATTCCAGATTATTCTTGTCCAATCAACCCTTCTGTCTTTGCAAGATTCAATTTGTTTGTAGTTCACTTTTGTTCCTATTTTATACCATTGCTGGGTCACAAACCAAAGGTGGTGGGACAGATGGTAACTAAGTGCTTTTTGTAGGTGGTCCCTAAAGTTCAATTTGCCTTTCTAGTCCTATGAATTTTTTTTTATAATTCTGCTCAGCTTTTTAATTCTTTGGCTACTTCTGGTGGAATATACATTTGGCTCTAGGGTATAAGTGACACTAAATGTGAGATTACTATCATATGCTTTTTTTTTCTAGTTCTTGATTCATATTTATTCAGTGCTTTGTTAACTCTCTGGTGCACACGTATATGATTTTCTTAGTATTTAAAACAGTTTTTCTAATTATTTTCTATGGGACAGATTTTTTGAGTCACCTTGCCTACAGATACCAGAGGCAGAACATACATACAGTAAGCTGAGAAAAATAAAATCTAATTTACTTTTAAAAATGTGATTCATCGATACATTTTTTGCCACAAAGTTCATGTTATAATATTTCCAGGTATCTTCAGTCAGGAAGTTTTTCTATTGCAATTGCCTACTGACTGACTTGAATTCAGCAGCTGGCATATACCTATTATTGAATGTGTTTAGGAGATTGTTTAAATAAATTGCAATCTATAGTAAACATAAGTCAGTTTTGGGATTAGACATACTGAGTTCATCACCTATGAGCTTTGACATTAAATAATTTACTTGATATCACTATGCCTTGGATTTTCAATTGCTGAATGATGAAAACAGTACATTCTTCTTAGAAAGCTTAAATGATTTAAATGTGAGATCCGCAAGAACTCTGAGTATTAATATGGCCCAAATGCTCCTTCACCAGTTTTGGATTATTTTATTTCTTCTTCTTTTTTCCAATGTATTATATCCTTTTCTATGATGTTGTTGAATAACAAAAGTCTTTGTTGTTATCTGTCAGTAAAGAATTTGACACAATATGTTATTTATATAATTTTACTAACAATTGCTTGTCAGATACAAAGAAATTAACCATTAGATGGCTTTAGGGATGTAAAGTTATATAGTCAGAGAAGTGCTTTTTTTTTTCTCCTCCGCAATAAGAAAAATGAAAATAAGGAACAAGGTGTGCAAAGATAAACTCCAAACAAAGGCAAACATCAGCAGCTCTGGCTGAACCCAATAAATATTCCAGAGGATAAATAACAACACAGACCCCAAATGTCACCAACAAAGGGTAGAAAGCATACTAAGAGGAATAAGTACAAGAGTACAGAGTCAATTTAGCTAGTAAAGTTAGCCCTTTTCACATGTCTGTGAAATAGTAATCGTCTGTAATAATATAATAAGTACAAATCATCTGTTTACTACAACTAGATGTTCTAAGTACTTTCATATAATGATTCATAACTTTTCCAACTGACTCTTTTTTGAATGAAAGAGAGAATTATACTTTCTGCATAAAACAGTTTTCATTTTTAGCAACCTGTCTCCACCAGTACCATCCAAAAAACATGTATAGTAACATGATGAAGAATGATCTTTACTATTTACCAGCCATATTTGGCTATCTGTTATACAAAACTTAAACTTTCTCAGTCTCTGGATATAAAAGGGATTCAAGGAGACCCTACCATTGATAGTCATTAAGTTTTGTCTTTTCTATCCCCAAAATATTTGCTGCAAATGCACATGACCATCTACTCTTGTTGCCACCATTTCTCTGTGAATTATAAGCTTCTCTCACAGGAATAGAGCAACAGAATTGTGTATGCTCTCCTTGCTTTCAGTCTTCTTTTTTCTAACCCATTCTTCATGAAGCAGCCATAATAAAATACTTAATAAGTTTTAATAACTTCACCCTCTAGCTTGAAATGAATCAATTACTTCTCATAGGCAGTGGAATAAGTACAAGCTCATGTCATAACTTATAAGAATCCCTTGTAAGAGACATTCATTTTCAGTATTTCTAACTCCAACTCTTGCCCCTCTCCACCTAGCACTATTTACTTCTAAGATACTTGACTCTTTCCAGGCCATTTTATTTGTCAGGCTAATATTTAGATGAGGCATAAACCAATAATACCCTTCACCAACACTCCTACCCCCTCTTATCATGTCTATCACCTAATCATCTATAGGTCTCACTATAAATGTCATGTTACCCATGAAGCCTTTCCTGACCCCGTACATTTTTTTAAGAGATACACTGACATCTGCATCTGCATTTACCTATTCCTGCTGTAACATAATATTGTTATATACCATGTCTTTCTTATTTGCTTTTGTACAGCAAGCTAGTATCATAGTGTTTGGCACACAGGCAATAATTAAAATAAGATTTATTGTTGAAATTCTTTTTTCTTTTTCATATTAGATTTTTTTTCTTTTTCATATTAGATTTTTCTTTTTTATATTAGAAGTTATTCATGAACTTCAAGTACCTGACCTGCAACTAAGAAAGCAGATACTTCTTTACTTATCCTCTAAGTATTCATTTTCTGAACCATCCTCAGAGCATGCTGTCATTATAATTATAAAAAGAGTTTAATGGTATTTCTTCATGGCATTTTAGAGTGAGGAGATAATGATACACATGAAGGTTTTAATTTATTTCCTAAGCAGCTTCTCTATCTCTCTCTCTCTCTCTCTCTCTCTCTCTCTCTCTCTCTCTCTCTCTCTCTCTCTCTCTTTTTTTTTGTAATTGATGAACAATGCCAGGCATCACAGCAAACTGGGAGTTTTAGACCTGATTTTTGAGGAGTAGAATGAGATAACAGGAATCTCCCCCACTTCAACTTGCACTGTGCAATATCAACATAGCACATTTAGGAAATTCTAAAGACCAGTCTATTGTTTCTGGATGTAAATGGCTAGAGAAAAATGGATATGGTACTTCTTCTCAGGGAGCTTACCTACTATATGGAAAAATGACATTAAACCAATAATTGCACTACTGAATTTCCACATACAAACTGAGATAGTATTGTGAAAATATGAAACATGGTTTTATGGGAGCTTAGAACAAAGGGCTGTCATCTAAACTACTATTAGAACGGAAATCTTGTGTTGAAATTAGAATGACGTAGAAGTCAATTGAAGAACACATGGAGAGCATTCCAGACTGAGGAACACAATATGCAAAGACCTTGAACCAGCAATAATCACTGCACAGTAGAAGCTGAGAGAATACCAATGGGGGGAAATGCAGAACCAAAGACTTTATCAGTTTTGGGAAGGATGTTATTGTACCTTTATCCTAAGACCATTTGGAAGCCATCGGTGTACTTTAAAGACAAAGATGACATAATCAGATTTGTGTTTTGAAACAAATAATTACTTTATTTTTATTTGTAATTTGTATCTAGAAAAAAACACTATTGTTTAGCTTCTTACTCCTCCTCATTTTAGTTCAAGGAGACAAATTAAATTCTTGGTAGGACAAATGGAATGATCATAGCCTATGAGATCCTTCAGTATTTACTAAGTTGCCTGGAAAGAAGCATTAAAGAATTAAAATGAATTCTCCCTTCATAGGCTTCACATACTGTCCCCTTGGCACTGGGGTTTTTGTTTTTTTCAGTGTTTTGGTATAAATCCTTTGGGCATGGAACAGACTCTTAACTGCCAGGCATACATACTAATATGATTTTTGAATAAAAAAATCTAATTTAATTGTAAGACGCAAGTTTCAAGGGATCTTTAATAAAAAAGGGCTTCAGAGGTCAGTATTTTGTGTCAGAATTCAAAACAACCATAATAACCAGAAACTAGAAGGCAATATAAACACTATTCCTTGGGGAAAGTATGTATCCTTAAAATAAAAGTGGTTGGATATAAACATAATATTTCAACAGGCTTAGAAAAACAATATGATCAGCTATATGCAATGTGATTTAATCTAAAGCAAAATCTTTTAGCATATGGCTTTCATTTTCTACACTACATAGCATTGTCATGATGCTACCTGTCTCTTAAAATTTTAAATCACACTACATTACCTGAAAAATTAAAAGGCAAGTAAGGAAAAACAAGTTTAATGGTTTTTATCTCAAATCAGTGATTCTGATCTAAGAAAGAATGTAATTTTATGGAATTCCTGAGCTTAAGTATAATCTAATATTTGTAAAATTTAAGGGTTATTACATGTTATATTTTGACTCTTTATAATTTGTGATATTTCATAATTAATGTGTTTTGGAGCAATTATAAACAAAAGTAAAATATTGATGTGATGGCACCGATATACTTCATGTTGCTAGTAAGGAAGAAAATCCATTGTTATCGTCACACTAAGTAGGAAGAACATAGTCTATAGAGTGAGACAGAATTAACGTTGAATTTGAGCAGTTAACTTGGGAGAGTTTCTTAACTTCTATAGGCCGAAGTTCCTTCAATGCTAATTATACTTCCTTCAGAATTGTAGATTGAATATTGTGTGTATATATATATATATATATATATATGTATATATATATACACATATACATACATGTATATGTAATATACATAATGTATAATAAATATATATATATACACAGAGGATGTAATATATAATATACATATTATATAAAATATATATTATAATATATGCATATATATGTGTATATATACATATATATATATACACATCCAGAGGGTGTAATATATATTATACACATGCACACACACACACACACACACACACACACACACAGAGGGTTCCAAAAAAACGTATACACATTTTAAGAAAGGAAAAAGTATTAAAATTACGTTGATGGTAACCACTTTGATCACCTGTTGTAATTGCAAAAGTCAAACGTGACTTGTATTCATCTTCTGTTATCAGTATATATTGAATATTATACTTTTAATACAGTTTTTGCTTTCTTAAAATGTGTATACATTTTTCTGGAGCCCTCTCTCTATATGTGAATAAAATATACCTTACCCATGGAAAGAGCATAAGCCTTCGTGTTATAGCAGGAAATAGATAGCACTCTCAACTTGGGTAATTGGAAGAGAGATTTTGATAAAGGGCTATTCACAAAGAATTGGCCAGAGTTTAGCAAAACCATATGACAAAGGGCAGTCATACAGGGCTATTAACCACAAGAGAAAGAAAAGGTAGGTTGAAAGGCCCACAGAACAGGAGATTTCATCTTCAGTGGAGAGCACAGATCACATAAGGAGTCTTGCATGAAGGGAGTCATGTATTAAGTGTACTGACTTTACTCTTATTATTTTTCTTTTCTTTTCTTTTCTATGGATCTCCTACCAGTGCTTACCTCTGGCTGAACTTAACTCGAAGCACAAGGATAAAAAATACAGATACAACCTTTATAGTTCAGCCTTTTGGGATACAGGAGGATAGAGCACAGATTACAATGGGAGCAAATGGAAGAAATACAGCTCGGTAAGTATTAATAGAATTGTTTTAAGTAAACTTTTCTGGTTGGAAGAGTTGTTTAACAACTCATAAAATCATACATTTGATAAATTTTCACTAAATGAATATCAGTCAATTCAAGAAGAAGAAAATAAATCGTATTAGTAATAAGAACTTAGAAAAAAATTGGAGAAGATGAGGAATCACTAGTTTGATTATAAACTTAAAGGCAGCAGGGTCGAGGATGTCCCTATATGCCAATTAAAGAGCAACAGGAGATGCAGGCTTATATGGGGTTATCACAAACTGAATTCCCTTGTTCTTACTGTCCCAGTTCTTCTAGGTCTTGTGAATATAACTGAATTCATTCCACAGACTCATGGCAGTTGGTACACTGTCTCAGACATTGCCAATGCCTTATTTTCTACATATTCATGTGATGTGGCCTCTATTATATGTGTTCAGTTCTCTCCAAGAGATATTTAAACTCCCCTGCCATTTGCCTCCAGTGGATGGGTCAGGATATGGACACTTCTGAATGTCCAATGATTTCAGTATATAGATAAAACCCTGTTGACTTGCAACTTAGAACTTCAGTCTGAAGGCCTTGAAGGGTGTTATCATACATCTAGCAGTAGGAGTGACTGATAAACTCTGACAAAATTAAGCAGTCTGCTCACCAAGTAAACTTTCTTGGGGTTCTATGGGTGGAATCCCAATGCAAGGTCCTTCCAGCAGTCCAGGAAAGACTGCTATCTCCTTGATCCCAGCTACCAAAATGAACGCCCACCATCTTACTGAACTTTTTGGGGATTGGAAGCAGTAAATGCCTTACTTAGGCATTGTACTGGATCATTTATATTGACTAACCTGCAAATGAGCCTCCTTTCGGTGGGCCCAAACCAACAGGCTGCATTGGAAGCTGCCTAGCAAGCCCTCGTGCTCTACTTCCATGTCCTTTGCAAGTGGAAGTATTCGTTAGTCTATAAGTCTCTATATTGCAGGATACTCCACTGAAAATGGGGCTACTGTGCTAGCCCAGTGTTTACTAATACCTCAAATTCTTAAGTCTCTGTTTCTGTTGCCTCTGTTGCATTACAGAGTGCCCCTGGGCAAAAAGCTAATAACCCCTAAACTTCACTAAGTGAAATCTGCCTTCTTTTGGTGACATTACAGTACTTTCAAATGTAATTTTTTCAGGCTTTATACTTGAGTGCAGGAAGTTTAATCTGACAGCCTATTCCACCATTACAAAAATCTGAAACCTCTTATTTTAATTTTAATTTACATTTTCCTGATGATTTAAAGTTAAACCCATTTTCATGTGTTCTATGGCAATTTGAGTGTCTGTAAACTGACTGTTCAAGTTTTTGTCCATTTTTATATTGGGCTTTCTTGTTTAGTTATACAGATTTAGTTCACTCCCTTTGACATCTTAACTTCAGATGTTTCTAGCCATGTTTCAGAATAAGGGCACACGTACAGATATTTCAGAACTTTTAATTACTGGTTAAACATTAGAATATCATGTATTTTCAATTTTCAGCTGAACCTACTTTGTTGATATTCTAACAGACATTGGAATTCATACCTTAGTTGCCACGTCTGTCTGAAAACTTGTCATAAGGAAAGTAAATCTTTCAATAATCTTAACTACATGAGCTTTTGCCTTCATCATACACAAGAAGGGATATGCTAAGTAGGTCAAAGAAGGGCCTTGATATGCATTTACAACTTCTGTGACTTTAAATTTGTCATGTCCCTGAATCTCGTCTGTCAAAGTAAATCCTTTCGTTCTTCACATCATTGCCCCAAATCATCCTCTTCTTCCCAAAAGACCTCAAAAGATTAGATGTACTCTGATTTCTCTTGCAATATAGAAAAATAGCTGGTTTTATCATTCTTCACTTTATTGTGCTTTATAAGTGTTGACTTTTTTACAAATTGAAGGCAAGGCTCTCCACCAGCAAAAAGATTACCCCTCGCTTTATTGGGGTGATCTGGAACCAAACCCACAATCTCTCTGAGGTATGAGATATGCTTGTATCTTTGATTAAAAAAATAATATATATGTATGTGTGTGTGTGTGTGTGTGTATATATATATATATTTATATATATAGATACATATAATACAAGTATATGTATATTTGACACACACACCAAGTTGTAAGAAGATTCGATATCATGCAGGTGTCAATTCTACCCAAATAAATAAATTTAATAGTATCTCAAAAATAAATCCAATAGGATTTCAATACTTATAAAATAATTTTTAAAGGAGAAATAGGTAAAGCAGCTATATTGAAAAAATCATAGTAATTTGCCCAATCATGTATTGAATTGTTTTATAGAACAACAAGTGGTTTATAGTACACGATAAGAGTAAGATTAATCACATTGAATATAAAGTTATTTTATATATCATAAGTGTCATTTCCAGTGAAAAAGAGAAAAAAATCATTAAATTGAATGAGTTTTCTACTCACTGAAGAGAAAACTGCAAATGTCAGTGAACTGTCAAAATATAACTATATACTTTAGGATGTGAAAAATATACTCTCATAAAATACTGACAGGTTTTAAAACTAGTATATTAAAAAAATATGTCAATAGTACAACTGTAAAATAAATTAATTTGATTAAGATTAATTTTACTTCCAAGAAATGAGTAAGAAAATTAATAGCTAAAATATGAAAAAGATAAAAACAAAAAAGTAACCATAGGAAAACTGCTTATTGTACCCAAAGTCTTTTTTTTTTAAAGCAATATAGTTAATATGCTTTATAAAAAATGAAATCATAAACCACTCAAAATATTTATCTGGTTACATCATTGATATGTTAGGAAATTTTAAAATATTTTAAAAGGGAAAAGGGTTTTAAAATCTATGAATATCATGATTACCTTTTTATAAAAACAAAATTTATGCGTATATATGTATGTAAGATCCATTATGATATATAAAAAATGCAATTTTTTTTTCTTGAGGAATTATGGGTGATTTTTTAAATAAAATCCATTCCTTCACTTTTTTTTCATGTAATATTTTAATCTTTGAGCCTAAATTCATTTAATAATTGGAAAATCTGTTTGTAATATTTTAAAAATAACTTTTAAATAATTTTTCCCAGGAAATTATGAGTTAATTACAAGTCACACAGTATTTTGAAGAAGTTGTGAATGTCCTCTTCCTAAGGATGATAAACAGTTTGTTCTTCAAAAAAGTGGAAGTAGGTCGTTCCTAGTTAATCATAGCAGAACACAGTACTTACATGTCTGTGGTGATGCAGGTGTGAACATACTACTGTGCTGCCCGTCATTTGCAAGTACAGCACATAAAAGTACAGTGGGAGACTAGACCATGTAGATCTGTGTAAGTGCACTCGATGATGTTGGCACAAGGAGGAAATCCCCTAACCACACGTTTCTCAGAACGTATCCCCATGGTTAAGTGGTGCAGGACTGCGTTCTGCATTCTGTTGTGGCATCCCTAATATAATGCTGTGGGACATACATTTAAGTCAGCAATATTCTTTTCAGCTCTTTTGATTATTCTAATGTAACTGAGGGTAAAATTTCACTAATGTCAAGTTCCACTTACGTGTGTGTTCTCAGACTTTTCATTATCTCCAAACATCACTAACTGTAGGTGTAAACGACCTCCACACCACCGTTTCTGTAGGGTCTTATTTACAAGTTCTCCTGATGCATATGGAGTATGCCAACTCTGAGCTCATTACGTTTTCTGTGCATGCTTCCAGCTTCAAGGTTTTGCACTAGAATGGAGGCCCTACGTAAGAGTGTGTCTCCAAGTGGCAGGGGGCATCAGAGGCATCTCAAGTGGTTCCCTTCGCAGACCTTGTGTATCATTCAGGCATCTATTCGTGCCAACACTGTGATTCCTTACTGAATCCCCAGGATCTATTCCTTTCCCACTGATCGTTTATTTACTTTACATTAATGTAATGTGAATGCCAAATAAGCTATGTTTATGTAAACGTCAGCGTGGTTCTAGCTGGGTAGAAGCAAGTGCTACAAGCAGAAGAAACACAGTGCAGAGATAAATCCTTTTAGGATAACAGACAAATCAATGTTGACACCTACTCATTCACTGAGTCAAACATATTCAAGATGAAGGACAGTTTTACTGACGGGATCTATTAAACCCCATAGTGATGGTGTAAAATCAGTAAGTCATAGCTTAAAAGACCTGTTCCCACCAATGGAATAAAAAATAGCAGTAACTGTTTAGTTGCTGAGGAAAAAGAGTCAAAATAAAAGGTAAATGAGAAATGTCTAATGGGAGAAGCAGGGCTTTCAACATCCTGTTATAGGAAAATATCTCTTCAATCTAGAATATGTGCAAAGGTTCAATCAACATGATTTAAATAATCCTGAAATAAAGCAGAGCAGAAAAAGGAGTAGTTTTTTCTATATACAGTTACTTCAAGGATGGAGAACCAATACTCACTGGAAAGCACGTAACTTTCTGATCATTAAGAGATGTTGATTTTATGAGTTCCTAGATTCCACTGAGACATGATATTCCACAGTTATAAACCAAACCCCCACCATTATTTAAATTTATTTTCATTAATAGGATATGGCTAGTTCCCTGGTTTTGTTGTTCTTGTTCTTCTTCTTGTTCCTTTATATTGTGATAGATAGCATATACAGAAATGTATATCCCATAAAATGTCATGAAGAAATGTATGCTCAACATTCTATTTCAAAGATAACAGTGTAATCACCAACAGTGTCAAGAAAACGCAAAGTTACCTGTATACTAGAAGTATCCCCCCGCTTATTTTCCTTACAATCACTATTTATTCCATTTCTTTCCTCTAAAGGAGGAACTTTTACTCTGATTGTGTGCTAGTCACTTTCTTGATGATTAGCACAATTTTTTTTTTCTTAAGTATATGTCCCTAAAAGCTAAAATGAATGGAGTTATATAATACGGGCATTTTACGCCTGTGTTTTACTCAGTGTTTACTCAACGTAACTCAGTGTTACGTTGCAGAGAATCGTCCATGTTGTTTTGAGCACATGTGCAGGTATCTCTGATAAGTATATAATTAGGAGTGGATTTTTCTAGGTCATAAGAGTATCACCAAATATAGAAAATATAAATTGCCAAACTGTTCACCAAAACGGTCAGACGAAGTTACTTATCCAGTAGAATTGTAGGTGGGTCTCTGCTGTATAATTTCCTCTCTGAGCAATTGTTGTTATTGCATAGTGGTATTGCTTTATGGATTTAATTTTCACTTATTTTATTATTATTGAGGCTGAACATATCCTATTGGCTAATTAGATCAAGCACATTTCTATTTGGAAATCTCCATTGTAAAGAGCTTATGCAAGTCTCTTATCCGTTTTTCTTTTGGGTAGGTTGGTTTGGAGGAGTTCCTCATAAATTATTTCCTTAGATGACATTTGTTGATTATATGTGTCAGAAATATCATTACTTACTCTTGGCTTGCCTTTTCACTTCTTTAATGGTATCGTTTGATAAATAGAAATTCTTATTTTTAATACAGTATAATTAATCATACTTTCCTTTATGTTTGGTAACATTGTGTCTGCCTTAAAAAATATTTTGACCCTATATCATAAAGATAGCCTTCTATATTATATTTTAAAAGCTTTGTACTGCTTTTATATTACATCTATAATCACCTGGAATTGATTTTTTTTTTTAATGTTGAGGTAGGGTCAAGTTGTTTTTGTTGTTGTTTTCCTTTGGGGGTAGAGGGTAAGGAATATCGAATTGTTAATACAACATATAAAGATTTGTCTTTTCTCACTATTTTGCAATGCTGCCTTGTGTTTATATGTCTGTTTGTCTATTCTTGGGCTCTGTTTTATTTCATGTCTCTTTGTCAATTCCCGAGCCAATGGATACTTCCAAATTACTCAAGTTTTAAAATATAGTTTGTATGTATATATAAATGTAGTCATGGGATATGGCGTATGGCATAGGGAATAGAGCCAATGGAATTGTAACAACTATATATGATGTCAGAAGGGCAGTAGATTGGGGTAGGGAGGTTATCACTTTGTGAGAGCTGTAAATGTCTAACTATTACAGTGTTTTGTACACCTGAAACTAAGAAAAAAAATAATAAATCTCGTATCATTTATAACCAATCCTCCCTCTTATTCTTCTTCCAAATGTTTTGGCTATTCTTCACCCTTTGTATTTCCATAATCATATTAAAATCAGCATGTCAGTTGCCACTCAAAACAAACAAAAAACCTTTAGTGCTGTTATTGGAACGGTTATTTTTGCAGAGATCAGTTCAGGGACAACTGACATCTTTAAAAATTAAGAATTTTAGTCAGTGATTATGACATATAGTACATGTCCACATTAATGTCTA
Organism: Rhinolophus hipposideros; assembly: GCF_964194185.1. Taxonomy (NCBI): domain Eukaryota; kingdom Metazoa; phylum Chordata; class Mammalia; order Chiroptera; family Rhinolophidae; genus Rhinolophus; species Rhinolophus hipposideros. The sequence goes on along the minus strand of NC_138062.1, from coordinate 34,987,083 downwards.
TCAATTATAAGTTATATTTTTCTTTTATTTATGTTGTCATCACTTTTAGAAATGCAACTAATGTTTCTAAATAAACTTTTTATCTTTCCAATATTGATTAATATTTTCTTTAGGATTTTTGAATCTAGGTCTATAGAGATTTGTCTGCGTTACTTTCTTCTCATATCCTTAAGAGATTTTTATATCAAAGATTTTCTTGTCTTATAAAATGGGTAAAATGGTGTTTCCACTTTTTTCTGTTTTCTGGAAATAAGTATAAAATAGGCAATATGTCTTTTTAGATGTATGATAGGATTTGCTAGTGAGGCTACATGAGCTTGGAGGCTTGAAGTTGTCTTTGAGGGAAGGCTTATAATTATTAAATTTAATAATTTTAACAAGTATATGATATGTATTTTTTCTCTGTTTGTCTGTGAATTTTGATAGGATGTGTTTTTTCCTAGGCCTTTGAACATTGCCTCCAATTTTTCAAATTTACTTAAAATTATTCATAATATCCTTATTTTATATTTTAAATATCTGTAGAAACTATATTGATCTTACCACTTTTATTGCTGAAGTTTATTGTTTGTGCAGTTTTTCTTTGTTTCTGTTCAGTTTCATCAAGAATTTATTGAATTTTTTTAATCCTTTCAAGAATCAACTTTAGGCTTTGTTGATCATCTTTATTTCATATTTATTTTGTCTTATTTATTCTCTTATCTTTTTTAATTCCCTCAGTCTTCTTTTTTAATAAATGGATTTGGCCTTTTATAAAAGGATTGTATTGCAAATCAACCTCATATCACAGATCATACTCAACATCAGGATTTACTAATCCATACTTTTGTTGAAAAAGAGATATTTACCTTTGTTTTTGAAGATGTTTGCTGTATTTGAAAACCTAGATTGGTGCTACAACACATGAACTTCATTTTGTTAGCATGCATTCTGCTTTAATCCAAGCTAGCTTTGTTTAGCCTGACAGAACTATATAACTCACCTGCGTTCTTTCCCCAGATCCTCCTATCTGTAGGTAACATATACTGTATATCTGCTCCTTTTCGTCATTAAGCCCTTAGGACATTGGGTTCTGATCAACACCAAATTCACTTAAGAATAAAGTTTCAGGTCTGTCAATCATTATCAAGATACAATAACCAAACCTCAAACTAGAATAAGATTTTAGTCAAACAAAGATAACACCTTGGCCTCAGTTATGTTTTGGCTTCAGACTCATGAAAGCAGAACCGCCCCAGAGACCGCATCCCCTGGAAACCAGACAGAATGATGTCATGACTGTCACCAGGACCCACAGACATGATCAATCACTCCCTGCCTAGCTCCGACCAATCAGAAGGGCCCCCAGTCCCAACTCCCATAGTCACCATGATTAATGATTTTTCCCTTATATAACTGAACTATAGAAGTCACTGCGGAGCCAGGTTTTTGAGAGCACTGGCTTACCTGTATCTCCAGACTTAGTGCCAACTCCTTAAATTAACCTTTACTGCAAACTCCTGCTGGTATCTTATTTATCTTCAGTGTGCAGTTGTTTTACTGGTTTCAGTTATATTTCTTTATGCAGAAAAGTCAACAGTATTATTTTTGTCCCCTGAATGTAAATCTCTTATTCCTCTGTCTCCTTTTAGAATTGTCTCGTGAAGAGTCTTACTGCATTGTGCCTCCACGTGGTTTCCCTTCTCTTTCCTTTGCTTAAGTTGAAGAGTAGCCTGATGCCTTTTCTCAGCTTGGAAAATTCTCAGTCACCATGTCTTCGAATATTGCTTCTCCTTCGTGTTTTTGTAGGAATCTAATTGAATGTTTGTGATACGCCATGCAGCCCTGATTCACATTTTCATTCTTTTGTCTTTCTAAAATTGCTTGTGCATATTGTCTATTGAAAATAATTCCCCCTTTGGTTCTTGTGGTAGGGAAAATGGTTTGTTAAAATCTCCATGCCTTAATCCCTGGAACCTGTGCCTACTTGACATCATATGGCAAATGGGACTTTGCAGATGGAAATAAAGTTGTGGACTTTAACATAAAGAGATTATCCTGTATTTTCTGGTGGGGCCAATCTCACCACATGAACCCTTAAAAGCAGAAAACTTTCTCTGTCTGAGACAGGAGAGATTAGGCAGAAGAGTGATGCTGCTAAAGAGGGAGTCAAGGGGTTTGAAGTGTGTAAAGGATTTGACCGGCTGTTGCTGGCTCTGAATTATCGAGAGCCACATGGGCCTCGAGGACCTTTGGGCAGCACCCCTCTGACAGCCAGCCAGGAAACACTTCCTTAGTCCTACATCTACAAGGAATGGAATTTGAACCAACAACCTGAATGAGTTTGGAAGTGAATTCATCCCCAGAGCTTCCAGAAAGGTACACAGCTTGGCTACACCTTGATTTCGGTCTTTCAAGACTAAGCAGAAGACCCGTTTGAATCATGCTGTACCCAGACTTCTGATCTGCAGAGCTTTGAGATAATAATTGGGTGCTATTCTACATCCACAAAATTTATGGTAATTTGTTCTTCAGCCATGGAAAACCGATACATTTGTGTTACTCTGCTGTTAAACCTGTTTCCCTTGTGTATCGTTTCTATTACTCTCTGTGGTTTCCGCTCTATTTCATTTGGTTTATTCCTTATTTGCCTGCTAAGTTTTTATACAGTTTACTCAACATTGTATTTTCAAAATTATTATAGAAATAACTTTGTATTTCAATGGAATGACGTCTTCTAGCGATTTTCTTTTGCTTGTACCTGGTGCCTTGTAACATGAGCTCTCTAGGATCCTCTTCACCCAATTTCAGGAGTTGAGGTTACTTGCAGCTACAATACAATCCCTGTGCATCTTTGTGTAATTTCTTGTTTTAGTTAACTCCTAGAGTATAGTCTGTCCTATTCCACTGGAGCCACACATACCTCGCCAGGCCCTGGACACCCATCTTTATCCCTTTTGTCCAGTATGGCTTTTAAATGGGCTTCTTGACTTCTCAGCCTCTTCGCCTCCCACTCAGGGATCAGAAAATACTCTCTATGAAATAAAGTTCATAAATTCCAGACTTCCTTCCTAGGATCTCTTCTAGATTCTACATCATCAAGTCTTCACTGTCTTGGTAGGTCCCTAAAGCTCTATTGCAGACATTTCTTACAGTTTGTACATCTCTTTTAGCTTTTGGAAACAAAAAAGTATTAGTCCAAAATAATAAAACTTACTTCAAACTTCGAAAACCAAGGGATCTTTATCTCCCCAACTATTTAATTTGAAATTCTACATAAATATAAGACCAGTAAATAAATATGCCTACATGCTATTCAATATGTAACACAGTAAGTCTTTAAGAGTCTCTTACTTTAGAGTCTTAAAGAGTCTTTGACTTTTGGGGTTCCGTGGGTTCAAATCCTGATTCTGGTATTTATTAATTTATGACTTGGATCAACTTACTTAACTTCTCTGTTCCTTATGTATCTCCTTGGTGAAATTGAGATAATAATGGTACCTCTTTCATAGGGTAATGGTGAGGATTAAATGAGTTAATATAGTTATAATAATTAGAGCATTGTCTGTCACCTAGTAAAAATGTAATTTAAAAATCTCTAACTTTTATTAGAAGATATTTCTAGCAAGAAGAAAGGTAAGTTTTATAGCCACCACTTTGCCCGTATTTTCTGTTTATAAATAACTACTTAGCCAGTGTTCACGGTTTTAAGATTGTAATTCTATCTTCCTCCTCTTTAATAGAAAAGTAAAAATGTAATGGATCGATCCATCACTGTACAACCTGCATACGAATAGAGGGTGACTCATATATAAGTATAAAATCAACAACGGGATATGTATTTTCCTTGCCGTTGATTGATTTAGACATGGTCATGCAATACAGTTGTGAGTAGTCGGGGTACTACTACTTTTGCCAAGTTAAATCAGGGTTTAACCAAAGCTATTCTGCCTCATGTAATCAATATACTCAGTCCTTTCCTCTGCATGAATCCCTTCCAGTACATCCTGTCAGTGGTCAGTGTCTCCAAGGGTCAACAGAACCATGTCTTCTGTTTATAAAGCATGCTAAAATGGGTGGCGAGGGCTATGAACAATGAATTTCCCTCTGTAGTATATTTTTATACTTAAATGGAAACACTACAGAACTATGTCCATTGATGTCAGCTGATCAGTGTTTACATAATAACTATTCACTGTATACTTGAAAACAGTTATTCACTTTTCTTTCCTGTGCTGGACTAGGTTCAGTTTCTCTACTCTTTGTTCATAAATCATCCCACTTTAATCATTTTTCTGTCTTTTCTTTGGACACTTTCCATTTTTCTCCACATTCATCTTTTATGAGCACTGGAAAAGAAGAGAGGAACAACAAAAACAAAACAATCTAAATAACATTTCTGGCCAATTTCATGGTAATCTCAGCTTGCCAAGTGAAAACAGACATGCATTGTCCAATTTCTTTATGTAGTAACCAGGGTCTCTATGAATTGTTTACTTACTTGTGATAGAAGGGGACCAGAGATGAGTTTCTATGGGGCATTTTTGGCATAAAGTTATTCATTGAAATGACTTTAAAACAGAGCAATGGAACTAAAGAAGAACCTCTCTAAATTGAGACTGACTAATGGTTAAGTGGCTGGAGGTCCATTATCAAATATCATTTGTTCTGCATTACTAGGCGACGTTTAAACATTTGCTATCAGGATAGTCGATGTCATATAAATCAAGGCATCCATTGCTTATTTTACTATATTTGGGAAAAAGAAGAGGCGATTGTAATGTCAATAAGTAGATATCTATGAAAATTTCCATCGCCAAAGTTGCAATCATATTGTCATTGTCATGTGAAACGTGCTATTTAATCTTTGATATGGACTTATTACTATGTGTCTTCCTTCATATGTTTACAATTTCCAATGGACAGTGATAAATTGTACTTATTAAGATTGAAAAAATGAGTCTGGAGAGTTTTGTTTAGTATCTATTTTATCAGATGCATATTCTATTGTCAGTTTTTTTATATGTGCATGATAACAATGAATAGGTAATTTATATACATATAACCGAATCGTCAAAGGCAAAACAAAAAGTCCAAATAGAAGTACGACTGCATTTAAGAAAGATTTCATTGAAACATTTTCATTTTGTAGTATAATGAACCAAGTAAGCAAAAAAAATATTAGTATAAGGTAACATCTTCACAATAATCAAGTAACATGGGGAACTTGATGAGTGTGGCTTCTGATCATTTTATGTCTTTGGCATGGATGCATTTGAAGCCTGGTAAAGCCTAGTGATCACTCTCAGAATAATGATGATAGCAATTAATAATAATAACATATGCATATATACAAGCATAAATTAAAATATAAAATTATGAAGAAAATTGAAATCAATGTCAAAACATAAGTCTGTGATATAATAACATGAATCTTTAATAATGCATTAAATAATAAGGTATAGACATGGTTCCCATCATTTTCAGCTAGCGGTAAAGGTAAGTTATATTTGAGATTTCTGCAATAATTGTAAAGTCATATGAAATAACCTGTGATTTTTAGTAATGACAAAATTATAGGTACTCATAGTACTACTGTGATTTGTTGCCTTGATTCATTAATGGAAAATACATTAATTTCAATTAGATATTATTAAAAAGAAGGGCATCCTTTCTCAAATACCCAGGCCTATTGATTTATGTCTATGGACAATTGAATTAGATTCCCTTGGATGAAACAGAGCTGTCAGCAAACCTGGATTTGAAGCCTGGCTTTTCCAGCTAACAATTGTGAAAACTTGGAAGAGTTCTTTTACCTTCCTGAACTTAATTTTATAACCTAAAAAATCAGAAGCATAGCAATATCTATCTTTCAAAATTATTTTTTTAGCTGAGCTATCTCATAGCAATACATAATATATGCCTCATAAACACTTCTGGACTTCTTAGATTATAAAGATATATTATAGTCTTTTTAAAAAATAAATGCACTGTTAGTTTAATCAATATATTTAAAAACCTGGTGGGTGTACATGTGTGTGTCTGTATTTGTGTGTGTGTGAGTGTGATTTAAGTTCCATTTCTAACAATAGTGCCTAGTAAGTATATATATTTTTTTATATTTTCCATTTTTTTAATATTTTCCCCCATTCAGTCAAACTTCATACGCATTCAGGACCACCCTTTCTTCTTTTGTTGTTCATCTTCCTAGAAACACTACATGAAATAACCACCCAAAGCCACGCTAAACTCTTTTCTGAGTTTGGCTTTGATGACAGACAACAGTTCAGAACTTTTCTCAGATTTCTGCCAATGTTACTGACCCTCTCACACATCTTTGACGACTGTTAACTAAACTTTAAACTTTCCCCTTAGGTTTTTCACCCTTCCCCATATGTGTTAGTTTCATTTTGCTGGGAAGTAATTACCACAAACTTAATACGTCAAGCAACACACATTTATAATCTTGCACTTCTGAAGGTCAGAATTCCAAAATGGGTCTTACTGGGCTAAAATCAAGGTGTTGACAGAGCTATATTTCGTTCTGGAGATTCTTAGGGAGACTCTGTGTTCTTTCCTTTTCCATCTGCTACAGCCCTGCTGGATTCCTTGGTTCATGCCCCTGTTCCACCTTCAAAGCCAGTAATGACTGCTTGAGTCTTTCTGGCATTGCATTGCAATGACCCTGATTCTTCTGCCTTTCTCTACAATTTTTCAGGACCCTTGTGATTATATTGGACTCAGCCAAGTAAACTATGTAAGATATTCTCTCTCTCTTGAAGTCAGCTGATTAGCAATCTTAATCCATAGGCTACCTTAACTCCCCTTTGCCATGTAGCATAACATTCCCAGGTCTGGATGTGCATTTAGACCACCGTTCAATTTACCACACCAGGTGATGAAAAGATGCCTGTTAATATGGAAACAGGGGCTAAGGAGTTCATTTTTTTTTTCTTTCAGAAATATTGTTAAGGAATTTTTATTTTATTTATTTAAAAAAATTATTGGAGTGACAATTGTTAGTGAAATTACATAGATTTCAGATGTACAATTCTGTATTACATCATCTATAAATCCCATTGTGTGTTCACCACCCAAAGTCAGTTCTCCTTCCATCACCATATATTTGATCCCCCTTACTCTCATCTCCCTACCCCTACCCCCCTTACTCTCTGTGGTTACCAGAAGGAATTTTTAAAGAGCAGGGATTTTACCCAAAAGGGGAACTGTAATAGGTATAATTTCAAGCTTATAATAAGACAATAGGAGAGATATTCAGGACCAGTCTCAGGTGTTGTCAGGTTTTTAAGTCACAATTGACAGGTGGCCTTCTATTCTACATGCATCATGTGCTCTGCATAAATAATAATAAAAAGCTGTCTTTGAAGTTTAATGTAATACGGCAGAATGTCTGTGTGTCCTTGATAAAGCACTAAGTGAATGCATATATGGAAATCTAAAATCATGATCCAGGTGTGGGGAGTAAAATTGCATCTGTATATTGAAGTGCTTTATTCATTCTGATCATAATAATCGTTTGACATTTATACATACTTTATATCTTAAATTTGAATATAAGGATGACTTTGTGTCTGATTTCAAACTACAGAAATAATATCAGCTATGCTATAACACAATATATGTTAAAAACCCTATGTATTGATAGCTGGGATTTTCAAACTGCTGCTTGAGCCTTAAATACTACACCTTGCTATACTCAGAAGTCAATCCATGAAATAACCTTTAAAAAAATAAAAATCTTTGCAGAGTTTTGTATTATCTTCTCTGTGTATCAACAAGCTTGGGTGCCTATTCTTATCCCACAGGCTGATTTGGGTAATTCATGTTATAAAATTATTTCAGGTGGCCATACCTGCCTAAGGAAAATGCTGAATCGTGTGGGTATTTGGCTGTAATTTATCAGATGTTACTACAGTATGGTGCAAAACTAACTATCACAAAATCTGTGGCATACAATATGTGTACATGTCTAGGGCTAGCTGAGGGTTGGATAGACAACTGTCTTCACAAGGCTGGAGGTCAGCTGACTGTTGACTGACACAGGCTGCCTTTAGGTGGAGTAATTGGAAAGATGGCTCTGCTCCCCTTTTCTCTCATCTTCCCCAGACAGATAAAGGTTGATGGACATGGCAGAGTCCCAAGTGCACAAGTCCCAGTGCCCAAATCCATTTCAACTCTCTCCTTTCATTGTACCTGATTACAAACGTTTTATCAAATAAAACAAGACACAGGGCTGAACCCAGGGTCAAGAGGTAGACAGTGTCATCCTGCCAGCAATGGAAAGTTGCTGAAAGGATACAGGGCAAAGGGCATGGATAGAGGGAGAACTAAAGAACTAAGGCCTTCATTGAAATGTTCCTATCCAGCTTGGAGAGCTTGTGACTCTGGGAATTGGTTCTTTAGCTAAAAATATATATGTAGTCAAACAAGTTCAACAGTGTTTTCTTGTTTTGTTTTGTTTTTTAAGTTTCAGGTATACAAAACAATGTAATAGACATTTATACCCTTCAAAAAGTGATAACCCCTCTCCCCCAATCTACTATCCCTCTGAGTTTTAAATAAATGTACTGCAGGAGTTGACAGGAAACTTCTAAGCATGTTTTGATCCACTAGAGTTAGTTTATGTCTTATGAAACAAAAGATACGTGTCTTAAAGAGACAGTATGAGAATGAAATCCATTATTTCTTATGTGGGACAATCAATCAGTGTCTCAGACATTTCAGAATTAAGCCATTTCAAGAAGCAGTTTTTGTGTTTATATTACTAGAGAATGACTTTGGAAGTAGAAAAGGAAAATACCAAAATAAGATTACTTTTTACTGCTCAAATTAGTGTGTATTCAAGTAGCTTTCATTTCTTTCACTATAGTAGAATTGTAACCTGAATTATTTAAATTATAGTAATTCATATATAGCACAGATTTTGGAATTAAAAAAAAACATAAAGAGAACATATTTAGAATATCACAATACATTTAAAAGAGCAAATTCTAGAGTGATGTCCAATAGCAAAGTTAAATTTTGGGTTAGCAGTGTAGCCCAGCTTCATAATTCCAATATAAATATAGCTGAAAGAACCTTAAGTAAGGAAATGTGGGCTAAAGGAAACTGTGTTTTTCACAGCACCCAGACTATGGTATTAGGGCAGTCATTTTGTATTTATGGATACCTCTTGTGTATCCCTGTGTATACCTCACATTTATTGAGCACTTGTTATATTTTAGGCATTGTTCTAAATAAAATAATAAACGATAACATAAGCATATCTATGAAGGTGGGTATTTTTATAATATATTTATATATAAATACATTTTATATTTATATTTATATTTATATTTATATTTATATTTATATTTATATTTATATTTATATTTATATTTATATTTATATTATTTGTTTATGTTTATTCATAATAGTATATTTATTATACTGTTTATATACAGTAATTTATATATCTATGTACAGTATATTTATTATACTGTTGATGAAATTGAGGACAGGTTGGTACTGAATTCCACATATACTTCCCAGCAGTGCCAAAGAAGCTTTTATAGCATGCCCATGCTGGATCCTTGTTCCAGAGAATTCTGCCTAATATCAGCCCCTCACTTCTTTGGCACCATTCCTTTCTGCATTCACCAAAATCAACAAGCTGAACCCAAGGTAGTTTTCTGGACAGTATAAAGCCAATGTGGATTACGTTTTGATATCAATGAAACAAGATCAAAGGAAGGAAAGACTTTAGGATTCCATAAGGGAATTTCCTTGAAGTTTATGCTAGAAATTTCTTCACAAGGCCCATGTTGTTCTTTCCTCTTGCAGTGTACACAGAGGACTACATGGCATCAGCAACTGTGTCATCAGAGGGTGACAGTGTTTATTATATACCGAGCCGAGGATGTATTCATCATGTCTTGAAAATCTGATAGTAGCAGGATTAAATAACCACAATTAAACCAAACTTGCATTTATGAGCAGTCACCTTTTTCCAGAGCAGTGAAATATTTCTGAAATAAAAACAGTGACCATGACATCAACAAACCACCAATGCCCCTTAGGTCTGTTTCAGTCAGGACACTTGCCTGATAGCAGTGTTTTTGTTCTATGTGATTCATGTCACAACTGTGCTGCTCCTGCACAGCTCGGACGGAATCACTTGGCTTTCACGGGGGCTAAAGTTGCTACTTTGCTGAGGTTACTGTTCCTTAGACTTGCTGCACGGTTATTAGTCCCTCTTGAGCTACAATTTTAAAAGAGCATTTGATAAATCATTACTAAATGTCCCATTTATTTAGAGCAGAAAAGCAATCATGCTTTTTTTTCAGTCTTCCTCACCTTTAGAATCAAGACATAAAAGGAGAACATTCTTTTAAATATATTTCATACTCTTACATTTAATATTAGTTGAACTCTCTATAGTATTTCTTTTTATCAGTAGCTTGTAGGAATAACAAAAATATACATAAATTAAAACAAGCATTAACTAATTTTTTTAAAAGGCCACTAGATTACCTCACAAAAATTTGGTTGCCCTGCTCTTTATTCCTAAACAAAAGTACTATTTGTTGCTCTTAAACCTAAGCAGAAAACAAGATCTGAAAATTGGCCCAATTTAAACCCATGGATATTGCAAATAAAGTACATTTTGTTGTTGACATACAAATGAAATACTTATGTCAACTGACCGTTAATAATAGCCTTCTAAGTAAAACATACAATTAATTTCAGTATAATTATTTATCCTCACCATGTAAATGTAGAGTAATATTTAACATTCATATTTTTTAAAAAACAAGATAATAGTTCTATAAAATTTTAAATCCAAGGAGAATTTATTTCAAAGCATAGATGAAGTTAATTATTAAAATTATAAAATTGTTTACATTTGTCATTGGAACCTCCTGTTTCCCTTTACTGAGTCTATTTTCCTCTTTATGACAATAATCTCGTTCTCTTCTTTCAATATATCAGACTTATCTTTTTTTCTATTTCAATGTCTCCTTATCAACATATGAATTCAAAAATTTCCACTTTACTGAAATGACAGACTAGGTAATTAAAATCATTTAACAACAAAAAAATTACTAAAAAACAAACCAAAAGCCAAAATCTTTAATAAATTGATTTTAAAAAAATCTTAAAAGTATGAAAGTAATGATAATAGGGTAAGAATTGAGTAAGAATTTACCAAATTAAAGTGAAAATTTAAGGGAATGCTACAAACAAACAAAAATACCATTTTTTTGCTCCAAAGGGTTTTGCAGATTAAAGAAAAATAAAACCTTTGATGGCCTCAGAGGACAAACAGAATTGAAATATCCTAGGGATTGTTCAAGTTAGGTATATAGCAGGAATCCCACTCCACAATAAGATTGGACAGCTAAAGGGTAAATCCTTAATGCAGGAGTGAATAAATAGAAGAAAACAACAAAAAAAAACACAATATCATGACTCTAGGAGAATTTCTGATATTAAGATTAAATTTAATATAATGAATCACTAGACTAGTAGTGTGTCTAGGAACTTTGTAGAAACAAGAACACATTCTCTCTGGAGAAATATATCTTTATCTTATATTTCAAATATTACTTCAAATAACTTTTGAGATACAGTATTCATCACAGAGTCGAAGATAAAGATAATCAGACACACACACACACACACACACACACACACACAAACGCAAAAACTGCCCTCTGTGATCATCAGCAGAGGCAACAGAAAAGGACCTGTAAATATATGATATATTAGACTTAACAGATATAAAATGAAATAGCCAGGCTTTGTTTAAAAGTTTAAAGGATAAAGTTAAAGATATATACAGATATAGATATAGATATGGATATGGATATGGATGTGGATATAGATATAGATATAGATATATAGATATTGAAATATATATGTTGTTTCCCCGAAAATAAGACCTAGCCAGACAATTAGCTCTAATGAATCTTTTGGAGCAAAAATTAATATAAAACCCGGTTTTATATTACATAATACCCGGTCTTATAGTAAAATAAGTCCGGGTTTTATATTAATTTTTGCTCCAAAAGATGCATTAGAGCTGATTGTCCTGCTAGGTCTTATTTTCAGGGAAACACGCCATATATATATATATATATATATATATATATATATACACACATACACACACATATACATGTATATATGTATATACATATATGTATATATATATATAATTCAGTGTATGTATATAATGCGCACCAGACACAACAGATAAGACAATAAACTGGGAAAAAGGTCAGGAAAAAAAAGTCAAATGTTACATATAGGCAAAAATGTTCTAAAAGAGAAAAGAGAGGGTAAAGGAAGTGAAAAGGTTCAAAGAAAATGCCAAATTGCCTTCAGAATGTACTCAGGAATATGCCTGCCTACTGGCAATAAAGATATCAGTTGTGCACACTCTAGATGTTGTCATTTATTTTAATCATTTATTTTAGCAAACTTGAATACAGGAAAACCTAAACCAAAATAGCAAAAAGATAATGAGTGCACCTTGGTATTATTCTGCAGTATCCAAAATCAGTTATATAACTTTTAAGAATACAGCTTTGTCTTCTCCCATTCGGTTGGTTGTCTCTGTATTTTGTCAATGGTTTCTTTGGCTGTGCAGAAGTTTTTTAATTTGATATAAAAGTTGTGGTATATATACACAATGGAATACTACTCTGCCATAAGAAAAGATAAAATAGTGCCATTTGCGACAACATGGATGGATCTTGAGATTATTATGCTAAGAGAAATAAGTCAAAAAATGTAGAGAACCATATGATTTTACTGATATGTGGCATATAAAACTGAAAACAACAAAGGAACAAGGCAAACAAATGAAAAACAAAAAATCATAGACACGAACAATAGTTCGGTGGCTATCAGAGGGTAGGTGGAGAGGGTGGTTGTAGATGAGGGTAAAAGGCATCAAATATATGGTGATGGAAGGAGAACTGACTCTGGGTGGTGAATACACAATGTGATACATAAATGATGTTTTGCAGAATTGTACACCTGAAACCTATGTAACTTTACTAACAATTGTTACCCCAATAAACTTTATTTTTTTTTTAAAAAAAATACAACTTCAGGGTCATGTTGTTGAAGTTTGAAATATGCCATTGCCAGTTACTAACCATGTGATCTTTGGAAAAAAATAATGCACTTCTTTGAGGCTTGATTTACTATTTTATAAAATGTGGATAAAAATGTTCTCCACCTTTAAAGTGGTATTGTGAGGACCCTATGAAATTAAACAGTGCCATTCATCACTAAATAATTGCTATTTTAGTAGAATTATAATAAAATCACCTGTGGAATTTTTAATAATATCTAATATATAAAATAAATAGTATAGATACAATTAATTGCCTACAATTGAATTGATTTGTGTTTCTTAATGAAGAAAAATCCCTAAGAAAAGAACAGCTGTTCTCTCACTTTCAAACACATACTCATTGTTTAATATCCATTCGTGGTCATGATTAAAATTTGTACAGTAGATACACTTTTCATCTTGGTAAAGCTTAATTACATTGACATTTGTTGGAAAACAATAAAATATTATATGAAGATACAAATTTCAATGTCATTAAAACCCTTTTAAAGATTTACCATTCGCTTGTTTATATCTGTATACTATAGTCTAGTTCTTTATGAAATTTTATACTTTTACAAATGTTTTCTGTTCCCTCCTGTAGTTGAACTTCCAGATAAGAGATACTACAGGTTCCCTTTGTCTATGAGAGTGTTTTTTTCAGTTACTCAAATTATAGTCAGAGTCTGTGTTTTCTCTGATATTTTGAGAGTTAATCTGTGATTTAAAAAATAAATTCACACATTGCCAGAATACATTGGTTTTGTGACCCATATCATTCCTCCATTTCTTAGGTAAGATGAGTAGTTTTAAAATTTCAGAGCTGACTATCAGCTATATAGCCTGCTTACTTTAAAATATTTTGCAAAATGTAGGAAGTGACATAATTATTTTAAAGAGTAAAATTGTAGATTGCTTGAAAAAGTTGTTGAAATAATTCTCTTCCTTGTAATCACTCATATTTGGTATGAGACTTTTCAAGTTTTCCTATCAAGAAATGGAATCTGTACGCTTTTGCCACTCCTTAAATCCAGGCTAGATATTTTATGTTTTGACATATACGTAGCATGTAGTAGAAGAGACATATTTCTCAAAAGGCCTTGTGTACTTCAGCTCATTCTCTTGAAATGTTGCCCAGCCACTGTGAGAATAAGCCCAGGCTCGCTTTCTGGATGATGAGAGACAATTGGCTCTGAGACTCCCATTGTCCCAGCAGACAACTAGTCAGCAATGAGCCATGTGAGGCTATCTTCCATGAGCCAGCCCTCAACCAAACTGCCATCTGACTACAGATGCATTAAAAAGCCAAGCTGAGGTCAGCCAAAGCAGGCATAGATCTGCAGAACTGCCTAGTGTCCAGTAAACCCACAGACTTGTGAACAATGTAAGTTTTGGGGACTTAATCCACTAAGTTTTGGTATGGTATTACAATCAATCTTCTAAAACAATTGATTCAATATGAGTTCACACCTAGTAAATAATGTGCTTCTTAATATTAACAGACATTTTAACATCACAATAGTTACAATTTTTTTGTCCTTTTTATTTATACTCTAAAAATTTTATAAATTAAATTGTTTCCACATTAGTCGGAGTTTTACTTAACATTATCGTATAAAATAGTCATTGTTATTCTTCAATGGGTTTATCTTCTAAGTTCAAAAGCTTCTAGATTGATACTTTTATAAGTCGACCTACTGGCTCTTTCTAAGAGATTTTAGATTTAATTTCTCTTTTATATGTAACTAAACTATGTTGATATCTGAGCAATGTATAAGAACAAACAGAATCTGGAGTATAATTGTTTAGACGGTGTGCTTGAATTTCACACTCTTTCAAAAGATAATTTTGTTTTCTTTATTCAGTCAATTTATAGTACAGATTGACCTATGTTCTTTAAAATCAAAGCCCAATTGAGTTAATTAATTTTAGGTGTCCTAAAGTTGATGAAGCCTTTCAACTGAATTTTTCCTTGACATTCAATATTTTTAAATAGCTAATTCTTTTTAAATATTATTTCAATATTAATGGACTAGTTAATGGACATTAAATATCCGATATAAAGAAATGTTAGATAAAGTAAAATAATAACAGTATTTTCTAACTTTATAAATATATATTTTTTTAATTACTGGAAAGCTATATCTACAGAACACAAAAATAGATCTTCAGGATTCTTAAGCAGCAGACCAATTTGCAGAAATTTAATTTCCATTTTGAGCAAAAAGTACTCTGATACTTTTTGTTTTTTGACTAGCGAACTTTTTCTCATGCCTTAAGTTGCAAAACAAAATTAATATCTCCCAAGAAGTCTTTTTCCAGTTCTCTCAAGCAGAACTAGTGTGCTTATTGCTACACTCATAGCGAGTTTTTCTCTTTACACTTTTTCTCTTGTCTCCCCCAACTAAATCTTACGTTATGTTTTGACATCATTCAGATATGAAAGTTACACATTCTAAGGTCTTCTGAAGGTTGAATGAATGAATTCAGTCTGTGTTAAACATAGTCTTACTCTTAAAGTATGTTTCTTTCTGTTCCTTGTTTACTGGGACATTGAAAAAAATCCCTGCTCTTTTCCTCTAAACTCTAAAAATGAGCAAATATTTTATGTTATCATTGGATGCCGGAGTAAGAAGATGTGTAATACTTCACTGATTCTTGGTATAGATGAATTATAAAATTGCATCCTAGTTACTCTTCTTGGAATTTTTTTTTTTCCCTACGGAAACAGTAAGATAACAAGACTGAAAAGACAATAAAATTGGAGAGATAACTTTGAACATTGCTATATCCAAAATTTTCATATCCTTAAGCACATAGGACAGATTCTGGTATACATTTACCACTCATTTTTTTTTTAACTCTAAGCTGAAAGTGGTTAAATGTATTTTTATTTCTCTACAAAATGATTGTGTTGAAGCAGAAAATCTAACAGAGGTACAGGTATCTCCTTTCCTCAACACTATTTCATATTTATTTGTTTCTGTGCTAAGGATCAATAGAGGTGGACCAATTTTTAAGTGAATATCAGAAGCTTGCTTTCATTTTTGAAGAAGTGTGCTTAAAAAAACACTTTTCTGATACTTTCTAGTTTCACCAGTGCTCTCCCTATTTTGTCATATATGTTCACATATAGCTATGCTCAGAGAGGCCCTCAGTGCCCTGAAGGCTCATTCCTCAAAATGCATTCTTTACTATGACACTGCATTCCTGCCCCAACCAAAGTTTTACCTATTCAGAAACCCAGCTTTTAAGTCTTAGAGGAAAACGACAAACATTGTTTTGGCATGAGAATTCATAAAAACTAAGACAATTAAAAAATTGATGTTGATAAAATATTGTTCAGTTTATAAGGCATTGATCTGTATGCCTTTTAATTAGTATTCATGAATTATTGGGGTGTATATGTTCCTTTAAGCTGATTGGTTAACTTTCACAATTTGGTGTACTACTAAGAGAGTAATTTACTCTTAGCCTCTCCTTTCTCTTAAATTACTTAGTTCTACAGTTTATGTACAGTTCCCAAAGAATGCTTTAGAGTCGATGAGAATTTTTATATTAAAGTTGCAAAGCCCAATAACAAAGGTTACAAAGAAATGGCTTTTCTTTATTTATTAGTTGGACATTCATTATGTATGAGTACTAAAGTGCTGAAGATGAGTCTGAAATCTATCATGGGCTTGAATTATGGGAGGATTTATACCTATAGATGTGAAAGGATGTTAGTTGTAGAAGAAGCATCTTTTTTCATTTGAGCAAGATTCATATTATAGAATTTTTCAATCATTTTATGAATATACATCATTCTGATAGTTGAAGTACAATTTGGGATACTATGTATTGGAAAAGGGTAAATTTTCAGTGATATTATTAAACCTATGCAAAATATTCCTTGGAGAAAGCCTGAGGAGGAATTCACTCTCTTTGTATGAATTATTACAAGTTAGCATTTGTTTTATATTCTAAAGAAATAGTTGCATAAGACACAGCTTCCATTCACTTGACTGTAGGCTGAAAATAATGAATGATATGAACACAAGTTGTCAGGAGGGGGTGTGCATGGACAGAGTCCTCATTAAATAAAGTAATGGTGATATGGATAGCTCCCTGCAGTGACTCATCAAAGAGAAAAATGTCTATGCATGGAATCTGACAGATGGTGAATGACAGTTTTATAATTGGACAGTAAGTTGGAAGCTAGCAGATAATATTCATATGCTAGATTTATATTTCACCCACTTTGTGGGCCTTTGAAAAATCTGACTTTCTATAAAAATTTTATCTGCTTTTGTGTTTTTTCATGTTTCCACAACAACCAGGTATCCATTTGCATCTGTTTATCTATTTTAATGCACTGAAAAATATTTGTAATGAGTTTTTCCCAGAATATTTCACCATGACCCTTAGAAAATGAGCCTTCTAAATTAGCTGAAGCTAAAGCATTAGGCAAATGAGAATGAACTATAAAAATTACTCAAAAATTCTTTAAATAGCATCATGAGTTTCTTCTGAAATGCATTTATAAAGTATTTGAACAGTAAATTTAATTGAGTCAAAACAGTTCCAAATTAAGTATATAATAAAATCCAATCATATCCATTTCTCTTTGAGCAGTAACATTAAGGTGATTGTAGACTGTCAGTTACCTTTAACAAATATGTTTTAAATATACACTTTTACATACAATATCAATAGAAATTTCTCGCAGCAATTTCTCATAAAAGTGTAATTAGAAAAGAAGGCAAAGATTTATTTTGTGATTGATTTTACTACTAACATGATGATTGCTTCCTATAAACTTTTTTAGAGTTTTCTACCACAAAATTCTAAGGAATTAAATGTTCATATTGGTTTAATAGGGGCCATTTTCAAATTATCCCTAATTAGGTACATAAAGTGGAAATAAAAGAGGCTCTAAGTACTTTACATTTTACATGAACTTTTCAGTAAATCTTCTCCCCTTAAGGTCAATTAAGAGTTAGTACACCCTTTTAATCCTGCCCTCCAAAGAATGAAAGAGATTGGAAAATCAGTGAATGAGAATCCAAAGTCTGTAACTTATGGGGAATACAATGTGTATAGTCAGAGGCAGGCCTGCTTCATAGGTGGGGTGGACTGACCCTTGGTTTTCTACCATTATTCTTATGCTCTGGTGTTCACACATGTATAGTCTCCTCCCATTCTGTGTGACCAGAAGCTGTGATTTGCTTCTAGCTTAAAGAATATGGCAAAAGCAGATGTCATCAAGGTCTGAAATCAGTTAATTTTGAGCTAATTATAAGAGAGATTATCTTGGGTGGCCTTGACTTAGTCAGGGTAAACACATATAAGAGGATTTTGCCCTGCCTGAGGTGAGAGACTCTGTGATCTTGGCTTAAATAAGTAAACTGCTATGTTATAGAGGCTCCCAGAAGGATCCGGCATTTGATTAAATGCTGTGCTATTGCTGTCTTGAAATTCTTAATAATTTTATTATTGAATTTGTGCTTTGTAAGTGAAACACAGTGAGGCAATGGAGCACATACATTAATAGAGGAAATACAAGAAATATGTGTGTCTTCAGTGATCCCTTTTCTATTCATTTACATATAGGACTCATGACACCATGAGCACAGAATTTTAGTGGTCCCGTGATATTTGGCAGTTCATTGTGACTCAAAGTGAGTGCAAGGCAGTTGTGTTATGGAACTTGTCGAACATACACTGAAAATGATAACAGAATGAACGTAAAATATCAGGCAATTTATTTTAGTTGTCCTTACTCATCGACAGGCTGCAGATATCACTGGTGTCTGCATATTGATAAGTGAAATAAACACTCGAGTTAAATTTATATAATGTTTTCACTGTTCTGGTAAGAATAAAATGCATATTCACATACACATTTTGCAATTTTGGTGAGTCAACAAACCAATTAAATAATCTTCCATTTGCATTTAAAACTGCCATTACACAGTATAAGGATTAAGATTAATGTTCATGCTATTAATTTACTATTTTAGTTTTTCTTTACTTAGAATGACATGAAATTATAAGTAAAAAGGAACACCATGGCAAGTTAAGAGAGAGTACAGTAGAAGAAAAGAAAAAGATCTACATTTTACAGGAGCTTTTATATACTTTTAATGACACTTTTTCTGTACTTTTTGAACTTGGGGCCCCAGAGTTTTTACACTAAAACTCACAAATTTTATAATTAACTATTAAGGACTGAATTTTGTGCCCAATCATATTTGAAGCTCTAAGTTCTGACATGATGGCATTTGGGAAAGGGGCCTTGGGAGGTAATTAGGACTAGAAGACGTCATGTGCGTAGGATCCTCATGATGCAATTAGTTCCCTTATGAGACATCGGATAGCTTGCTCTCTCTTTCTCTGCCCATATACAAATAAGAGCTCATTTGAGGGCACAGCAAGACAACAGAGGACTATAAGGCAAGAGAAGAGGCTCTGAATGACACCTACCTTGCTTACAAACTTGATCTTCAACTCCTCAGTCTCTAGACTGTGAGAAATAAATTTCTCTTATTTAAGCCACCAAGTTTATGACATTTTGTTATGGCAATCTGAGCTTATACCCTGGCCCTGTCAGAGGTATTTTCTACTGCTGTGAGAAAGGGTTAGGGATGTTTATTCCTCCACATATGCTAATTATAATTCTGCTCTCTGTTTATTCCTCAATGTTAAAGAGAATTAACATTGGTATGGTATTCCATTTTCACAAATGTGAAGATATGTTTAGTCACACAAACCACCCTATCCCTCAGCATTTATAACACATGTATACCGCTGAGTGTACGTATTCCTTTTCATAGATTATTTTTTAGTTATGGCTCTAGACATTACATCATATGTACATCAGGTATCAATCTATTGGGATTGATGTTTTTTCTAGTTTGTGTATAGAATTATTTATCACTTTTTAAGCCCCTTTACCCACCCTTGTTTGATATAAATGTCTTAAATATGCCCATTACATTATAAGAATTGTGTTAGATAATGTTAAAATACTTGCTTTAACTATCAATGTAATTTGAAAAATTCAAGGGAAAAAACAGTCTATTCTATTTACCTATATTTTAACTCTTTTCATGATTGTTGCTTATTCCTGATGTTCCAACTGTTCTTCTATAGTTTACCTTCTGTTTAAAAAATTTCCTTTACCTGTTGTTTTAAGATAGGTCTGTTGGTGGCTAATATTTTTTAGTTTCCTTCATCTGAGAATACCTTAATTGCCTCTTTATTCCCGAAGAATATAGAATTGGATAGAGAATTCTGGGTTAACCATTTTCTTCTCATAGCATTTACAAAATTGTGTGCCATTTTCTTCTGGCCTCCATGATTTCAGAAGAAAAATCCACTATTATTCACACTGGTTTTTCCACCAATAGGTAATGTGTTGTTTCTCTCTAAAGCTGCTGTTAAGATTTTTTTCTTAAAACATTAGGATTAGGAATTCAGGTTAGTAATATGATAGAATAGGAAGAACCAAATCTCATTCCCCACAGATATACTGATTTAACAACAATATTTATATAGTCCAAAAAGCTTTTATGAGAGCTCAGAAACTAGTTAAGAAATCACAGTATCCAAGGCAAGTGTGAAACCAAGAACAAATACATTGAAATGGAAAATAAAAGCTATTGTATTTCACCTACAATAACTCTTTCACCAAGTTACTAGATTAGCTGAGGGTTTGTCATATATGGCCTTTATTATATTAAGGTATTTTCCTTCTATACCTATTTTATTAAGTGTTTTAATCATAAATGGATGTTGTATCTTGTCAAATGCTTTTTCTGCATCAATTGATATAATCATATGATTTTTGTCCTTTATTTTGTTTATGTGATGTATCACATTGATGGATTTGTGGATGTTGAACCATCTTGTGGCCCGGGGATGAACCCCACTTGGTCGTGATGAATAATCTTTTTAATGCATTGTTGTATTCGATTTACTAGGATTTTGTTTAGGATTTTTGCATCTGTATTCATCAAAGATATTGGTCTGTAGTTTTCTTTTTTTGTGTTGTCTTTAGCAGGATTTGGTATCAGGGTAATGTTGGCCTCGTAAAATGAGTTAGGGAGCACTGTCTCTTCTTCAGCTTTTTGGAAGTTTGAACATTGGTATTAGATCCTGTGGATCACTAGTAGTAGAATTCACTAGTGAAGCCATCTGGTCCCGGACATTTGCATTTGGGAGGGTACTGGATGACTGGTTCAATTTCATTACTGGTGATCGGTCTGTTTAGATTTTCTAGTTCTTCATGGTTCAGCCTAGGAAGGCTATATGTTTCTAAGAACTTGTCCATTTCTTCTAGGTTATTGAATTTGGTGGCATATAGTCCTTCATAGTATTCTTGGATAATCCTTTGTATTTCTGTGGCATCCGTGATAACTTCCCCCTTTTCATTTCTGATTTTAATTAGTATCTTCTCTCTTTTTATCTTAGTGAGTCTAGTGAAGGGTTTGTCAATTTTGTTAATCTTTTCAAAGAACCAGCTTTTTGTCACATTAATTTTTTCTATTGTCTTTTTGTTCTCTATTTCATTTAGTTCTGCTCTGATTTTTGTTATTTCCTTTCTTCTGTTGACCTTGGGTTTCACTTGTTCTTCTTTTTCTAGTTCTTTAGGGTATAACATGAGGTTATTTATTTGGGATGTTTCTTGTTTCTTGAGATAGGCCTGTAAAGATATAAGTTTCCCTCTTAAAACTGCTTTCGCTGCATCCCAAAAATTTTGGTAGGATGTATTTTTATTGTCATTTGTTTCTATGTATCTTTTGATCTCTAATTTCTTCTTTGACCAGGTCGTTCTTTAAAAGTATTTTGTCTAATCTCCATGTATTTGTGGTTTTTCCTGCTTTCTTTTTGCAGTTGATATCTAATTTCAAAGCCTTGTGATCAAAGAATATGCTCGATATGATTTCAGTCTTCTTAAATTTGCTGAGGCTGATTTTATGTCCCAATATATGGTCTATCTTTGAGAATGTTCCATGTACACTCGAAAAAAATGTATAGTCTGATGTTTTAGGATGAAGTGCTCTATATATGTCAATTATGTCCACTTGATCTAGTGTGTCATTTAGGGCTGTTATTTCGTTATTTATTTTCTGTTTTGATGATCTATCCATAGCTGTCAATGATGTATTTAAGTCCCCTAGTATAATTGTGTTTTGGTCAATTTCTCCCTTTAGTTCTGTTAGTAGTTGCTAGGTATATTTTAGTGCTCCCTGATTGGGGGCATAAATATTGATGACTTTTATGTCTTCTTGTTGTATAGTCCTCTTTATGAAATGTCCATCTTTGTCTCTTGTTACCTTTTTCACCCTGAAGTCTCTTTCATCTGATATCAATATGGGTACACCTGATTTTCTCTGGATACCATTTTGCTTGGAGTGTCCATTTCCACCTTTCACTTTGAGTCTATGCTTGTCCTTGTAGCTGAGATGTGTCTCTTGGAGACAGCATATGGTTGGGTTTAGTTTTTTGATCCAATCTGCTACTCTGTCCCTTTTTATTGGTGAGTTCAGTCCATTTATATTTAGGGTGATTATTCATAAGTGAGGATTTCCTGTCATTCTGTCTTTTGTTTTCTGGTAAGGCTGTGTCTCCATTGTTTCTTTGCCTTTTTGTTGTTGTCTATGATTTCTGTGTGATGGTATTCTATGATGACTCCCTCTGTTTCCTCTTTTATTACAGTATATATTTCAGTTCTGGATTGTTTTTTTGAGTGGTTACCCTTAAATTTATGTAAAAGAAAGTTTAATATTTAGAGTATTCAAGTTTTTTCAGCACGCTTACTTTCTCCATTCCCATATTCTAGTTCAGGCCGTTACTCTTTTTCTCTTCTTTTTTATTAGTTTCAGGTGCACAAGACAAGGTAATACTTATGACGTTCATCATTTATATCCCTTACACTGTGGACTCCCCTCCCCTCATCCACTATCCCCCTTTTTATGTTTTGGTTGCCACAAATTGTCCCTGTTGATGGTGGTTGAATAGCCTCCTTTAGTATTTCTTGTAGTGCAGGTCGTGTATTAGAAAATTCCCTCAGCTTCTGTATGTCTGGAAAAGTCTTTATCCCTTCTTGATATCTAAAAGATATCTTTGTTGGATATATTATTCTTGGCTCATAATTTCTCTTTTTCAATAGTTTGAATATTTGGTTCCATTCCCTCCTGGCTTATAGAGTTTCTGCTGAAAAATCTGATGATAATCTAATGGGCTTTCCTTTGTGGGTTACCGTCTTCTTTTCCCTGGCTGCCTTGAAGATTCTTTCTTTGTCATTGATTTTAGACAGCTTCAATACAATGTGCCTTGGAGAAAGCCTGTTGGGATTGAGGTAATTAGGTGTTCTATTTGCTTCTTGGTTTCGAGAATCCAGTTCTGTCCACAAGTTTGGGACGTTCTCATCAACAATTTGTTTGAATATATGCTCTGTTCCCTTCTCTCTTTCTTTTCTTTCTGGTATGCCCATTATTCTTATAGTGCTCTTTCTGATGGAGTCAGAAAGTTCTTGTAGAGTTCTTTCATTTCTTTTAAGTCTCAAGTCTCTTTCTTCTTTTATCCATGTAATTTCCAGGTTTCTATCTTTGATGTCACTGGTTCTTTCCTCCATCTGGTCAACTCTAGTACCTAAGCTGGCTATTTCATTCTTAATTTCTTCTCTTGAGTTCTTAATCTCCAGAAATTCCATTTGATTCTTTTCTTAAAATTTCAATCTCTTTCGTAAAATGCTCATGTTGTTCTTTGATTGTGTTTCTGAGTTCATTAAACTGCCTTTCTGTGTTTTCTTGCATCTCGTTGAGTTTTTTCAGAATTGCAATCTTGAATTCTCTGTCATTTAAGTCACATATTTCCATATCTTTAAGTTCTTTTTCTGGAATCTTTTCACTTTCTTTCTGAGCTGTCTTGTTGCCTTGGTTATTCATGGCAATTACTGATTTATTATTTCTCTTCCTAGACATCTACAGGAGTGGCTTCTGCAACAGGTTGATAAGAAAAGGTCTTTCTTTTGTTTTCCAGTACTTGTTGGTAGAATGTTTTATTTTCTCTCTGACTGCAACCTTTTTTTCTCTCTCACACGGTAGTGCTATGTTTTCTCTGCACTATTCCAGCTTCTCAAACAATGGGGGGATTCCCTGGGAGACGGGCTTCTCCTCTGTTAATAGTTTGCCTGGGTCACAGGGCGCAGTGTCCCTGTGGGTATGCGGAGAGGTTTTGAAATTCCAAAGCTCTTCCTGCACCACATTCACCACGCGTGTTTCAGCAGTTCTGTTTAGTCTTGCAGGGATCTTCCCAGATAGGTGGAGCCAGGGGCGGGGTCAGTTGTGAGAGGTGGCCCAGAGCAATGGGGGCGACCACCAGCACAGCCGGTCCTATTTCCATGACTCCCTCCGCTTTGCCGGAACTAGTTGGGTTGTCAATCTGTGTCTGTGGTCCACAGTTCTCAGGACAGCAAATATTCTGTTCTTTTTATCTGACATGGATACTGTTCTGCTTCTAGCACCGGGCACGTGAGGGCAGGGCAAGCTCTGTGACGGGGGGCAGGGGGCGGCTAGTCTCAGTGCCTAAGGCTTCTGTTCTCTGCTCGGCAGTGAGGGCTTAAACCACCGTTTGCAGCCTTCTTCCCTCAGTCTTTTCTCTGAGGTCTCTGCAGTGAGCGTTGGGTTCAGCCATCTTATATGCTGTTCCCTCAGCCCTGTGGTCCATAAACAGAGCCCTAGCAGTCCAAGTTCTTCCCTCTTATGCAGCTGAGGTAGTTCCGGGATGCAGCGAGCTTGGAGCACTGAGCTAGCTTGCGTCCTGCGCTGGCGCAGCTCCATCTCACGGAGGGAAGGAGGGAAGGCTCTCTGCACTTATCCTTTCTCTCCTCCCCCATTCGCACAATTCTCCCACCTTTAGGTGAATTCAGTAGTGAGCCTCTTCGTCTTGCCTGTCTGCTATGCAGGGAGTCCTTTGTGGAGTTATAGTTGTTTGATTAGTTGTAAATTCCGGGGAGCTTTACAGAGGCTCACCTCACGCCGCCATTTTGATTGGGTCTCTCAGGTGTCACCGTAATCACCAATTTAAAACGCTGTCTCCAAATACAGTCGCATTATGAGGTACTAAGGGTTAGGACTTCAACATAGTAATTAGGGAAGAAACACAATTTAGCTCATAACTGTCTCCAAATGGCACACACGTACCTTAGTTCACCCAAAATTAGAGTTATTTATGTACTCTTTTTATTTACAAGTAATTAAACTTTTCTGTATGTAAGTAGGAAGCTAACTATGGTTAACTAAATTATGTAGTACCCTTTTATGGTCCAAATATTGACCTGAGGTAGTTACTATAGAGCTTGTATATATTTTCAAAACTTTACAATATAATTAACCAGTGTTTGATGTCTATAAAAAGAACATATTTCTTAAATACATAGCATGGGACATGAATATGAAAATCAGGGGTGATTGTTATTTTGTCTCAATGAAACACTCACTTAACTTTAAACTAGCAAGGCAAGGGATTCATTTTTGCTTTCAGCAGCTAAAATGGCCTTGCTGATTTCTAGAATTGTTATTCATTTACCTATGACAGAAAACTGATGATAAGAACATTTACAAGAGAGAGAAGGAATATTGAAAAGCTGATGAGTACAAGATGGGAAATGTTCAGAATCATTAAACTCATTCACAGAGGATTTTATCTATATCTTTCCAATATAGATAACATGGCATTATATCAAATAAAAGATTATAAATTTAATTGTCATCCTGATATTATGCTTTCTAGAAAATGGAAAAAAAAGTTTGTGGCGATTGAATTTCATAAAGCAGTTGCTTACTAAGTCATCAAAATTTAGACTAAACTATATATAAGAATGATGGATTTCATTAGCAATTTAATGGAAAACACTATTATCTGTTTTACGAAGTTTATTTCAGACAGATGGATTGATATACTATCACCGAGGCCAAAGTTTAACATTCTCTCAAGGGATTGTGTGTCTTTTGAGTTGAAAATAACTTGCCAGATACATGAAAAGAAGAAACGATATATTTTAAAAAGACGCAGTGTATTTTATTTCAATTGTTCTGAAGTGGAAATCGAAGTAGTTACATATAATAAACATAGTAGTAAAATGATTAATTTTATCCTTTATTTTGACTTTGATCATTAATTTTAAATAACCTCTTTTCAATTTATATTAGCACAACCTTTAAGTATACAAATCACATAGGCCTTTCATGTTCCTGTCAATTTCTAGCATTTCTCAATAGTTTCTGTTTACTATAGTAAGAGTTTTAGAGGTACAGTGTATGTATCACACAATTCTATATTCAGTAAAGGGTTGAAGTCTATAGCAAAGAAATAGCAAAAAAAAAAAAGGCTTCTAATGAAGGTTGTTAGCAAACAAAAAGAAAAGAAAAATGGTTTGCATGCTCAAAATATATATCATATTTTCATATTTTAGTTAAAATATTTTAACATTATTTTAAAATGTTTGATGTGTACTACCTAGTAGATTAATCTTGACTCAAAAAATCATTTTATGATGTTCAAAACCTAGTTCAAACATATGTTCTCTTTATCTTGTGTGGCATTATAAGCATATCCATTAAATTCATAGACAAGATTAGGTCTAGATAAGCAAATAAGTGATATCAAAAGCATTAGACTGAGTTAAAAACGCAAAAGTATTATGTTCATTCCTAGCCCTTTAATCCACTCTCTCACTTGTCCTGTGTTTATTCTGTGATAGCATTCTCTAAAGAGGGCACTTACACAAAGGCTCATTTTGGTCCCAAGTTATAGTAAAAAATCATAAAGATCTGGTAAACAGAAAGCTAATATCAGCCACCAAAACAGAAAACTATAATTTGTGTTCTAGTATCCAGGACCGGTCCTCATGCCTAGATATTATTGATTAAAGGATAATACAGTTTCCCAGAGAAGGAAGCTAAAATACTACTGCGTTTATATAGTAGTATTATCCCCCTCCCCCAATTTTTCTCCAGTGGGCTTAAATTAGTGACTTTTGTGACTATTTATTAGAAAAAGGAACACCCAGATCTTTTCATAGTGATTATATGAAGAACCTGAGCTAACATTGATTCGAGGAAAACCGAAATGCCATTGTATTTTAACTGTTGGACTGGAGGTAAACGGAGGCCAGATGATAAATGGAATCTTGATCCAAGTTCCTCTCAAATGGGATCCAACAGTTCTGTAGAATTACCTAACTTTTCCCCTATGGACTTAAGTACATAATTTGGATAAATATACTTAGCAGCTGGTACAATTTCACACTGGTTCTCTGACCTTTGGGATGTGATCCTTAATGGAAGGAAGGGACATGTGAGAGGCCCTAAACTTCCACATCTCCCTCAATTGGAAAAAAATAGTAAGTCAGATGCAAAATGACCTCCTGAATGGGATACCAAAAGTTAATGCTCCCTCAAAGACACAAAGGATTCAGTGGTATTAGACTCTATTATGACCTCCATTTAATTCACTTACATGGTTTTTGAAAAGAAAACAGATGGATCATGTTGGATGACAGAGAACCACCATAAAATTAAGTGTGTGGAAAACCCATTGCAGTTCTGTGCTGGATATAATATCATTACTAAAAGGGATCAATACACACTGTAACTTTTGGTAAGTTTTTATTGATCTCTAAAATGTGTTCTTTTTTTAATTCCCCAAAAGAAAGAGCATAAAAGTAGTTGTTCAAATCCAACTGGGAAGATATACACAAAATTGACTATCCCAGGTTAACTCTATTTTCTCTAGATGAGGAGACCATCTTCATCTTGGCATCCAGTAGAACGCCATTGCAGTTTTCTATTTTAATAATACCACATGAATTGAATTTGGTGAGCATAGCAACACGAATAATTTGGTGGCAAACATGAGTGCCAGGAAATGAGAGATAAACTGAGATCATTATGGCACCGTCATACTGGTTATTGTTTTAGTGATTTAATGATCTGGTCCATGCCATAATTCGTATGCACTCTAAAATCAAGGTCAAGTGATTTTGCTTTGTACGTCCTATCTGTACAAAAAAGACCATGTTTTGTGGGTCTTTTTAGATTTTTGGAGGGAGTATATACCACATTTAGGAATACTGTTTTAGCCGATTAATTGGATAATTCATAAGCCTGTTAGTTTTCAAAGTGGCTTGGACAAAGAGGCCCCAGGAATAGGTCTCACTACTTTGCTATGTTGGCCACAAGACCCAGTAGATTCTGTGGTGCTAGAGGTCTCTTGAGATGAGTAAGGATTCTGTGTGATATCTAGGGCAAGTCCAAATAAGAGATTCATAATGTATCTCCATTAAGCTCTGGAGCATGACATTGTTTCTACAGCAGAGAATCATTAACTATTTGAAAAGGAGCTTGTGTTATGCTCGTTGGCCCTGCTAGAGACAGTGTCTGGCAATGGATATTGTATCTGTTCTTATAAGCTCAGAACTATCATATACACCAAGTCATAAGGTCAAATAGGTATGGCATCAATTCATCACACTGTGAAATTAAATTTGGGGATAATGCCAAACAATTCCAGAGGGCACAATTAATGTATGCAAGTAGGTGGGCCAGAAACCTATGTCATCTTTCAAATTTTTCAGTGACTTCTCTCTTGAAGGTCACTGTTTAATGGCCTCATGAAGTTTATGACCAGCTGACAAAGGAAGAGTAAAACTTGGATCAGGCTCATAGGGTCATAGGTGGTTCAACTTGATATAAAGTTGCATTCAAGGGTAAATGCAAAAGGAAATAATGAGGAAACAAATTCTCCAAATAGGTAGAATTTTAAGTAGCATACTTAGACATGTTTGTTGTCTGAAGGGAGACGTGGTATGAGATAGGAATATACACAGAATCCTGGTTAGTGGTAAATGGTAAATGGTTGCTCTTTGGCAGAGATTAGAAGATTAGAGATAAATAGTTTGGGGGAAGAGGTATGTGGACACAAAGTGCTGAGATATTGTACTTTATGTTAATTTCCACTAGAGAATTCATTACAGAGGAGATATTCATTTAGTGGTGGTCAGCCAGTCTCTATTGTCAGTAGCGCCAGTGCTACACAATAGGCTCATGATAAGAAAGCCACAGTGGCAACATGTATATATTTATATATTCTCTCTCTCTCTCTCTCTCTCTCTCTCTCTCTCTCTCTCTCTCTCTCTCTCTCTCTCTCCCTCTCTGTGTATGTATATAAAAAACTTTTTGTTGGCAACAGTTGGTACTAAATTGCACATCTAGGTTATGGTTCATATCATCAAGGGGAAGAAACAGCCACTGGTGACAAATTGATTCTACCAAATACCACTCAAACATTAAATCCAAGTATATCAGACATAATAGAATTAAATGACTTTGTATAATATCAGATGAAAACATTGATGAATTCTTCTATACACTGGAAGTGTGGGAAATTTTCCTATGAGTCAAAAATCCTGAAAAGATAAAGGAAGAGTAATTAGTTGCACAAAACTAAAATAAAAATAAAAGAAAGGGGGAGGGAAGAGAAAGGGATAGAGAAAGAAAATAGAAGAACAGGAAAAACAAATTCCAAAGGCCACAATTTTCGAATGACAAAATTAGTCCATAAGAGTATAAAAATAACTAAGTGAAAAAAGCTGGATGTAATAGAAACTTATCATAGAAAAATGTTATTTCTAATACACAAAACTTTATTAAATAAGATTGCAAAAACCAATCACCATATGGAAAAAAATGAAAATTGATAGGAGCACAGTGTTCACAATATGAATATTTGAATGTTCATATATTGGTGTTACATATATATAAAGAGTAGGTTGGAAGAATAGGGATGGTAACTCAACACCTTTGTACATTTTTTTAATTTCACATTAAAACTGAGCAATTGCTTATACAATTACAAAAAAAAATGAAATCGATGCTTAAAAAAGTAATTCCTAAAATCCAAAGCCAACTGAAAAAAATATGTTTAACTGGGTATTGGGGTGATGGATTAATGACACAGAGACGAAGTGTTCCAAGATAATTTTAAGCAGAGTAATGTCCATATCCTTAGAAAAATATAAGCTAAGAACAAAATCAACTGTAAGAAAGACAAACATTTTTGCATAATCGTATTTTAGTAATATTAATATTATTATGAATATATTAAGCATGTGAATGCATGTGAATATACACCTTTGAATCACATATATATGTGTATTATATGCACATTCATATATACATACATAAACTTGAGAAAAAGTAATTGTATCAATATCATTAGCAAACAAGCTTTAATGTGAAAAAATTGTGAATAACAAATGATATTAATTACAACTATGAAATAGAGAAAATATTGTAATCCTAAATTTGAATTGGACATGTTATTATGAACTCATGATGTATTTTCATTTAAAAATAAAGTGAAATAAATGTGTAAAAAACATATATGATATTCATAATAAACGTATTTACACACACATGATCATTTTTACTTCTACCCCCCCATAAAGATCCAGAATCAATGATAAGTTAGTAGCAATAATTACCCCAATGTCTAGATTGTGGTTTCTAATGACCATTTCTCATTCAAAGGAACCAATGTTCCTTACATAAGAGGCCAAGTTCATATCTGGAGCAAGACATACAGAAATGAAGCTGAATGATACTATCAAAGGATCTCTGAAAGATTATTGAATTCATTTTAAAAGGACACAGTTAACTTGAAGAGGCTCTCCTGTTCACCCAAGATGGGACAATACAGTAAAGGAAAATAAGCATGCATTTAGCCTGACTTTTCTACGTGAACTGTAACTTGGTCAACAAAATAGAATACTTTTATTCTTTAATAGAATGCTTCAGCTGATCAATGAAGGAAAAATGGTACAATTAGAATATAACATTTGTAGAACTCTGAATAAAATAATAGATATAAAATCTTCTCAAACCATTAAATGAAAACCTGAGGGGAATTTCATAATAAATAAACTGAAACACCTAAACCCATTATTCAATCTTACCACCAAAAAGAACAGCAAATATCTACAAGTCAACATTTTGTGTCGTGTAGTGTAAGAGGAAGTACATGGCACCGCCTATGATATATTCTTGGCAGAAAGTCCAACCTAACCCTGACCAAGCTTTCCATCTGAATACGTTTTTAGAGGCTAGAACATATTACACCATTAGTATCCAATGTGCCAAATTTAGATGGTAGAATATTCCATAAGGAAAAGATTCTTGTTCTAACACAACAAATGACCAGAAAAAGAAATAAAAGAAGGGATCTAGATTAAAAGAGAAATCTGTCAAGCTAATTCAATAATTGGATTGTGAATCCTGATTTGAATCAACCTTCTTTAAAAATGTGCTGATGAAAGGAATTTTAATAATGCCTATGTAATTGATAATATTTTGAAACTAGTGTTACTATGTTGAGAGTTTAGTTATTTGTGTGATGTTATATAATACATTTCACTATATTTACAGTTTTTTATATTGTAGACAATCCTGAAAAACAGTTACATTTGCAGTATTTTTTACTTTTAGATTAAATCCATAAATAAAAGTAGGTGTATATTATAAGTTTGTTGACTATACAAGCCCTAGAACTATATGTGCATGTAAAAATATATTTCAGTTAGCATTAATGGTTTATTGCTCTATGGTCTAGGTGAGGTGACCATTATCCTAACCATGAAAAAAAAATCAAAAACAAAAAAATCTTGAAAACATTTGAATTTCTCATTTTGTCATCTCCCATCATTGTTATTAACTTTACAGTCTTTTCTATGACAGTACATTTTAAATAATTATACATAGGTTGTCAAAAATATTATGTTTCCATAGATGGTGTTTATCCTTGTGATTGCGATGGACACACCAGATTATCTAGAATGATCTCCTCATTTCAACATCCTTAACTGAATCAATCACACCCACAGAGTCCGTTTTACCATGGAGGGTAACATATGCACAGGTTCTGAGGATTAGGACATGGACACCTTTAGCTGGGGGCCTACCATGTTTTAATATAGATTTATATCTGCAAAATAGAAACACAAATTTGAGCTGTTGAATATATATTTTCAGTTATCATCAGCTTATCTCAATATACTAGGAGCTTTTTAGCCTGAAAAAACTTTTCTATTTCAGTCTTTTTCTAATTTAAATTTTCATTACATGCCAACAAGTTAGAGAAGTGAGAACAAATAACAACGACAAGATTACCAGATGGTCCTTTAGTAGGGTGTTTCCACATGGCAGTAGTTTATCCAGTTATGTGCATGCTGCTGCGTGAGACATGAGAAAAATTGTTAAAACCTTATAGTTTGGTTTAAAGTAAATTTAAAAAACAAATTACCTCACTCGATAATAATCATGTCTAGTATTTGGTGGATATTATTTCAAACATTTATTTATCAATGGAAATAATTTTGAAGCACGTGTTAAAATAAACTCTTATGTGCTATTTTTAAATTAAAAAAGTAATTTCACTTGAATTAAACATAATAAAAATCTAGGATGAAAGAATTGCTAAATTTCATATAAACGTTTCTCTACCACAAAGATAAAACTACTGAATATGAGTACGTGTGTGTAAACTTGAGTGTGTGTGTGTGTGTGTGTGTGTCTAAGCATGCATAGCATGCATACACGTGAGAACACATGTGTAAGTGTGCATCTGGTATAGTTGGAAATGTGAACTGGTTGCAGGTTATGTTTATTATTAACTGCATGTTTTTATTTCAGGTATATTCTGATTCCATTCCTTTATTAGATGAGAAAATAATAAAAAAAGCACAGCTATGTGTGCTCTTACTTCATTTTTATCCATATTTTGCCTTTTTTTAGGTTATAAATTTTATCATGTCAAATTTTAAATGTTATGTTCTGTTATTATAAATTCCCTCTGTCAGTGAACCTGAGTTCCACATTGAAAGGAATTTAATGCTCATCATTAGTTTTAACTTTTACATTTCTAAGATGTATAGCATCATTCAATGCATAGTTGTCTGCATTTCATTATCAAATCGTTTTATTCAGAAAGTCACATGGGATCTGTATTTCCTGACTTCTCATGTGTTTGAGAATGTTAGTCTATCACCTTTGCATCGAAGGACATTTTGGACAATTGTTTTATTTTTCACACATTTCTGTATACATCATTCCATGCATTTTGTTGTTTTATGTTGCTGTGAAGACATTTGTATCCAAACTTCATAAATCTTTTGCTGTTTTATGTTTGGATGTTCAGAGAACATTCTTTAACCATGCCTTTGAAGTTAATCATACTTTATCATTTTTTCCTAGGAAATATTATATAGTTTTTATTCACAGGTCTACAATTTTCCTTTATTTCAGGAAATATACCTGTATTTAGCTTAGCATAATTCATTTGCCTACTGTTTCATTTGTTTAGAGCTCTTGTTTAAGAAGTCCAGAATATGTGTATATTGGACTCCATTTTTCTCTCTTCTTTGTTAATCATCTTCTACCAAATCATTTTTTTTAATAGATTTTATTTTTCCATTTTGTTTCCTGAGGATTTTCAAGTTTGGCTAGAATGTCCCTATTTTCAGTCATGTTTATTGATATTTCATTTTTCTAAAGTGTTTTCTTTTCTACAAGTCTTTTGTTTTTATTTAATCTATTTTGAGTGAGACCAAATACCTTTTTTATTTCTATATGCTATATTATAATCTCTTCTTTGAACTTTTGAACCTCATTTTTTAACTTTTTTTCCGTGTTAATAGAGAAATCAGAGTGTTTGCAGTTTTCCTCTATACTGAAATAAACTACACTTTTTTCTGAAAGCATTTCAATGATTATTTACTTCTATGATATTTTCTTCATTTAATTGCTTATGTTCCTTCCTTTCTTCCTTCCTTCACTTCCTCCCCTTTTCCCTCTTTTCTGCCTTCTTTCTCTCATTCCTTCCTTCCTTCCTTCATTTTTCTTTTAGAAATTTTTTTGAGCCTAGGTGAGGTATGGATTCCTCCGTGATGATTGTCTTTGAGGGGATCAAGCCGCACGTGTGTGTGTGTGTGTGTGTGTGTGTGTGTGTGTTCTTGTCTAACATAACAGAAAGGAAGGCATCTGTGGCGGTCTGCAAGGTTTACAAGAATTTATCATCTCCAATGCCAGATAGCCAAATTGTTTACTCTGGAAGCTCATGCCTTTTTATCATTAAAACTGCACACTAGTAGTCAGGAGACCTTTATAGTTATTGAGTTATAGTTGTGTCCTTTTTTATTTCTTTGAGGAAAAAATCAATATTTCTTAACTTTGTTAATGTTTTCTTCAGTGAAATTGGAAGTAGAATAGTGGAATAAAAATGCCTTTATTTGGTCATCTGATGTGGAGTTTGAAACTTTTAATAACGTCTGTAAAACCTTGAGTAGGCATATTTCAAAATTCTTTGTTTACGGATGGTTCAGAAACTTGCTGCTTGTTACCTAAAAATCTGTGTGAAAGAATGAACTAAAGAATGATTGTAGCACATAAGTACATAGAGGGAAATAGTAGACATTTGGGAATGTTAAGATATTCAAAGCAGTAAGTTAGTAAAACTTCCATTTTCTTGTAAATTGTTAGTTCAGGGAGACATTGTTGTAATTGCTATAGCTAAGAAAGCACATAGCATGATAAGCATTCTCATCCAGATTTAAATTTGGTTTAGGCAGTAGTCTATATATCTTTAAACAATAAAAAGTAAGTTGTATATCTAACACAATCAATTGAAAGTGTTCCAGTCGTAATTATTTTCTACCCTGCAATGTTATGCACATCAAATTACAAAATCAGCTACTGTCTTCAAATATAATTGTAATAAGCTTTAATATATACATCTATATACATTTATATATCTTAGTAGTATCACTTGTAAAAACAAATTTGGTCTGACTGAAATGTAGGCAATCTTAAAAAGGTTTTGAGTACATTATTACAGCTGTAGTGTAAATTGTAAAGAACCAAGAACTACAGCCTGGCTTAGTAAGCATAGTTTTAGGCACCTAGGAAACAAGAAACTGTGAGATTTATAATAGCAATTAAAATAGATATAAAGAGTATCACTTATGAAACTTAGTGATACTTTTGCTGCATGCGTTTTCCCCAGAATCTTAAAACTTTATCTTTATAGTACTTACTATGTATTGGTTTTTTACTAGAACCAAAGATATTTTTTTTTCCCCAGTCAGTTTGATTTTGGTTTATACAGCATGAATAGCATTGTATGGAAAATTTTAGACATTAGGTATCATTTTGATGGACTAATAGGAACATACCTCACTTTGAAAATGTCTCTATGATTATTTTTGTTTTAGTTATTTGCAGTTTTCTAATCACTGTGAATTTTCATTTTAATATATGTATTAGTTACAGTGCACAATAGAGATTACCACTGTATCTAGAGATTTTGTAGCAGGAATACTAGATTTACAAAGATCAGTGGCATACAGTAGTGGTCATGATGGATATTTTATCTTGCTAAACTAATTGGAATAATCCAACATACAAAAACTGGGTCTCTGTATTCGATTATGCACTTACATTAATTTCAAAACCAGACAACTACCCCTTCAAATATTTTAAGATGACAAAATCATTAGAAACATTGGTTTCATCATTTTAATTACAATGCTTTGCAGATATGCACAGCACATCAATATTTTTTAGATGAGACATTCTCAGTTTATGTTATTGACCTCTTGTCTGAAGTCCTGTTTGCCTTTCACCAGTTACCAAATATCATTTACTAAACAAATGAAGATGCTTTAAGATGATAATCAACAGAATGATGACAGATTAACCTAATGCCATCATGGTATGGTAAAGCAGGCTTACACTGAGTTTCCAAATCTGCACTTAATTATGTAACTTTTGTAGCTTGAAATCAGCCATTGTGGCAGTAGATGCACCGTGGAAATTGGCAAATGCTATAAGGATTTTTAAAGAAAAGCAAAAAGTTAAGATACATGGTTATTAAACTTTTGCTAGCCCACCATTGCCTAATCACCCCAAGAAAATAATGAAAGTTTCCAATGATTCAGGGCATACCTAGTAGGGGGGTAATAGGCTGTTGAGTCTGTGGGTGTATCACAAACATGGTCAACTTTACATAAGAATCAAGTAATCATGAAATGTCACCTAAGAGACAAGCCATATTTCATTCATTGAGAGTCCATCTTGTTGATTAGTTGTCTGCTAGGGCATGCATATAGCCTAGAACTTGAGCTCTTGAGATCAGCACAGAGCTTTAAGACATTGGTGTGAATTCTAAAGCTACCAATTCCTAGTTATGGTTCTTTGAGAAAGTCATTTGCTATTTTCAATTTTATTTCCCAATTGGTAAAATGTGAGACAATTTGTCAATACATTATTTTAAAGATGGAATAATAAAATTCATATACCAGGAGGGTTCCAAATTACCTACACTCTAAATGTTAGTTTCTATCATTAGGATATTTTAAGCTATGTTGAGTTTAATAAAATGTCTTTTATTTCTTTCTTTCTACAGTGCTTGTTACTAGATTTTCTCATTTCTAATAATCTCCCCAAGCCCTCAAGGTTAACCTTTGTATCTGCAGTGATCATTTCTACTTATCTGAGTTTTTATGTCAAATTGTCAAATGAGTCATGTCCGCGTTGAGATGAAATTCTGCAGGACTTTAATAAGACCAAAGGATTTCTATAATTCATATGTGCACAGTGAATTTTCATTTAAAAATAATTAATAATAATCGTTTTTCCTTTAGACTTATAACATTCCCCTCCCTCTTCATATATTTTGATATATTTGATTTTTGCCCTTTTCTGTGTATGTGAAATAATACCAAATATAAGGTAGGGGCATGTAGCGTTTGAAAAAAAGATATTAATATTTTATATGTTAATGTTTCCTTACAATATTTAGTTTGCATGGAACTGTTAAATATGATTAAATAATGATGTAAGGTTTCTTGCTCATCAAAATGATGCATTGATTAAGCCAACGTACAAAGAGTGTGACACCGTAGATGGATGTATGAAATGGGCTTTAAAGAATGTGCCTCTTCCTTTAATATCATTAAATGTTTCTCTTTCACTTTGTCCATTTGATTGCAAGTGTTCAACTTACAAGTCTTAAAACATAAAGAAAAAAATCAAAATGCTTCTTCATATTTTCATGTATTATCAATCTGCTCTTTATGACTATAATCTGAATATATCCTGCCTTTCCTTATATTTGACCTATGAACATAATCTGATAATTTTTTTTTTTCATAAGAAAAACATAGGCTTTTGATTGAGGCAAGTGAGACTTTGAGGAGGGCTCTTGGTGGGGAACGGACAGTCTTTTGATGCAAAGGTGCTCTCACACCTGCAGTCCTTCCTGTACTATAACAAACAATATCAGGAAAATCTGGAACTTCAGTTTTCCCATCTTGAAGTAAAACCTATTTATAGAAAGTAGATTTTGCATTGCGCAGTGCTGTGCAAATTTTCAGCATTGAATATTTCTCATGTCAAGTCACACAAAAATAAAGAGAAAAAAATCTAACATTCGTTAATCCCCTAAGTCAATTTCAAAACTATGCTTTCCTCGACATCCCAAACACAAATAAATAAAATAAGTACACCCAAAAGGCATCTTAACTGAAGCTCTGCAAAGAACAGATAAGCCCAGTAAACCGAGACAGTCTTTTCAATCCCAGCATCTATACCTGAGTACTGTATCTCTGCTGAGGAGCACAAAATATAGTATGCAATGTTTATGCTGCATTATTTTGTTGTTGGAATTGGTATAGAGAGGGCAAGCAGAGAATTTAATGAATTTCAAGTAATGAATCAGGTTTGAGAGGCCAGTAAATGACCACTGAAAATGAGCAAAGGTTCGGGGCGTGATGTGAATTCTTTCAGGTCATGGGCGTCACTTTAGCAGATCAAGAAGAAATACCTGATAGAAAAATGGTATCTATACTTAGTAGAACTGGCAAGGAATATTTTTATGATTTATGAAAAAACATACCAAATAAAAGTTAGTTTTATATGCAGATTATTATATGAGGAATCAAAAAAACAAACACAAAAACAAAGAAACTTCCTATCACAAAGTTTACATGTTGCCTAACACAGAAGAAAGTATTCTGATAATTGAAACTTTCCATACTAACAAGTTTTTAAATCAGAATAGGTAAGTACAGATCTGATTTTTAAAGAAAAATAGAACCTTACAGAATTTATTTTGAAATTGTTTAAATATTTTCTAATTTTTTTTATCTGCCAGAATTTAATATTTTGAGTACCTGTGCGAAAATTTAAATTAATTGAAACCACTGTTCTTTTAATTTCCACACCTGTAATAAATTTATAAAATTGAATGGATTTAAAAAAATTTAAAATAGGGGCGGCTGGTTAGCTCAGTTGGTTAGAGCGCTGTGCTCTTAACAACAAGGTTGCCCGGTTATATCCCCACATGGGCCACTGTGAGTTGTGCCCTCCACAACTAGATTGAAACAACTACTTGACTTGGAGCTGATGAGTTCTGGAAAAACACACTTAAATAAATAAAAGTTTAAAAATTAAAATAGCCAGTGTTTAAATTTCTTTTTTAAATATTGACTTTCAGCCATTTTGAGTATGAGAATCTCTATTTATATTATTCTTAAACAATATTAATGGACTTAATAGCATTTAATTAAACATCTTCACCTAAAGTAAAATTGTTGTATTTCAACGCATCTCTTCTCTAACATATACATTTATACACAGTTTAAAATGTACATTTATATATTTACTGAATTGATTGCTGGACTTAACAGCAATCAATTCAGTATCTGCTGATTGAAGAAAATATAATTAACAAAAAAACTACAATGGTTTCAGTATATCTTCAAATCCCTCTGCATTTATATAGCTAATATTTTTGAAAACTAATATTCTATCTATAAAGATAGTTGTCTATGAGTGTATTCATGGGACACACTGTGACTCCTCAGGAACTCATGACCCAGATATGGTAATGCATTTGTTAGAATAAGTTCTACTAAGCATAGATAACTATTGAAATGGTGGGAGAATGTTCAATATTAATTATTAAAATATGTGATAGTCATATTATTTTTGATCGATAGCAAATTTTCTAATTAAGTTTTGTGTATACTCCAAAGTGGCACAAAATGAAAAATCGATTTACTTAGTTTTTTCTCGTTGATATACGGGTGCTATTTAGATTAAAGTACTTTTGATTTATAAAAAAAAACTAATTTATTTATAAATGGTATATAAATCATTCCCTCCTTTATATGCTCCAATTTAATTTTCTGAGTGCTAAGTTCTTCTGCAGTATGTGAGGTATTTTTCAGGCAGTTGTGGAATATTTTAATTAAAATAAAACTTTTAAGAAAAGAAATCTAGAAGAAAATTAAATGAAATTTTTATTATACTTCAATAAACCTGAAAATTGGCATTAATTTTAACTGTGGCTTTTTTCTCTTTTGTTGGAAAAAGTGTCAATGTACACTGACACACGCATGTAGCACAGACCCTTACACTGAGAATTTAACTGATTTATACATTTGATATTTAAGTGTGAATTAAATATCAGGATATAGTTTTCCTATTATATGCACCTAAATTGTTATATCTCAATGCATCTTTTCTCTAATGCATATTTATGCATAATTTATATATTTATAAACTTTTAGCATTAAAATAATCTTTAAAGGCACTGATTTGAAAAGTGTCTATGAATTTGTTTTTGTTTTGTTGCTGTTGTCATTGTTATTGCATACCTTCAGTCACTTTTCTCCTAGTTCTCTGGAATTCAAGAAGTATATTTTGAACCTTTCTACTCAAGTTAACTGGCTTGAGTAGAACTCCTTATCAGACTTAATTCACTTTTTTCATGGCAATGCCAAATTCCATGCGAGTTGAATAAAAAAAAAATTCACAAAACAATAGACTCCTGGATTATTTTATATTCACCTGTATCAAGCAGAAATTACTCTTTAGAGAAATCTTATAATGAAATGCACTTTAAATCACTTATTTTAATTTTCTACAACACTCTGTTTCATACGTAGTTAAATTCTATCTTACACACTGTTTTGCTTTTGTTCCAATGGTTTTCACATTTTCTCTTTTCATAAAAAAAGAGAGTCTGGGGACAAAAAAAAAAAACAAAAACCAAGAGTTGTTAGATGGGCGGGGGGGGGGGGATAAGGGGAAAGGTGAAGGGATTAGGAAGCAGCTGGTAACCACAAGATGGCCTCAGGGTTTTTTGAAAATTAATTTGGGGAACATATTCAATAATGTTGTAAAGATTTTGTTGGGTATCTGATGGACATGAGTCCTATTTGGGAGACCACCTCAGGGATACTGTGGATGCCTGATCATGGCATTGTACACCAGAAGCTAAACATTAATGAATGCCAACTATAATTTTATATATATAATGTGATGGTTCAGTGTGAGGTCGGAGGGATAGTGGATGGGGGGAGGGGAGTTCACAGTGTGAGGGATATAAATAATGAACGTCTAAGTATTACCTTGTCTTGTACACCTGAAACTAATAAAAAAAAAAAAAAGAACCAATTAGAAAACGGGCAAAGACATGAACAGACATTTCACCAAAGAGGATATACAGATGGCAAATAAGCACATGGAAAGATGTTTAACATCATGAGCCATTAGGGAAATGCAAATTAAAACCACTGTGAGATATCACTACTTACCTACCAGAATGGCTGAAATAAAAAAATAGTGACAATACCTTGTGATAGAACTGTCTGTATCTTGACTGGTGGTGGTCACACAAATCTACACATGTAAAAAAAATGCATAGAAGTAAATATACACAAAGGAGTACCTATAAAACTGGTGAAATCGGAGCAGGGTCAGTGTAATGTGTTTCTCAGCTCTGATATTGTACTATAGTTACACAAGACATTACTATTGGGAGAAACTGGGTGAAGGCTGTGTAGGACCTCTCTGTATGATTTCTTACAAGGGCATGTGAATCTATAAGTATCTCCAAATAGAAAATTAAAAATAATAATAATAAACTGCAAAAAAAAAAAGAGAGTTCTTTTTTTTCATCAAATTATAAATTATTTTTAAGGACATGAAATTTACCCTTTTCCTGTTCTATGACCCAACACCACACATGAAATAATAATTGTTTTTGACTAATCATTAACAATTGATACACTTAATAATGTACTTGAAAGTACTGCATGTAGATAATTTGTATTTTAGTGTATGCAAAAAAAGTTTCACTAGTTATTACAGACTTTCATTAATTTTCAATTATCATAGTAAAACAGAAACCAATTTTTGGTATATTTTCTTAAAGTTCTGACAAGAGCATTTTCCATTAAGAACAATCATGTATTCAATGGTTAACATCTAAATCTATGCTTTTTTGACCATTGTAATCCAAGTCCTGGCTTCTTTAAACAGACCTCTGATTTCTGTTTGAGAAGTTTTCTTACATACAGCATTCAGTTTTATTTTGGAATTTTAATGTACCCTATCTGTACATTTACATTGGTAAACTGCAATGAAAATCTAGGTAAAATGTTTTAGTGAGGTTGATAATTGGAATTTAATGAATTCATTTTACTCAATGTATGTGTCACTATTAAATTATTTTGTTAAATGTTTTAACTCCTCTCATTTTATATTTTTTATATCTTTATTCTTACCAGTCTTTTAGAAGGGAGTTATAGTAAAATGTACATAAAATTTTTAAAAACTTCTACTTTGACTAGTAAAATTGTGGAGTATAAAATAATTGATTATGGAAATAAAAATGTCAAATTTGTAGGCTAATAATGTACATATTTTAAATATTCATTTATTAAATATAAATGCATGGTATTTACATTAATTTTCAATTAGATTATATCTCTTACATTAGTTTGATGATTTGCCTGACAATTATATTTTATTTGTTTTGCAGCAGATATCAACTTTGGGTAAAGGCATTCTTAATGTAGACTTTTTTTTTAAAGAGTGTTGATTCAAAGAAAAGGGAAAGATAGTCAATCTGTTAACATCTCTCACAATTAAAACTACTAAAGTTTTCACATAGTTTCACATTAGCAATAGGCACTTTAACTATGGCTTGAATTGGTATAGATCAGCTAGTTAATTTCAGATTAAGGATTTGAAATCTCTTTATCAATCTTAAAGTGAACCATTTTCAGTAAACATTATAATCATAGTCTGTTGTAATATAAGGTTCTTAAGGAAAGGCATTTTTCTTGTTCAATGATTCTGGAACAATTTAACATCCATATGCAAAAAAAAAAAAGAAAAAAAGGAAGAAGAATGCTCCAATCCTAGCCTTATATGGAAAAATCAGCTCAAAAGGGATTTTAATCTTAAATGAAAACCTATAAAACTATAAAACTTCTAGAAGAAAAATTGAGAGATAAACCTTTATGATCTTAGATTGGGCAAAATTTCTTATATTTTATTTGAAAAGTATGAACTATAACAAGAAAAACAACATGATGGATAAAACTTCATCCCAATTATGGAATTATAACCTTCAAAATATACTGTTAAAACTAAAAGAGAAGACAGACCGGGAAAATATGTTTTCAAAATATGTATCTGATAATGAATTGAAATCCAGAATCAAGGTAGGAATCATAAACCTCAATTTTAATAACACATCTAAGTGAAAATAAATAGGCAACAGTTTTGACATTTCACCAAAGAAGCATATAAAAAGATACTCAACATCATTGGTAACTAGGGAAGTGCAGAGGAAAGCCACAATGAGATAGTATTAGACACCATAACTATGGGATTTAAAGAAAATGACAAATACCAAGTTGTGGTGAGGCTGCAGACAGTAAGCACAGTAATGCATTGTTGGTGGGGATTTAAAATGGAGCAGCCTTTTGAGCAAGTTGCAGAGTCTTATAAAAAAGAAAACATACTCAGGCAAATGCAATTAAAGCCAACATGAGATACCAGGACACAACTACAAAACTGGTAAAGATGAAAAAGAAAGAAAATACCAAATGCTGGTAAAGGCTTCAAGAACCTGGCCCTCTCAGCATTCCTGCTGGGAGTACCTGCGAGTAAAAGCACTTTGAGAAACTGTGGTAGTGGCAACTATCAAAGAACATGTGCACATCCTATGACCCAGGAATTTCATTCCCAGGTTTATGATCAGTGGAAAAGTGTAGAGATAGTCACCAAAATAAATGTACAAGAATATTCATAGAAGCTGTATACATAAGAGCCCAAATCAAGAAACTACCCAAGTGTTCATCTGAAGTACAATGGCTAAATATATCACAGCATATTCACAAAAGCTGATTTTGTCAAAATTCATTGTTATCCATGGGAAATTATCTTTTCCATATATGTTATATACCATTTTAAAGTTAAACAAAAATCCATGTTACATATAAGACTGGT
Organism: Rhinolophus hipposideros; assembly: GCF_964194185.1. Taxonomy (NCBI): domain Eukaryota; kingdom Metazoa; phylum Chordata; class Mammalia; order Chiroptera; family Rhinolophidae; genus Rhinolophus; species Rhinolophus hipposideros. The sequence goes on along the minus strand of NC_138062.1, from coordinate 34,943,565 downwards.
TAACTTTGTATGGGAAATAAACTCATATCGTTTTTAAAAAAATAAATAAACATACAATTACTATGTGACCCAGCGATCTCACTCTTATATATTGTCCGCTGTGAAATAAAAATGTATGCTTGCAGAAAACCTTTTCACACATGTTTGTTTATAGTGACTTTATTCACATCACCCCAAACTGGAAAACACCAAAGCCCTTCAATGAGTGGATGGATGAACTGTTGTACATTTATGCAACAGTGGAATACTTTCAGCATCACAAAGGAGTAAAGTACTGATACACTTAATAACATGGATAATTGTGGAATACTTTATGCTCATTTAAGTGAGCAAGATTCCGAAGGCAACCTGCGAATGATTTCATTTATATGCCTTTCTGGGAGAGCAAAGCTACAGGGGCAGTAAACAGATTGTTAATTGTCATAGGAGAGGTAGGCATTGCCTTTGAGCAGTAAATTACCATAATGAGTAGCCAACAGCTGAGAAAAGCCTGAATTATAAAAATATATTGATCTTCATCATGGTTGTCTTATTGTGTTATGTGTAATGTTCTTATTTCACATAGGCACATTGCATACATTATATCTATATGTAAGCATCTATATCTATATAATTATGATGTATTTTACTAAAAGTTAAAGCTAAAGACAATATTTTATTTATTTAGGGTCTTGAACCTTAATATTAGCTAACAATGTCATATATATGTTTAAAATTTTATTCATTAATATGGAACTTTTTTTTTTCTCTAATAGTATGGCTAATCCTCACTCCTGGACAATGATTTCAGTGTATCTGATTTCACTGTTTTTAATAGTTACATTTCATTGTATTCTCAAAAGTCTACTGCAGAGAAGTCTCATCTGTGAGTAGGATCCCCCATATCTCCTGTTTAAATCAGCACAAAGAAATGATCAAAGACAAAAACAATAACGCATTTGTGGGTAAAAAAAATGAATTTTATAAACCCTTATAACATTACCTCAGTTACTCACCACTCAGCAGTGTTTTGAGAATTATTAGGTCATTATTAAGTTTCAAAAAATTCCTCAGAAAAGTAGAACTGGTTACAATTTTGCAGCATAGGTAAGAATTTTTTTTAAAAAACAAAAATCTTTAAATGATCCCTTATGATGCTTTTTGTAGTAGAAAATTTACCTGACACGGTAAAGCTAGAGTTCAAGAGATTTTTGCTTGCCTGGGATTTTGGTTATCATAAATTTTATCTTTAAACTTTTACCCTTAGAAAAGACCTCATATAAGACAGAAAGCTGATATTTCAAATTCAAGGGGAAAGTACATTATTTATTTGGATAGTTGTATTTGAAGGAAAACTCCACAAGAGTACAAATCCACAAAATAATACTTACCTGAAAATGGGAGGCATAAAATAGCTATTCTGTTTTTAAATGTAATAGGTCAACTTATAATGCATAGAAATTTAGTCAGGGTATGCTATAATTTGATAAAAATATGTATAGTTGAAAGTCAAAATATAAATAGAATCATGAGGTTGTAATCAAATTTTTTAAATAGGAATACATTTTAAAACACTTTATCAATATCTATTTGTATTCAAAAGGGTAATATGCTAATAGTGAACCAGCTCCATCTTATATTTTCTTTACAGCAATTTCCACAAGGTTCTCTGTCACATATTGTTATTCTATACGAATGCTTATTTAAGGTGTTATATAACTTGAATTTAAATAATAAATATTCAATTTAGCTTTTCACAATTTTTCATATTAATATGCTTTGCTCAATTATAAAATATCTCATTTAATTAAGAACTTGACTCTCATTAGTGATAGAATAGAAATTATAAAACAGCAAGTAGGCAGTCATTTACTGCTGGTCGAAGTGCAAAATAGTACAGCCACTTTGTAAGACAGTTTTTTACAAATCTAAACATAGTACAAATACTAAACACAGTTCAATAGCTGTGTTCCTAAGTATTTAAGTGACTGATTTGAAAACACATCCACACAAATACCTGCATGTGAATGTTTATAACAGCTTTGTTCATAATTGCCCCAAACTGGAAGCAACCATGATATCTTTAATAGGTGAAATAATAAACCATCTATGGAATGAAATACTATTTGTACATGAAATGAAATGTGCTATTCAGCCACAAAAGGACAGGTATCAACCTTAAATACTTATTGGAAGTAACAGGAATGGTCTAGAAATGCTACATACTTAATGATTCCAATTTGATTATGTTCTGAAAATGGTAGATGTTTTAAAAAAAAAAAAGATCAGAGGCTCTCAGGGGTTTGAGGAGAGGAGGAGACTATTTTAATAGGTAAGGCATATGGAATTTTTAGGAGTATGATGAAACTATTTTGTATGACAATGTAACGGTGGATACATGACATTATGTATTCGTCAAAACCCATAGAATTTTATAGTACAAAGAGTGAACCACAATGTATGAAAGTTAAATAAAAATCATTTAGGATATTGAGGATGATTTTGGAATACAGAACGTGACAAAACAATGTAACTCTGGTACAAATGTATGAAACGACTTCAGTGAAGGGATGGGAGGAAAAGGTATAGTTCTAAGTAATGTGGGAAAGTAGGATTTAAAGACTAAATGCAAAATAAATTGTACATAAACACTGTAGTCTAGTTGATACTGCTGTTTCTCACAGGTTTTGGTTAACAATTGTGATAGGATAACTTGAAGTTAAACAATGTAATAAATATTGAGTAGATGGTGGTGGCCAGGTTTCTGGGTGTTTGAGTAGGAGGTTACAGGTAAACAAAAGGAAGAGGCAAGAATGATCCATGTGGTAATAGATTAGAGTGGGAGACATCAGCATGAACTCGTATTTAACTTAATATAAGATATAGATGCTTATGTAAAGATATAATTACAGATATGTGTACATTCATATTAATGTACATACATATACTTTCTTTCTCTGTTAGTGGAGAGGACCTTAGAAGCAATAGCACTCCAGTAGCAATGATTACACTTATCACCCACAATGAATGAAAGTTAAATAAAAATCATTTACTTATCAACTTATCAACTTGGTGTCTAATATAATTATCCAATTAAAAGAACAAGACTTTTGGAGAAATTGATGATTGTAGGACTGACTGAGCAGAAAATATACAAGATGAGCTGGAATATCTTTTAGTGTCAAAAAAAAAGGAAATACAAAAAAAAAAAAGATGGGGCTATATGAGGGACACGGGAGCTCAGTGCAAGATCACCTAATGTTCAAAGCTGAAAAACTTTAAGCAATAGTATAAATAATGTATCATTGGATTATAATCTAAAGTATGAAATAAATATCCATGAGTTCATAGTGATGTAGATCAATGATTGAATAAATATGTAAATAGGAGAGAAGACACAAATTTTCCACACACAAAATCTCCAAATAATATGCATAGATACTCTGTTCTCGAGGAGGTGAAGCATAAATAACTCCCCATTCCCTAAGCATTGGCTGTGGGTAATACCTTTTTCTAAAAGAGTAGAGTTGGGAAGGGCGCAATGGAGAGCAATTTTTCGGTGGATAAATCTGATCATCCTACCTCAGGCAGGTGACCAAGGTTAACATCATTGTGATAAGTCATGTGTATGTACTTTGGCATCATGTGACGATGATGGCCCTTTACTGTGGTAATTGTGCAGAGAGCTCAGTTCTCAAAGTCTTTCTTTCCTGTTGCGTCCACACCTATCTGATGCCTTGTCTAGTTGTCTCATCTGAAAGGTTGTGTAATTCTTCTCACTTTCTTCTCTAGTTATTTTCGCCTGGCCTTTTGGTCTGTTGCAAATTATTCAGTCTGTCCCCCAAAATGGAGATTCTATCTCTTAAAAAAAAGAAAAAAACACTTCTTTCCTGATAGACATTCTACACAAAAATCACACAAAGCCAAAGCACATAAGCACATACCCGATAGACTGTAACTGAACACATCTGTTTAACCAACAGAGTCAAGAAATAGAATATTTCCAGTACCGCATAATTTTCCCTTGCACCTTCTCCTGATTTCTATCTAACATTTCCACTGGTAACTGTTTCTTTTTTTTTTTTTTTCAGTTCTACTTATGTTCATACTTAAGGAATTTTGAAAATGAAATAATTTACATAAATATGAGAGTAAAATTATACCACATGTATCTAGTGTGTGGCTGACTTCTTTATTCAATATTATGTCAATGAGATTCATCAAAATGGTTGTACAAAGTGTTTATTAGTTTTTATCAAAGTCTAGTATTTTGATGTATGAATATGTAAGAGATTATTTATCCATTATATTGTTAGTGGATATTTGGCTTGTGTCCACATTGGTGCTGTGAATATTCATTAACGTGTCTTTCCACCTGCTATGACTTCTTTTCAACCTTTCTGAGCTACCACCTAGAATTGTTCTTTCAAAGGAATAGTCTTCCCCCTCCAGCACTGACTTTGATGTAAGGTTTGTACAGACAAATTATCTCAATTTCTCTTTACTTGTCTTTGGTAGGGGATAAGGAGTATATTTCTGCCTTTAATTTGAAGGACATTCTTTTTCTGGATACAGAATTCTAAGCCTCGTCATATTATTGACATGCTTTGATATTTTAACAAGTGTCTAATAATGAAAACTGTATTCTCAAATAAGCCAGCAATTACTACTAAAATAAAATGAACTGTTTTTTTCAAGCCTTAAAGACTAGATAATAATGGCTACAATTTACTTTTCAATCTCAGCCTGTATAAGTAATTACTTTGCTAAAATAAACTTGTCCTAAGATATCACTTTCAGTAAATTTTAGAAATTAATTAGATTATTATAATTTGCTTTTACAAATTGATTTATATTAAGTTATATATTAACATGAATTTGATTTTTTATGTTGTGCTTAGAGCATTTTAGTTATGGTTTATATAAAATAATTAATATTTTCAGAGAACTAAAACCCTGTATTTTTATTTGGTAATTTGTTTCTTCAGATCGAAATATCTAAACACTCTTTTTTGTTGTTGTTGTTGCAAAGTTGAATTAAAAAGTATTAAAATTTTCATTGAAATTTCAAAAGGTTATTTCATGCAGATTAACTTTATTCTATACAATGTTCTATAAAGAAATTCATCACATCAGAACTTTAGTTTTCATAAGAGCATATTAAATCCTATAGACCCCAAATTATACATTATAAACGTATAGCATTCTTTTGTATTCAAACTACTATACCAAGGAAAAGGAAGATAATTAAACTTTGTGTTAGTCAGGACTCCTATTTTCCCTGCTACAAAATCCAAATTAAACCTAATCTTATACTTTAAAAAATACTAATCCATTTGTTCACCTGAATATGTTGTAGAAAATTGTGGGCAGATTTAATCTTAGGGATCGTTGAAATGCATGTACCTAGACATGGTAAATATCATTCTGCTTCTTCTCTTTCTCCTTCTCCTCCTCCCCCTCCTTCTCTTCTCTTTTTTTCCTTCTTCTCCATCTTCTCCTTCTCCTTCTTCTCCCTGCCTCTTTCTGAATGCTGCCTTCATTCATAAAGGCTGGCTTGCCTCTTTACTATTTCTAAACCAGAGAAAAGTATCATTTATAACTAAAAAATTGCCCAGGCACTTTAATGTCCCAGCTCATTATCTCTGTCATGTGAGTGGAGTGTTACATTGTTCCAAATCTGGCTGTATGTCCATTTCTGTTCTAAATTTGTCCAGATGTCTACTTCTTGGTTGGCAAAACAAGATAGGATCACTTGGAATATAAAAGAACCAGTTCCTTATATAAAAGAGGGAGGCTTTTATAAAATAATCAAGAAAAAGAAGTGCATATAACTTACATATAACTACCAATTACAAGATTCTGCATTGAGAAATATACCACCGTAGATTAGTATTCCTACATTTGGGATAGCTTTATGAGAGATGAAAATTATTTTATTTAATAGTAATTTTAAGTGGATTGCCTGGTAGTAGTTGGCATAATACAACACTAATGCTTGAGTAGTAACTTTTCATACTTTTTTGTGTTTTATGTTCTTCTTTTCTCCATTTCTCACAGTATCTTTTCTTCCCCAGTATCATCATAAATCTCAAGAGAAAGCTTGAGAAGATTATTACAGGCATACCTCATTTTATTGAGCACCACTGTATTGCACTTGACAGATGTTGCATGCTTTACAAATTTTGAAGGCAAGACTCTCCACCAAAATGAAGATGACAACTCGCTTTAATAAGGAGGTCTAGAAGCAAATTGCACTATCTCTGAGGTGTGACTGTACATGTTACCATTAACTATAATATCAATAAGAAACTAACCACTTACTACACAGACTTTTTTTTGTATTAGTTTCAGGTGTACAAAACAGTGTAATACACGTTTATCATTTATATCCCTCACACAGTGATAACCCCCTCCCCCATCTACTACCCCTCTGGCATAGCATACAACCATTACATTTCCACTGTCTCTATTCCTAATGCTGTGCTCCACTTTTGTAACCATATATATATATATATATATATATATATATATATATATATATATATATATATATATAATTGTAGTTGACATTCATTATTGTTCAGCTTCAGCTTCAGGTATACAGTGCAGTGATCAGGCATCTACATCATCCCTGAGGTGGTCTCCCTAATGAGACAAGTGTCCATTGGATACCATACAAAATCTTTACAACATTATTGATGATACTCCCCAAATTTACTTTCGTATCCCTGTGGTAATCTTGTGTTTACCGATTGTGCTTTCTAATCCCCCTCACCTTCCCTCTATCCACCCCCACCCATCTAGCAACCCTCAGTTTTTCCTCTGTGTCTCTGAGACTGTTACCCGGAGAAAGATTTTTACCGATATACCCCCTTGGGCAAGGGAAGTAAGAGAAAAAATAAACATGTGAGATTACATCAAACTAAAAAGTTTTTTTCACAGCAAAGGAAACCATCAATAAAACAAAAAGGGATCCTACTGAATGGGACAACATATTTACCAATGATACCCGATAAGATGTTAATATCCATAATTTATTAAAAAACCCATTCAACTGAACTCCAAAAAAACAAACAACCCAATTAAAAAATGGGCAGAGGATATGAAGAGACATTTTTCTAAAGAGGACATACAGATGGCAAACAGGTATAAGAAAAAATGCTCAACCTCATTAATCATTAGAGAAATGCAAATAAAAACTACAATGAGATAACATCTCATTCCAGTCAAAATGGCTATCATCAATAAATCAACAAACAAGTGTTGGAGAGGATATAGAGAAAAGGAAGCCCTTTTGCACTGTTGGTGGGATTGCAGATTGGTGCAGTCACTATGGAAAACAGTATGGAGGTATGTCAAAAAACTGAAAATGGAACTACCTTATGATCCAGCAATTCCACTTCTAGGTATCCAGAGAAATCCAAAACTCTAATTTGAAAAAAATTATGCACCCCAGTGTTTATTGCAGCACTATACACAATAGCCAAGACATGGAAACAACCGAAATGCCCATCAGTAGACGACTGGATTAAGAAACTGTGGTACATTTATGCAATGGAGTATTACGCAGCCATAAAGAAGAAAGAAATCTTACCATTTGCAACAACATGGATGGACCTAGAGAACATTATGCTAAGTGAAATAAGTCAGACAGAGAAAGACAAATACCATATGATCTCACTTACATGTGGAATCTAAAGAAAAGAATAAATGAATGAACTAATCAGATACACAGATCTTTAAAAACATGACCCTACCACTTTTGTCTGCCTTGAGACAAACATTGTCAAGTGGGTATTTTTTCCATCATTTCATTTTGCTGCTGACAACAATATGAAGGTGATAACGAGGAGAGGCTAGTGGTGAGGAGGCATTGTAAACAGCACTAAAGATGATGTATAGTGTGTTGGAAACTGATACGAAGGAGCAACAGAGGTCTTGTGCCCACCCTGGTATGACCTTGCTGAATAATCCTGCTGTGAAAGTCTGTTTATCCTCACGGCATAGTATACTGTTTTGGAAAAACCTTTAAGGATGTACTATGACAGAAATCTATGGGATGGGTTAAATAGGGCTGTCACCTCTGATGGTATTTGCCTGCAGACTTGCTTTCAATGGTAAAAAATATCATTAACTTATTATTTTGGAGTCCACATTTGCTGATACAACTTTATAACAGCTGAGATACATAGTGTGTGCCAGGGACGTTTGTAATGAAAAGGGGTAATTTCCCATATCAAAAAGAGAAAATTGACTTGGAGTAACTCATTTAATTTTGTAGGTTACCAGTACTGGATATTTATATTTAAATCTGAAAGATTGAATAAGTTTTTTGAATTAAAATGTAAAAGATTTCTATTTAAAAATAATTTTTAAATAAGAAAATGTATATTTTACAAGAAACTATTCATTTGTTCTGACTGGCTTAAAACATTAAAATAAAAGAAAGGAAGGAAAGAGCTATAGATCATATAAATGTATGAACAGATGGAATATGAATTCAATTTTATTATCTCATATTATAGTTGTTGTTTGTAGAACATCATTTCAGAGGTCAGATAAATTAGAATTTTGCTTGTATATCATCATAATGTGCATGCTTTTATCACCAGTTTATAAATTGTAACTGTTAGAGGCATCAGGAATTCTATATATATATATTCTATATACTATATATGAACAAGGACATTAATAGTCTATGGCTATGATTCTATGTGAAATCATCCTACAAAATAGAGAATGGACAGAAGAGATGGACTAATACGACAGCTCATTACATAGGGGGTCCACTTGACAGTCAGATTCATACACTACCTCAACGGCAAGGTAGTGTGTCTTTTTCTGAAAACATTCTGCTGTGCTTTATATTATACTCCATATGTCATCTCCAGATAATACACAAGATGAATTTACTAAATTAGAACTCTGTCAAAATCATTTGACCTCTCAAAGAGAAACCATTATTTGCACTCAGGTTATAGCTTCATCATGGCTTGAATTTGAACACAAATCCTGAGGTCAGTGTGTGGACCTGCTGCTCAGCTTTCTGGAGTCTAGGTGAATACATGATCTTTGAACTCTTATTGCCAGCTCTGTGGAACATGGAGGCTCAAGTGCAATTTACAGGGTTTTATTTAATTGAGTTAAATTTTTAATAATATTTCTTCATATATTTGCATTTTACTTTGAAATGTAATAGTTTAGGAGAGTGTGGCTTTGTTTTGTCCCTAGCAACAACAGTTCGTGAGGTTTTCCCAGCTTTCAAACTCTAATGATATAGTAGAAATAGTGATTTCCCAGAACGGAAGCCAAAAAGTAGAAACTGACAGAAATGACAGGAACAAGCACCTACTCTATAGTCAGAAAATGGGAATGGACGCTATGATTTCTAAGAAACATGGATTCCTTTACTATACACCTATTTAAGACTGGGAATTTTTAGTCAACGTCCCCATATCCATCACTAGAGATGAAATAAAAAGCTTGCCAAAAAGTCCATCACTTAAAATCACTTTTACTTAGCATCACTGTTGACTGCACAGGTCAAAAGTGACAAGCTCTTGAGGAAATGACTTTAAGTAGATAAAGCATCTTACTTATAGGTGCTGAGATTTTGAGTAGTGGCCATAAAATAGAAATATTGTTATCTTTTGATATTCCTAAACTGCATAGTGTGCACAAAATTTGCTCAATAACTATATAACTCCAATAAGAAATTACAATATTTTCCCTTCAAAAGATTGCATTTTTAATTGAAACAACAGGGCACTATAGCTGTCAACAGGTCCCTGTTGGCAAAGTTGCCAGTTAAATAAAATTTTTGACAATTGGCTCTCTGGGAATTTTCCTGATGTATTTATTAGGTTTCTGAAACCTCTATAATGTAGTTGTTTATCCCCTGTGACCTTAAGAGTAAATACTAAGGGATGAATGTCTTCCTGTCTCTCTTTTTAAAAGTTAATATTGCTTTTTTCACTTGTACTCATAAACTCATAAATTCTCTTTCTCCATTCATTCACACTACTTCTAAGGTCAGGAGCATTGCGTATCAACTAGAATAATACTTCCGGAAGTCACTCACAGAGTCTAAATTACACGTTTTCATTTTTTCTTACTCCTTTTTAGATATTGAATATCTTTTTTTTTACTTATTAAATTTATTGGGGGTGATGCTAGTTAATAAAATTATATAGGTTTCAAGTGTACATTTCTACAGTATATCATCTATAGATTGCATTGTGTGTTCACCCAGAAGCAGTTCTCCTTCCATCACTGTATATTTGACCCCCTTTACCCTTTTCTACACTCCCCTCCCCCCTTACTCTCTGGTAACCACTAAACTGTTGTCTGTGCCTGTGAGTTTTTGTTTGTTTGGTTTGGTTTGTTACTTTCAGTTTTATATCCCACATAGGAGTGAAGTCATACTGTTCTTGACTTTTTCTGACTTATTTTGCTTAGCGTAATAATCTCAAGATCCATCCATGTTGTTGCAAATGGTACTATTTCATCTTTTCTTATGGCTGAATAATATTCCATTGTATATATGTACCATATCTTTATGCAGTTATCTATGAAGGACACTTCAGTCGTTTCCATGTTTTGGGAACTGTGAATAATACTGCAATTAACATAAGGGTGTATATATGTTTATGGATAAATGTTTTCAGATTTTTGGGTAGATACCCAGAAAAGGGATGCTGGGTCATATGGTAATTCTATTCTTAATTTTTTGAGAAACATGCATACTGTTTTCCATAGCTGCTGAACCAATTTACATTCCCACCAACAATGTTCCTTTTTCTTCACAGCCTCTCCAACATTTATTATTATTTATCTTGTTAATGATAGCCATTCTAACTGGTGTGAGGTAATATTGTGGTTTTGATCTGCATTTTCTTAACAGCTACTGAAGTTGAGCATTTTTTCATGTATGTGTTGGCCATTTGTATGTCTTTTTGGGAGAAATATCTGTTCACGTCCTTTGCTCATTTTAATTGGATTGTTTGTTGTTGTTTTTGTTGTTGTTGTTGAGTTCTAAGAGTTCCTTATATATTTTGAATATTAGTCCCTTTCCAGAAGTGTTGTTTGCAAATATCTTCTCCTATTGGTTGGTTGCCTCTATGTTTTTTTGGTGGTTTCTTTTGCTGTGCAGCTTTTTAGTTTGATATAGTCCCTCCCATTCATTTATTTTTGCTTTCACTTCACTTGCATTTGAGGTCAAATTCATAAAATGCTCTTTGAAGGTCCATAAGTTTAGTACGCATGCTTTCTTCTATGCAGTTTATTGTTTCAGGTTTTATGTTTACCTTGACTACATGATGCAGCCTTTGGATGCAGTCCTTTCATTCTAAGGGAAGCTTACACATATGTTATTATTTAGCCAAGTAGTGATTCTGTCTTTACTTGTTTTTCTTATTTGGTTATTCATACAGCAGAAAAAAAATTAGGCTGTATTTCATTAGAAAGGAGAAAAATAGTCCAGAAAATGCTGATGTAACATTATGATACAATCATCCAACTGTAAGGAAATTAAGTCTGTAATAATATTAGTTTTGAATTTAAAATGTTCCATAATTTATCAATGCCTATTATAAACTTACTCTCACACAATCTCCCATATATTTCAGAAAGTTAACATAAACCTATGAAAACAAAATGCATGGATGGATCTAGAGAACATTATGTTAAGTGAAATAAGTCAGAAAGAGAAAGACAAGTACCATATGATCTCACTTATATGCGGAATCTAAAGAAAAGAATATGTGTATGAACTAATCAGAAACAGTTTTGGGGACACAAAAAACCGAGAGTTGTTAGATGGGCGGTGGGGAGGGGGTGGGGGATGGGGGAAAGTGTGAAGGGATTGGGGGGCGGCTGGTGACCATAGGATGGCCTCAGGGTTTTTTGAGAATTACTTTGGGGAACTTATTCAATAGTGTTTGGGGATTTTGTTGGGTGTCCGATGGACATGTGTCCTGTTTGGGAGACCACCTCAGGGATGCTGTGGATGCCTGGTCATGGCATTGTACACCAGAGGCTGGACATTAATGAATGCCAACTATAATTTTATGTGTATAATGTGATGGCTCGGTGTGAGGTCGGGGTGGTGGTGGATGGGGGGAGGGGGGTTCACGGTGTGAGGGATGTAAAAATAAAATAAAATTAAAAAAATAAATAAATAAAGTTACTATTTGTCCCTTTCCAAAAAAAAAAAATGCATACAAATATGTCTACCATTACTTAATTTGCAAAGCATGGCTTTATATAGTTAGATCTAATTGCAAATGTTTCAAATGAAATTTGTTGTGATGAATATGAATCCCAAAGTAATCTTCATAAGTGCTTTTTAATATAAATAATATTATAAAGCATCTTATACTACTATAGCATTAATTATTTTATGTTTGCTCTGTCAGAGTCAATCAAATAATTATATTTTCATATTTATAATATCACAGCAAGCTGTATTAAATATCAGCTTTTAAACGCTTTGAATTTCATTTAATAAATAAAAAACCTAAAGATTGTTATAATATATGATAATTTATGGAATTATCGATAGAGCAACACAATGAATGTACCAAAATGATAGCCATTTCTATATATGTAGCATAGATATTTGTGTGTATTTCATGGAAAAATTGCATTTAGTATAAAGTTGAAAGACAGTTACTTTTGCGAAAATCTTGTGTATACATCTAGAGGAAGAAAAATTTAAAACCAAACGTTAAAAAAAGGTTTAAAATTTATACCTCTAGACTCAGCTGTATAGACATATTTCTCTCACTTTCCCTCCTTCTCCCTTTCTTTCTTTGTATTCTCTCTCTCTCTCTCTCTTGCTCTCTCTTTTCTTGCAGTATTTTTTTTGTTTGTTTTTGTTTTGTTTATTCTTCTGACAAAATTGTTAACTTTTTCTGGCTTCCAATCAACCAATACTGGGGAAAAGAAAGTTAGATAACTGTGAATCTTTCAATTTAAAATTTTGTTCCTTTGGGTTAATTCAGGCTTGTTTTTTTCCTCTTGCCTAATTTTTCCCCCTCTTTTCTGAGTAGTATCTAGATATAAGGGGAAAACTGTCATATCACAACAGCTAGAAAGGAGCCTCTCACACATCTGTTTTCCTCCCAGTTCTCATGCCCGTGCACTTAAAATGGAGTTGACACAGAACTCCCTGATGTGTGTTCCGATCCACTGCTTTGGTTGGGCCCTTCCATGGCCTCTAGTTATAAAGTTCTTTTACTTTTTTAAATTTTTTTATTTTAATAATATATTTTATTTAGCCCAGTATATCCGAAAGGTAATCATTTCAACGTATAATCAAATAGAGCTTATTAAAGAGATATTTTACATTTTTAATTGTTTTCAAAAATCTGTTGTGTATGTTATACTTGCAGCACATTTCAGTTTGAATTGGACACATTTTAAGTGCTCAGTAGCCACATTGGCTGATGGCTACTATATTAGACAGTAATGTGCCAGTCTATAAACCAAAGATTATAAGTCTTTGATTTATAATACAAGAAATGATGTGTAATGTATAAATTCTTTTACTTTACACCTAGGTCTCTTCTGTTTATGGACTCTGTGAGTAATATCTTGAACTCAAAGACACAGGTGGGAAAAGGATCAATTTAGCGTTAGGTGGGGGTGGGTCCCTTTTTGGTTCTTTCACTGCCTGAAGATGCCATGCCATTAAGTCTATTCTAGGACTGCTGTTTAAGATTCAAACTAGGAACTCTACATGGAAACTTACTGGAGTTCCAGAAAGGAAATGGGAAAAGCACCTATTTTCAGATTATCTTCTAATATCTCTGTGTTCCTATTACAATGCTTCCATTCCTGAGGCACCTCACAGCTTCTGAAGGACTCAGGACTCATCCAACTCTAGTTGTATGTCCTCTGACCTTCTCTAAGACTGCTGTGTAGCCCAAAAATGGATTTCAGTTAGTTTTCTTTGTTTGTTTGTTTGTTTTTCGCATGGGAAATTGGAATACATTGCCTTCTACCCCTTGCTACATGCTGTGGTGAATTTTGATAATCTCAATGCCCTAGGCTTATAATGCTGATTATTTGAAACCTACAAATTTATTCTTTATTTAAGAAAGGTTCTTGAAAATTAAAATACTGGTTTCAAAACTGTTTTCCCATAATTGGAAACCAAGACTGCATTCTGTCCCTGGTTTGTTCTGGCTGTACCTAGCTGTCCTCTTGAGGCATGACTGATTGTCACTTTGATTGCTAAAGCACAGCCAGACCAGGAAACTATACTAGATAATACACATAATCCAATCACAATGAAAAAGAACATACACCTTTCTTTACCTACATGTTAAAACATGATACATTTGCTGTTGATCAAAATTAATTATCAATTGCTATTTCAAATTTTGCCTAGAAACTTTGTAAAGACACTGTTTTAAAGGAATTGCTCCCTAATCAAATAAAGATATTTGTTTTTATTTTGATTTAAAAAAAAATTATCTTTCAACCGCGTATGTAGTTGCAAGTTTCTGTTCAGGCTAGTTAATTTAAACACACTTTTATAGACAGGTATTTGGAAGAATTCTGCAAAATATATTCTGCTGTGTAATGCTCTTCTTTCTCCAGCTGTGAAAAATAAACTTTCTTTGACCATACATTTTAGCTCTCATTGTGCATTAGATTGCATATGCTAGTAGACTGCATCCCTTCTTCCAATCTTAAACTTCAATACTTTATAAATATTTAATATGATTATAGTTAGGTAAGCAGTGGGTAATTCTATTAACAGTTAGCTTTCAGATTTTGAAAGCAAGCAACAGGCTCTCTGTGTAGTAACATAGGAAAGGAAATAAAGAATATTTATAACATGAAGGTATCGCTTTTCATACTCAGTGGTTCCTCAAACTTTGCCAAGAGAGCACAAATATTTCTCAAACAAAAATTCTGTCTCTATCTTATACGAGTCTTTTTCTAAGAGAATGTAGAATGCTTTGATTCCAACAACAACTTCAATTCATCTTCAGTGACAGTTGAATTATTTAACGCCTGTATTTAAAGTAACAGCAACTATAAAAACAACAATAATATAAAACCCTAGGTATTCTCAATAATTTTAGTTTTAACTGACTATTACTAAACAATCATAAATGGCTGATTGAAGCTTACAGAGAAATTATAAAAGCATTCAAATCAAAAGCATTTGAAAAAACATACTTGTTTTTTAATCTTTAGTATTTAAACTACACATTTTCTCAGACTTTGACTATGAGAGATATATTAATAGGGAAAAATACAGATTTTTTTTTTATTACTAGTTTTGAAAAGTAGTGAATTAATGATTCCTATTAGAGAACAAAATAGTGATTGATAGATTTCCTTAAATTAAGTGCTAAGAGAAGTGGTTGATATAGACTGTCTAATGATTACATGATGCCAAGAAAATAAAACATCTTCTTTATGGAAAAACAGACATAATTTAATCAATTTAATTTTAAAAATAAAAAGAACACTAGCTTGTAAGCAGATTTTATTATAGGAAAGTTCTGATTTTTTAAAAATATATGGATTTTCCTTTACTTAAAAAAATGATATTAATTTCTAGAATAGTGTTAATGCCTTAGACTAGTCATTTTCAAACTTTTGAGAAAATTGTTATACTCTTAAAAATCAGTGAAGACCCCAAAGGGATTTTAATGTGGTTTCTACCTAGCTATATTTACCATATTAGAAATTAAAACTGAGAAGTTCACTAATTATTTATTCAATAATGTATTTAAAATAAGAATAATATACCTATTTTATGTTAAATGAATTTTATATGTTTTATGAAACTTTGCAAATTTCTTTAATGTCTGGATTAATAGGAGCCAGCTGTATTCTCATACCTGCTTCTGCATTCAGTTTGTTGTGCACATCATGTAGTTTTCTGGAAAACTGCACTGCATACTCGTGAACAGATTGGTGTGAAAAATAATAATAATACAATGTGACGTATGTACCTTTTTTTGATAACAGATTTTGTTCCTTTGTATTTCCTCTACTATCTAACATATGCATGCATTTAACTAACAATACAAACAATCTGAAGTTTTGAGGTTTCTGCAGCACAGAATATTGAATCACTTTATTCTAAAGATGATACATTTATATGTCAAGAACTTCCTGAAATTTTGGGTAATGCCACCATATTTCTTCTTCCAATGTAATAAACTATCAATAAACAATAAGTACACACGAGTACGTATATGCATAATATACTAATACATAAATACATATCTCAGACCAAGTTGGCTAAAGCAAAGATCTCTCTGATTTAGAATACTTGCTTCACCTTCTCTTACTCCAGGCTGAGCACCAGGTAGGTTGCCTGCCTGGCAGCTCCAACTCATTCTCCATATTTGTTACCTCCTCCTGTTGAGTGGCAGCTTCCTTCTGTGCACAGTTGTCCAGACCTCTGTAGCACTTAGCACATTTGTGTACCTCTCTCTCTCTCCGTTTGTCTCTCTTTTTCTCTCCCTCTCTCTCACCTATCAAAGGCAGGTATTATTAGTATGGACTTAATACATTTCACTCAATGAATGAAATTCTGGTTTAATTGTTTGCTTTTCTCCTATTTTATCAAGTCTGGTTGATGTCTGTACTAGATTCATATTTAAAGAATTGAATTTTGTCAGTTTGTACTATCTTTTTGTCCTATTATCAACTCCTCTCCTCTCTGACTTTCCACAAAAATAGAATGTAATAATTTGCCCTCTGGGCACACCTGTTCCTAACCTGTCGTTAAACCTTAACCAAAAGCTAGAGAATTTAAGTCTGTAGAAACTTAACCTGGAATAAATGAAATGGGTCTAATTAAAGACTAATGTTAAGAAGGAAATTGTCTTATGTGCATGATAGTTAATAAACACACGTTTATCACAAACAATGCCTAATGTAGAAATTGTCTGATAGTGACCTTCGGGACATGGAATTAGATGTACATTAGACAGTAAATCAGATAAATAACTGATTCAAGGTTAGTAAAACATAAATTAAGAAAAATATTAATTAAGGAATTTTTTGACTTAGTGGATATTTGTTTATATTTGCTTGATTGTATATTTTTTGGTCATGTTATTAGACAGGAACTAAACGTTCCCGAAGTGACAACTAATTTTTGCATTTATTTAGAATGTTTTAAAAAATCTAGAGTATAGTTTCTTTTACTGAAAACTTGTGATATTTTAAAATATTTAGATGTGTAATATTACAGAAATGTTTTTGAAAATACAAATATTGTATCCCTGTTTTAAGTCACTTACATTTACATATTATCATTGATAAAACTAATAACTATAACACTTTGATACAAAACATGCTTCTTGACTTTTGATATAGTTTGTTTCGATCTGAGCATTCCAAATTAAGAACAAAGAGAATATTTAACAATTAACTAGATATAGAAAAATATATCCATTACTTGCTTGCATTGTTTCACTTGACAATGTTTAAGTGTGCACATGAGTGTATGTTTGTGTGTGTGTGTGTGTGAGAGAGAGAGAAAGAGACCATCATAAAATTAACCCCTGCGTATTAATATATCAGAGGACCATGCACTAATCTTCCATCATGTCATTTTTATTTGCAACTATACTTGGGTAAATGAATTGCTTTTAACTGCTCAATTCAATAATGCAAGCCTGGGACAAGACGTAGGGCCTTACTTAATAACCAGTGCTATGGCCATTTTATTGTCATTTTGGTAATTAAATAGTCTTTGTTATCAGAGTATCTAACTTTCCATACAGAATACTAGACATCATCCAACATAACATGGTCACTAGAAGTATTATTAATTAAATAACATAGTGCTTACTCTCTGATTTTGAAAGAGAATTGAAATATTCTACATATTAAGGTAATTAGAGTTTGTGACTTTTCTAAAACCGTGTGACCTCCTAGAATATACTTAACTATTAAGTACAGTTTTGAATGCTTATGAAATTTGTTATAGAATAATTTAAAAGTAAAACATTTTAAAGTCATATATATTATAAAAACATTTAAAATCCCATTAACTTTCATGAGACTTTTAATTAGTTTGCGGTCCTTAAGGAATTTTTAATATTATTTGAAAAATTATTATACAGTGTAATTGACATTTTTTGTGTGTAAAGTTCTTTGAATAGATTTGCATAACCACAATTATAATAGTTTCACTAACTTCTGCAAGATATTTCTTTATAGTCATACACTACCCCAACACTAAATATGGCAAGCACTCATCAATGTAGACTTTTTTCTTTTGGAGAAGGTCACATAGATGGGATTATATACTCTAACCTTTTGACTGGCATCTTTTACTCAGCATACCTTTGAAATGCCACCAAGTTGTTGTGTTCATTAAGAGTTCATTCTCTTTTATTGCTGAATAGTACTCCATTGTATGATATGGCACTATTTTCCTCCATTAATTGATGGAAGTACATTTGCGTTGTTTCCAATATCTGACAATTATGAATAAAGCTAGCATAAACTTTCATTTATTGTTGTTTGTGTGAACATAAATTTTATTTCTCCAGGGTTTTTTTCTTACTTTTTCAAGAGTTTGACTTTGTTCCAGCCATTTGATTTTGACATATCTAAGTGTTGATTTTTTAAAAATTAGTTTCAGGAGACTGTACAATGTAATAGTTAGACATTTATCATTTATATCCCTCACACAGTGATAACCCCCCATCTACTACCCCTCTGACATTGATACAGCCATTACATTTCTACTGTCTCTATTCCTAATGCTGTACTCCACTTCTTGTATCTATCTATCTATCTATCTATCTATCTATCTATCTATCTATCTATCTATCATCTATCATCTAAAATTGTAGTTGACATTCATTATTGTTCAGCTTCAGCTTCAGGTGTAAAATGCAGTGATCAGGCATCTACATCATCCCTGAGTTGGTCTCCCTAAGGAGACAAGTGTCCATCGGACACCCTGTAAAATCTTTACAACATTATTGATTACATTCCCCAAATTGACTTTCATATCCCCGTGGCAATCTTGTGGTTACTGATTGTGCTTTCTAATCCCCTTACCTTCCCCCTTATCCCCACCCCACCTCCCATCTGGCAACCCTCAGTTTTTCCGCTATGTCTCTGAGACTGTTTCTGGTAAGTTCATTCATTTATTATTTTCTTTAGATTCCATATATAAGTGAAATCATATGGTATTTGTCTTTCTCTGTCTGACTTATTGCACTTAGAATAAGACTCTCTAGGTCCATCCATATTGGTAAGATTTCATTCTTCCTGCGGCTGCATAATACTCCATTGTGTAAATGCACCACAGTTTAGGTGTTGATTTTTGTACATTTATTCAGTTTGAGATTCCCTGGGCATCTGTAAATTTATATATAATATATCACTAAACTTGGGAAGTTTCAGCTAACATGTCTTCAAATATTTTTCCGCACCCTTTCTCCTCTCCTGGTTCTTTGCACAACTGTTTGAACTTTGTCATTGTTCTGCATGTCCCTAAGGCTTTGTTTATATTTTTATTATTTATATTTTTCTTTTCTGTTTGAACTGGATAATCTCCACTGATTATCCTCAAGTTCACTGAGTTGTTCTTTGTCACCACCTATATTCTACTATTTAGCCCATCTAATAAGGGTTATATTTTTGTTACTATCTTTTTCATTTCTAAAATTTTCATTTGTTTGTCTCTACATCTTCTATTATTTCTGCAAAACTCTTCTATTTTTCTCAAGAGTTTTAAAGATTTCTTTTTGGAGTGTTTGTATAAAAGCTATCTAAAATTTTTTTCCCAGATAATTCCACCATTTGTGTTATCTTGGAGTTAACATTTGTTGATTCTCATTTCCACAGGAGTTGCAATTTTCCTGGTTTCCATTATGCCAAATGATTTAGGATTGTATCATGGACATTTTGAGTATTGTATCTTGATATTTAAATTCTATGAAGAATGTTGATTTAGCAGATAATTGGTTATGGCCACAAAGACTAACCTACCTCCTGGGGGCTACTCTCCCAATTTGAATTGAGCCTCAAAGCCTTTGCAGTACCATTTGGATCTACCCAGCATATCTTCTAGCCAGTGGCCAGCCTGGGATCTGGGCAGTTGTCTACCTGTTAGTTCAATTTTCCATTTCTTTGATGTACTCATTAGGATCAGATACTCACTTGAAGGGGAGCTCCTGAATTGTAGAAATTCTTTATGGGGTGCTTTCCTGGGCTCCTCCCTCTCTGTTGTCTCCCTGGCACTTTTGGTAACTCAGGAACATTCTTTTCAGCCAGAAAGTGAGAGTTTAGTTACCCCTTTTTGTTATACATTTCTGTGACTAAAATCTCTTTTGGGGACAAGCAGAAAAAGGACAGAAGGGGGGGGGGAAGCAATGGCATTTCATGATTCAGAGAGAGAAAGACCTTACCCTCAGAGTTTGGCTACTGTGGGCTCTTGCCATGAGATTTTTCAGGGGCTAAGATGCAATTAAAAAAAAAATAATAATAACTGGCAGGTTTCTGCTCTCTCTGTGCACATTAGGTATTCCAATTCCTGCTCTTCAATCTAGAAGTAGAAGGCTGCTCCAGAAGCAACTTCTATGCACCAGAGCAAGTCCAGGTTCCAGAAAATGCTACAATATGGCTAAGGAAACCAAAAGAGAAATAAATGATACCTTTGCCACCAGTGTGTTGGTACTTTGCAGTTTCATTTACTTCTCCAATTCATCTGTTACTGTGTATTTACTTTTTAGAGTCCTCCAATAGCTGCACCCTGCATTCAGTATAAATTTCACAAGTGACAGATACAGTGGAATATGCTTAATATATCTTACATAGAATTAGAATGGTTGTTTTCTCAAATGAACTATTTCTTATTATTATAAGGTTTAGATATATAGCTATTAACAAAATGAATATGTTCAGAGCATAGGTTGTCAGACAGTAATAAAAGCATGATATTTTGGCAATAACTGTCACAATTTCCCTTCATAATGATAGTGGTGTTAAAAGAAATAGGTTTTAATATCTAAGAGTGTTGTGCATTTTCATATATTAAACACACACACTCTTTTACGGGAACAAATATAATTCTGCTATATCTCACATATTTCTCACATGCTGCTTTATTGAATATGATTTATGCCTTTATATGAAACAAGTAAAATATTGAAAATAAAGGTATTTCTTAAAATCACAAGCATTAACAATTCTGCATATACTAAGTTTTTATTTTTGTATGTGAACAGTGAGAATGTTTAGATAATAGTTTTCATTTTTGAAATGTAAAAGGAAGTGAGATAATACTAACATTTATTATTTTGATATGGTTTCAGATATAACAGTATCAATCATCTGTCCTTAATTTTTGTAAAGGATTAATGCATATAATTTTACAGTAATTTATGCACTGCTGGCAGATTTTGATCATTTATTTCTATCAAACTATTGCCTATTACTCACTATTTATACAGAATATAAAGGCAGTCATTTAGACCTCTTTACCTAAATAGGTAATATTCTACTACAATTAATTAATAAAATATCCTCTTAAAAGATATTTTTTACTAATCCTTAATAACTTTAAAAATATACTTTCTTTCCATTTTATTTTAGGACATATTACCAACAGAAATTATAGGTGCATCAAAAAAATAATGTCTAGAATAATTTGGTCTATCCTAAATGAAAGCAGAGCTCAGATTTTTTTAAGTTAGTAGCTTAAGTATCTTTTTATTTTATTTTTCGATTAAACTTATTGGGGTGACATTGGTTAGTAAAATTATATTGGTTTCAAGTGTATAATTCTATAATACATTGCCTATATTGCATTGTGTATTCATCAGCAGGAGTCATTTCTCCTTCCATCACCATATATTTGACCCCCTTTTCCTCTGGTACTACCTCCCCCTTACTCTCTGGTAACCACTAAGCTGTCGTGTGACTGAGTTTTTATTTTTTTGTTGTTGTTTGCTTGTCTTGTTTGTTTGTTGCTTTCAATTTCATAGCCCACATATGAGTGAAGGCATATGCTTTTATCTAACATTCTTTACTAATACATTTCTAGAGGATTGCCTATTGCTTGTTTTGCAGATCTTGATGGTTTAAATTCATAACTTTCAATTAAATGAAGAAATATGTCTTTATGCTATCTTTTAAAAAGTAATTATTTCTTTTATTATATGCCCAGTGTACAGAATGTTGCTTTTATAGGGGAGGGACCCATATTTAACTTTTCTGTAAGCTAGTAAATACAGCAAATATTCATCGTATTCTTTAGATTGACTTTAAATCATGGAACCTAATGTCAGTCGACATGTAAGTGAATAAAATAGGTTGACATCCAATTAACATGAGCTTTTAAAGGTTTAATGAGCAATAATAAATTCAAATCTCTTCTTTGGCATTTTTAAAGAAAGTGTAATAAGAAGTGGAATGAACTAGAGGGGATGTTGCCCCATTGATTCATAATAAATTCTTTCTAAATTATTTGTTTTCAGATAGGGAGAATTTGCTTTGCAATGAAAGCCATAGGTAATCTAAACATTTCTTTCTGCTGCAAAGCCAAATAATAAAATACAAATCCTTATATTATATAAAGAAAACATAGGGTCTAAGCCTGGGTTTCTATTTTACTTAATTTTGTTTTTAAGCATTCAATTTGCAGTTGTTTCTTGAGTCCCCTTTGTTATGTTACTACCAGTGTACAGAATGTTCCATGATGTCAAGGTAACATCAAAGGTTTTCATAAAAAAGTAACACTAATGTTTTAATTAGCCAGTAAAACTTTTGCATTGCAAATGTACTGTCTCAAATTTTGTCCTTAAAAGTGTGTTTGCAAATGATAACATAAAGGTTTTTTGATGGCATGGATTGATATAAATTATTGGAAGTAATTCCAATATAGCGATAATTAATTCAGCTTTCATGTGTGTAAAAAACATTTTGAATTGATAATATCCAATTACACTTGTTCGATAGACAAGTGACTCTGAAAATCTCCTAGTGTATATCTGATTGTAGCATAACTAAAGTTTTCATAATTGATTTATTATTTGATATGATTATGGTAATTTTTTCAGAGATGCTTCTCTAGGAATTGAGTTTTCATTTTTATTATCTTTCTCATTTTTAAAAACTGTATCTTACATACACGTTGCCAGAAGAAAAAAAATGCATCCTTTTCTGCAAGTTACTTTCCAAGTATACTTTCTAACCTTGCTTACAAGGTGATATTCTAACTTATTTCCAAAGTTAACCAAGAGCAAAAAATAAGTTATTCATATAAACCTAGTCCATATTTAACCTCATAAAAGTTGTTTTTGGTAAATACTGTTCTGTGTGACTTTTCACCCAAAGTATTTCACCCAAATACTTTTCATTTATTCAAATGTACAAGTATTTCACTTTTAGGCACTTTGGAACAATCATATTGTATCTAAATTGAGTATAAATGATATCTTGTTCAGTGTCACCCATGTCATTGCCATTGAATGAGGTAGATGCCCATTAAATGATTGAATACATGAAAAAGAAAAACTTTTACTCCTATCTTACTTATACAGTTAATAGAAGTAGCATGTGGATTTTAGATCTGAATGAAAAAACAAAACGACAAAATTTACAGAATCAAATACAGAATAATATCTTAATGAACTTGGAATACAAAACCATTTTCAAAGGATAACAAAAGCATTAAAAGTAAAAGAAAAATAATTAATAAATTGGATTTCATTAAAATTAGGAATTTCTGTTCATGTAAAGATATATGAATAGGTAAAACATTTTAGTAAAAAGAAGTCCCTCTCCCTAGCTAAAGAGAGATTAGAAATAGAGACAGCGATAGTTGTACAGATGATAGAGATAACAAGTGCCCAGATCTCATGGTCGCATGTACAGAATTTAGGAAGACTGTGATAATCCAACAGTCCAATTTCAATGGAGAGAATACAAAATAAGAAAAAATCAGTCATGACAGACAGCTGTCAGTCAATGGTCGTCTCAGCACTGTTAGTCGGCCTCTAGGGTTCTATCTGCTGAACATTCACAATTTTACAGAACACCAGTATCAGACAAGGCCACTCTATGACGGCACTGGAGTGAGACAAAAAGCAATTTCTTCATCATCATGTCAAAGCATGGATAGAAACAATAACACAGTGCAAACCACGGAATGAACAAGTACTGTCTTTGCCCTGTTACCATAAGTGCCCGCTGATATTTTACCAATTAGAGGTTTAGCCGGGTTCCATTCTTTCCACCTGCTGGATTTGGTCCATCAGATCAAATCACCAAATTTCCCTGCTTTATAACACCTGATCCAGAGCAAACTCTTTTTTTCTGGAATATAAAACAAACTCAATAAAATCTATGATGAACCTCTGCAAACCATCTTTTATTAAGAATCTTTGTGGTTTTTCATAGGGTATGGTCTTCCTTACTGAAGCAAGTAAAAAAATACCCAAGTAAAAATACCCAAATAAGCTTGCTAAAAATCATTATTTTGCAGTGAATTAAAATAAAACTAGAATGTGAATACCTAAAATTCAAAAGCCTAACAATATCAAATGTTGAGGAGGATTTTTGAAGAGGATAACTGGAAATTTTCTACATTATTCACATAATTGATACATTTTTTTTTATTTTAATAAGTTTTTGATGTAAATAAAATACAAGGAACTGTCACATGTATAAGATATACAGTTTCATATGTTTGACATGGACACACATGTATGAAATCATCATCAAATTTAAAAAAATGAACATATCTATCCCCCAAAGTTTCCTCAAGCTCTTCCCCGCTCCTCAAACCTCAACAAATATTGCTATGCTTTATAATCAGACACTTCTGATTATGGCAGGCTACTTCTTGACAAAGGTTGACTGAAGTGTCCACTTATCACTTGTATACGTTCTCTGCTGTACCAAAGAGTCCTCTGTGTATTGTGCAGGCAGAGCCGGTCATCTGGTGCCCAGAGTGACGTTGGAACTGCAGATTGAGATGCATGAGGCTGAGGGGTCTGGATGGTAGTTTCTACAAAGTCAGTGCAGTTTCTGCCCTTGCCTGCACATATGCACACTGAGAGTAGCACCACCAGCCCTGTGTCCAGTTCTCCTGAGTCTTAGGGCACTTCTTCCGTGTGTGTGTGTGTGTGTGTGTGTGTGTGTGTGTGTGTGTGTGTGTGGTGGGCGGGAGATTTCTGAGCTGCTGAAAGCCCTGAGCTGCGTCTGCCGCTTACTCCTGATCTCTGGGAGTGCCTCTGCATCTGTAATTGCCCTGCCCTAGGCAGGCCAGAAAGGGTGGGGGCAGGGGATGGAGTGGTCTTCTCTCTCCCAGCCCAGCTGTGTCACACTCTTCCCACAGGCCAGAAAAGGTGGTGGCTGGGAGTGGAGGAGTCTTTTCTCTCCTAGCCCAGCAAAAATCACACTCTTCCCAGCCTCTTCCCTGGGTCAGAGCTGCATGCCAGTCTTCCCAGAACCTGAGCACTAAGGCTCCTCTGTAATCTGACTCTACTCCTCAGTTCAGGGGCCAGTTTAACTCTCTGGAAGGGCTGGGGTAGGATTGGAAGAGTGAGGGGAGGGGCCCAGGTGTGGAGTTTGTGTCCTTTGTCCAGCCTAGGACCCAACTGGAGGTCTCACTGAGGTTATTGCCTCAAATACTGGATATGCTACCCCCTCGGCAGGAGAAATCAGCTGTGGGACACAGGGAAAGAGCCCACCTCCTGGCTTTTGTGTTCTCTGTTCTGTCCTGTGATCCCCTGAGTCTCTGCAGCTGCGGATGCTGGCCGCGTTTCCACAGCCACAGATGCGGGACACATCTCCACTCTGCTCCCTTCTCTCTTCCCCTGCTCGCCCAATTTGCCCACCTTCAAGTAATCCTTGCACGAGTCTCTTAGCTGTTCTGCATGATGAGGAGAGAGTCCTTTGATGGGTTATAGATGTCCCGTTTGTGATAAGATCCGGAGGAGTACTCAAAAAGTGCACCCTGCTGCTACCATTCCTATGACGTCACATGACAGATGGATAATAAGCAGGCAGAAAAATCACAGACGGACCAATCTTTCCACTCACATGAATGAACACCTGGCTTAGAGGCTTGATAGCAGACCTGTGGTCAGTGATTTGATGCAACACAGCTCTTGGGCTGTTACCTCTGCCACCATCTATCTTTAGGACTGGGGCATATTTTTTTTACACACAAAAAAGAAATCTGCACAATAGTTTAACAGCAGATTAAAAAATCAGGACATTGACTAGATAATTTTTCTTCCACATCCTGGCTGCCCTTCATTAATATCTTTTATAGGTTTATTCACCCATGTTCAACTAGTAAATGCTGGAGGTCTCCAAATATCAGGTGTTGTAGTCTACTTTGTTTTTCACTTAATATTCTGTCCTTTGGCAACTTCATCCTTATTTGTGCTTTTATCATTATATGGTTATAACAGATCTAACGTTCTCCCTGAAAACACCAGATTCCAATATTTAACTGATTTCTAAATATTCTAATTATATTTCTTAAAAGAACTGCCTAAGCGGTATAACCATCCAAAACTTTAAAAATTTTTTTAACACTATTTTTGTTGTCAAGTCTAAAAACTCTACCTCTGCATAGAGGTAGATTTTCTCATAAAGTTTTTCCTAAAAGTTTTACAATTTTACATTTAAATCCATGATCCATTTTGAATTAAGATTGGTATGAGATGAAATGTGGATTGATGACTGATTGATTGATTGACGGTTGATTGATTGCCTGTGGATGGTCAATTGCTTCAGCACTATTTGTTGAAAAAAATAATTTGGACATATTGTGTGAGTCTATTTGTAGATTCTCTATTCTGTTCCATTAATTGAATTGTCTCTCTTGCCAATAGCACATTGTCATGATTAGTGTAGCTATATACTAAGTCTTTTGGTTTTATTTTTAGGTTTTATGTTTTTTATACTGAGTCTTAATATTGGATAGAGTGATAGTTCTCATTTTTATTTAAGATTGTTCTAAGGCTCATGCTTTTGTTCCATTTAATTTTAGAATAAGCTTATCTTTGTCAACAACAAAAAAGCATGAGTAATTACATTCAATTTATAGATTAATTTGGGGTGAATTTATATTTTAACTATCTTGATTCTTCAATACATGAGCCCAGTATTGCTCTTCATTAATTTAGGTCTTTCATTTTTTTTCATCATTACTTTGTAAATTTCAGGATACAAATCCTGTTACATTCTGACAAGTGTACACCTAAGTATTTAATTTCTTTAAGAACACTTGTATGTGTTTTTAATTTGGTTTCCTTATATTAATTTCTGGTATGAAATAAATGAATATGCAATCCATTTGTATTGATCTTGCATCCTGAAAACTTGCCTATCTTGTTTCTTTGTTATAAGAATTTTATTTGTTGATTCCTTGGGATAGTTTATGTAGACAATTATGTCATCTGCAAAAGGAGACAATTTCCTTCTTTCTTTCCAAACTGCATGTCTTTTATTTATTTTCATGCCTTCGTATAAATAGGACTTCTAGTATTATATTGAATAAATACGTAAGTTGAATGAATGTGTGAGAGTTCAA
Source organism: Rhinolophus hipposideros (assembly GCF_964194185.1). Taxonomy (NCBI): domain Eukaryota; kingdom Metazoa; phylum Chordata; class Mammalia; order Chiroptera; family Rhinolophidae; genus Rhinolophus; species Rhinolophus hipposideros. The sequence continues at coordinate 34,916,024 of NC_138062.1, read as the reverse complement.
TAATATGTGACAGTACATTTGTTTACAAGACTTAGGGGGCAGTTATTCAATTTTCCACCATTAAGATGATGTTAGCTATAGAATTTTTGTAGATGCTTTTTAATCTGGTTGAGGTAATTCTCTACTCCTAACTAGCTCCGATTTATTATTTTTTAATCATGATTGAATGCTGCATTATGTCAAATATTTCTTATGCATATACAAATGTGATCAAAGTTGTTCTTCAGCTTGTTGATATGGTAGATTACAGTGAATGATTTGGAATACTGAACGAGCCTTGAATACCCAGTATCAATTGCACTAAATTTTATACATTGCGAATTTAATCTGTCAATATTTTGTTGAGGATTTTTATGTCTAAGTTCATGAAAAATATTATTCTGTAATATTCTTTTTGTATAATCATTGTCTGGGTTTGATATCAGCTTAAAACTGACCTCATAAACTGAATTGTGAAGTGTGCTCTGTCCTTTTTAAAGAGAGTGTAAAATTGGTGTTAATTTTTCTTTAAATATTTTAGTGAAGCTATCTAGACCTGGAGCTTTCTAATTGCAATTAAATTTAGATAATAGAATACTATTCAGGTTATATCTCTAATCTGGCTTCAATTTTGGTAGTTCGTGGTTTACAAAGATTTATGAATTTATGAGTATATTGTTTTTTTGTATTTATTTTTTATCCTTTTATTGGCTGCAGGATCTCTAATGATATCCCCTATTTCATTCTTGATTTTGATCATTTGTGTCTTTCATATTTTTGTCAGCTTTGTTGGAAGTTTGTGAATTTTATTGATTCCCCCCCACCCAAAGACCAGCTTTTTATTTCATTGATTTTTTTTGCTTTATTGTTTCTTCTCTTCTCTTCTCTTCTCTTCTCTTCTCTTCTCTTCTCTTCTCTTCTCTTCTCTTCTCTTCTCTTCTCTTCTCTTCTCTTCTCTTTTTTCTTTTTCATGCCTTGATAATTAGTATTTCTTTCCTTCTGCTTTCTTTGTATTTACTACCCCTCTTTTTCTAGGTTTCTGAGATAAGAACCAGATTTAAGGTATTTCCTTGTTCTACTATATGCAATTAGTGCTACAATTTTTTTCTGAGTATTGCTTTGGCTGTATCCCTTATGTTTTGATACAGCATATTTTTCTTTTCCTTTGGAGCTATAATTATTTTTAATTTTTTGTTAGACCTGTGACCTTATTTATTTATTTTATGTATTCACATGTTTAGAGATTTTGCTATTATATTTGTGTTACTGATTTATATTTTTATTATTCTGGGCCCAGATAACATACTCTGTATGATTTTGATTGTTATAAATTTGTTGATGTTTATATATGGCCCAACATATGGTCTTCCTTTGTGAATATTCTATAGGAACTTGGAAAAAAATAGTCTATTGCATCTTTTTTTGGATGAAGTACTCTATATGTGTCAATTACATCATATTGGTTGATTGTATTCTTCAGATGTTCTATATCTTTGCTGTTTTGTTTTTGTTTAGTAATTTTGTTGTAAGGGAGATATTAATGTCCTCAATTGTAATTATGGATTTGTCAAATTTTTCTTTCTGCACTATCATTTTTCTTTATGTATTTGAGTCTTTGTTGTTTAATGGGTCCATGCTTAGGATTATTACCTCTTTCTGGTAGATTGATCTTTTTCTACCATTATGCAATGCCACCTTGCCAGTGTATCCATCTTTCCTCTAAAATATATTTCATCATGTATTAATATAACTACTTCTATTCTTTGATTAATCTTTTCACATTTTTTTCAACGTACCTATGTCATTGAGTATGATGTTTCTTGCAATCAGCTTAAAGTTGTGTCATATATATATATATATATATGTATATGTGTATATATATATATATATATGTATATATATATATTTTTTTCCTACTCTGCCAGTTTCTCTTTGATTGTATAGATTTTTACATTTAAGGTTAATTATTGATATTATTGTACTTAAGTCTGCCATTATTTTTCTACTTGCTATTTCTGTATTTTGTTCTTCTGTTAATGGGTCTTCCTATCTATGGCCCTTGACAGTGATGCCAAATTCACCTTGTGTCATTGGGAGGACTCCCATTTGATCTGGAGGTGGAATGAATCTATCTGGGCTCCATTCCATAGCCAGGATGGGGTTTGGATATGCCAAGCTCAGGTCACTTTTTTCTGTTCAGTGGGGGGACAATATAAGGCACTCAGCTGCTAAAATAGTCTTTTCGTCCTGGTATCCCAAACCAGTTCACTTTCCTCTTTCTATCTTTGTAAATTTTCCTTTTCCTGCCTTTCACATGATTTTCAGGGTGCATTGTGGTATTTAATAGGAAGAAGCAGGATGCAAAGAGGAGGAGTAAAGAACATCTCATCTGGATTAAAAGTTCTCTTTGCTCTCTTTTAAGTTACTTTCTGGAAAAGTATTTCTTGAATAATCTACTATGCATTATATATTTTACTTGATATTAAGGATACATATATTAAACCAACTTTCTTTCTTTAAGGAATTTATCAATTCTTTAAAGGAAGAATTTCTAATGTAAACCAATCATTATAATCAATGTAAAGGGACCTATTGATGATATATTAAATTCTCCCCTGCTCATAGGGAGAAATATTGAAGTCAATCTGAGCAGGTCAACAAAAAAGTTTTCACAGATGAATTGAAACTTAGACCCATGTAAGCCTTTACAAATGTAATATGATGTTAAAGTGAATGAATAGCCCATGCTGAGGAAATCATTAGTGTCAAAATAGATCAGTCCTTGGAAGAGTATGACATAATTGTGGTATTAGATAAGCTAGGTATGGCCAATTATAAAGATCAAGTGGGGCATTCTACTTTTTTGAGAGTGAGTAGATGTTAGAGGCAAGTTATGAAGAACAAGGGGCATATCTTAAATAGGAAAATAGCATTAATCCATTAGTAGTATAATGTTGTTAAGTACTTTATGATATGTGAATATATGTTTGATTTTATTAAGCTGGTTTCCATCTCTGTGCCTTCTTTATTATTTAGTCCTAAGTGTTTCGATGTGTATGCTGCTAGCATCTGGGGAGAAGCAGTCTTTTTTTTTTTTTTTTTTTGTGAAGACAGTCAAGTTCAATAAGCAATGAATTCCATCTTTAGACACTGCACAGAAAATGTCAGTGTTTTATCTTAGTTACTGTGATAACAACTCAAAAGATTCAATATTATCAAATGTCCCGTAGGGAGATGATATAGCTGTGGCTGAGAATGATTTAGGATAGCTACGGGCCTGTGGTTGGCAAGAGTAGGTTTTCATGGAAATCCCTAAAGAGAAGAAAGTAGAGGGAACAAAATAATAATAATGGCTCATCACTGAAGGCCAAGGAAATGGAAGGGATGACCAGAGAGATGTCAGAAAGCCAGCAATGAGACATAAGTGTTCCAAATTCTCTACTTCATATGTCCAAATTATCTCTACTTAATTTTTAGAGATAATTTGAGAGGAGTTTGAAGAGAAAGGGGCTTTTCTCTCCTGTAAGTTTTAGATTTTGAGAGGAAGCTTCTCCATTGGCTTGTGTCACACCAACATGCTTTATGAAAATTGTGGTAGGAGTCAGGAAAGAGAGTTGATATTTAGTTCTCCTGAATTGCCCCCAGTTCCCATGTAGGAGGGGGCCCAGAAATTTCATCATGTGTTTGAGGGGAAATAAAAAAAGTTAATTGAGAACTTGGCTAGCATAGCTTGTCAGAGGAAGAAAAGTTATGTTCGCTTTCTGAAGGTTTTATAATGACTAAATGTATTAATAAAGTAAAAATCCTAAATCTGGGCCTGCCTGGTAGTATATATATCATACAAATTAGCTGTTATTACTATTGACTATCTATTTTGTATGAGACATTCATGTATGTATCTACACTAAGAAATATTTTTCAGAAAACCTAAATTGAATCTAGTTTAAATTAGGTTAAAGAAGGACTAATTCCTTCCTTTCAATAATATAAATAATCCATATTGTTTTCCTAGATAGCTAACAGGCTACATACCTGCCTTCATTTCAATTAAGGTCCTAGAGATTTGGTGTGACAGTAAGTTAATGGTTATTTTCAACATATTAGATACTCTCGCTCATACATACTAATCACAAATTCAGATATAATAACAGCAAAGGCATCATTGATAACTTGTTAAGTTTACAGTTATGCATCAGTTAGAATTAGGTTATGCTGTGTTCTTATATAAGCCCTAAAAAAAAAATTGGTTCTACAATATAGAATGCTAGTATTCTCTCTGACAGAAGTGTAGAGATAGGAATCCTGGGGTGGGCTAACTGGTTTTGTTCCAAGAAATCCTCAAATCCAGGCTTCTTTCAGCTTTACATCAGATCCTTTCTAAGCCATAGTCTTTAGCCTCATGGTCTAATGTGGCAGCATCCACATTCTAGACAGTGGCACAAAGGCAGAGAAAGAAAGAGGGACAAGGACTTGTGCCAGGTACATCTGATGGAAGGTTCAAGGAGGAAACCACACGAGGTCGTATTGGTCAGGATTTAATCACTTGAACAGACTAATCTGAAAAAGAGGCTGCAAAACGTTTTTTTATGCTGAGTGGCCATGTGCCCAACCAAAATTTTATTACAGTAAAGAGATAAAGGATGTTGAGAGACAATACGTCTCTACAAGACTTAACAGTTTTTATTGAAAAAAGTGCAAAGTGGGAAGATGAACCTCTAAGTTACCATATATTACGTACTTCAAAAATTTAAAGCATGAATTTAAAATACCATCCTCAAAGTTATATACAAAGTGTATGTTTCCAAGATTTTTGCAGATTTTTCTAATTTGGGTCAAGGAAACTTAGAACTTAGAAAACATTTTAAGGGAAATTGTCTTTTGGATTATTTTATCATGGTGATCTTTTCTCATTCACCAGTTACAGAGGGTGGATAAAATAAAAATTGGGCCTCATGGGAGTATTTTTATATATTGGCTAGAATAATCAATCCTTATGTATAAGTTAAATCAACTAAGAGAGAAAACTTTATAAATCTTACCTGATTTATATAAAGGTATGAAGTAAAGTAAATAAGATTGCTAATAAGTTTAACATGTAGCTATTTAGTCAATATCTGCTCTTAGCAAAGTCATGAACTGGAGCTCTTTAATATAAGGAATGATTTTTATTGCACATGTAGACTCTGAATCAAATCACTTTGTTAATGATGGCAGGAAACATGTACACTTCAGCTTAATCAAATTTAAGTACTAAAAGGAAATTATTTTTCCTATGGCAAAAAAAAATCTTGTGTTTCTAAATTTAATAATGCTATGAAACAGTTTTGAAGAGAAGTTATGAATTATTCTATCACTAAAGGATCAATATTCTTGGCTTGATATCAGGGCTTGGGAACTGGCAGATTCACTGGTTAACATTTAACCTGGATAAAACCAGGGTTTTAAGTAAAATATAGAGATATTGATAATGTGAAAATGCTATCAATAAAAGCTGAGAGATTTTATAGCAATTATAGTACCCTTAGAAAATTATTTGCTGCGAAGTTCCAGGAAGATCCCCTCTGGCAATCTGAGACTATAAAAACAATTGACTGAGCAACAGCTTTTTGGTGAGATGACAGTTGTTAAGTCCAACATACATTATGTACAATGGGGATATTATGGCAGGTAATATAACACACAAATTGGTCACTCAGAACATAAATGGGATTAACTGTCCAGTAAAGAAGTTTTTCAACCATTCGAGAGATGAAAATCACCTAGATGCAGATAAATTATGTCTGCAAAACGTGCGTCTAGGAAAGATGAACATTTTGAGTGACTATATAATTTGATATGAAAAAGCTTTACAATGATGCAGGAAAAATAATAAAGAGCTCTCAGGCCCAGGACACTTTTTTTCCTACTTTTTCAATGAGTAGTAGCTAATAGAGAGGTATTTGGAATACTGAGGACTCTGTGATACAACTCAGAATTTGGCAGTAATAATACATTCCCTTTCAATAATCAGCATATAAAAGAGTAAAAGGAGGGACTCAGTCTGGGAGAAGTGGTATAGTCATGCTATTATTAATGGACAGGGACGTTCACTTTCCTTCTACTCTCCACTGTAGATATTCACTCTGCTGAAAGGAAGAGTGCATGTATTATACAGCTAGATTGAAATTTGAATTTTAGCCATGTATTAGCTATGTGGAATCTAGCAAGTATATTATTTAGCATTCAATCAGGAAGTAAAACTACTATGAGTGATAATGAATAAGAAACTTACTAGTGAGATTAGATCTTATCCGGTAACGGGACTGATAAGAACTTGGCAAAGCTGAAAGAAAACACCATGCTGCAGGAGCTACAGCTGCTATGGGTCTGGCCCCATGGCTACACAGCCAGGAGAGCAGCAAAAACCCATGCGAGCAGCACAGCACCTGACATTCTACCCTGGATTTCACAGGGTAGCATCTTGCTTCAATTTCACTTTCCAAACCTTGCACTCATTTCTTCTGTAGCTAAACCTAACCGAGAACCACATAGAGAAAAGAATGCTGGAAAAGGTAGTTTAGCTTAACCACGTTCAAACAGTACAGCATATTTCCTGGGCCTCCATGTATCTTACCTAAAATGGAGAAAAGAGATTTCCTTGAGTTAATGTGAGTTTGAAAATATGTAAATCGAAAAGTATGCTAGCACCACTCACCACTAGAGACAGCTATGGGTCTTTTTCCCTCTGCCACAACTGCCACACCTATGAGAAGCACTTTATCACAGAAGAAGTATAGCTACCAAGACCATGAGAAATCCTCCTGTTGCTACTCTCAGAGGTCTATCCATTTACAACTCTGTCTTGGAGAAACAGCCACATGAAGACCTGCAATCTTCCAAGCTGTGTATTCAAAGCATATTCCCAGAGAAACAACACTGTAAAAGATAAGTAAAGTCAAAACCCCAGATTTTGAGTCCGAAAGATTTGTAAAAAGAGTGCTTCTTATTTATAAGGTGACACCTTATCTATTACATAGATAATAATATTAATAGATACTAATTATTGCTACTTATGGGGCTTTTCTGAAGACTAATGACATTCTTTGAGTACCTAGCATGATGCCGTGTACATATTGCATTATTTTTTTTGCATTTTTAACAACCAATTTCTCTTTCTCCTCTCCATCCCCATGAGCCAAACAGCTGTTGGTTGACCTGCACAGACTCCACTCCCTCTGCACTGCTCTTGTAGCATACATGTGCATTGAGCTGAGTTCAAAATAACCGAGTGTCAAATAAACTTTTTGAGGTAAAAGTAAAGTAAATGTCTGCTTATATTTGAAGGTTACAGAAAGCATAAGAGGAAATAGAAGAAGCTCCTCCAAAAAATGCAAATAAGCAAGTTAAAAAATCAGGAAAAGAGAAAGGACATTGGTAGGTCAAATAATTCACTTTTGTGATTTTTAAGAAATGGTCTCAGTCTTTGAGATAAGTCATTTATCTCCATATGAAGCTTCCATTTGTAATGTTAGAATTTGAATTCCTCATTCTTCTTTCAAAATGGGGAGCAAGTAAATGATTTTACAACAAGCTATCAGGTATTAGAGGTAAGCACTAAAAGCAATATAACAGATAAGACCTCGTAGAATATTACAAAATCATTTTTGAACAGAAAACTAATTATTTTAGCTAGTACTCATAAAGATGTAGACAAAATAGATAGTATATCTTTTAAATTAAGTACAAGAAATGAAATTTTATGCTAATAGGCCCTTAAGTGGAGCTAGCCTGTAATACTCCCATGTAAAGAAATTAACTTAGGAGCAGATAAACGCTGTAGAAAATTGCTTTTGAAAACACATTTTATATCCTAAGAAAGATAAATGAAAACTTACCAAGTAGGTTTGGTAAAATCAAATAATTAATAATTTCTCTCACTTTGAAAAGATTGACAATTATTAAAAAATAATTTCAATAGTCAGAGTCAGTAAAGTTGCGTCAAAGGGAAATTAATTTTATGCTATCAGTTTCTTAAATCACCTTATCTCAGTGCCTCCCCCAAGAGGATCTGGCATGCCTTTTCACATCAGGGTCCCAATTGCTCTCTTGTATCATGACCTGTGTTTAAGCCACAACCTAGAATCAATTATTTATACTGCATTGTGTTTTTAATGTAAAGTTTTAAATTTTTGTTTACTGTTATTTAAAGTTTATGATTCATTTCATTTATTGAAAAGTTTTGCCTTTTGTTATCAGTTGGAGGTTTATTTATTTTTTAATTATTTATTGCCACATAGGTTTTCTGTGGTTAAGCAGACAGTGTCGTATAGTTAATAATTTAGTGTTTGGAAAGTACTCTGCCACTTTAAGATCGTGATACCTGGAGTGAATTATTTAACCTTTCTCAACCTCAGACTCCTCCACCATAAAATGGAGATGATAACACTTACTTTCAGAATTGTAAAGATTAAGCAGCATAACGTACATAAGAAAATAGAGCACAGTGGGTGGTGTATGTGGAATTGTGGTAGTTATTGTTTCCACATATCATGAAATTTCAACATCACAGATACTATCATTCTGACATGTAAAATTAACTTTAGTTAAAATGCCTGTTTTTATTTCATTAGTATAGTAGAGGACTATGTACGCTTTATATCCTCTCCAATACTTTCATTCTTATTGTACTTAGTCTAGAAGTAAATGTGCCTTGAACATGTCTTGCTCTTTGTAGTCATCAAAACTATTTTCCAAATCACTGATGACAACTAGTGTTCTATTCTTCCTTATATTCATCTTGTATATTGTTGCACAAAGCAATAACTATATACTTCTATAAACTACCAGGCATGGAAATTCACAAATCATTTTCTTCATCCATATCACAACCCAAGTTGGTAGCACTAATTTCCTTCTGACGAGTCTTGAAACACATAAATAATAGTATTTGGCACATTGGCGAAATCTGGAAGGATGGAAATTAATGATACTTTATTTAAATTAGTACCTTCAAGAGATATCAGGTAAGATGTCAGTAACTCTGCCATTCTGAATATTTCAAAAACCTATAAAATCTGACAAAGGAACTAAACCCAGAAATACCCAGAAAACATTTGAAACAAAACCAAGTAAAAAGGAAGGAAACATCATGAAACCCAAAACATGGCAAATTATCAATAGCAGCAACACTCTGTTCTCAGAAAGTGTGTAGGACCAAAAAAAAAAAGGAAAAAAAGGGTGAGGGGAGCCCTGAAAGACTGAGAAGTCCCAAATTACCAAAGTTTACTAAAGAGAAAGGTTGGTGTGGCAGTCTGAGAATAGCAGCTGAAATTAGGAGGATGTTTTTCAGGTCCAAACTTACAGATAAGTGCAAACATATTACTATCATGTTTGATTGTGCTGGAGCTGTCTGGACTCTAGTAGTTATTAAAATTAACAATTTGAAACCCTGATTAGGACTAACGTGGAATTTATAAAGCACTATAATACAAAACCAACATAAAGTAATGACTTATACATCGAGAAACAGATGACTCCAAGTTTGGGGTAAAAAATGTGAAAGGTGAATTTGGAACTCTTTATTATACCACAAAGCTAGGAAACTATCTATATAAGATTACTGGCATCACAAAAAATGCATTCTTACGCTAACTTGAGAAACTGCTCATTGACCAAACACAAAAAGTGTTTGAGCCACAAAGAGTAATAGTTTCAATATATTACAGCACCTCAAATTTATTAAATCTATGAGTTCATAAAACAAAACAAAACAAAGCACCAACACCATCAACAACAAATTCATAATTAAAAAAATACTTTCTGCTTTTAGAGAACGTTAATGAAAATTAATCATTATTTAAAAAGTAGAAAATAGTGGAGAAAAATCAAGTTTCAGTCTGCCTTTCCTGTGCTTTACCATTGTATCTCATTTAACCAAAACCTGACTCACATAACTGACATATAACATAATAGGAAAGAAAGAGAGAGAGAGAGAGACAGAGAGAGAGAAACAGGGAGGAAGAGGCAAGAGGAAGGAAGAGAGGGAAGGAAGGAGGAAGGAAAAATGGAATGGAAGAAGGAAATAGGAAAGAAAGGGTAAAGAGATTACATTTTTTTTCTTAATAGATACACACATCTATTATCTTATAAAATATTCTTACTTAATAATAAATTGAACAAGAAATAGTTCAAAACTGGAGCTCTAACAGCCAGATTACAGGAAATAGTGGGACCAGAGAAATATGTTAAAATGTCAGCATAAGAATGCATCAGCAAATTGCAAATGTTGAAGCAGTCTGTAATAGACAAAAGAGAAAAGAACTGGTTTCTTTTGAAAATAAATTGGAAGAAAAACAAAACAAAACACAATGAGTTACTTGTACTATGAAAGAGACCTAAAAGACGTGTCAATAAAATGCAGTGTGTGGATCTTTGAATTCTGATTTGAACAAATCAACTGTTATGAGTAAATTAGAGAGATATGAGCAATGTCTAGATTTTGGATGATAATAAGGATTTTTTTTCCTGTCAAATCTTAGGTTTAATGATGATACAATTTTTAAAGAAGAGTCCTTATGTTTTAAATATGCTGAAATATTTATAGGACATGATGTTTTGATACATGAATTTACTTCGAAAAAACGCATTGATGATGGAGGGAGTAGATGGGGGTATAGATAAAACAAAATTACTGTGAACTAATTGCTGAAGCTATGTGATGTAAGGGAGTTCATTTTAGTGTTATCTCTAAGTATGTTTATGTTTGAAATTTTTCATAAGGTAAGGTACAAATAGGTAGGTATGTAGGTAGGTAGATAGAAAGATAGTAGATAGATATTCCCTCCACTCCCCCGGCCAAATTTTGCTATTGAAAGCCATATCATATTTCAGATTTTTCTGTGTCATTCCTTCTTAGGCCACAGAGAAGATACAACACTCATTTAAAAACTAGTTTTCAGAAAAATAGAGAGAATGAGAGTAAAGATGATAATTTAGACTCTCCATTTTTCTTACTGATACATAGTCACAAATGTCTCTCTCTTTCTCCCTCCCCCTTTGTTTTGTAACTTAATTTTTCTTCACCAGTATCTGTATTTAAGAAAAAGTGCTTCTACTAGCTGGAAATAACATTTGAAATGAATGATGAACAATTTCTATTAGGACTCCTTAGATTTCTGCTTGAAATACTTTATTTGAACATTTCCCCCCAAATATAATAATTTGATATTTTTTAAAGTTTTCTATGCTAACAGTTTTATATCATGCAGGTAGAGAAATGCATTATCTTTCAAGTTTAAGTTAAATGACAGAAAACTTATTATATTTAAATAGGTGTATCTTACTTGATATAATGAATGCTTTCCTAAAAATTATGTGATTTTGTCTGATACAAATAATTTTTTTTAATTACTAAAATGTCCTGTCATTTTCATAGTATACCATGATTTCTTCTAGATTTTCTTAATTTTTGATTTTTGTTGATATAGTCTTTGTGTTAAACTTTTATTATTATATTTACAATAGTGCAATGTAAACATCTGAACCTATTAAAATATAGTAATTCTTATAAATAAGCTTTATTGTCTTTCCTATTCTATGAGAAAAAATATTTCTGGTAACGATCTTAGAGAAGAATTTATACACGAGATTGTTTCATTTTACATACCTCTTCCTTTCCTCAAACTCATGCCCTGCTGACTCTTCTTCCTGAAGCTTTGATCCTGGAAACAGACTAGTCAAAAGTCTCCCATTTTTGATCCAAAGCAATCATGTTCAATATTCCATTGGAAGAGTCAAACAGAAAATTTTTCAGTTCATGTTTGTTAACATTTTATTATTGCAGAAAATTTTTGAAGTAATATTCTCAAATATGATTTTTCTGGGTGTATTGATTCCAAAGCTAGAGATCACAGCTCTACTTAACAGCCATGTCATATTTTCTGTTAAGAATGGCAAGATTTAAAAAAGTTAACCATGTAACAATATACTTTAAAACACATTAGCACTTAATAATTATCACTGCTGTCTGTCTCAATTTCTTTGACTTTTAATAGTTTATTATTAGAAGAAGTAATATTGTAAAGTGTAAGCCTCATCTAATATGGTTATAACATGGAAAATATCATAAAACAACTAAAAAATATTCTCCAACTTTTTATGTCACATATCATTCTTTGTACATATTGCTGGATTTAGTATGGCATTTTTGCACCTATGTTCCTCAGCAGAGTTTTGGTGTCAGGGCTATACTGGAACTCATAAAAATGAGTTGGGACTATTTATCTTTTGATTCTTATTCTTTTTAAAAAATGTATTTAATTTTTAATTGTAGTTGACATATAATATATTCCTGAGATTTAGATTAGAGGAATGCTAGAAGTATTTATTTCAGCTGTCACATATTTTATCTTTCTTTCAAATGTCTAACCATTTCACACTGTCTTCAGACATAATTTATAGTCCACTAATGCTCTCATGATTCTCTAATGGGCTCTTAAGAAAAACTCCATTACAAAAAAATTAAGAGTAAAGATAGAAAAAAAAATTTCTATTAAAAATTCACTGTTGTCCTTTTGAAAAACAATTTCATGAGACTCACTCATTTTCATGATTCTTGTTCATTTTTGTGATATCAATCATTTGCTAATAGTTCAGACTTGTTACACTGCCTAATGTATCAGATAATTCCAGTTTCTGAAATCCCTGTATCTAAACATAATGATAGTTGTTCATACTGACTTTTATAGTAGCTTGTTTCCTTGTGTTTTAATAGTCGTTGACCACTAGCAAATATTACTTTGATCTTAATCTATGGAAATTGTGAGAAGCAGAATTGTGGATACTTTCTTCAGAGTGAAATTGCATTTGGATTTACAGGTGTTATTACAAACTTGGGGTTACTAGAGACCCATGGGACCACTTTTTGTTCTGTCAAGGTTTATGCTTCAATGTGAAGTAAAAAGTTAAGCTCTCCAAATTTGCTATTAGTTCAGGAGTTAATCTCAAGATCTTTGTGAGAATGTAGGCCTTTGAAACATTCACAATTTGTATTTTAGGTATATTACTGGTGGTGATAGAGGAGAGCTAACTTAATATAAGACCAATAATGCATTACAAAGTATGTTTTCTGTAGGATTCTGGTGATGACCCCTTAGTGCATGTATTCCCCAGGACTGCTAGCGGAGAAATCTTATATACATTCTCAAACTTGTACTTCCTTGACTATCAAAGACAAAAATTAACAGTGTCATTGTCCTCTTTTACATTTGTTATGGCACCCCACCTCCCACACTCACCCCACAATGGAGATATGTGAATTGTAAGGCCTCTCCCAACTCTGATGCAGTGGAATAATACAGGCTAAGAACTTCCTGATATCTGCCTTTCTTTGAGTTGTACTTTCCAGTACTGTGTTTCCCCGAAATAAGACCGGGTCTTATATTAATTTGTGCTCCAAAAGACGCATTAGGGCTTATGTTCAGGGGATATCATCCTGAGAAATCATGCTAGGGCTTATTTTCCATTTAGGTCTTATTTTTGGGGAAACGCGTTATCTGGGAAAGATGGCTAGAGAGGGTGGGCCTGACAAATGCAGTACCTGAGCAGAGGACAGTCAACTTCAGAGATGGTTTTGCTTTTGTTTTTTCTTTCACTTATTTTTTAATTGATTATTGACCATGGTTTTGTGACATGGTAGGTAGGGATTTCAAGAAAGTAGGCAGGGCTGCCATGTCAGCTATGATGAATTCTTGTTACATCAAAGAATCTTTCTCTTGATTTATCTTAATTTTTGATCAGCTGATTTTAACATATATTTAACCAGCTTATAATAATTTGTCCATCAGTGTTGCTGCTAACATAAATTTTCTTATTTTCTGGAATATCACATTTATTTTAGTTGAAAGTAATTAGAGTGCCCGATAATATCAGATATAATTTTAACCTATGTTTCGTCTAAATTAATGTTTTGTGTTTAAAGTACTGGCTTTATTCAAATACTATTCACCTGTACCTTAAAAACAAAGCAAAACAAAACAAAAAACAGGTGTTGACACTAGATAGAAGTAAATGTTTTATTCTTCCTACCAAATTCCAGTACTGTAAGAGCAGTAAAACAATGATACAGCAATAAACATTTGCAGCAGTAAACGTTTGTTAAAAAGACTGATAAAATAAATAAAAACTTCCATAAAAGAAAATCATGTAAACCCATTCTGGAACCTCAAGAAGTCCTGGAGTACAGAAATGCCGTCCTTTTACTATTTTATAGAAAACACTAGGCTAATTGTTTAATATTGTCCTGGGCATCTAAATTAATTTTACCTGTTCTACATATAAAATCCCTTTGACCTTTAGACTGGTAATGCTAATAAAGAGACATTATCTACCAAATTGTAGGGGTATGAACCGATGCAGGGGTTTCAAAACTGCGGCCCGCAGGCCAACTGCGGTCCGCAATCCATTGTTAATTGGCCTGCAGTAAATTACGAAAATATATTTAGTTTACTTAAATGAACCAGGTGAGGCAATACATATTTCACCTTGAGTGAGTGGCCGGCTATTTGTGTATTTTACCGCATATGGTCCTTGGTAAAAAAACGTTGAAAAAACTTTTGACTCCCCTGGTCTACATTGTTGCCAATATCCTCTTTACCTGCTTGACTCTTCCTCATCCTATCGGATAGAGCCTAAGTGCTAATTGGAGAACAGTCATCACATGGCTTATCTATAAGCCTCTGATTCTTTGAAGATTTTTTAAAAATAGAAAACTATAGAGGTGACTCGATTGATTTTCTGTCACTTTATACAATACTTTTTTCCATTTTTTTGAAAGAAGGGTTAATAAGAATTGAAGAAGTAGAAAAAAAAAAGGTTTGGAGAGATTAGGAGTCTTCTTTCTAAGATGATTGACATTTCCCTTTATATCATTGGCATCTACCCATTTTAGAATGTGATACTTCAAAATAAATGATCGAAATAAAAAAAATAGTTATTTTATGTAGATGAATCAACACAACAGCTTTTCACATTGATTAATTGATTATTAAATTGGCTATTTGCTTTACTCTTGTTAAAGAGCAAAACATGACATTATTTTAAATGGTATGTAGTAATGGCACTACTTATTAAAGTTGAAGTGAATTACTCTTGTATTTTGAAAATTAAGCCGGTAAGAGTGGTTATTTTCTTTTTAGTGTAGATTGATCACAATTAATGTAATATCATTCAGAGGTACATACCTGCTTATTCCTTCTTTGGTACAATTAAGTTTTTAAATGATAAAAAACAAGCATCTTATTTTTGCTTGGTAAGGACATGCTTCCTCTTAACACTCGATAAAATCTTCCCCAGAGCCCTGACGTTTCAGGTCATTATTAGATCATTGTAGGTGACGGACTCTGTCTTATTTCAGTAGCTAGAACTACACAGTCCACCATGTTAGCCCACTTTCAATCTTTGTGAAACAGGCTTCTCCACTCCTCTTCCCAGCCACACTGAGTTACTGCCCTAGTGGAAGGGTGTGTCACCTTCTATCCTGATCACCTTCTTCTTCTCTTGGGAGCTCAGGTCTGACAGAGACCCCACCCATCTCACCTCGGTTTTTGGCTTCAGGGTTGTTTAAGACCCACTCTTCATGGGAAGCTTTGATACAATTAATTTTAAATTTTTCTAGAACACTCAGCCTGACTAAAATAGTGTTGGGAAAAGGCAGGAGTGGGACCAAAATCAAGCTTGCTTTTTAGTTAACTCAGTTTTTTTTCTGAGTTAAAAGACTGTTTTGAATTAATTCAGGTTTTAGGGTAAATACCAATTTGTTTTTCAAGTTTCTTTCTGACTTCCTGTCAGAGGGCACTCTGCCTTCTCTCAGAGGGTCCCTTCTCCTGTCTTCCTTTCTATGATGTTGTCTGTCTTCAGAAGTGAGGTTATTTATCTCCGTAGTGGAATTCCTTTGTGGGTCTGGTTCATTCCTGCATGCCCTAAACTGTTGAACAATGCATGACTTATTCTGCCTCTTGAGTGCTCTGTCATGTCCAGGGAGGTGTCACTGGTTCCCTGTGTTTCCTTTGGAACTGGTAAATGTGATACTCCGGAGCCCCAGAATGTACTTGGACTGCAGTCTCCAGAGACTCCTCTGCCCTCCTGGCCTTTTCTTCCTACCTCTCCTTAAGCATTTTTGAGAAGCTGAGAGAATCTGGGTTTTTTGTTTGTTTGTTTGTTTTTGTCACTCTACTACAGTATGCAGTATTCAGGGAGGTTGCTTTTCTGGATATCTGCCTGTTATGGCCACCCTATCATGGGAGAGTGCCTGTTATATTGGTTATGGAACCACATGTAATTGAATATTACACTTTCCTATAGGCAGTGACCAGAAAAGTGGCACATTAGCTCTAATTTTCTTGGGAGTTCTCCAAATTACCATGTGTTTTCCACTAGAGAGTCTCATGTCTTTCTTACTCTTCCACACTTGGGGCTGTGACACAGGGAATAGGAAGCGCTGGGTTCATTAAAAGGGAATGAGACAATAATTCAATATACGAGGATGTTCATTCCTCATCTAATGCCCATCTGGCTTGTCAGAAGGTATTTTTCCTAGTTGAAAGACTACTTGTTGAAATTATTGCTCTAACAATTTCCTTCATTCCTGAGGTGGTAAACTGCATTCATTGCCTTTAAGAAAATGAAAAAATTAAATGAACAAGGAATCAAAAGAGAAAATAGACAGATCACGAGTTATTTAAAAAAACATTATTTCCTTTTTTTTGTTGTTGTTTTTGTTATACTATTGAATTTATTAACTGTATCTTCATTTGTTTAATTTTGGTCATAGTGAAACTCTTAATGCCAGATGAGGACAGCTTAACAAAGCACTTGAGATTTCTGGACTCTGGAACTAGACAGAATTGGATATCAGCACCAACCTTGTGTATTCTAGTTATGTGGCCTTGGAAAAGCCATTTGAATCATTTCAGAGTGTTACTTCATGGAAAAATTAAAATGATAATAATTCTTATCTCATAAGTATATTGTGAGAATTAAATAAAATAATGTAATGGCACTAGCTTAGTGAAGTCCCTGGTTTAGAGTAAATACTGAGCAAATCATTGAAGAATTGCTGTAATTATTATAATAATGGATGATAATTGTACTAGTAATGGTAGTAACAGAAGAAGGAATAAGAGGGGAAGGAGGAGGAAGAGGCAAAGAGAAGGAAGAAAAACAGAAAGCAATATGACAGAAAATGCATATTTTAACTGCCTTTACCAAATCAAATACTTATTTATAAGAGAAAGTTATAGATATCTTTCTATTTTACCTACAACATTTTACTTATTGTCGATATGATGAAATATATGTAGTTCATCAATTGCCTTTGTTTTCTTTCATTTTTTTCATTGACTGTCTCTGATGGGTTTACTTCATAACTTTTTCAACATGAATAAAATGAAAAAAGTGATCATAGAATTTTGGGTTTCATTTACTATTCTTTTCAAAGTCGTCTAATCAACATTTGTATATCTGTTTTATTCATGGCTTATTAAAATCATCATCTTCAAAGAGTACATGTAAATCATAGGATATCAGTACCACATTTTTGTGTTACTCATCCATCAGAAAATTTGCATGCATTTGAGGTAAGCAGAGTCTGTTAACCTAAACCGTTGCAATATAGTTTTAATAGTGATATAGAAAGAAATCTCATGGAATCTGTGATGACTGAAATTTTATAAACAGTACAGAAACTTGGAAAAAATTCAAATAGTAATAATTTTTACCTCATAACTGATAACTGTATGGTAAGAATTAAGTAAAATAATGGCATTAGCTTAGTGCAGTCCCTGGTTTAGAGTAAATACTGAGTAATTTATAGATTAAATGTGTGCAGTCGTTCATCTGATGAGTCATTGTACACAGTTATTGTATACGTTTAATCTGTATTAGTCTGAATCTGATCCCCACCCACCTATTTTGACTAAAAGTGGTTTTCATTTGACATCTGTTCAATGGTCTTTGTGAAATAATTTGCTTATTTAGTTCATTTTTCATAGAAAATGCCCCACATTGTAACAAGATACTTATGGTAATTATTTCTCTCATCCCAGAGGCTAAGGATTTATTAACATGACAATTGAAGTACAAAAATCACATACATTTTTTTTTCATATTTACTTGGATTTTTGTCTTCTCTGATAAATTTTAAGTTCCATGACAGCACAGGCCTTGTCTATCCATTTTACTGTTATATTTACTTTTTACTATTATAGTTCTTAGGACACATTAGATGTTCAATAATATGTTCTTAATTGGTGAATTAATGGGTGGATGGATTGATAGGATTGATAGCAAGACTGCTTACTCAAGCATCAGCTGAATTTGTTTGCAAATGAATTAATCTAAATGTGTTAATATTAAAAACTGTTTAAAATCATGACTGTTTAATTTTCATGCATTTTTTCATTAAGGTTATTTACTGAGTTCCAATAGTGTGTAAGGTACAGTAATGGGCAATAGCCATTTAAGAAATCAATAAACATAAACTCTCATGGATTTCATAAAAGATATGTCTTCCAGGTAAAGTTATAAATTGAAAACCTGATAGTAACTGTTTTAGTTGGATATTTTTAATCATGTGGATACACTGAGGTATTTTTCTCTACTTTAAAAAAAAATATTTTTCATTCTTTACTTGTCATAGTTTTCTCTATAAATTTTTCACATGCTCTCCTGGGTATCTACCCCAAAAATATAAAAGCATTTCTCTATAGAGACACGTGTACGCCAATGTTCATTGCAGCTTTGTTTACGGTGGCCAAGACATGGAAACAACCAAAATGTCCTTCGATAGATGAATGGATAAAGAAGTTGTGGTACATATACACAATGGAATACTATTCGGCGTTACGGAAAGATGATATAGGAGCATTTGTGACAACATGGATGGATCTCGAGAGAATAATGCTAAGTGAAATAAGTCAGACAGAAAAAGCAGAGAACCCTATGATTTCACTGATATGTGGTATATAAACCAAAAAGAACAAGACAAACAAATGAGAAACAAAAACTCATAGACACAGACAATAATTTAGTGGTTACCAGAGGGTAAGGGGTTGGGGGGTGGGTGATGAGGGTAAAGGGGATCAAATATATGGTGATGGAAGGAGAACTGACTCTGGGTGGTGAACACACAATGGGATTTATAGACGATGTAATACAGAATTGTACACCTGAAATCTATGTAAATTTACTAACAATTGTCACTCCAATAAAATTAATTAAAAAAAATTTTTCACATGGTATATATTCCAGGGAAATTCTGTCTAAAACCCAGGACAAATTTATTTGATTTGAGTGGCAAATTCTTAGTAGTTGGTTTACGGGAAGAAGTTAGGAGAAAAGGTCATTTGGTCAGTTTCCATGATATTCTGTAGTAGCCACTATATTTGTGTTGCCTTGTTATATTGGGGCTTGATTTCTCTCAATCCAAAGATAACTTACAAACATTGAGCTGAATGTGCAAATCATTCTTTTCTTTTTAATCACTTCAAGTCTCTTTGTTTATGAAGCTTCATTCCCTTTGTATCTTTTAGGCAATACAGATTAAACTCTTCCTGTTGCCTGATTGTTTTACCTGGCTGCATTTTTCTCTGCAACTTTTGCTTTATTTGGCCAATAATCTAAACATTATTTTATTCCGTGTGATTCTTTTATTTCTTTAGATGTACATTATTTTATATTTAATGTTATATCATATAAAGAACAGAAAGTAATGATACAAAGAAATATTTTCTTGAATGACAAAGAAAGAAAGGCCAGGTATTCTTTTTCATTGTTTACTCCTTGGGAATTTTCTTTGCAGTATCAAGATCACCCAAACAAGGGTCTCTGATCACAACATTAAAGCAGAGTAATCAAAGAGGAGCAGGACAGTATAGAAATATCTTCCTTAGCAACCTTTAGTGATCCGTAGTGAGGAAATATAGTAAATATGTATAAATTCCTGAAAACATAATTTTAATCAAGTTAACTATATATAATTCTTATTCCATGTTGTAATTTGTGTTAATTTCCATGAAGAATTTCTGCTGATTTTATAAAATCATTAGTTTAACATAACTTTGGCTATGCTTATAAATATATTAATCTGGTGGAACTAATTGAGCATTGTACTTAAGAAATTAATATCAAAGTTAAACAGATAAAATGGATAGTACACCTTTCAGATATAGTGGCAGCATGTGGCGTAATCATGGCAGGATATGTTTTCAAGGTCCTGGATTCCTTTTTTCATGTTCCTTGTGACTGCATTATATTAAGCTGTATAGCATTCCTGTTTGGAAGGATCTGTGTCTTATACATAGATTAATTCTCAGTTTATTTTAGTGAATGTCTGAAAGTCTGCTATATGTACAGACTTTCACACACACACACACACACACACACAGACATACACCCACTCCTATTGCATGCTAGATTTCAGTACTGGTTAAATGAGATATCAGATATACAAAAATGAGATATCAGATATACAATGCAGATAGTCTGTTTTTGGTTTGTTAAAACTAGAAATCTGTAATTAGGTAAAACAGGAAAATAAGACATAACTATAATTACGTCACACCTGTTTTAAAACTAAATTATATTAATAACCATAAACAGGGACAATCTATTTTAGAATAGTTGAGTTGTATTGGCAAGCTAGAAACGTGTTATTCTTCTTAATAACTGTATGTATTGTAAAATATTTCACACAGTTTCTGAGATTCTAGATTGTGGTGACAGAAAAGTACTGTTATGCTGAAGAAAAATTATTTAGGGTTGCTACCATTGCTTGTCAAAAATTATCTCAAAATATCTCATGGGGTACATTTCTTTTCACAGAGAAATACATCATTCAGATGAGTCGGTGAAAAGCACGACCTACATTACTTAGTTAATTTGACATTTTGGTTGCTGGTACCTGGTCCTCTTTATTTTAGTATAGAAGAAAGCACACCATTAATAAATATTTTTTTTAATTTTAATTTACTAGTTTCAGGTGTACAAGATAAGGTAATACTTAGACGTTCATCATTTATATCCCTCACACTGTGAACCCCCCTACCCCCATCCACTATCCCTCCGACCTCACACTGAGCCATCACATTATATATATAAAATTATAGTTGGCATTCATTAATGTTTAGCTTCTGGTGTACAATGCCATGATCAGGCATCCACAGTATCCCTGAGGTGGTCTCCCAAATAGGACGCATGTCCATAGGATACCCAACAAAATCTTTACAACATTATTGAATACGTTCCCCAAATTAATTTTCAAAAAACCCTGAGGCCATCTTGTGGTTACCAGCTGCTTCCTAATCCCTTCCCCTCTCCTTATCCCCACCTCCCACCCCGCCCATCTAACAACTCTTGGTTTTTTCTTTTTGTCCCCAAAACTGTTTCTGATTAGTTCATTCACTTATTCTTTTCTTTAGATTCCACATATAAGTGAGATCATATGGTACTTGTCTTTCTCTAGAGAACATTATGTTAAGTGAAATAAGTCAGAAAGAAAAAAAAATATTTGTGTGTGTGTGCTTCTTTTGAAGTTAGGCTTAAATAAAAGTATGTGTGTTGGTTTTAGACATATTTAATTAGAAGAAAGCCAGTTCACCTAAAACAAATTTGCCTGATTCCTGTTAATTAATGATCAATTTGCCTAATGATTTGCTCACAGAAAAGTTCTATTAATCATATTTGCACTTTACATATAGAAGGATGCTTTTAATTCCTCTACAACTATTAAACTAATTGTCTATCAAAGCCAGTTTTTGAAACTTTCATCTATTTTAAGCTATTTTGTGTAAGTTCATTTATGAATTGGCCCCTAACTTCTTCTCTTCTTCTTTAGCTTTTTTTCCCACCCTTTCAAACTCATATAGAACTAAGTATTTATATTTTTAAACACAAGATCATCATACATATACGTATACATGTATATATGTGTATAGATATATACACATACATGTATATATGTATATGTATATATGTATTCATATATATGTGTGTGTATGTATAGTAATATATAATATATACACATATATGTACTATTTTTTCCCTTATATATTTTAAATTATATATATATATATATATATATATATATATATATATATATATATATATATATTTTTTTTTTTTTTTTCCCTTGTCTTTTAAGCATCCTCTGACCTTGAGTTGTTTCCATTGACATGTTAGGGGTTTGAGACTCTGATAGTTCTGGGTCCCAGCATGGCACAGAGTCTGTGACAAAATAACAATGAATTCATAAAAACAAAGAAAATTGTTGTATATTCATTTTCCTAATTGTAAATGAGTGATTGTTTCTTTTGTTGCACATGCCCATTTTTTAATAGTCTCAATTTTTTATGACAGTATAGTAGCTTGAAATTTGCTTTTTTCTTGAAATTAAAAGCAAAGTATCTTTAGGTTACTTTTCTGGAGTAACAACAATAAGAACAACAACACATAACTGTCTCACGGATAGAAAAATACAGTAAAATATGAAAACTTCTAAATATTAAAAAAATACATATATAATACATATATAATAAAGAATTTAATAGATAAAAAATTAAGTCACAATTTTAGCCCAACTGAGATTGATTTTAAGTTACTTGCTTTAGGCATGAGATTATATTATTTAATAATGTCTGCAAGATGTTCAAATGGAAATTTTCAATAGGCTTTTGATATATTGGTGTTTCTGTGTTTGATATATATATTTGGGAACCATTATTATATATTTGGAATTAGAAGCAAAGGTTTCTAGATTTCATCAGCTAAAGAAAGTATATTGAATCAAACTGTCACACCTTACAATACACAGATTTTTATGATTGTGGATTTTTAGAAGTTTAATGACAACTTAAGATAAGACATAACTTTTGAGAGGAAGATATTGAGAACATTTATTGACTCCTCAATGTCTCTCATATTATTAAAGCTGAAGAAATTGCCTGATTTAAAATTGAACTCAGTGGGAAAAAAATATATAACTAGATCTAGATATATATCTAGATACATATGTGTCTAAATCTATCTATCTATCTATTGATATTTAAATAGTGTATAAGTTCCAAATTATAATTAAGTCTAGTCAACTACCAAGAGTTATCTATCACTTGCAACACATACAACAAAATGGACAAGGGAAGTTTCTGGTGCTATATTTCTGAGCAATTTACCATATTCTTTACTATTTTAGTATTTCTAATACCTTGAAATTTGGGACTATGTTTTGAAAAATCACTATGTAATCTCCTACCCATGGAATTGCTTTCTTTCAGGTGATGATAAAATTCCAAAAGAAGTTTCCTTATTTGTCAAATTATTTCGGCTTAAATTTCCTTGGAGAAAAAAGGGGCATAAAACACATTCAAAGTTTTTAGTTTGTGTTTCTAATTTATGAAATTATTTAACTGAAATATGTTCATTCATATTATTTCTAAATATACTGGTCTCTATTCTGTCATTGCCTGAACTACTTTTTTAAAGCAGGTTGAATATACTTTAAATAATCATGATTTGGGGCCAGATATAATAAATCATTAAATAGGTTTTAGAAATGTTCATTCTTTAGGTAATGAAGATAAAGTAAAAAAATTTAGCAAGTAATCAAGAGTTGTAGACTAGTATTAGGTCTAAATCATTTTGCTTAGACAAGTTGAAAAATGGACTTGATTAGGCCTTTCATTAATTATATTTCTATTTTTTTATTTTAAATTTAATTTTTTGTTAAAATGATAAATGTACTTTGTGAATTATTCTATCAATTAAGTAAAGTATAGAATAATGTAAGTATCATCACAAATCCCCTCTTCCAGTATGAATCAAAATTAACATCAGTTAAACATCAGTATATAGAAAGAAATGCCTGGAGAAAATTGGGATTTTAGCATATAGCTATGTAAGTGCTTTTAAAGTGTCAGGTTATAAAGTGTCAGGTTAACTTGATTTAAATTTTTAAAAAGTATTTGAGATAAAAATGATAAAACTGTTTCACGTCAGTAAAGATGTGAAAGCATAACTTAAAGATTCACTTTAAGAAACTCGAAAAAGAGCAAACTTGACCGAAAGCAAACAAAGGAAGGAATCAATGAAATCGATGAAATAGAAAAACAATAGAGATAATCAGTGATGCCAAAAGTTGGTGCTTTGCAAACATCAATAAAATTGATATCCCTCATTTCTACTCATTTCTTACATTAAGATCACTTTAAACCTCCATGGCTTCTACAAGTCATTGTTGGTGACTATTTTGGCTGAAAACATATGCAAGAAGAGAGGTGGTGGGATGAGTTACTGTGTGGGCTTCTTCAGTTTATCCTAAGATTATGATTGATGTTGATTATTTTTCTTCTCTGCAAAACATTCTAGATCATCCTCATCCTCAAGTAATGCTTCTGCAGGTTTAGGTGAATTTTCTGGGGTGTGGGATATGGTAAACCAGTCATTTGCTATAGGTGTAGTTATCACGTCTGATCAGGTCATTGTTGTAAAACTTGTCTCTTCATAGTTCAAACCGGACATCAAGTTCCATGGGACACTCCACTGTATCCCTTAGGTTTCAGGCATGATCTTCCTTGCTTACATTATGTAGCAGTAATCCTGCTTTCTCATGAGGAATAGCCCCAACCAGTACAGTGACTCCTTACTTTCCTTTCTGTCTATAGAAACAGTGAGCTCAAGTGACCAGGTGGCTTTGTGTTTAGCCTTACGTTTAGCAAAACTCTATTTATGATGAAAGTGCCCTCAATCTCGGAACCAGGACTTAAATATTATATAAGCTCCAAATTAAAATTAAAGAGTTCTCTGTAACTTACAACCCATGAAATCTAAAGCTGAGGTATCAGAAAGCACTAGGTGGGTCTTTGAATATGATGGTACATAGGACCACTCCTAAGTTCCCTCCTTAGTTCCTAGACCCACGTATTCTACCATATTTTGGCCAAGAGTTGAAGAGTAAACTATGTCTTGAATGACAGCATCTGTTCAAAATGGTGCCTTATCTGTGCCTTCAAGTGCTCCATCAGTCTCTAAGCTTCTACATATGGTAATACCAGTGGATACTACTATGTTTATGTGTACGTTGATGTGAAGAACTAGTGTCTTGCCAGGGCATCGAGAGTAATTGCCTCTATCTACTCACTAGGTCCAATTAAAATGATCTCATCAGTAAGGTGGCCCGATGTTATGTTCTCCAGAATGTCAAGAACATTCAGTTTCTTTTCAGTTTCTATTCAGGTTATATTGTGACAAAGAGCAAGACTGTTACAACATAACATAACATAAAGCCCTGATCCATGACTTTGAACTTATTCTGTTTTTTAGGTGAATTTAAATTGCTTCTATTCTTTCATCATGATGAATATTGAAAACACATTTTCCACATTAAGACCCATGTAAAAACCACAATAGCTTATGCTAAAATGTTCTAGTAAAATTACCACATCCAACACAGCAGCTACTAGTGAAGCTGCCATGATGAATTAGGGGAGTTCATTGACATCCACTGCGATCCGTCTCTTTTGATGGATCAAATGTAGATCCATCAATAGTCTATATTGTTAAATTAATTAGGGAAATAATGAGACCCACAATCCCAGCATCCTTGACTCTTTAAAATTTAACCAATTCTGCTTGAAATTGGCTATTTATTATTATGATTATTATTATTATTAATTGTTATTATTTACCTTGAGGGAGTGGTTGTCCACCTAGATTCTCCTATTATGTTAGCTCTCATTCCACATGTAAAAGAACCAATGTGAGAGTTCTTTCCACTTCTAAATATGTCCAGCTGGACGATGCATTCTGAAACTAAAGAAATACTCACCTGATGTGTTTGTGAACCTATTCTACCCACTATGAGACAGATGTAGTCTAGGAGTGCATTTATTACTTGTCTCATTAACCTCTAACAGGACACCCCAATGTTGCTTGGGGACTCCTGGTATCAGTAGCAACTCATACTTTATATCTAAGAGTCTTTAAAAGACATGAGAAAAGGGTGGATTAATGGTCTTTGGAAAGGACTAGATCAATCACTGTAGCATTCAGTTGCTAAGGTGTTGCCTCTCTTTCATTAACTGAATTAGTCCTGAGAACTGTGACAATAGTCCTGAGAACTATTACAGGTCTGGAAAATGAGTAAAGGGCCACTGACCTTAATCTTCTGTTCATCCACTCTTGATACTTTTTGATTATGCATATCCAGAGGTAATATTGTCAACTGCTCATCTAAGTCAGCACTAGGAATACTGCATACTCTGTTAGCCATTGTCTAACGTCCCTGTGGTTCAGGGCACCATAGTTCCTATTCTGACCTTGCTACTAATTTAGGGAAGTACGTCCAACTAGCTTCCGATGAATAAGTGCTGCCACCTAATCTGTGCTATTCTGAATGCTATGATACTTGTCATTACCAGGGAGCGTGGTTCCATTACAGGATCTCCTACTGTCAGCCTCAGCTTATCTAATTCATTCTGCACCACCCCTAAATCGGTTCAAGTCTTAACATGACCTGACTGGGCAACGCTGTCCCTGCTAAGAGGAAAGAAGGAGGGTTATTTGCCAAAAGAAGTGTAGAAACAGAGAACATACACCTAGAATTGGATATTGGGAGTGTTAGAACAGGGGGTCATGGGTATAATATGAAGCTGGAGAAAGGAGATTTTGTTAATATGTAAGTATTCACACATGAGTCAGGACTTACACTGTGGCAAGGACCCCTGAAGCTTGGTAAACAACGATGGCATACAAAAAATTAGGCGGAGATCAGCACAGATTTGTGAGAGTGTTGAGAAATGAATTATATGGCACATAGAAATGAACATAATAAAACCGATCTATTAGATAAGACCCAAGAACCCATTAAATGACCTTTGCTTGGATAAGGGGGTAGAGAGAATCCAAAGATCCTCCTACGACTCAGATACCCTGTTTCCCTCAAAATAAGACTTAGCCAGACAATCAACTCTAATGTGTCTTTTGGAGCAAAAATTAATATTAGACTCAGTCTTATATTATATAATCTCAAGTCTTATAGTAAAATAAGACTGGGCCTTATATTAATTTTTGCTCCAAAAGACACATTAGAGTTGATTGTCTGGCTAGGTCTTATTTTCGAGGAAACACAGTAATAAGGCCTGAAAGGGCAATCCAGAGTGAAAGTTATCATAGATGATATTACTATAAGGCAAAGTAGCTGAGATTGTCTGTTCTTCCAACTCATCAGCCATTGGCTAAGAGTGCACCCTGGAGGGATGTGAATTCCCAGGTACTTTGAGTTTTCAGTAAATATGGACAAGCTCTAATAACTTGAGGATAGTCCTCTGAAGAAGAGTTGCAGGTGCAGGTCTTTGGAAGCAAAAGCACTCTGATGCCAAGCACTATACAGAAATTTAAAAAAGGACTTTGAAGAGATCTGGGCAGAGCACTGAGTGTTTACTAATAATTTTCAGATATTAATGAATCAAAAATAATTGGCAAGTGTTCATCTTGCAGCTCCTATTATGCCATTCAATAACCTTTAGCACTTTCCCAATTCTGCAATTAAAACTTGGGAAACAGCGCAGTGTAAACAATATAATTTCTAATTCGTAGAAACTAGGCTTTAAATACTAAATTTGCCACCTAAAAGCTATGGACCTTGAGTAATTTAATCTGTCTGTTTGCTTATCTATTAAATAAGAATATTAATACTTATTTTATTCAAATATTTACTAAAATTACATGACATCATATTTCTGAATGATATTTGCATTTACAGAACCAAAATAGAAGATCAATAGTTTGTTTTCTTCTGTTCTCTTTTTTTTCACATCTATTTATTGAATGAGTAAAGATAGTCAAACAAGGAGTTGTCTCCATTGAAAACGCTAGAGAATTATGTGATGTATAAATAATATCTAATGGAGTATTATGTTAAATCATTCCAAGCCAATGGCCTTATCACTGGTTAGAATGCATGGTGGTCCTTACAAGAGAGTGTAGCAAGCACCCAATAAAGACTTTTCCTTTAACATAGCAGTAACCATTCTTAGGGTTAATGAGGGGACAAACTCAAATGTCTTCTACTGAATATTCTGAGTCATGCTTTCTCCTGAGTTTCCCTGGTATACAACTTGTGATCAATGAACAACTTCAAAAAGAGGTTAATACATTAATGAATAATTGTTGAGTGACCAAAATGAGCAAGGGGATATTTGTGGATTCGATAAACTTGTGGCTGATAACATTTTGATTGCTGAGTTACAACAATCAACAAAGTTTGCTTAATGAGCACACCCTCATGACATACCATATGGTTTTGTTCTCTTCTTTGCTTTGTTGAACAGCTTGAGCAGTGACTTGGGTGAAGAAATAACAGACTTGTTTATCAAATTTACCAAAAGCTTATACTATGTGATAATAAGATAAATACTCAAACAGAAGCTAGGTATTATTAGAATTATTTACAATGAATACTCAAGTCCTTTCCATCTCTCCAAGTTACATTATTCAATTTATGTATCATTTCAATTGCTTTATTTTATTCTAGAGCTTCCTCCTCAGTAATAACCATTTATAAATACACCTTTCTCTCTTTTGTTCTTTTCTAAGACTTATTTTTCTTTTCTTCTACCCATATTCTCTTTTCTTTAGGGATTTTAAAGGGAACTTGTTAAGGTGAGAGCTTTTATTTTGCTCAATTCAATACTATAAAGTGCTTATCTACTATTTTCAGCAACATGTTGACTTAGGCAGTAGAAAGTACTCAGATAAGTCTTATTTATCTAATCAATCTGACTTAGAGTTGAGCAGTAATTAAATATAGTTTTTATATGAATTCATAGATAATTCAGTCTCTGTATAAATCTAATGTGAATTTCCTAAGAAGAGAGAGTGTGTATTTTATCTCTAGGTTAGCAGCACCTAGAATAATATTACTAATAACAACTAACACATTAAAAACTTAGGATCTCTGTTAACTCATTCATCCTCACAATCTATACAGTTATAAGTGCCGTTATCATCTACCTTGAATAGATGAGGAGATTGAGTGAGCATTCAGTAATGGTTTGTTTAAATCATTATCTAATCTTATGCCATTGTGGAAGGCTTATCTACATGCATCAGTACATTAAAATAATACTTTCATGATTGAATTTGGAAGCAACTGGGAATGCCTTCTCACGAGTCTATAACATTTGGCAATACATTCCTTATGATACTCAATCAGCCAAATTCTATTTTAAAAAGAAAATACTCAATGGCTTGGTTAATTATGGACGAGTCAGACTCAGCTACAGCATATGATATTATGATGTTATAACAATAGTTGTGCATCAAAAAGGAAGGAAAGTGGATTTCATAGATGGTAAGAGGTGTTAGCAGGAACACCTCTGATTATTATGTAGAAAGCAAACTGCCAATTGTGACCTGTAGAAAGTTTTCCTTTTTAATAAAAGGAAAAACTAAAGACTTCTATCAGTTCCCTGGTATTTTTAGAATGGTCCTGACTAAAACTCTCTGGGAATTTCTGATTGGATAACTGATATATGCAGGGACGAGTCTCTCTCTTGCTGAAAGTGTTCCAGTAATTACACATTCCACCGTGATTCCAGCTGGAAAGGGAATCGACAGCTTCCAGAGTCTTAGCCAGATGTCTCCGCCATTGAGCCGTTCATCTCAAGCAGCTGCATTTCTAATGCATCCACCTGCACTCTCATTGTTAACACAGAAGTTCATTTTCATTTGATTATTGGTAAATAGTGTTGAGAGACCATTTAGGAAAGGCCAAATTATGTACATTTACCTGAATAAACAAAATAAATGCATTTGAAAAAGAGAGAACAGTTGTGTATGACTTTGCTGTGTCTTTGATCTTTTGGACTCATGATGCTTTACTCTTAGAGTAGCTTTTCATGATAATCCTCAGTGTTACTAGACCATTGATGTCATTATTCAAATAGTGTTATTATTGGGAATTCTAGAATTACACTTCTAAACTGTGAATGGAATAATTGTATTTTATATATCCAGTAAGTACAGTATAACTGATTGATAAAATTAGTCAGTGGTTTGCTGTTTTGTACTTTTCTTGAGGTTAACATATTTTAAGAATTTTAAATAATTCTTAATAATTTATTTTGCCATTGTCAATGTTCTACTATGTCTCCTCCTTCAGACATTTCTTTTAGGAAAAATTTGTAAGCATACTGCAAACTTGATGTTACTTTATGCCTAGACACTGTAGTGTGAATCAGCCAAGGAGAAGAATATTGGCCTGGATACTCATTGTACAACCCGCCAAAGCTGTAAATCAATACACTAATGATACAACACTACTATCCAATCAACAAACTGCATGCAAATCTCACCAGTTCTCTGAACAATGTCTCTTTTTCTTTGCTGGTCCAGGCTCCTGTCTAAGAGCATGTGCTGTATTTACCCACTATGTCTCTTCAGGTTCTTGCAGTCTGTACTATCTCACTTCTTCCATAGCCCTCCTATGTTTGCATTTTAAAAAGTTGGTCCCTCAACCTGTGTCCACCCAATGTTTTAGTATGACCTAACTCAGGTCACACATTGTGTCAATGTCTGCCAATAGCCCCACTACAAGTCATTTATTTGTTTTTGTTTTTCCATTGCAGTGGACCCAGTACAGTGTGAGAAGTTATTCAGAGACACTGTAAGTACTCACCCTCATCAAGCCTCCAGCATTAGCATTATGGTGACTCCTACCTGCACTAACAATCGTGCTGATGTTTGCCATTGATGGTTTTCTGTGTCCATTATTCATTCTAAAAATTGTAGTTGGTAGTTTGCTTAAAGAATAGCTTTCTCTTATTTACCATTTATACTCTCTATATGCATCTGTTTATTTTCATATGGGCTCATGAATTCCTATTTCATGTAATGTATTTCTTAATGCTCAAATTGTCCAAATTTTGTCACTAGGAGTCACTTTTCCCTGGCTTCTGTATCTTTTTGCTACTTCCCCATGATTCTACTTTCCCATGACCCCTTGCTTTTGGAACATGAAGATGCTCCAGATTCACTTGATCTTTTCTTGCCATAGCTCTGAAATCATCTATTTCTCCAAAGAGTTATGTTCATTTTATATATATATATATATATAATATATATATATATATGTATATATATACATATACGTATATGTATATATGTGTATATATATACATATACGTATATGTATATATATATACATATACATAAAATGCATGCACAAGTGTGTGCCTGTGTATATGTATAATTATATATGGATGTATATTCCCATATTTATTAATCCCTTCTGCACAGTGAGATACTTGTCAACATGTTTACTTATTTGCACAATCAATTTACTTATTTGTACAATATAACTAGTATATCATCCATGCCAGAAGGACAGCCATCTCCACCAGTGATAGCTGTGTCCTTTCCCGCTCTCTCACTCGAGCTACCTGTCAATGCCTACACAGCCGCCCATGCACCTCTCAACCCCACCAAATTTCCTTAGGCACTAGACACAACATGCTGACATCTCTTTACCAGAAAACGAAGGGCCAACTATATTTTTACAACGCAGTGAAGCAGAGACGATCACTGAAGTGTTGAGGTGTACTCAATTTCTATGTGTATTTTTAGGGAAATGACAGAATTTGCTGGTAAATTAAATGTGTGTTAAAAGAAAATAGTCAAGGATGTCTCAGAGATTTTGATCAGAGTAAGTGAATGATTAAATTGCCATTGCTTGCTGCAAGGAATAATGTGGGAGAAAAATATTGGATGCACTGAAAAATAAAAGCTCTTCTTTGGACATATTGTTGTTAAAATATCTATTAAATATTCAAATGAAATAACAGAACAGGTATTTGAATAAGTGAGCCTGGACTTTAGGGAGGAGGCCCGGTAAAAAGATGTAAATTGAGATTGAACAGCATACAGATGATATTTAACACCATGGACTAGACGATTTCAGCAAGGTATAAATTGAATGCAAACAGAGAAAAGTAATATATACTGCCAAATACTACTGAGAGGTGAAGAGAGAATTGAGAATTACATTTCAGATAAGATCTCTAATCTGCTTTCATTGTAGTTAGGATGAAAGTTTGGTTAACTGGTAACAAGAGAAAATAGAATGTGAGGAATTTAAGATAGCAAGTATAAACAAGATTTATAAGGTATTCTACTGTAATAAAGGGCAGAGAAGAGGTCTGAGCTGTAAATAATATGGGTGTCGTTTTTTTAAAGAATGAATGCTACCATAGCATGTTTGTTTACTGACAAGCCAGTATATCCACTCAAAGATGGAAAATTGAAGAAACTGGAAAAAGACAATGTGGAATTAAGCTGTTTCATAGAAAGGAGAGAATGACAAGCAGAATTTTAGTTTTGTATTGAAATATAGGAAGTGCATCTATTAAAAAAAAGCAGTCAGACAGAGTACATGTATCTAGATGCAGGTAAGTTGTTATAGATACAATGATACAATTCTCTTGTTATTTTTGAACTTTCTTAGAAGTGAAGATCAGCTGAGAGTGAGGAAGGGAAAATGTGTTGAATATTAAATAAGGAAATGAGAAATTTAAAATAACTTTCTATGAGAGTGAGTGAGTGAATGATCTATAAAAAACACAGTATTTTAGGATAGAACTGAGGGCACAATTGAAGTCGTGGTGATGAATTTTAAGTAAGAAAAGCATTACATATATTATTCAGAATCAGAAGCAGAGTAGGCACAAAGTTGAATAAACTAGGGTGGGGTCCTGACACATAAATTCTCTAGAAAGTAATGTGTGTGGAATTAAAATGTATTCAAAACTATGATTTTAATTCATCAACTCTAAGCCAGGTAAAAATCGGTATTGACTATTAGTGGTATGTTATTAGTGCACAGAAGTTTCAGTATATTAGAGTGCCCAATTAGGTTAAAAAGTGTGGGAATATGAGTTCTGGAAAATTGTGCTGGAAATATAGTAGGACATGGTATAAGAAATTATTTGACATTTAGATTTTTGAGGCAGTGGAGTTCTCGGTAATATCCAGTAATGGTTATGACAAACTCACTGGACAGGAAGACATTAAATAAATGAGATGCTGAACTACGTCAGGTTCTGAGAAAGGCAAGAATGATGATTTGAATCCAGTCAAAGTTGATTTTTCTTCATTTAAATTAGATTCTTCAAACAAAAACTGCAAGAAATTGAGTAAGTAAACACAGCTCCCAGGTGATTCCCTAATTTTTCAAAGTGTTCACTAGAAATGTAGCAGGAGGTGTGCTGCCTGATAGTACAAATGAGCTCAGAGCTGCTGCCTTTTATATAAACAGAATGAGGACTGGCCTTGTCAACACTCAAGAATATTTCATCACAAAGAAAGAGATTCTTTACTTTCTCTACACACATATATACACATTTGTGATTTTTTTGTAGTTACCTTATTTATAGCAGATGTATACACACCAGAGGGTCTATATGAATATTGAAAGCACCAGAGATTTTGATATTCTTCATACTGGAAAAGGAAATGGATCTAGAACCTAAAATGAAAAGTAATAACTGAGTGTAGCTAGGTAACAGAATAAGTTGTAGCAGATGGTAAAATTGATTGCCTGTGTAGTTTTTTTTTATTTTTTTTAAAATTAAAGCTTATTGCGGTGAAAATTGGTAGAAAAGTTACATAGATTTCAGATGTACAAGTCTGTATTATATCATCTATATATCACATGTGTGTTTACCACCCAGAGTCAGTTCCCCATCCATCACCATATGTTTGATCCCCTTTACCCTCATCTATCACCCCTTGCCCCCTTCCCCTCTGGTAACCACTAAGCTATTGTCTGTGTCTATGAGTTTTTGTTTCTTCATTTGTTTGTCTAAATTCCTTTATTGTTTTCAGTTTTATATTCCACATATGAGTGAAATCATATGGTTCTCAAGTTTTTCTGTCTGACTTATTTCTCTTAGCATTATAATCTCAAGATCCATCCATGTTGTCATAAATGGCTCTATTTCATCTTTTCTTATGACAGAGTAGTATTCCATTGTGTATATATGCCACAACTTGTTTATCCAACCATCTATTGAAGGACATTTTTTTGTTTCCATGCTTTGGCCAATGTAAATAAAGCTGCAGTGAATATAGGAGCACATAATTTTTTATGGTGCTATGAAATAATGGTGGTGGTAAGGATGCTGGAGGAAACCTGCCTGCCATCCATCCCTGGTACTAGAAAGGAAAAGAGAAGAGAAGGCATCCTGATCTTAGTAGTCCTGCAGGAATGGCAGTTCTCTCAGGATTAAACAACCAGTTCAATTTAAACAGGGAGAAGAGTTTTAGAAAAGTGTTCAGTTTGCTGATGATAGACTGTTAATTGCCATGAAGGAATTTGGGGTGATTAGGGACGGATAGGAGATTGGATTAAATTAGAATATTTACAAAGATTTATGGGGATTCAAATACAGATGTTGAGGAATAAACTTTATAGTGACCCAAGAAATTAAAGATGTAAATCCTGAGATTTTAGAACTGAGAGTCTCTTAGATGGAGGAGGAAAATCAGATCTAATTATATCTTACTGAGGAATAGTCTTTTAGGCAGTGGTTCTGGTAAAATGATGAATGTCAGAGTGGGTTGGAGGTCTCATTAAGAACTGTGAGGGGTGGGTGGGCCTTCTTTTCATTCCTAGCAAAGGCAGCATTGGGGCTGAATGAAGGCTTGTTTTGGCAAGAGTATGACTATGCCACATTTAATGCTTATGATACACCCAGATGTTTCTATATGTTTCTATATTTAGTCATCATGAGTAGCTGCATGTTTAATGCATGCTTGATGTTTAATTAAAAATGCTTTTTAATGAGAATTTTGGTGATGAAATGGCTATGATAAAAAAATCAATAAATAACATATACTGGCAAGGATGTGGAGAAAAAGGAACGCACATATATTGTTGGTGGGATGGTCAATTAGTGTAGCCACTATGGAAAACAGTAAGGTGATTCCTCAAAAAATTAAAAATAGAGCTCCCATATGACTGAGAAATTCCACTTCTGGGTACTTGTTAGAAGAAAACAAAAACACTAATTCATGAAGATATATGCACTCCATGTTCACTGCAGCGTTATTTACAATAGCCAAGATATGGAAGCAACCTAAGTGACCATTAATATGAATGGATAAAGATGGGGTATCTGTATACAATGGAATATTACACAGTGATTAAAAAAAAGAATGAAATCTTCTTATTATTATTTGTGACAACATAGAATAGAGCTAGAATGTATTATGTTAAATAAGTCAGACAAAGACTTATTTCACTTAGATATTATTTCACTTATATATGGAGTGTAAAAATAAATAAATAGGTAAGAATGAACACAACACATAGATATAGAGAACAAGCTGATGGTTGCCAAAGGGGAGCAGAAATGAGAGGATGGGTGAAAAGACATAAATAAAACTAAAAGAAATACTATATAGCCATGTAGTTTCAGCAGTATTTTCCCAAGTGACTTTAGTAGCACATTCATAGATTTTAAAGTTTGGTTGATATTTCTACCCCAGGTAGATTGTCTTGTAACCTAAAAGAGAGGACACTCATTCAAAAGGTGGACTCAGTAACCATAGTACATTAAATAAGTAGAAGAGAAGGGAACAGAATTGTTTTATGTTTTCTATATCTGCTCTCTAGACTGAATTATAAAATTCAAGACTTTCTATATTTAGTTTTTATAAACAGAAGCATCAAAGAATTTTATTCGACCTATGAGGTGATACCTTACAATATAACAAAGCAACCCTGTACTGTAACAGATAGTATTTGAGAAAGCAAAATATACCTAAAATCATTTAATTTCTTCTGTTTGTCAAGAAAGTGTTGAGGATAAAATATTTAAATATTTAGTTTATATATAATTTTCAATTTGTGGGAATGCATCTTACCATCTTTACAGTTGAATAATGAATAATAATATATACAAACACATTAAAAACTGGCAATAACGATAAATACCCCACTAGTTAGCTGTGTCTGCTCACACAAGCTGAGTTTATCACCCAAGAGCATTGCACTTTGGTATGAGGAGTCCGAGGAAGTCACATGTAAATTATCATGTCCTTCTGTAAGTGAATGTGACAGAGTATCACATTATTTTATCTGGTTATAGAAATGTACTTACCAGCATATCCAATTTGCTGATCTTAGTCATATCTTCCTCCCAAAGGTTTTCCAAGTTTTAGAACCTACATTTTTAATATACCATGTTTATTTTTGACATATTTTCCAATATTTTAAAATTCTGTTTCATTCTTTTTTTTTAATCTAAATAATAGCAATATACATGTATGCTGGGGTAGGATTTGCAAAACTGGCTAGGAAAGTCCTTCTTCTAGTCCTATCAGTTTTTTAAAAAATGGTTGCATCTATTTCTTGCATTATTTGCAAAATGTATTTGGTGTACCTCTTGAGGCTGAGTGGAGAGTACATTGTTCATTATATTAATCCCTCTTTATTGAATATTAGCAAGGAACAATGCTGGGTACTACAAATACACGATTCTGATACTATATATTTTTAATGTAGCTGGGGAATATATAAGAAGGTGTATGTGTGTTTGTGTGTGTGTGTGTGTGTGTGTGTGTGTGTGTGTATGTGTATGTGTATGTGTATGTGTATGTTTATGGGGATAGGGTGAAAGAGTTATCAAGTCAGTCTTCAGCAAGACAGACCATGGGACATACAGTCACAAAGGAGAACAAGTTTCACTGGATTTAGCTCTCAAATTTTAAACCTCATAAAATGTATTTTACTTTGGCTTTCTCTTCACTTTACTGTAAAATCAATCTAAATTAGTTTTTTTGAACTGTGACATTCTCTTAGATGTTAAAAATACCCTGCCAAATTAAGGGAGGGAACATTCTAATTAAACGTGTTAAGGAAAGACTAGATTAAGTAAAGCTAAATAGATTTCTTTTAACAAAATGACAGATAGTGCATCTTCCCTCTGTCGATTCTATTTCTTAGACTCATGCTGAGCAACATACTGGTAAAGAAGGTCAAACAATTTATAGTGTGTAGTATCACTCACATGAGACTTAGTTCAATAAGGTGCAGTATAGATAGGTGAAGAGGTATAAGATTTTAGGTAGGTACATGGAGATTTCTTATTCATTAAAAGCTGAATTGAAAATGATAGTTAAAAATTTCCCCTTGACGTTTTGGGACAAATTTGTTTCTATATTACTCTAAGCAAGCTTCTACATTCACAGATCTCTAGTTACTTTTTCTGATAAGGTTGGAATATTAAAAAAGAAAAATTAGCTACTGTAAAGAGTTTTCACCATGTTTATAACATCCCTTTGGGGCACATATGTAAGTGAAACACACATTTAAGAATAAGTATAAAGACAGACATTCTTTGTCATATCATAAAATATGAGATTATACACATAGCATGTTATATGAGGTAATAAGGAAGGTAAGTATTCCTGCTTTTCTTAATTTGTGCATTTCATAAATGAAGCACAGGGCTTCCAGCATAGATGAGGATGTAGAAAGCTAGAAAGATCTTTGTTCCCACTTTAATGAAGATAAAAGGCTGGATTATATACAAAATCCAAACTTGTTTTGAACCTATCACTGAGTTGGTCACAGGAACATAAATTAGCTTGAAATTTAAACAAAGAAATGTACACAGGTGCCTCTTAGGAGATAACAGACACAAGCTCTGGCTCATCTGTGGCAGTGATGGAAAAATGGGGCTGATGAGGCTTTTAGATAGAAACAGGTAAGAAGAATTTGGGTAAAATGTTGATGAATTGCTGATGGCTGAGTCCTGCTTGTGTGACAGCATAGAACACTGGAAACCACAGGCAGGGGAAGTTCACACCCATTGCTGGCTCTTCTCTGAGGCCCTCACTGTATCCTCATGAGAAAGATGGTAGTCAAGGTGATATGTTAGGAACTTTTCCTTAGTGTTACGAGCCTGAGGAAGTGGATGAACTGTACAAGGGAAAAGACATGCAGCCCCATCTGGTTTCTTCTCTAAGAAATAAAAGTCTGAAGATGCTGGAAAAAGGGCGGCCAACACTTGTGACAACACAATCAAATCTAGAAAAAAAAAATTCAAAGAACACCCTTATGGGATTATAATGAAGACTATATGCCCATAAATTTGACAACTTAGATAAAATGGACAAATTCCTTGAGAGGCACAAACTAATAAAGTTCACTTAAGAATAGTTAGATAACTGAAATAGTTCTCTATATATTAAAGAAACTACATTTGCTGTTTAAAAGTTTCTAAAAGCGTGATCTTCAAACAAAGGAAAATCTCCTTTGGTCACATTGCTTCTGTTATCTAGCACACTTTATTTTTTTATTTTTTTATTTTACGAACATGGTAAATACTCTCCCAACCTGAGTTTTTGTAGTTGTTGCTGTTTGTTTTTGTTTTTGCCTAAAAAGTTTTATTTTTCCTATGTATATGCTTGGCTAATTTCTTCATCTCCTCCAAATCTTTGCTCAAATTTTACCATTGTATTCTCCTCTACCCCTTCCCTAGATTCCCTCTTCCTTTTATTCTTTAT
Source organism: Rhinolophus hipposideros (assembly GCF_964194185.1). Taxonomy (NCBI): domain Eukaryota; kingdom Metazoa; phylum Chordata; class Mammalia; order Chiroptera; family Rhinolophidae; genus Rhinolophus; species Rhinolophus hipposideros. Next base: position 34,877,450 of record NC_138062.1, on the reverse strand, counting down.
TTTTTCCATAACACTTTTAATTTTCTAACACACTATAAAATTACATATTAAGTGTGTTCATTGCTTATCATCTCTCTTTCGCAGGTAAAAAGTAATCTGCTAGAGGGTGGATATCATATTCTTTAATGATAGCTCCAAGTATCTTTAGCCTTGCCTAGAATTAGAATCTATTTATTAAATGTATTAAATATATGAATGCTTTATAGATTTTATTATTATTATAAATATAATTTCATAATACAATTATTTTGTTTATTTGTGTCTCCTATTAGACTGACGTTCCTTTGAAAAGGGGATCTTATTCTTTTATATGTCTTTGAATATTTCCTTGTACTAATAGAAATTCAATAATAATTTTTGTGTAAATGAATGAGTACTTAGTGAACAAAACTGATTCTCTGTTCTTTGCTAGCTCCTATCAGCCCAACTTACATTCTATTCTGTTAAATTTGAAGTGTCTGTTGGAATTCTGTAAAATTACTTAGAACTAGTCACCATTTCTCTGCCTGAGTTTGTTCCCCTCTAATACCACCTGTAATAAATTAAGTATGATTTTGCTATATAGAAATCACTTCCATTTATTTGATAGCTTAATGATATTTCAACATTATATAAATTTTGTCAGTTTGCCAAGGATATGAAATATAGCTCAAATATATATGAAGGAAATGTGCTTTAGAATAACACTATGCTTATAAAATTTAATGGATTTAATTGGTACCTGGAAATTATAGTTTCGGTTCTCCATATCTAATATTTAAATGTTAAAACACAAGCTGGTTGAACATTTACTATTTCAGAGAAAATCATTTAGATTCTTTATATAGTCCTGTCTGTAGCTGGTTTTTCACCATGCAACTAAAAGATGTCAAGGTACCCTTGCTGGGACATAGAAAATAATGACCTCTCTGCATGTTTTCAGGGTAAAATAATCAAATGTTACATAGATCTAAGCCTGGAGGCAGCTACACTGTATTTTGGTATCAGTTAACATTTCATATTGTCCTTCTAAAAGATAAATTATGGAAATGAGGCCATTTATTTTATTTACATCTGTACGATTTATTTGTGCTTTGTCAACTTTTCAAATGGTTGATTTCAACATAGTCATAGTACAATATGCTATGTTAATTTTGTTTTTCTTGAACTTTAAGACAAAAGGCTAGAGTTGCAGTAAAATATTAAGTCATGATAAATAAACTTTATGCAACCAATGTGGAATTAAATGCTTGTTATGCAAAAGTTCTAATACACTTACTATGGAAAAGTGTTATTACTTCCAAGTCACTGTTACCACCTAGAGTCATGAAAATAAGAAAAAAATATTTAAAATTATCAATAACTTTACATCAGATGTAAAGTTCATCATATTTGATACATTGGCTTGGTATTGTGCAAAGTTTATTAAATAAGAATTAATGATTCAGTGTTATCATAACTTAAGCCAACTTTTTATCTTTTGCCAATCATTACTGCTTTGATTATAATAGTATAACATGACTCTTCATACTTTATAACGTTAATTTACACTTTAACTTTATAACATCTTTATAACATTAATACTGATTTTCAAATAGCATATGTAGGTAAACAGATCTCATATATTTTACTACAGTAAATTGTCACTTAAGTTCATTTAGTATTTCAATATCCTTAATATTTCATAATCCTATTCCTTCCATCACAGTTGTGGGAAATGTGTTTTATTGAAAACTGTGATCCTGTAAAATGTGGTTATTCTTTTTGTTAGTCTAAATTTTTTTTGCCATCTTTAAATTTACTTCAAATCTTCTAAAATGATGAAATATGAGGATGGAATCTGAATTTATGGTGCAGTTACTTTTAATCTGGAAAGAAATAAAGTTCCCATTATCATTTTAAAACGACCTGATCACTATGTGATAAAGTAGCCAATAGACAAAAAGAATGCAACTGAAATTAGTTATATTTCTGGCAATTATTTCAAATTTTCCAGGAATAAAATAATGCAAACAGAATACTATATTCTTAGTATACATAAGAGAAAATGATGTGTAATAAAATTGTGATTCTTGGATGAAATCCAGGTAAATTTGTGTTGATATGAAAAGCCTGTAATTAATTGTATTAGGAAAAACTAAGATAATATCCACTTATATAAACCATTTCTGATCAGTTACACATTAGAAAGGGAAGCATTCTAAAATAGAAAACAAGGAAAAATTCTGAATATTTCTTTGGACTCTCTTCCCAACATCACCCAAGAGAATAAACTCAGACTGTCAATGCATACCCATTCTATTAATATCAGCTAGTACATTTGCTTATAAAGTTGTTATTTTACTTTTAGTGATAATACATTTATCTGTGATGGTTATGGTGACTTTTAATAAAAGTAATATCATAAAAACATTAATACTGATATTCAGATTTAATTATTTCGCTTCTATTCTTATGGAAACTTATTCAAACAAAGAATATTTCAAACAGAATAAACAATCCCATAGGAGACTAATTTGTCAAAAAGGAATACTCAGCCATATAAAAACAATGAAATGTTGCCTTTTGCTAAAACAGAGGATTGAGAGAATTATGTTAATGTTTTTTAAAGATACCTATTGAAAATAATATAAATTTGAAATCATGGCTCATGCAGAAATATTCCCAATATTCACAATCTGCTGTGAGCACACTTTGTTTTTAATTGTTGAGAAATGTTAATAATTTAAGACATCATTAGGAGCCCACATGTATTTCATAAAGGAAGCCATTTTATACTAATCATACATAATTATTGAATAGATGTTTTATACTGAAACAGGAAAATCTTCTAGGCACAATGTCCATGGATTTTTATCTAGAGTTTTTACAAATCCTTATATCCAAGAACAGAATAATGCCTAGGAAAGAAGTATAAAATAAGATAAAAGTACAGTTGATCATATTTAGCTGTAAGGTTATAGATTTATCATAACTTTGGAGTATTTTATCTTTGCACACAAATCATTATGATGACTAGAAAATAAAAAAAAGAAGAAAATAGATAACTGATCATGTTTAGCTATAAAGCATTTGTAAAGTGTCTTGCTTTTCAGACTTACATCAGTTTGTTGGCAGTTCTTTTATAAATATCAAAATATGCTATTTAATTTTCAGATGTCTCAAGTCTGAGAGGAATAACTCATATATTATATTTAGTCAACCATACTCATAGATATTACTGGTAATTTATAGATTTTAGCTTTGAAAAAAAATTAGAGAAACTAACTGGTGAATGATTACAGTTTTGATATAGACCAGCTTGAAAGTAAAATGAATCTTGGGGCTGTGTCCACAAAAACAGTGTATAGATGAAGGGAAGTGATAATTCTACTCTACTTTGTAATAACCATAATGAGGAGTTTCTTCTCAATCTGGATATGTTACATAAAGACAAAAATGTTAATATATGTCAAACTCAGGATAACCAGAATAATGAAGAGTCTGAGTAGCAATATTGAGAAGAATGATTAAGGAAAAGTTGAAGGCCTTCCAGGAATAGGAAAAATAAAGTTCTATAAGAAACTGACTTCAGATATTTGAATTTATAATATGCAAAAGAAGAGTTTATAAATTCTAGGTTGTCCAGAAGACTAAGTTATTCATTCAAGAAGATTTTCCATGGGATACCGAACCAAATAATGCAGATGTTATTTTCCATCACGATACCTATTATTTTCCTTCACAGAATTGATCATGATTTATAAAGTTATGTTATACATGAATATGGGGGGTTAAACATTTTTTATCATTATTTTTAACAGCTGGTTTTAGTATTAACTTAGAGAATGGTTTGGTTTGATCTTGTTTGTTTTGATTTGGTGAGGTATAGGGAGAGACCTAAGCCATTGAAGAGTAACGGGTGATTTTAAGGGCCTGGCTAGAATTAATTTTTAAAGATAACTGACACACTGTTCTACACAGTTAAGGATAGGAATTTGTTTTGGCACCAAGGGAGAGTAGGAAAGAAAGAGAAAAGGAAGAGGTTTCAGGGAAGACTCAAAGATGTTGATGGTAGCCTGAGACCTGTGGTGTAAAGGGCCAATGACAAAGACCAATAACAGTGAAGCCAAAATATTTGAAGGCAATAGATATTGAATTACATTTCTTGAAGAATGGTGAGCCATATCTTGAGAGTGACATAGCACACAAGACATTAATATAAATTAATAATATAATTTATAAAAAATATTTCATATTACATTTTAATGATAACATTACCTTTTCATGAGAACAAACAACAACAACAACTAAACAGCTACCCACAAATACACAGAGCAAAGGCTGATGAATGAAGGAGTCTTCCATAGGATGCCTGCTCTACCACATTTCTTTCTGATACTTTAGGTAAATTAAAAAATCATATGATAAATTGCTAAATGATGTTTCACGTGAAGCAATTTTCTAAAGTGCAGTGTAAAATTCTCTTTTACCTTTCTTGAAATCCTTGAGTAGAAGTCTTCTGAATTTCAGAGGGACTATGATTTTTGTTTTCCTACATGTGGGAATTCAGGGTAATCTTGTCAGTCCCATCTGCATTACTTATTCTGCAACAGAGCAGGAGGAGAGGAAGCAGGAATGCAACTCTGGGGACAACTACCATCACAAAGTTCCAGTGATGTGCAACAATCTCGGAGGAAATGGTGGACCACCTGAGGACATCGAATGAGATTCAAGCTCAGTGTATCTCATAGAATGTGGAGACTCCAGTTGACATCTGGGTTACAGTTATTTTTCTGAATGTTTTATGTATAATGCCTCACTCTTCCTCTATTTAAGCTGTGTGAAGGAGGGAACTGTGTCTGATTTGTTTACACCAGTATGTTCAATGCCTTTTACTGTTTTCAGTAAACGACAGATGCTTAACAAATAGTTGAAGAACAGTAGGTAGAAAAGATAAACGGTTGGGGGGAAGATAAAGGAGCTATTTCTAGAATTAGAACTGCCCACTGATGGTAGCTACTGCTTTGAAAAAATAGTACCTCCTTGGCAGTATTTCTAAAAAAGCAAACAACAATAACAACAACAACAAAACAAAACAAAAAAACAAAACAACCAACAAACAAAAAAGCTGTATAAATATGTGTTGGAATATTATGGAGGAAATTATTAAATTTCAGTAATAGAGTTTGAGTCTTATGTTTCCCAATAGAAATCATACAAATAATACATAGGAGATTATTTAAGAAAAAAATTTTTGTCTACCCTGGATCCCTGGATAAAAGAGGGAAAGTGTCAGTAGATGAACTATGATCAGCCTTAATAAAAGGAGAGAGACATTTTGAGGAAACAAACAGACAACAAACAAATGAACAAACAAAACAACCCTAAAACACCAGAATTAGAGGGAAAGTTTATAAAAGCATGATTGAGCCCTGTGTGGTATGCTTTTTGGGGAAAACTCTACTAGAGGACCTCTAAATCCTCTAACAACTCTAACATTCTGACTACAACAAAGAGATCATTTTTTAAATGTAAGAATATAACAAAGCCTAAATGCAGTTTTACATCATAGACCTATTTTACCAATTTATCTTACCTGCTTTGGCAGAAAGGTGACAAATCCTGTCTCAAGATTTATAGAAAGTGTCGTATTTAATAAGTTTTGTATTCCTAAATAGTGGTCTCTATTCCAAATATCACCAAAGATATACTGTGTGATCTTAGTTTTAAAATGTATTTTTAGTAGAGATGTTTTGGTATTAGAGGTGAAACAGAAATATTGCTTCCATAAGTTCCTTCTATTTCCTTTAGGATTTTCATGCACTGTCTAGTTCTGCCGTTTCTCTTTCAATTTCTTCTTCTCTTAGGACTTAATTATATGGCTGTGTTGATGACCCTTTACCCTGCCTTGCCCAATGAGGCCACTGCAGGCATTTCTAGGTACACGCCTTTATATTTTCCCTTTTAAAATTGTCAAGGTCATGTCTTTGACACAATCCTCTCAAACTTCTGTGCTTTGCTCTTTCTGACAGTATTATCAGCATTTGCTCTTTCATCACATTTGACCTAGTTCTCTCAAGCTAGTAACCCTCTGTCTTTTTCTTCTGTTTTCCATCCTTGACTTATGCCACTTCTTGACATTTCAGAATGTGCGCTTTGCTGTCCAAACAATAGGTGGATGTTGACATATGATGCAAATACAGAATTTATTTCCATCACATGTATGTGTTCTCTTTATCTGGTTTCTGACTTTCCCCAATCCATTTCAACATAACATTTTTGAATACTGATGATTCAAAATACTGATGACTTCCTCTGCTATCCCATAAAACTAAAACTACAATAAACTTAAAACTAAAATTTTACAGATAATATGGAACTAGAATATCTTTAGATATCCATAGATATCAACATGCTTTTGACATTATTCAATACTTCTTAGAAAAATTATATGCTCTAGTCTCACTTAATGATTTTGAAGTAAAAAAACTGCTTTTGTTACCTACACATGCATATATATATATATAAATGAATATGTATACAAACATAAATACATATAGAAGGCTGATATATAATTCAATAATATTATATGCTTTTTAAAAAAATATTTCAAACAGGACACTCAATTACAGATGTGGTTGTGTGGCATTTTATTCAACTATTTTAAAGCAGAATTATAAACTGAAGTTTATGATTTTGCCACTATTCAAGTTATAGAAATGTGTACATTAATGATAACATAATTTGCCAACTTTTATAAATTAAAATGTGATCCAAAATAAGTTAAAATTCAGGTAATGTTACTATTCTTAGCCTTTGTTATTTAACAAATTTCATTTAAAATTATGATACTTAATGGAAATAAAAATTGTAAACAATTTGGGGATTTTTACAACTTTAATAAATCTCCTCAAATATTATTCAACTTAATCTCAAGGAAATTAAAGACAGTGGGTCAATTTGATTATACTCGTAATGTAATATATTTTACTGTAATTCTCGTACATAAAAATGACAATCAACATTCGTAATTTGAAAACAAAATACAAGTATGACTATTAATTTAGGTTAAGCTTTTCTAGATGACAAATATACAAATATTAATCTAAGTAATATACATATAAACAGTCTGCCCAACACTTAAATTTCAATACATAAAATGCAATATTTTTATAATATAATACTCAGTTTATTCATACATGTTTTATGTACAAATATTGCTTGCATGCTTTTTCATTTATTAAACTATGAAAGTATATTGTTGTTGCTGTGCATCAAGAGTATGCTAAAAAGTTAATAAATTTGGGTGCAAAATTGATATTAGGGTATTGTATGCAATTTGCACTGCTACTCTGTGTAGTATAATGGAATGATCTGTTACTGTAAGTACAAGTTTTCCTCAGAATAAATAAGAAACTAAATATTCTTGAATTTTACCCATTCTATGGATTTTTATTTAAAAAATTGCAAAACTTAGTAAAAGGCAAGGATACTATATGCCAGATGTTATATTACAGACTCAGATATGTTTTTAAATGGTGTTCCAAAAACTAACAAAAAGTTGACTCCTGTGCAGGTAGTTTAACTTCACTGCCAAGGCCAGAAAGGACACATAATTCTTTGTAGTGAACTTTGTATACCCTACTAACAATCTGTTACTGTCAATTTGAGGTTGAATGAATATCAGACAATATTAGTGCAACCCATCTTTCACTTCTAAAGCTATCCTACTGCTGATTTGAGTTGCATCAAAGATTACAATAGAAATTGAAACACTCATAAGTAATCCTTCTTTAGACAGGGATATGTGAACTGTCATTCTGGGAATAATTAATGGCAAAATTCAATGCATTGTTTCTCTTGTATGGTTTGACTAAACCTATACTGCTGAGTGAACTGACTACTGACCACTTATTATCAGACCTGTTTGTTGTGGCTCATTAAATAAAAAAAACAAACCAAAACTAAAAAACACGGGAAGTGATCCATTTAAAGTTGCTCTAGTAGTAAAATTCAGTTCAAGTTCCAAGGTTTTATTTTAAAAAGTGTTATGACCTCATTGCTATAAAGTGCAGCAACCAAATGGCAAGATAAATGAAACTGGCAAGTCTGAAATAAAGTACAGTAAGTCTCAATGTCATCCATAGGTTCTGAGTCTTCACCTGAAACAATGTATAATGAAACCAATTTTACTATGAGTAAATTGATATAAACAAGACTTTTTAAACTTTGACTGTAAGGGAGAATATTATAATCTTTGAAGAGCTTTGTGGCAGTTATCTTCCGTGGGCTTAAGAGGATTAAAAGAGATTCTGTAATACAAATGGGTTTTCTGATTTCAATGGGAATAGGGATATCAAAATGATAGACAACAGGTAGGAAGGGTCAAGTGGAAGGCTGTGGAACTGCTCTGACCCCAGCAAGACTTCATTTCTGGAGGAATTGCCAAAAGAAGTGCTCCCATTAGAGATGTGAAAGGTGAATGTATATTGATTCCTTTTGCATCCCCATTAAATGGGTCTGTTTGTCAAGTGCCAAAGGTAAATGAGTCATGGATAGTGACCATAATTTTGTGAAATCTTAAGTACTAGGTTATGCAATTGTAGCTATATTTCCAGAACAGTTAAAGCTTAATAAATGACTGCTAGAGTCCCTAGCATGTGTCCCCATTTACATATAGAAATGACAAGAGAAAACCAAAGATGCAAATATGCTTCCCAAACCAATCATATGCAATGCTTCTCTGCTAGATAGTCGTCCTGCACCTTCACCATGCTCACAACTTTCAGTTAAAACGTAGTTGATGGTTCCCTTTTTTCTCTTTTCAATCTCCTGCTTGTTTATAAGTCCCTTTTGTTGGCTGATTTTTGTTATACGTAGCAAACTCTGAATTAGCTTTATTTGGTCTTGCTCAGATGGTCTTTGTTTATTTCTACAGTGTTCCCAGAGGCTCCATGAAGACTCGTTTTGCACTTCTCCCTGCTAGAGACTGCATCCTCTGACCTGCTATGGTATTCATGGGCACCCTTGAGCTTTTCTGCTCCTGTCTTGATGAGTTTCATGCCAACATGGTAAATCAGAAGCCAGTGTGAACTCTGCTCTCTTAGCATTGAGTTCCTCAGCTGTATGGTCTCAGTTTGGTTTCTGGATTTTGTTGTTTGTTTCCATTTGTTGTGTGTGATTGTTGGAATCAGACCATTCATTTTTATCCCTCTTTTGTTCTCCTATGTGTTTCCATTTTGCATCTGCTGTGCAAAAATGTTGTTTGTTATAAGGAGCCTGGTAGATACAGGTGCTTGCTTTCTACACTAATAAAATCCTGCCAGCTTTTCTCAACCTCTTCCTCAGAGTAAACCTACAACCCATGTGGTAAATACTCAACTAATCCACAGAATTTCCCCATCTGCCAGCCCTTAACTACAATCCTTGGTCCCTTCACTAAAAAAACTTTCCTTTTTTATTGTGTAATACCACGCCAATACATTTAATAGGGTATGCTAGGCAAAATAATGCCCCACCCCGCCAAGGATGTCTATATCCTAATCCCTAATACCTATGAATATGTTATATTACAAGGCAAAGGGTAATAAAGGCTGCAGAGAGAACCAGGTGTGTGAATCAGCTGACCTTAAAATAGAGTATTTCCTGTATTATCCAGGTGGGCCCTATGTATTCACAGGGCCCTTAAAAGAGGAAGAGGGAGACAGAAGAAATTCAGAGGAAGATGTAACTATGAAAGAGATGCAAAGTTGCTGGCTTTGAAGGTGGAGGAAGAGTAACAATTGCTAAGGAATGGGAGCCTCTGGAAGCTGGAAAAGGTAAGGGAACAGATTGTCCACTAAAGCCTGCAGAACAGAACGATAGTCTGCTAATTGCGTACATTGAGTTTAAACCCCATGAAACCTCTTTTAAACTTCTAACCTATAGAACTGTAAGAAATGGGAGTTGTTTTTAGCCACTGAGTTTGTTAAAGAAAAAAATGTGAAGGGGAGAGACTCACTTTCCAATGAAAATTGTAAAATTAAATGCATGCCAGGTGGACTATTTTTTGAGGTTCCAGAGAACTTCTCTCTTCATAATTAAGTTTTGTCTGCTTTCCATATATGTTTCCCTTCTTCATTATATTTAATGTGGACCCAAAATAAATATTTCAACACTGTATTGGGCACTCTATGGGTTAAAAATTTTACTAACACACAAAAAATATTGGAACAGAACCTATTAAGATTGAGATGGATTCTACCAATTTTTCCCCCAAATTTCCCCAATATCCCTTGAAGCCAGAAGCAAAGGAAAACCTCAATCTTATAATTGAAGACTTATATCCAAAGGCTTTGTCACATTCTCCATTAGTCCTCAGAACGCTTTCATCCTCTCAGTATTAAACAAAAACAAACAAAACGAGACAAGCAATTCAATTTGTTTTTTACTCCATGACCATCAACAACATTTTTCTCTTCCCAGTAGTGCCTATCAATGTCAATAAGTTTTTCCTGAAACAGTAGTGCTCTAAGACGAGGAAGATAGTCTCTTCACCTGAGTCAAGGGTGAAGCAGTAGTATGCAGTGAGTCTCTGATGCTTGCCATAAAGTTGAGTTAACTGAAGTTAAAGAATCTCAGGTGTCAGAACTTAGTGTTTTTACTCGAGCTTGTCAACTAGTAACAGGCCAGAAAACAAATGTATATACAAAGATCAGGTATGCTTTTGGGGTAGTGTTTGACTTTGGGATGCTTTGAAAACAAAGCACTTTCCTCATTCTTGCTGGGATCCCTATCAAAAATGTACAAAAGTTAAGAAACTTTTAGATATACTTTTAAATCCTAGAGGTAGATATTATAAAGGTTGAGGATCATGCAAAATGAGATATTATGGAAGCTAAGGAAGTGCTCTGATAGATCATTGTGCCAAACAGTCAATTTTAACCAAGGTTATGATCCTAACTAAAATCTCGATAAATCTATGGAGGGGTTTGAAAAGGCCATTAAAATATCAACATTTTGCCTGTGATTTGGAAAAGGAAATTTAGATGGATCATGGAAAATCCAGGCTTATATAGCACATTCAAGTTAGTTAAAAGTATTTTTAAGGGTTTGTTAATGTACTAATAAATTTAAGGGAGGTTGGATGCTATGCATAGAATAGTGTAGATGTAGATACATTAAGAAAAATATAGATAATGTAAATTGAGATCCTTTAATAAACCCTTCTTATTTTTCCACAACATTCTGTGATGCTTGCACTTTCAAAAATCATTTGTAAGTGGGCATTTTGGTGAAAAATTACTGAATAGGGATGACTTAAACTTTAGTCATCTAGAAAAAAAAAAAAAAGACCTGGATTAGGAAGGTGTGTTGATCTACACACTAAAATGATTGATTGCAACTAAGGGGTCAGAGCCAAAAACGAACGTGTGATTATAAGGTCCTCAGAATTCCCCAAATCTTGGGGATGAATTAGATATTTCACAAATAATAAAATAAGAATGTGAGACATCTTATATAAATTGGGAGGGATTGGTAAAAACAGCAAATTTTTATGAGTGACATTTTCATCATTTTATTTATCAACCACTAATACCCTAGACCAATATTCTTATGTTTCTAAAATAAGCCACTACCTTAACTTGATAAATATTTCTCTAATCCAGAGTTTGACAAACTTCAGCCTGCAATCCTACTCACCTGTTTTTACAAACAAAGTTTAACTGGAATATAGCCGAATCCATTCATTTACAGATTTGCTAAGGTGTTTTTCCCACTTCAAAAGCAGAAGTGATTATGACTGAGAGCTTATTGCCCACAAAAGACTAAAAAAAAACCCAAACAAACAAACGAAAAAAAACGTATCTTGACCTTTGCAAAAAAATGTTTGCAAATCCTTGCTCTAAGCCATTATCATTTCTGTGGTAAAGGTAATGTGCTAAACTGTAAACTTGTTCATACTTGTTAGTGACTCTTTGGTGAAATAAGAAAACGTTCAACATGGTCCACAGGGCTCTGCCTTTGGGCCTCAGTTCTTTGGGCCTCTCCAGGACCATCCTGCCCAATTCTTTTCTCACAGTGATTGGACTGAAAACGGCCTTCTGTATGCCTTCCTATGTGCACACGATGACTATTCAGAAATCCGTGTTCCCTGTTCAATAAGTTGGTGCTCCTTCATCCTTCAGAGGTCAGTTATACTTTCCATTCTTTAAGAAATCTGTTCTTAATTCACCAAATGTGGGCTGGTCTCTTGGTATATATTGTATAGAACTGTATACTTCTCCATCATAACATGTACTATAGTCATAAGTATCTTGATAGCTATTGTATGTCTCCTCCACAAGAAATGAAAACTCTTTAAAGAAGAAATTAAGCAGGGATTTTTTTTTTTCCAGTACATAAAATGGTGGCTGGTAAATAGTCAAATCTTAATACATGTTATTGAACACATGAGTGATTTCTTTGTATTGCTCACCACTCCCAACCCCACTACTGGTGCAGTTATTTTGATATCGTATGTGCTCAAGAGATATTTGCTTAATTAAAGAACAGGCTTTTATAGTAAACTTTTCTGGAACTCTGAAAAGTCTGCAAACAAAAGCGTGACACTTGATAAATTATTAAAAAGTGATCACGGGGTTATAACCATGACCTAGTTCAGAAAGTGAAACATTACCAGCACTCCAGATGCCCCCTTAATTTCCCTCCCAATCAATAACATCTTCCCCAAATAACTACTATTATAATTTGTAACAGCACAAGTCCGTTTTGCTTGTTTCTGCAATTTATATACATGCAAGGTGGCAATATGCATTTTTTTGTATCTGGCATCTTTTATATTTGTGAGATTTATCCATGTTATAGCTGCAGTAGCAGTCCATTTTGGTTGCTGTGTATTATTCAACTGTGAAATACACACACACACACAGATGGTGTGTATATATACATATATACACATGTATATACAGAGGGTGCCCAAAAAATGAATACAAATTTTTAAGCAAGGAAAAAAACTATTAAAATGATGCTGATGGTAAACACTTTGAGCACCTCTTGTAATTGCAGAAGTCAAACGTGACTTGCATTCATCTTTTTTATCGGTATATATTGAATATTACAATTTTGATACAATTTTTCCCTTTCTTAAAATGTGTATACTGTTTGGCACCCTCTGTGTGTGTGTATCTATCTATGTATAATATATACAAGAACAGATGAAGGATGAATACATATATACATATAGTATATATGTGTATATGTGTGTGTGTGTATATATATACACACATATATACACCTATATATAATTGAAGGATATATATACACATATATGTGTGTGTGTATATATACATATATACATATATATACATATATATGCATATATGTATATATATGTATATATATATCCTTCTGCTTGTTGATAACTTGTACAGTCCCAGATTGTCACTCTCAAAAACTGCATTTAGGAACATTATTAAATAAATTCTGAAACATGTACGTGTGAGTTTTAGGTGACTATATTTCTAGGATTTAATTGTTACCTGATACATATTTGAATTTGTACTATTTTTTTCCCCTCACAAGTATTAGATGAGATTTCCATGTTTTTCACATTTTTGGAAACAGAATTTTCACCATTTAAAATATTAGGTATTCTTTTAAGTTGTAGTGGAATCACACCGTGGATTTGATTTGACTCTCCTGATTACTAGTGAGGCTGAACACATTTTTATGGATAATTGCAAGCAAGAAAAACCTATTTGGATGTGAAAATAAAATATGTATACATACCAACTCTATATAATCCAAGTAGTTAGAGTTGTAAAACAATCCTATAAGCTAAGACTTTATTGAGTTCCCAGAATTAAAATTTTGAATATTTTACATTTTCTGCAAAAGCACCCTTTCTTTTATGATTTGTTTTGAAGGATATTTGACAAAATTACAAATTACTTTCTCAGCACATATTTCCATTATTATATTTTTAGGACTCTAAAAACAAAGAGTAATTATGAATATCGTATGCCTGTTTCTGATTTAGTGTAAATGACAGTCATACATTTACTTTATGAAGTGGGAAGACTGACAATTAAATGCACAAAGGCAATCATTGAAAAGTACAGAGCTATTTGGAGTGAAAAAATAGTTTTCAATTCGTAAATATAGTAATAAAAACATTTATTGAAACATGTTCAGGTATACACATGTGGTTAAATTAAAGACTAAAAATGAATAATCTTAAGAAAGTATGAATGCATATACTATTTTGAAATAAAGTCTGGAGGCATAACAATAACTGTCAATTTCTCCTGGCTCACCTGCCCTCAAACAGCTCATGTAGATTTGCCCTTTGTGAGCAATATAAACCTTGTTGACTACTTTGCCTGGTGAAATGGCCTTTCATAGACTTAGAAATATGTCAGTTTTGCTCATATTACTGAGCTTTATCCTGTCATCCATAAAACAGGGTGAATGTGGTTCTTTACGTTACCTTTAAAGAAACTTTTTCTTGAATTTCATTGACCTTTTGGAAGTTTATTGTCGACTCATTACCTTTCTCAGAATTTTCAAAGCCTCAAGGGAAATTTTAGTTATGTATGCTGCATGTTTTGCATGATATAATGTTACAAAATGTCCCTCAAATGAATGGTATTTTTTTCCAGTATGAGGGAATGATATATAATATTTAGATCTGTTTGTCCATTATGTATTTTATATAGTGATAAAATCTGTTATCTGTATATAAATATATATATATGTACACATATATATACTATTTGTAATATATATATATATATATATACACACACACTCTATTTGTATAATAGATAACAAATATATACCAATACATATATCTATTAACTATATGTTATGTCTATATATTTAATGTCTAGATCTATGTTAGGAATTAAAATGAGAAGTCTGAAAACTCGTCTCTGAATCCTCCTGCATCAATATAGATTATTAGCAGGCACTCAAAAAAAGGATGTTTAAATTAAAGAATGGGAAGAAATAAACAAATAGGCCTATAAATTGAATATTCAAACCATAGAGAAGCCAGCTATCATTACCATATCTTGGATCACTGCAGAAAAGTACCAGTGCTGAGAGAGTACAGATCTTTAATTTATTATTTATCCACTCAGTAGTTTTCTATTTGTATTAATTATAAGAGGACAGTGGTGGGACTTTTAGTACCTGCTTCACTTGCCTTGTCTTCTTAATTAGCCACAATCGCAGTGGACACTCCTGTGTAAGCAACGGGTCCTGCTTTCTGGGCTTCATCACAAGCCTGCAGAGCACATGGTTCCACTTTCTGTTTCCAACTATTAGAGTCCACTCAGTGCTCATACAGTTGAAATACTAACAACTCATAGGGAAGCCATCCACTAGGAGGATGAATGTGTATCACATTTTATGCATCAGATGTACAAACCAGTGATGATATTCTTTATACTTCTTAAAATGTCTTGGTGTGATTGAGTCCTTGTTGCCCATTGCAGTAACTCAATAGTACTCCCTTATAGTGACTTCTATACTATCTCTTGTTCCCCAGTCTCTCACCTCCATTTCTTGGAAAACTCAACTATATCCTAGTCCTTGCCTTCAGCTCTGCTTTTTGAGAATACAATTTAAAATATTTGGTGGCCCTAGAAAATGGAAACTCAACATGATATTATGGGGATGAATCACTCCCTTTCCAAAACTAACAAAGACGTCCTTTTAGTCATAAGCGTAGTACTGATATTGTGTTTCCCGAAAATAAGACCTAGCAGGACAATCAGTTCTAATGCATCTTCTGGAACAAAAATTAATATAAGACCAGGTCTTATTTTACTGTAATACAAGACCAGGAATAGTAATATAATATAATATAATATATAATATAATATAATACCAGGTCTTATATTAATTTTTGCTCCAAAAGACCCATTAGAGCTAATTGTCCGGTGAGGTCTTATTTTCGGGGAAACAGGGTCCCAGAACGCTGCAGCATCACGCTAATTAAAATAATCATCTGAAGTGGTTTGAGATGAAATACAGGGTAAAATAAAAGCATTGGTCTTTTCACTGGATCTAGAAGTTGAAGTATTTTTATAATTGAAATTGTAAAGATTATGAAAATAGCTAGCTTTTGTCAAACTCCTTGGAAGCCTTAAAGTAAGAAAATGGCAGATTCAGGTCATCCAACTCTTAAATCAGAACATGTAGTAAAAGTCACTAAGTCTCCATGGAAGCATTTTTAAAAATCACCATCTTCTGTATCATACTGTGCAGAAAATCAAGCCCAGGATATAATTGCCAATGGTTTTAGACCAGCAAAGGAAATTGAATATACAGCCTCCCATGCTAAATCCAGGACCCAAAAGAGAAAAATGGTTCCCTCAGAGATAGGATGAGAATATTTGGGTGGATGTACCTGATAACCTTGAACATTCAGATTCCTTTGAATGCTTTGGACCACAAGGCATTTTATTAGAGGGTACTGGTGTCCCCTTGACTGTTAACTATCCCCAAATCTGTCCTCTTCCTTCTGTGTCACCAATAAAAGTGTAGGCTTAGCTCAAGAAGCAGAATATAGTCCCTGACACATGGAAATAGTTTTCTTGTGAAATAAGTTGAAGGACCTGGATAATAAGTACCAGCAGGAACATGCAAACTTAGGTGAGAGTCTACTTTGAGAGTGTTAGGCAGAGGTTTGGAGTATAATACAGAGGGTAGTTTATTAGCAGGGCACAATCTGTTATCACTTAGGATTTAATATCCTGCAAAGTTACATGGCCTTGGACCAAATCTAGAAGGTGGCCTGTTTTTGTATGTTTGTGAGCTAAGAATGTTATATGTACATATAGGTATACATGTATATATAAACATATATGTTGTAAAAACAAGCAAAATAAAATATTTGACTGCATGCTACTTGCAAACCCTGACAATTTACTATGTGGCTCTTTACAGAAAGTTTGGTGACTCATGCATTAAGGCACTAAAGAATGTACTGTATTCTTGATTGAGTTCAGTGATGGTTATTCTCTGTTGGCTATGGTTTATATCAGGTGATGGTACTGCCGAGAAATGAGGATCCCTGTACAAACAGGCTTCTAGAACAGTAGAGGCCATGTGGAAACACCTTTCAAAAACAAAGTGGACGTCATTGATACAGAGTACAACAAGAGAGGCAACCAGGGTAGGGTGATTTAACCCAGAAAAATTTGCTGAGATGATGGTGTTATTAGGAATGATAAAGACAACAGATTAGGGTTTTGACTGCCTTGTGTAACAAAAAAATACTAACTACTCATGAGCAGAAGTCCGATATCAGCCCCTAAAGCAGGGGTGTCCAAACTGCGGCCCGCAACCCGTTTTTCATTGGCCTGCAGCAAATTCCAAAACATATATTTAGTTTACTTAAATAAACCAGGTGAGGCAATACGTACTTCACCTCGAGTGAGTGGCCCGACTGTTTGTATATTTTACTGCATATGGCCCTCGGTGAAAAATGTGGAAAAAAGTTTGGACACCCCTGCCCGAAAGGAAAATTGCCAACTTTTACTCAGGTTCTAGAATGGAATCCATTCTCAAACTGAAAGCACATAGATTACAAGGAAGAGTAGTTCTTTTGAGAAAGTCCTCTCCAATTCCACCACAAGTAGGACAATAAATATTCCCCTAAAACTTTCCCAGAATGATCTCTAGTATTACCTAAATACTTGCTTGTTAGACGACGAAAATGCTCACCTTTCTAGGTCTCTGGGAGCTGACACTAACTTTAGAAGCCTGTGGTGGTATCATAAACTTGAAATGGGTGTGATATTTTTGTGAAAGAGATGATGAATAATATTGTGCCCCAAATCTACTGTAGGTCCAATGATTCTTCAGACCCAATTTGTGGTTATTTCCCTGGTCCCCAAGTTTAGTCAGAGTAGATAAAAAATGCACAACCCAATGATATAATAACGGAAGTTTGTTTGAAAGTGATCTGATCCGTGAACACAGAATGTCTTTCCATTTATTTAGATTTAAATTTTTTCCCCCGAACATTATTTTGGAGTTTCCAGTCTACAGATCTTGCATTTTTATTAAATGTATACCTAGATTTTATTTGTTTAGTGCTATTGTATATGAAATTATTTTCTTAATTTTATTTCCAGAATATTTATTGTCAGTGTATAAAAATACAATTGATATGTTCTGCTAGCTTTTTTTTTTTTTGTAGATTCCTGAGGATTTCCTATATGTAAGATAAATATCATACACAGAGGGTGCCAGAAAATTGTATGCACATTTTAAGAAAGGAAAACTATCTTAAAATTATAATAATATATACCGATAACAAAAGATGAATACAAGTCATGTTTGACTTCTGTAATTACAGGAGGTACTCAAAGTGGTTACCTTCAGCGTTCAGACACTTCTGGTTATGGTGAACTACTGATTGAACAACATTGACCAAAGTGTCCTCATGTATATACTTTTTGGTACCACCAGTATAAGTAGAGAGAGGTTTACTTCTTTTTCAATCTGATGACACCTGTTTCCATCGTTCTTGCCCAGTTTTCCTTGTAGAACCTCCAGTACAATCTTAAATAGAAGTATCAAGAGTGGACATCCTTTCACTGTTTCTGATAATAGGAGGTAAGAATTCAGTGTTTCACTGAATTCTTTAAGTTAAGTATGCTATAGATTTTTTCTCACAGATGCACTATTTCATGTTGAGGAAATTTTTTTATATTCCTAGTTTGTTGAGTATTTTTAGAAATAAAATCTTTAGATGTGATCGTATGTTCTCCCCTATCCTAGTAATATAGTCTATCACATTGATTTATTTTCAGTGTGAAACCAATCTTGCATTCCTGGGATATATACTCCTTGATAGTAGTGTATAACATTATTTTATTTGATGGATCTTATTTGCTAGTATTTCATTGAGGACTTTTCCATCTATGTTCATAAGGAATGTTAATCTGTGGTTTTCTTCACTTAAGATATATTTTATCTGGTTTAGGTGTTGGGGTGATACTAGCCTCATAGTATGTGTTGGGAAGTGTGCTCGTCTCTTTTGCTTTTTGGAAAAGATTGTGTAATGTCATTTTAAATGAAATCATTTAATATGATGCCATTTGTGTCTGGCTTCTTTTATTTAGCGTAATGCTCTTGAGGTTCATCTGTGTTGTAGAATGTACTAGTAACTTTTTCTTTTGTCTTGTGAAATGGTATTCCATTGTATGGAGAACACATTTGGTTTATCAATTCACAAAGTGATGGGCATTGGATTGTTTAAAGTTTTTGATACTATGAATAATGTTACTAAGATCACTTGCTTAAAGATTTTTATGTAAACATGCTTTTATTTCATTTGGGAAATAACTGGAAATGGAATTACTCAGTTTAATGGTAAGTTTATTCTTCTTACGAAACTGCCAAATTGATTGCCAAACTGACTATGTATATTATTTTACATTCCAGTCAGGAATGTGTGAAGGCTTCAGTTTCTCTATACTCTGTTTTTTCCTTATGATGATAATGTTTTTGATTAAGGTAGTCATTATAGTGGGTGTGTAATGCATCTCATTTTGGGTATAATTTACATTTCTATAAAACGTAAAGATGACATGTATATTAGTCATCCATACATTGGTTAACTGTCTATTCAAATCTTTGCCCATTTTTTAAATGGCATAATTCAAATTTATTTTTAGTATTGTTTCGTTATAGTTCTTTATGTTTTTATTGACTTGTTATCAGCATATTATTGATTTGTTAGAATTCTTTATATATTCTGGAACAAGATTTTCACATTAATTTTTTTGAAATGGAATTCATTTATGGGAAAATAATTTAAATTTAAATTTAATAGATACCAGATATATCAAACCTACTGCTATTTTACTGTTTGCTAATAACCTTTAAAAAGTAAGTAATAAAACAATGCAGCTGTGGAAATAATTATTATTTATATCCCTTGGAGGATCTGCCATTCGCAACCTGGTATATCTTTTTAAGAGTTATAACTAATCTTATTCGATCAAATATATTTTGATTGAATTTATTATTTTTATTTTTTTGCCAAAAATATTAATAGATTCAGTTCTGGATTCTAAAGGTTGATCTGTGGTTCTAGAACTCTCAAAATTCTCTAATTTCCTCGTTTAAGTTCAGTATGCTCTTTCTGGAAACTTCCCAGTTTCATCTTGAGTTTTAAATTGAACCCAGCCATGCCTAGAGTCAGCTGTCTAGAATGCTGTCAGAGAATGATGACTTTAAAATAAATTAAAAGCTGGCTTGAATTGTTCATTCCCAGCACTTTCAGAACAACACATGTAAGCAAGATTTTTATTTTCTTTCTAAAGTAGTGTTGCCTTCAGTTCAGGTATCTTGTTCCCTCATTAACTTTCTGAAGATAGTGAATTCCACAGTTAATACTAATTATAACCCTAAATTTAGTATAAAAAAAGAACCTATATTATGCAGTTGGGTGAAAGTCAGTGAATATGAAAATAACTCAAATTATATCTCTATAATGTTTAAAAACAATTCAACCAAGAAAATATGAAGATGTAATTGGCTTTATTAATCAATTCATGAGTCCAGCAGTGTCCCTCCTAGCAACTGGTGGGGTGATCAGAGGGCTTGTACTAAATGGAAGGTTGTTATAGGAAGAAGGGTGGGGCAAGAGAGTTGTTAAGAAAAACATAGATAGGATTATATTTAGACCAAGACAACTTCTTTTGGGAGGAAAGGAATGGCAAGTGTTTTTATTATGCAGATGTCTTTTCTTTCTATGGGGGAGAAGATTTTGACTGGTGCTTGACCAGAAAATTCCAGACTGGTTGATTAAGATTGTATTTCTAGGAAAGATTGAAACAGCAGTTAGATCAGGTGTTAAGTCAAAGTTTGGTATCATGGGCTTTAGTACAAGCAATATCATTTTGTGCCTTGCATTTTTCTTTAATAATAATAATAAGGAAAACTGCCTATCTGTAGAATGACCTCTTCACCTACTGCAGTCATTCATCAGTTCTTAACCACTAATTCCTTTTGGCTCAAAGGTGACATTGTCTTACCTCAATGACCCTCTCGTTTTATCAGGGGGTACTGTCTAAAATTATAACCTCACTTTTCTAAATTCTTAATTTCTCTATCTCTCATGCTAATCTCAGTATCATCCAACGTTGTTCTAATGTCTTTCACCTTAAAACAAAACAAAAAGAATTTTAAATGTATAAAGTTTTGCCTACTCTACTGAAATTTTACGAGGGTCTCCTTTTATCATTAACTAAATTTCAAATTCTAAGAGAGGGACTTTTTCACTTTTATTGAGAACTAATTGAAATAATTAGTATAATGTATAGGTGTAAGGTATACAAAATTATTATATATACCATATATACAAGGTGTGACAATTAAGTTTGGGAACTTCTTGTAAACATGTTGCTAATCTTTTTGATATCAGAGGGAATGTTTATTATGAATTTGTACCAATTGGACAAACTGTTAACCAAGTTTGCTATTTGGAAGTGCTGAAAAGGCTGCATGAAATAGTTAGACGACCTGAACTTTTCGCCAATTCATGGCTCTTGCATCACAACAATGCACCAGCTCACATGTCACTGTCTGTGAGGGAGTTTTTAGCCAGTAAACATATAACTGTATTAGAACACCTTCCCTACTCACCTGATCTGGCCCCCAATGACTTCTTTCTTTGTCTGAAGATAAAGGAAATATTGAAAGGAAGACATTATTATGACATTCAGGACATCAAGGGTAATACAACGACAGCTCTGATGGCCATTCCAGAAAAGGAGTTCCAAAATTGCTTTGAAGGGTGGACTAGGTGGTGGTGTCGGTGCATAGCTTCCCAAAGGAAGTACTTAGAAGATGACCATAGTGATAATTCAGCAATGAGATGTATAGTACTTTTTCTAGGATGAGTTTATGAACTTAATATATAATTTCAGATTATAAATATCTCAAATATAACTAGGAGTCCCATTCCACAGAGCATCTACAGTCCATCCATCTCACCCTTTTGAGGACCGCCATCACTGAGTTTCCCAGAAATTGCCCTGTACCCTCACCAGTGAGGAAAGTACCCTTCAAGAAAGCCAGGTTTTTTTTCTCTGTGCCTTCCAAGAAAGCCAGGTTTTTTCCAATAATAAACATAATTTGCTTTGTTTTATGAAACTCATAAGGAGGCTCCGATATTTCATTTTAATCCCTGAACACTAGCCTTTAAGTTTGGGTGTATTCCTGATTCTAGTAATAGGTCAAGTGACATTCCTGATTTTATTAATATCTGTAGTTATCTTTCTAATTCTATGTCAACATTTTATTGAAGAATTAAGAATTTAGAACTCACTCAATTGTCAAAACTTCTTTAACCCTTGTTAATATCAATCATTTAAAAGGTTTGGAATTGAATACAATAATAATACTGTGTAATATTGTATAATTTAATAATAATATTAAATAATATGCATTTTAATGTACTAGATCTTTTACTACTAAATAAAAGGTTTTTCTCCCAAGTGTATTTTAAGTCACGTTAACATTTTTCAAAAGCTTTTAATAATTTCCTTTCAAAAAGTGTCCATAAAACTTCCTGAGAGCTATAAAATGTCTCATTACTCCTGTCACATGGAATTTGTTAAAGTCTAATAATGTGGTTTCTCTCCCTTCTCCTTATTTCTTTATTTCCCCAATTTATACCCCAATATGACTCATTACATTTATAGATGAGTGCTAGAACTATAAAGGCTGGAAAGTTATTATAAAATGAACTGTTTTGCTGAATGAAGGAGAATTATCTTGGAAGTAAGACGAATGTTTGTCAAAGGGGGAAAAAGTATAAATGTAAGAGTGTATGCCTTCTTGTTTTAATTCTCAATTTTATATGTACATATTGGTGATAAAGTACTCTGAAAATTAACAATGTCTAGGGAGATCTGTACTACAAAACTATTATCAATTTACAATAGAAATATGTCTACGTCAAACAAGGTCAGAATTGTTCTATTCAGAGATGAACATGCTGTGCTCTTAATTTGAATTTTATCTTTTTTCAAGTTGAATAGAGGAAATAATTGGAAATAGTTCATACAATATGTCACAGTAGAAAACTTTTAAAGAATAATCACATATAAATTAAGTGGTTTGGGATACATCGTGATAGAAGCCATTTGAGTTTTGGTATGTGTTAATATCATTTTCACGGAATTGAACCTAATATTTATTCATGCTATGTTACATAGATGAATGGCATGGTAATATTCCTAATATATGCTTCCTAGATTTTTGTTCATAACTGTTTGTAAGGTGTTGTGTTAGGCATTGTAGGAGATACAAAAGAACAACATAGTCATGCCAGTTACATTGCTATTTCTTAAAGGAGGTGAGGCATGCATGTGAAGAAGTCCAATGTCTTCTGTTAAAAAATTACTGTCTTCCTTGTAAAATTTTATACACATTTGTTCAATAAAAAAATTTCCAGAACATTAAGAAAGTGGATGTTATGGGTACGTTGACTGCTTTATAAAATAATATTAATATTGTCATCTATTGAAAGCCATGTATATACCAAGAACTATAATAATGCTTTACATATTATATATCTCTACTTTCACACAATTTTCCAAAGAGTGTACTATTTTTCATCTTTAATAAGTGATAATATGCTATCTATAAATCTTAATATATGCCCAAATATAATAACCAGATATTGACTGAGATCTGCCAGACTTTGTATTAGTAAATATAACACCGGTGTCTATAATTAACATCCACCCCCCAAGTTTCAGTGCTTTGATAAAATGTAATTTTATTTCTCTTTCATTTAAGGTCCTACAAGGATTCATTGTTAGGGGGCAGCTTTACGCAATTTGTGATTTAGAAACCTGACTTTTTCCATTTTTATGGCTGGCTGCCATCCCCATAGGGCCTTAAAATTCTCTTTTGTCAGTAGCAGAAGAAAAAGATAAATGGACATGTCAAACTCACTTGTTAAAAGTTCTAATCTGAAAATGAGCCACAGTTTTTAAATTTGTATTCTATGAATGAAGCTAATAACATGGCCACACCCAAATCATTCTGCAAAGGGACCTAGAAATGTTGTCACTTCCAGAAATAAGCCCACGTGGTAGTAGGCAGAGTGCAACTTTTTGGTAGAGTCATCTCCATGAGACTCGTAATGACATGTTAATTCCACATCACTGTCTCTGATAAACAATATGTAAATCTACTTAATTTAAGTTTCTGTTTAAATATTTTACTCGGTATGAAAATTTTACCCTACAAATGTTTAATTGCAATTCATTAATTGCACACTGTTGTATGATAGAGAATAGCTCAGGAGCAACATTTTGATCAGGCAGATCTCTTTAACTTCACTATATGCAGTAGCATTCACGTGAGCATTCATAACGCCTCCCACTCTGACATTATCTCTAATAGTTTTACAGAATCATACCACTATCAGCTTCCAGAATTTAAAACTAAATACACTTTCTCATCCTTAGAAATTGTCCTAGTAGACAAGAATACTTTGCTTGCCTTTGTAACCATATGTGTTGGTTATCTTTCTTAAATCAAGAAAAATTCTACCATGCACTACCAATAATGGTAATAACTGAAAAGTCTGTATTTTTTTTCTTGTCATGTGTATTAGTAATTTAAGTGGAATTTTACTTCTAGTGTTTACAAAGTTCTATGTACTTGTTTCAAACAAATATATATTTAAAAACTACATCCTACTTTAAGTATAAGGGTTTTCTATGACATAATTATGCATATGCAATATAAGAATGTGCAACTGGAAGAATTATATTCTGAAATCATGTTGATAAAACTTATTTTCCTTTATCACCTAATCAATGGATATTTTTCCACATGGCCAATTTAAGAAATATTTTACTTTTAATGTCTTTAGTGATATAACATTGTAATGTATATGTGTATATATTTTGTGTAAGTATATACCTATGTATTATATTTGCATACATATTAAATCTGCATACGTATTATATATATACACACACACACACACATATACGTGTGTGTGTATGAACTTAGTAAATTATTATAGGGCGAACACTTACCTGCACTCACCACTTTGTTCAAATATCAGACACCCTAGAAACTTCATGTGCCTTATCCTAATCATGCTTCCTTTTCCTCTTGCAAACATAATCATCCTCCTGTTTTTTAACTCCCATGTAGTCCTTTATGATTTTATCATAGAAATATGCATCATTAGATGACATGAGGTGATCTTGACCATTGAAGTCACATCATTTAAGTTTCAGTTTGCGAAGGACTGAGGCTCTCTGACCTGTAAATTCTCCCGTGTGTGTGGATTGCCTAATCACAATGCAGTTCATCACGATCCTCTGCCATCAGGGTGCAGAGGCTGAACCTACTTGGGCTTTTGATGCCTTTGGCAAGAGCATAGGTAGAATTGAGTTCTCCCATCTGGAGGCACATACCATTAATAGTAACAGTTGATAGTCAATGCTTAGACCTATTAACTCACTGGGGGCTGTAAACTTTTGGTATGCTATCCTTTTGTTCTCATTGATTAGCTGGAATACTTATATAAGAAAATAGTTCTCACCATATTTGTTTAACAATAGTATAGTTAATTTGGGTCTAGGGATGTAACTGGATTTATTTATTTATTTTTAAATTTTTATTGGAGAAGAGGAACAGTGTGTATTTCCAGGACTTTATTGGGGAACAGTGTGTTTTTCCCAGGGCCCATCAACTCCAAGTTGTTGTCCTTCAATCTAGCTGTGGAGGGCACAGCTCAGCTCCATGTCCAGTCACTGTTTTCAATCTAGTTGTGAAGGATGCGGCCCACCATCCCATGCGGGAATTGAACAGGCAACCTTGTTGTTAAGAGCTAGCACTCTAACCACCTGAACCATCCAACCACAACTAGCTTTTTGATTGGTTCTATTAAAAATGAAAAATTAGAAAATATATACAGTTAAAAATATAAGGTACCAAATACATTCACGTTGATTTTTCCAATTCAAAACTATATAATTTTTAACATAACCACATGCACATAACATTACATTTTGTCTCCTTCAAGAACACTGATTCTGACTAACACAGGGAATAGAAAATTTAGAATATCTCATAATCACTCATTTGTTTTAGCCCACATCATACACACATCAGTTTCAGAATAAAATACTCTTTTTCCAATTTCACTGAGATATAATTGACATATAGCATTGTATAAGATTAAGGTATACAATATAATTATTTTTTAAAAATTAATACTTATACTACCATAACCAACTATGAATATTGAAAACCAGTACATTTTGTGTATATTTGATCCCCATTTTTTAATGAAGTACTATATCTGCATTGTCAGAGAATGTAACCAATTCTGTACTCTCTCTCTTATAGTGCCCTTTTTTAGTTATAACTGTATATTTAATGTTCACTATTACTCAGTTTATGTCATTCTAGATTTTTGGTTGCATGAAGCTCGTTCTCTAGGCAATTCCTCAGGAAGGACTCATAGATACTGTTTCCTGAGTTTCTGAATGCTGATAACAGTTTTTCTATGAACTTTGTACTTAGACAATTTTGTTAAATATGTTTGGTTCACATTTTATTTTCTTGAGTACTCCAGTTTCCTTGGCATAAATATCTAAACATCTGAGAATCCAATTTTCTTCATTTATAAAGCATGTGCTTCATTTGGCTACATGCCTAAAAAATGATTGTATTTTTAAAGCTTAGTAATGGTACTAGAGTATGCTTTGATGCTGGTTATTCTGGATTAATATTCTCAAATACATGGTGTGCTCTTAGAGTACATTGTTTGTTTGTTTTTCTGTATTAAAATTTTTCTTGAATTGTTTAGGATTTGTTCATTGAACTTATTTTTTTCGATTCCTCATATCTATATAATGGCTCTTCTTTTCTTGTCTCCAATGTTAGTCCCATTTTTCAAGTTCTTTTTATCACTTTTATTGGATTTAATATTTTTCTCCTTGTCTGCTATTTCTCTTGGAGCATTGTGAATTGTTTCTATTCACTTTTGTAATCCTTAACTTCAACTTCTAGTATTTTTCTCTTATTTATAATTTTTTCTTAGTTCTATTATCTTATTTCTGAGTTTTTCAAATTCTTTTGTTTTTCATATATTTTCTGCTTAAATTGTTTAAGTTTGTTTTGTGATAGAATTTAATAATTTTGATCTGTTCAAGTGAAGAGCATTTCTCAAATGTTCTTAGGCACCAGGCATATTCAATACTGTGTTTCCCCAAAAATAAGACCTAGCCGGACAATCAGCTCTAATCCGTCTTTTGGAGCAAAAATTAATATAAGACCAGTCTTATTTTACTATAACACTGGATCTTTATAATATAATAGAGTAGAATAGAACAGAATATATAATATAATATAAGACCGGGTCTTATTATAAGACCCGGTCTTATATTAATTTTTGCTTCAAAAGATGCATTAGAGCTAATTGTCTGGCGAGGTCTTATTTTCGGGGAAACGGGGTACAGGATGAAAGAACATGGACCAAGGCAGAATAGCAATTATTTATTTAAGAAATACCTAATTATCAGTGTGGTCTAGGTACTTTGGTAAGCATTTTTCAAATATCAAATAAATCATTTAATTTTTCTAACAGTTATATATAATAGGTTTAGTTATCCTTGTTTTATGAATAAGGAAACAGAGGTTAAACAACTTGCTGCAAATCATATCTATTAGAAACATCAGGATGTGCACATATGTAGTGTGCTTGCAGACAAAGACCATCTCTTAATCATTAAGTTTGAGTCTATAAGGTCAAGAGTAGCAACAAAGGTCATTGTAGACTGAACAGACAAAATATTTAACTGAAGTTGCTTAAGTTCCTCTTATCACAACTTAGGATTCTTTCTAACAACTCAGAGTGACACCAAAAAATGACGCCAATTTTATGAAATAGTAATGCAGATTTCAAGAAAAACAGGCAATGTCTGGAGTCAAAAAGCAATTTTTTTTCCCACCAGAAACCCTAGAAGTACCCGTTCTAATGAGAAACAGCAAACAGTGTCTATCTTTCACTTCAAACAGTAAGATATTGAATTAATTTTCATGCAGTGCTCAT
Organism: Rhinolophus hipposideros; assembly: GCF_964194185.1. Classification (NCBI taxonomy): domain Eukaryota; kingdom Metazoa; phylum Chordata; class Mammalia; order Chiroptera; family Rhinolophidae; genus Rhinolophus; species Rhinolophus hipposideros. The sequence continues at coordinate 34,849,384 of NC_138062.1, read as the reverse complement.
TTACTTACCCGGTAGGTATTTTGTAAAATCTCCAGGTTAACACCGAGCGATTAGCAACATTCCCCAACTGCCTCAGCTTTAAAAACAACAATAAATAAAGGATATTGGCAACTACATTCTAAAGCTGAATTTCCTTTATACATCAAATGGAATATGCTCATAAGATTAAACAATATTTTTGAATGGATATTTAAATTGAGTCCATGTTATGAGGTATTTGCAAGTTTGATTACATATGCTCTCAAAGAGATCATAAATTAAAATTTGAGTGATTGACACTATGATAATAAGCATAATTCATCCAGTCAGTGTAAAATTGCATTCAATATATCATCAGTAACCTGTTATCTCACACCAGACTTGAGTTATTGCTGTTATTTAAAATAGGGATAGGTGAGTTTTTAGATACTAGTTGACTACATGCCTTGTCAAACCAGGCATGCAACGCTTCATGTTTGGTTGTAACAACTACATTTGCAAAAGCATTGACTGTTGCTGTGGACTGAATTGTGTTCCCCAAGATTCACATGTTAAGCCCTAAACCCCAGTGTGATAATGATATTTGGAGATGGGGACTTTGGGAGATAATTAGAATTAGATGAGTTCATGAAGCTGGGACCTTCATGATGAGATTAGCGACCTTAGAGGAAGTGGCTCTAGAAAACTCACTCCTTCTCTTTGCCATGTGAGGCCATAGTGAGAAGGTAGCTTGGAAGAGAGCTCTCCGCATAACCTACTATGCTGGCACCCTGATCTTGGGCGTATAATACAGTATTGTTAACCATAGGCACAGTCGGTATAGCAAATGTCTAGAACATATTTTGCATAACTGAAATGTTGTACCCTTGGAACAGCAATTCCCCATCACCCCTACCCCCAGGACCTGGCAACCTATTAGTAGATTCTACTCTGCTCCTTTGAGTTTGACAGGTTTAAATACTGTATGTAGGTGGAATCATGCTGTATTGCTCCTTCTGTGGCTAGTTTATTCTATTTACCATAATATACTTGAAGTTCATTCATGTTGTTGAAAAAGGCAGGATTTTCTTCTTTTTGAAGGCTAAATAATATTTTAAGTATATGCTACATTTTTTATCCATTCAACCATCAGTGGACATTTAGGGGGTTTCTATATCTTAGCTAATAATACTGCAATGATAGTAGGAGTGCAGATAGCTCTTCAAAATCCTTATTTCAATTCTTTTGGATATATAGGCAGTGCCAAAAAATGTATACACATTTTAAGAAAGGAACAAACTGTATTAAAATTGTGATAATATATATTGATAACAAGAGATAAATTGTTATCTCTTAATAAATAAACTCACCTGGTTTATTTATCTAAAAATGTGTATACATTTTTTTGGCTCCCTGGGTATATTCAGAAGTAGGATTTCTGGATCATGTATTGATTCTATTTTTATTTTTCCAAGGAAACTCCACATAGTTTAAAATAGAAGTTGTACCATTTTACATTTCCACCTACAGATTTATAGTTTCCCTACATTCTTGCTAACACTTATCTTTTTTGTATCTTTGTTTTTTGATAATGTTGTCTCCCACCTGTTAGGATGGCTATTGCACGGTGGTTTTGATTTTCATTTCCCTAGTGATTAGTGATGTTAAACATCTTTTCACTTATCTATTGGCCATTTGTATGTCTTATTTGGAGAAATGTCTATTCAGGTTCTTTGCTCAGTTTTTAATTATGTTGTTTTATATTTTATTTTTGGCTATTGAGTTATAGGTGTTCCTTATATATTTTGGATATTAATCTCTTAAGATCCATGGTCTGCAAATATTTTCTCCCATTCTGTAGGTTGTCTTTTCACTCTGATCATTGTTTCATTTGCTGTTCAGAAGCTTTTTAGTTTGATATTGTCCCAGTGTTTTGTTTTTGTTTTAGCTGCCTGAGTTTTTGGTATAATACCATGAAGTCATGCCAAGAAAAATGCAGTAAAGCTTTCATCCTGTGTTTTCTTCTAGGAGGTTTACACTTTCGGGTCTTAAATTTAAATCTTTATTCCATTTTGAGTTGATTTTTGTGTATGATGTAAGACAAGGGTTCAATTTCATTTTTTTGCATGTGAATATGTGTATTTTAGGCACCTTTTTCAAAGATCAGTTGCCTATATATGTGCGGTTTTATTTCTAGTCTCTATTCTGTTCCATTGGACTATATGTCTGTTTTTGTGCAAGTACCATACTGTTTTAATCACTATAGCTTTGTAAAATATTTTTATATCAGAAATTGTGATGCCTCCAGCCTTTTTCTGTCTTAAGATTGCTTTGGTAACTTGGGATCTAATGTGGTTCCTTATGAGTTTTATACTTTTTAAAATTTCTGTAAAAAAAAAAAAAAAAAAAAAAAAAACGAAAAATATAACAAAAAACTGCCACTGGGATTTTCAGGACAGTTACACTTAATCTGTTGATTGCTTTGGGAGGTGCATGCATTTTAACAATATTAACTCTTCAAGTCCATGAACACAGATGTGTTTCCATTTAATTGTGTCTTCTTTCATTTCACCAATATTTTTTTGTTTTCATGTGCTAGTCTTTCGCCTCTTTGGTTAAGTTTAATCCTAAGTATTTTTTTTTTTTGATGCTATTATAAATTAGATGTTTTTAAATTTCCTTTTTGGATAGTTTGTTATTAGTGTATAGAAATACAACTGATTCTTCGTATGTTGATATTGTATCCTGCAACTTAATTCGCTCATTAGTTCTAATCATTATTTTGGTGAAGACTTTGCAGGGGTGTCAAAACTTTTTTCGATGATTTACACCAAGGGCCATATGCGGTAAAATACACAAACAGCCGGGCCACTCACTGGAGGTAAAGTACGTAGAGCCTCACCTGGTTTATTCAAGTAAACTAAATATATTTTTGGAGTTTGCTTCAGGCCAATTAACAATGGATTGCGAACCGCAGTTGGCCCATGGGCCGCAGTTTTGACACCCCTGCTTTAGAGTGTTCTATATACAAGATTGTGTCATATGCAGAGGCAATTTTACCTCTTTCTGATTTGAATTTTTTTGTTTTTTAATTATTGTTCTTGCTTAATGGCTTTGGTGAGGTCTCCAGTATTGTGCTGAATAGAATTACCAAGAGTGGGCATCCTTGCTGTGTTTCTAATTTTAGAGCAAAAGCTTTATTTTTCACTATTGAGTATGATATTAGCTGTGGGCTTACTATACATGGCTTTAATATTTTGAGATATATTTCTTCTATACCTAGTATATTGAGAATTTCTATAATAAAGGTGTGTTGAATTTTGTCAATGCTTTTTGAGATATCTATTGAGATAATCATGTGATTTTTTTTCCTTCATTGTGTTAATATGATGTATCACATTAATTACTATCATATGCTGAACAATTGTTGGGATAAATCCCATCTGGTCATGGTGAATGATCCTTCTAATGTGCATTTGTGTTTGGTTTGCTAGTATTTTGTTGAGGATATTTGCATCTATGTTCATGAGAGATACTGGCCTGTAATTTGTTTTTATTGTAGTGTCTTTGTCTAAATTTAGTATCAGGGTAGTGCTGACCTCATAAAGTAAGTGTGGAAGTGTCTCTTCCAATTTTTTTCAAAAGTTAAAAGGTATTCATTTTAATTCTTTAAAAGTTTTGTGTAATTCACTGTTGAAGCCATTTAATACTGGGCAGTTCTTTGTTGGGAAGTTTATTACTGTTTCAATCTCCATACCAGTCATAGATCTGTTCTGATTTTCTATTTCTTTATAATTTAATCTTTATAGGTTGTATGTTTCTAGGAATGTATCCATTTCTTCTAGGTTAGCCATTTCATTGAGGTAGAACTGTCCGTGGTAATCTTGTATGATCGCTTCTGTTTATGTGGTATCAGTTATAGTGTGTCTTCTCTCATTTCTGATTTTATTTGATTGTTCCATTTTTTTTTAGTGTAGCTAAGGAATTGTCAATTTGTTTATATTTTAAAAACAAACTCTTAATTTTGTTGACTTTTAGTCTACTGTTTTTCTATTTTCTATGTCATTTTTCTCTAATATTTATTTTCTTCTGTCAGCAAACTTTGGCATTCGATTGTTCTTTTTCAGTTCCTAGAGGAATTAAATTAAGTGACTTATTTGAGGTCTTTCTTCTTTTTTAATCTAAGTGTTTATTGCTGTCATCCTTCTTGTTAGTACTGCTTTTGTAGCATTCCATAAGTTTAGGTATGTTGTGTTTTCCTTTTCATTTGTCTTAGATATTTCCTTTTAGCAACTTCTTTAACCCATTAGTTGTCAAAGATGTTTAATTTCCAAATACTTATGAATTTTCCAATTTTCTTCTTTTACTGATTTCTAGTTTTATTTCATTATAGTTAGAAAAGATACTTTGTGTGATTTCAGTCTTCTTAAATTTATTAAGACTTGTAACCTACCATATGTTTGATGAGACTATTCCATATGCACTTAAGAAGAATGTATGTCTTGCTGTTGTTGTTAGCATGTTGTAATGATGTCTGTTAGGTCCATTTGCTCTGTACTGTGGTTCTACTACATTGATTTCGTATTGATTTTTTGGTATGGATTTCCTATCCCTTATGGAAAGTGGAGTATTGAAGTCTCCTACTGTTATGTTATTTCTATCTATTTCTACCTTTGAATCAGTCAATGTTTGCTTTAGTTATTCAGGTGCTCTGATGTTGGAGATCATGTGTGTGTGTGTATGTACATATGTACATATGTACATACGTACATACACATATATGTTATATTTTCTTGATTAATTGACTCTTTTATCATTGTTTAATGACCTTTTTATTTTGTAAAAGGTTTTGACAAAGTATATTTTGCCTGATAAAAAAAATAGCGACATTTGCTATCTTTCAGTTACCATTTGCTTAGAATATTTTTTCTATCCATTTACTTCAACAGTGTCCTTAAATCTAAAGTAAATCTCTTATAGAGAGCATATAGTTTGATCTTGTTTTTACATCCATTCAACCACCCTGTCCTTCGATTAAGGAGTTTATTGAGGGTTAAAATAATTGTTAATGGATAAGAACTTAAAATTGACATTCTGTTATTTGTTTTCTGTGTGTCTTATACTTCTTTTGTTCCTCCTTTCTAATTTTCCTACTCCTCCTTTGTGCTTAGTTGATTTCTCTTTATTGATATGCTGTGATTCCTTGGTGTGTGTGTGTGTGTGTGTGTGTGTGTGTGTGTGTGTGTGTGTGTGTAGGTATTTTCTTTGTGTGTACCATAAAGCTTAAATAAAACGTCTTATAGTTATAGCAGTCTATTTTAACCTGGTAACAACTTAACTTCAATCACATACAAAACTACTCTTACTTCTCCTCTCCCATCACTTTGTTATTGATGTCACGATTTACATTTTTATATATTGTGTGTCCATTATCATATTTTGAACTTATAGCTACTCTTAACACATTAGTCTTTTCAATTTTATACTAAAATTTTACACTAGAATTAAAAGGGACATAGAGATCACCATTGCAGTATAACATACAATATTCTGCATTTGTCCATATATGTACCTTTACCAATGAGGTTTATACTTTCATATGGGTAAGTGTTTATTTATTGTCCTTTCATTTCAACTTAAATAATTGCCTTAACATTTCTTGTAAAGCAGGTCTAGTGACGATGAACTTCCTTAGCTTTTGTTTGTCTTAGAAACATATTTGTTTGCTGGATGTAGTTTTCTTCATTCACGGTTCTTTTCTTTCAGCATTTTGAATATATAATCCTACTCCCTGTTGACCTGAAAGGTTTATTTTGAGAAACTAACTGATAGTCTTATGGGAGTTTACTTGTGTACAATGAGTTGCTTTTCTCTTGCTGCTTTTAAGATTTTCTCTTTGTCCTTGACTTTTGACAATTGGTTTATAATGTGTCTCATTGTACAGTTAGTTGCATGCTATTTGGGATCCTTTAAGTTTCATGAGTCTGGAAGTTCATTTCCTTCTCTAGATTTGGGAAGCTTTCATCTGTTTATTTAAATATTATTTCTACCCTCCTGCTCCTTCAGTATCTCCAAAATGCATATTAATTTATTTGATGGTGTCCTATACACCCCTTTTTTTACTCTTGTTTATTCTTTTTTTGGTGGTGCTCTTCTGAATAGATAATTTCAAATAACCTGTCTACAAGTTTGCTGATTCATTCTTCTGCTTGATAAACTCTGTGTTGAAGCCATCTATTGAATTTTTTAGTTTAATTATTGTATTCTTCACCTCCAGAATTTCTGGTTGTTTTTATAGTTTCTGTATCTGTTCTGTAGGTCTTTCTCATTTTGTTCATGTATTGTTTCCTTGATTTCATTTATTTATCTGTCTGTGTTCTCTTGTAACTCACTGACCTGTTGTTGTTGTTGTTGTTGTTGTTGTTATTATTATTATTATTATTTTGATCAGAAAATTCATAGATCTCCATTAATTTAAAATCAAGTACTGAAATTTTTTTTTCTTTCTTTTGATTTTGTCATGGTTCCATAATTCTCCATGTTACTTGTAGTTTTAATTGGTGTCTGCACATTTGAAGAAACATTCATTCTGCTAGAGTTCATAAACTGGCTTTGATAGAGAAAGACCTTCACCAACTGGCCCAGATAATGATTCTGGGAGATTCTCAAAAGCATAACACCCATCTCTTTTTCTTTGTTCCTAAGTATCCCTACCAAACTGTGCCAATTCCATTACAGTTCCATGTGAAGTGGGACAGAAACTAGTCCCTGGAGCAGAGCACAAAAAGGCCAGGGACATTGGTAAATACTCTAGTCTCCCCTCCCTACACTCTCAGGGAGAAGTTGCAGGCTGAAGTAATCAATCTCTCAGCATGAGCTCTGCCTACGAGGGGTAGAGACTGAGGTGGGTAAAGTGATATTGTTCTTACCTATTTCATTGTGACTGTTCTCAGTCTTGTGCTCATCTGGTATACTGCAACTTCTTACTTGATTCTGAACTTTTTCTAAACATATTTTGATCTGTATATCATTGATAAATTTGTGCTACTGTGGGGGAACAAAAGCTGGGACTTCCAACTGCCATCTTGCTGACATTACTCTCCATGACTGACAGTTTTATAATATAAGTTTGTGATGGGATTTTCCTAATTCTGTTATTGATATAAAACACATAAAAAATAGGTTAGACTATTCATAGGAAAACTTGAGGTAGACTTTTACATTTAATTTTAATATTTTGCTACACAAAAATGTCATCACTGATAATTGTTTTCACAGTATAGTCAAATCCAACCCATTTTTGTGTTACTTTCAGGGCACAATGTAAGCTCATTCCCTATTAGAAGTAATTTATAGTGAATGGGAATTTTAATCATTTCAAAGGTGTTTAGAACAAATAACAGTATGAACATAGTGATTATGCTTTTAAGAATACAATTTTCGTTTATGCTTTTGAGAATACAATTTTTGTTATTAAATTAATACATTCAAGTATGAGTTTGTCTTGTCTAGTTTCCAGAAAACTTGTCTTAACTATATTGCATCCTAAGAGATAACTATTGAAGACCTTGATTTTACCAAATTTGCAACTACCTTAATTTTCAAACTCACATGAGTCCATACTGATATGCTCACACAAAAATATATGTAATGATATACATGCTATACTGAACAGATCTTATTTATTGTCATGTATTTTATGTGTTCTAACTATAATTACACAAATTCCAACTATATTCTTAGAAATATTTCACTTTTTTCTAAATGAATTTTAAAATCAATTCTGATATATTATTCCATGATTCAATTATTTATTTTTCTACTTATTTAATTACCATGAAAAATATTAATTAAAAAAACACATTGCCCAATTTAAAAATTATATACCAGTAGATTTTCTCATTTTCTTTTTTATCACAGTGTGAAATTGGAGATAATTGCTTAAAGCTACATAAATTGGAACCAAAGGAGAAAATTGAGTAGTAAATAGTAAAAACCTAAGCAACAAAGTGAAAAATGGTTTCTTTATTAGTTGAGTTTCAGTCAAGAAGCAGAGCATTATGAGCGTTATGGATTAGGTATTTACTATAAGGAATAATTCTGGAAGGAGATGTAGGAGTGAAGGTTTGAGAGAGATAAAAAATCATAGAAGGAGACACTAAACCTGTCCTCTGAAGCAGGCAAATAAGTCAGAGGCATACATGTCAAGTAGCAAAGTTATGGAAAGGAAAACGGAAGTTCCTGGAAAAGTCAGTGGAAGCCTACAGAGTCTGAGAAGCCACTAGATCTGTGGGTCCCTATAAAATCATCTCATGGAGACAATAGGAGTGCTGTTAGAGAGCAAGGCCAACAACTAGGAAGAAAGCTGGATGCAGAGAGAAGAGCAAGGACAAGGTAACACATACTGAGCAATTCTATAACTCCCTGTCAGTATAACTGGTCACAAAGATCTTCAGCAATAATGACTGCTCTTTATTGTCATCCTTCCAATCTCACAACTTCTTCTTCTGGCCAAACTCTAATTTGGAAAGGCAGAGGAAAGAGAAATCTTGAAAACGTAGTCAAAGGTATTTCTGGCAGAAAAATTCAGACCAGTGTCATCTTTCAGTGAATGGAATGATTGTTACTAAATCCATTTATGACACTATTTAACATGCACTGACCAAATATGCCTTCTTTAACTTTAAGGGAAGTTTAGAAAACACTAATCTAGGGTTCACAAATAACTGCAGGTAAGGACCATTTAAGAAATCTCAGGGTTGAATGATCTATTCCAGAATCATCCATTTTCTCTGTAACACACTTTTCTGTCTCTCTAAAATATAGAACACTAGAAAATATTGGGCTTACAAAGTTTGAAAGATTACCAATATATACATTTAAACATTTTTATTTTTATAGATTATTATTCTGTCACTTCATTAAATTAATATTTGTTAAGTCAGGCCCTGGATTGTAAGTGAGCGGCTGTTCAACAAAAGACCACAAGGGAAAGTGAAACGTCATCTATCACAGATCCTGGAGGAAGTACACAGCGCAAATTGAGGGACCATGTGGGGAGGAGCAGGCAGAGCACAGAGCAGGACCTGTGACATATACCTTTAGTAGTTTCAGTGGGTAGAGTCCTTGGGGTTCCCAGGCTAAGAGTGGATTGGTCAATTCAATTTAAAAAGAAAAGGGTATGGTAAACTTTGTGGGGGTCTTATCTATGAGTTGCCCAAAGGGGTGCCCTGGGAGATGGATGAGACTATTTATCACAAGGTCCATTGGGTGAGTAACATTAGAAACTTAAGTAGTGAATCTTTGGGCTTTTTTCTAGGGCATGTGCTTGTGGGAGGAGCTAGTGCCAGTTCATGGCCACTTGGCCACTTAAAAATGGATGACAACACAGCAATATTGTGGAGTAGCTTAGCTGAGTTCTCAGTAATCCATCCTGTTATGCCTTGACATCAGGAATAGCAATCGCCTGTGTTACAGATATGTTAAAAGACATAGGTATTATTCCTGAAGCAATTGTAAAGCACATTTAACAAAGGTAATGATAATAAAGCCTTGGAAACACTGACAAATAGACTCCCTTCTGTTTGAAATCCTGTTCTCAGCCATTACCCCCAGGTGGATGGCAAGAGCTATGAGAACAAATGAGGGACCCTGAGGGGTGCTGAGTTTGTTGAAATATTTTAATTATATTATGTATGACCTGTGGACTTTGAGACATCTTCTGGAGGGTGGCCTGTGCCTGTTCTGAGTTACATGCAGCAAGAGGTGCCTTGTAAACAACAGGTTCTGTCCCATTCAGCCAGTAGGAAATGATACACTTGGCAGTTATCTGCGTCTATTTCTGCTAGTGAGTGGTGCTGTTGCTGCATCAGACTCAGTATATAGTGTACTCAGTACCTGCATGTGGTTAGTTAGGGTGGCTGATAATTGCCGGGTGACTTTAATATAACCGAGAGTGGTTAGATGGGTGTGTGGGAGGGGGTTGGGGATAAGGGGAAAGGTGAAGGGATTTGGAAGCAGCTGGTAACCACAAGATGGCCTCAGGGTTTTTCTTTTGAAAATTAATTTGGGGAAGGTATTCTATAATGTTGTAAAGATTTTGTTGGGTATCCGATGGACATGCGTCCTATTTGGGAGACCACCTCAGGGATACTGTGGATACCTGATCATGGCATTGTACATCAGAAGCTAAACATTAATGAATGCCAACTATAATTTTATATATATAATGTGATGGTTCAGTGTGAGGTCGGAGGGATAGTGGATGGGGGGAGGGGGGTTCACAGTATGAGGGATATAAATGATGAACGTCTAAGTATTACCTTGTTTTGTACACCTGAAACTAATAAATAAATTAATTAAAAAAAAAAAAAAAAGAAAAAAAAAATATTTGATCTAATTGGGCTAGGGCAATAGCATCTATTCCTATGCCCGCCAGTCCACTGGTGACAGCCAGTCCCAACAAGATAGAGATAAGGATGTCTCCAGCAGAGAGGTGCCAGGAGGGGAAAAGGTGGCTGGAATATTAAAAATAACAATGTTGGAATAATAGGGTTCATCTCTGAGGATAGGTTGTCTGTGAGGCAGGGTCAAGTGGACTTGCTCCTGCTCCTTGAATCAGGTCCGCAGTAGAATAGAAGAAAGCATTATTTATCCTTAGGGGGCAGTGAGTATATAGGGTGAGGTCCAAGCTTGGTGTTGAAGTATAGTCAGTAGCTTAGGAAGTATCGCCATGGGAGGCTAATTATTCTTATGCTTACCCAGAGAGTTCCCTATTTGGGATCTCGATGAGGGGGTTAGTTTAAATAAGGCTCAGGGTAATTTAGAGAGAATTGCACAAACGGTTGATCACTAGAGAGCCAGGGGATAGATAGTGACATGGGGATGTAGGTCTGGCCCTGTGTGGTGACAGATCTAATATTATACCTGCAAGACCTGGGCTGCTATCTCAAAGGTTTGTATGAATATATGGGTCCTATTGAATCTTTCCACTACGATGAGAAACATTTCGGTCACAAAAAAAAAAAAAAAAAAAAAAAAAAAAAAAAAAAAAAAAAAAAAAAAAAAAAAAACAAAAACAAAAACAAAAAAACTTCTTCCTGTTGGTAGTTCTAAATATCAGATTTTAAAAATTTTCCTCATGGGATCAAAAGGTACCTAAGGATTTGATTGCACATGGAAAAATATGGGATAGAAATCAGGTATTGGTAGTTTTTCCATTTTCATTTGAGTGTGAATTTTTAATATAAATGTTCAGATATATAAAGCATGAATGCCAATCAACATACTTCAGTGAACAAGTGTCAGCAGTTAAACTTCATAATAATTGTAAATAAACCTATTAAAATTTTCAAGACAAGGGCAAAATTTTTGATTTTTTAAACAAGTAAATTTCTTATTGATGACAACTAAATTGTTTGTAGTGTTATTATATGGTAGATTCTACTCACTGTATTCTCTTGAGTTGTCCTACATGCAATTCCTGTAAGTCTGTTGCTTCTGTGCTATTCCTGTAAGTCTGTTGTTAAAATACATTAAACAATTAAATAAATAAAACCTGGTATGGGGCAGGGTCGTGGTTTACAATGTGGAGGGGCTATGGATAAGAAGTGGAGAGAAGTGGAGATGGCAATTTGGAGCATGAATGAGGTGCTAGTGTTAAGGGTGGGAAAAACAAGGGTAATAGTCTGTTATGAATGTGTCAGTGGAAAGCAAAAGCTGTAATCTAATACGTGTGAGGAGAAAACACAGTGACAGGAGTGATGACTAGTTACCACACAGGAACTAGTGTGGTTCAGAATACATTGTTTGCCTTGCTATAAAGGTGAAATGATGTCTAGTGCTTCCAGACAGTTGGCAGGGAACTTAACAGTTTTGCGAGCACTTTGATGGGGGCAAGTTTCACAAGGCAAGCATTTAGCTATTTCAAAAAATAGTACTCTATAGCATCCTCAGGGTCGATCAACTGGAGGCATATTTACAGGCAGCCTCAGTCACCACAGGCATTTCCCTCTCCTTGCAGAGGCAATCTGCAGGCGGGTGGAAATCCAGAGTCCAGCGAGGTTGAGGGGTACTGTCTCCCTCATTACTCTCTTGGGTTGTGGCCTTGCAATCTGATGTGCTGTCATCTCCAGTGGTAAGTTTCTGGGATGGGGCAATGTTGTCTGAGTTATTGGTGTACTTGGGGGTTGTGGAGGCCAGCCTGGGGAAGGGTGGATTTCCCAGGAGTCTCTGGTTGGTATTGAATTCTGAATATGCAGAGGGTGCCAGAAAAATGTATACACATAAAAAATGTATACACATTTTAAGAAAGGAGGACTATATTAAAATTGTAATACTAAATATATACTGATAACAAAAGATGAATAGAAGTCACGTTTGACTTCTGCAATTACAAGAAGTGCTCAAAGTGGTTACTATCAGCGTCCAGATACTTCTGATTATGGAAAACTACTGCTTGAGCAACACTGACCAAAGTGTTCACTTGTATACATATTTGTGGCACTCCCAGTATATGCTAGAGGCCTGGCTCAGCATGGGATTACAAGTACGGGTGCTGCTAGTTGAGTGGACCTCAGTGAGCAATGTCTGATCATCAGGTGTGCACCTTGGAAAGGACTGTGAGATGTCCCCAAGCTCTGTAGAGATTCCATCCACAATGTATAGATTCTGGGAACATCAATGGGATAATTGGAGGGACATTTGGTTGATGGCAGCTTTGCAATCCAGAGATCATTCCATTAAAACTATGGTAGGATCATTAGAGCACAAACTCGCCAGCCAGATGGGTCGGGTTTGATTCCATTGGGAAAGCCATTGTGCTGGGGCTATAACAGACATGGTCTAAGGTGGAGTGACTGCTTCAGCATCACTTTCAAAGGTACCATTTAATGTAAAGGAAGGTGAGCTCTAGGCCAGCATCTGTGCGTGGTGGCATGCTGGCTGAAGCCCTTCTAACATGGCCTGCCAGCACCTGGAACTCAGCCATCCTATAGTACAGATGGTCACCTGTGTGAATTTGTTCCAGCATGTCTCCTGTGACAGAGTTAGGCTCAAGGGGTCTGTTAGCAAACCGATTATCCAGGTTGTACACAGTAAGAGGAATAGCCACAACATAGGAGATCATTTGCACTTGACTAGACTGCAGGGGCCTCCTTCCAAGCTGGTGATCTGGATACTGGCCAAAGGCAGAGTGTGGGTGCTTTGGAGCAAGAAGTCATTTACCTCTTCTAAGGTAGGGTAGGGGCCTGGGTCTTCTCCAATGATAGAAATTGCTGGATTCCAGGGTTCCTTTGTGGATTTCATTCCCAAATGTGACTGGGGCATCCACTGTGTGGATGGCCTCCTTTCCTCTCTCTGAGATCCACACAGTTCACTAGTGGGTCCTGGAGCTATATTTTCAATCTCCTGCTAATTTTTTTTTTTTTTTTTTGATAAATTGGGTTTGATTAAACAGCCTTTATTACCTGAATGGCAAGACAAACCCAGTGGCCTTAGCTTTGTGGCTGGTACTGGCCCATCATCTGGTCCAACAAAATCTGTATAATTGTGACCTCTAAGCAATTTGGTAGGGGTTTGGCCCCTTATGCTGTCTTGTAAGAAGGTCATAGTGTACAATATGCCCTCAGTCAGGTTAATCAAAAAATTCAAATGGTCATATTTTAGTTGGTGAGCAGATGTCAATGAGGTTCTCTCTGAGTGGGGTTCCCTGTAAGTACTAACTGGGAAGTATTTAGAGAAGATTCACAGTTTAGAGATTGGAGGGCCGGAATTAAGTACCAGGTGTTTCCCTGAAAATAAGACCTGGCGGGACAATCAGCTCTAATGTACCTTTGGAGCAAAAATTAATATAAGACACAGTCTTATATCACACTCTGTCTTATATTAATTTTTGCTTCTAAAGACACATTAGAGCTGATTGTTTGGCCAGGTCTTATTTTCGGGGAAACACGGTAGTAGAGTCTCAGGTAAAATTTCTCTCCACTTGGGGTCCACCTCCACCTATGGCTTAAAGACTTGAGGAAGGTGTCTCTGAATAGGCCATTGTGCCACTTGGGGTTGGTAAGCTAGATGGGAATTCCACATTCTGAACAATGTGAGAGGTGAAATGGGTACCTTGATCTGAATCTATAATATCTGGTGCGTCAAAGGAGGTGAGCAGACACCTGGTTAAGAAGATTATATGATGGGAAGCAGCAACACTTACAGTGAAAGCATCAGTGATGGTGGTTGCATACCTACCAGCTTCAGCAGAGGGCGACCGCAGTTGGATAAAATCAATTTGCCAGCTGGAATAAGGTTGTGTGGCCCCCCCACACCCCCTGCCTCACCACCCCACACAGGTCCCCACCTGAGAATATTCCAGAGTTTTGTCTGAGACAAAGGGGGAGATTATCTACTACCACTTGGGCTAGCGCTGGGGTGACAACATTACCATGCCCCTGTACCCAGTCAGTGAGTGCTAGCTCACATGTATGGCTTGAATACATATTGAAGTATAAATGCTCAAATGAAGTTGAATATTTTTAATATATTTACTATTGAGGTTTTTTTTGTAAATAGTCTTTTTATGTTCTTTGCATATCTATAATATGTTCCTTATCATTTTGGAGATAACTGCCTATTCACCTTAACTACCTCTAGGCTATTCCAACGACAGTGCTTTACAAAGAACACATGGTTATTTGTCGTATACTAAAGTGAAAAATGAATGGCTTCAACTTTTGAGGGACATAATTTCTAAACCTGTCCAATAGAATCATCACGCTGTAAGAATTTATATTAGCAGTTAGGAGAAAATGTGCGTTTGAAAATAAATATTATTGATATAGTTTGAATTTTGTTTAGCTGCAATGAGTGAATATGTTGCTCATTTCCTTCTTAGCATTTTGGTACACATATTCTAAGTATTCTGTATCTCGGGAACATAGTTCCTCTCTTAGGACTAGTAGTTTAAAGAGAGAAAGTAAACCTGTGGGTAAATCAGTTTTTGTGCACTGCTGACTACAAAAGTCTCTGCTGTATAATATATTTTAATGTAAAACTGAGCAGTTAATGCACACAAAAATGACATCACGATGCAGTAAATCTGTGTTCACTCCAAAACAATTCACAACAATTTGCTTGTGAACACAGCCTGAGATTCAGAAAGAGAGTGTGGATGATCAGACTGCTTCAGATATTTTCTCAAGTGATTCTAATGCCTTTGTGATCAAGAAAGGGAACTCTCCATTTTGTCACATATAGCTGAAAGAAATTATCTTTTTTTTTGCAACCTAAATTACAAATTGTTCTAATAAATTCTGTAGTAATAGCAGGGTGTCTGTTTCCATGCAATTTTTCAAATATGTGTGGAAACATAACAATATTGTTGATAGTCATTTAAAATACAGTAATTTGTATTTTTATTCATAGGTTATACACAAATAGAAGTTAATATAAATATTTGACATTTCACTTTCTATATGTCACTGATTTTCAATTTGAACACCACCTTTACTTTTGCTTTTCAATTATATATATTTTTTTAATTTACCTTTTTCCTTCTGAAGTGAGAAATGCTGTTTGCTGATGCTTTGCCTCAAAATGGCAATAATATATTAATGAAAATGAGAATGTAGTATAACTGGAAACCATTGAGGTACTTTATACTGCTTACATAGAGACAAGATTTTTTAAAAGTTTGCCATTAATTTTAGGATTATGATATTTATCTTGTTTTATATTCTAACATAAACAAGGTTTATCCACAATGAGCCTAGAAGTAGACTTGCGCAACCTATACATGTATAGATGACTTATAAAAGTAAGAAATAAGATTTATAGAATTCTATCATGCTGGATTATATAAGAGTTTAATTAAAGGAAGATATTTGGAATGCATTGGATTAGTAGTTTCCAAATTTGGACCAGTGGTATTGGCATGATTCATTAGCTTGTTAAAATGCAAATACGTGGGCCACATCCCAAAGACTGTATTAGACTTTCCAAGAATGGGGCCTAGAAAATTACTTTAATAAACTTTCCATGTGATTCTGTTGAACATTAAAGTTTAAGAACCAGCAGCAAGTCTATTTATCTAGCTAATCATCTATCTATCTATCTATCTATCTATCTATCTATCTATCTATCTATCTATCATCTGTCATATTCTCATCTAATAATGATTAAGTAAATACCTAAGATGTAGATGAATATTTTAATACATAAAATATTTATTGATGAAAGCTGTGCCAATTAAGTTTGTGAACTCATCCTAGAAAAAGGGCTACATACCTCATTACTGAATATCACTAGGGTCACCTTCAAAGTACTCCCCTCGGGAAGATAGGCATCGATAGTACCTATTTGTAGGAGATATAGAAAAATAACCCAAAGCATTTCCACCTACACTACCCCCACTCCCCGAATGTTAACATTATTATTATTATTATTATTATTATTATTATTATTATTATTATTATTTTAGTTTTGATAAATGTAACCATGGTACAGTAATCAAAATAAAGAAAATAACATTGGTGCAATATAATTAACTAAAATACAGACTTTGATGTCACCAGTTTTCCCACTGTCTTTCTTTTGTTCAGAATTCAGTCCATGATATCCCATTGCATTGAGACATTAGGTCTCCTTAGTCTCTTCAATCTGTGATGCTTTCTTGGGCTTTACTTAACTTTAATGAACTTGACATATTTAAAGATAATGGTCAGATATTTCTTAAAATATACCATAATTTGGTTTCATCTGATGTTTGCTTATCAACAGAGTAGAGTTATGAAATTGAACAAAGAGTATCACAATGGGGAAATGTCCTTCATATTGCATCATATCAGGACACATAATATCAACATATTTTATTGCTGGTTTCTGTTAACTTGTTTTTTTTGCTTAAGGTGTTGTCTGGTAATTTACTTCAAAGTACAGTTACTGTTTTTTTCCCTTTCCATGCAATGTTTTCTAGAAATGAGTCCCTAAATTCAGCCTTCAATTCAAGGAAAAGGGGAGATGAATTCCACATCCTGGTGGAAGAAACATCAAATAATTTGTGAATATATGTTAAATGTGCTACTATAATAATAAATAGGGGAAGATAATTTGAGGCTATGCAAATATACTTCTTAAAGTTTTGCAAACTAACTTAATAGCCACCTGTAGATTCTGCCTACTGCAATTATTACTATAGTGCCCGAATGGTGATTATTTTTTCTCATTACTTTTACATTTATTAATTGGAATTCTTTGGTAACACTGATCATTTTAATATCAGGATGGACTATTTTTAAAATCTTTATTATTTATTTTGGTTATAATACATTTCCAATTTATTCTGTTGCTCTAAATTTTCTAACTTTCTTGGGGGATCTATCAGGTAGAGCACCACGTCTATTTTTTAGCATTTCCTTCTTTTTGCAGCTATAACATGTTCAGGCTTACCTTGTGGTTTTTCCAGGCCTAGCAAAAACCATTTGTTCAAGAAACCATGATTCATAACACTGTAGAAATTTATACTAACCCACATATACATGTACTTATATTTATTTCTGTATCTTAAAAAATAAATAGGATTTCATACTGTTATCTCTCTCTCTCAGTCTAATTCAGCACCACAATGTTTGATCAATACTTTCTCTCATGCTTACTTGTCGCTTCTTTCTCCAGCAGTGAGAAAAGTGATTCCTATTATTGATAATTTATTTTCTTCAACCCTAGTATGTATTTAAGTATTTTCAGAATTGGCAACCATAGCCTCATATGAAACACATTTACCAACTAGATTATAATCTATATACCGTGTTATTTTGCTTTGACTTTACAATAGCTAATCAAAGTTACTTAGTTTCATTCCTTTTCCATTCATGTCTTTAAGTGAAGTATATAATGGTAATTGTAATACAGTTATTGAATTAGTTTATCAGGGACTGAATTTTGTCGTGGGTTTTCCTAATATCCTTGATTGTTTTTGATGTTTTTGTTATTGTTGTGCTTTTTTTTTTTTTTTTAAGTTCACTCTTTGAGGTGTACAATTTTATGGATTTTGGCAAATACATACGCCATTTCTACCACCACTATACCTAAACGAACAGTTCCATCACTCTATTATTCCTTTGGGCAACCTCTTTTTAGTCACACACTTCTCCTTCCCCTAACCCCTGGCAACCAGATACGTACTTTGTCCGAATGCTTTCATGTTTTCCATAATCACTTATAAATGAAGTCACACAATATGCAATCTTTGGACCTTAGAAAATGCTTTAAAAATTCATCCACATTGATGCTTGAAACAATAGTATACTTCTTTCTATTCCTGTGTGGTATTGTTTTATGAATAGACAAAGACTATTTATTCCACCACTGAATGACATATGGGTTGTTTTCAGTTTCTGGAAATTTTGAATAAATCTTCTATAAATTTCAATATACAGGCTTTTGTTCGAACATAATTATTGAATTCACCTGGGTAAATATGTAAAGTGAGATAATTGGCTCAAATGGTGGATGACTTTTCAACTTTGTATGGAACTGTTAAACAGTTTTTCAACATGACCATAGCATTTTACATTCTAAGCAGGAGTGAATGAAATTTCTAGTTGCCCTGCAATGGTCTATGATAGTTGGTATTTTCAGATTTTTTTCACCATCTGTTTGCATTTTATTTATTTTTACTTTAGCCTATTTAATAGCTGTGTGGTAGTATCTTATTAGTGCTTTTGATTTTCATTTCCCTAATGATTAATGATGTTGGACATTTTTTCACATGCTTATTTGCTACCTTATATCTTATTTTTTAAAGATCCTGTTCTCCACATTCATCCTTGGTGATTTGTTTAAATTTTTCTTTCTGAAACTTCTTATGGATGAATTTGGTATCTGGTGACTTATGTCCCAGGTAAACAAATGCTAATGCCCTGTTTGTTTCTGCAGCTTCCTTTCTTTGTGTGTGTGTGTGTGTGTGTGTGTGTGTGATTTCATTGTTTTGTTTACCATGACATACACAAGAGAAAGTATTCACATGTATGACACAATGCCTTGGATAGGCTCAGAGTGTAATGAAGTCCAAAGAAATTAGTTGGGAAATAAAACAATAGTTGTGATGGTTAATTTAATACGTCACCTTGACTGGGCCACTGGACCTAGATATTTGGTCAAGCATTATTCTGGCTGTTTCTGTGAGGGTATTTTTGGATTATATTTACATTTAAATTAGTGGACATCCAGTAAAGCAGATGGTTCTTCATAATATGGGTAGGTCTAGATAGAACAAAAATGCTGACCTCCTCCCAGCAAGGGGGGATTTTGCAGTAGACTTTTTTCAGATTTCACCTGCAGACTTCACCTGGCTCTTTCCAGGGTTTCCAGCCATATATATGGAAGAGTGGAAGAAGGTGGGCATAACAATCAGAAAATAATGTAACAAAGGTGTGACGTAGGAAAGCTTTTCAGAATGCAGTTTAGTAAGCATGATGCTATTATAGGTGTACATTAGTTCACACACTTTTTCCTGCCAGAAACAAAATTTTTAAGCCGGTTTAAACAGTAAGTACATTTACAATCCTATATAACGAGAAGTCCAGGCTTCCAGTGTGTTGTGTCCAGCCTTGGCCTCTGCCCTCCTCAGATTGGCTGCATAGTTGGTGAAGTGGTTCCAGACCTCATGTTCAGACATGCAAATGTCCAGAGGAAAAAATAATGGTTGTCTCTTCTTGAATGTGTTTCTCTGGAGCTGGGAAACCTCTCCCAGAGGCCTCCTCCATGCAGTTTTAGTGGCTAGAATTGGATCCCATGCATTTTCCTAAATAATCCCTAGCAAAGGGACCACCATGATTGGCTTAGACAATCCTGCTGAGCTGTGAATGGGGTTAGCTTCTTCTGGATCCTGCTGGGTGGTTACCTGAGGCAAAGCAGGGTCCATGCCAGAGTCTACAATGTGTTCCTGACATCTGTCAGATGACTGTGGAAACATAGATGTAGCAAACCAGAATATGCCGTAGCAAACCAGAATATGCCTCACCAAAATATGCCTGTTTGACATATGGAGAGCACTTTGATAAACAGCAGACACAGGAAAAGCTTGGAAAACAAAGTAGAAGTTGCCCTTTTTATTCAGATTTTTTCCTTAAAGTTACATCTTGCAATCACACAAGTCTCTGCCTGATCATCCTAATATTGCAAAGGTCATGGGAGAGCTCCATTGCATGAGCAAAGACACTACGTGGTGTAGTGTCTTTGCACTAAAGGCTCCAAATGTAAAAAACCTGTTCTGGATTTGATTGAAGTTATCATAAATGTTTCTTGCAAGAAAAAAAAATACATCTAATGATGTGTATTTGTATGATAAAATCATAAAGGAATGCATGGAAGTTAAAAAGCAGGAGGACAGTTATGTTTGCAAGAAGAAAAGAAAGCATGATTAGGATAGGGCCACCAGGTACAGCATCTGCATGACGTGGTGATACATCTCGTGTAGGATGACCCCAGACTCATCAAAGTAGGCCCCACAGCCCGGAATGCTAAAGGGCTCCTTGAAGGGAAGGATAATGTAGATGATGTTGCCCTAGCTTCAGATAGGGACAAAGATCCTATTGGCAAACCTCAGCACCATGACGTTCTGGCCTATCTCCTTGCCAGGTAGTGGTTGATACAGTGAATCCTGTCCTCACAGAATAGGGAAGAGATCTGGGTAGACAGCTGATTGAGCGCTGCAGGATCTTCCCCAACAGCTACTCCATGATGTAGCCATTCCAGCCTGTCTGACTCATGCATGTCTCCTAGATATTCTTGGTGACGATTTCATAGATGGTGTGGGGCAAGGCCATTTAGAAGTGGCAGTTGGCCTGTGGCTGTTGGTGGAAGGTGTTCATGTGGCTCTTGAGAAGCTCTTAGGAGGCTGTCACCATCCTGCCAGTCATGTAGGAATTTAGGGCAAAGAACTCCAGTTTGGCTTCCTCTTATTGGGTTCCTCTGGAGAAGGGCTCACTCTCAGGCTGATTCCTTATGCAAACAAACTTAGTACTTGAAAAGCACTTGACCATGGTGATGCATTATTGGGTTTCTCATTTCTCTTGTGACCTCCCTTCCTTAATAGATTAAAAAAAAAGATATGCAAATTAGTATATATATATATAATTTGCATAGCTCTAGCTTTTTCCTTCTCATGAAGGTGGAAGCAATGCTCATTCCTACTTTGTATCAATGAGCTGAAACCAAAAGTTTTATATATTTATTTTTCATATGTTTTAAAGGATTTTTAGGTACCAAGTATTATGTAATCATATTATTAGTGAAATTCTCGAATTTTTATACAAACAATTATAGTTATGGCATTTGGCATTTGTAATAGTTATATTCTTATAGTTTTCAGTTAATGTTTGTAATGGAGAGTTTTTGGCATTTTTATTCTCTTAATGCCATGAATAATTTGAGCTCAAAATTATTTCTGATATTAATAGTGTATCTAATTTAGTGTTTGACATAAGAGAGAAAACTTGCCGTAAAACTCTGGTAGCATCAATTTCAATAAGAGAGAGAAGAAATATAAGAGGTGATAAAGAGAGATTACAGAAATGGAAACTATAATAGGCAAGCAATGGCTGAAATTGTGAAAACAGAGGTAGGTACAGTTAGGATGGATAACTTTTAAATCTAGCTTGGATAGGATAAAGATTTGCACCAGGGAGGGCTGAAATTATCTTAAGAAAAGGAAAAAAAGAAAAAAAGAATTGAAAAGAATGCAGGCATGTGTTGAATGTTAGATATCTAAATCTCATAAAATGACCTTCCTACAGGGAGGATAAATTATTAGTAGATGCTGCATATATATTAAATGAGTTTATTTTAACAGGGACTTGTAGAAAACTTAGACAATTTGGTAGAGGGAGGGGTCACCTGAAACCTGTTTTGGAACATAAATAAAATAAAATTTTGAACATAAAATAAATCTTCTGAACAAAATTAATTTTAGGTACATTGTGAACTTTGTCTAGTATTAATTTCTTCTTATTCCAAGTTTTAATGTATCCTAGATAGAATGATTTGTCATATTATCCTAAAATATATTTGATGGCTTTCTAATTTTAGTTTAGCAACAATTTGCCTCTTTTTAAAATCATGAGGAGGTGTATTACTCAAAATCAGGCAGCTGTTTATTTGTATAGAAAGCACATAAACTTTACTCTAAAATATATTAGGAAAATTCATGTGATCAATATTTAATAGTCATTCTGAAATTGTTGGTTTGTAAACTCAGTTAAAATTACGTTAAGCACTTGATGTGCCTAGAAGTTACTTTGTCTAGTCTTTTTGTTTATTAAACAAATACTAGATATGATAAATAGATTGGGTACAAAATGCCATCTTGCACATTCAGTTTTAGAAAATTATGTTTCTATTAACATAAAAAAAAAAAACACTTCTGTAAACCATGAAGATGATCTTTCTCTTCCATAACCCAGAAAATACCCTTTCTTTACAGTAGGCCAAAAGTCCTTAAGTTTTACGGGTAAAAGACAAAGATGGTGATTTTTTAAAACATACATTTTTGGTAAGATAATAAATATCTACAATTGTTTTCCACTAGAGGGCAGAGTATTAATTTGAGAGCATATCCTGGGTCATAGAGTCAGTTTTCTTTGAGTTTTCATACTGATTACTACTAATTATTAGGAAAAATTTTTCTCTCCATCTGCACTTAAATGTCTATTTCTCTTTAACCTAAGGATCACCTACTGCAGAAGCCTGTCTGAAAAATCTGTTACGTCAAGACAAATCATAGTTACAGACTTTGCCATTTTCCACTCACTTCTTGGAGCTATTTGATGGCCAGTGACCACATGCTAGCGTTTTGTGAAAGGAAGGCAGTGGTTGTATGACAGTCAATGTAAGAAAAATAATGTAGGAGTATGTAGGAAGGTGCAGTAGTCATACATTGCATCTGAAGTATACATCGATCTGTAGTATGTTGTTGGGATTGAATTAATTTGCTATGGTTCCCATAATTAGCATTGCAGATAGAATGGTTTAAGCAACAAAAAATTATTTCTCACTTTGCTGGAGGCTAGACATCCTAAATCAGGTGTTAGCAAGGTTGCTTTCTACTGAGATTGCTCTCCTTTTGTAGGTAGCTGTCTTCTCCCTGTGTCTTCCCATGTTCTCTCTGTGCCCTCATTTCTTCTTACAATGACACTAGTCCTGTTGGATTAGGTCATATTCTGAGGTAGTGGGGGTTAGGACTTCAACACGTGAAAATTTGAGGAGACATAATTTAGCCCATAACAGGGAGACACAAGGGTACCTTACAACTATATATAAATCTGTTACCATTTTAGAATGATTATTACAATTTGACTATCATTTATTTGTAAGACACATAACATTTAGTTTCCAAAGATAAAGTCGTGCTATAAAATAGATTTATTTATTTATCCAGACATTTCTAAACGGAATACCAGATAATTTTTAGAAAAATAGGTCGGAAAACAAAAATTAATCTATATCACTGGCAAGAAAGTATTTTTTTATGTGTGAGACTACATGTGATTTTTTAAATGTGCAGTACAATTTGTCTCATATCCTGTGCACTTTAAATGCAATGCAGAGTCTGGCATTTCAAAAATTATCTCCCCTACCAGCTGGTATATAAACAACCTTATTTAATAGTAGGTCTAGCAGTAATCTATATAGTAATCTATATAATGAAAATAACAAGAGTCTGATAGTTTTACTTAGTAGTTGTGTAACTGTGGATTGTAATTTAACTTCTCAGAGCCTCAGTTTAGTTATCCCTATATTAGGAATTAATCATATCACTCTCGTAAAAATCTAAGTTGATTTCTCAACCTTGGCTCTATATGTTTTTCAAATGTGGAATATCCCCAAAATTACCCTTCATATATCAGGAAGCTACCATAGGATACGATTTAAAACATGATTAGGGAGGAAGAGAGGGTGGGAATGAGGGCTGGGAAGAGAGGAATGAAAAGGAGAAAAGGGAGAATAGAAGAAAAACAGGATATAGAAAAGGGAAATGTGATGAAAGAAACAGATTCCTACTTATAAGAGTGAAGAGAATGTACAATTAGAGTACCAAGGTCGAAGGCTTCTCAAAAGATCTCTCCTAGGAGGCAAAAAGGATTAGATCAATTACCTCATGTACCAGACCATATTAGAAGAGTCCTGCCGCAAGATTTTCATATTCTCACATTAATTATGAATGGGTAATTAAGTAAAAAAAGTTAAAAGGTGAAGCAATTAGTAACTTCAGAACAAAGGTAATGTACAAGATGGAAAAATTAATCTTATTGAACATTACAGGTTAGCATTAACAGCATTTACTAGTAAAATGATACAGATATTGAATATCAATTTGACAATGAATTTTAGATAGTAGGGATTATATGCGATGTGAAAAGAGACAATGACATAAAAGAGTTAAATTTTCCTCTTTTGCATTTGGAAGGTATTACATACTAATATCTAATATTAGAAAACCTAGTAGTATTTATTATGTAGCAGTAAGAATTAAATAACAGGAGAAACATCTACAGAATACAGTGATTTTCTATGGATGGTAAACTTTGCAGGTGAAAAGAGTGGGGTAAAGTATTGAGATATATATATATATATATATATATATATATATATATATATATATATATATATTTTTTTTTTTTTTTTTTTTTTTAATTTTAGGTCACCTAGAACTGTTCGGCTTTTTTTTTTTTTTAATTTTAGGTCACCTAGAACTGTTCGGCTTTTTGAACTATGTATTACAGTGATAAAAATGAAAAGTAAACAAATTTAAAAATAAAGGCTTTACGGGCATAAGAGTAATTAACATTGTAAAAAGTTTAGTAGCAAAGGATCAGAAGTGGAAGAAAATAGGTTGAAATTATTACAAGTTATTTTTATTTATTTATTTATTCATTCATTCATTCATTCATTCATTTATTTATTTATTTATTTATTTATTTTTAGGATTTGAATACCTGATTATATTTGGGAGCAGGAGGGAAGGAAATAATGGTGTTGGGGATTTATAGAAAAGAGAATCTAGCTGATTGATTGAGCAAGTCCTCTGGAAAGAAGGTTAAGACTAGAAAGTACATATGTATCCCTTTTAATTATGGTTCTCTTTGCTTCCTTCAACTATTGTTTAGTAACAGTAAAGAAACTTGTTTTTGTTTTTGTTTTTTCCCCATTCCAATTAACATTTGTAAATTAATAACCTTAAGCATGCAGTGGGTTTAAATGAAGTGCTGAGTCTATATCTAACAAGAGAAAAGGTCCTAGTTGAAGTGAAAATAGTTTTAAGAGCCAGGAGTATCATTTGATGTGTGTGAAGAGATTTAGGCAGACAGATCTGAATGTAGTGTGTACCGTGAATATGAAAGAGAAAAGTAGTTCAAAGAGATTGTTCTGACTCCTGGGAAGGAGGCTCTCACTGAAATGACTGAGGAGGAGAGACTTGGAGAAACAAAGGGGAACAGATAATGCCCACATGGTATAGGAGAAAGATAAAAGATTGCAGGAGAAAGGAGAACTTTTCCAAAGGAAAGTTGATGCTGTATTTATCTCTTCTTGGATCTTTAGTGTTCCTGGAAAGACTTCAGATATTGGTTATAAGTAAGGGGCTTTTCAGGACGATCAGATTTTCAGTTTTCCTGTAGAATTTCTTCATTTTGTGAAACTCAGAAAGGTCGAATGTTTTGCATACCCTTTCCTTTATCAACTTCCCTTGAGGAAACTATCTTTTGCCCTCTTAGTTTTCAGAAGTACTAAGAGAATCTGTTTTTTGTAGTTCTGGTGATTTTCTTACTTGAAAATAAAACTGACTATCCGCAACATTACTCTTAGAAAACTAAGAACATGGCTATACTTTTTAAATAAAGGTAAATCTCACTTATTTTCTGAAGCAACTCTATTGCTATTAATCTATTAGCTATTTTTCAAAATCCCACACTTTGCATGTGATGGGCAAACATTCCATTACTCCTGTTACCTATGTATTGTTAGAATTTGTCTTATTTTCTCAGATTTCTATTAGATAAATCAGAGAAGTTTCATCTGTTTCCATGTTTCTCTAGAGTGCAGGAGAATGAGTTGAAAAACACAGGTTTGTTGAGACAGACCTGAGTTCCCATCATGGCTTTTCCATTTATTAAATGTGGCCTCAGGGATGTCATTTGTTTACCATGAGGATATAATATTTCCTGTCCTAAAGGAGTATTGTGAAGATTGTGTTCTTGAAGGCTCCTGTGGATTCTCATGTTTTGTTTTGTTTTGTTTTTGTGCACCTAGCATAAGACCTCACACCTCCTAGGTAATTCAAATACATCACTGGATGATCCATGCCTGTGATGTATAAGTGTGGTTTTTTTGACACACATTGGAATTTCCATAAGAATTATGCCTTCCTTTCCCTCTAGAATCACCTTCTATTGAAAAGGCTACTGGCTAGTCTATTCCATTTGGTTTCTTTTCAGAAGTGGATTATCCCTTTGTGGCCTAGGCCAACAGACTTTTGAGATTGCATTCTTTCTATAAAGGAGTAAAAAGAGATTTTAAAGTGCTGTTTTAACATTTAAAAAAAGATACAATTCTGTTTATAACCTGAAGCTTGTCTTAATTGTGAATAAATAACCATAAATATGTTCTTTTCTCTTGAGTTTTTATATTATATACATACAGTGAAATTTTGCACTTGAAAGGAGCTTTAATATCATGCTCTTGAGGCTCTGTGAAAGGAAACTAATATCCCTTTCAGTATCCAAACACATGCCAGTGCAGAAGAACCAGAGAGCAAGATGAAGAAAAAGGTTGGTACAAATTTGGGGAATCTTAAACCCTGTAGCTTTCGGAGGCTGGATTGTTGTAATTGTGCAGTATGACATGCCAAGCTCAAAGCAAGCAAAGGTCCACGGACATGGTAGAGAATATGGCATATCTGTGAGATTAGGATAGGGTTGTGTGAGAAGGCAATTGAAGAGAATCCCATAAAGATGAAAAAAGGCAATTGAAGAGAATCCCATAATACAGTTTATTTTAAAAATATTTAATACTTGCAGTGTGCCAGGTGCTATGCTGGTTATTAGACGAAACAGACAATTCTCATTTCAGTGAGCTCATATCTAGTTAGGGGAAAGAGGAATTGGGATGATGCATTGCAGGAAGTGCTTTTATAGGAAATAATTTTTAAAGTTGTATAGGAAGAAATACTTAGTCTTAAAGAATAAAATAAAACTTCATGGAGTGATAAGAATCCCTGGAAGAAGAAAGGGCATGTGTATAGGGGCTTTAAAAGATAAAGCAAGAAATATAAGCAATGCTCAGATGACAAGTGACCCTATCTGCCAAGCAACAGAGTTTGAATTTAAATTTATTGAAAGTGAGATTGTGGAACACTATATTATTTTTTCCTTTTATTTTAGAAACGAACACACTGGCAAAAAGGTGGTATGTGAATTTGAGGGAGGTAAGAATGGAGCCATAAAAATACATTACTCACCTTTAATATTGTTAATTCTTTCGTGTAAGTTATTGATTCCTTACAAAGTGCCAGGCACCAGGTAAGGTTTTTGTTTTGTTTTGTTTTTGTTTTTGTTTTTTAGCAGTTAATAGTGAATCACAGGGCTACTGATGACATAGAAGGTAGAATTAACAAAACTCTATCATCATTTGTAGGTGAAGTATATAGGAGGAAAATCAAATTTTCAGAGGTTTGCGGCTGACCAGTTTGGTCATGGTGGTATGTAGAAGTCAACATTTGATTTTGGTTAATTCATTTGATTTGGTTAATTCAAAGAGAAAACTGGTACAGTTTGTTTAGGCGACCCCGGATAGATATCATGTTTCCCCGAAAATAAGACTGGGTTTTTATTAATTTTTGCTCCAAAGGACCCATTAAGGCTTTTTTGTTCAAGGGATGTCATCCTGAAAAATCATGCTAGGGCTTATTTTCTGGTTAGGTCTTCTTTTCAGGGAAACATGGTGGGTAAAAAGCACAACCCAAAAATTCAGCCATAAAAATATGTGGAATCAGTTCTCAGTCTGTAATCAGTCTTAGATCCAGCTGAGCTGAGTGTACTAAATAGAAGTGAAGCCTTGCTATAAGCTAAGAGATGTACTTCAACACTCAGTCTAGGATAAGGGCCCATTTAGAGATCAGAACAGAGAGGGAATTAAGAAAGAACATGTCAGAATCCAGGTGCCACAGGACCACCACGTGGTACAACAGTTTGTTTTTGTTTGTTTGTTTGTTGTAAGCATCCTTTCTTGACAGAATAAATGAGAGCTGGCGTGTGTGTGTGTGTGTGTGTGATGGTTAGAGCTCAGACAAAAGGCCAAGCCATCTACAGTGTTCTTGTCATTCTTATACCAGATATCTACAGTGGTGCAATGCTCAGAAGATTAAAATATATATATATATATATATATATATATATATGTATGTATGTATATATATATGTATATAGCATTATGGCCAGGATATTCCTTTGGTGTGCACAATTCCCAGCTGTCTGTAGGTCCATTAATATCTGTCATGGAGTAGAGGCCAGTTTCCAGTGCTGACCCTCTGTCTGTGTTTCCCTTGTGTGGAAAATTTGGAAAATGAAGAGGGTGACGTTATTTTATCTCTGAGGCCAGAAGAATGTTTCGTGTGAACTTCCTAAGTGAAAACATTGAAAGATTTACAAACATGTGTGAATGAGTTAGCCACATGGATGGATGGATGGATGAGTAGATAGATTACAGTTTGACCATCGGTGTTTATGGGGAAGCTGAGAGCAGTTTTCATTTTCTTTGTCCTTCCTTCTTTCTTCCCTGCCTCTTTTCCTCCTTAGCTCAGTCACTGTCTACCTCTTTTCCTTCCTTTTAATTAAGAAATGCATTTTTCTTATAAGTTAGTATGATGTTAAGTATAATAAGATAAATGTGTTCTGGCCTCAGGAAGTTCTCAGCCTTGTGGAAAAATGGCATGTGAGTACCACATAAAAGGGGAGACATAAATGAAATAAGAATCACCAGTGGCATGAATGACTGTTACTAAAAATTAAGAGAATACTTCAAAAAGAAGTTAACTTTTAACCTAGATTCTTCAGCAGTTTTTTTTTTTTTTTTTTCACTAAGAAGGGAGAGAAATATATACTAGACAGTGAACAGCAGGAAAAAGGAGTATGAAAATATATGGTGCTTTCGAAAAACATCTACTAGTTTGTGGTTTTGGGATATACGGTATTAGAATATGATTTAGGGGATATTATAGATTATTCCCAGATTGTGAATGACCTCATTTACCATGCGGAGTAGTTTATATTTAATTCTGTAAATAATAAGGAGTTTATGGACTATTTTGCAGAAGGGTAACATGATCCTTGTCTGTGTATATGATTTAATTTTCTATTTATTTTCTGGTATTTAGATTTGATGGCAAATCAAAACAGTGTGGCAGGGAATGTAGTACACAGTGATGAAAGGGAGAGGATTGTCTGGGCAGGTATTTGTTTTTTTATTTTATTTTAATATTTAACTCTTACTATATACCATGACTATATATTTTTTTTAATTTATTGGGGTGAAAATTGTTAATGAAATTACATAATTTCAGGTGTACAATTCTGTATTACATCATCTATAAATCCCATTGTGTGTTCACCACCCAGAGTCAGTTCTCCTTCCATCACCATATATTTGATCCCCCTTACCCTCATCTCCCTCCCCCCACCCCCTTACCCTCTGGTATTTCTTAAGTAGAAGGACATAGCATGTGAGAGAGGGATAGTTTGGAGATCTGGGAAAATCAGTTACTTCATTGTGTGTTCTTTGAAGAACTCTCAACTGTCTGCTAAGTCCCAAGAATGAGAGGACACTAAGGATAAAACGATGACTAAGAAATAATACTATTTCATTAACTACACAAAAAAAAGACTTATACATGTCACCAATAAAGGCCATTCTTAATTAGTGAATGCATCTGGTGCCATCACACTTCCTGTTTTGACCTCACTTCTAATTTTTGCTATGGCTGGGGGGAGTGGTTTTTAAATGTCTCACTTCAAGCATATGCCACATGCAACTCCACCTTCTCTACTGAAGTTTCTCATATGGTGTGGAAACTTACAGGCATCCTCTCATCAGACTTTAAGGACTGGGAATGCAGACAACCTAGAATGAATGGTAGATGACTGATATGATAAATATCAAAGATAGTCTCAGCGCCAGGTCCAGCCAGATTATTTCACTGACCTTCCAATACTCAGTCTTTTACAGAGCCTGTGACTCATCTCTTCCCTGAACTTTTGTTCTGTACATGTATGCTTCAGTTAACACCTCTGGAGGTATAGCTCAACAAAAGGAAGAAGATCTGGTGGATAAATACTTCTCAAGGTTACACTTTACATTAATAATTCCGAGAAGTATTTTATTCTCTTCATAAGCTCAGGAACACGAATGAGCACCAATTGGCTTCAGTGTTGAATTCAACAATCATTCTTATAATAGATTTTATCTTACTTTCTTTTTTCATTTAGTATCAAAGTCTGTTTTCTTATGAATCCCTAAGAAACAATGGACATAAAAGTATAATTAATATTGGACTCCAAAATACCACAAAGGCCACCAACAATATTGATAAAAGGGGATTTTATGATCAGTGTAAGCTAACATTGGCTGTAGTTGCTGGTGTTTTGGTATCTAGGGAAGATTGCTCAGGTGGGATAATCTCTAGATATGTTTTAATTTAGAATATTTGTGTTTCTAGTTTCCCTCTATTCTTAATTTTATATCAATATTTGCCAGCTATAAATAAATGTTTTACACTTAAACTATTCTTATGACTTTGGGTTATATAAACGTCAAGATTTTTATCAGATTAGTTGAACTCGAAAAAATGATTTGTTGTCAGAAAGGTGACATCGGTAGAGTCTTGTCCCAAGCTGAATTACATGACAACTTTATAGAGAATTTTCCCAGATGTAGAAATTTCTTTGGAACTTTTCAAGAAGTAGAATATTAAAAAAGTATCCAGATATATATTCCCACATATCTGGCCTCCTTGATAAGCCTCTGCCATTAAAAGAAAGTAAATAAATAAAAAAAAACTATAGCAAAATTCAGAGTGCAAATATTCAAGCAGGTCAGCAAATTTTAAATTATTGGGTTATATTTGTTTGTTTGCTTTTTCTCTCTGAGTATTTTAGAGATTAGAAGAAAAAAGGAAAAGTTATATTTTCACACATTTTCTGTCATTGAAGAAAATAATGATATTACAGACCATGAAAAAATGATTTTCATATGGATGATTTTTATGATGATACTTGATAAAATCTGAGAGCTTAATGCTGAGTTATAACACAATGAAGTCCATGGAAAATGCATTGAATTGTAAGACAGACTATAAATGGAACACATTTAGCAGGAAAGGAAATCATCATACCCACATTATTTTCATACTGTGCATATTCCATCATGCTTTTGGAAGCCATATTTAAAATTCAGACTAGAAATGAGATCTAATATTCAGAAGCAGTAAAAGACCTTCAGACAATATGTTCATTAGATTTCTGGTCCTACTTAAAGGAATGTCACTATATTCTGTGACAAGAATTATTACTTCCAGTAGAATTTATGTTAATAAACTCTATGCCCATTGTAGAGTCAAAATTCTGTTGATTCAAGTGGAATCAAAATCTAAGAAAGTACTAAAAACATATGTCAATTTAATTGGTATGAAAACATTAAGGTTTACCTAGTCATTGTATCATCATGTTTTTTGTTGTTTTGTTGTTGTTTTAAGATTTTTTTCATTAAAATACAGCTAACATACAATATTATATTAGTTTCAGGTATTTAACAGTTATCCAGTGGTACCCACCTAGCACTATACAGTGTTATTGCCACATTATTGATTTTATTCCCTATGCTAAAGAAGTGATCACCATGATAAGTCCAGCAACCATCTGACATTGTACCATGCTATCCACTATTACTGATCTTCCCCACCCCCTTTTTAAATGTTTTAATTTAGGGTTGACATTCAATATTATTTTATATTAGTTTCAAGTGTACAGCATAGTGGTTAGACATTTATGTAATTTAAGAAGTGATTAACTAGTACCACCGGGCACTATACATAATTATTACTATATTATTGATTATATTCCCTATACTTTACATCACCATGACCATTTTGTTAGCACCCATTTGCATTTTGTAATCCCTTCACTTTTTTCACCCTGTCCCCAACACCATTCCCA
Source organism: Rhinolophus hipposideros (assembly GCF_964194185.1). Taxonomy (NCBI): domain Eukaryota; kingdom Metazoa; phylum Chordata; class Mammalia; order Chiroptera; family Rhinolophidae; genus Rhinolophus; species Rhinolophus hipposideros. Next base: position 34,817,177 of record NC_138062.1, on the reverse strand, counting down.
TCTATAATCCTGATAGATCTTGTACCTATCTAGCACTATACATAGTTAGTACAATATTATTGACTATATTCCTTATGCTATACCCTACATCCCCATGACTACCGTGTAGCAACCAATTTGTACTTCTTAATCCCTTCTTTTTTCACCCTCCCCAAAACCCCTCGCATCTTAAAGAAATCCCTCTAAGATTCTTTGTCATATTGGCTTGGTGGTGATGAACTCCTTTCACTTTTTCTTGTCTGGGAAGCTCTTTATCTGTCCTTCAATTTTAAATGATAGCCTTGCTGGGTAGAGTAGTCTTGGCTGTAGAAATATGTCATCACTTTGAGTATTTCCTGTCTGTCCTGGCCTGCAAAGTTTCTATTGAGAAATTAGTTGACAGTTTTTTGGGGAAATCCCTTATAAGTTACTAGTTGCCTTTTTCATGCTGCTTTTAGGATTCTCTCTTTGTCTTTAAACTTTTCCATCTTAATTATAATGTGTCAAGGTGTGGGCTTGTTTGGGTTCATGTTGGTTGGGACTCTCTGTGCCTCCTGGACTTACATGTCTATTTCCTTCATCAGGTTAGGAAAGTTTTCAGCCATTATTTCTTCAAATAGGTTCTCAATCTCTTGCTTTTTCTCTTCTCCTACTGGTACCCCTATAATGCCAATGTTGTTATGCTTGATGTTGTCCCTAGGGTCTCTTAAACTATCCTCATTTCTTTGGATTTTTTTTTTCTTTTGTTGTTCCGATTGAATGTTTTCTGCTACATTGCCTTCCAAATCGCTAATTTAATCCTCTGCTTCATCTAGTCTGCTGGTGATTCCTTCTAGTGCATTCTTCATTTCAGTTACTGTATTCTTCACTTCTGACTGGTTCTTTTTTATGGTTTCTATTTCCGTTTTTTTTATGCTTGCTATTTCTTTATTGAAGTTCTCACTAAGTTCCTTGATCATCCTTATAACCATTGTTTTGAACTCTGTCTCTGTTAGGTTGCTTGCCTCCATTTTGTTAGTTCTCTTTCTGGCGTTTTCTCCTGTTCTTTTATTTGGGACATATTTTGTTTCCTCATTTTTACTGCCTCCCTGTGTTTGTTTTTATATCTGAAGTAGATCTGCTATGTCACCCAGTCTTGGCTGTGTGGCTTTATATAGTAGATGCCCTGTGCCACCCTGGCACCATCTCCCTGGTCACCTACTCTGGATGCTCCAGGAGTGTCCATTGTGTGGGCTGTGTGTGTCCTCTTGTTATAGTTGAGTTTTGAGTCTCTTGGCATGTCAGTGGGTAGGATTGACCCTCAGGCTGATTGGCTGTGGTGTTTGGCTATTTCCACATTATAGGCTGCTATGCAGGGAGCTTACCCCTATGAGTGTGATTCACTTCAGTGCGCTCTGGTGCCTGTTGAAACTGCCCTTTGTGTATGCCACTTGTGGGGCTAACTGGGCAGCACTCTGCTGTGGTCTGAAGCCAACCTCCAGTATGTTGGTTCTGGAGCTCCTTGGGAGGGGCTTTGGTGCAGGCCTAGGTCACCCACTACCTGTGACTAGCCAGGAACTACTTGGTAGGAACTACAAAATTATCCACAGTTTTTTGCTGACTGTGCCAAACCTAGAGGCACGTGGGAGATGCCACACTTATGAACAGAGGATGGTAGCCACAAGTACCTGGCCTGGGATAGCTCCACAAAACCCCAGGATACCCTGAGGCCTACTGCCACCTGCTGGCTCCCTTAAAGTCCAGCTTCTGATAAAGCCTAATGTGGTATGTGAGTTGGGGGAGTCAGGGTCTCAGAAAGTCACTGGAGTGTGATGGGTTTTGTTTATCAGGTTAATGTAAATTTTGGTTTGGTGCCAGTACTGAGCTTGGAGCTACTCGGGAAAAATCTTAGAACACACCAAGGCCAGTCATCACCCACCTGGGGCCTGTGGACTCTGATAGTTTTCCAGGAAATAGTGCAATGCTGGTGGGGCTCGCCGCTCACAAAGAAAGTGCCTCTGGCACTGGGAGAGTTAGGTGGGGTGGGGTCCCAGTGTGTCAGCAGGGTGGAGACCCGGAGCTCACCAGATCAATCAGATTCAGATTTGGCTGTAAGTGTTATTCAAAGATCCACATATATGTTTCTTATTCAAAGTCTGTTAAAATTGTGTGTGTGTGTGTGTGTGTGTATGTGTGTGTGTTTAACTAGTTCAAGGACATTTATAACTATTTCCTAAGTGACCATTATGTATCTTGATCATTTGAGCCAATAGATGTAGATGTTGAAAATAAAAACTTTAAAGTAGAAAATGGTGAAACATTTAGAAAACATATTTGATTGAAATATACTACATAAACTACAATAGAGAACACACTGTTTAAATATATAAAAAATTGATATATAAAGAAAGATAGATTACCTTCACAGTGTTGGGCAAGCTAGACTCAATTTATTTATCATGAAATTTTAAAAATGTCTTTAGTCGCCTGTGTCCTCAGTCTTTGTGAGAAAAACCAAACCTTGTAGCCCTTGTCTCATCCTGAAGCAGCACTGCTCCAAATTATTTAGCTGTATTAAAACCATAGATCCCATATGTTCCCCTCACTATAAAAAACAATAAAAAAAATCTAAAAACATAGAAACATTGAAGAAAGAAGACCGTGCTTACAAATATGATTATTTCCCCTTGATTTACTGTCTTAACAGCCCCACTGCTTATGTAGGCCTGCTCATGCCTTCCTAAGTCCACTGAACTTTTGAACTCAGTTTGCCTGAATTCTGGACACAAAACCTATGAATTAGGAGGAATCTTAGAGCCAATTTTTTTTTTTCTTTACAAAGATTGGGAATATCCCCCTGGCTTTATGAAAGTATGTGGGACATTTTTAAGTTATAAGAGAATTTTGTTCAGGAAAACACCACATCCTGGACTCTCACAGCCCATGTTGCTCTTTAGTGTCCAGTATTCCTGTGTTTTCTGTCATAATCCTAACATTCGCCAAATCTTCCAACTCTCACAAAATCTCTAATTGCTGTAAATCTTCTGTGTCTTTCCTTGCTTCTAATATCTCTCAGTGAGAATTGACTAAAATCATCCCAAACCTTCAACTCCTTAGTTTATTCTTGAACCCCTGAAATTTATATTTACTTAAAAATATACTTATTTACTTACTGTTCTCCTTTATGTCATTTTCCAGTATTAGCCAAAAGTGTTCTCTAGCATTCTTTAAAATGTAAATGCTTTAAAAGTTTTTTTTCTTCAGTTTTTTATTAGATTATATTTATTTTTTGTATTTTTAAAGATTTTTATTAAAATACAGCTAACATACAATATTATATTAGTTTCAGGTGTACATCATAGTTATTCAACGGTACCCACCTAACACTATACAGAGTTACTACATTATTGATTATGTTCCCTATGCTAAAGAAATGATCACCACGGTGAGTCCAGCAATGTGTGACAACATAGATGGAACTAGAGGGTACTGGACTGAATGTAGTAAGTCAGACAGTGAAAGACAAATGCCATTTGATTTCACTTATAACTGGGATCTAAAGAACTAAACAAACAAACAGAACAAAACAAACTCATAGATACAGAGAACATTTTGATGGTTCCCAGATGGAAGGGGGTTTGGGGGTAGGTGAAAAGGTGAAGGGATTAAGAGGTACAAATTGGTTGTTATGCAGTAGTCATGGGGATGTAGGGTATAGCATAAGGAATATAGTCAATAATATTGTAATAACTATGTATGATGTCAGATGGGTACTAGAATTATTAGGGTGATCAATGGGAGAGAGTTTGGGGGAAGGTGAAGGGATTGAGAAATACAAATTGGTAGTTGCAGAATAGTCATGGGACGTAAAGTATAGGTCATATCAATAATATTGGAATAACTATGTAAAGTGCCAGGTGGTAGTAGTCAAGGGGATCACCTTCTAAATTATAAAAACGTCTAACCACTCTGCTATACACTTGACACTAATATAAAATAATATTGAATGTCAACTGTAATTGAAAAATTTTAAAGGGGGGAGATCAATAATATTGTAATAGTGTGGTACAAGGGATCATATTTAAAGATAATTTAGTTTTTCCTCTTACCTTCCATACCTTACTGCCAAAATCAAAATAGGACCACTTAAATATAAACATTTCTAAAGGAAGAAAATAAAAAAAGAATACATTAACATTTAATGAATAGTAAAAAAAAGTAAATTGGACTACAATTCATTATTTTTCATATATTATGGTATATTAATTGAAGAGTATGCAAAATTAAAGTAAAATATGTGAAATAATAGTTGATCCACATCTTATGCTGTAAGACCTAACCTTTCATCATTCCTTAAAAAAAAAAAATGAAAGCTAGTATTAAGAAATATGGAGAGAGCATTCCTGAGAAATAAGAAAGAAAAGTTGATACCAAAAACTGTCAGCCACTAAACTATGATTAAATATATTAGGTTGAGCACTGTTTTATTAGCTCTATTACAAGGGAGATGACATATTGAAAATCTTTAACACTGGTTTCCTGTCAGTAGTACAAAATCTTATGTTAACATGAAATCTACCTTTCCTTCCCAAGAGTTATTTATCACATAGAATAGATTGAAGTTGGTGACCAGATGACCAGTGAAATAGATTGATTTTGACAGAAAACCGCCTGGATAAAAAATGAGTCAGGCACGTAGGAGAATTGCAGCCTAGGCTGAAGCCTGATTGGAGAAACTGAGAATGTTTAGCCAGTTAAGGAGAATAACGTGTGGAGTCTTTTGAGGATTCAGCTATAACATTGAGCAGTGTGATCAATTTGCAAAGGTGGTGGGGCAAGTAGAAGTCTGAATTACTAAAATCCCTGATAACTATTCCGGGCACAAGCAGCCAATCCACAAGCCCAAGTTCATCCATCAGTCTGTGGAGGGAGTAGCTCCTTTTGGTAGGATGTTTGTTCAGAGAGGCTCTGCAGTGGCCTTTCTAGTCAGAGGATTGACTGTTATTAATTGGTTTGCTTAGAACATGTTTGTATTCATGACCAAACGTCCCAGATCATGTATAACCGACATGATCAAACTCCAAGTTCCATTCCTGGAAGTGGTTATTGTTTTTCATGATAGAAGCATGCTATGCCTTGCCTGTGGTACAGTGACTACACCTCAAACCTTTTGCTATACTTCATAGACCTCATGTTAAGTGTCCCATGTTCCTTTCCTGACAGGGAAGCCAGAAGACCTCAGATTTGAACTCCTTACGCACGGATTCACACTGCTCCTTTTCTCCTTGTCTCCAGTACATGGGGTGCAGAGACAGCCTTTTGTCTAAGACTGATCTTTCCATTGGTGGTGGTGAAGACCACTCTCGCATCCTCAAAGATTTTTCGCAACCCTCCCTTTCTTCTGTGTATTCATCTTCCACCTCTTTACAGGCTACATATCATCCCCGGTTTTTTTAAAAAAGTTATACGAAACTCTTGAATCTTTAAAATATGTGAAACATAGAAGAAAATCATTTTTTTTCCCTCCACTCTTCTCATCCTTGGGGTCACATTAACTCTGCTTAACAAAACTTCTCAAAACTATTTTTTTTTTTCACTTAGAGTCCCAACTTCCTTATTTCTCATCCATTTCTCCACCGATGTCCATCTGCCTCCTATCCCTTACTTCCACCCAATGGAAACTGCTCATCTCAAAGTTACCACAGTTGTTTTTTTTTTTTATTTTCTTCAAATAAGTTTAATACGTGTTTCTCCATCCTCACCTTTTACTGAGGTTTCACATTTTAAACCATGATTTCCACCAGGTGTCATAGGTTTCTCATCTGCTGGTATCCCCTCTTTGGCTTGTTTCATTCTACTTGCATGACCTCTGTCCTTATTCTGTCACTTAGGTTTTTGTTTCTCTCGTTGTTCTCACCCAAGTTCTCTTTTCCCTCTTGCCTTTCAAATAATTTATAGAGAAGTTCTTACACTTCGGTGACTATAGTTACTGTCTCTTTGCTGTGTATGTCATATCTCAATCCCCAATGAAGATCCCGTGTCAGGGACACAAAGTTGCATAGGCGACTGCTTTTAGAACATATCCATTCGGGGATCCCAGAGGCATCCCCAATGCGTATTTAAAAGCAAACTCAGTACAGACTAATCCTATTCAGTTCTGCTCTTCCTATTACAGTGAATAATATACCTGAATAGCTAAAATTTACCAATAGCTAATATACCAATAGCTAAAATTTACTGAGCATATATCCATCAGGCACTGTGTTAAGTGCTCTGAACACATTAATCACTTTAATCCTTTCAGTTAATCTTTGAAGTAGGGACACTTATTATCCTCATTTTCCAAATGAAGGAATTGATACAGACAACACTTGATCAAAGTCACACATCTAGTAAGTAGTGAAGCCTTGATCACGCCCAGACAGTCTGGTACCAGAATTCATTCTGAAGACTACTTTATTCTGCTTTGCTCGAGGCAGAAAATTAGTCACAGACATGATGCTTCACTCATTTATACTCATATAAATAAATATATATATATGTATATATATATTTATAGTCATATACTCATATAAATATATATATGTATATATATATATAGAGAGAGAGTCATATAGAACTATTTACAGATATCCAAGAGTTCCATGTTTTTCTTTTCCTTTTTTTTTTTAAACCTGAACGTGCTTTTTTATTTTTGCCTCTCTTAATACCTTCCAAATTCATTGGTGCTCTCCAATTGCCATTACTAGAAATCTACTTCCTGTTTTTCACATCTCTTACCTAGTTCACTATGACAGCTTCTTATCTCTGGTCACCATATTTTTATTATTTCCCGTGCCAACCTATGATTTTTTTTTCCTGTAGTTAGAGTGAGTTTGAAAAAAAAATGCACGTTTGATTATACTATACACTTGTATAAAAAAGTCCAATTAAATTTTGAACAAAATATGAAATTCTTAAGTTTACAATGTCAATCATGATCTGCCTTCTACATACAGAAAAGCATAACTTGAAATATTATTTAGAAAATGGATTTTACAAGAAAACTGGTCTTCAGTTTAAAAAATTAGTAGCATTAATGTTAGAAAATTAAATGTATCATAATTTAAGTAAATCCATTTTTTAAGTATAAATTAAAAGTAGATGTTTGTCTAGAGACAATATTTAAATGAGCAATCATTTCATAGTGTATCTTCTTGCTGTTTAAAAGTAGAATTCTCTTGGGACAGTATCTCTAAGTTCCTTAATTAGGTCTAAGTTTTGTGTTTTTTGGTTGTTTTTTTAATCATTCGAAGGGCTTAATTGATAGGACTGTTTTAAATACATTCCTTTTTTCTCTCCTGAATTCATTTAGCTTGAGAATTTATATGATTATTTCAACACTAATAAAAGTGATAAATACAATTTTGAAGTTAGAATAGTGCTTTAATGAAAAAAATTATTAAATGACTCATAGTTCGGAATGGTGACAGTTATTGAATTGATGATAAAATTCTCAGTCACAAAAAAATAGATGATTTATGATTTGGTAAAAATCAAGGTACTTATTTTTAATAGTTATCAATAAGAGTTAATATGTCAAATAGTAAAAACCTCATTTCAACTTGAAGTGTTGTGTGTATGTATTTTTCTTAGCCAAATAAACATGGAATAAAATGAAGGCTCTGAGAGAAGAAATATTTTTTGGTTTAGTATCCCCTTTACAGTAGAGATAGAAGTTGATTAAAAAATTTAAATCATGTTCCTTGCCCCACAGTTTATCTGAAATTTTATCTGTTATGGACATAAGTTATCAAAAATGCAAAAGGAAGTTATATTGATGAGTGGTTCTGTGTTATGAATCCAGTTAGTTTTAAAATACAGTTTTCAAATGACAAATATATATTATAAAATTCTGAATACTTTTTAGTAAGACTTATTCTAAATTCACTTTGATGATGTATTTGATAATTAGAATTAATCATTCAGTACACATGTTTAGATTTTGATATTTCCGATTATACATTATTATAAGGGTATGCAGACATCAATTATAGGACTCTGTTAATATTTCTTTGACAAAGATATAACTTTGCCAGAGACTTTGGAAGCTATATACTAAGGATTGCATGCTTTACTTGACAATCACCGAACAGAAGTTGGTGGTTTATATAACTCCAGCTCTTAACCATCATATTAACATTCTTGGTATTCTGATTTACAACTCAACATAGCCTGGAAATGTACTTCCTTTATCATAGTAGATCTTAATGTCTCCACTTGTAGGGCACCATTTTGAGACATAGGTAGGAAAGTATCTCACCCTGTTTAAGCTGCTATAACAAAATTCTATAGACTGGGTGGTTTATAAACAACAAATTTATTTCACAGTTCTGGAGGTTAAGATCAAGGAGCCAGCAGATTTAATATCTGGTAAGCGCCTAGTTCCTGTTTCATAGACAACTGTCTTGTGACTGTGTCTTTATGTACGTTGGAAGAGTAAGGAAGCTCTCTGGAGCCTCTTTTATAAGATCTAATCCTATTCGTGAGAACTTCACCATCATGACCTAATCACCTCCTTAAGGCCCCGCCTCCAGATACCATCAGGTTGGGGGTTCGGTTATAACATAGATTTTGGGGAGGAGACACAAACATTCAAGCCTTAGTAAAATCGATAGTTACACACACATATACACACGTTAGTTTACTTAGGCTGCCATAAAAAAAGTACCATAGATTAAACAACAGAAATTAATTTCTCACAGTTCTGGAGGCTGGGAAGTCCGTGATCAGGGTGTCTGTATGGTCGAGTTCTGGTGAGAGCTCTCTTCCGGGCTTGTAGATGACATGGCAGAGACAGGGCAAGCTCTTTGGCCTCTTTAAAAAGGGCATTAATCCCATTTTGAGAGCCCCATCCTCATGACTGTCTCAACCCAGTTACTTTCTAAAGGCTCCATGTCCAAATATCATCACATTAGAGATTAGAACTTCAACATATGAGTTTTGGGGGGAACACATTTCAGTCCATAACAACATATATATATATATATATATATATATATATATATATATATATATATATATATATATATATATATATGTTGTTGTATATATATAACATATATAATACATTTTTTTTAATTTGGCCCATTTTCACCCTTTTCCCAAGCATCACTAATTTAGAAATGAAATTTTCTTTTCCAATAGATGGAGGGGAGAATGCATCTCTTCAGACTATGTTCTACAAGTTTAAGGACAGATGTCTTCAGAAAACTGATTTGTTACTGTTTTTGTTAACTTCCGGGACTGTGGTAGTGTATAGCTTTGGGCCATGGGATATGAGCTTTCTCTCTTGGCTTATGTCATAACTGAAGAAAAGAAAGATTTAGATACAAGCTGCGTGTGTGTGTGTGTGTGTGTGTGTGTGTGTGTGTGTGTGTGTGTGTGTGAGTGTGTGTATGGGGGGGTAATTTTCTTTGCTTCAAACCCATTTGAATTACAGCATTTTATTTAAAATTACCTTTAAATTGCTTCAAAAATAGACACATTTTTCATGATTACTAGGGAGATAGTAAGAACTAGAAAAAGTAAAATTTGGCCCACATTGATTTCCCTTGGAATAAAGGGTGTTTTGTGTTGGGAAAAAAAAAATAAATAAATAAGGAAGCATTTTTTTTTCTTTTTCTTTTTTCTTTTTTTCATTGCTGGTATCAGATTAAGTTCGTGTTCAAGCTATAGTCCTTACTTAACTATCTCTAGAAATATAAAAATGTTGCCATCTAAAAGAAGTGACTTCATATGAATAGGTTCCCTTATGTCTAAGCATTTAATTGATTTCATCTTTGAAGTGTTTTACACTTCACCCCTAATTTATTTCAGAAGTTTATTCAGAGATAATTTGAAAAGTGAATAATGAGCTACTATAATACTCTTTCATAGCTCTAGTAGACAATCTGAATCTGCTTCAAATAGTATGTTGGCTGCTTGACCACTTTCTCTCCTAGAAGTTTTCTAGATGGCCTATCAATGAAGTCAGATTCTCTTCATAGTGTGGGTTACATGTATATCAGCAGACTCCCTAAAGCTCAAAGGGAGGTGACAGCCACCAACCTTGCTAAGGACAGGTTTCGTTTTCATTAAGGTCAGTCTGATTCAATAGCCTGCAACCTCCTTGAAGCCACTTTGCTTTCTCTCTTTTCTTTTCCTTCCTTCCTTTTTTTGGTTTGTTTTTGTTTGTATGTTTGTTTGTTTTATTGTTGTTGTCTATTAACCACATAAATGCCATAAACACACTTTTATCCAGGGGCAGATATTAGAATTGAATCCTAATATTCCCTATGTGTTATTTCCATGCATTTTCAAATTAACACTGTGCTACCAATAATCATTTGGGGAATTTCTGAATTATCTAGGTCATTTATAGACAATTCTTAATAATTCAAGTGGATTTTTCCCAAATCGATTCTATGTCCTTTTACAATACATTATGTCTGATATGATTTCGTATGTAAAAATAACTAAAGTCTATAGTTAGTTGGTATTAAAGAATAGACTCTCTTCTACCCCTAATATTTGCTTTATGAGGTTAAATTTTAATAAGATGGAGGGAAAGCTCAGAGTTTGGGTAGTCACAGGGCAATAGAGTGGAAAACAGCAGCACACATGGAGTTAAGGAAAACATACAACAATAATGAAAGGTCTATTTTGGTAGTTTTCTTTATGTAAATATGCACTTCAAGTTTTGTTTGACTTTCATTTAGTTTCCCTTTCCTTCATTCCAGCCAAAGAAATGGAATTAAGCTCATAAATGAATGGAGGAATTTGCCTTGAGGAAAAGGAGGAAGAGGGAGTCTTTGGACAGATAAAGAAAACATTTCATTTAGTTTTGTCACTTAAATATAAGCACTTGATAATCATGTGGGGCTTTTGAAAATCTCTATAGATGGAAGAAAAACAAACAAACAAGCATGTTTCTAACTACCAGTACCTTGCCCACTATAAATACCTCAATAGATACTGGCCTCTAAACCTTTTACATTACTAAGAATCTCAGTTCAACCTTGTCTGGGTGACAAGGAGCATTCTTAGTGATCTTAAGATATTTCACACTACGGGTCTATATTCTATATTCTGAAGTAGTTTCAATAAACTGTAATAGTTCCACTTAAGCTTTGCTGCCCTTCATTTTACCAGACAATGCACACTTATTAAAAAGAAAAAAAGGATTCTAGGTATATGGAAAGAAAAAACTAGACTCTTCATGTGGAAAAGCAACATGAATTTAGTGGTAAAGAGTGCATGTTTTAGAGTAAGACGAAATTGGGTTCAAATCCCTCATTAATTCCTTGTAACCTAGGAACACAGGTTACATAAGGTCATTGACACTTCCTGATACTGGCGGGGGTGGGGGAGAAGATACAAAAAAACATACAGTATGGTGGCAAAGACTAAATATGATAATTTTATGGATGCTCAATATTAGCTTCAATTTTAATCACCACTGCCTGTTATTGTCATGATTGTAGATATAGTTTGTTCTTATACCCCCAACTCATTTGAAATACAACATTTTATAGCTGTGATGAGGGGATACAGATTAATATACCAGGAGCTATTTAAATTAAGATGTTTATTCTGCCTGGTTTCGACTGAAAGATAAAACAATGCTATTTTACAGGGAGTCAATTGTTCTTTCTTTCCTAAAGAAAGTCATAAATAAACTGAAAACATTATACTTTATTCTACCTTTAAATCCTGTCATCATCCCTGCCTTTCTGAAACCACATTGATCTTTATGTGGTTACTGTCATAATGCAATGCAACTGGGGTAAGTACAGATTTCTTTTATTTTTTTTTCTTTTTAAAGTTTATTGGGGTGACAATTGTAAGTAAAGTTACATAGGTTTCAAGTGTACAATTCTATAATACGTCATCTATATATTGCATTGTGTGTTCATCACCCAGAGTCAGTTCTCCTTCTATCACCATATATTTGATCCCTTTTAGTCTCATCTACCCCCTCACCTCCTACCCTCTGGTAACCACTAAACTATTGTCTGTATCTATGAGTTTTTGTTTCTTCATTTGTTTGTCTTGTTCCTTTGTTGTTTTCAATTTTATATACCATATATCAGTGAAATCATATGGTTCTCTACTTCTGTCTGACTTATTTCACTTAGCATAATAATCTATCCATGTTGTTGCAAATGGGGTTATTTCATTTTAGGACAGAAGAATATTCCGTTTTGTATATATACCACATTTTCTTTATCCAATCATCTATCGAAAGACACTTTGGTTGTTTCCATGTCTTGGCCACCATAGATAAAGCTGTCTGTGGAGAAAAAGGAACCCTCATACACTGTTAGTGGGAATGCAAATTGGTGCAGCCCCAATGGAAGGCAGGGTGGAGGTTCCTCAAAAAATTAAGAATAGAATTGCCATATGACTTCTGGATATCTACCCCCAAATTCTGAAAACATTTATCCATAAAGATATATGTGCTTCTATGTACAAATACAAATTAGTTTTAATAGTCCCTTTTTTTAATTTTATTTTTCTTTTATTAGTTTCAGGTGTACAAGACAAGGTAATACTTAGACGTTCATCATTTATATCCCTAACACTGTGAACCCCCCTCCCCCCATCCATTATCCCTCCGACCTCAGGCATCCACATTATCTCTGAGCTGGTCTCCCAAAAAGGACGCATGCCCATCGGATACCCAACAAAATCTTTACAACATTATTGAATAAGTTCCCCAAATTAATTTTCAGAAAACCCTGAGGCCATCTTGTGGTTACCAGCTGAATAGTCCCTTTTAAGAGAAGTTCTCATGAGAATAAGCATCAGCTTCTTCACTAAATTTTGAAGATTCCCATGTTTGTGAGTTTTTCATAGGTAGTATTATGCTAACATGAATAGCATATTTACAAATTATTAATGATTTTTAGTTGTGCCAACCAACAACCAAACTTGTCTAGTCATGTCTTCATTTTCTTAGGTTTTATTTTGGAGTGTCTTTTTCTGTACCTGTATAATTGAAAAGCTAACTTATTCAGCAGTTCCATATTTACTAAGTACATCATGTATTTAAGAATTTGTCATTTGGGGGTATTTTATTATTTTCCATGAATCAGTTCCTTTTTAGAGTGCAGAGAAGTTCTCAGGGAAACATGGACATTTTTTAAATTAAAATTGTAAAAAGGATAAATTACAGAGTGAAATTTGATAAACAAGAAAAACTGTTTATGTTAGGTATATCTATAGTCAAGAGACATCCTAATAATCTGAAATTAACCAATGAGTGTTAGAATGACAGAGTAATAAGATTCTGTCACACTGAAAATGTCACTAGAGTAATGATGATGAGTGCTCAGCAGAGTTTGGGGACATTTTTTTTTTTCTTTAAACACATTTTTATAGAGTCATTTTGGGAAGAATGGACAAACAAATTTGTTTTACAGAAGAATTTTGTTCACTTATCACTTACTGACTTAGAGTTTAAATGTATTTTTAGATTAGAGAAGCAATGAGCTGGGTAAGTCAATACATATAACAGTATCATAAAATTTTGGAAAATATTAACAGTTCCAAGAACAGGATCAATGACATGATAATGGCTAACGTAAGAAAAATGTTTTTAAAAAATAGGTGAAATCATTTTAAAATTAAAATTTAATTTAAATCAAAATTATTTTTACATTAAAAAACACTTTATTTTGGTTTCTTTCTTGTTCCTTTTTTGGCATCTGAAAAATCCCTCTGTGATTAGTTTATAAAGTTCAGTGAGATCCAGGAAAGGAACATTAAGAAAACTGCTTACATAATGGGGCTGGCTCAGTGGCTCAGTGGCTCAGTGGCTCAGGAGGTTAGAGCTCCATGCTCCTAACGCCGAAGGCTGCTGGTTCGATTCCCACATGGGCCAGTGCGCTCTCAACTACAAGGATGCCAGTTCAACTCCTCGAGTCCCACAAGGGATGGTGGGCTGTGCCCCATGCAACTAAGATTGAACACGGCACCTTGAACTGAGCTCCCTGATGGCTCAGTTGGTTGGAGTGCGTCCTCTCAACCACAAGGTTGCGCGCCCTCCACAACTAAGACTGAAAGAACAACAACTTGAAGCTGAATGGCACCCTCCACAACTAAGATTCAAAGGACAACAACTTGACTTGGAAAAAAGTCTTGGAAGTACACACTGTTCCCCAATAAAGACCTGTTCCCCTTCCTCAATAAAATCTTTTTAAAAAATTACTTAAATAAAAGCCCGCTACTATTGAAAAGTTACAAGATACATGAAACAAAAATAGCTGATGAATACTCTTTAAAAGTGGTAAGTTCATTAAGAATTGGAAAGATTGAGGATCTGTTATTATTTGATTTTTTTATTTGAACACATCATTGTTTTTTTCTCAATAAACCTACCATGTTTTGTTCTTTGTTAAATGGGGTTATATTTGTTTTACTAATATTTTGTTCAGAATGTTTGTGTTGATCTTCATAAGTATATTGTATGTCATTTTGTTGTATTGGCCTTACTTTCTGGTATTGAGATGACTCTAGCTTCAAAAACTGAATTGAAAAGCACTCCCTCCTTGTTTCTGAGAGGGCTTGTACAGTATTGGTATTACTTCTTCCATAAATATTACAGAGGACTCATCCGTAAAACTGGTAGAGTTTTCTATGTGAAAATATTTAAAATATTATTATTATTATTCCTTTCTTTTTAAAAATGTCAGGCTAATGTAAGGTTTTCTGTTACTTTTGGGATCAACTTTGGTACATTGGAGACAGCTATAATGTTTAAAATCTTTAGAATTGTGGTGACTGAATTTGAGTGTGATATACTTAAACTTCTTTTTGAGAACAAAAAATGTTATAGTATGGGTACTATCGTAGAATGACTGTATGTCTCAATTTGCCTGGGATAGTTGTGGTTTTGTGTGTTACTCTGAGGTCCATGTAAGTACCACTTACTTTTACTCTAAAAATAATCCTGATTTATATGCTAAAGTATGTGGTCACCTTAGTTAGATTTCTTAATCTCTGATTCTGGGTATTGAACACAGTGCAATATATACTCATAGATGATGTATTATAGAAATGTACACTTGAAACCTGTATAATTTTACTAATCAATGTCACCCCAACAAATTTAATAAAAATTTGAAATAAGTGACTGAATGAATGAATAAATGAATAAATAAATAAATAGAATGAGAAATGCTACCTTCACAATTGAAGTCAAGTAAGGAGGAAAAAACAAAAAAACTTTTAATAATTCTCCAAAGGCAAATGTTAAATTTTCTGCTCACATTTACTTTTCCCAGTTTTTCAATTTACATGTGAAAATATATGACTGGAGATAAAAATGATCATTTAAAAATCCCAATGATTATTACTTTAGAGATACAATAAGGAGATTTTATATATATATATGTATATATATATATGTATATGTATATATATATGTATATATAGATGTATACATATGTATGTGTGTATATATGTGTGTATATATATGCATATATACATATATGTGCATATGTACGTATGTGTATATATGTACACGTATATGTGTGTGTGTATATATCGATAGATAGATATGGATAAGATTTATGTAGTAGTTCAGTCATTAAAAATAGCCAACATAGGAGCAATTTAAATATACAAAAAATTCTAGTTATCTAGCAAGTGATTGTAAAGCTCTAAACAATAAGAAAATGTGTTGTACAATAAATTGCCTTCCATGTGTAACTATTTTATTCCTTTGGAATGTTATATATATATAACATTAACTTCACACACAGAACTTCAATCTTTATCTTTGAATTTGAATTCTAATTATGACCGTTAACTGAAGTCCGTTGGCCCCTCAAGGATGCTATGAACATTATTTTCATAAGTTATTTTGATATCCTTAGAAGAAATACTGTAAATAATATGCATTGTTGGGAATAGACAAGATTTACCATGGGAATTTTGACTGCTAGATTGTTTGTATAATGCCAGCAAGATAATTCAGGTGTGATTGGGGAAGGCAATGTTTGAAATGTGTATTGTAACAGCCAAATTATATTTCATATTGTCTTGGAAAACACACTATTAAATCTGAACTGAGATGAGGTACTGTATGTAATGTTGCCGGTCTCTTCAACCAGAACCAGCTATAAGTGTGAAATTGCAAAATTTATTTTTCACTTCAACATCTAATTTATCTTCTGATTTCTTCTCATGACGGACACTAATCACTGTGTGAGTCATACTGGACTTCTATGATTGCTCACATTTAGGGTAAGTGACCATGTTAACCCAAGATTAAACTCAAAGCAGATTCCCATGAATCATAGATCATATCGTATCTATCACCAAAATTTATTAGTAATATTAAAGAAGTCTGAAAGAATAAAACAAAAATATTGCATTTCTTTTTGAAGGAGGTTGAAACTATTCCCTTCACTCACTTTAACACTTTGATTATGGTAAATTTGTGTTGTCACAATATATGGAGAAATGTTGTTCTCAAAGGAAGCCATGTCCATTTTGTTGCTCCTCAATTTTATATTTCGTTCGTTGCCCAGAAAGAACTGTAAGTCACTATTTCCAATTCGTCATAAAGTAAAGTTACTCCATAAACCAAATTATGTTTTGTTTTTATTTAATTTTTTGGCTTTGTTTTTATTTTTTGTTTCAATAAGAAATGAAGACGGACCTGATTTTTTACCCCTATAAAGCTGTTTTAAAGCAAGGACTCTCCATTTTATTTCTGTAGTAAAAATCATCAGCCTGTTCACAAAGAGTTACTTCTTAGACTCTGTTACTTGCATGTTGGGCTACTTGATGTTGTCTCACATGTCAAAACAGAACTGTGATTCTGCTCATTTATAAAACAATCATTTTCCTCTGTTATTAAAATTTAACATGTTTATTAATATGACTGCAATTTCACTGACCATTTTGTTTTCCTCTCCTATCTGCCATTAAGCCTATCAAACTAAATTTTCCTTTGAAGCATCATAATATACCATTCTAGAATTTCACCATAAGTATTTTTATAACTACTGTATCAATGCTAAGATTCCAAATTTATTCAATTATTTTGACCGTGTTTACACTTGTGTCATTGATTATATTTACAATAACTAATATAAAATTCTTGCCTGTTAGTTTGGATATTAGAATCATCTCTGGGCATGTTTTGTATTGTCTGCCTTTGATCTTGAGTAGGGGTTCACATTTTCTTGTGTTCATGTATTTACAAACTTTTGATTTTGTTTTGCTCATTAGTGATTGTACATTATAAACACCTTGGATTTTGCTACATGTCTTTTAAAAGTGTTTACTTTTGTGCTAGAAAGCAGTTAAATTATGAACTTACTTCTTTTGTGTGGAGATTTTTTCAGCTAAGTCTGTTTCAGTTTTGCTCTTAGTACTTGATAAGTGCCTTAATTCTTGGACAGTCTTTCTTTTAGAACTTTAAATGAAAGCTCAAAGTGTGTACCTTTTTCTTCAAACTTGTGAAACTCCAAACTCTTTTCCTCCTGAGTTAGGAGTCAGCAGAAATATCAGCTCAGTGATTTAAACTTTCCACTTCTTGCTTTCTAAAGTTGGGATGCTGGGAACCTCCCCTAAACAAGCACTGTTTGTGGGACGTACAGCATTATGAGGCATGTTTATATTCATATGTCAGGCATGATCCTCTGTGGCTTCTCGTATTCCAGGACTTTCTCAGTTTGTAACTGCTTTGAGATGTCTGAACTTGGTTATGTGACATTTTGAACCAATAAGCTAATCTTTCTTTTGTATTTCTAGCTGCTCTGTACTGTATAGACCAGGGGAAAAAGTGATATAAATTGGATTTTCATTATTCAAAAGCTGAACCCTCCCTAGCTTCCCTTTTATCTTGGGTCTTCTCCAATTGTTTTAAATAGTTGGTTTGAATACATATTTAACCTAAAATTAATAACTAATTAATAATTAAATATATTATGTCTAGGAGATAATCCAAGTTATTAAAATTGTAATGCTTTTTCCACAAAGCTTTCTTCAAAACTCATAGGACAAAGACACATAAAACATCAATAAGAATATAGAAAATATTAAGAACAAAATTAGCAAACCTGACATAATAGACAAAAAGAGCCATTTTTACCAACATTAAAAGTGTAAATATTGTGTTCAAATGCATGATTAATGCATTTAATTAATGTTGAATTATTTTCCAAAAGTGATCATATATTGCACTGTAAATAAAGACTCAAACGTTTCAAGGAACTCTCCGGGTATGTTGTTTGATGAGAGTAAAATGAAACTTAAAACAATTTTAAAAATTTACAAAAAATCCTCACTTCTTTGAAAATTAATCAAGATCTCAAATGATCCATAGATCAAACAAGAATCATAGAAATTATGAAATAATTCTAGCTGAATTATTAGAAATGATAATTAAACCTTATGAGCTATAAAAAGAGCTGAGTTTAAATGTATATATTGAAAATACATGACATTCAATGACCTTATTCTATATCTGCAAACATATGAGGAAGTAGAACTAATCTCATAAAGTAAGTGGAAAAGTAGTAACAATAGAATCATCAATTAATAAAATTGAAAATAAACTTACTTTAGGCTCAACAAAGCAGATAGTTATTTGAAGTAGCTAATAAAAGTTATAAACCTCTGGAAAAAGTATTAGGAAAAGAAAGAGAGGGAGAGGGAGAGGGAGAGAAGAGGGAGAAGGAGAGGGAGGGAGGGAGGGAGGGAGGGAGGGAGAGAGAGAGAGAGAGAGAGAGAGAGAGAGAGCAAACATTTAGAAAAACACATCTTATTATGACTGACTAAAAAACAATTAAAAAAATTGAAGTAATCCAATATTCTGGTAAAGAAATTGAATTTTATCAAAAAGATTCTAAAAATAAAAAGGTCTAGACTTATAAGCCTTCACTTGTTAACTTTAACAAAACAAAATAAAATACAAGTATTACAAAATTCTTTCAGAGTATTGTCCCATTTTTTAAATGAGCATATATAACATTACTATAAAACCTGGCAAGGAAGTTACAAGAAAGTTAGCTTATTAGTCAGTTTTATCCATAAAGAGATTCAGAAATTCTAAGCAATATTTTGGCTGAATAAGTATAATGTTACACAAAAGGATAATACATTATGATCAATTAGGATTAATTCCAGGAATGCAAGTTTTAGTGTAATATTTGCATAAAACATACTATTTTAACATATTAATGGAGTAAATGAGAAAAATTATACTATCCATTCAACATTTGCTGGACATTTGATAAAAATTAAACATGAATTCATTATAAAATCAAGTGCCAAATTAGAAACAGAACTACCTTAATGAGATGTTAAACTTATTCCACAACTATGGAAATCTGTTTGACAATATCTGAATGAAGTAGATGTTATTTACATGCTCAGTAAAGTACAGAAATTTCATTCTTTAGTAAAAGTCCAATGGAAATGAGTGCAAATATCCACCCAAAATATGCAGAAGAATATTGTTAAAAGATAAACTGAGGGAAAAAAAGATAAACTGAGGAATATTAAAGTTTTTAAGAGTTTATTCCAGGAAACATCAATTTGAATTGGGCATTGCCAAACTGGAAGTGGTTAGAAACACTCCCCAGATGGAAGATAGGGGAAAGTCTTTATACAGAGGATGGGGAACTTAACCAAGGAACTTACTGTATTGGCTGTAACTTAGGCGGTTTCCTGATTTGAGAAAGCCTACTTGGCTGTTTGTAATTGGTTGTCTTTAGGTTTTGATTTCCTAACCGTGAGGTATTTATTTACAGGCTTAGGTTTTGATTTGCTAATGTAGGCTGCTGAAGCATTAGAGCCACCTCAGTCTAATGGCTTCCTTGTTCAATTAATTTAACATTATTTAATATCAGTGTTATTCATAATCACTCTTATTGGAAACAGCACAAATTTCCAAAAAGAGAAGATAGTCAAATAAGTTACATTGTTTTCATGTGATGGCAAATGATGCTATAATGCCAATGAAGAAACAAGTATAAGGGGAATGCGGGTGAGGGAGGTGAGGGTAAGGGGGATCAAATATATGGTGATGGAAGGAGAACTGACTCCGGGTGGTGAGCACACAATGGGATTTTAGATGATGTCTTACAGAATTGTACACCTGAAATCTATGTAATTTCACTAACAATTGTCACCCCAATAAATAAAAAAATACATAAAAAAAGAAACAAGTATTTAGAATTTAGAAAAAACAATGATGGATTACATGAATAAAATGAGACAATAAGTATTGTATGTAGACATTATAAGGTATACAGAGTCAGCTTCACCAGTGTGCAACCTGTGCAGTTACACAAACACCATAACTTTCTTAATGTTCTGCTATCACCGTCTTGAAATTTTTAATGAGTTTTGTACAAGTGTTCTAGCCTTTTCATTTTGCCATGTCTCAAATTATGTATCCAATCCTGACTGTACAATTCCATTTACAAAAATGCAAAGAGAATAAGATCGTACTAATACATGGATTGCAAGTCAGGGTAGTAGTTATCTTGGGGGGTAAAACGATTTGGTGATTATTGGGAAATGGTTTCTCAATATAAATATGGAAATACTTTTTCTATATCTGGTTGCTGGTTACATAAGTGGCTTCATTCATGATGATTCATTTAGCACTTTTATGTACATATGTTATACTTCAATTAAAATCTTTTAGAAAAGACTGATACTGATATTTTTTAATGATATTTATTGGAAACCAGGTATCTTAAAATTCTCTTTGAAAAACAACAGCTATGAGGTCCAGAACTTGGATATCAATAAGCCTATTTCATTTTCTGTCTTAGAAAATAAAATCAGTGAACGGCTGATTCCATTACATTATCTGTATTTTTCACTAAAATATATTTTTGTGAGCTGGTTAGTTGTAATCCCTCTAACTTTGAAAGACAAGTACATTAACTGCTTGTCACATTGGGATGTTAATATACCAGAGAATTAGTAAAGGGAATGGGAATTTTATGTTTGATTCCTTTATTATTATAATGTGCATGTCCCTAAAATTACATGAGATTCAAATAAACCAGCAGTGTTCAAAATTCAGAGGAAGCAATAAAAAGCATTCTATTTCATCCAGGCAAAGCAATCGTGCCTGCTGAAACTAAATATGTCTTCCACTGGGTCTTGAAGTGGGGGCGCTGCTCTTTCTGCTTCTTTGAAAATTAGTGTGTCATATGGGAAAATCTTAAATGGGAGATGATTGCCTCAAATATATTTTTTTAATAGATTAGGACTTTTCTATTTAAGTGCTCCATATTATACTGTATGCTTTGAACCTGTGGTTTTGGGACACACTGTGGATTTATTTTTCAGAAATGATTGCAACTGAGGAAGAAAACTTTAATGGACAAATCAATAAAACTAGATAAAGCTAGTTTTAGTGAAGAGATATTGGTCATTTTAAATTCTTTATCTGTCAATTATTATTAATACATCAAAGAGCAAGTGCTAAAAAGGCTTTTTTATTCCTGTAGAACTTCAAAAATTTTTATACTGCTTTAGATGTGTACAAATCTTCTCTGTACATCTGATATGCAGTCATGTTGATGGAATTGTAGCTTATTTTATGAATAATTTTCCAGAAATAGATTTATTTTCCTTTATTTGAAACAATCAAGAATTGAACACAACTGAGGAATGTACATTGATTTTGTTGTTGTTTAGGATTCTACTTTTGAGCTTATAGTGGCTTTTGTGCCCAGAAACTGTTGACACAGTTATCACATTTATCTCTGAAGAGTTTTCATAGATTTGAAACTGCCATAGATGAGAGCAGGGATATATTAAATTTTATTTTTGGAAAACTGAAAAAAGAACACACCAAACACTACAACCGGTGTTGGTAGAATCTGACAGTACCTGAAATCCTGCTTTTCTCCCTCACTATCAGCCTGTGATCACAGATCAACAATATTCACTTTATCTCTAATTGCAGTAGCCAAGACTCTATAGTTAATGTTCTGATTTCCCAGCAGCGCTACATTATTGGAAGTTGTGCTTCAGGGTGTCTCTCTCTCTTTTTTGTTTTTTTTTCTTAAACATACTACTCATGGTTGACCCACTTTACCTCACAGTGAAAAAGCTGCCTTTCCAGTCCTCAGCCAGAAGACTGAAGCATTGCAGTGTTAAGTTCAGGCCCCGTTGACCATTGAATTTCAGAGCTCAGTTCTGGGCCATCCTATCCCCCCCACCCCAACCCCCCACACACACTCCTGGGGGAAAGGGCACAATTAACTTTATCAGGGTAGGATACAATATGGTTATTAAGCTTTCTTTACACTAAAAGAATGCTGTTCTACATGCCAAAAGAAGAGGAAATGGAAACAATTTGTATCATTGAACAGTGCATGCCACAATGTTTGCCAAACTAGAGAATTAGCTATAAATTGAAGTAAAATCCATCTAGACATAACACAAAAAGACACAGAGACAATACAGCACAATGACGACAGGGGGAGTTTTGGGTCAGAGATGAATGAGTAGTGCTGAAGACAGATGATTCCTTGGTCAAAGCCCAGAATATGTGTGTGTGTGTGGGGGGGGGGGGAGCAAAGAGAGGGGAGGGGAGGGGAGAGAAGAGAGAGAGAGAAGCAGAGATCTAAACATTATATTATGCTTCTGCAGTAAAATCTAAATTCGGGGAACTGTTGTTTGAGAGAATGAAGAATATCATTCAAGAAAAACGTAATCTGTAAATTTGATCAACTTGAGGTTCTTAGTGAAGGAATGGAAATATTATCTGCAACAGAATAAGGATGCAGGAAAGAGGATGGTTCCATGCTGTGTGCTTCTCACACAGAGGGATACTCAAAACCATTCTTAAAATCACGAAGTCAGGGGTTTTCATTTATTTCACCTGCAATCATGAAAGGCCAATGACATATAGGAATCCGCACATGCTCAATAATATACAAATTCTGTTAAATTTGTGTGGTAGGCTAGGAAACAATTAGAAGAAAGAGAAAGAAAATCACTAGATTTACTGAGACAAAAATGTAACCAGGTTTTGTACACATAAAACTAATTTTTTAAAAAATGTAACCAGGTCTGACAATTAAGTTCGCAAACGAATCATAGAAAAAGTGCTACATACCTCATTGTTGAATATCACTATGGTCACTTTCGAAGTACTCCCCTTGGAAAGCTATGTACCCACACCAGTATCTAGTCCACCCTTCATAGCAATGTTGAAACTCTTTTTCTGAAATGGCTATCAGAGTTGCCGTCATATTACCCTTGATGTCCTGAATGTCATCAAAATGTCTTCCTTTCAATATTTATCTTCAGGTAAAGAAAGAAGTCATTGGGGGCTAGATCATGTGAGTAGGGAGGGTGTTCCAATACAGTGATTTGTGTACTGTCTAAAAACTCCCTCACAGACAGTGCTGTGTGAGCTGGTGTATTGTTGTGATACAAGAGCCATGAATTGCTGGCCAAAAGTTTAGGTCATTTAACTTTTTCAAATAGCCTTTTCAGCACTTCCAAATAGTAAACTTGGTTTACTATTTGTCCAGTTGATACAAATTCATAATGAATAATTCATTTGATATCAAATAAGGTTAGCATCATCGGTGCAACAAATTTGCAAACTTAATTGCCATACCTCGTATTCTGCTTATATATAACCCACTAGAATGAATGACAAAAATTATTCTTTTATTTCAGCCTGATATAGTATAAACAAGCATCTTTTTGAAACATGACTTGAGATTTTATTAAAGTTTCCATTTATGCATTCTGCCACCCCTCTTAATTCACCCCTCTGTTTGTCTTGTGGACCACTGGTGAGCTAAAAGGAAATTCATTACGATTTTTTAAAAATTCCTATGTTTTATAAGAATAGCCTGTCATTCAGATGGAAAATTTATAAAATTTTATACAGAGCAAAAGTAGCTTATTGCATACCTACTGAAATTGAAAAATATCAACTCAGTGGTTTGCAGAAAATACTGAAATACCTACAGCATGAAATATTGAAATAATTATAGTCATCTTAAAAGTGATGAATTTCTTATTGATTATAGTAATGGATTGAGGTGAGGGCATCTTCTTTGTATCCTAAGAAGCTTCACATACAATGAAGTATAATACTAAGAAATAGTTATGTAGGAAAACAATTTTTCACTGTAGAAAATCAGGTGGCATTATTAAAATCATGTAAGATAACCAAAGAGCCTCTTTTCCAGGAATATGATTGTTAATTTCTGGTTAGAGGATGGATTAATATTAGTTGTTCCCATTCCTTTTCTCACTTGTTTCAAGGTGGTTGTAAGCACTTCAAATTTACTTTCTCTATTTTAAAAATTCATCTGAGTCTGTTGGCTTGCCCTTTTGGTTCACAGAGCATGTCTGTGGGCTGCTTTGACAATTCTGTGGCAAAGGAGTTCTTGTATTATTTTTTATTCCCTGGAGAACTCAGCCTTTCTTTGTCTCAAGTCTCCTATTAAATTACTATATGTGGTGTATGTTTTAATGAAACCATTGTCATTGAAAGCATGAACCCTTCTATTTCTGACTAGGACTAGAAGGAAGCTTCTGAGTTAGAGATAGAATGTAAAATTACAACTACAATTGTATGCATTCAGCCGTTTGCTTTCTGTATACTTATTCCACTCAACAACCACCTTGGAGGTGGCTTCTGTACCTTCCAGTTGTACATGCCTTCATGATCTCTCTTCTTCATTGCAAACATGTATTCAAAATTCAAATTACATTCAGTAGTGCCCATTAGCTGATACTATTGATATATGAAATAAACAACACTTCTCTTCAAGTCTTTATGAATAATGAATTAAACTAAGTAGCAAATTAGGTATACATGAGGCAAGTAGTAGAGTTTAAAATATCAATTATTAAAGGATATTTGTGTTTTAACAATGATCTCACCTAGTGACCAAAGATTAATTTTACCAAGTTATCATTTGAAGTTCTAGTGACCAGTTGGGTTGCTATCTCTAAGAAAAATAGCAAAACGTGACATGAGTGAAATCCCCGAAACTGTGACTTTTAATTAGGGAAAGATATGAAGACTTAATGTTGTGCATGGTTTATGTGTATATATGTGATCTAGAAAGTTTTTTTTTTCAAGTTTGGATCAAATTTGGTACAGGGTGTTATTGGCAACTTAGTAGTTCATACTGCACATTCATCATTTTCTGAGGCCAGAATATGTTTCTGAGAGTAATTACAGATAGAAACCAGTGATCTATTGCATGTAACAGAATATCATAATCTTTCTTGCATCTTGGAATGTTTAACCATTCATTTATTCATTCGTTCATTCATACATTCATTCATATGAATGAATGTGAATTCATTCATATGAATTCATAAATTTATAACATAGAGAACAACAGCAGAAAGATTACTCTTTGCAAGACACTGCATTAGGTACTGAAAAGAAACCCTGCCCCTGCTTTCAGGATTTATTTTATTTATTTATGTATGTATGTATGTATGTATGTATGTATGTATGTATGTATGTAACAAGAGGGGCAGACATTAAGCAAAGATTATAGAATTGATGTAATTGAGAGTAGTGCTACAAAGGCAAAATGCTGAGTGCTGTAACAATTCTATTTATCAGTATTACCTATACAGGATTCCTCAGGTTATAAAATGGACTGAAGGTGTTGTTGGATTTTCATGTGGAAAAGGCAGCAGAAGCACAGAGCATGCTTGCAGGTTTTACTACCTGTGGCTGAGCAGTGATTTGTAGATAGAAATGTAACAAAATATAGTGATGGCAAACCTCCAAATTTAATTGGTTCTTAAGGCATATCAATGACCTGTGTACTAGAATAATTCTTAATGAAAGGCTTCTTACGTCTTTTACATTGATTCATGTATTTACTTATACTTTCATTCATGCTATATGCTCACTTATTTTCTTCTCACATTTCTTTAATGTGACTTTTCTGGAATTACGATCTCATACCAATCTCTCATTGTGTTTAGATGTGGATCTAAAATAATGTGAGTTAATTAAAGTAAGAACTTTGACCATGATTTTGTTCTCTGTGTCCTGTTGTTTTCCAGCCATTCAACCTATGGTAGTCACTGAGAGAGAAAGCATGTGCAACCAAGAAAAGGGGAGATGTGGTTTGCTTTAGATTTCAAAGTAAAGATGTTTTTAATTGATATTTTAGCCACAATAGAAAGGCTATAATCTGAAATTTATGTTATTATTTGCAAGAGCTGGCACTTTTGAGAGAGAAAATATGTATTATATGTATATAACAATGTTAATGATATAATGGTGATATATACATCATATGTATATCATATATTCCTATACATTGCACTACATATATATATTTAATTGCATATACATTAATGCACATACTTATACATTTTATTATATGTCCTTATTCCATTATATATGTATGTTTATTCATATATATGTGCATATATATATGGGTGTACATAAGTTGATGTAATATTATTTTTAACAACCAAAGACAAAAAATGCTCTGAGACTATCTGTGTGATTTAGCTTCGTCCTACGTCAGTAGGTATTTATTTCTGTCACTTTAGAATCCTTTTTCTGCCTTCCTGTGCTATGTCGTAAAAGTGGCTCAAACTTCTTTCCCTCCTTTTGATGAAATTGCATCTTAGAACCATCTTTGCACTTTTATCTGGTCAAGTGTGGCTCTAAGAAACACCATAATGTGTCCTCTTTATTCAGCATAATACATGCCATGCGTTTTCTGCCACTCACACCTTCTTCATTCTTTCTCACTGTCCCACACATATGTACGCCTGCCTGTCATCCACCCTGTACCTCTTCCCACCTACCAGTCTGCTGCTATTAATTGTTTTTGCCCTCCATTGGAGGAAAAGAGATTCAGAGCCCAGGCATATGTCTTGCCTCTGTTCTTACTGCACAAGCAGCAACTGAGAGAGGCACCCCGAAAAGGCCATGGGAGGCTCACTCTATGGTCAATTTTTCTAGCAGGTGCTCTTTTATTCTGGACCCCAAGGGATCCATTTTGTAATTTTCTTACCTGTTATCAAGCCTTTTCCCCAGAGAGAAATTTAATTAGGGGGTTTGTAAAAATATTTTGCCAAAATGAGAAATAGCATTTCTACGAACATTACCACTTGTAAACTGCTGTAAGCTTTCATATTATCCCAACAGCTTTACTACAAGACGCTGCAAGGGTTTTCAGTGTAAAGTTGACCTTATTTTAGGCTCAGAAGCTCTCAATTAGCTGCTGCCTTTGTTTCATGAGAAATTGACTTTGATTAGCAGATTTCTTTGTTGACTTGGTTGCTCAGACCACATTGTAACAGAACAGCTAATTTGCTATCCAACTGTTTCTCTCTTGCATTAAATATGGCTAGAGATCTTTATAGATTATAGAGATCTTTATAGATTATAGAGATCTTGCTTATATTTAAGTAATTGTAAAATAAGCCAAAAGCTTTATCATTTATAGGTCATTCTCTTTATATAACTCTCACCTTGCTCCTTTACTTAAGCTTGAATTCAGTTAATACTTCTTAATCTTCATGACAAATAGTTCAATGCGATCTACAAATGTGGTACCTCAGCAAGAGAAATGTTTTAAAATCTCTGTAACAGTGAATATGCTTCTAGATAATGCAAGATGATTCTAATGGAATTTTTATATATATTTCTGATAGGTATAAGGATTGATGTTTTGAAAATCAATCTGTTTCAAAGGCCTCCCTTGATGAGTATATGCACTTATGTTTCAATAATATGGCCTCTCTTTCCATGTCACTGCTTTCAACAACAAAAACAACAACAAAAAGTTGATTATTTTGATATTTGCCCAGTGAAATGTCATATTCACCTTTTAAATCTTTGAGAATCATACTTTAAATTGAAACTTCCAATAGAAAATCACTTCTAAACTTAGAGATATAAATTATTCAATCTTAAATTGAGTTGAAAAGTTATCTGTATGAATACCATGGCTGTCTTACAATGTTTTCTGACAAAGAGACCGTCGGCAGATTTTCTCAGTGATTTTGTCATTGCAAGTCCTAAGCAAAATTAGAAGAAAATTAAGTTTGTAGTTTTCTCCTTCTGTGTCATTTCTATACATCTTGCCTATTTCCTGAGACCCTAATTCTTATATCCTCATTCTGCATCTACTTCATTAGTAACACTGCCCTCCTGAGGTTAAATGTGGTATTTTAAATGCTCAAAAGAATGAACCATCTTGGATGGAATTTTAAGCACTAACAACCAATCTAGGTAAAGAACGTTTTATTTTTGGATGGGGTTCTTGTGCCTTCAAAATAAGACTGTAAGGGGGGCTGCTTATGGTGTTTAACTGTAAGGCCAAACCTAGTCTGTGACTCTATTTAACCTTTATTACACCTTAAACATGTGGATTGAGGAAAGAAATAAAGAATACTTGCACACTCAAACACATACTACTTATGGCAAAATTGGCTTTAAGTTTGTAGTTAGTACACTTAAACATTGTACATTTAACAAGAAAACAGAAACCTCTTATACTAGTAAATATTCATAAAGTATATTTTTCATTGAATTTGTATATTTTATTATGTGCATGGTCTTTAATTTATTGCACCAAGCCCTAAAACTGAATATAATGTTCATATAAAAATACTGTTATAAACAAAAAAACAAACAACCCAATTGAAAAATGGACAGAGGACCTGAAGAGACATTTCTCCAAAGAGGACATACAAATGGCAAATAGACATATGAAAAAATTCTCAACATTGCTAATCATCAGAGAAATGCAAATGAAAACCACAATGAGATATCACCTCACCCCAGTCAGAATGGCTATCATCAACAAGACAAATAGTAACAAGTGTTGGAGAGGCTGTGGAGAAAAAGGAACCCTCATACACTGTTGGTGGGAATGCAGACTGGTGCAGCCGCTATGGAAGGCAGTGTGGAGGTTCCTCAAAAAATTACGAATAGAATTACCATATAACCCAGCAATCGCTCTCCTGGGTATATACCCAAAAAATCTGAAAACATTTATACATAAAGACACGTGTACTCCAATGTTCAATGCAGCTTTGTTTACGGTGGCCAAGACATGGAAACAACCAAAATGTCCTTCGATAGATGAATGGATAAAGAAGTTGTGGTATATATACACCATGGAATACTATTCGACGGTAAGAAAAGATGATATAGGAACATTTGTGACAACATGGATGGATCTTGAGAGTATAATGCTAAGCGAAATAAGTCAGTCAGAAAAAGCAGAGAATCCTCTGATTTCACTGATATGTGGTATATAAACCAAAAACAACAAAAGAACAAGACAAACAAATGAGAAACAAAAACTCATAGACACAGACAATAGTTTAGTGGTTACCAGAGGGTAAAGGGGGTCGGGGGTGGGAGATGAGGGTAAGGGGGATCAAATATATGGTGATGAAAGGAGAACTGACTCTGGGTGGTGAACACACAATGGGATTTATAGATGATGTATATGTGCTGCCGAAGCGAGCACAAGGATTTATAGATGATGTAATACAGAATTGTACACCTTGAAATTATGTAATTTCATTAACAATTGTCTCCCCAATAAATCAATTTAAAAAAATACTGTTATACAGTGCTGCTAAGAATATCTTTATAGCTTATTCTTGGCCTACTCCTTTCAAATATTTATTTCAGAAAAATTCCCCAAAATTGGAAATTAAAATGTAATAATATTTGTAAATGAATACTTAAATCTCTTTTTGTCTCTTCATAAAGAAGTTTTTGAGATTATTTGAGGATGATTACACATTTTTTATAGGGTCATGAAGTTTTCCATTGGAACAATTCATTTTCACCTTTAAATTTTGGTCATTTGGCACATGGTTGCTTTAAAGAAGAGCTTAACAAAGAGTTGGTGAGTTCTGATAAAGATATAACACTTGCCCCATTTTGCTAGGTCCTGACCTTGAGTAAGATTTAATTCTTTTTATATATATATATTCCAGGATATTTATTGAACTGTTGGTTAAATAACATTTGCTCATCTCTTTTCAGCAACAGTAGCAAAATTAAATCACATTGAAAATAATCGCTTGACTTTATTTTGCCTTGTATGGATCTGTTCTTTACATTTCCCTGTAAAGTCTGCATCCAGATGTGAAATAAGATATTTAATTTTATTCCACCTATATCTTGGCTCATATCTAAACTTACAGTTTGAAAAGTGTTGAACAGACATTATTTAGACTAAAAATAATTCACAATTAGAAGGCAGTCACTTCATTTTAAATAACTGAGCAATCATCCTTGGTTGTGAATGTTTATGTGTGTACTGGAGAGAGACAGAGAAAGAGAGCCAGAGCAGGAGAGAGAGGGAGTTTAGCTGAAGAAACAAAGCAGAGCTAGACACAGAAAGAAAGTTACAACCCCTTTCATGAAATGAAAGTGTTTCTATTTTAAAAATAAAGGCATTGGATAGTGTTTTGTAGTAAAATAAATACTCTATTTTAAGATAGGAAAACAGGGATCTATTCTTCACCAGAAATATGACTAGAAAAAATAATGAAGTAACCTCTGTATTTAAGTTTTTAAAAAAGATTATATATATATATATACATATATATATATACACACACACATATATATACATATATATTTTATATATTAAAATATTTTATATATGTGTGTATATATAACATATATATATATATATATATATATATATATATATATATATATATACTGATATATCAGTATATACTATTGTTAGTCATTATTTAGAGGAATACAAATTTAGGATAAAAATTAAAAGCAAAGGTTACAAAGATATTTTTAGACTAGTAAGTATAAATATTAGACACTAATGGAAGCTAATTAAAAATTCAATGTTGCCTACTAAAAAGAAACAGAATAAAATGAATTTATTGACTCAAATGTCTAAATAGTCCAAGGTTAGGTGAGATTCCAGCTTTATTCATGGTTCAAATGTCCACACTCTCTATCTGCATTATGAAATCACATATAATGACCACTATTATTGAAGCTCAAATCATATCACTTATTCCTGGAGAAGAAAAGTTTGGATTCCTTAATAACTCAAACCAACTCCCAAAATAATGATGGGAGATGAGTCATGCCTCCTTCCAGTATTGATGTGTTTTAACAAGATAGTAGTTTAACAAGATAGTTTTAACAAGAAGTACCTACCACTTTGGTTTAAGTCAAGTACTAGACCAAAACAACTAGGCTGAGAGTGGGAGAAGATACATTTTTCTGAAGCAAAATTTAAGGAATGTTGCCCCCAAGAAAATGTAAGAGATGTAGAGGAAAACAAAATAAAAATCAGCACAACCAGGGAAAGAGAGAGGGAGGAAGGGAAGGAAGGAGTTGTATTTTATAATATAGTATATTCATTGACCAAAAAGAGTGACACATCTGTTACACAGGAATTGCAGCTGCTTCTTAGGTAAATGTGAAGGCAAACTTAAACTATCATAATCTCAAACTGTAAATCACAGCCAGGAGCCTGTGCCTGGACTGCCTTGGCTTTGAGGTAGTGTTGGCACTGAGCAATGGGAAGACTTTGATTACACTTTGGGGATATGTGCAGTGAACATGGAGCTGTGTTTCCTGAAGTGAATGTACCTTTGGAAATGATAGAAATTAATCTAAGGTATCTGAGTAAAAGTTCTATCGTATGTGAAATATCAAAATCTTAGAGGCAAAACCCATGATAAGGATTTAGTGTGAAAAGAGGTGAGTGTTTTACATGTTACCGTGTCAAGGAGGATGGTCAATCGTCCCACACGTTTTAACAGAAGAGGTCAATAAAAGGATCTGGATATTTTTCAGTTTCTTAGTAATACATTATTTTAACCCAAATTCAGACTGCAACTGAAAGAAATCTCTCTGAAGAGAGCTTATATTTCCTAAATGGATGAATTTGGCTCTTGGTGAATCCCTTGTTTTGGAAAAATTTTCTTGTTTTCAAGAATACACCTACAGAAGCAGCAGGAAATAAGCAAAACTAAACAAGAAGGCAGCAGAAAGGTAGGCAGATCTGAGTGTAGGAGATCTGCATAGAATAGAGTGATCACAGGGAAAGATGAAAACCATATGCTAAGAAAGTAAAGAGCCTGTGAAATGGGGAAAGTGTAGGTTAAGAATGGTATGGTACAAAAAGACAAGATGCACAAAACTCCAAATGCTTTTGCACTAATAAGTTCATAGCTCTGGGAAAATTTCCTATAGCAATGGGTTGGTGGTGGACAGAAAAATTAAATTATAGAAAAAAGTTATGATTCTTGTACATTTAGTTGGTAGTCCAAGATTCATGTGTAATGCATGTTATGCAGCCTTCTATCAGGTTGAATAAAATTCTGAAGTATTTGGGAAGTTTAGAAATATTTCTCTGGAGGTGTTTAGCATCTCATAAGTAATAGCTTTGGTAATCTTTCTTGAGGCAACAGGTAGATTAAATGTCCTTTTGAAATTCCTTTCATATTAATGATTCAGTGGTATTTGCTTTTATGTTTAGTATAGAAGTATTTATACTTCAAAGCCAGTGACCTTTATAATTTTTTTTTAAATTTTGTTATAGTTTTATTATTTATTAGGGAAAGACTTTAGTCACTGCATAATAAGAATAATGTACTATTATAGAAGAATTAAATTTTCTTTTTGTCATTGGTTATTGTTGTTTTGGATGGCAGGGTACATAGTCCATTAAAAGTGGCATGTGGAATCTATTACCTCTAAACATCATAGGTTTTTGGTGGTTCTCTATTTGTTTAAATATAATATCACTTATCTGTAATACCATGATGCCTTTTGCCTGTCTTCATTCCAATACAAGGCTGTTGATGATGTCACAATCGAGAATCTGTAGCTTTGTATTGTACTTTGAAATTAGGAATTGTGATGCCTGCTTTCAGCTTTTCTTCCCCCTCAAAATGGCTTGGCTGCCCAAAATCTTTTGTGGTTTTATGTGAATTTTAGTGGGTTTTTTGTTTTTGTTTGTTTGTTTGTTTGTAAAGAATGTCATTTAGGATTTTGATACCAATTTCATTGAATCTGTGAATCACTTTGTGTAGGATGGATATTTTAACAATATTAAGTATTCTGCCATGAACATGGGATGGTTTTCCATTTATCAATGTCTTCTCTAATTTCCTTCACCAACATTTTATCATTTTCAGTGTGCAAATATATTATCTCTATGATTTAGTTTATCCCTAAGTATTCTGTTCTTTTTGTTACTTTTATAAATGGGATTGTTTTCTTAATTTCTTCATTATTTGTATGTGGAAGAGTCACTGATTTTTGTATGATTGTTTCCGTATCTTAGCTACCATGAATAATGAACATGAGAATGAAGATCTCTTAGAGATACTGATTTAATTTCATTTGGATACATAGCCAGAAGTGGGATTTCAGAATCATATGGTAGTTCTGTTTTTACTATTTTTGAGGATAGATAGCTGTTCGTTTGCCTTTATAATGCTAATTTCCAGAGAGAGAAGGAATGTCAGTGTTCTCCCTTAACCTCCACTTAATATGCTTACTATACAATAAAAGATAGATATATGTGCATAAAATATGAAAAAACATTGTTTGATGCATACAGTTCTCACAGTTGGGGCTTAGTGATGGTAATACAGACAAAGAATGGAATATTGAGGCTGAAAAGTCACAGATGTTGAGGGATCAAAAGGCTGTGAACTAAGAAAACATTAAAATCATCAGATAAAAGTAGGATGTTGAAAACTATAATTGTAAACAAGAATAATTTAATATTTAATACAGTTTTAAGTTCTCATTGTAGTTAATGGAAACATAATTCTGGGAGATTGGAAACCCATTTTTTAAATTAGATAAGTTATTATTCTAAGCCCACCAGCCAGAGCCCACTGAAGACACAGGCATAGTCAAATAAATTACGTTCATTTAGCTTCCAGCAATAAGAAAAAAGCATACATTCCAGAGGGGATCTCGTAAATGTCTCATTAAAAGGAGAAGGGAGAAGCTTTTCATAGAGTTTGGGCTTGTGATTCTAAGACAGGTTGGAAAAAGTGAAGACCATCTCCGGACTGGGTGCTGTCAAATAACCATGATATTTAACAATTGGACATCTCAATAATATTTGTTCAGGTAATGAGAGAGGAATGAAGTTCGGCTGAGCTATCACTGGTTAAAAAAAAAAAAAAATCAGTTATAACTCAAAAGTTTTACAGCCATGGTGTGGCCATTGGAGAAGCATTGTCTATATGGCCTCATCAATATACCATTGCAGACTTTTTTTTTATGTTCTGTTAGGAACATCACTGTCTGGTACCAAAAAGGATGACTTTTACTTTTGAATATTTATGCTCCTCTGTGAATGATTCAGGATGGTCAATCACTTATTCTCTCTCTCTCTCTCTCTCTCTCTCTCTCTCTCTCTCTCTATATATATATATATATATATATATATATATATATATATATATATATATATATATATATATTAGAAAGTTATCTATATTAGGTCTAAATAGAATCTAAATCCTGGCCTTACAAGGGTGTTTAGACTGTTTGGCAAGAGAGAGACATTGATAGCAATAATTGTAATATATTGATAATGAGAGCATTATTGCTGCCAACTGACCCAGGCCGATTCGGTGGTTCAAGTAACAAGTGCCTTTGGTAAATAGTGTTATCTAATGCTGAATACATATTTGTAAGGGCCAAGTAATCAGGCAGAATGCCATAATGAAATAAGTCTAAGGTTGCATTTCTCCAAGCATACAAATGTTATTAAGAATCAAGAAAAAGAGCCATATACCTATTCTGTACTAATGGGTATTTGCATTTGCAAATGGAGGCACTATAATCAACATTTGATGTGAGGTTTGAACTGGAGGACCAGCAGGACTTGTAACTGACTGAAGTGGCAGGTCCTTGTGAAAAGGAGGGACAGCTGGACTCTTGACAGGGTAGTACACGTATTTTAGTTCCATTAGTCTGGCCAGATTCTAGATCTTTTTTCATGCATGGCTTGAGATTCCTGTATGATACTTCTGCCAGTTAAATTTTTGAACACTCATTTCACCATATAAACGTTACTTCTAACATCCTTTCTGCTAGTGAACAAATTTCAATACCAATGTTATTAACAAAGTTGAAATGACAGATTACTACCACCGATTGATTGCATTGGTTCTTGATTGGAGTATATGTGATACTATCAGGAGCTTTGGTTCTGATTTTGTTATCACACATGCTAACTAGCCATCCTGAGATTCTAGATTGAAGTAAACCTATGCAAATATATAATATATGGTTTATCCTGAATGCAAATCACAGCGAAGGCCATATGATGGATATATTATAGTGAGGCTTTGGACATTGACTGTTCTTCCAAGACACTGATTTCAAACTTAGCTCAGAATAAGATACTGATTATTAAAGAAGTTGACGTTTGTACTTTCCACAAGTGTGACAGCAAAATAGACATGCAAACAAAATGAACACTATCATTTAGTTGTCTCTTCACCTACCATAAATATTTTGTTTTGAAATATATATTGACTCCAGTTTCAATTTCCCTGAAAAAGCCTCAGCACTTCTTCCAGTCTCTAAAACTTATGTTATTTTCCACTGAATTTTTCATCCATCCTTCCTGTGATAATTCTTTCAACAAAGTTTAAATGAAGACCAATTATATTTTAGAAAGTATGTAGGATTAGATGTAAAATGAATATGATGTAATCCTACACTAACATAAGTCATAGTTTTTAATAAGAAAATCAAATTTGGTAGTTTCTAACAAGAAGACAAACTAATACGGTGGAACTATCAAAACATAATACATTTATTGCCGAATAATTTTATTATGATAGTTTTGTTCTAAAATAGAATGCACACATTGCTTGGTTATTCTTAGGATCATGTATAATATAGGGTTTATTAAAATTCTATTAAACAATTCTACTTTTTAAAAAAATTCTCATTGGAGTGGGGTGATTATCATATATTGTAGTTAAATTGAGAGCTGCCAAATGTATAGTATGTATGCACTCACCTGATCTCAACTCAAACATAGTAAATCATATTTCTCTCACTAAACTCGATGTAAATTCAAAATCTTCAACACAGTTCTCCAGACAACTATTGTTAGAAATTAGATGCAGATCATTTGTGATCATTGGCAGAGCAAATATGATTGAATGAGGATATAATATTTTTAAAGTATTTGAAAAGTGCCGCTTCCTGATATTAAACTTTATTTAATGCACTTGCATAGCCTGAAATAAAGTTTCACTGTGTCAATGTATTAGGGAACTTTACAAAATGCATGCCCTGTGGTTCCTTTGTAAAAGCAATCCAAACGTATTCCTAAATGAGAAGCAAGTTCTAAGCAACCCAAAACCTTTCTCACATAACCTTTTAAATCAAAACCTTCAAAAGACATTTTGTGTGAGTTTCTTTCGCTTTTTGTAAGTTCTTGCTAACCCTTTATGCTTGACACAGTTTCACAATGTGTTTGCTAAGTTGGTGCTTTGACATGTAGTAGCTTCATCCAATTCAGCTTCAGTTTGGGCTGCCTTTAAAAACAGCTGTGCTTCATCATTCTTTCTTTTGTCCAGAGAATACTAAGTGGTAACCTGCTGTCATGCTGCTGCCAAAGGAAATTATGTGCTGTGATTCCTGTGTAGTGCCCCAATTACCAGTAAGGAGGGCACTTACCATGTGGTACTTGCCCTGATGTGTGGGAGTCATAGATTTCAACTGGAAAATAGTGGTTCCTAGGAAAGACACTTACGACTGATTGTATATATTTGATATCATTTCAAAAATAGAAAACAGAAATTTCCTATGTGTGCCTAATTTTTTTGTAAATGTCAGTGCATGTTAGAGATTGAACTATCAGTTCTAGGTAAGACATTTGTATAATGTTTGCGATTAACTTAACTATGAATTTGAGCCTATGTTTTACACCTGGATCTTTACATAGTTTAGGTTGTCCTTTTTATTTAGATACTCTTATTTCTGTGTTCATGAAAGAATTTAGAAATGTGTTTCTGCTCTTGGAGAAATTACTGATCCGTTCAATATTGGCCTTTCCTTTTTGGCTTTTGTTTTTGTTATTGTTGCTTTGTTTGTTTTCCCGTGAATGGCAGGAAAGGAAGTTAATGGTTATATAATTTGTGTCCGGAACTGTGCTAAGTACTTTTACATGTATCCTTTCATTTTATTTTCTAGATAACTCTGTGAGTTCCTGGAACACCATGAGTTTCTGGCACTTATTATTTCCATTTTACTGATTATAAAAGAAAAATGGATAAAAAGGTTTGGTAACTAGTATAAGACTGAGTAAAGTATTCAAGTCGGCATTCTGGAAGTACACTTGATAACCTTGGCTGTCTATCTGATGTGGTCTCTCCACGTCGCTCTATAGCACCTGAAGAAATGGTGGCACAAGGTCATTTTCTTATTTACCTTCAACCTGTTGAGAGTTAACAGAAGGAGGACATTTGACCTTTTTTGCCAAACTTCATGTTGTCTTCTGCTCTATACTGAATTCTGGTTTTGTTCCTTTGTTTATATTGTTGGCCTTTCCCATCCCCCATCTGAGCCTCTTCATATCCATCCTTTATCTATTCTAGGGCCTCTTATCTGAGATAAAAC
Source organism: Rhinolophus hipposideros (assembly GCF_964194185.1). NCBI lineage: Eukaryota > Metazoa > Chordata > Mammalia > Chiroptera > Rhinolophidae > Rhinolophus > Rhinolophus hipposideros. Next base: position 34,779,562 of record NC_138062.1, on the reverse strand, counting down.
CTCCCAGACCATTCCAAAACTACCACTTGGATCTCAACTCCTGAGTCCTTTAGTCTTGTCTGAACCACTCAGCCCGCAACTTACAAAATGTATCTGTTCTTAAAAATCTGTCACTCAGTTTAGGATTTTACTATTCATGATGTATTGCTATTAACTCGAAAGTATATTTTCCCTAGCTATACAATACATTTGCCCTTCTGACTTCTTATTCAATATATTTTTATATGTTGATTTTTTTTGCCCCCTCACCTCGACTGGATGGTTTTACGAGTAAAGACTGTATCTTTCACCTCTTTTTGAATCAAACAGTTTTAGTCCAATATAAGCACCATAATAAGTATCCAAAAATATTTGATTGATTGAACTGAATGCAATACTCAGTAACCTTAGAGCCAGTCTGCTGTTCTAGACACTAGATTGCTCTACTTGTTATGCCACTAAGATTGACATTAAACTTTGCAAGCATGTACATGAGCAGTTCAAAATAATTCCCAATATAACTCAAGTCTGATGACATTTGGTATGACTGCACTTTCTAGAAATTGATGGAAAATGTCAATTTTTTCCTGTAGCAGTTTTGCCAATTTCAACTAAAGTGAAAGTAGATGTTGCTAGACGAACAAAACATTTTCTTCCAGAAAAACAAATGAGTTATGAGCAAGGTGGTTTGCTTCCAAAATATGTGTACCCTGAGAAGGATGCAGAATAATACTAAAATTAGACTGTGCATGTAAACTTTGACTTTTTAAAAATTAATTAACAGGTTGAGTTTAGTTACTTTGACCAACTTACAATTGATAGAACTTCTCTGAGTATAAGGTAAAAGTGGTTTTGTTTAAGGAAAAAATCCAAAAAATAATCCTTCAAGCAACACCCTTTGAGTGTCTATAATAAGAAAGTCAATTCTTAATATGCTAGGCATAAGGCATTGAAATTTGATCAAGAACTGGTCCTTGAACTTAAAAAAGAATTTGTAATCTCGTAGAGAAAGAAATAAAAACAGTTAATTTTGTTTATTAGTATAATAGTGTTACTGGAAGGTGGGCTCTTCTTGGCACGGTGTCCAGGTTATTGGCATCTTGAGCAAAGAATGGATCGAGGTACTGGGATAAAGTAGTGAAAAATCAGTTTATTAGAAGAAAAGATATACACCAAAGAAATAGAAGTGGGCCTGAGCAGGAAGCAGTGGCTCAAGGGCCATTATTAAAAGGGATAGTACTTTCCAAAAAGTGTGGAGTAGGCTGAGCAAAAGAAGAGGCTCAAAAAAGCTGACTGGTGAGGACTTGGGATTTTTATTCCTTTTTCTCTAGAATGGGCTGTTCCTTTCTGGGCGTGGGACCACTTGATTGACACCTGTGATTAACAAGAGGCTATTGCCTCATCTTTTTAAACTACATATATTTCTTTCCAGAATTCAGTCTGTTATAATGATATTAATGAACTTCCGGGCATATGTGTGATATTATAACGATGGTATAATGAGGCCCAGGTGAAATGAAGGTCATTGTGGCCTTTATTGTGCAGGTGTGAGTGGCTGGTTTAATCTAGTTGGGTATTTTGTACCCATTTGTTCTTCATAGGGGTAGATAATTACAATGAAAAGGGGAAGTTTTGGGTGGAGAGAAGGTGTTTTGGGCAGTTGAATTTTATGGGTTATGCAGGAATGCAGAGACCCGATGCCTATCTCTAACTGCCTGCCTTCTTTTCCATTGGAGAGATGTGATCCCCATAAAATCTCTATGGGAAGTTGAGGGACAGGAGGTCTATTCTGTATCTGCTTCCTGCTGGGCAGGATCATAGAGTTGTCCCTACCTATTGGGGGAATTCACGGAACTCTCGCCCTATCTGATCTCAGATGAGAGGAAGGGGTCTCGAGATCCACCTGGAAGACTGCATTGGACTGGCAATCTTGCTGGGGTATGCCGAAGGCCCCTAAATGAGGAAAAATGGATTTTAATTAATAAATCCGTTAGCTCTATAGAGCTTGTGGCCAGTCAACTAGTCATTCAGGTGGAGTCAATTGTCGAAGAGCTGGACCGAGAATGGGTTGGACAATCAACAAGTATACTGACCAGGGGGAATGTTAAAACCTATTTAGTCCAAGAGTTAGGTCTGGAATGGCTGGGGGATATTGGTAAGTCACAGACTTTTAAGTAGTTATCTGAAGCAGGGGTGAGAGACATTCGGTGATTCAGGCTAGGAGCAATCTTTAGGATTCAGAAACTAATTAGAAGAGTAATCAAAGCCAGGGGCTTAGGAGCTAAACAAGAATGGAAAAGGAGACTTACAATTTCTATATGGAGGGGGCTCCCATATTAATAGGAGCATTTACAAACTACACTGGTGGCACAAAGCAAAATGCTCTAATATTGAGCTCAGAGTTCAAAGATGGTAAAAGAACGTCGAGCTGAGGTTTGACGGATGAAAAGGGATTCACCAAGCAGATGTGGGGCAGATAATTTCATCTCATTTTAAAAGTAGAGTATAATGTCTACAATATATTCTATATAAGTATATATTACATGCAGTAGGATAGGAATATATTTTATAAGACTTGGAGTGCTAAGGTACATAGTCTGGATACCTTAGGTAAACATCTAAAGATTTATGCAGAAAAGTGAAAGAAATCCTCTCACCATTTAAGTTGACCATTCTGGCAGAAGATTGAGCATGGACAGTGGTGGAGTGGAGGTGGACGTCAACGAAACAAAAGCAATAATGAGAAGACGATTGTATCATGAGATACAGCTGGTTATGGATAATGAATATTAGAGTAGATTGGTGAAGAGTGAATTAACTCATAATTTTAATGTTGGCTTTCCACTTTAAAAATATCTGGAACTTCAACATTTATTCTATACATGAAACATTAGAAATAAAGATAGCTAATGAAAGGAGTTTAGTTTGTAGTAGAATGTCATTTTTAGAATATTCTCATGAAAAACTACCTTACAATGAAATTAAATTATGAGTAAAAGTGACGTTTTAAAATTGGTTTCACAGAAACCATTATATCTATATTTCCAATTCTATTCAAAGCTCTAAGGCACTGAGCAAGCTGTAGTCCATTCAACAAAGTCTGGAAAAAAAACACTTTCCTAAATTTCTTTTTCAGTTGTATTTATCAGTGGAGAGGAGTCTCATCCAGGATACAGTTAACCTAACTTAGTTCACTTCTATATGCAGAAAGAATGAGGAAAAGAGGTTGATTTTAAACTTGCAGGCCAATCTGCCTTATAGGCAACTCCTGCCGCCTTCGTTCTGAATGGAGTATAAGTTATAAGATGTCAATCAATTCCCAGTTTTTAACTTTCTCTTATAAAGATGATTTCTAATTGTAAGTATATATACAGAGGGTGCCAAAAAATATTTACACATTTTAAAAAAGGAAAAAAAAACTCTTAAGATTATAATACTCAATATATACCGATAGTGAAAGATGAATACAAGTCACGTTTGACTTCTGCAGTTACAGGAGGTGCTCAAAGTGGTTACCATCAACATAATTTAATACAGTTTTTTCCTTTCTTAAAATGTGTATACATTCTTTTTGGCATGATCTGTGTGTGTGTGTAATTAAATATCTGTGTGTTATATATAGTTTTAATTTCTTGTGTATTATGATATTTGGCATCTTAGAAAACCTTCCAGGTACAGCAGACTACCCCCTTACTGGACTAGCTAATTCTTAGAAACAAGAAATGACCCAGCTGGGAGATTGCCTTTGATTTGCAAACTAAGCAATTCAGAGTCATGCCTAAGTGGTCTCTTTGGCCCGTGTATCCCAGGAGGCAATGTTTCTCTGCCTAATCATCTCAGGGCCTAGTGCCAGACAACTAGGGAACCCCTGTAGCCCAAAGCGTGCCAAATTAGAATGATCCAGAGTTAGCCAGTCTTAAATTGTTCACCCTACCCCTTCTGGCCTTTCCAGCAGAAACCCCAGTAAAGGCTCTGGTCTAAAGCTTTCCTCTGCTCCTGTCTTCTGCCTCCTGACCACCGGGGTATCTTTCTCAGGTAGTCTTGTATGGCACGCTGCACCTCCTTCTCTAGGACCTGTGAGGGTTGTAAACTTTGTTTTCCTGAACCTCTGCTCTGTCTCCTGAGCCTCTCTCCTTTGAAGAAAAATTCAAGAGTTTTTTACTCTCTTGTTTCTAAAGCACTCTTTTATGCCTCTAAATCTATCAGTGTTCCCGTCATTCACATACTGAATAATTCCAGAGGGGGGTCTTCTAATGTCTAGTTTTACTATCTTTTATTTATGTGATTTTGACTTCTCCTGACCCAAGTTTTTAATATATGTCTATTTATATTCTTGAATGGTTTTTATTTGGTTTGTTTTGAACATCAGATTTTATTATAGGAATGCTGTTTGGATGATGGGATGATCCCTAAAAGAAGTCAACTATTCTGGGTTAGATTTAGGTCCAGTAATGTCTTCACTTTGAAATTTTGAGTAAACTTATTTATAATTTTTGAGTCTTAATAATGTGTTAGCTTTCTATTGCTGCTTTAACAAATTCCCACAAACCTAGTAGCTTAAAACAACTCACAGTTTTTAGTTTACAGTTCTGGAGGTCAGAAGTCCTAATGTCAAGGTGTCAACCAGAATGCATTTCTTCTGGAATGTTCGAGGAGAAAATAAATTTCCTTGCTGCTTTTAGCTAGAGGCTGCCTGCATTCTCGGGCTTGTGTCCCTTTCCTGTCTCACTCCAACCTCTCCTTCCAGCATCACATCTCCTCCTGTGACTCTGACCCTCCTGCTTCCCTTTAACAAAGGACATTCGGATGGTGTGATTATATTGGGCCCAATTAGCACCCATAACTTAATCACATTGCAGAATCCCCTTTGCCATGCAAGAAATAGTCACAGACTCTAGGAATTAGGACTTGGGTATCTTTATTGGGATCGGGGACATTTTCTGTCTACCAGATCATCTTCTAAAATTGGGAAGATAACACCTTCACTACTTATTTCCATGGTTTGTCATTAGGCTCAAATGAGATAATTTTGGGGAAAGCTTTCTAATTTACTATAGGAGAACATACTCTACTGTTCACATTTCATGGATTTCTCTTTACAACATAAAATATGATTTTCTTTGTACCTGGGTTATTATGTGAATTGATTTCAGTGCTGTGATTCACACAGCTTTTTGTGGTACAGTGTATTCTCTCCCAGAATTATATTTCTTTTATTCAGAGAAAACTCTGTTGAGGACATATTGATAAAGGATCTTTATAAATCACATAATAGGAAATGCAGTATTGCTGCAGACTTCTTTAAAACAGGAATATTGATGTAGTGACTGAAATCAGAAAAAAAGTTGTCATTTTTTTTTTCCCTGAGAAACTAGCCATTAGCTGGTTTCACAACATAATTTTCTTTATTTTTCATAACTCTATCAGCACCCCATGTACTGAAAATATGTGGAGAAGTTTAAAGTGACAACTCTGATTTCAAGAGCAGGGATGCTTGTCTGTTTGGCGTACATATACATACATCTGCCTGCCTCATTAAGCCATCTGTTTAGATGGCATTGGGCCTGTTTCCAGTTGTTTGTGTTTAAGTTCAAAGGACACATGTAAGAGGAGTGTGATATTTTCATTGATTGCTTTCACGTTCCTATCTGAGGCAGTACTCTGAAATACTGGCTTTAGCTATAGATACAATCATAAAATTCATTGTCCTTTTTTTTTTGTAAAGTCTCTACACAGAGGTGTCAAAGAGAGGTTCAGTTTTGATTTTTAATTTTTTGCAAATTGTTGTCATTTATTTTTCCTCTAAGTTTATTTTATAAATTACCGTTCATTAAAGCTGACTCTCTTATTGGTGTCGGGTTCAATGGATTTAACACATCAATAAGTTTGTGTAGCCCCCGTTACACACAGAGTGTAGAACAGATCCTTATCATCAAAATGCTCGCCTGTTGTCTTTTTTATGTTTACCACTCCCTGATCTCTGACAACAGTTGATCTGTTTTCTTTTTCTATAGTTTTTGCTTCTTGTCGGTAGGAATTAAAAATGTAAAACAGTGTGCAAGTTCTTTATGAAGCTGAACATGTGTTTAACAGATCCCCAATGATCCCGCTCCTGGGTATTTACTCTAGAGAAATAAAAACTTACATTCATACAAAATGATTGTAGTGACAATGTAAATAATTGTCCCAGAATGGACAACAAACAAACAAACAAACAAGCATGTATTATTCAACAAAAGAAAGGATAAGCAAATGTTTGTATATTCATAAAATGGAATACAACCCAGAAATAAAAGGAACTGAATGAAGATCAAAACACTGATGCTGTTTCCTAACTCGTTCTGTCACATTGGAGGTTAACACGTCTCCACAGAATTTCAAGATTTTCAGGAACTCACTAAGAACTATAAGTTGAGATAGTATAAGAACATTGAGATACTATTTGCCATTTTCATTGTGTGATATGTTCACTGATGTTGCAAAAGCAGTATTAACGGGTGATACTAGTAGATGTTGTATTTATTCATGACCACTACCCACTGAACATAAAAAAGAAAAAAAAAGAAAATTTTGGTTTTCCTTATAAATGTCCTTGATTGTAGCAGCCATGAGAATGTGCCTCTCAGATTTTTGAGACCCAAGTGACCAACCTCTGAAATCCTTTGCCTTTTCCTAGCCAATGACTGGTGGCTGAAGGCAGCAGGACACTAAAGCAAGCTTGTTCCTGGGAGAGTGGGTCCCCTCTGTTAAAAAATTGTGGGGGGAGGACTCGCCAGTGGCCTCGCCAAACATTCTGTAGACATGAACTGGAGTCTGATGTCTTTTCCATCGACTTTGTTTTCTTTCCTTTCTCCGTGACTGCGGGTCACACCTGCATTGTGGTCTGACCATATGGCTCACTTCATATTTTCTTTTACAGCTATTTCCCGCGATACATTTTTTGCCCATCCAATCTCATCTTGATATCTATTTCGCTGACGACCTGAGCCAACACATTGACGAAGAAGTGAAAGTTATTTATTTTGTTAACTATTGGGCACACATTGCTTTAATATTCTATATGAAAAGAATGAAACATCTATAAAGCAGTTCTGCTACACAAATCAGTATAATGGTGTCTCAATGAAAACATTTTGTGTGACTATTTGAGATATGAGCTAAACTAGTTATTCTTCCTATGGAACATTATTATTGCTTTCAGGAATTACTGACATACAAAAGAAAGTCATGTATGTTTTAGCACTTTGCCAGATATTTTCTAAGAGATACAAAAAGGGAGCCTGTTATTTCAAATAAAACAAATGGTAGTATTTGGTGGCAAGTATAAAATTCAATTTTATAAACAAAAATTAGAATTTTTAAAATACTTATGTCTACACCATGAGCTTCAGAGTTTCTCGAGTCTTAAAGAATTTTGCCATTTTTTAAAATTGGGAGGAGTTGTCTGTAAAAGGGCATGTGGTCATTTTTGGGGGTGTTAGAGCAATTTGTATTTTCATTGTGCTAGTGGTTACACAAATGTGTGAATATGTCTGTGTGCACAGAACAACATATTAAAAGAGTGAATTTTGTTATAAATTATACTCCAATAAACTTGAGTTAAAGCTTCCATTCCATATATATATATGTATATATGTATACATGTGTATATATGTATATGTACATACATGCATACACAAACACATATATGTATACACACATACATATGTACACATATGTATATATGTATACACACATACATATGTACACATATGTATATATGTATACACACATACGCACATATATACATATATATGCATATACATACATATATATGAGGTGTGATTAAAAATAAGATGAATGTTTAAATTTTTAAAGATTATTACCATAAAAGACACATTGCCATTAATCCCCCTCTAAATACTCCCCCTCGCTTCAAACGCACTTATCCTATCATTATTGCCACTTTTAGAAGTAGTTCTAGACGTCTTCTTTTGTGAGTGTCATTAGTTGTGTTGTCTTGACTGTCTCGATGTCCTGAATTGATTCAAAATGTTTTCTTTTAATGATCATTTTGACTTTGGGGAAGAGCCAAAAGTCACATGGTGCCAGATCTGGTGAATACGGTGGATGAGGACACACCGTGATGTTTTTATTTGACAGAAATTACCATATACCAGAAATCATGTGTGACATGGAATGCTGTCATGATGGAGGATGAAGTAAAGACACAAAAGAGCACTTCCAGAACTACTTCAGAGAGTGGCAATGATGATGGGATAAGTGTGTTCTAAGCAAGGGGAATTTTTTGAGAAAGATTAATGGCAATGTGTCGTTTACTGTAATATTTTTTAAAATTTAAACATTCACCATATCATTCATCATATATTTCTCATATATATATATATACACACACACACATATATGTATGTGTATATATTCGTGTGTGTATATATATACATATATATGTTTATATATATATCAATTTGATAAAAGAGATGTAAACTTTATATATACATCCCAAATTTGGACTCCATTTTCTTCACTTTTTCTAAAGTCTACATCTCTTTTATCAAATTGATTGAGCAGCATTTCTCAAACAATATAATCTATTGTATTGCAGAAGGTGACTTGAGTTTATTGCAGTCATTATCAATGATTTCCCACACATACGGCATTCATTAATATTCAGCAAGCACTGAAGAACTATTAACAGCCATGTGATGGGATATAAAGACAAATATCAAAGTCAACTCCCACCCCCCAAATAAATAGTTTAGGCTTCCATATGAAAGCATACAGGTAACCAGTAAGTTACCATACAGTGATGCCATTGATGTTAAAGTTGTGATAAAGTGGTATAGGGATCTAAAGAAAGAGGGTAGGATGAGCAACTCAGTCCACTTTTGGTGTGGCAAGAAAGGTGAGCCCTAAACTGTACCTTAAAGGATAAATACTTCAGGTCAGTAGAATAGACACACCGTTGTCTATAACTCCCATGCCTATGTTCAATATACTAATATGTATCAGTGTTTGTTAAATACACTATGATGTGGCTCTTACAAACTTAAACAACATGTTTGCCTCTTCGATTCCTGGTATGGAGACTGTTTCTGAGACAGTTGGCCTTTACAAACTACGTCATGTGTCTTCTCTGTGTTTTTGCTATTAGCTTTTTTTTTTTTTTTGTCAAACTTTCAATTTATTTATAAACACAAAAATAAGCCAATGCATAATTTGCTATTAGCTTTTGATTGCCTGTCAATTTCTTTAATATAATGATTTTAGAGACGAGCACATCTCATTAAATACATGTTTCTCATCAATATACAAAAACTTAACTCCTTTTTCTTTCTGTCTTAATCACTTACTTATGGTCCCTTCTCATGTCACATGCTTCTGTTTAAATGAGTTGGTCTGGTTTGGGAAAAGAGTGCTATAAAATATTTTTGCTGTTACTTCGTTTTCTCAAATTCATTCAAACCTTTTTTTTGTTTGTTTTCAGTTTTCTTTAGAGAAATATCTCATTTTATTCCTTCAAGGACCATTTATTGATATTGTGTTGTGTGCTAGACCATGGTAAAGATCAAGTAATACATAGTTCCTGTCTTTACATAATTCACAGTTGAGTATGGCAAACAGATGTGAAAACAGTTCATCTTAATATAACGAGGTTTATTATTATAGTAATTCATAATGGGCTACATGCACAAACATTGGGGCGGTATAAACTTTAAGGGCTTCAGGGAGACCATAAAAACTTATGTTTGACCAATACATTAAAAGGTATAGAGGTGATTTAAGTTGAACAAAGGAAGATCTGAATTCTACACAGAAACTACGAAAGTGGATTAGTGTGCACACGAGAGAGAGACAGGGTGGGGAAGGGAAGGATTGAGGGAGGTAGGAAGAAATAGAGGGACAAACGATGGAGGGAGGTGTAGAGATAAAGAGAGGGATAAAGAGGGGGGGAGAGAGAATAGCAAGGAGAGAGAGAGAGAGAGAACTACACATTCTAGAGATTGTGGAGATAGTGAAAGGGCCATTTATACTGCATCCCAGTAAGTGGCAAGGGATGAGAATGATAATGAGAGTGGTATGCTAGAATGTGACAGGATATGACCTAACTTTCATTCCATTTGAAGGAATTTGGTCTTTATCTTTGAGTCTATAGATATAAAACACAATTTTAAACAGGAATAAAAATGAGAAACTTTGTATTTTAAAATGTTTCCAGCAGTAGTGTATTTAATGGATCCAATAAACTAACCATTATGATGGAAAGGTAAAAAAAAACAACAAAACAAAACAAAAAAAACCCCACAATTTTCCAGTAATCTAATTTTCTGCATTAATTCAGTCATTACTAATGAGGACTTAGAAGTGAGTTATTAGAGAGAAATCAATAGGTAAAATAGTAAGAAAATTGTACTTTTCCTATTTTGAGAGCTGTGAGGGCGCTTTTGACTGTGAGGTATCAATTTGGTAATTTAGTTCACTGAATAAATGGTATGTTGTTAACCAAAACGGAATATAGGAAGAGATGTTTTTGAGTTTTTAAAACTAGACTTTATTTTTTAGAGCAGTTTTAGGTTTACAGCAATATTGAAAGGAAGGTACATAGTTTTTTCATATACCCTAACCCCCACACATCCGTAGCCTCACATATTATTAACATCCCCACCAGAGTCATGAATTTTTTATAATAAATGAAACTACATAACACATTACACAAAGTCTTTAATTTACATAAGGGTTCACTTTTGGTGTTATGCATTCTATCAGTTTGGAAAAATTTATAATGATATGGACTCACCATTATAGTACTGTGTTTCCGACGCAGTAGATCTGATTATCCGGCTAGGTCTTATTTATCACACAGAGCATTTCCACTGTCCTAAAAGTCTTCTGTGCTTGTCTGTTCCTCCTTCCCTCCCGCACAACTCCTGGTAATCAGTGATCTTTTACAGCCTCCACACTTTTGTTTTTTCTAGAATGTTATATAGTTGGAGTCATATAGTATGTAGCCTTTTCAGACTGGGGTCTCTCACTTAGAAATACCCCTTTAAGCTTATAACATGGCATAATAGCTCATTTCTTTTTAGCACTGCATGATATTCCATTGTCTGAATGTACCACAGTTTGTTTATCCATCTACCTACTGAAAGGCATTTTAATTGCCTTCTAACTTTAGCAATTGTGAATAAAGCTGCTAGAAACACCCAAACTCAGGTTTTGTGTGAGTATACATTTTCATCTCCTTTAGGTAAATATCAAGGAGCATGATTATTGGATTGTATGATAAGCATATATTCAGTTTTGTAACAAACCACCAAACTGTCTTCCAAAGTGGCTCTACCGTTTTGTATTCCAGCAATGAGTCAGAGTTCCTGTTGCTTCACATCCTCTGTGTCATTTGCTGTTGTCAATGCTTGGGATTTTGGCCATTCTAATAGATGTATCATGGTAACTCATTGTTGTTTGATTTTTCATTTCCCTAATGACATAGTATGAGGCATCTTTTCATAAGCTTATTTTCCATCTGCATATCTTTGGTGAGATATTAGTTCAGGACATTTCCCATTTATTCAAATCAGTTCTTATTGTTGAATTTTAAGGAGTTCTTTGAATATTTGGATAACAGTCCTTATCGGATATAGCTTTTGAAAATGTTTTCTTCCAGTCTGTAGCTTGTCTTTTTATTCTCTTGATAGTGTCTTTCTCAGAGGAGAAAAATTTGATGACATCTAGCTTATCAGTGCTTTCTTTCATGGATTGTACCTTTGGTCTTGTATCTAAAAAGTCATAGCCTACCAAAGGTCACCTAGATTTTCTTCCGTGTTATCTTCTAGGAATTTTATAGTTTTTGTTTTATATTTAGTTCTGTGATTAATTTTGGGTTAATGTTTGTAAAGGGTGTAAAGACTTATTTTTTATTATTTGGTTTTAATATTTTTATTTGTGTTATTGCTGTACTTGTGTAGGTATCAGTTATAATTTTTGTGAGGTACTTAAATAGAGTTATTCAGTGTAGAGCTAAATTGTTGAGTCTGACATTCAGGCCAGAGTTTGGATTACATGTAAACCTTTATGAATTATTGGTACATACTTGAAGGCATGTGGTGGATTGATAATAACAAGAGAGAATGTACAGAGCTGAAAGAGAGAAGACGTCAAAAGACTCAAGGAAAACCAATGATAAAGGAAGAGGGATGAGAAAATAGGCAACAAAGCAATGGTAAGAGAAATAGATGCTGGATCAGAATAGGTATTGTAATAAAAGTCAAGTGAACAGAGAACATTCATTTTAAGAATGTGAGGTATTACTGATGATTCAAAGGATTGAGATGTGACAAGAAGTATACAGGGGTAATTGTCATTAGTTTTCTCATTGGCATTGGCATTGGCAACAAGTCTGCTGACATTCACTGAAGGAAGTTCAGTAGAATGGTTGCATAGAACTGTCAAGATGGGTGAGGAGTGCATAGATTAAGCTTAAGCTACTTTTTCAAAGATTTATACTCCACATATATTTAAAATTATATAAAGAACTCAACCAAGATATGATTACTTGGTCTATAAAAACATGTATCTTTATTTTATTTTTTAAAATTTATTGTGGTGACAATTGTTAGTGAAATTACATATATTTCAGGTGTACAATTCTGTATTACATCATCTATAAATCCCACTGTGTGTTCACCACCCAGAGTCAGTTCTCCTTCCATCACCATACATTTGATTCCCTTTACCCTCATCTCCCACCCCCTCCCCTCCTTACTATCTGATAATCACTAAACTATTGTCTGTGTCTATGAGTTTTTGTTTCTCATTTGTTTGTCTTGTTCTTTTGTTGTTTTTGGTTTATATACCACATATCAGTGAAATAATAGCGTTCTCTGCTTTTTCTGTCTGACTTATTTCACTTGGAATTATACTCTCAAGATCCATCCATGTTGTCACAAATGTTCCTATATCATCTTTTCTTACTGCTGAATAGTATTCACTAAATTCCCTTTAAATGAAGCACATGTGAAAGCATGGTAAAAGGATAGGGCTGATGTTTGTTCCTATTCAGTGTCTTCTCTGTTTTTCAAAGCTTACCCCCCATGGAAGTATAAAGCCTGAAAACATCTCAACTCCCCTACCAGGAGAGTTCTTGGCAAATTTGCACCAAACAATAGGCAGAGGCAGACTTGGATGAAGGAAAAAATGATAAACCATTATTCTGTGGCAGCCTTGATAAGTCAGATGAAAATCATCAGACAGCAGGTAGTGATAATTGTCTGAAATTTTTGGATTGTTTCCTTAGAATCCTTTATGTTGGTACTTTGGTAGCTGATGCCATGAGTTGTGGCTTGTAACAGTTCTGAATATCGTCCTAGAAATTACTCACTTTGATGCTATTCCTGCAATTTAAGATTCTCTTATCTGTATTCTGCCAACCTCCAACAGTTGTTTAAGCCTTAACTTTCCTATTTTGAACCGCTTTTCTCAAAGTATCTGGAGAAGCTTTTGTTTTTCTGACTAAGTAATGAGACCCATCTGTTTGTCTGTCTATCTGTCTGTCTGTCTGTCTATCTATCTGTCTATAGTTTTAGTGGTATTGCTATTTTTAGTGAATAAAATAGCTCCAAGTTTCAGGAATACATTTATTATTTAGATGAGGTAAAAGAATGCTTATATGTAGTATTCAAATTATTAGACTTTTTTTTAGATTTTCTTCTTCCATAATGACTATAACTTTTAATGTATTTTCCCCCACAGACATAGAGAAAATTCAGCTGAACTAAAAGCATTTTCTATTTCTTACATGACACACTTACTGACTTCCAATTTCCAAAATTTGTCCTATTTTCTGTCTAGTTTTTCTGCAATTGTCCTTGATGTCCTTGTAACAGCTTACTGTTTTCGTTATATTCAATATCCCTCCATGAGTTTGAACTTAAAAAATATTAAACATACTTATTGACAAATATACCTCAAAGTTGCTTTTATTTTTAATATTTAATGTGTCATTATTAATCTTCAATGGCATTAGTTAATTTGTAAAAGTCAGAGTATTTGGAATTCTTTATTTTTAGAAATTCAAAAACAAGTCATTCAGTAGACATTTATGTACTTTCTTTTCCAAGAAGTCTAAAAATAATGTGACAATTCATTGATTGTACTCAGAATTCAGTAGCTATTACTAATGTATAGATACCTAGGGTAAAATAACCACTAGTGAATTAAAATCTGCTGCACTTTCACTTTTCTGAAGTGATTCATGGTCATTGACCATTTTCCTCAACTTTCAAAGGACTACTTCTGGCTATTAATACTTTATTCTTTCACTTTTTGAAAACTTTGGAAATGATTTACTAGAGACCCCTTATTGATTCTGTTCTTGTGATATAATTTTTTTCTTAATATATTTATGATGGTTGTTTATATAGATGTGCCAAAAAATGTAAATAGATTTTAAGAAAGGAAAGCGTCATTAAAATTGTAATAATATATACCGATAACAAAATATGAATACAAGTCATGTTTGACTTTTTCAATTACAAGAGATGCTGAAAGCGGTTACCATCAGCATTCAGACACTCCAATTACAGCAAACTATTGCTTGAGCAACGTTGACCATAGTGTCTACTTGTATACATTTTGTTTGTACCCCAGTGTGTATGTGTGTATGTGTGTGTATGTATGTACATAATTCTTTTTCTTTATAATGATGCTTAGTATTTGACTAAATCTTCAGATATTTGCTTCACTATCACTGAAACCTATTAGAATATCAAATGGGATGGAATTTGATTTCCTTTAGTATCAGATGAAAGTGATGACATAGTCTGTTAGATCCTGAGAGCAAGGGAATAACTATATTCTGTAACTTCTTGTACAACTAATGACAAAAATAATGGTTAATTCTTAATAGATACTTGTTGAATGTTGTTCTATGAACGCAGACCTGATTTTCAAACATTTTAGCTAATTATAAGAGTAATAAGATTATTTATCTTCCCTGTTTTATAGATAAAATTATTTGGCTCGCAAGATATAAATTAGATTCTGTATTGCTACCTCCTCAGTTCCTGTTGTTGATACTGAATATTCTGCTTTCTGAACCCATTGATTTTCTGCCCTTCATAAAAAAGAGATGTTTATGTACATAGTCAAGACAGGAAGTTTTGTAGATTTGGCAAGATACATAAAGTGCAACCCCAACTGCCATTTAGCCATACAGAAGAATTACATACCAATGTAGCTAATTTAAATGGTCACCAGGAATGCAGGCAGGCTTTGAAATTTCAGATGATTTGATGACTTCAGTTTTTTCACTGAATAGTTATGGACCATAAAATTAATTACTTAGTAATCCTTATTTTATGATACATACAAACGTATGCATACTGACCTTTATCCAACCGATAGTTAAAACTGCTATAAGCAATCTCATTAACCAGAATGCTTTGTAATGAAGCCTCAAATGATATAAAATGTCTCATCATTTCAAAAATTTTCTCTATAGTTATGGCTTATTTGTTCACTACAACATTTTTATCAAGGTCCAGGATCCCAGAAAAATTGAATCCGGATCGTTCTATTTCCACTTATTAGTGAACATTGAATTTGACTGTGGCTTGGCCATAAACTATTAGAGGTTTACTTACCCATAGTGCATTTAAAATTCAATTCTATAAATATTTGAGTATAATGTTCCAAATACCATAATAGAAACTAAAAATCACAAGAAGAAAAGTGTGTCCCCTGTCCTTTATGAATTCACAGACCTATTGGAAAAGTGAAATGGTAACTCAGATCTTCCATTTGTACTGAACTTAAGTAGTTATTATTAATGATGGTAGTGGACTAGGCGGATCACATTTTATGATATTTTGTCTACTTTACAAAAGTTGCTTATATCTACCTTTAGATATTCATTTTTTGTGTTGTGTAGTACCAGATAATTATTTGTTCCAGACTTGCTACATGTTCTTAGCCCATAAGCCTTCAAAGAGCTGTGAGAGTTAATTGAGTTAATCTATTAAAAATTCTATAGACTTACGACTGGATTTGAAATTTGAAGTGCAGTTTAAAATGGTGTCTGTCACTTACCACGTCTTCACTTACTTATTGTATGATGAAAATATTGTAAAGTGAATGATCTGTTTCAGAATACTGATGTGATAACTGTTTAAAGATTTTAAAACATATAGTGATGTTTCCCTATAATCTTTATCACCCTTCATGTTTTCTTTCAACACAATTTTATTAAGGAAACACTGTGATGCTATTTGAAGACTTTGTATAAGAAGTTTATAGAGATTTTTAGTGAATTTATCATAGTTGCAAAAAGACATATTTAAAGACTTTAAAAGACCAATGAATGGCAAAATCTGTCATTTTGTATAATAATTTTAAGTTTTTGAAAGTTCATATCACACCCATGGAAAAGAGCTAAAATAATTATAAACAGATTTCATATTTATGTCACATTTAATAAACTAGGAAAGGTTAAACTAGTTAAAAATTATCACATATGAATTGTAATCCTATTATAACATGCTTATTACTTACTATATATTGTCAATATGATCATTAACTTGATGGTGTTCATTTTTTTTTTCCAATTTTACAATGTCTGAAATATGGATATAGTGATATGTGAAAATAAAATTGGAAGTGTTATTCTTTCTTAGTGATACATAAAATGAAAGTGGCTTCTTAGGTTCAGTAAGACATGTTGTTATTACGAGTCTGTTCAGAAATAATTACTACAATAAAAATAATGCATAAAAAAAACTCATTGGGTTGGGGAAATAAGGCTTCTGCTTACAGCCATGATGGAGTCACGGTGTCCTGATATATCCTTCTGCTTTAAATAATTATAACACAGGGTAAAACATATGAAACAGTAGATTCTTAAACATTGTTCATAATAATTATTCCTTAAACGAGAAGTAAATGAACGGGATAAGATCAACTGTTGAGAGAGTTTACAGGACACAACACAGGAAGGATGAACCCAAACAGAAGCGTGAAGCCTCCTCAGTTGAGGAGGCAGAGTTGAGAATTCAGGGTGGACAAAGCAGCTAGAATGTACAAGCCAGACAATGTAAGAAGAGAAAAGAACAGAATGAATAGGAGAGAGATGAACAGAGAGAGTATCAGAGGTTTCTCCACTCTTCTTTAGCTGAACTGTGATTAGCGTATGTGGGAGGAAAACACCCAGAGCCAGGAAAGAACCACTGGGAAGGAGAAAGAAGAACGACCTCTGGATCCCAAGCAAGAATGGGAATAATTAGTTTCCCATCAGCTAGAATGGAAAAACAAAACAAAACAAAAACAAACCTTTGTCTTATGTCAGATATGAGAACTCAGAAGAATATGCTTCAATAATAGGTCCTAATAATCTTAGACCAGAGGCGGTTATAGTTTCAGACCCTGATAAAGAGAAAGCCCAGTAATAGGTAAAAGCACCAGAAATCACACAGTTGATAGAATCAGTAGACAAGAATGTTAAAATGGTTATAACTATGTTTATTTTAATATACTCAAGAAGATAGAGGAAAACATGACCATATTCAAAAGCCTAGAAGGTACAAAACAGACCCTACCAGCACTTACATGGATAAAATATGCACTGTTGGAGATGATAAAGTAGATACTGCAGAGGAAATATTGATGAAGCATAAAACATAGTGATATACACTGTCCAAACTAGAGAACATAAAGAAATAAAAGGAAAAAACTGAACAGTCTCAGCAAGCAACTGAGTATGCCACTGATATACCATACCGATCTTTCTTAGCTTTTCCAGGTTTTCTTGTACTGACTTCTGTATTTGTGTTTGTCTGTGTTTTGTATATAGCTCTACATGATTTTATCACATATATAGATCCATGTATCCTCATAGTCAAAATGAAGACTTGCTCAATCAGCGTGAAAACCTCCAGTGGCCCATTTATAACCACACCCACTGTCTGTCAGTCCTCTCCCATCCTGAGCCCCTGTAACCACTAACGAGCCCCCCTTCTTTATTTCTAGAATTTCGTCATTTTAAGTTGAATAAGTGGAATCTTCCAGCACATAATCTTTTGCTATTGGCTTTTTTTCTCCCACTCATTATAATTCTCTGGAGATTATTCTAGTTGTTACATGCATCTACTCATTTTATTCTTTATATTTGTAGTTTGATTTTTGTAATTCCTGACTGATTTCTTATGTCCTCTCCTATGGAAGTTATAACCTTTGTTATATATTACATCGTGTGCTATAAACATAATGTAACATGTATTTTGTTGCAAATTGGTACAGGTTTCTTAGGATGCATACTAAGAAATGGATTAAATGAAACTTGTAATATGCATATGATCAGTTAGTAAATAATACTTTTGAAAGGTTAATTTATTGATTACACTACCACAAGCCTACACTTGCATTTATTTAAAGGCATGTGCATTTGAAGTTGTGCTACTTTGAACCACATTACACAACTACCTACTAAGTTTTGATTGTTGATAAGAGAGCCCTATTAGAATTGTTATTATTAATAGCTTCAAAATCTTTAAACACCTTTCAACTTTTCAGTTACTTAGATTCAACAACGGTTTTTAATTTTTCTTCTTGTGTTTTATATACTGAATGGAATTTGGAAAGTGTATCAATTCGCTATCATGATAAAATTGCCATAGAGGTGGCAAACAAAATCTCAGCAGCATGCAAAAACAAGCACTTATTAGTTCACAAATCTGAAAGTTGGCTGGCAGTTTGCTAATGTAGACTGCGTATGTATTGATGTTTCTGCTGATCGTAACTCTGAGTGAACTGGGAATTAACAGATCTAGGATGAACTGGGCTCCACGTGTCTGTCATCTTCCTCCTGGGAACATAGCTGAGTATGTACTTTTCATCATAATTTCAGGGGCATAGAAAAACAACCCTTTTCCAAGCCTCTACTTATATCACATATATGAACATACCATTTTACAAAGCAAGTTAGACGTCCAAGTGGGAGCATGTGAAAAGTTACATGACAAAGGATATGTTTAGTCCTATTACTATAGAAAGATTTTTGGTAAAGATTTTCTTACTAGTTTACATGGTCTCAGGCACATTATTTGCATGCTATTATTTCTGAACCATGTTTTCTTTTGTTAAAGGACAAATAGGACAGTGTTGCCATAAGTGTACTAAATTTTCCAGACATATTAAGTGAATATGATGTTTTCATGTATCATCACTTGTGCAGATTCTGAAAAAAGGGCTGAGACACCATGTTACAAATATTTGAATTAAATGACTATCATGTTTTATTCAAGAAGCGAGGGTTCATTATATGAGATTTTAGAGCTGACTATTCATTTTAACAGTTTTCAGCTGTATATTCAAATATATACCCCTGATGGTGTTTCTCTTGTGACTGGTGTTATGATGATGAAACTAAGAACTGTCTTTCAAGCCATATTTTGTCTGACAGACAGTATCTTGATTAAGATGAGCTTTAATTAAGATAAATGAGGCTGCTTAGTCATCTGTTTGGTATGATGAGCCCTGAATCTTCAGAATAATCTTAAAAGTAATGAAAAAATGTCCATTTCCTTATTGAAAACACAAATTAGATTTAGAGTGAATAGCTTGCCCACCTGTGCTATAAGCATGCGCTTATTAGAAAGCACTGATGCTGCAATTTCATTATAGTTAGCGATCTCTCAATAGAATGGGCTATGCTGACTACTGAGCATCATACAAGGAAGTCAGTCAGCAAGATTTGTCCCAAAAAAAAGGTCTCTAAACAAAGTTCAGCCTAATTTGTGCTGATATGTTCTTCACATCTTTGACAATGCTATCATCACTTTTTGTTATTAATCCATTCAGATTCTCCAAAGAAATTACACAGTACATTAAACTTTGACATTCACCACTATTACTTGATTGGGAGGGAACGACTTTCCTTAGTATTTCTGTTAGTTTTCTGTTGCTATGTAACAAATTACCATAGTCTTAGGTTCTTAACACAACAAAAATTATTATCTCCTGTTTTCCATGAGTTAAGATTTCAGGCCTGGGTTAACGAAGTTCTCTACTCAGGGTCCTTCATACTGAAATCCATGTGTCATTTGGGGTTGCTATCTAATTTGGGGCTCAGGGTCTTCTCAGTTCATTCAGGTTATTGGCAGAATTCAGTTCCTTGCAAATATAGTGCCGACATGTCCATTTTCTTGCTGTCTGTAAGCCAGGGATAGCTATCATCCCACAAAGTCATTATTTTATCTATGAAAGAAACAAGGAGCACAAGCTATAATTTCAACCAACAAAAGGCAATAAATAAATAATTAGATAAACAAATAGATAAATAAATAAAATTTGGAGTTCTCATATTAGAGAACTTAATCTTTAACAGCATAAACATTTGGATGGAATCTACTATTGCAGTATTAGGTGATTTGGGCAATGAGTCATTTTAAATTATGAGAGAATCCCTTTCCTGAAAGTTATTAAAGCATAAGCCTATTGATATGTTTTTCATAGTTATCTTGAAGAAGGAGGAGAAAGGGTAAGAGTAGAGATCTTATAAGGAACAGAATCATGGAATAATCCTGGAGGTGGTAAGACTTCAATGGAGAAAAAGCACAGACAGAGGCCAGGACCACAGAATCAGGGATGTAGCTTGCACAAACCAGGCATTGCAGAGAGATTCCTACACCTGAAGACATCTTTATGGTAAAACTTAGTGACAGATAGAAGAAGTAAAATATTACTTAATCATTATTATGGTGTCAAGTGAGTTTTTGGACAGTCTGTACAACCATTAGAAAGAGGACACGTCAGAAATCACTAAGTTTAACGTGAACAGGTATCAGAACCAAAAGTTCATTGATCCAAATAAACTGAAAATGCAAAAATTATTTACATACATGAATGTGGGCTTAAATTCCTATCTACAATTATTCAGTGTTGTCTTTGACACACTTTTCGAAGATAGTCTTTTAAATAATTATCTCTCACATCTCTCATGTCTGCCATTTTTTTTCTTTACAATGGAAAATTCCTTTATTTCTTTGATCATACAAACTTAACTTTAGTATGAATTCAGAAAGGTGTTAGTTTGAGTTAGAAAGAAATTGATTGCCCTTGTTTTTCTCTTTCATAAGGAGCTTAGAATAAAAACCATAATGAAAGCCCATTTAATGATTGGGGAAGGCAGTTTCATTCCTGAAAAAGATTCCAACCTGTGAAACTCCAGATGCTCAATAGGATTTCCTAGTACTTATAGATCTCTATTATTGCCAGTGAATATAGACAATGAAAAACAAAATGATTAAATTACTTGATATTACTTCACGTTTTCTTACTTTTTTTTTCATGTAGAACTTGACTAATCCTTTAAAGTATATAAATGGTATGCTCAGTGGAACTTGCACACTTTGAGAAGAAGCAAGTTGGTACACATGGATATAGAAATTATTTTTAAAAGAACAATTGTTACCCCAAAATACAGGAAATGCATTGTAAAGTGAGAGGAAAATTATATAGAAGTGACTGCTATATTCACTTTTCGAAAGGCTGTATTCCTTGATTAGAGTGGCAATTAAATAATGCCTACTCTTAAAGGACTCAGAGTGATATATAGGAACAATGACAAAGCAATCAATGAAAAAATGTCATTTGAAAAAATACGTTCCATATCTAAATTTTCATGTATTATGATCAATGAATTAAATTCAACTTAGTTTTAACAAGAACAATTAATCCATTATTTGTTCAACTATGCTCTAAGTACTCAAACTGCATTGTGGGGAATTAAAAGTAAAATTTAATAGGATATTTTGAAGTGTATGTTATTTTGATATGTTTAGGAATCACTTCAGAATAAGGAAATCAGGAAATTTCTTAGATTGGGGACACTTTTTCTTTCAGGAATGATCTTTTTTGTTTGTTTTCTCCAATCATTAAACATGAATAGCCCATTCATTTTTATCTAATTTAATAGTAGTAATAATAATGATAACAATAATAATAATAATAATGCTCACATAGTGTGACTTTGCAAAAACAACAGGGTTAAGAAGCATGAAGAAAGCATTAGGGAAGATCAAGAAAGGAAGGACAGCATATTATAATTGAAAAATTAGAAAAAAGCAGTGGTGCTCCATGAACATGCCAGAACTGCCAGTTATAGATAATGGGTGTGAGAATTCTTTCAAGAAATATGTATGTATGTATATATGTATGTATTTGCATATGTATGTATGTATGTATTTATTTTTGTCAAGGTAAAATTTCCATATAGTAAAAGGTGTGGATGTTAAGTGTAAACGCTGATGAATTTTGATACTTTTATAAACTTACGTATCATTCCTGAAATTAAGCTATAAAACGTTTCTGTTACAGCAATAAATCCCTTTGTGTCCCTCACATCCAGTTGACCCTTGCCGTGACTTGCCCTGAGTGGTCCTCCATCGGCCTTTGATATTGTTGATCACTCTCTTCTTTGCTCTTATGGACACACCATTTCCTTATTTTTCTATGTGCACATCAAGCTATTCTCAAATTTCTCAATAAAGGTTACTTTCTTTATCTTTTAAATATTTATGTGCTTTGAAGTCTATCATGGGCCCACTTATCCTCTCCATATATTCTCCCAAATGAGTATATATGTACATTTTTCTATTTATAGTTGCTGTCAAGAACTCTTTCCTGAAACACAGACATTTTTAAGCAAATTTTAGAATGTCTAATAAACACCTCAAAATCAGCATACCTAAAACTGAATCATCATCCTTGTCATGACTTACGTAGTTCCTCTCCAATAATAGCCTTCTGAGTAAATAATACCATAGAGACTTCCAACTGCTCTAAAACAGCGTTATCACCCTTTCATCTTCCTCTTTCAGGCAACTAAAGCATTTGCAAGTCCTATCCATTGTATCTTTAAAATACCTTTTACATATGTCTGCTCACTGGATACACCCAAATCTAGGTCACCAGTATCTTTGTGAGATCTAACAGACTGCTAGCTGGGTTGATCTAACAGATCATACCCACCTTGTATATCATATATACCTTGTGTATGTATCCCTACAAAATTCATTTGCCATTGTACCCTTTCAAAGGTACAGATGTGATCATGAGACTCATTTATTTTAAATATTTCATTGGTTCCTCACTTCACTTAAAAGTAAAACCCAAAAAGTAGATATGGTTTAATATGTTCTCTGTTATCTGCATACCACTTAAGCCTTATCCCTGACAATTCTTTCCCATCCAATCAAAATCAAGTAGCAGAAATATTTCTGGGTTTATAAGACATTTTATTCTCTCTTTTCCCTATGACCTGTCACTTATGAGCCATAGACTTTTCCACTGGAATCTTCTTCAGTTATTTTCCTTACAGTGTGATTAAATATTAATCATTCTTGGTCTCTAATTCTAAATCAGTTTCTCAGGGAGGTCTGCCTAAATCCATATTTAATTAGGCAAAATACTATATTGACACCTGTGTTTTCACTATCTCAGCACTTATCACACATTGCTTTTAGCCTTAGTTTAATGGTCTGGCTTCTCTGCCAGATGGTAGAACCAGACCAAGTACCTCATAGGTTTGTTTTCTAGAATACACTATGTGAGATGGACAAAAATAGAAATAATGAACAGTTCTGGAAGGAAGGAGGGAAGGAAGGAAGAAAGGAAAGAAGGAAGGAAAGACCCAGGCCCACACCTCCAGTATCCTCCAGTACTTTTCACTAGCTCACTTCAGTGATGGAAAATTCTCACATTTTGTTTCAGTGGAGTTTAGTTCAGTCTCTCCTGTCCCCCTCCCCCATTATAATAGTCTTAACCTCTACTGTATGACATTGAATGAAGTCTTAAGCTTAGAACCTGCATAGTTTTCACAGGTGGTGGGAGTAAAACTGCTGTATAAACCTAGGGGGTAAGAAATCAAATTCTGATATGCCTTTATAATTGCCAACTATTTGTGCTGTTGTCTTCCAACAGAAGAGACCCCATTAAATGTGCCAGTAGAACATCACCTTCAGTATGTCTTTAAGTCTGCATTAGATTTCTTCCTTGGAAATTTTCCTTCAAAGTCACACAAAACAAATGAATAATTTACCACTTTGAAAGAGAGGCGCTATCATCACACCCTGCTCTCCATGCTGCGCCTGGTATTGTCCTTCAGGAAATGTCCATTATGCTACTTTTTTTTTTTTCCTTTCATGGATTTAGAGGTTAAGAAAATAGTAAGAAGCATATATTTGCAAAGCAGCTTCCTTTAGAAGTGTATGATATTTGTAAGGGAATTTCTTTGGCCATTTGCTTTTTCAGAAAATGCTAAAAATAATCAGAAATGAGAAGATGTTTAAAATGCTCCATTTAGGGGTTGAGTACATAAATCCTAATTCCTTAGCAATAATGCATTAAATGGGCAAATATTACTTTACCCAGAATCACGATTTTGGGAAAAGAAACCATCAGTTCCATAATCCTAAAAGGACTATGATAAATGTCATCAAGAATCAGTTCTTCCTGTAGCTGGAAAGCTATGAAGCCAAATGTGAAGTTTAAATGAAATGATATTACCGTGTTTCCCCGAAAATAAGACCAGGTCTTGTATTACTTTTTGCTCCAAAAGATGCATTAGGACTTACGTTCAGGGGATGTCATCCTGAAAAATCATGTTAGGGCTTATTTTCTGATTAGATCTTACTTTTCAGGGAAACATGGTACATGTTTCTCAGGGATCACACATAATCAGCCTCTTAGCTTGGCAGTTTTATTAGACTTGAGTTGGAATATAGATGACTGTTATTCATACATCTAGTCTTGGATAATTTCCTTCTAAATTATAGTAAAATTTAGTACATATGAGGTTGTAAGTAAGTTGCTCCTGAATATTTTCATAATATATAATTTTATAAACTTTATCCTTTTTTAAAACATGCAACTTCACACCAATATTCTGTTTTCCTCATGTCAGACTTTATGCTTTTAAGAATATCTCATTTAGCATCTCATTTAGCAAAATCTAAATGAGTCATGTCAGACTTTATGCTTTTAAGAATATTTCATTTAGCAAAATCTATGTCCTCTATGCCTCCTTTTGTTCATTTTCCTAAAACTTGTCCTCTATGCCTCCTTTTGTTCACTTTCAGGATAACTATTTCAATGATATATTTATGGTAACCTTTGTTTATAAAATATTATGGTTGTGATTTTCTTTCAACTTTTTAGTATAGAAATAGAATTCTAATATTCTGGAATCTAAGCTGACTCTTGGCCATCTTGGAGAATACAGTCCAGGTAATTTTCCAGATAAATGGAGCTCCATGAGTGAGCCCAAATGAAACCAGTCTAGGAAATGCCTAGGTAACTCTGAAAATTATGAGAAATCATAAATTTCCGGTATCCTAAATCACTGAGTTTTGGAGTAGATTAGCGATAAATGAGTGATAGGAGAATGGGCACGTGGCAGTGTTTTCAATTGGCAGTGCTTCAAAACCAAAACCTAAGCATACATCCTTGGCTTTGAGGTAGAGTGACAGGTGGAATTGATAGGCTGATGAGGTGACTACAAAAGAAATTTAGCAGAAGAGAGGTAACTGTTCTTGGAAATTGGAGAAAAAATAGCATGCATTATGTAATTGAACAATTGGCAACATCTTTACCGTGAGCAATGGGAAGACAGGAATGCACACAATGCACCTGTAGATGTGTCTTAGGAGATTTTAATGCAGAATGATAAGAATATCACATTACATTTTTATAGCTACCTGTGTTGAAACACAGGAAGAGAGATGAACTAAAGAAGGAACTTTGTAGTTGCAAGCAAAATTTAAAGGATTGGGGAATCAGAAAATACTACTTATCCCTGGTCTCTGATGGGGATAAAATTCTCAGTGTGAAATTGGTCGTGGGGCTAAATTTAGATCAAGAATGTGACTTTAATACATTTTTTTTCAGATATCTGAAATATTAAGATGGTACCTATTAAAACTTCTCAGCAAGAAAAAAAAGGGGTTTAAAGAATTGATAGGAAATTGATACCCAGCATCTTCATATACTTTCCAAAACTTCACTTGCTGTCTCAAAAAATGTTAGGGATCCTGCTTTTAGGTGAATTGTACCAATAAAAACACTGCTATATTGGATTAAAAAAACACAAAAAAAAACCCTCAAAATTAAAGGGGCTTTAGGCTTTTTATTAGTTAGGTGCAAAAGTAATTGTGGTTTAAAAGGTTAATAATTGCAAAATCCGCAATTACTTTTGCACCAACCTAATACAAGCATAAAATAGGGTGAGAATCATTTACAATTCTAAATGTTGGCCATTTACACTGGATCATTACCCTTCCTGAAAAGGAAATGTAACTTCAGGGAACAGAGCCAAAAGCTCAGAAAAGTCAAGAGCTGAGGAGAGCTATGGATTAGGAAACCACACCCAGGGTCAGAAATAAACCCTACTCAAGAAACATTATTGACCCTGCAGGAGGAGGAGCTGGCAACATGTACTTGCAATCTTTATAGACTAATAATGACTGCTATATACTTTTCCTTCTTCCCATTTTTAAATGGACTATCTATTGTTTTTATCCTGTCACAGTTTCACAATTGTATGCCCTCTGTCTCTATGTCGCTCTGTGTGTGTTTTTGGGGCAAGGGGGTTATTTTATGTCCACAATTCTCTGGATCAGTGTAGCTGTACCCAACAAGCTTCTCCCACATATGGGCCATATGCAGATCACAAGACATGGGAGTTTGACCTTGATGTAATAAATGGGACTGATTGGGGTTTAGGGGAGTGAATATATATTCTAGTTTCTATTGGGAATAACTGGGATGCATTTATGGCTGGAGAATGCACTGTGGTAGATTAAGCATAGCCACAAATTCTTTTTAGCTTCCCCCATCATTAACTTCACCCTCGTTGAATCTGGGTTAGTCTTCTAACTTACATTGACTAACAATGTGTGGCAGAAGTGACATTTTACAACTCCCAGATCTAAGCTTCTAAGGGCCTTATGGCATCCATATTTGCTGCCTTGGCACATCTACGGAAAGAAGCAGTTAACTTTACATGAAGATGAGAAGCTATGTAGAGAATAAGTGAGTCCTCCTAGCTAACACCTGCAGCCAGACATGTGAATTATGCCATCTGGGCCTTTCAGTGTAACTAATTATTTAGCTAGGTATAGCCATATAAATGAGCCTAGGTGAAAGCAGCAGAGGAACAGGCAGAAATACCTAATGGTATTGTGAGGAATAAAACACTAGATATTTTAAGTCACTGAGTTTTGGAGAGGTTTGTTAGACAGCAATAGATAACTGATAGAGTTAAATTTGGAAAGAAACACATCCTTCCCCCACTCCTACCTCCACAAACAGTAACACACAAGCACATATAACACATGTATAATAAAAAGAAGATATTCATGTTCAAGAGAATCTAAGATTCATGGGGCAAGCAATTAGATTTGGACTGGAAGTTTTTATTTTATCCTTTTTTCTTGTACTGTTATATATATTCTGTACTGTTTCTGTCTGTTTCTTTTTGGATTTTTGTTTCTCTCAATTTGCCACATAATTTTATATGACCCATGTGCCATTATGAATAGTTAAATGCCTATAGAAGGTATTAAATATGGGCTGAGTAAATAAATAAATGTTTTGGTGCTGTACGGGCAGTATAGTGAGAAATTCAGTATATAGTGTAAATCCTCATAACGTTTTACCATCGTCTAAATTCTCTCACGTGAAGCATCATTCAGAGAAAAAATAATAAGCAATACATTAGTTACATTTTTCCAAGTTAAAGTTAAGATAACTCTGTTTTATAGCATGATGCTTATCAAGTGTGTCTCTAACATTGTTTAGAAAACTTATCCATGAGCTCATAGTATGGTAAGAATTTTCTCCAACATATTTAATGTACTGAATTAGTCCATTCCTTTGTTATTGAATTGCTAATAAATTTTTCAGTTAAGAAATAATGGTAAGGAGCTATTGAGATCAATGAAATCTTTATTAAATACCCCTCACAATGAGCAATAACACATGTCAAGCATCATATCATAGTAATCAAAATCAGAGTGATAGATCTGTGATTATACCCAATTGTTATTATCAGAACTGTGACTATAAGTTATTTAATTAATCATGCTTTATTTTTATTATATTAAAATGGTCACAAATATAATATCCATGACCTGAGATTCCCCCCCCCCATCCCTGTAGGGGCTGGTGGTTGGGTGAAATGAGTGAATTGTATCACAGAAATAGAGAAGGCAAGGGGGTTTGGGAACATGGCTTTCATTTGGAATATGTTTTTGTATTTGAGATATCCAAGTTAATCGGGGCTGGAGGTCTCCATTTGTAATTTACAGGAGGATATAGTATCAAAACCTTGGGTAATAATGAGATTACCTAGGTAGAGACCTTCAGAGAAAAATGCCCAGGATGAAGTCTTGCAAGTCTTAAGACATCTAAACATTAGAAGGGTATATGTGAAATCTACAGTCGAGACCACAGCAGAGAGTATGGTATTGTTCACCTAAGAAAGGATACTATTTTTAGAAAAAAGGAGTATTTTAGCATTAAATAATGGTGACAGGTAAAGTAACATAAAGGTTGTGATTATTTAAGGGTCTGTGGAATATATCATCAGGAAGATCACTGTGACCTAAAAGACAGTTAAGAGGTGGGGGCTGAAAACCAAAATCAGATCAGAAAACTAAAAATGTGGCTATGCTTCTGGAATAAAGTAACATTTAGATGATTAATTATTTACTGCTGCTGGAAGTTACTACCTTAGAAAAAAAGTCCCATGGTTTTCATTTCAACACCTATTTTATCTTTTGTTTGTGTTTAAGGAAATAAAGAATAGAAGGTTTTTTAAAGAATAATAGGTTTTAAAACAAAGGATAATTAATTAGTTCTTAGATTATCATATACATTCGAGACATTTTCTTAGAAAGACAGTTATTATGTGAGAAAATCAATTGAACTAAAGCCATCATTTTGAAAGTTAGGCACTTTTAAATTAGACAAACACATAAAAAACAAATCAAGATTAAAAACTCAAAAGAACAGTTGACTGCCCTCCTTTCACATTACACTGTCTATATCTACAATCTACACTATCCAAATTGATGAAAACTATGCTAAATGTAAGTTAGGTTATGAAGTTCAGCTGTGACACCCATACAGAAATAGAGATATATCCTGCAGGTTGTATTTCTGTCAAGTAAAATGGAGTTCTGCAGGTATGTAAGCTCATACTTACATATTCAGATGACCTCATGCCTTGTGGGGCTCGTTATGCTCATGAAAGAGTGACTATATGGGTGGTACTAAAGGTAGCAGAATATGCCACCCCAAAATATGCCCAGTTTGCATATTGACTATTTTGAGCTAGACACTTGAAAAACAGCAAATACAAAAGAGATACTCTGACCTCCCCTATTCTTCCTCAAGTTAAATGGCACAAGAGAGAGCAAAGGGAAACTGACCATTCATTCCTAGGAGGCTTAATAATCAGTAGGTACCCAAAACCAAACTAACGAGTCACAATCCGAAGAACTATTCTTAGGTTTCTTTTCTTTCTTTCTTTCTTTCTTTCTTTCTTTCTTTCTTTCTTTCTTTCTTTCTTTCTTTCTTTCTTTCTTTCTTTCTTTCTTTCTTTCTTTCTTTCTTTCTTTCTTTCTTTCTTTCTTTCTTTCTTTCTTTCTTTCTTTCTTTCTTTCTTTCTTTCTTTCTTTCTTTCTTTCTTTCTTTCTTTCTTTCTTTCTTTCTTTCTTTCTTTCTTTCTTTCTTTCTTTCTTTCTTTCTTTCTTTC
This sequence comes from Rhinolophus hipposideros, assembly GCF_964194185.1. Lineage (NCBI taxonomy): Eukaryota > Metazoa > Chordata > Mammalia > Chiroptera > Rhinolophidae > Rhinolophus > Rhinolophus hipposideros. Next base: position 34,749,780 of record NC_138062.1, on the reverse strand, counting down.
TTTCTTTCTTTCTTTCTTTCTTTCTTTCTTTCTTTCTTTCTTTCTTTCTTTCTTTCTTTCTTTCTTTCTTTCTTTCTTTCTTTCTTTCTTTCTTTCTTTCTTTCGCTCGCTTTCTTGCTTGCTTGCTTGCTTGCTTGTCTTTTTTTTTTTTTTCCTCTCTGGCTAATCAGAATTTGGAAAGGAAAGGAAAAGGAGAAATTCTTACCTTTCTCTTTGGACCAGAGAGTACAGACAGACATCCAGGAGGCTGAGGTGGTAAGAATTTTATCTCCCTGACTTTTTGTCCATTGTCTCATCTCAGCTACAGTCTCCGGGTGAGTGGGATGTCTCACCTGATGGTATCCCATTCTCATTGGCAGACAACTATAAGGGAGGCAAACATTACCTCAGTCTTCTCAAGGTCTCCAGCTTGGCCTTAAAATTAAGCTTACATAAAACATAATAGGAAAAAGGCATACACATATTTAGCCCTCATAGGAAAATAGAAACTCAAAAAAGTGGACAGACCCAAGTGCTTATTATATACTAGGTTGAACAAAGAGTAGTAATTGTGCAAAAGTAACTGAAATCTATGGAGGGAATTAAAGGATTATAGGTCTGTGATGGAAAGGTCTGTTTGTACAGAGTTTTCTTGGCCTCATCTCCCCGTCTCTTTTGATAAGACTGCTTCTTTTCTCCTGAAATAGGAAGGGCCATCTTTCACATGGGAGTTTACTTTTCTATTTTCAGGAAGAAGAATGGAGATCATACTATTTTGAATATCTGCAGTTTTCAAATGCCTTTAGCACAAAATACTCATTTTGCCAAACCCACATATTTGGGTTGACATATTTTGCCATCCTTCGATGCAAAATTGTGCCCACAGGTCCTTTACTTGTTTAAAATATGAAAAGCCTGGCACTCATTATCACATTCCAGGGTATGACAATCCTGGAATTCCTGAATCTAGTCTTGATGACACAATATTTTCAGAGGGAATTTGGGCTAATTATTGGTAAAAGTGGAATGATGCCATTGATTCTTCTGCCAACAACACAATACACAGAGGCCATTTTGGAAATACAATACCATGAAGTGATCACATAAACAGCTTGTCATTAGCATTTCTATTGAAGTAATAGCAAAAATGTTCTTAAATTGTTTCAGGAATAAGGTGGCAACATATAAGACAAAAGTCCAGAGAATTCTGCTAGAATATGTGAGGTATTTGGATCTAAGAAGTCAGAGACATTGCAATGCTTAATCAACAATCTAGAGAGTCACAATTCTCTCTGTCTCAATCCTGAACTACCCATAGTTCTGGAATTCTTGTGTGATCTACACATAATGGTACACTTATTGCATTTCCTTTATTAGGTAACAAAAGTGTTATTTTTATAATTTGCATATTATCATATTATAACCTTATGGTCCACAACCAAGTCCTGGTTCTCCATGAAGTTTGCTCTACTTTTCTTATGTAATTTGTTTCTATTAATACAAAACATGTTTTTTTATATAGAAAAATTTGGCTTTGGGTTATATATGAAATGCATCTTGTGTGTTACATTTAAAAATGTATTTTTCATTAATTAAGACACTTATTTTTCTATATACAATTACATTAAAAATATTTTGCTTTGTTTAAGGCTGGATAATATATTTACTATACATAGACTCTTATGGTTCTTTAGTTTTGCAAATGAGCCATGGTTGTTAATTGTCCTGCCTGTGAGTCACTGTAAACTTAAATCAGTTAAAAGTCAACAAATATGCTTATTTATTACATTTGTTTAGGTAGATGATGATTTCCATAAAAAAGCTGTAAACTCATCTCTCAAAAACTACTGATTTTTAAAACCTTTAGACTTCCAGCTAGAATATTCTGTAGTTCACTTTCCTTTTCCTCTAAAATTAGACTGGTGGCAAACATTTATGTGAGTTACTGAGCCTGACATCTAATTAACACAGTCTTTACAGATTTAATGAGCAGTGATAAATTTCTATCCTTTCTTTGGCACATTTTAATTAGTTGTAATTATGAGTGGAGTGACCTGAAAAGATTGTTTTCTCACAGAATCACAGTAAATTTGTATAATTTAGACTTGCAGGGACAGAATGCATTTTTATGACTTGAAAACCCAAAAGGTTATTCAAGCCATTTTAGTAGTCCCATAAAATCCTCTGTGGAGGGCAGGTAACTAAAACATTGAACATTCATTTTTTACCAACATCAGGTGAGATGCTTTATAAATCACATTTATCAGAGATCATTTCTCCAGAGGCAGCCTTTGCAATTTACATAAAACCTGAACTCAAACATTAATATAATATAATGTAATATAATATAATATATAATATGCTCATTTTTATCTTATTAATAAGCAAAATTACATTAATTTGCTATAATTCTTAATATTATTATAAAGCATAATTGTTAATGTTTTCAAAATAGAAAAATATATATGTTTCAACTAAGATATGTGAGAAGTGTCATATATTCATTAGGAATAAAATGAAGAACAAAGCAGATACTGGCCTTATTTTATAAAGATTATTGTGTAGCATAAGAGAAAAGCCAACAATTCTAATAAGTGCCGACATATGGAGGATAACTGATACTCATAATGGGCAGACCTATATTGCAATAAGGGATCAGTGAAGTTTCCAATAAATGATACTGATTATGATGGCAGTGATGATATAAAAATAACTGACTTTTTTTGTGCTTACTAATTTCTAGATATTATTATAAAATTTTACATATCTTTTAAATAACTAGTTTTTTTAGGAATAGGAGTAGTCAACTGAGTTTTCCCATGTAGAGCAAAGTTGTAGAGACCTTTGAAAAATCTAGTATGTAGCAGATTACATTCAGAAATTCGCTACCAGTGAAATAGCCTGTAAATATGTATTCTACCACTTCCATAAGGGGAGAGAGGGCTTGTTTTTGGCTTTCCTTTCCCCTCTCTGCATTTCCTGTCCTCATAGTCTTTCTTAAGAGAAAGATCCCCCAATTATATATCTGCCCTTTTCAATGGGGCATGAATGAAATATACCCATGGAACCTCTTTCTTAATTCTTTTTGTCATTGTCTACAAAAGACTCTGGCTTTTTTGTAAAATGTTGTTGTGGATTTTAGTTTATAAATATGGTTGCAGCATGTCTCTCATTCTATGAAGTCTCCTACAATAGGAACTTGACATTGCTCCCATCCACTCTCATATATGTATCTCCACTGGAATGGGGCTGAGGGGTAAGGAATGGGTTGGGACTCATTTGTAACCAATAGAAAGTGGCAGGACTTCTGAGGCTAGGTTAGAAAAGGCAATGAAAGTTTTGCTGGACCACTCTTTGGAGCCCTGAGCCACAATGTAAGGGTTCTGACTGCCCTGGAGGCAGGTACCATGCCAGAGTCCCTGTGGAAGGACTCTATGGAGAGACCCTATGGCCACATGAAGAGAGACAGATGCCTGGTCCGTGCTCTCACCTCTTCTAGCTCCAGCCAAAATATGCATGCAACTGCATAGGAAACCCACACCAAAGCTGTTAACACACAGAAAATGCTAACATGCAGAAACTGTAAGAGTTTAAAAAAAAACGTTTTAAGCCAATAAATTCTGGTGTCGTTAAATGATTAGAAAGGAGTTATTATATAATGTTTAATATAACATTAATATTAACATTAACAATGAACATTATAAAACATTTATATAATGTTTAATGTCAACCTGTGCCCTCCAAGTGTTACTGGGATACTTCACATGTTGCAGGGAAATTTTTTTCTTTGAGACATGTCCCACTCTTTTCTATATCCCATTACTTTTCAGTACTATTGCCTAATAGTAAAAAACTATTTAACTATAAACACAAAAAAGGAGGATATTCTATTTGCACAACTGTCCTCCTGATTTTACTACCCGTAGATTCTGAGCACATTCTGTGAATCAAAGGCGTTCCTGGGCAGAAACTAGTTTGGCAGCTGTAATGCACTAGGACTTTTGGCAAGTCACTGAACATCTGTGGAACACCATTTTCCTCTGCAAAAAGACAATAATACTTACCTATAACACCGGGGTGTTGTATGTTTCAGATAGGGTTGCATTCTGAAAATAAAATGTACTATAATTTCAAGGTGACATTATAAACACGCTCATCCATTCTCGTTTATGACCATATGGAGTAGGTGCAGTGAGGACTCGGTTACTAGTTTGCAATGTTTTCACTATTCAAATTCTCACCTTCCCAACTGCTGCCTCCCTTACTAACCACTGGAGCACTGCAAAGCTTGGTTAAATAAAAATCCATGAGTCATCTAGATATGGGTGCTTTGGCTTCATTTCCCTAACTTTTCTGAAAATTTGCAAAGTTTTATGAGGCTTTAATAGTTCCAGTCTATCTTGGATTTGTAACAGAATTTGTACTTTACTGCACTCCTAAGCAGATTACATCAGGGAAGAATTTTCTGTGGAAATCTAAGCTCCTGCTTAAGTCTTAGTCAAATTGTTCTTATAAGAACACTAATGACTCTTGCACCTGTGATTATCAATATAAATCCCTTGGTACCTGAATAAGTTTCTTTTAATGGTGTCTTGGATTATCTATGTAGAAAAATCTTTTTAAAAGAAAATACTTGCAATTAGCTGAATTAGTCCCCATTCAATTTCAGAATACTACACATGAATTGAACACATGAGAATTATTAAAAATAATGGTTTAATATAATTTAACCAAGCACTGTTTTAATATAATTTGGCCAATATTAAGTGATGGAGAATTAATCCATATTATTCTTGTACTTCAAACCTACAATCAATTCAAATAGCAGTATCAGACCAAATTTAGCAGTGTTTAAATTGGTCTGTTCCTCGCTCCATGTCCACATAGTAGTTTAAAATAAAACAGAAAAGTAAATGTATTTTTTAAATGAGAAGTCTGATCTCCTGTATTTTGTCATTAAAGTGTTTATCGTTGCGAGGAGTGAGAATTTCATCCTTTCTTCCTAATTTGCAATGTTCACACTGACCTATGTGCAATCCATCCCTAGACCAGGGGATTTATAAGGAAATTACCATGCTTTTGTTTGACATTTGAGTGTTATTAGTCTTAATCTTGTGTTTCTATAATCTATGTTGTTTTTTAAATACCAAATTTAAACTCTCTCCATAAGAGGTACTAGAACATACATTAGATTCATTAGTAGAACTTATCTAATAAACTACCAATTAAAAGACATTCATCATTCATAACTTCCTCTTACTGTCTTTTCTTTTTGTCAGTGGTGGTCCTAAAGATTTAATTTCTGTAAATTTAAGATGCCTTCACTATAGCTTGAGACTCTGAATGAACACTCTGGACTCTCTGTGACAACTGCAGAAGTTTCTGTGTTCCACCTATCTCTAAGTTTCCTCAATCCACTGTTCCACCATTACCTAGTCATAGATCATGGAGCTTCCACCTCATGGAGACTACCAACATTTTTCTTCAAGATTTAAGCCAGAAGTGCAATTCTCTGAAATGGCATTACATAATAGAAGACTTTCATAGCTCGAATTGGGTCGTGAGAAACAAAGGGCCTTCGGGCAGGACAGAGAAATTCTATATCCTGAGGAAAACCAAACAGATTGGCCAACCCCTATACCTTTCTTTTCATACAAACCAATAAACTTCGGGCTCTTATAATCAAAATATATATTCAATACTAAGTGAATAGAAATCCCAATTTGTATTGAAAACACACATACACACACACACACACTCACACCAATTGCTAATACTATTCAATTTAGCCCTCCCTTTACAAATCTAAACAAATAACCAAAATTTCTTCAAAAATTTCAGGATAGTCAGCAAGCTGAATATTGAGTTATGGGGCAAAAGACAAAGTCAAGGGATTCTTTACCTTAAAATCCATAACAGTTTCCCTATGAAGTATTATTTGTGATGATTCTCAGTTAAGAGAATAATTTGAAGGGAGACACTGGTAAGAAATTAGTTTAATGGTTTCAGTACTATAAATTAAGATAAATGACGAGGTGAACACATATCAAAATAATAAATAAGTAAAATTATACTTTAATGAGATTCATCTTTTTCTGGAAGTTTTTAAATTTTAGCACTTTTTTTTTTATCAAAGATTTGATGAACGCTTTATTTTGGAGCTGGAGGGGTCTTTGTGACAGAGTAGGTAAAATTCCCAACATATTAAATTTAAGCAACCCCTATTTTTATTACCTCCATAGTTATAAATCATTCTATCAATTGCACCATAAATTTAAAGTTATGGCCTTGCCTTCCTAAGCTCTATTGTTTATGCCATTGTAAAACCAAACTCTGTAATACTGGAAACTAAAGCATCTATACAGTAACATTAAGGAATAGATCACGTATTTTGACGTGGCATAGCTTCATGAAATATGTACTCACCAAAGAAAGAATGTAAATTAATGGTGAACTGAAAATGAAATTTAAGACTTCCTTACTGCCAGTTATATTTTTAGTAAAGAGATTACCCTTGTCAATTTAATCAACAAGTGTTGTGGCAACATTATCTTTGAATATGACCAACTAGAATTATTGCCAAGAAAATATCAAGTATATGGGAATGTACAGACATTTGTCCATTTAGATCAAAGTTGATGGAAGAAGTCGTGGCATTGCACTGGTTACTGAAAACCTTTCTTGGTTCTTTGCAAAAATAATAATTTTATATTTTATGTTCATTATTTTGAGTAGTAAACGTCTAACATTCAGGGAAGAACAACTAATAACAAATTATATTCGGTAAAAATATTACATTGCCCTATATTTTATGTTCATTATTTTGAGTAGTAAACCTCTAACATTCAAGAAAGAACAACTAATAGCATAAAATATATTCAGTAAAAATGTTATATTGCCCTTTGTGTATTATTAGCCATTCCTATGTGCCCTTTCATTTATAGAACATCCAGCCATTGTAACGTTAATTAAAGTGTCTGCTCCTGGAAGATTTTCTAATCAGTAATTTCTACTAAATTACAAGCTCCAAACAATGCGCATTGTATCCTCTAAATCTGGCATAATGCGTACCACTTATTAAGTATTAACTATTTGTAGAGAAATGAATAAACTTATCTAGCTATTAGTCTAATATCTTCTAAAAATATACTCCATTTAATCAAGTTATGTTTCAGAGGAGTTGGATTTTCATGAATCTTTAATTCTTATGACATGAATATTCATATTTTTATTGCTTTCAATCAGGAAATTATTGAAAATTAAATATGTTCATATATATATATACACGAGTGTGTGTGTGTGTGTGTGTGTGTGTGTGTGTGTGTGTGTGTGTATTGTTGTTTTGACTTTCCAGGATTGATTAGAAACCTTAAAGTTCATCTGCATAATGCTTTCCCTAATTTTTTATTTTATTATGCTGTTGAGAATAGTCTTAAACATTTTGGTTACTATGAATTTTATAAGTAATGCAAAAAACATTTTTCACTTGCATTTGATGTTAAATTTAGAAAAGTCAATTATTTTTTCTGTATTTGATAATTAAAAAGAAAAGAAGAACTAAATTTCAGGGGCAGAGATATTTTGTGTGAATACAAGAATATTAAAAATTGTAGCATGTTTCAAAACAGTAGTATTATTTTCATAGACAAGAATACCTTTTGCGGATAGCTGATAGAGTTCTTGGCACAATCTAGCCATGGAAAATTGTACCCCAGTGTACATCGGCTGGCTGATGCAGGACCTTACAGGGAGACAGAATGTGAGCGTTGGTCTCACATTGCAGGATGAAGTAAGTCGTCATGTTTGTAGGCCTGGACATTTGAGTGTGTCAGTCTCCGAAAGGTGATCCAGGTCTTAGCCACTGACTCACAATCACCAGCATCCCAAGAATATGATGTAACATTCAGAATGATTGTTTTCTTCAAAGAAAACTGCTGTAGGCTAGCCAGCACCAGTTGGCTAGCGTGGGAACTCATTCTCATTGAAAAACTCCTTTAAGATGAAAACCAAGGGAAATTGGTTTGGCAATCTTTAAAACTATAAATATGATAGCCTAATACAGCTTCTACAGCAAGGTTGGGCAAATGAGGGCCTGCAGGCCAAATGTAGCATGATACTTGCTTATACACTCTTACAGCCCAGGCAAGAGCGGTTTTTACATTTTTAAGTGATTGAAAAATAATCAACAAAAGAATAATATTTTCTGACACATGCAACTTGTGTGAAATTCAAATGTCACTGTCCATTAATAAAGTTTAATGGGAACACAGCTACATTTGCTCATTTACGTATTGTCTATGGCTGCTTTTTCTACAATGGCAGGGTTGATCAGTCCTGACAGAGACTGAATGATCTCAAAGCCTAAAATATTCACTTTGTGGGAAAGAGTGTGCTGACATCTACTCAAGACCCAGGCTTTTAAACATTACTGGTTTTATAAATTACCTGAGAGCCTTTTCAAAATTCAGCTTCTGCTGAAGGACCTGCAATTCTGCATTTCTACAAAACTGTGACGTTTGGATTGGTAAAATGAGAACAGTGGCTTTAAACCCTGGCTGCACATTGGGAATTTTATAAAGATACTGATGTCATTGTTCATCAAAGATAAATGAAAACATATTGGGATGGTGCCCAATAATCATTATCACTTAAAAGTTTCTAGATTGGAGATGAGGGGGAGGGGCCACTATTAGAATATTAAAATACACTGTACAGCACTACTGTAGTTTATGACAGTTTGCTATTTGGATGACTCCCTGAGGCTGAGCAGGGCTGTTGAAGGGAGTAGGAGTAATAAAATTCCCAGACAGACAAATTATGATCAAAAGAAAATCACTGACACTATACCTATCAACTACCAAGAGGAAGCTTTCTTTCTGATAACTAAGATAGAGTAAATAATGAGTGGCTGTTGCCTTTTCCTCCCTTCATTATATCTAATAAGTAACTACTTACCTCAAGTTTAAGCACTTTTAGAACGCTTCATTTTGTCACCAGTTTGGTGGGTAGAGGAAGACCTGGGATAAGCTTTTTTTCTTGGATAAATAATGTGTCCAAACATAGTTTATTTTGACTGGATGTTCACTGACTTTGAAAGTTTTTCCACATCGACAATCTTGGGGTGGTATCCTTTCTGGAGATGATAGAGCTCCTGTATCTGGTTCTTACTGTTTCTGTTTAATTATTAGAGGATTGTAGTCATTCACAAGTGGAGTAGAATAAGGTAACCTCCTGGTTTCCATGGACTGAAATTACAGTGGAGAATGAATACTGAAATGGGAGCAAAAGAACACTTCCATTGAAAAATGAGAATGATATGAACTAATATTAGAATTACACTAACGGTGGTATGTGAAGACACTGAAAATAAAAGAGGTACCTCATTTATACCTGAAGCATTTGAACTGATGAGACAGATAAACTGAAAGAAGGGGTAAAGTAAATTAGAGGTCTCATATTGTAGCAATAGATAGCATGGAAACCTGAAGTGCATTATGAGTACAAGGAACATAAAAGCTTAAAAAGAAGTGGAAAAAAAAACATTATGTTGACATGATGCTTTGGTGCTTTCAAAAGTTCTGAGTAGTAGAAAATCAGGGCCGCTTGCGGGGGTTAGATGAGGTTAAAGGGGATCAAATACATGGTGATGAAAAGAGAACTGACTCTGGGTGGTGAACACAATGTGTTATAGATGATGTGTTACAGAATTGTATACCTGAAACCTATGTAACTTTACTAACAATTGTTACCCCAATACACTTTAATTAAAAAAAAAAAAGAAATTCAGGGCAATGATGAACTATATACTCACAAAATACTCAAAATATTTTACAGCTTCTACTTGGAGATACGATTGAGGCAACTTCACCCAAGTTATTACTAAGGAGATTAGTCATTTCTCATTTGTATAATTAAATACACACCTTCATTTTTTTAGATATGTGGATGGATATATAATTACATAACACTTTCCAGCTCAAAGCGATATATCATTAAAAGATAATAATGCAATGATTCTTAATTTATGTGTGTTTGCCATGTGCCTGGAACCTTCCTGGGTGTTTAGCAAGCATCATCTCACATAATCCTCACCATTCTTAAGTATTCACGTTAGAAAACTAAGGATTGGAGATGTTTATATGACAAATGTAAGTCTCTCACAAAGTATAGAAAACAGGCTTTAAAAACAATACCAGGTGACTCCAGAGCTTGCAATCCTAATCACTATGCTCTATGATTATGAAATATGTAATAAATAATCCTCATGCTACCCTGTTGATGCCAAATTTTAAATCCATTGAAGGAAAAAACATCATATAATTGTGGTATTCAATATACTCTTGTTATCCTTTTTCCTTTTGCTATGTATCTGTAAAGGAGAGCTTTATGAAAAGTAAAATGCCCAATTTACTTACATTTCACCTAATTTAATAATACTCGTTACATTTAACATTGTCCTAGCACTAATTAAAGATATTTTTCTGTGAGAAAATTAGGTAATGGAAAATATATGTTTTCCCTCCTTTGGCCTTTTTCTATCAAACAAGTGAGAAAAAACAGTTACACTTACAATTTATTTTCACATCACTGCTTTTAGCAACATTTGAAAATACAGTATAAGTGCTATAATTTAAATTCCTCACATAAGTTCTGTTACCTAATTGTTAGTGACTGACCTAAATGAAATTTTAACTTTGTGTTTTAAAGTGCATTTTACATTGTCTCATAGGTATAGTTGGATGCTGTATTTTTGTCTGTTTTGCAAGTTAGGTGAGAAAATAAAAGTTGTTGTTTATGTTACATAAATTGATAGCTAAGCATTGTGAATCAAAAGCTAAATGTTAAAAAAGAATAGTTTTAATTTACCTAAAATAGCTTTTTTAACTAGAACAAGGAAAAATGAAGAAAAAATTATGATTATATCATTGGTTTTACCTTCAAAGAAATGTAGTTGGGATTAAAGATATCTAAGAATAAAATTCAAAGAGGACTGTCTATGAAGAAAACATCTTTGGGTAAAATTAAAACAATTTAAATTTAGAGGATAATATCATTTACTAAGTCTATGGTTTTATTCAGTATTAATTTAATATTTATAACTGTATTAGTTCTCTGTTGCTGCAATAACAGATTACAACAAATTTAGTGCTTAAATCAGCACAGATTTATTATTTTTAAGTTCTGTAGGTCAGAAGTGCAACACCAGTCTTACTAAGCTACATTTAAAGTATTAGGAAGGTGTGTCGCTTCTGCAGGCTCTAGGTGTAAATCTGTTTCCTTGCCTTTTCCAGCTTATAGAGGCTGCCCACATTCCTTGGCTTGTGGCCGCTCCGTCTGTCTTCAAAGGCAGCAATGCAGTATATCTCTGTGTTTCATAGTCACACCTCTCTGATTCTGACTCCCATTATGTCCCATTTTTTTCACTTTAGGACTTGTGATTATATCATACCTACCTACATAATCAGGATGATCTCCCATTTTAAGGCTAGATGTTTAGCAAGCTTAATTCCATTCTCTTTCTTAATTCCTTTTTGCCAGTAATATATTAGGTTGGTGCAAAAGTAATTGCAGCTTAAAAGGTTAAAAATAATTTTAAAACCGCAATTACTTTTGCACCAGCCTAATAATCTGTTCGCAGGACCAAGGATGAAGATGTGGACATCTTTTGGCACCATAATTCCGCCTACCACAAAATGTATCCTTGGTTTTAATTTAATCATTACTGATTCTAGATTCTTTTATTCAAGCAAAGTGGCAATTATCACATTTTGCCCTGGTATTATTTTTTTCTCTGTGTTTTATTTTTATTTGTTTATTTTTAATTATTTTTAATTAAAGTTTATTGTGGTGATAATGGTTAGTGAAGTTACATGGTTTCAAGTGTACAGTTCTGCACTACATCATCTATATGTCATATTGTGTGTTCACCCGGAGAGTCAGTTTTCCTTCCAGCACCATATATTTATCCCCTTCACCCTCATATACTACCCCCTTCCCCCCTTTATCCTCTGGTAACCACTAAACTATTGTCTGTGTCTATGAGTTTTATTTTCTCTTCACTTGTTTGTCTTGTTCTTTTGTTGTTTTCAGTTTTATATCCCATATATCAGTGAAATCATATGGTTCTTAATTATTTCTGTCTGACTCATTTCACTTAGCATAATCATCTTAAGATCGATCCAATGTTGTCACAAATGACAGTATTTCATCTTTTCTCATGGCGGAATAGTATTCCATTGTATATATGTACCATGTCTTCTTTATGCAGTCATCTATAATATTAGAAGACACTGGTTGTTTCCATGTTTGGGCCACCATGAATAATGCTGCAATGAATATAAGGATACATATATCTTTATGGATACATATTTTCTGATTTTTTGGGGTTGATAACCAGAAGACGAATGGCTGTCGTATGGTAATGCTATTCCTAATTTTTTGAGGAACCTCCACACAGATAATGGTTCCACCAATCTGCATTCCCTCTAACAGTGTATAAGGGTTTCTTTTTCTCCACAGTCTCTCCAACACTTGTCGTTATTTGCCTTATTGATGATAGCCATTCTAACTGGTGTGAGGTGATATCTCATTGTGGGTTTTTTTCTGCATTTCTCTGATGATTAGTGAGGTTGAGCATCTTTTTATGTCTATTGACCATCTGTATGTCCTCTTTGGAGAAATGTTATTCAGGTCTTCTGCCTTTTTTTTTTAATTGAATTATTTGTCTTTTTATTGTTGAGTTGTAGGAGTTCCTCATATATTTTGGATATTAACCCCTTATCGGACATGTTGTTTGCAAAAATATTCTCCCATTCAGTTGGTTGTCTCTTTATTTTGTCAATGGTTTCTTTTGCTGTGCAGAAGCTTTTGAGTTCAATACAGACTCATTTATTTATTTTAGCTTTTACTTCCCTTCCTTTTGAGGTCAAATTCATAAAATTTTGTTAAAAAAGACCTCAAATAGCCAAAGCAATCCTAAGAAAAAATAATAATGACTTCAGCATGTACTACTGAGCAACAATAATTAAAACAGTATGGTATTGACTGAAAAACAGACACACAGACCAATGGAATAGAATTGAAAAACCCTGACATAAACCCACATAAAAATAGAACGATAATTTTTGACAAAGGAGCCAAAAACATAAAATGGAGTAAAGATAGCCTCTTCAATAAATGGTGCTGGTAGAACTGGAAAACCACGTGCAAAAGAATGAAACTAGACTGCTATCGGTAACTGTGTACCAACATTAACTCAAAATGGATCAAAGACCTGAAACAATGAACTGCATAGAAGAAAACATGCATACTAAACTTAAGGACCTTGGATTCAAAGAGGATTTTGTGTTTCATTTTTATATTTGGTTGATCCACGAATATTCATGTAGTAGTACATTTCATGGTGGAGCAAGAAAGGGTAAGTACAGAGTGAGTGAACGCCACTTATATGACCCTCAGTAGCTCCCTCAGGACCTGCATACCAATTATTTTTGGAAATATTTTTAACAGTGGCTATAATGTTAAATAAGAAGCATTAGACAGGACCCTTAACTTAGTGGAGAAAGAATGGAGATAAAGTATAGGCTAAGTTTGCTACGGTGCCGCTACTGGCAAAATGCAGATGTTGGGCAGGGTCTAAAAGTGGAAATAATGTATTTGAGAAAAGAAAACATTGTATTAACAGGATAATTCATTTTCAATTATAATTTGTAATGGTCTCAGTTAACTTATTGGCTCAATATTTTGTTGTAATCAAAAGGAGAGAAACTATAAACACAAGTACTAGCATACAACCAGCCAATATCCGGCACAGACCACTCCTGCTCTTCTGAAAAGCAGAAGACTAGAGAACCCACTGGCCAATCTCTGAGAACTTTTGTAACTGGAAAAAAACACAGGCAGATGTGCCTTATAAAATATGAAAACATGGTCAATTTTTGTGCACAATCAGTGTGACTTAGGTGGCCTGCCCATCTTCTAATAATTCTCTTGTCTCTACACAAGGGATTGTCTTGTTCCAGCAAAGTTTGCCCATTGCTCTCTCCATGTGTAGGGACGTTTGAGTTGCCTGTAAAACTAGCACACCAGAATTTGTCCATAGGTCTAAGCCATCCAGTATTATCAAGTGGAATTAACATGTGGACAAAAACTGTTCTGAGAACTCCAGCTGCCTTTTATCCCTAAGCCTAGCCTGTTTCAGATGGATGTTTTCAAGTGTCCCTAGTGTTAGGGTCCCATCACACATTCTACCCTACTCTGAGCTATTGCTTTTGCAGTATACGCCTTCTTTTGACCTGATTAGAGTTTATGACTCGTTGCACCCTGGAAATCTGCAATATTAGATATCCCCGATGTCTACTTATGTCTGCAGATAAAATAGACAGCCAAGCACATACTCCACTGGTGCATGGCTTGCTGAATAAGCCTCCTATCAACACATCTTTTCAGAGCGTGAAGCTGAGGAGATAGCAACCCTCGGAGTACACAAGTCTCTTGAAATAAAGGGAGTTTTGTAAGAACACAACCTATAATGGGAAAATTCACCCACATACTCTAGGAACATTATCACATTTTAACAGTTTACCTCTGGGCCTTCAGGCAAATAAATACATAAAAAAGACAAACTTTCAAAGCAACCACCAAAACACCAAAATCATGTGGTGTTGTACTTTTCAACAAGATTTAGTGAGATAAAACAGGGGAGCCATAGCTCAAAAATGGTCAAGGAAAAAAAAATAGGTACCAAAGACTGAATATGTAGCTACTCAGCCTTCTATATAATAAGGCTATAAAAACAAACAAAAAATATATTAGGACACAGAAATATTCTACCCCTGAGTACTTCCATAAAAGCTCTAGACCAAGTTGTCAAAAGAAAGTCTCCTCAAAATAGGATCAGTCCTAGATAGATTTTTTTTTTATCCAATATATAAGTACATGAGAGAGTTTGCATGTTACATGCTTCCTCTAAAGAGCAACATCTTTCTTAAAGGGGGAAATGAAACATTCTCACTACAGAGGAAAAGGCAAGAGTGGCTCCTATCACCATTATTATTTGATATTGTTTTGGGGAAAATTTGTTAAGACAGAGAATAAAAAATATTAAAGATAAATTACTGGTAAAAGAATATTTAAAACTATCTCTACTAAAGATTAGATGGTGGTATACCATAAAAAACCAAGAAAAACAATTTAAAAAGTATTATAAACAAGGTAATCAAACAAGATAGCATTATAATAATCAGTAGCCTTCAGATAATACATATATACAGACAATAACCGGCAGGACATTTTAGGAGAAGATAAGACCTATTTTAAAAAATAAAAGGTGCAGTCATAGAAAACTGTGTAACAAGATGAGGGCAAATCTGTATACGAAAATTATTAAACTATGCTGAAATTGCATCTCTACATTTAAAAAAAATGGATATTATAGCAGGTTCTTGGTTAGAAGAACTCAACACCATAAAGGTAATTATCCCCAAATAATTAGTAAGTTTATTATTCAAGAATTCAAAAAATATACCAACAAAGATTCCCCCACCCAACACTAGATAAGTTACATTTAAGTGTGTGGCAAATCAAAGAGCGAGAGCTGGGAAAATCCTAAAAAGGGGACATGAAGAGGCTTACTAGATATTGATACCTATCATGAACCCCTTTTAATTCAAATAGTGTCGCATTGCTCCATTTACACAAAACTGGTAAAACAGTAAAGTTCACAAGTGATCTAAACAAAAATGCTGACATCTTACCAGATTTTGAAATTCTCATCTAATCCTTCTACACTTTCGTAGATGCTGGTAGAAGACAGAAGACTCCCGTGTTAGAGATGAAGGCCAGTTTATTTGTGATAGCAATAGTACTAGCTACAGTACCATTATTTGTGTCTGTTCCCCAAGTCCCACTTCCCACAGGGCAATGTGAAAATAGACAATATCTGCTCATGAAAGGGGTTGGCTTAGGACAAGGAACCCTGAGTTAGGGAACCCAAATCTTTCACTGTAGGCATTGAGCATACCAGTCCTTTGCTCCAGGAGACAGCATTTTCATCTTTTAAAGCAGTTTGCTGTACAAACATCCTTGATGAGACAGTACAGAACAAAAGGTTATTTTAGGGCATTGCATCTAACACACGCAGACATGCATACTGCTAGAGAATTTTATCTAAACAAATACCTGTGGGAATTTAGCTGATCATAAATATAATGTCTCAAATCACTGGGGAACAATGGCTTTTTAAATCAATTGATGTTGGGGCAAGTGTATAACCCTTGCCTAATGATATAATTGGTTCTTTAACTCATCCTAGATACATTTCCAGTGGATTAGAAATCTAAATGTAAAATTGAAACAATTTATGTGTCTGAAGGGAAAACACACACACACACATATACAGATACACACAGACACACACACACACACACACACACACACAAACACAATTTCTCTGTAGTGAAGAATGGGGAAAGTATTCAAAATCTGGAAACAATAAAGAAAAAAGAAAGATTTGGTGCATAAAATTTAAAATTGGTAATGGCAAACATAACATGACAGCAGTGGTCATGATTGCAGCAGCCGCAGTGACCGGCCAATGAGGACTCCGGGGTTCTTCCTCAAGCAAATGTTTCCAATAACAGAGCACCTGGCAGATTTGCTGCAGTTACTAATATTAGTGTAGCCTTACTTTGACTTTTTTTCTCTTTAGTATGTCCAGTGTTTTTATGAGCAACTTCAGTGTTTGAAATTAAAACTAATATTAGAGTGGCTTATAAGGTTATATAAATTGGACACTACATCCAATTTAAAACCATTAATTATTCAACAGAATTTAAAGTATCAATATACATATGTAATTCCAAAATTTCTGACTTTGCCTATAGAGAAGAATTAACACCAATATTATCTCATTCTCAATAGCATTTCTAGTGCCACAAGTTTTGTTTCTAAATAACATGTCCCACTACAAGTTATCAGGATTCCTTGGAGAAATGGCTGATTCTGTTCTTTGTCAGGAAATGTTAATGGTAAGCCTAGGGGAAACAAATGTGCAACAGAAAACGAAGGGATATAAAATTTTACCAGAGTCATATAAAAAGGGCACAGGCGTTGCTTGAAGGAACCCTTTATCATTGTGCAAAGATGGGAATATCATTTGTGAGAGCATCTTTTATGTAAAATAAAATATTTGATGTTATTTTGATATTGAAAATAAGACTATTTGAAACAGAACATACACAAACACACCTCCTGAGAAATAATTGTAATGCACACTCACCCGGGATAAGTTCTGGTTGTTTCCATATTGCATTTTAACAGAAAGAGAGAGAGTGATAGAGATAGATAGATATATAGGAAGAGATAAAAGGAAAAGAATGGAGGGAGGACAGAGGGAGAGAGAAAGAGGGAAGAAATGGAAGAAAGTTCATAGAAAGTTCAGTTAACTAATCAATATGTTTTGTAGAGAGAAAGAGCTGCCATTTAAAATTGCCTAAAAGATTTAGACTCTTGGGTCTAGAGAGCTCGATTGCTTTATATAGACTTGAATAGGCATGCCTCCTCTTACCAAAAGAAAAAAAAAAGTCATAAAGAATAAGGACACATTGCATCTGTATTCACCAAATCTAGAGTATCAGTAAGTTTGAGAGAGGTAATTGAAAATCCATTCAAAGGGATATTTTTCACATGTTATGTTGAGTGCATTTGTAGATGTACGTAATGGTGTACAGAGATGGTGGAGGCTAAAATTATAAATGGCATGAGAATTGAAGCTGGACCAGAGAATGCAATTACTCTATCAGGCAAATAAATGTAGGGCTGAGATAAACCTAACTCTGCAGTAAAACCAAAAAAGTAATTTCTTTTCTCTTTGAGTCAGAGAAAATTGTTTATTCAGTTTATAGTAAAGATCAGAGGAAAGAAAAGAAAGGATAGAGGAGAAAATGAAAAATAACATAATTTACTTAGTTGAGGAATATATAGCAACTCATTTTGATTATTAGATCTGATATATTGGTTTATTAAGTGGAACATACAGGAAATTGATGTGCACTATAAAATAGAAGAATAGCTCACATACATAATATTTAAGATTGGAAATATTTTACATATTAAATGTGTACAGATAAATAAACTCAGAAATACAGTCACATGCACAAGTTGTGTGCATATGTGTAATCATAGTTTGTTTGTTTTTGTTGTTGTTTTACAGTGCCCACTTACCACAATGTTAAGACAGTCCACAGCATCACAGAAATATTAGTATTCGTCTGACAAGTATCACTGTATGTTCTCCAGGTGAAAAAGAATCAAGGCATGAGATCATGTCTTCAAATTTATGTGGATAGTTACAACAGAACACAGGATTCTGAATTCTCAAATCTATATTGCTTTTATTGAGACTTATCAAATATAAAAAATGTAAAGTTCATTTCAATTTAATAAATACTTTTCATCAATGCTTACTGCAGTTAGAAACTCAGAGTTCATAGTCTATTTAAAATGGCATGTGTTTAAAAATCAAACTTAATTATAACATTGAGAAAGAAAAGCTCGTACTGACAAAGAAATTAAATGTATAGCACATTGCAACCTCAAGAGTCTTTGCTTTTATGAGATGAAAAATGTGTATTGAGCTGTGAATAGAAAGAAAATTTTAGTCGTAATTGGCATCTGGATGTTTTATCTAATAGAATTTTTAAAAACCTAAATCATAATTTTGCTTAGATTAAATTTAAAGTATTTTCTATTTAATGTGAGCCATATTGTATTTCAAATTTATTTGTGAATTTTGTGTGTCTGTGTGTGTGTGCGCACATGTGTCTGTATGTCTATGTCTATGTGTGTATGTGTCTGTGTATTTTCTTTTTAAGAAGTTTAAATAGGTGCATTTGAAAGAAGATACTTCTGATAGTTTGTACAAAGCTAAACATAGATAATAGGGAAACTTTACATGTTAACTTGCCTCACAATCGGTTACATGAATATTATCATTAACTTTGATTTCGAAGTTTGGAACTATTACATATAAACAATATTAACATTTATGTATAAATTTTTTATGTGCACTTGCTTTTGTCACTCTTAGATACATAGTTAGAGGTGGATAATTCAGTCATATTTTGTGGTATGTTTATCTTTTTAAGAAACTCCTGAATTGTTTTGGAAAATGGTTGCTAACATATTGAAATACAATGTATTTTTGCTTATTGAGAGTATATTCCGCATCCTCATTAAAGTCACTTATTAGTTCTACTAGCTTTTTGTAGATATAATAGGATTTTCTATGTAGACAATCGTGTTGTATGTAAAAAGACAATTTTATGTCTTCCTTTCCAATCTGGTGACTATTATGTCTTCAAGTGCATTATTGCACTGACTAGAATCTAAAGTAACATGTTGAATACAAGTGATCAGTGTGGATGTCCCTGTCACATTCTTGACTTTTGGGGGAAAACTTCTATTCTTTAATATTAAGTATGATCTTAGCTGTGTGATTTTCATATACGCCCTTTATCACTTTATCTGTTTGAGAAATACCTCTATCCCTATTTTGCTAACTGTTTTTGTTGTTGTTGTTTAATCAGGAATGGATGTTGGATTTTGTCAAATTTGTTTTCTGCACCATTGTTTTGATCCTGGGACTTTTTGGAGCGTTTGTTATATTTTAAATTATGCGTTTTTTTCTTTTTTTTTTAACTAAAGGTTTTTTTTTTGTTTTTTTTTGGTGACAATGGTTAGTAAAGTTACATAGGTTTCAGGTGTACAATTATACTTATTTTCAAATGATTGTTCCTTAAATTTCTGGGACAGACACAAATTGCTCATGATGCGTTATCCTTTTTACATATTTCTTGTTTCTATTTTCCACAATATTGTTAGACATTTATGCCATTGTTTATAAAACTATGTCTGTAGTTAACTTTTCTTGTAAAGACCTTGTTTTCGTTTGTTTTGTTTGAAACCTGGCTTCATCAAATGAGTTGAGAAGTAGTTTCTCTTCTTCAATTTTCTGGAAAAAAAATATGTATAATTATTTTCTTAAATATTTCTAAAATAATGGTTATTTTTAAAAATAATACGTGGTAGTATTTTTTTCCTTTAATAGAAATATTCTTCACTTTTACCAGCAAAACCATCTAAGTGAGGCATTTTCTGATTGGAAAATCAGTATAGAGTCAGGTTGTTATCTGCTTATTTTTAAGTGAGTTTTGCTAATTTTTCAAAGAAATTTTGTCTATTTTATGATTATAGTGATAGTGTATTAAAATCTCTTTAGTAGCTACGGAATCTTTAGTGATGTCACCTTTCTCATTTCTTATAAAGGTAACATGTTTTACCCCCTTTGTTCCTGAACAGTGTTGCTACAACTGTATCAACGTTATTACTCTTCTCAAACAACACATTTCAATTTTAGCTTGGTTTTCTCTATGATTCTAGTTGATTTTTAGTGGACTGTTCTTGCATTTAAGTTTACTATATTATTATTGCCTCCCTATTTTTTTTTTAAGTTGTTGTTTCTTTTACTTCTTTTTCTAACATTTTGGATTTTCGAGTATTTTTTATGAATCCATCCCATTTCCTTTGTTGGCTTCTTACATGTACCTTTTTTTTCTGTTATTTTAGTGATTTAGTTAAGGTTTATAGTGTGTATCTTTAAATTATCACAGACTTCTTCAGCTGCTATCATACTACTCTTCATATAGCATAGGAACCTTGTAGTAGTAAACTTCATTTGCTTTAAATAAGCATTTATATTTTAAAGAGATTTAAATAATACAAAAGCTAAGTTTCTGTATTTACCTACATAGTTACCATCTCTGGTGCTTTTATGACATTTATGTAGATCCAACTTCCTGTATGAATAAATTTCCTTCTACTTTATGGGCTTCTTTTAAGATATATTGTTGTTGTCATGCAAGTCAGCTGGTGATTAATTCTATAAAGTTTTCTGTGTCTTGAAGACATCTTTATGTAACTTTCAGCACTGAAATATATATGTTTTTTCTGGGTAAAGAATCCTAAATTGATTTTTCTTTTGATATTTTAAAAATAATGTTCCATTTTTAAAATTGCATTGTTACTATGAGTAATCTGCTGTCATTCTTACGTTTGCTCTTCAGTAATGTGTATTTTTTAAATTACTTCCTTTGTTACCTCATTAGATAGATAGATAGATAGATAGATAGATATAGATACCTATATATATATATCTACATATATGTGTATATATGTAGATATAGATAGATAGATAGATAGATAAATATAAACTTTAATAGTAACAGAAGAAATAAATTAATAAGATAATATATCACAGGCCAATTGTAGTGTATAAAACATATAAAAACATTGATACACGCTACAATTGGTTTATGGTATATTGTCTTCCAATCTATTCCTTCTGATGCTATTAAATCAATAGTCTTATTTTCACAAAATAATTTTAGTTTGAAAGGAATTATAGTTAAAGGAAGAAGTGTTTCTCAATTTTATTTCTGCAATATCTATTTTATTCATGTCAGAAATATGAATAAAGTTCTGAACCCTGACTGCACACTAGTATCATCTGGGGATACTTTTAAAATATATCACCTTTCAGGTCTCGTCCTCCAGAATCCTGATACAATGAATTTGGCACAAGTCTCATATTTTTATTTTTCAAAGCCTCCTGGTTATTATAATATGAATCTGGCATTGAGAACCATTGCTCTACATGACAATGACTTATGAAATAGACTGACAAAAAAATATACATAGGCGACTGCATGGAGATTCAGAGTATCAGGTAATCAATTCTGTCAAGTACTTGTATAACCAAGACAAGTGAATCAAGTTATAATTAGTTTAATTAGCACTTCTACATGCTTTCAAAGGCTTTACTGCTAACTACTTTGGAGCCTAAAATGGCAAAACTCTTGTTTTACCTAAGAACATAAAGGAAACCACTGGCTGTAAGCTGCTTAGTGATTAAGAAGATCTTAGCCTGTCAGTCCTTAGAGGTAATTACTTTTTGCTCATGCATTCAGTTTTAATTTTCAAACAAAATAGCAATGTCAAATAATATGGAAACAAATGTGGGAGTAAAATTAAAAATAAAATAAATAAATAAAAATAAAGTCAATATTCTCCGACTGATTAAAAGGAGGAAAAGGATGTGATTAGCATAAAACCTTAATTCTCCTTAGATTGTCTCAGTTGCTTATTTGAGACTTTATTTCCATACCTCCTTTAGCCATGTTTATTACTGGGAATAAGCCCTGTTCTTAAGAACTTTTTCATGGGAATATAATTTGCTTATGGAATATCTTTAATTATTTTCTCAGTGTTGGTAACCACATGGGGCATTGCCATGATGAGACCACTCACTTCACTTCTGGCTCTCGCGAACAAATCTATGTACACAGTTTACAAAATCATTAACTTTAAAATCAATAAAAACTTAATTGTGCTATTATCAGTATTTTTGTAGACATAGCAGTGCAAATTATTATTTGCCATTTTGCTTAATCTTCTTTTGTGTATGTTATGGATTTACTAAAATTATATATATAATTTTTCTTGAGCTGTTACTAACCAATGTATGTTGAATATAATTTGTAATATTTTTCCAACCATCTTTAACACATCTTCTTTCCTTTGCCAACATCTATTTCTAAAGTAATCCAAACAAAAGGATATTGAATATTCTTTTATAAATCTGTCATTCTCTTGTTTCTGTATATTAACTCATGACTTAAAACACCCTTCCTCTTCTTCTATACCTATCTACTAATTCAAATGTTATGTTTTAGATAAAACCTTCTGGGATCATTAAAATGAATTTATCTCCCTTTTTGATGTAATCACAAACATCTTGCTTATGCATTAATTAGTGTGTATATATGCTACTTCTTCTTTCATTAAATTTTAAGCCCCCTTGAAGCCCAGCATCTTGCACTCCTCATTTTGCAATTTTAGGATAGTTTATCATACATAATAAGAATCTTGAAATGCCTGTTCAACTCATTTGACTTCAATTTACAAGCCACATTTAGAATTAGTCTTTAAACTCTGTTACTTAGGTGCGTATCACATAGGTATTACCTAGTTAGTAGATATAAAATGTTAGAGTATATTAAAATTACCTGATGTAATCAGCATATTCTGTGATAGAATGTTGCCTTGATATTAAAAAACATTATCTGCATAAATTAATGGCGAGCCCCTATTTGAGACAATGTGTAATTTATACAGTATATAAACTACTATATATTAGTTCAGATTCAGCGATTAATTATGCATTGACTTTTGACTTATCTAAAAGAATATATAAACAACAGTCCTTTAAATTCGTAGGTGTAGATTGAAGAAACTATTCTGTGAATTTTAAACATGGATACTTTTCAATGAAAAAAAGGTAAATGTGTACTTAAACATCAAAATGACAATTGTTGACTTATGAGAAGTGATGAAAACACTGATTAAAAATGACATGTTAAAATTTACAAAGCCTAAACCACAACAATGATTTATTTTAAAAAAGAACTTTTGTAAACCTTTCCAAATGATGAGGAATTGGTGCTTTCTGTGATAATTTCTTTTGCGTTGCCAACTAGATCGTGTTTCCATGAAGTACTACTGTCAAGGAAAAGAGGACAAAACACCAAATGATTAATGATATAGGCAGTTTTATCTTCCCAAACAGAAAATAATCTGATTAGAAAACATATAAATTTAAAATGCCTTTTCCTTCTATGGAAATTTGATAGGTGAGAATGATTTGTGTTTTATGGATTATCTTGCTATATCCAGTGGTGCTACATATTTCAGATTGATGAGCCTAAAAATGGGTACATATACTGATGCACTGTTTAGAATCTCTCTAGAATATTAATGAGAAAAAATATCTCCTGACAGACTAAATATATTTCTAGGGATAATATCAATGGTTTGCCATTTATTACACATTCCATATTGACACTTACATGATGTTGAATTTATATAAAGGGAAAGTGACCACTGGGTGCTTCAGTGGATTCAGACTAGCTTTTCATGGTCTCATCAGCTGCCTGAAGCGTTTCTGTTCTTTGATGCTGCTGTAAAACAAGCTGGCTAGCAGTTGCCCGGCAGAGCTCTCAATGCTTTGAAATATAATCTAAACAGGTTTGTTAGGAATAAAAGCAATCATGTAGATAGTTTAGTTATTAAAGTACCTGAGAGCTAATAAGAGCTGAGTCGATGGTAGCTGCTGCTGTTATTTCTGTTTTCATTTTCATGGGTGTTCTTATAAAACTGGTGGTGCAAACGAGTCCTGGAGAACAGTCTCACTCTGACAGCTGGAACCTTACCACAGGTGAAACAAGACTATAATTGACCATGCTTCATTAAATGTCATCTGACACATGAGAAGTGTTAACATTGGTCAGTGACAAGTGGATTTGGGTTCTCAACATGGTCACTATGAATGAAATGGCTCTATGAAGATACAGTTTATCAATTTCTTCTATTGTTTTTAAAAATGGTATTATTTCAATATTTTATGAAAAATATTCTTTTTGTATTGAGATATTAAAATAGAGCAAGTTGATAGCTTAGAATATCTCTGGGTATTATAGTTTGTTTCATGTTGTTCTGGACATAGTTAACTGCAGTGTCAACCTATTTCTCTGATTTTCAGCTAAACATTTTGCTGGAAATGAAAACACTTTAAACTAGAGTGACCCGACATCTCATTTTTGCCTGAAACAGTTTGGTTTAATCCCGTTGACTTGGCATTCCATACAGATTAGTATTGTTCTGGATTATTGATTACTTTAAATCAAAATATTATTTGAAATATATTAAAGGACATTATATGTATCTTTGATAGACCACAATTACTACTTATAATTTCTGCATTGGTTTCATCTCACAATTTGCAAAATTCATATAAAGGGTGCTCTCGTTTTAAAATATGATTGAATCTGCATTTTTTTTTTGTTCCATGCAGTGTGCTTTTTAAATTTTATTAATTTCTTTTTAAAAGGTTTTTAATATAGTTAGCATATAATATTATATTGGCTTCAGGTGTATACCATAGTTACTCAACATTTATATATCTAAAGAAGTGATCACCATGATAAGTTCAGCAACAATCTGACACCGTAGTACCAAGTTACCACAACATTACTGACTATATTCCCCATGCTGTACATTACATCCCCATGACTGGCTTGTTTCATACCTGGAAATTTGAATCCTTTATTCCCCTTCACATCCCCCTCACATTCAATTATGGTTGATTAATTTCAGGTATACAGCGTAGTGGTTAGACATTTATATAATTTAAGTAGTGATCCCTCTGACCAGTCCAGCATCCACCTGGCACTATACATATTTTTGGTATAAATATACCGTATTATTGACCATATATATATATGGTATAATATACCATATTATTGATCATATATACATGCTATATGGTATAACATACCATATTGTTGACTGTATTTCATATGCTTTACATCCCCATGATTATTTTGTAACTACCAATTTTTATAAAAATTGGGGTTACTTCATAACTCCTTCACCTTTTTCACCCTGTTACCCAACCCCCTCCCATCTATCACCCCTATAAATCTAGTACCTATCTGACATCATACAATATTATTGACTATATTCCTCATGCTATACCTTCCATCCCCATGACTACTATGTAGCAACATATTTGTACTTCCTGACCCTTTCCCTTTTTCATCCAGTCTCCCAACATTGATCCTATCTGGCAGACATTAAAATGTTGTCTGTATGATTTGTTTCTGTTTTGTTCGTTTATTTTGTTCTTTAGATTCCACATATAAGCAAAATCTAATTGCATCTGTCTTTCTCTGTCTGATATTCTCCACGAAGCAAAATACCCCCCAGGTCCATCCATGCCACTGCAGATGGCAAGAACCTATTCCCTTCCATGGCCAAGCAATATACCATTTTATATACCACCTCCTCTTTATCCATTCCTCCATCGATGGACACCCTATCTGCCTCCACATTTTGGCCATTGTAAATAAAGCTTTGAGGGGACATGGGTGAACATATCACCTCAAAGTAGTGTTTTTGGATTTGTCACGCCGGGGACCCTGCTCGCTGCGCCATTTGTCATGCAGGGCGTCCAGCGGGGTCTCAGCTCCTGCTCCCCACATAAGAACGCAGGATGTGGCTAGGCCAAAAAGGAACACCCACGGAGCCATAGGTAGGGAAGTCATACCAGTATGGTCTCAATGGAGGCTGGGTTCACACGATGTGTGACCTGCTGTCCACTTTGCTGCCAACCGACCGACTTTCCTTGACTCTCCTTCACTCTCCTCAGCTCCCCTCCGTAGCCGCGGCAGTTATATCAGTGGCCAATGGCTCAATGGCTACAGCTGATGGCCAACTAGCCACAGCTGACCGCCATCTACTATCCAAGCCAGCACCTCTCCACATGAGGCTGAGAGCCTGGAAACTGCTCTCTGGGGCTCTGTCCCCACAGGATTTCTTCAGATCAATATCCAGAAGTGGGATTACTGGGTCCTTCTCTGTCTCTTGTAACAGCCTTTGATTTAAGTCAATTTTATCTGTTGAGAAGTTAGCGGACAGTGTTATGGGAGATCCCTTGTAGGTAACTAACTTTTTTTCTCTGGCTCCTTTTAAGATTCTTTCTTTGTCTTGAACCTTTGGCATTTTACTTATGATGTGTCTTGGTGTTGACCTCTATGGTTTCATCTTGTTTGGGACTCTGCAGTTTCTGGACTTGTATGTCTACTTCCTTCGCCAGGTTAGGGAAGTTTTCCATCATAATTCAATAGATTGTCCGCTCCTTGCTTTCTCTCTCCTTCTGGTACCTCTGTGATGCAAATGCTGGTACACTTAAACCCATTCTCAGATTTTGAATTCTTTTTTTGTTTTTGCTGTTCTGATTGGATGCTTTCTGCTACCTTATCTTCTAAATTGCTGATTCGATCCTCTGCTTCATCTAATCTACTGTTGATTGCCTCTAACATATGTTTCAGTTATTGTATTCTTTATTCCTGACTGGTTCCTTTTTATGTTTTCTATTGCTCTGTTGTCCCTGAGTTCATTGAGCATCCTTATAACCAGCGTTTTGAACTCTGCATCTGGTAGATTGCTTGTCTCCATTTGTTTAGTTCTCTTTATGGAGCTTTGTTTGGCTCTTTTATTTGGAACATGTTTCCTGGTCTCCCCATTCTGGCTGTCTCCCTGTGTTTGTTTCTATTTATTGGGTAGAACTGCTTTGTCTCCTAGTCTTAGTAGAGTGGCCTTATATAGTAGGAATCCTGTAGAGCCCCGTGGTGCAGTCTCCCTGGTAACCTGAGCTGAGTATTTTAGGTGTGTCCCTTATGTAGATTGTGTGTGCTCTCCTGTTATAGTTGGGCCTTTTTTGCTGTCTGCATGTTAGTGAGAGAGATTCACCCTTGGGCTAAATGGTTGTGAAGACTGGCCATGATTACAGTGGATGAACTGTTATACAGGTACTGACCCTGTGAAGCAGGATTTGCTTTAGCAGGGCTCCAGTGTCTGCCTGGTTTGTCCTTTGGATGCCTTGTTTGTGGAGGCAGCCAGGTGTTGTTCCTTCCTGGTCTGAAGCTGACCTCTTGGCATACCATCTCCCGGGCCTCCTAGGACGGGCCCTGCCATAGGCCAAGTTCAGCCACAGCCTATGACCTGACTCGAGCCACCTGATGTGAGCCACTAAACAATCCACAGATGTCTGCCAGCTGCACTGGGCTTGAAGTTGCCTTGATAGGTGAAACCTCCAACTGAGACTGTCTCTAGTTCCGGGCTTAGGGCTGCTTATCAAGTGACATAGGGTGTACCGAAACAGATGCTACTTGTTTGGATTTTGTGAACCTTTCAGAGATTTTAGGAAAGTCTGCAGCACGAGCTAAGACAGGCCATTTGTATGGAAAAGCCATTGGAAGCAGCTTGGGTGGGCCAGAATGTTGGGTTGAGTGGGGTTTCTGGGAATCATGGTACTGGTCAATTAATGGAGATTCAAATATGGCAGCTGCCTGTATTTGTAGGCCAGGAGTAGAGAGGGCTCAACAAAGAAGCAATGGCTTCCTTCAGCTTCTCCCTCTGGGAGAAAACTCCCCCTCTAACCCTCACCCTGAGGCAACACAACTCAGTTCCTCCCTGTATGTCCCTGGGCCTTCTGAGCTGCTGCCCCAATGCTGGAGCTTAAACTGAGTGAGTCTGTCAGTGAGTAAATCCTTGCATGGGCCCTTTAATAAGAATGCTGGGGACTGCAGCCACCCTTGTGTCACTCAGCCACAATCTCCACTGATGTTCTCAGTGTACTTCTCTCCCTGGCAGTGAGAGTACTTCTCTCCCTGGCAGTGAGAACCTGGGCTGAGGAAGTTGGTGTAGGGCTAGGATGGCTCACTCCCCAAAGGGCACTTCTGCAGCTGAGACATCCCTCCCGATTTTTAGTGGTCACACACAGGCCAAATTCAGCTGGTTCTGCATATCCACCCCTACTACCAGTCTTGATGTGGCTTCTTCTGTATGTCTTTACTTGTAGGGTTTTGGTTCAGCTAGAATTTCAGGTGATTCTCAATGATGGCTGTTGTGTAGCTTACTTGTAATTTTGATGTGGTCGTGAAAGGAAGTAAGCACAGTGTTTACCTACTCCACCATCTTGACAGGGGTTTTGGTGGGGTGATGATAGTGAAAAATTGTGTGTATATATATATTTCTTTTTTTCTGTACCTTTCTAGATAGAGTATTAGAAATACCTCTGTTCCAAGGATACACTTTGACTAGATAAGCTGTGCCTATACACCAGAGACCAGGGGCAGTTAATTTATTTGGGTTCATAGGGATGGAGAGAAAATTATTCTGCCATGTTTCCTCTGTAACCGATTGTCAAGTGGTCCATATTGTGGCCTTTGAGATGTGGAATACCTCCAGGCAACCAGTCATTAGGCTCAGAAGTAAAAGTGACTAATCATATGATAAGTGTTTATGAAATATATGCATGAAATGAATGCTGAGCAGTCCCGCTTTAGAGAACACAGAAAGTAGTCTGAATGTTTTTGCTACAGGGATTTTAAATTTTATTTTGTAACATTAATTTATAGCTATTTATTGTTTTAAATTATTATATATTTCAAAAACAACAAAAAGATAAATGTTATATATTATGTTTAAGTTCTTAAAAAAAAAAGTTGATAACAAATATCGAATGGGCCTAAAATTGACATTTATCATCTACCCTGAGGGTTATAGTGGTATTACTGATTAAATGAAAATCAGAAGACACAACTTTGCTGGCACACCATCAGTTATCTACTTCAATATTTAGTAGATGTTTCAAAGAGACTGTGTTTGAGATCATGATTTTACACCTGCAGGTATACAAAGTTTAATTAGATCATTATTCTCCAGAATATGAATATTTATTTAGATCAAATAACTGTTCTTCAAATTAATTTTACTCATTTTAAATACAAGTTTTCTTATGATCATGATTAAAATCACAAGATTAGCTGTTAATACATTGCCTCCATCAGGAGTTGAATTTTGCAAACTTTGCAAATATTTTGTATTCAACGGGTCTGAGCAGATGGTCCCATCTGAAAATCAGTAAGTTAATTTCAGATATGTTTCCATCAATTATACCCATGCTATTGTTCATTATTGATTATCTATTATGAATATTCTTGAAATATAGATTTAAAGTTCAACATTGAAAAATCAAATAATTTGCTTTGATATTATGAAATTTTATTGAGCATAATTGCTATAGAAAATTACTCTTCCTAAAAAATTAAGAATCTATGAAGTGGAAGTATCCTTAGAATTCACAATTGCATCCAAACAAGTTTCAAATTTTACCAATAGGAAACAAAAAAACAAAGGAAAAAAAGGAGTCTTTAATATTTACATACACACATACCAAGAATAATTATTTCTCTTATTTTGTGATAAAGATGATATTGAGTACAATTATTCTTAAGTATCCCAGAATTTGTGGTTTCTCTTAAGAAACATCAGGGATTTAACTTAACATCAGGTTTGAATATTCAAATATCCAGTTTTATATCAACAATAGTCACTGAAAAGTTATATATTTTTTTGTAAATAAGTACTCAAAAATTGGATATATTTTGTGCAAAATCAGTTGAAACTGTTTGCTCAAATTATTCTATATATGGGACACAGAAAAACAATTTCACTTTTGAAGTTTGAAAACTATTGAAAACAATTATTAATTGAAATCAATATAAAGACATTGAGAGTTTCTTTTAAATTCAATGGAAAAACTGAAAAAATAAAATAAACCAGTTCTCACATAGTGTTATGCATTAATTTTGAAGTTCTAAGGTTAAGCTTTGGGTTATTTAGAATTTCAGGGAGAATCCTTTTAATGGAACTTTTATGAAGCTATTTTTGATTTGGTAAATTTATATTCTGTACCAGAATGGATTTTTTTAGATTAATTGCTTTAAAAAATGGCCCTAATTCTTCATTTCTCCCAAAATCCATGTATTTTGCCCTGTGATTTGGTAGCTTTTATCAAAAGGTAGAATCTGACCCCATGACTTACTTGGGACCACCAGGTATGGCAAAGATGTCTTTTTGCCAGTGTGAGCCTAAGCCTCAGGAGGTTTGTCATACTCTCTCTTAGAGACCTTCCACAGTATTAGAACAAAGCTAATTAGAGTATAAGAGACCATATGCAACAGAGGTGAAGAGGACATCTTGTCTCTTTACAAGATACCTAAAATCAGCCAAATGACTAGATGAGCAAGCATGGCCAACATCAGCTGAGCCCCACATAGGATGAGCAGACTAGCCCAGCCACATCATGGACTTGTGATCGGTCATTGTTTCAAGCCCCTATGTGTTGAGGTTGTTTTTAACACAACAATAGGTAACAAAAATAGGCTTGAGGATAAAAAAAGTTTACAAATTTGTAGTATCTAATTTCAGTGAACCATTCAAAAGATTCATAAAAATAATGTTTTGTAGAGTATTGATTTGCATAAATGTTTCTTAACAAATGGAAGAAAAAAGAAGGTGCCTGTTAAAAAACAGTGGACTCTGGTGGCTGATGGCACAGTTAGTTAGAGCGCTAGCTCTCAACAACAAGGTTGCTGGTTCAATTCCCGCATGGGATGGTGGTGGGCTGCGCCCCCTGCAACTAATTATTGAAAAAGGTGACTGGACTTGGAGCTGAGCTGTGCCCTCCACAACTAGATTGAAGGACAACGACTTGGAGCTGATGGGCCCTGGGAAACACACTGTTCCCCAATATTCCCCAGTAAAATTTATAAAGCAAACAAACAAACAAAAACAGTGGGCTAAAATATTTGCACAATTCATTTATTGAAAAACAAAAGCAAAGACAAACAAACAAAATCAGAACTGGAAAGGTTTTTTTTTGTTTGTTTGTTTTTGCTTTTGATTTTGTTTTCGTTTTAGTTAAAGTTTATTGGGGTGACAATATATGGTGATGGAAAGAGAACTGACTCTGGGTTGTGAACACACACTGTGATATATAAATAACGCATTACAGAATTGTACTCCTGAAACCCATGTAACTTTACTAACAATTGAGACTTTCTGCATTTACCGGAATGTCCCCTGAGTTCACCATGTAGACCAGCATCCTAAGAGAGCACATTCTTCAATTTAAAGTACTGAAACCTGCAAAGAACAGTCAGTTGAAAGAGTCATTTATCTCACTGACTGCTCTAAAAAGGGAACTTTAAAAATTATAGACAATTTTATAAACAAATTAAATATAGCAAGGATTGGAAAACATAGAATATTCAGAAAATAAGAGTTACACAGTATTAGAGATAAATAGTTAAGAATTAAGCAAATTTGTGACTACCTGAATCAATAATAAGAAAAAAAATAATAATAACAGTTTTGCTTCTATTATTAAATGCTCAAAGAGCCTTCATTTAAAAAAACCCTGGTTTTGTCTGTTTTTTTAAGACTTTATTTTTTAAGAGCAATTTTAGGTTGATAGAAAACTGAAAGGAAAGTACAGAAATTTTCCATACCACAAGCCCCCTCCCCGCTCCAATACACACATACCCTCTCTCATTATCAGTATCCACACCAGGACAGTACCTTTGTTAGAATTGATGAACCTACATTGACTCATCATAATCATTCAAAGTCCATAAATTGCATGGCAGTTCACTCTTGGTGGTGTTGATTCTACAGATTTAAAGAAAAATTTATAATTGCATGTATCTATCAGTATAGTATCATATGGAGTATTTTATCCTCTGAAATTGCCCTGAAAATCTTCTGTGCTCTGAATATTCATCCCTCCCCCAACTCCAATCCTCTCAAACCAATGATGTTTTCACTGTCTCCATACTTTTGCCTTTTCTAGAATGTCATGTAGTTGAAATGTAGTATATAAACTTTTTGAATTAAGTTCTTTCATTTAGTAACAGGACTCTAAGGTCCGTCCATGTCTTTTCATGGCTTGATAGCTCTTTTTTTTTTTTTTTAGTGCTGAATAATATTATATTGCATGATTTACCATAGTTTCAGTACTCGTATTGTAGCACATTTGGTGCCTTACACATTTTAGCAATTATGAGTAAAACTTTTGTAAACAATTATGTGCAGGTGTTTATATAGAAATAAAGTT
The DNA here is from genome assembly GCF_964194185.1 of Rhinolophus hipposideros. NCBI lineage: Eukaryota > Metazoa > Chordata > Mammalia > Chiroptera > Rhinolophidae > Rhinolophus > Rhinolophus hipposideros. Next base: position 34,717,163 of record NC_138062.1, on the reverse strand, counting down.
TCAATTCATTTTGGGAAATAATAAGGAGCATAATTGTTGAATGGATCATATGGTAAAGAGTACATTTAGTTTTGTAAGGAACCGCCAAACTGTCTTCCAAAGTAGCTGTGCCACTTTGTATTCCCAATAGCAATGAATTATAGTTCCTTTTGCTCCATGTCCTTCCCAACATTTGGTGTCAGTGTTTCGAATTTTGGCCATTTTAATAGGTGTGTAGTAGTATTTTATTGTTGTTTTTATTTTCATTTTCTTATATGATGTGGGATATCTTTTCATATGTTAATTTACTCTCTTTCCATCTTTTTAAATGAGATGTTGATTAAGGTCTGTGACTGTTTAAAAAATTGGGTTGTTTTCTTGTTGAATTTTAAGAGTTCTTTGTATAGTTTTGATAACAACCTTTTATCAGACATATCCTTTGCAAATATTTTTTTCCCATGTGTCTTATTTTCTCACTCTCTTGGCATTGTTGTTTTTGTTTTGTTTTGTTTGTGTGTGTGTGTGCCATTGTGTTTTGCAGAATAGAGGTTGTTAATATTAATGAAGTTCAGCTTATCGTCAAATATAGGGGAAATCATACATAACTTTGGGTATGATCATGACTGTTATTTTCTAGGAGTTTTATAGTTTTTCATTCATTTAGGTCTGTGGTTCATTTTGAAATAAATCTGCTTATTAGAATTGTGTTGTAATGCAGTTGGATATATATTTTTAATATACATTTATACTTATTATTTTTGTATTTCAGAAGTAATTTTACTTTTAAAAATAGCCATTAGCTGTTTCAGAAGTCTAAGAATAAAATAAGCTGTTATTTCTGTCAATAACAAGTATTTTAAAATTACATAATTTTTAAGTATTTTAAAGCTCCCTTTTATTTTCAAAATTATTTCAATTTAAATGATAAATTATATGGTCATTCTAATATGATACTGAAACTATTCTAAATATAATAAGTTTTATTAGTAAAATCATAATTTTCTTTTTAACATAAACACTTTAATGGTCAAAGTTTAAAACTCATGTTTGTACATTTTTTTAAATTACATAACATCATTTAATGAAATCTTTCCTTTTTACCATAGTTTAATAATGTGCTTAAGTTTGTCTTAGTCTATAAAGATCAGGTAGCCAAAAAAATAATGTGAAGCCTGTGGAGAATGGAGGCTGGCATAGGGAACTATCCAGAGGAAACATCCTAAGATATGGTCCCAGGGAAAGAAATTTCAAATTTTAAATAAGGTGTATATGAGTTAACAGTAAAGAAATTAAATATTACTTAAATCTATGAGCTACAAGTGAGTATAGGATATAAAACTGGAACATGTAAGTTACCTAAATTCTAAATTTTATGGTTCCAATTTCTATTATCCAATGATAATGATTTGTAATACTTTTGAATAATAATTTTTGGCTAATTATAGTAATTACAGTGAAAAAGGAAGTGTTTTATGATATGTTCATAAAGTAAGGAATGGTTACAAATTCTAAAACCACTGGGAACTGTGGAATCAGGGAACCTTGTTCTGGGCACATTTATCAGAAAGATCCATTTTATTTAGTTTTCACAGTTCTTCACATGTTGAGCAAAGAGCACCTGTGATTGAAAAGCCTATAGTCTGTTGCTTGCCTGTTTTCACTTCATGTTTTCTGAGTATGATGGCCCAGAAAACAAATGAGCCAAGTTGTGAAGAAAAAACTCTTTTCTCTCACATATATTACCTACTCACACTATATACCCTGTTTCCCCCAAAATAAGACCTAGCTGGATAAGCATCTCTAACGGGTCTTTTGGAGCAAAATTTAATGTAAGACCCGGTCTTATTTTACTATATTAATTTTTGCTCCAAAAGATGCATTAGAGATGCTTGTCTGGCTAGGTCTTATTTTTGGGGAAACACAGTATGTAAAGTTACATGAGTAAAATCTCTAAAGATCATTCCTCCTATATACTACTACTTGCAGTAGTTCTAGGAGTTAAGTCCATTTTTTATCCATATCCATTTGTCTTCCCACCTTGTCCATCCGTCCATCCATTTATCCATTTATCCATCCACCCACCTGTCTTTCTATCACTCTTGCCTACATATTAGATGCTTCATAATGGCAGATATGTAAATGATAACATTAATTAAATTGGGTTTGGTGGTCATTCCTGACACTTTGACACCTCCCAACTCACTTTTCACATAAAATTCAACGTTGACTGTTTTATTTAAAAATAGCCGTGATCCATCTATTTCTTCATTTATGTTTATTTCTACTGTCAATATGCTAAGCTCTGCTTCTTTCATCAGAGACTTGGATAACCATGACAGCAACTACACAGGAGAGCCTTCCTTTCTCTTTCTCCCTTTCAGTCCAACACTTGACAAATAGAATAATGCATCTAAGACTCAAATTTTCCAGTGACATCCCACTGCTACTAATGCTGCAGTGTTTTCCCATTGGACTTCATACAAATTCCAAAATTCTAAATAATTCTTTGCTCAGTGCTGGAGTTCTGAAATCTACCTACTCTTCAACCTCATTTCTCTCTATCACACTGAACTCTAAATTCCAGCCTTTTGTTTTATTTCTTCATATACATGTTTTCTTCCAGCATTTGAATGCTTCTTTTCCTTGTATCTTTATACTAGTAAAATAAGCTAGTTTATTTCATCTAGGTTTCAAGTTAGTTTCCCCTTTACATTTAAAACCTGACTTTTTAATTTTTTATATCTGGAATAAACCCAACTTGGTACTGGAATAGTGCCCTTCTATATATGTGCAAACTTCAGATTGCCAACATCTCTCCAAAAAGTTTCCAAAATATTTTCAGTAGTTGGAAATTTCAACTAAATTTTCAAATTTATATTAAATAGGTATTTCAAATTTGATCTTAATTTAATATCTATAAAGCTTTTGGTGACACTCAGTTGTTCGTTTGTTTATTCATTCTTCATGATCAGTCTCCCAAGAGTCACACCATCTGTTTTTGTTTCTAATAAAATACTTTCGTGATATATGAAATATATTTTAAAAAGTGATTACAATTATTGTAATCCCTGTAATTAAAACCTTTGATGGAAGACACGTAAATGATCCTGAGGTGTTTACACTAAATACTTAAGTTATTGTGGCTCCCCAAGTTCCTTCTGTCCACTGCACACTCACCTGCCCGTTTTGCTTTTCTTTAATGTCTTTATTAGGGTATAGTTCACATATTGTACAATTCCCCCACTTAGAGTGTGCAATTCAATAGTTTTTAGTATATTCAGAGAACTTTTCATGTTATCTTTTCTTTCTTTTGTTCTTTTATTAGCCTTCCTCTGACCTACTTCTCAACCAAAAACTAATTTTATTAGAAAGCTAATGAGATGAAATGACCTCATATCGCTATTGGTAAAATGACTCAAAGAGCCAGCCCTAACAGAGCTATGTTGGAGTACACTTAGTGGCTGTTATCACTTCACTTTATTAAAACTTATGTAGGCTAAGGAATAGGAGTAATAAAAAGATGCCTTGAGTATAATAAGAAAACATCACTGGATACATTTGCCTCCAGTAGACTTTGCATCCAAATTGAAAGTACTAAAGGGAAGTTTGGAGTCCCTTTATATTATCAGTAGTGGTAATTCTCGTGAAAATGAATTTCATAAATGCCTGCCCCGAATTTACTTACCATAGTAGATGAATCAGATAGTGCTAACGTTACAGTGGTTTAAGTTTTAATGCATCCCTGACCACCATGAGGAAGTGTATATAATATGGGAAGGCTTAAATAAGGTGTACTGTTCATGAAACTGCATGCCCTTGGTCCATGAAACAAATCAAAAGGAATCTCTGTTTCATGTGAATTCATAATTTATAGGTTGTTGATGATTCCTCACACATTTAGTACATAACCCTGAACCTGCATATTAGAATATGCAAATATTAAAAGCTTTTTAAAAGTTTTGTAGCCTGAGATTTCATTTTACTCTATTTTGCATTGTCTATAACACTAATTCACAAGTGTTAAATTAATGTCATCTTAATCTCAACTGCACATCATGTATATATCGTATAATGAAGAAACCCAAGCAGAGCTATTTCTATGATTGGAAGATACATATCTTATGATTTTACATGTAATCATCTAGAACTGAATCTTAATTATAGAGTTAACCTACTTTCAAAAGGATGTTTTTATTGTTCACTAGAATAATGGAGAGTTAAGTCTTTAGAGAGACGGTAACTACCATGCATATTAATGATATATTTTATTCTTTTCTGTCACAGAGGGTTTCTCGTACAGTAGAAAATGCAGTTTAAACATTTTGCATAAAATTAATCTGTGAGATAGGTTTTGTATAGCATGGGAAAATAAATAGATGTAAGCATCATTATTAGAAATGTAAATCATTCCTCTAAATAAGAACAAAACAACCTATTGGATTATATCTTAAAGATGTATGGAAATAATTCTATGGGCAAAAATAAACCAACTAACCAGTATCAGAATATATTTCAATAGCATACAATAAATAATATCTCTACTAAACTAATGATGAATATTCATGTTATCTCTTCTGACTCTAAATTAGTAGACCTAATTTAGGATATCAAAACATGTCAATATTACGTCTGAATCTTCATGCCTCCAGCCGCTCTTTGAAATATGGCTCCGAAATCTGGGATAATGATACAGATTAAACCTCATTTTGTTGACACTACTCCAGACAGTAATACAGAAGTTTCATATTATGTATTAGCGATCCTCTCACCTACTTGTATACTTGATAGTTACTTAGAAAAACTACCCTTACACTTCAAAGCTGTACAGAAAATGTAGAGAGGAATAAAAAGGAAAAAGGGAATTTGGTTATGAATACTCACATGGACATTCTCTCTCTCTCTCTCTCTCTCTCTCTCTCTCTCTCTCTCGTCTCTCTTTCACAGAATCTGCTATTTTTTTATGTAGTTACTTCTCAATTGAAATCTTTGATACCAGGGCATGTTGGAATCTCACTGTTATACTGTTGTTATTATTATTTCATTACACTTCATGGAGAACAACATCCCAATATGAATGAGCAGATAACCAGAAGTTATTGCACCACTGCATACCAAACTTGTATCCTTCAGCTGTTCATATCCTGGAAAAGAGGGAAAACCTTTTTTTCAGAATATTTTTTTTCAGGAAGTTTTTCTAAGTAACAAAATAAGTTGTTGTAAAATGGATATAGGTTAGGTGGGAAAAACAAATTAATTCTATTCCTAGGTAACTCATCCTTCAAAATTTATGAGAGGTTTATAAGTAAAGAGGAAGAAAAAGAAAATGTATTATGATCTAGGGTCATAATAATAGGCCCTAGTGAATAACACAAGTGAGTTATACTTGACCCAGTGGAGAATTTCATTGTCTAATCTAAATCAGTTGTAATAACATAAAAACAACCTGCTGTTTATTCTGGCAGCCTGCTGTGTATCTTTCTGTCCTACCAGATAGCCTAACATACATCATATATAACCAATGTGAAGAAAAACTGTAACCTTCACATTCATAGATAACAGAAACACAGAAGCTATGTTTTCCCTAATGAGTAGGTAGGCAGGCATGGAGGAGGTAGGCTTCTTTCTAATAGGGTTCACATTTGAGCTTGTCTTACATAGGTTCTTGATATTCTCTCTGAAATGGAACACACATGACAGCCTGTTACTAGGCATTGCGATTCCTTCACTAGTTCATAACAAAACAAACAAGAACAGCAACACAAATTTAACCCGATCAGTCCAGAGCAGTGTTCCTCCTTCTTAGCAATGATACCTAACATTGGGTCAATTAATTACTCTTCTGATTCAACTGATGTTATTTCTTAGCATGCAAGTAAGAATCTTTACTAATTTAAATCCTCTGAGCCTTGTGCACACCAGCTCCTTCATGAAGCTTATCATCCTGTCTACCTATGGTCCTTGATTTCTTACTATTATAACTTCCAGAGTGCCTGAGCATAGCATAACAACCTGGAAAACTTAATAGCCAATACTTCTGCATTTCACTCCTACCAAAATTGGTTGACATCTGATGGAGAGTACGCAAACTTATTTAATAACCACTTTCAAATACTATCCATAAGTTTGGCAATTGGAAGTTATGGTTAGTAAGTGATTCTTAACTGCCAACTCTCTCCCTAAATGCATAAGGGTATTTTGTACCTGGAGTCATCCTCAGTCTTGTTGGTCAAGGTATGGATTTTTTCTGTGGGATGGTCACCAAACCTTTTGTTGTTGTTATTATTATTCAGACATCAGAAGCAATAAAGCTCATGTTCAAAAGGTGGGGTGGGGGGCTTAGAAAACCAGGTTTTTTGTGATTGAAAGTACCTCTCGTTTTTATAAAATAAAGAGGAGAACCATCTGAGGAAAAATGTTTTAGTTGATATTAGCATTAAGGAGGAATGTTTTACACAAAACAAGAACATTTCATATAAGCAACACTAGATCTGAATTATTTATGCTGCATATTTACACACACACACACACACAGAGAGAAAGAGGATCTTAATATGTTTATACATATTTTCAAAGACTTAATATACCTCAGGATAAAAGAAGAAAACACGCATCACTAGAAAGCAACACACTTGCTGGCAGCCTGCTCTCGGCAGCTTGGCCTAACCTGAAGATGGTTTTGCTACATATTGCAGTGATGTACAACTAAGGAGTGCTGGTGCTGAAGATGTTTCTTCTAAACAGACTGAATTGCCTCAAGCTGGTGAGTTGTTTAATGGCATATTGAGTCCATATGTTAACAAGTAGGAAACTATTTAGAAGAGTGCAAAGCTATAATTATCTTTTCTGTTACTAGCCAGCACATCACAAATCATCTTTTCAAGAATACAAATTCTCCACACAGTGTAGCTCTAACCTTAGCTTCTCTTTCTGTTTGACAAAGATAAACCTGAAATACCTCAATATGGAGATTCAGTAAAGTGTCTGCTTGATTACGGGACATCATCATCTTAGATGCTTATTAAAATGAAGCTTCATGGGCCCATCCCAAACCCAGAGAACCAAAGTCTCTCGAGCATTTACAACTCACTAGGTGGAAGAACTCTTTGTACTTAGGCATGCTAAGGGAGCCACTAAATTTGAGAACCGCAGTTTGAAGAACACAGGGAGACGGTCACCTTCAGAAAAGGGTTGGCCAGAGTTTGGTTAAATTATTGCTTAATAGAATTCTGTATACACACCCAACATAAAAAAGACAATCTCTTCTATATTAAAGTAATTATGGTTTCGGTATCGGAGGAAATAACTGCCATCTTTTCCCCTACTCTTCATGTGTCACAGTGTTTACTGCAGAATAAAGGCAAGCATGGAAGGCTACCATTGTTCTGTCTGGAAACATGGCACTGATGGGTTTTGTACAGGACAAACTGAACTGGCTCCTCTTGGTTATTTTTATTTTAGCTTGGAACTTTCCTCTCAGGTTGAAAGGAACTGAGAACTGCATATTGTTGAGAAAAGAAAAACCAAAAAGCATGCAGGGAAGGAGAAATATAGGGAACTATTCATTGGCAAAATGGCCTCGCCTCAGAAAATTAGAAGAGTGTGCCTCATTTTTCTGGCTAAAACAATTCATTAGTACTGGCAACTCTACACACCCAACAGCAGCTTCCAGGATTCTGTTTTGGTTTTCCTTTTCTTTCTTTTTTTTTTTTTTTTTAGATTGATTTCCCCATGATTAGTTATAAAGCAACTGACAAGCAAGGGAAGACACTGTTTCTTATTCTAGAGGTTTAAGAATTCTGTTTCAGTTTCACTCTCTAGATTTTCTATATCTGCTACTGACTCTGGATGAATTGCTATTCTGGGTTTCGTAAATTCTGCATATTCCATACTCAAGTCATCTTGAAATAAATATTTTGGATCCATTTGGTTTTAGTCAATATAGAAATCAATTAATGGAAAGATAGCTCTGTCAGACCACTCCAGAGCTCAGGTCTTCCTTGTGCGTAGTGTGAGGCTTTTTACTTGGTCTAAGGGACAGAGATGGTAATAATCTCACCAGAGAACTCACTACCAGAAAACCCTAAAGAAGGTTACTTTGACTGCTTTCTTCTTTGGGGGTGGGGGCTGTATGCACTTAGCTGCCTTTGGTTTAGGTTTACCTATGGAAGGAGAGAAAGAAAGAGAGAGAAAATAAGGGAGAAAAAGAGGGAAAAATAGTTTCTTCATTTTTCGTGGTAATGCTTCCCACCTAGATAATTCATTCTGTAGGGGAAAAAAAGAATTAAAAACCTTTATAACAATGTGGAGATATAGGTTGTTTATTGCTATCTAGTGGTTGTGACTTAATAATATTATTTATCCTTCTGTGTTAGGGGTTTTTGGTTGTAAATGGGAAGTTGTCCAGTATTCCCTGTGGTTTAGAAGTGTGATTCAGGATGCTATTACATCAAATTTTTTGAAAATCTCAGTAACTACCAGCAGATTGCTGGTTTTCTCTGATAAAAAGGTTGCTTTCATCAAGTGACAACCACCGTCATGATAAGAAATGTTTGTGTAGTTTGTATTTATTGACTGACCCTATTATTTGGTCCTTAGTTGCCTTTTAAAACTTGAGAGTTATTTCTAAGTAGAAACTACAAAGAATAGATTTGTGATTTTCACAGACTCCTTCAAATAAAAACCTTATGTCTTGAATTCTATAAAATGGAGTTGTGAGTCCAATACTACACTGCTCAATTTGTGTTAGCAATATTTGGAGAATACTGTTATTAACATAGTTATACGATGTCATTTAGTTGAGTATTATTATTTTATTTTTACCTGGGTCCAGTGACACTTTTATTAAATGTTCCACCCTGGAAACAATGAGGTGGAAGTTATTATGAGTAATAAAGAAACTGTACCTCTTTCTATGTAGAGGTGTTGTGGGAGATTCTCTGCTCCCCATATAGAAAAAGAAAGCGCTTTTCTATACTGCTTATTGACAATGCTGCCTTTTTTTTTTTTTTTTTTGTCATCTCCACTTAAGGACAAAGGCTAACTATTGTTAGCTGTGATATATTTAATGTCAATCAGAGTATCTACCACAAGGTAGTCATAGAAGAGTTATTTATGGAGTAGAAGGGTTAACGAATTAATGGATGGATGAATTGGAGGGTATTTATTTATTTATTTATTTATCTCTGTCATAAAGTAGCTACCACATGGCTTCTCAAACTTGAATAACCTGGGTATCTGGGTGAAATGCATAGCCTGATTGGTAGCCCTGAAGTAGGACCTGGCATTCCTAGTTTCTAATCTAAATGATGGCAATGCTTTGCACGCAGAACCCATTTTGAGAAGCAAAGTTGAAAGTATTGCTGCAAACATCAGATTTCCTAGTTTTGAAGGTTTTGAATAAGATGAACAATTTGTAACATTTAAAAGGAATGCCAAGTTCCAGTATATGACAATATTTTAAATTTTTATGTTTGTTAATGAAAATAAATGTAGATAGCTGCTTTACAATCATTATACTTTCAACTATTTCTATGTTACATTTTTGAAAACAGCAAATTAATCCATATGTGCATGCAACATTATATTTAGTAATCTGCATAGAGTATACTTAATGCTCTAAATCCTTTAAAGAGTTTTCCTCACCAAGTGTAGTCTGTGGAACAGTGGGGATCCTGAGACAACATAAATCTAAGAGGTCAAAATTATTTTCATGATAAAACTAAGATGTTTCTACCAAAAAACTAAGATTTTTTTAAAAACTAAGATGTCATTTGCTTTTTTCATTTTGTTGACAAAATCAAGGCAGTGACATCCAGTGTACTAGTCGTTGTGTTCTTGACCACCTTGCACCCACAGTAAAATTAATGCCGGTTTCACATATCCATGAGGAAGAAACTCAGGTTATAGTTTATTCATTATTGGCCTCTAGTAGATGTCTTTTGAATATTCTGTATGATAAAAGAGGAAGGATTCATGTAGCACTTTTTCTGCATAATGAAATGCAATTGTCAAGAAATAGCACTTGTGTAGTGTTTGATTTGTGAGCAAAATCAGTTGCTGTTTTTCATAAAACACAGTTTAACTTAAAAGAATGACAAACTATGACTTTTCTGATTTGGGTGTGTGGCAGACAGTTTCTTGAAAATGAATGAAGTGAGTCTGTCATGTCAAGGTAAATAAATGACAGTAGTTGTTGCCAGTGTTAGAATTTGAGCTCTCAAAGTAAATCAGATTTTGGAAAAATTGTATCTGCCACTGTGAGTTTGACAGTTTACTTATACCTAACACTTTTCTGATAAGAAGTGTGGTGATATTTAAAAATGTGATTGTTTTGATATTGTATAATGAAATCTGTCAGCATTTGAAAGATAGGAATAACATACCAAACCTATATTTTCTAAATGACCAATGCATTTTGTTAGAAAATCATACATGGAAAAAGAGCCTTTTACATGAAGAAAGACCGATGGATTTTAATGTAACAGAGTACAAAAAGTTTGTTGATACAGTTTTAGATTCCGTATTGCAACTAATATTTTTTTAAAAATAAACCATTTGTCAAGAAGTTGGGTAAGGTATCAATATAACATAGTCTGTACTTTATGCCTTGTTATAAGAGTGCATCACAATTTATTTTATGATAATTCATAAAATAAAATTATCAGGTCAGGTATTGCTTCTCTGCTCTTTCCTGCATTCTTTTCTTTGAGGTATATCTTGACTTAGTAAAACATTGGAGTCTTCTAAGCAATTATATATATATATATATATATATATATATATATATATATATATATATATATATATGTATGTATGTATACACACAATTTTATATATATACACACACATATGTATATATATTTATAATGCATATGTATATAATTATACGTATATAATTATAAAGTGCCTAGAAGTCTGTTAACTGTTCATATAATTATACTTAGTTTAATTTCAGTCACTGTAAATTTATTTGCAAATTTATGAGTGGGTGTTTATGTGTTTGGTTTTATGTTTATTACAATCACAGGCATATGGATGGAATCTGTAAAAATTGTAAGTATACCTCTGAACATGTAATGAAAAATGAGCAGTTTATAAGAATTATTTTTACACTAAATCAATATTTTCACCAATTAAGACTTTAATGTGCTCATTAATCTACCTGTATTGTGTTTTAAATATGAAACCATTCAAGTGTTTGATGTTGCCATTGTTAAATTTAGAGTCCAAAACAAAATATATGTTGACTTTAAGAGTTCTCAAAAATACATGTGTTTTGTTTTTGTTTTTTCAGTATTCTCATGGACCTGGCGTTTTAGAGTAAAAATTAAATATTGGCATAAAATCTGTAAGTCTTAATTCCTGAAAAAATAAATAACTTCTAATTGCTTAACCTCTTCAAATGTGAATTAAGTATAACAACATTGAGCTATAATTACATTTTAATTTTTTGAAGATTTATTATCATCTAAATCATTATAGATGAGTTGGCAGAAAGCCAAAGGATTTGGATCGAAGATTGTTCAGGCAAATGGGTTACAGTTTTGTATAATGTACCTTATAATCACAAAAATTCACCAATGTAAGAAGAGAGTAAAATAAATGAAGCATTTTCTCTTTGTTTTACTTTAGAATAGAGGTCAGAGAACTTTTTCTGTAAAAAGTCCATAGGGAAACACATTTGACTTTGTGGGCCATGCAATCTGTGTTGCAACTACTCAACTTTGTTGCAGTATGGAAATAGCCAAAGACAAATAAGTGAATATGCGAGGATGTGTTCCAATCCAACTGTATTTACAGAAACAAGTTGTAGCCTGATTTGGCCCAGGAGTTGTTAAGTTTCCCAACTCGAGCTCTAGAAAGATTATACCAATATAGCTTGTCACTTAGGGTCCCTGGCACAAATAAATATTTAGGGAGTATTTGGGTTAATGCTAGTCAGTGCTATGTTTAGCATTCTTACTGTTTTAGAAGGATAGGTGAATGAACACTGTGCCAGGCACTTCCCCAGAACACAGAGCATGGGAATCAGTGATCTCAATGTCTAGTTGCCAAGTCAAGAATATCAATATACCCTTTACCAAGAATAGCAAAGTTGATGGGAGCAACATGCAAACATATGCTGTGTCTATAACAAGGCAACCTCGAAAAGAGAATCATGAAGCCATAAGTGATGAGGTGTCATTAGCTGAGTTTGTTTGTTTTTTTTTTTAATTTATTGGTGTGGCATTAGTTAATAAAATTACATAAATTTCAAGTACAAAATTTTAAAATTCATCATCTGTATATTGCATTGTGTAGTCACCCCCATCCCAAAATAAATCTCCTTTTGTTACCATGTATTTGACCCCCTTTACCTTTTCTGTACGCCCTCTACACCAATAAACTGTTGTTTGTGTCTTTGAGGTTTTTTTTGTTTGTTTGTTTCTCTTGTTCTTTTCTTGCTTTCAGTTTTATATTCTACATCTGAGTGCTGATTTTTGAAATGTAAATACATTTCACTTGTTTTCAGATAATATTTAAAAAGCATACCAGTAGAAACGTATTTGTATGTGTCTTTGTTACTCTTTTGAAGTGGTACGTTTTATGCTTGCTACAGTCATCATGGTCTTGAGTATAATTTACATTGTGTTTTGAGGGTACCCGACCTTATCTTCAATTGTTTATCTGTATTGTTTTACATCTTCCCTCTGACAGCTCCATGAGGGCAGCCACATTGTTTTGATTATTGTTGTATCTGTAGTTAGTCACTGGGAGGGTTTGGATATCTGGTGAGGGGTTCAGTGTCCCATAAGTGCAACTCTTCTCTGCTGAGGTCCTCAATCAATTGAGAAAAGAAAAATGAACACGCGAATGGGGCTTCTGTGAGTCTCTGTGTCTTTGTTCATAGCTACTGATAGTCATCATAAATAACTTATTCTGTAGGGTTGTTGTGAAAATCGAATGAGATAATACTTATTCAGCACTTACAGCAGTGTCCGATCTATCCACTCAATAAACGTTACCTATTACTGTTGACAAGCTACAATTATATTTTTAAATAAGCACTAATTAAACTAATGTGGAGGATGTCTCATGGTGTTTTTAATTACTTGAATTTATATACACAGTGTTATTTAAAATTAAGAAAACAACAACACAGTATGCTCTGACTGTGTTCATGGTAAATTTCCTTCTTAGAATTAGAATTAAAAAAGAATTATAAAAGAATCCTGGATTAGATGAGAATTATAAAAGAATCCTGGATTTCTTTCTTTTCAATACAAAATGATGGCTTTTTATGTTCTAAATGTTTACTATAATATGCTAATAGCGTTAAAGTTCCACTTAGTTTTTAATTACTATTATCTTCTTCATAGTAAGATAAAGTGAAATATCAACCCTGTAAAAGTGGGTTCATACTCCCCTTTTTTTTCGCATTTATTTATTTATTTATTTATTTATTTATTTATTTATTATTTTTTTTTGTTATTAGTTTCAGGTGTACAAGACAAGGTAATACTTAGACGCCCACCATCTACATCCCTCACACTGTGAACCCCCCTCCCCCCACCCACCATCCCTCCGACCTCACACCCAGCCATCACATCACACACATAAAATTATAGTTGGCATTCATTAATGTTTAGCCTCTGGTGCACAACGCCACGATCAGGCATCCACACCATCCCTGAGGTGGTCTCCCAAATACTCTCTTAATGGAAAATGTAACTCTATTTATTTATGATTACAAGGGAAAGCTGGATTTATCCATATATTGTATATGTTTGTTGTGGTATTAAATAACTTTAAATATTAGAATTAATTACAAACTATTGGAAGAGAAATTGTCCTTTGTATCATCTATTACACAACACTGTGCTGGATAGGTTCTTTTGGCCCCAACTGATTTATCTCCCATCTGCACCACCTGCCCCCATCCTCTACCAGATGTGTGCTACCATATACGGGCCAGCGTGGACTACAGTAATTGGATCCTATATCTAAAGACAACCAAGGAAAGGGTGAGAGAGAAGTTGTGGTGTCTATTCCTTGGCAGGGTGTCACTGGGTGATTTCATTAGGTGACAGATTTTGTTAGGCAACTCCCTTTACACAGCCCTTTCTTTCTTAAGCTCCAGTATGTTCCGCGCACTTCCTTCTTCTGGCCTGGGAGGAGATAACTGCCCCCACTTTTATTAACCTCAGGATACTTCCTTATGCCATGTGGTTTTCTTATACCCATCACAACTTTGTCAATAATCCTTTTGTTGAAAGTTGCTCAAATTATCCCAGTTTGAATGACACACTTTATGTACAAATAAGAGAAAAAAGATTTTGAATAGGAAATATCTGTCTTTTAACCAGAAACATAGAGGTAGGTAGAGGCCTAGAAGTGATTTCTCCCAGTTATAATTAGTATGCTTTACCAAGATCTTCATAATTACCTTCATAGCAACTCTGAAAAAATGAATACAGCAATGCCTGTCTGTATCTCTCTCTCTCTCTCTCTCTCTCTCTCTCTCTCTCTCTCTCTCTCTCTCTCTCTCTCTCTCTCCCCCCCCCCCACGTGTGCACTGCCTGCAGTCACTATAGGGTAGTGATTAAATAAGGGACTCTGGCATCTGGTTGTTTTGATTTAAATCCAACCTTTACGACTTACTAACTGTATAAAGATGAAAATGTAAGCCTCAGATTTCTTTTTTATAAAATAGGGAAAATAAGCTTACCTACCTCGTAGAGATGTTGTGGAGATGAATTGAAATAAACTTCTAAACCACTTAGTAGAACTTAGCTCACATAGAAAGCATAAATAAATGACTGCCATCACATGGCTTTACTAAGAGTATTAGTGAATAATAGTAACATTACTTTCATAGAGTGAATGGAGGTAGAATCAAGCGGATTTATTTTGTCCTTTTATTCCATTTTATTGAATTTGGTGATTTGAGGTAAGAATTCAATTCTTTGAACTTCTGTTGTCAAACTTGAGCCCTTTAATGTACCCACGGTTCTTAAAATACCTGACATTTTATGCACAGTTTGAAAGAATGTATACTCTGGGTTGAGGAAGAATAC
Source organism: Rhinolophus hipposideros (assembly GCF_964194185.1). Lineage (NCBI taxonomy): Eukaryota > Metazoa > Chordata > Mammalia > Chiroptera > Rhinolophidae > Rhinolophus > Rhinolophus hipposideros. The sequence continues at coordinate 34,702,128 of NC_138062.1, read as the reverse complement.
ATAAAATTACATAAAAAATAACTAAAAATATGTTTTGATATTTAAAAAATCCATTACCTTATAAAAGAATCATTTTGGTTTTGGTTAGGAGCCATTAGATACTTTTGGAAGTTGTGTAAATTTCCTTTCCACTCTAAGCTTTAGACTATAAATGCAGTTCTGTATTTTATAGTCATGAAGATTTATGCAGTTAAGGAAAATAGCAATTTTGAATGGTAAAATACTTAATGAAAAAATTATAAATGGCTCTGTTATTGTTTTAAGCATACTCCACCTTAATAAAACCTGTATTTTCACATACTTATGTAAAAACCCAGAGGCCAACACAGTCCTACAAACTAATTTTAAATCAAAAGGAATATTTTAATTAGGAAACTTATAGATATTAATGTGCTGGGAACTTTCTAAACAGATTTTAGAATTCCTAGATTTGATTAAATAATTTCTTTTAAAAATATATTTAGATTAAAAATAATAATTTTCCTCAGTGATAGCCCTTCTAACAAGTTTGAGGTGATATCTTGCTGTAGTTTTGAATTACATTCCCTTGATAATTAGTGATGTTGATCGTCGTTAAATACACCTTTTTCCACATTTGGAGGTCTTCTTTGGAAAATTGTCTATTCAGTTTTTCTGCCAGTTTTTCAGTTGGTGGGTTTTTGTTGTTGTTATTGAGTTGTTTGAGTTCTTTATGTGTTTTGGTTATTAACCCTTATTTGATAGATGGTTTACAAATATTTTTTTTTTCCCATTCTGTAGGTCGCCTTTTCATTTTGTTTAATTGTTATTTTTTTCTTGTCAGAAGCTTTTAAATTTGATATAGGCTAATTTGTTTATTTTTTCTTCTTTTGCTTGTGAGTTTACTGTTATATTCAAAAGTTATTGCCAAAATCAAAGACAAGGAACTTCTTCCCTATGTTTTCTATTGGAGATAAAAAGTGTCGGCAAGGATGTGGAGAAAAGGGAACCATTGTACACTGTTGGTGGGAATGTAAATAGGTTCAGCAATTATGGAAAACAGTATGGAAAAGATAGCACTACTGTATGTTCCAGCAATCCCACTTCTGGGTATATAACCAAATGAAATAAAAACAGGATATCAAATTAATTTCTGTATCCCCATGTTTTTTGCATCATTATTCACACTAGCCAAGATATGGAAACAACGTGTCTGTCAACAGATAATATTTACTTTATCCATTCATATATATATATATATATATATATATATATATATGTACATATATGTGTGTGTGTGTGTGTGTATATATACATATATATATATATATATGTTATTCAGCCATGAATAATATATCATACATAATATATATACCATTCAGTCAGTCATAAAAATGTTATGTATATAACATTTTCTATATATATATAGATATAGATATAGATATATATAACATATAGTTCAGTCATGACAAAGAAGGAAATCCTGTCATTTGCAACAACATGTATGGATCTTTAAGGCATTTTGCTAAGTGAAATAAATCAAACAGAGAAAGATAAATACTGTCAATATCACTTATGTGCAAAATCTAAAAAAAGCCAAACTCATAGAAACAGAGTAGAATGGTGGTTACAGGGGATTGGGGATGGGGAAATTGGGGAGATGCTTTAAGGGGCACAAATTTTCAACTCAAAGATGAATCAGTTCTGGAGATCTAATGTACAGCATAGTGATTATTTTTGTCAATTATAGTGTATTATATTCTTCAAAGTTGCTGAGAAAGTAGATCATAAATATTCTGACCACAAAAAAAAGAAATGATAATCATGTGACATGATAGAAGTGTTAGCTAATGCTATGGCAGTAGTCATATTGTAATATATAAATGTGTCAAATCAACGCATTGTACATCTTCAAGTAACACGATATATGTCATTTATGTTTTACTAAAAATAAATCTCCCTTGAAAAAAATCCCACTTAATATTTTAAGCTCAAAAAATATAAAATAGAATAGAAATGAATAAATTGAAATAGAAATAATCTTTGTGATATCAAGACCCTGTAGTTATCCAAGCTCAATCCTCCCTTTTGTAATACATAGATTAGAGATATAAACTGATAGTTTCTTTTAGTCATAATCTTAATAGAAAGACTACTGGAATGAATCTCCTCATTCACCTGACTGTATCATTTAAACCATATGGTGCTCATTGGAATTACATGTTGGAATTACTGTGCAAGAAAAATCTCCTGATCTTAAATATGCTTCATAATCTGTGTTCCCTCCGGTATATTAATTGACAACTTCTCTAATCTTCACATAGCTTCTGGATGAGGTTTAAATTACCCCGTCTGTATACCTGTTTGAAATGATGCCACAACAACTATTCACTCTATGGTAATTGTATGCAAAACCCAAAGAATCACCGTTATTTGGGATGTGAATTTATGTATTGCATTTTTGTAACATCCACATCCTGTTCTGTTTTTAATTTGCTACAGCAGCAAATTCCTGTTCATTGAGAGACTCTTCAGAGTGAAGATGAGGATGACCAATATGTTGAGTAAAATGTACACATTCAAATGGGAAATATAAGAAATAATTCAGTACCCTCCCGTGTTTAATCGTTTTTCCTATGTCTTCCAACAGTCACTGAGTAGCCCCTGTGGTCACACTGATGCCCATTACACTTGAGAGATGATGCCTCCCTGCCTGTCATGGGCAGCAGAAAGAGGATGTTATAGCACCCCAATAAAATCAAGTGCTGTTGTGTGTGATCTAATTTTTTAGTGTCCATTTTGTACCTTTTTGTTTGTTTGTTTGTGTTTTGCGCTTAACTTGAAGTTTTGTGAATTTAGGTCACAATCACACAATATGGGGATAATAATAGATTGTTGGACATTATTAATGATTACTTACATTTTCAAAACTTAATATGTACATTCATCATAGTGTTCTTAATGCTGACTTTTGTTGTTTGTTGTTGCTACGCTCTTGCTGTATTCTGTTCACTGAAGCAGCTGACTTGTTTAATTATATAAAGCAGCTGTTATGCAAGGGCAGCAGCTGCTTTGCATAATGTGTATTTACATTGCCATAATGTGTAATTTAAGAGGCCATTATGTTCCATTTTTAAAGCCAATCCCAGATTCCTTGGTAGATTTTGTGGGCAGTGAATTTCTATTTTTGTCAGAGCCTAAAGTGACAAAGTAAACCAAATGAAATCATGATATATTTCTCTGACTTTATTTTATGAGTTATGAATAGAACTGTATAATTTCTTCTCCGCTTAATAATAACTTATCTGAACAAGCAAGCATGGGAATTACAAAACATTGAGTACAATACTACATTTAAGTATTTATGTTAGAAGACGAAGTTTATGTTTTTCTTTAGACTTCTCTCTGCTCTTTTCTTCTTTCTGTCTCCTTGTTTGGCAAGCCTTTTGTGTGGGTTGCCCTCACCTTTCAGGTTTGGATGAAACACTCAGCTTGGTGCCTGGGAGGTTACTGATGGGCCAGTTCATTTACCTGTAAGTGTAAACAAGTTAGTCTCCTGTGGGGTGAACCGTAACCAATTAGAAACAGGATCAGGGCAAAATAACCTATACCACCCCATCCCGCCTTGACTCTCTGACACTACTTCATGATATAATTCCTTCTTCCTCACTCTAATGAGGAAGATGACATGTTGTGGGCTCTACCAAGGAAATCCCCAATTAGCCACAGTCTCAGGGAAGCTTCTTGCTGTCAGCTAGGGAGGAACTGAGTTCCAACAACCTGTGAGCAACTGAATCCTGTCAACAACCAGATGAATGAGTGAGCCTGGAAGCTGATCTTTCCCCACTTGAGCCTTGAGATGATGGCAGTTCACTAGATAGCCTAGTCTAGACCCTGTGAGACCCTGACATAGAACCCAAGTTAATGCATAACCTAGTTCATGACCTGTGGAAAACGTGAGATAATAAATGTTACTATTTTAAGCGGCTGAGTGTTAAGGTAATTTGTTATACAACACTATTTACCAGCTATAACTTTAGTTCTAGTATCCTCTTCTGCAGACTGTGTTCTGCAGCCTGCCATTGTCTAACAAAGCTTTTGTCAACCAGAAAGCTCCTACAACTATATAAGTACCAAGGGGAGCTTTTCCCTTGCTCCTAAAGCTCTAAGCATTGCATGGGACTAGCTTGTGTTTCAGAGTCCTACCTATCAATGGGGAAAGGACCTTTTTCCATGGACACCAATCAAATTATTCACCTCAGCATACATCTCTTTGAATGTATGCCTGGGAAATGGGATGTTCTATGCTACTTCTCTGTGTATGAGTTTCAGCCTAATGGAACAACCTTTATATTTACACTGTGGAGCCCATGTGTGTGTGGGCTCAATTTTCATTATGCTCACTATGACGATTAATTTTATGTGTCTAATCTATCCAACATAATTTTTTTTATAATATCATCTCTACTTTTACCCAAGCTTTATTGAGATATTATTGACATATAACATATGTAAGTTTAAAGTATACAGTGTGATGATTTGATACACGTGTATATTGCAAAAGAACACAATGAGATTATTAAACACCTCCATTCCCTTATATGATTATCGTGTGTGTGTGTGTGTGTGTGTGTGTGTGTGTGTGATAACATTTAAGATCTACTCTCTTAACAACTTTCAGGTTTATAATACAGTACTATTAACTAAAGTCATCATTTGTCCATTAGATCCCCAGGACTCATTTATCTTATAAGTGGAAGTGTGTACCTTTTAGACAGCATCTCCCCGTTCCCCCACTCCTCCACCTCCTTGCAGGCACCATGCTACTTTTTATTTCTATGTGTCTGGCTTTTTTAGATTGTACATATATCCAACATAATTTTTAATATTATTTGTCAAAGTAATTTTATATTAAATTTTCATTGTGTTTGTTGATTTAAAGGATTAATATTTTGTGTCATTGATATATTTGTTTATCACTGTGCCATCCAAGCCATCTTAATTATTATATCTTTATAGTAAATTTTAATATTTACTAGCACTCTTTCCCCTTATTTTCTTTGTTTAATAGAAATAATGTTTGATCATTAATGGGCCTTTTCTATTCTATACAAATGTAGAAATCTTCTAGTTAAGTTTCATTAAAACACTAATTGAGTTTCATTAAATCTTCAGATAAAGTTGAAAAAAATATTTATGATATTTAATCTTCATATCTAGAAACATAGGGCATCTTTCCAGGAATGACTTCCAAATATTTATGTTTCTACCTGTATTTGTTTTTAGGTGCACACACATCATTTATTTTTATGAAAATATGTTTGAATAGTTGGTTTCTGGTGTAAACATGCAATTATTTTTCATATGTGTATCCAAATCTAGTCACTTGGCTAATGTTGGGAAACACTTCTCCATAGGTTTCTCACATGTCTGCCTATCTTATAAGCAGAGGCATTTTTGTTTGGAACTATCTTCTCAGGGATGTCTGAATAGTGAATAGACTTGCAAGACAGCAAGTGTCTTCTGCTTGGGAACAGGATAGATTTTTTACTGTCCAGGAAAATAAAACTAATGACTCCTTCCAAAACAAAAGTTGTAAAAGTGTGCTACCAACCACATTTAAGAATGGGAATTTCTAAATTTGAGATCCCTCGGTTGTGACACAGACTCAGTGCATAGCATCCACCTGCATCATCTGTCTGGGACTTAAGGACATGGCTGAGGCCAGTTCTACAATGTGTTCTCGTCCTGTCTCTTGAAGCCCTATTGGTAGTAGCTTTAATTAAATGTTTGAAACAAATGGAACATATTTGGTCCCATGTTTTGTGGGCATGGCACATTAGATAGGGTAACCAATGGTCTAAGGTACTCATGGGAAACATTTGCCCGAAACAAAGATGGTATAGAAACTAGAGGTGGATAATGCTGGGAGACAATTTTCCACAGTCTCTCAGACCCACATTAGCAGGTAGGATAGTTTGGGATTGTTCTTGCCATCTATCCTACTGCTGAGCAGACATTCACTATTGGAGTAAAGTGAGTATACTGTGAGGTATATGTCAACATTCTTTATATATATATGTATATACATACATATATATATAGCTGTTTTTAGCTCTGCTTCTTGTAAGCAGTATATATATATATTTTTTTTTCTAGACCAATATTTCTTTATGAACAGAAGTATTTATTCAATTTATATTTTGTATGATTTTTGATAGGTTTAGGTTTAAATCTACATCCTTATTTTGTTCTTGACAGTTTTCCTGCTTATATCACCTTTCTTTGTCTATTCTTTGTTGTCAGGTTTGGGATTATTGTTCTTTTTTTCTTAATTAGTTTTTTTTATTGTTTTATTTGATCATTTGCCTCAGTAAGTATATTGTAGTTTCAAGAGTATTTTATAGGAATAGACAAGGAAGAGATTTTGAATAGACTATCTTGTGGCTAATATATGAATTGCATTAAAAGTAGTACTTACTGTGTGGTAATCTAGTTTTGTTTTTACTTATTAAATACATTTTCCAAGTATATATTAATATATTGCAGTGCAGAAAGCAGGGAAATAGTTACACGGAAACATAAGTAAGAAAAGGGAAATAAAATGATTTATGCTCAATAAACTAATTAGAATTAGAATTCATTAAACCTTAATTTCATCTCAATGTGAGAAAATATTTATCTCAAATATTCATTCCAAAGTGTAATGGGATTCCTTTTTATGAAGTGAACTCTACTGAATGAACTGCTTAACTGTTGTAGCTATGGCGAAGGAAAACTGAAGGAGAACTTAAGATGCAGGGAATGTTTCATTCCTCTTATCTTCATTGACATTAAGTCCAAACTCATCAGTGATTATTTGGACTTGGGAAGTAAAGGAAATATTTGACCTCCTTACACCTGATAGGAGAGTTATTTTAAGACAGTTATCAACAACTGTGAAAAAGTAAACGTTTCTGTTGGTTTTGTTTAATTCTCCTATGTTAATGAAGTTGGTTTTTAGCTACAGGCGTATTTTACACTCCTAGGGCTGTCAGCACTCTTCCAACTTCCACTTTTACTCTCCCACCAGCTTCCTTAACTTTCACCTAACTTGAGGTGTAAAATTATCCTTTGTAAGGCTGTCAAACTCATTATTGATATGCTCTAATGATTCTCTAACCCCTTAGAGTCTGTGATGAGATTAGCTCGAACTTTTAAAGTAATTGGTTAATAATTTTATACCTGGTTAGCAATTCCTTATATTACCTATTTATATTTTTGTGTTCAAACTGTGTAGTTTTTTTCTTGTGACAAGACCTTGACAGTAACAGAAATCGGTACTGAGAGTCATCCCAAGAAACAGACTCTAACATAAAAAGTGTTGCATTTGGATTGGTTTTGTCCTTGTGCCTGAACACAGTGATGATCCTTTTGCAAACTGGGAATAGGAGGCTCGTAATCCATGATCACGGTGATATTATGAGTAATCAAATTTTAATCTATCACTAGTTGTGATGAGGCCACTTACTAAACAAATGCCCTGGGAACAAGGCACCTATTGCATTTGATTGTTAGGCTGGTGACAATGACAACAAAGATTATCTTGTGGGATATATTCTTTTCATAGTGCTGAAGCACTTACAGAAAGAACATGTCCAACTTCAGGTTAAAGTTTCACTTTAAATTACAGCCAGAGATTTAGAGTATATTTGTGGTATTTCTAAAAGTTTCCTATATTTGTTGTAGCAGCTGGGACTAATCCTGCTGAACTGTTTTTTGTTTTTGTTTTTGTTTTTTAATGTAATTTTTCTTGTTCCAGAATTAAAGCAAATTTTAATCCAATGTCTTATCACGTCTCATATAAAGTTTAGTGCATTTTTTTTATAAGAAGTGTGACCCTAAATTTTTGAATTAGGACATTTGGTTGGAAGCAGCTTTCTTTCTCATGTATGTACATATTCATACTTCTTTTTCTCATATACCCAGTAATAATCACACCTTGGAATTTTCCTTTCGAGGAAATCCCAATTCTCCTCAAAATCTACCTCAAATACTCCTTGTTCTCATTATACTTATAACTATGGTTATACCCTAGTAATTTCTAGCAGTGTGAGTAAAATCTAAGAGGAACAATTTAAATACCAAATAATTCAAAGATTTTGCTAATTTATGTTAGCAGAACCCTAGGAACATATACGGGGATGGATACCAAAGGTGTTATGCTAGGTAGTATTGAATATAACACCAAATTTGGCTGAATTTATTCATGAATCTTTTATCAGGAATTCTGGATTTAGTGTTTTGTTTATTCCACTGCAAATGGGCCCAACAGTTTGTTTGTTTGATTGACTGAAATTTGCACTCAACAGTGGCCTATGCTTAATGAAGTCGATATGCCAGAATATTTCTTGGTATAATGGAGAGAATGGAATCCAAAAGCTTAAAGAAATAAGGATGTTGGTGTGGGTTTATTATGCGTGACATCCACATAAACGTCACACGGTACATCTCACAAGAGGGCCTAGAGGAGATTCCCTTCATAAGGCATTGTGAATCATTAGTGAGAGGAGTACCAACCTCCCTGACAAGCTATGAGATGGCTCTACTCTGTGGACGAGAGGTTTGATAGTGGGAAATGCAGTAATTCATAAAGGCTCCCTTATTTCAGTGGAGCTAATAGGATCCCAGAATAGCTGAGGCCAATAGCATCTCTTAACTTCTTAAGGCAAAGTGACAGTTGCTGTGCTGGGCCACTGAAATAAACTGGTGATTAGAATGCTTTGATACACAGGGATCACAGTTATGGCTAATTGATCTCTATGTCTGCTGGAAGAAAACAGGTTAGCAGTCAACAAAAATGTCACTTCATTACAAAAAACAATAGCAGAACTAATGAACAGAAACTAACTTGAATTCCCCAAATGATTATTCTCAATGATGATCATACTCCCAGACCTTACATCAATTAATAGACTGATGGAAAGGAAAGCTGCCTCCCCTTTACTTCCTTAAATATATACTGCAATAAGCTGAGGTCATTTTCTAAAGTGGTTATGTACTGGGGTAAGGGAAATGCCTAGACCTATTATTAGATATTACTAAACATTGCCTTCTAAGTGGTCCTGATTTTTGAGGACCCAAAGTACAATTGTGGTCCAGGAATCAAAATGAAAGCAGGCGGTGTTTAAATGGCAAAGTTTTGACCAAAGTTTAAATCACAGTAGATCATTTGAAAGTAAGCCTATCCAATAGATATGTCCTCCATGCTGAATGTAAAACTGGAGCACACATCTTGTGAATAGATAGAATGGCTGCAGTGATTCTCGGATCCAAGAATAAATGTGTTTATGTATGAAGGTATAAATTAAAGGTGCTAGAACATCTTTTCCTTATTAAGTTAGTAATATAAAAGCAATATTCTATCCCTGGGAGAAATGTAGGGATTAGATCCACTATCAAAAACTTGGAGAATGCATTGGTGGTAGTGTTTATCACATCTCTATTCGGCTTCTCTCTTTGCCTGTGCAGAAATTATATAGGTTTTTTTCAGAATGCCTATAAGATGTTGTAAACTTAAGCATAGACTCCCAGTTCAGCTGTTCTTCCAGATGTAAATCCCTGGCACTGAGACTTAGCTATTTTACCTGGCAAGTGCTTTTTATTCTTCATAAAATTTTGCAGGAAACCAACATAAGCCAGAAACAGTTTACTTTTACCTGATAGATTCAACAGTACACCTTCACAGTCTTTCCTCGGAAGTGCATCATTTCTCCTACTCCCCGTCAAGCCACATAATCTGAAGAAATCTTGATCACCTTTAAATTCACCATTATATCATACTAGATCATTTTATTGATGACATATGCTGATAAGAAAGGGTCCAACTTTAGGTGTCATAGTATGACATCCATACCATAGACTGTGAGATAAGTACAATGACTTTCAGGGGACTACAATTCCAGTATTGTTTATGGAAATTCAATGATCTGTGTATTGTGGGGCTATACACCCTTCAGAGAAGGGTAGATTACTTCACTTTGCACCACCTACCAGTACCAAAGAATCAAGGCTTGGTGAGCCATTTTGGGTTTCAGAAGCAGCATAATACTTATGGAATGTGCTATTTAGACCTATTTATCAAATAACTTTTAAGGTTGCTAGTTTTGAGTGGGATCAGAGAAGAAGAATGCCTGTGGACTTATGCCACATATTATTTACTTAGTCATATCATTTGGCCTACTAATGCTTGTAATTACATAACTGTTTCAGAGCAAAGAATGTGCAACAATGGGCTCCTCGTATTTGGGATTTGCTTATTGTTACACTATCATTGAGAAGCAGTTAAACTGATAGACTGGTGGAATGGCCTACTAAAGACTCAGTTATGGGACTGGTTGCAGAAAAGACCCTTGAATACATGGGGTTGAAATTATATGATTCAGTATATGTTTGAAATCGCAATCAGTATATGATGCTATCTCTTCTATAGCTACAATATGTAAGCATTAGAAAACATTAATGATAATAGAAATGACTTATCTCACTATTAAGCTAATAATACACAACTGGCTTCCACAACTTTGAATTCTGCTGGGTTGAAGGTCTTAGGTCTCTAAAGAAGAATACTTCCACCAAATAAAAAAATGTTGGATTATAAATTGGGACTGGTTCCTAGACATTGGGGTACTTCACACTATAAAACAAATTGGGAAAGAAGGCGGTTACTACAGTGGATAAAATTGATGATCCTGATTACCAAGGGATAGTTGAATAATTACTACATATTGAGGTCAAGTGTTACATGAGGCACTTCTTTGTACTTCCATGTCCAATAGTAAAATTAGTGGGTCTCTATAGCAACCTGAAGAAAAAATAGGTCCACAGAGAACTCTCTCCAAAAATTAAATTTGGGTCACCTTTCTAATAAGGACACCTTTAGTTGAGCTTCTGGCTAAGAACAAAGTATGGGGAGGTTATAAATATCAGTTTTAGCCTTGACACTAGTTATATCCATGAAGGATTTAGCATTTATAAGAATAGTTAAATGAGCCAGTGACAGGATTTTAGGAACAATGAAGGAAGCAGCAAATGCAAAGGCCTTGAGTTGGAAGAGTGTTGAGTGGTCCAAAGAACAATATGAGGTTAGAGTGACAAGTGAACTGAGAGGAAGGGTTAGACAGACAGGGTCTAAGAGATCGAGGGGGCCTAAAGATTAGAGCTTTGTTGATCATGAACATTCACATATACCGTGACTTGGGTATACATTAGTAAACACTGGAGAGACATTTGGCAGCACCTTAAATATTTTCATGTATATACTCTATTACTAACTACTTCCATTTTATCCTGGAGCCATAGTCATGATTGTGTTAAAAAATATGTGTAGTAGAATATTAATGCAGAATTGATTACTATAAAAACACCAACAACTCAGATACCCAGCTGAAAAAAATTCTACATCTATTAATGGGATTCAGCATAAAACTATTATAAAAATTATGGCTTCTGCATATTCTAATAATAAGGAAAACTCTCTAAGGTAAATTATTAAGTGAGAAAAGCAAAGTATACGAAAACATGCTACTGTTTATTTGAAAATGAATGTGTTGATGTACACACACACATATGCATGCATGGCATTCTGGAAAAATAAAATAACTATTCATAGTCTTTATCTCTGAAGTGATAAAGTAAGTCCCTTTCCTATCCTTCTTGTCTGTTGGAGATGTTTACAGATTAGAAGTGTTCATAATAACAAAACAAAAATAGGAAAGATTAATAATATGGAAAATTGACTAATTAGCAAATCAGTGTAAGAAAATTAAAACACTATGCTACGTTTTATATCCACACCCCCACACACCTATTAGGATATATGGATTCTCTGGCACTTGTGTATATCTATCTATCTATCTATCTATCTATCTATCTATCTATCTATCTATCTATCTATCTATCTATCTATATCTATATATATCTTTTGGTTTCCTGGTTTGGTATACTACTAGTATACAAGGAAATCTGGAAGCCTCTTAATATTTTCAGATACCTATGGTTGAAGGAGATTTTAAGAACCTGGTTCAGAGTCCATTACATTAAAGTAACCCTTAATCATAGGGAACTTTATAGCTTATGTTTATAAAAATTGTTGCTATTGATGGACAAGACTGAAGAAATCCACATTGAGTTGACTAAACTGGCCATTCTTTGCCAATAAATTTACAATCATAAGCCAAATAGTTTTAGAATGAAAAAAAATGAAACGGAAAGAACTTAAATAGATTTTTGCACAATAATTTTCATAAACTCCACTGAGCTAATCACATTTTCTAGTCAACAAGAGTCCAATTATATTTAGGTGAGCTCTAAACTATTAGAAATAAATAGAGTTGTATCTAAATATATGCTTCTGAAATTTTCACAAATTAAGACTAAGTTCAAAAACCTTTAAACTGACAGGTTTTAAAGTACAAAGTCAAAGTAGTCAGGAAAAGGATATACACAAATTTAAAAGCACAAGGAAATCAATTTTATTATGTCAAGTATGTATACATGTTGTAAAGAATTTCTGATTAAGTTCTTCAAACTTCTTTGCTCTGTTTCATTTTTCCACACCTTTGAAGAATGTCTTTGAACCTTATTAAAAATGAAATGTGACTGTTATTACTTTAGAATAAATGTGGCTACTTTGACTAAGTACTAACTTGTATAAATGATTTATAGGCATCAGATTGCAACTTAATTTATATACTTTCATTCCTCTCAGCATATTGTCCTTGATTGTTATTGCAAGGTCTCGAACACACTATTTCTTTATAAAATAAAAAAAAATATATTAGGAAGGTTGCTAAGTTATTTTACATTGAGTTGTACCTGACGAGAATGTGACAACGCTGAAATATATTCATTTATATGCATTAAGTTGTGTACCATAGTTTCCATAAGTTTTATTTCTAGAAACTGTTTGCTCTGTATAATTGGAAACAAATCAAATAAAAAATAGCCTTAAAATAATTACCAGTTCAATATGATATTACCTCATCCTCTATAACTTTTTTGTATGAAAAATTTATCATTGAGAAAACCAATCTACGTAGATGCAATAATTGGAGCTTATGCGAAATCTCGGGCTTCTATTTTTCTAAGATATTTGAATACTTAAATATATTATTTTATTTAAAATCAAATTAATTGTAAATATTCTTTTTATTAAAGGTAAAACTTAAAATTGGAAAATTTGTTTTATCTTATAATTTAAGAAATTAAAGATAATAGAATTTAAGCTAAACTGTATATTTATATTTTATATTATTGATACCATAGTAATTAGTGTATTTTATATGTAGTAGCATATTGAATTAATTGATCTCATCTGATTTATGCATGCTATTTTAGCCATTTTATGTGTTAAAGGACATTTGGTAGAATCCTGGGTGATTACAATAGATCCGGGGGTTATTTAAATCATATTTGTATTAATATTTTATAGAAATTTAAATATAGAAGGAAGTGAATGCCTAAAATTTTTTGTGTAGTACTCTGGCTCAATTTTAAAGAAACATTACTTAAACTTTGCATGTACCATGTGTTCTCAAGTGAACAGTGCAAAAGCCCTTATTACTTGATTCACCAAGAAATCAGAAAGTGAAAAATACAAAGAATATCCCTTTTGATGTGACCGCTGAGTTGTTTTCAAATAGAAGACAACTTAATGTTCACATGAATCTTAGGTTGCCACCGAACAAAGACACATTTCACTATTTAGAAAACATCTTTGTAATTTATTCTGCAAAGAGTCTCATTTACTTGTATTTATTTGAAAAATGGTCATCTTTCTGAATTAGCAATGGCATACAGGAGTGAGGTAGTTGGAGTGGCTTGTTGCACTGCCGGCAATTAGGGTATGCAATGTCTGCAGAGAATTTAAAAAGAATAATACAACTGACTAAAATCTGTTCTACTCTTTGTTAATACCATGTCATGCCAGTTCTAAATGTTGACAGAGGTAAAACACTCCCCTGTGTAAACTTATTTTTTTCCTAAGTTTTAAACATTTGCTGATGTTACTGTTGAGTTTTAATTTTACACACGTACACACATAGGCACATATGTTAGACTCAAATCAGTACTTTTAAAAACGTTTATTTTGAATAAACATTGTAGTTACACAGAGGTAAATCCAAGCAATTACCAGGTCTATCTGGTATACAGTCAACCATGACACATATGCACCCCGCCACTAGTATTAATTTTGGGAATACTAGAGTTCTTCTCCAAATCCCGCATTTGTGCATATTCCTGTGTTTAAATATTAGATAGAAAAGAAAAAAATGATAGAAGGCTAATTATAAAGGGAAAAAAAAGAGAGACTTGATTTACTTCAGATCTGTCATTCTGTGAAATCGCCTGGAGAATTTCTGTTTAATATTAAAAACAGTGAAATAGAATATAAAGAGCAAGACATAACATTTATTTAGTAAGTTAAAATTTTTGTTCACACCTCCAATATTTCACTGAAAGTTAACAATGTGTTTAAGTTGAAGTTCATTTTTCATTGTTAATTGTTTATAGTATAAAAATGAATCAAGAAAAATATTACTTATTTGACATCATTATTACTGAAAATAATTTTTTGTATAGAAGCAGTGGTACTGGAAAATGATCCACTCTTGGAATAAAATATGCTGGGGACTCATGGATATTTTGGAATACATATTACATAGAGTGAAATTCCTGGTTGATCACATAGCATAGTAGATTTTTCCATTTCTTAACAATAATTCTGATATATATATAAACATATTTTTTAAGAAAACATACAAGAAAATTTATCTTAAACTCCATAGCTATTAGATTAGGAACCCAGAAAGTTCTTACCAATATATGAGTGTCATTCAGGGCAGACATAAAAAGTTTTATTTAATCATCCTTGTTTTAAATTTTTATTAATCTCCTTGTAATGTACTTAGGCAGTTTGCTAATAATACTGAATGTAGACTGAGTCACAGCCAATGTATATTTCAAGTGACCTTAATGTTTGGAAACTGAAAAATTACAATTAAGAAGACTGTGAGCAAGATATTATACCTGAAGAGAAAATTATAGACTACATAGACATGGTGTCTTGCATTAAAATCAGTAGTTATTTTTAAAAAATAGCAAAAGGGTTAATGAACAAAGTTGATATTGGCCTTTTGGTTTAAGTTGTCCAATTAAAAATGAAAATGGAAATTATGAAAATGACAATATTAACATACTCACTTACAGAGTATGACATGCTAATTGTTAAAGAACACCTTTGATATATTATTGCATACAGTGTTTACAACAATCCTGTGACATATATAAAGCTGATAACCCCTGCATTTGCTGCTAGGGAAACAGTATACCTAAGTAGCCCTAAGCCATTGCATACTAATTCAGTGGAGCCAATGCTTGAACCCTGTTCTTCTTACCATCAGAATGAAGGGCTAATGAATCCAGTGAGCATATATCTTGAATATTTTCAGCAGAATAAAGTCTTCTTTAGATTTCTTAAATAAAAAGATCAAATGATTAAAGTAAGGAAGAAATGAAAGCCGTCACAAAATCCATTAAAATATTGGAAATTCTTATCAACATAAAAATATTAAAGAGCTGTGTTATGGAGAAAAAAGAGTATGGTTCAATTTATACACATTCATATATGTAAATCCTTCAAAATTGAGAGAAAAATATATATCTTTGTTAATATCCTAAATTTGTTTTTTCCTATTCTTATTACAAAAAATGGTGATTGCTTCTTTTTTCTGTTTTTTTTTTACTTACTATATTTAATTTTTTACTTACTATATTTAATTCCACTGACATATTGCAAAAATGGTGTATTCTAAGAATGAAACAGCAAAAGTAAAATAAAAACGTATGGTTATGCTTTGTGAACACTAAATATGAGATTGACCTGTAGTTTATCATACGTAGAGATAAAACTCAGAGCAAGGATGCGAAGCTGAGTAAAAAACCTTGGGTATTGCTATTAATGCATTCCTTAAATAATAATCATGTTTAAATTCTGAAGTGTACAAGGCAGATCCTAAACAGTGAAGTGTTGCATCACTGCCAGCTAGATCAGACTTGTGCTTGATTGCTCCTTTTTCTGAACTATTCACTTTATTATCCTTGATTCTGTCGCAATGGCTTACAAAGATCTGTAGCCACCTTCTCTCTCAATATTGAGATTAAACTCTTGTAACTACCAGGATTAGAGACCAGGAAATAGATCATTAAATGTTTGGTTCTCCTGAGCCCAGCATAACGAAGTGACTAAAAAGTAGCCAGTGTTCAGGGTGAAATTTTGATGGTAACTTATAGAATGCCAACATCTTTTTGACACTCAAAACTAGTTGAGTGAAAACCTGATTGATTTACTTCCACAAGTGGTTCCCCAACTGGACTGAAAGATTGAGAAGGTTTTTTTTAACAAGGAACATCTTTCAGAATGGATAAATCTGGCTTAAATGATTTGGAGCATAGTATCTCCTCAAATTGAAAGATTAAAGAGAGAAAGATGAGACTTCATATAATAGAAAACATTTTTTTTCCTACAAGGTTGTGGCATGTATAAATTTTGTGATTAAGGATTATAGTTGGAGTATGATATCTAAATTTAATTTTTTTTCTTACTATGGAATTAATTGAAAAATAATTCTTTAATATTATTATAATTTAATATTCATATACTCAAAATTACCTGATTGCTTTCTATAATATTAAAATATTGTTATTCTCTAATATTGTCAAAGGAAAAATACAGAATGTTTTTAGAGAAAAATATCTAGAATAAAATAATAATCATTAAAATAACAATGCTATTATTTTTCAATATGTTATTTTATTATTGAATTCTAGTTATAGTTTTTAATTCTATATGAATACATTATTATTTGCATTGTTTCAAATATTAGTTCTAATTTTTAGCATTCTGTATGAGAGATGAAAATTCCCAGAACCTTTAATTCTAAATGAAATGATAAATCAAATTGAAGGCCCAATCAGTCCCCAAATCTGCCCTGCTGAAGGAAAAAACAAACAAACAAACAAAAATAATATATGTATATGCCATAAAATATCATTAAATTTGATAAATTACTTTAAATTGTACTATAAACTATAATATTGCTTTAGCTATTAACTAAAAGTGATATAACATGGCACATATATAAATATATGAATAAATAAATATATATATATATATATATATATATATATATATATATATATATATATTTGTAAGCCATGGGAAGTTTTTAATCATGATTTTTATTATGGAGGATTAAATGAGTTAAGATTAAGAAAAAAAGAAACTTTAAAAAATACCTAATTGGTTTTCCATCAGAGTATGTTAATTCAATAAAATAATCAGTAAAAAAGAATGGGAAGGAAAAATGGCAATTTTACATTAAATATATACATATTTATTGGAGATTATAAGATAACTAAAATAACATCAAGAAACTCATCTTTGTTCATTTTCTTTTTATTTGTTGAATATAGTTATTTGTGCTGAGTGACAAAAGTGAGCAATTCGAAGGTTACAAAATCAAAGAATCTTGGAATATTTGATCACCCCCCCTCAAATTACATCTGAAGGAATTGAAATTAAGACAGTGCAAGAGATATTAATAAAAAGCACACAGTTAGGATCAGCAATTTTTTACATGCACTAGACAGACATTTATATTCGTTGGTAAGAGCTCTAATTCATTTGTTCAAAACCATCTTAGTGATGCAGTATTCTGCAAATAGCTTATATGGATGATAATAACACTGGTTCATCTAAGTAGGAAATTTATATTAATATTTGGGTGATCAAAGATAATTCCCCTTTTTTATTTTTCTGGCAGTGGACCATTCAACAGCCATTGTCAAATTTATTCAGATTACCAGATAAATCTTTTTTCTTAAGCAGCATGTATACATCTCCAGTAAATCAAATGTTTGATGATTGTTACTTTTGTTCACTGCAATAAAATATATGATATGGAACATATTCCATAAACTATGAATATTGCCATTAAATAACATGAAATTTTAAATGACTGAAAATAATTTATATACAAGTATAGCATATAAATATTATAAAGTATCAGTATACAACCCACAAATGAAAACAACTTGCACAATCCCTGATATTATATTAGTGTATTGATCTCTTTGATAATAATTGCAGCTTTTTCTGAAGTGGTGTCTCCAAAATTCTATATAAAGCTTTATCTGAAGTCTGGTATTAAATGGGGATCAGGTTAGTTCACTTGTTTTACAGTTGCGTTTGCAGAGTGTGATGATTGTTTTATTTAGATTTTATGTTGTAGATCATCAGAATAATTCAAGTCTTCTAAATGTAGTTTTTAAAGCTTAAGGAAATTTAAATATCAACATCATTATTACCAGTATTCACAGTCGAAGTAATATTATTAAAATGAACTGGAAAGTTGGATAGAGATAGGAGGCGAGTCACTCAAGAACATGAGAACTACTCTTTGACACTGTCACTGTTTTCATTGTGTCTTATTTTAAGAACAATAAGTTCATGTAGACACATACCTATGTACATATAGACAGACATACCGATAACATTTGTCACGTGTTGGCAATTTAATTACTGTTGTTGTGATTTTGGGGATTTGCCTGAGGACTCTGTGTCCTTGGAGGAAGGTTTCAACGATCCTTGGAAGTAGGTTTTATTAAATCAGAATATTTCTAATGCTATTGGGGTACCAATCATCTAGAACTCTCCTTCCAGCAACTACTGATATAACCAGACATTTTTAAAATTTTAAAATTGCATTTTAAATTAGTATGTATGGATAGTTATTCATCCTTTGGGCATTGTCCTTTTGGACTTTCTTATTTCCTATAAAAACTCGACGTTCAGTAGAATTATTGTTGGGGGTGAAGTTTGATAACAGGAAGAGCTCAAATTTCCCCTCCCCCCAAAATACCTTCCTATAAATACAGAGTGCCAAAAAAATGTATACGCATTTTAAGAAAGGAAAAAACGGTATTAAAGTTGTAATACTCAATATGTACCAATAACAGAAGATGAATACAAGTCATGTGTATGCATTTTTTTGCCCTCCCCCCAGGTATCTTTACAGAATACTTAAACATACTATAACTTATATGAGATAGGGCATCCATAAGACTCAGTCCCACGGCCATCCTCTATGACCTCATGCCAGAGCAGAATTTCCTTTTCAAATTCCATGACTTTTCAAATGGCCAGTAAAAGACCATCACACACAACATTGCATCACTTTGTTAGCAAATGTTGATTTGAATTTAGCAGAGAAACCGACTACTAGTTAAGATGGATGGGTTTCTTAAGTTAATTATAAAATTACAGTTTATAACTGTCAAGTTTGATAAATCACATTTCACATGACTTACTGAAAATTTAAACTGTTTACTGCTTACCCACTTCTTCTAATTAAAATGTCCAGATCCCTTTTTGGATATGTAGTAGTTTTCTAGATATTCTTATTTTGCTAACAAAGTCTCTGTGCACGTACATTTTAATATTTAAAGAATATTTTTTTGTGTGAAACGTGTGTAAATTGTGTTTCAGTTATAATTTTATTATTGTGTTATACATGACCTCAGCATGTAGGTTTGAGGAAATATATGTATGTATATATGTGTGTGTGTGTGTGTGTGTGTGTGTGTGTATAATAAAATTATAACTGAAACACAATTTACACACGTTTTACAAAAAAATAGTCTTTAAATATGTAAAATGTGTATATATATATGGTTTTGGAGGTATGAGAAAAAAATATATATACATATACATATATATGTGTATATATGTATATGTATATATTTTTTATGTATATATATATTTTTTTCTCACTCACATCTCTAAAACCGGTTTGTAAGAGGATCTCTGTAGTGTAAAAGAGCTAAATAAATTTTAAAACTATTTCCAGGGGTCAATTTCAATTTCGAAATTTCTACCACAATATAAAATGCTAATCATTCAATATGTGCATCAATACTTATTAATATGATGGACTAATTTAGAGAAACAGCTTTCTGAAGCAACTAAATTAATGCAGATATTTATGCCACCTATTTAGGTAGGATTTCTTTATTTGACTTTCAAATGTACCTTATCTAGCTTTCTATTCCCATCTGCTTATTTATTCATCTGTATCTCTACCCATCCCCTCATTTGCCTGTAAGTCACCATATACTTCCTATATGACAAGTGTTGCAATCAGGGCAAAAGATACAGAATGCGCAAGACATTTCTGCCCTAAGGGACCCTACAGTTATGAGAAATAGACACACATCAGTAATACAACTTAATATCTAATTTAAAAAAAAATAGTATTTCTTGAAGAAAGATTAATTTTAAGAAATTTTCTGTAATTTGAGTCTATAACCACTGAGTCTGTTAATAAAATTAAACTATGTTATTACATTCTAAAATTTTAAATGGCACTTCCATAGTTTTTGTAACTTGCAAATTTAGAGAGGTTATAATTTAATGTGAATGCTATAATAATATATAGTTTAATTTGAATGTAGTGTATTTTATAGGAATATATTGATCATTTCAAAATGACTTAAAATTACAAAGAAGATTGTTAATCTTCCTATTTTTTTCAGAAGAAATATTTGTTTTAAATAAATAACTTACAAAAAAATAAAAATTAGTCCCCTCTTTTATGAGGAAGAAGTACCTGATACATAAAGTGTCAAGTGTATGCAAGTGTAATTGCTTGACCTTCTTCAAAAATAATATTTCCCGTAAATTTGCTTTATTGACTTGAATCGTCTAGCATAAAATATAAAGCATCTTTAGTTTGATAATTCAGTTACATTTCTGCTTCAATTTGTTTCAAGATATGATATGTGAAAATTTAGTCATGGTCAATGTTTGTAAAAACAAAAACAAAAACAAAAAAAACTTTAATTTTTCTTCTAAACTTTAACCTGCAGTTTTACTGTAACATCTCTGTTTTTGTCAAGAACATCTTATGAAAGTTTTAATTAAATCATTAATCTCTAGCACATAAAATCTGTGCAAAGGGGAAAAAACATCAAAATTTGTATATCAATAAAATACAGTTTAGAAATGCTCTAGTTACCTTAAATTAAGTTACAGAGATTTGTCTTCAGGAGAATAAACAAAAATAAGTTTACATTTTTTAGTAATTTATTAATAAATGTATTCTAACTTTTTATAAAGCCAACATATTCAATTATTTGTAAAAAATGATATATCTCATTACTGAATTTCTAAAACTGGAATTCTAGAAAAAACAAAATCATTATACAGCATTCTTCCCAATTAAATATAATAATTTAACTTTGAAAAATTTTCAGAAATAACTCAATATTGATTATCTGATCAGGTTTGAAATGACTTTTTTACATCTGAGCCATTGGGTCATTACAAGGAAAAATTGTCAACCACATGACCGTGCAATTTGTATTCTATAACTGGCTGCCTCAAAATTATTTGCTCTATTCATTTTTACTTGGCATTCTAGACAGAAACTGACAGCAAAGCACACTTGTCCAGCAGCTTTTGTGTATATTACAAGCCGTGTCAACAATGCTGCCTAAAACTTACATCCTTTATATACCTGTCACTGTCACCACATCAAAGGAGAAAGACATATTGACGATGTAATTTCATTCACTTTTAAGAATGAGTTTGTTCCCAGTATACCCACTAGTGACCATAAAAATGTTCACTATATTAATGAATAATTATAAGCATTACAAGAATATTATATTGTTCGTGTTTACATTTGTTGGTTGCATTCTCCTTATGTGAAGAGGCTGGGCATTCTAATAAATTAAACTCAAAGAAGAAATGCAAAAGAGGCTATTGCAGTAGAATGATATAGAAAAAAAGAATAGAAAGCTATAAAAATTTATTTTGACTTTGTGACAATATTTTTGTTTCCTTATCTCTAAGAACCTCAAAATTGTCATATGAAAAACAGGATATTTCAATTGTATTTGCAAGGGAATTGAGGCCCAGAGATACTAAATAATTTAGTCAGTGTTACCCACCTCGAATGCCAGCTTCTAAATAGAATACTTCTGTTCAGGAAACTGCCTGCCAAAAAGCAGATAAAGACATTAATAAGCATGATTCCAAAGGAAACATATCTACATACTTTCTCACACACACACATAAAACACAACTACATTCATCCCCAAAATGAAATTATCTGAATATCAAAATAAAGACTACCCAGAGAACTGCTAGTTTGCCAGGAACTCTGAATTTTCTGTTATCAAAGTCTGTTAAACAAATGCAAACCTGAAATGCAAAAAAATCAAAACAAACAAAAATGTCCCAAAACGAATGTGTGTTTTTTTTTTTTAATGAATAAGAAATATATTATAAATTTACTTTACTCGGATGGTTTCCATCCATGTCTTTCCCCAATGACCTTTCTTTTTTTATTACATGGAAAAAAAAAAGTCAACAATTCAAGGTTACTGGGTGACAAACCAATAAGTGAAAAACTGAGGCATAAATTAATAAATTAGCAAGGTTTTTCTCCAAGAAAAACACTATTTAATTGTTTTACATATAGTTAATTGATATATAACAATTTGGTGAAGCATAGTTCAGTATCACTATTTTTTTTTTTAATTTATTAGTTTCAGGTGTACATGACAAGGTAATACTTAGACGTCCATCATTTATATCCCTCACACTGTGAACCCCCACACCCCCATCCACTAACCCTCCGACCTCACACCAAGCCATCACATTATATATATAAAATTATAGTTGGCATTCATTAATGTTTAGCTTCTGGTGTACAGTGCCATGATCAGGCATCCACAGTATCCCTGAGGTGGTCTCCCAAATAGGACACATTTCCATTGGATACCCAACAAAATCTTTACAACATTATTGAATACGTTCCCCAAATTAATTTTCAAAAAACCCTGAGGCCATCTTGTGGTTACCAGCTGCTTCCTAATCCCTTCACCTTTCCCCTTATCCCCACCCCCCCATCCTTTTTGTCCCCAAAACTGTTTCTGATTAGTTCATTCACTTATTCTTTTCTTTAGATTCCGCATATAAGTGAGATCATAATGGTACTTGTCTTTCTCTTTCTGACTTATTTCACTTAACATAATGAATGTTCTCTAGATCCATCCATGTTGCAAATGATAAGATTTCTTTCTTCTTTATGGCTGCGTAACACTCCATTGTATAAATGTACCACAGCTTCTTAATCCAGTCATCTACCGATGGGCATTTTGGTTATTTCCATATGTTGGCGATTGTGTAAAATGCTGTAACAAACATAGGAGTGCATGCAAATTTTTGAATTGGAGTTTTGGATTTCTCCGCGTAGATGCCTAGGAGTGGAATTACTGGATCATAGGGTAGTTCCATTTTCAGATTCCTGAGATACCTCCATACTGTTTTCCATAGTGGCGCACTAATCTGCAATCGCACCAACAGTGCACAAGCGTTCCCTTTTCTCCACATCCGCGCCAGCATTTGTTGTTTGTTGATTTATTGATGATAGCCATTTTGACTGGAGTGAGGTGGTATCTCTTTGTGGTTTTTATTTGCATTTCTCTGATGGTTAGTGAGGTTGAGCATTTCTTCATGTCTTCTTGCCTTCTGTATGTCCTTTTTAGAAAAATGTCTCCTCAAGTCTTCTGCCCATTTTTTAATTGGGTTGTTTGTTTTTTTGGAGTTGAGTTGAGTAAGTTTTTTATAGATTTGTGATATTAATCCCTTATCAGATATATCATTGGCAAATATCTTTGCCCATTCAGTAGGATCCCTTTTTGTGTTATTGATGGTTTCCTTTGCTGTGAAAAAACTTTTTAGTTTGATGTAATCCCACATGTTTATTTTTTCTCTTACTTCCCTCGCGTGAGGGGATCAGTATCACTCTTTATAAACATTATAGTAAGGGCTAAACCTATTAGCCTAATTTCTCCTAGTCTCATATGATGGCTGGATTAAGTTAAATATACTTTTTAGCAGTCGAACTATAGAATTATGGATGAAGGAAAGAATAGAAGCTTGAATACATGATCATAAATTATTATGCTATTCTTGACATACCACAAACTACATACTAATATGTTTCTTGCAATTTATTTTACTAGTTAAGCCTATCTGAATCACTCCTTTGGTAGTATTTCTCACAATGACACCAATAAAAGGGGTCAGAATTGCGATTGTTAGGATTTGGATGTGTCCAAAATGATATATATTGTTCACAACTTTGAGGGATATGTATGTGCAATATAGTATCCTAAGATACACCTTTCCAATCTGGTAGAATTTATACTGTTTCAGTATCACTCTGCTGGTACTTTTATTATCTGATGCTTTACTTTCATAGGTTAATTTGTTGAGAATTTTTTTCTGCATCTTCTATCCACAAGGCTGTTAGGTTTTTCTTCTTTTTTAATCTCGTAATGATTTGAAAAGTCAGATACCAAGAATTTTGATGCTATGTACTGTAAATATGTACTTATTTTCTAGCCTTCCTACTAAATTATGAGATCCTTGAGGGCTTTCTCATCTCCTTTTCTTCATTACATAATGGAATGCACTCGTGAGAAAACCTTGTCACAACATTTTTATGACAAGTGTGGTATTACCCCATTGTGCAGTCATGACCCTGAGACTCGACAAGATAATTCCCTTGACATTTTCCCATAGCTAGGAAGCAGAACATCAGACTCTTGTTGTCTACATATGTCTGAATTCAAATTACATGCGTGCCCTATTGTTATATCATTGCCCTTCCAGTCCCATTTGTGTGTGTAGGTGTATGTGGGTAGGTGGGTGTGGGCGATGTTTATGTGTACCACTGTATTTTCAGAACTTCTTTGCAATTTTCTATATTATTTCCATGGAGTTGAACCATTGTACTCATACCTAATGCTTGGTAAATGATTTATTTTAAATCTATGTTTATTAACTTTACATATACTCATAAATCACTTGTTATATATAGACAGGGTAAATACATCAGGTTCAACTTACAATAATTTTAATTTTCTTAATGTTATTATTTAAATTAATTTGGAGGAAGAAGTTATGCTATAAAAAATAACATTTTTGAAAAACTTCAGCTCCAGCATTTTCAGTGGAAGAAACTTATCTCCCCATAAACAGTTCATGTATAATCCCAGATTATCTTGGAGTAACCTCCTGACTGGTGAGCTCGGCCCCTTTTCTTACTTCCAGGACATGAAGCCTGGAGAGAAATCTCAATAATATTCTTGTAGTTGTAAAGCCAAGCCCCTGTAGATTGGTGGACTGGACAGAGGAAGGCCCTGGCTTTGCCAGAATTGGCTCTTATGTCCTGTAGGGCTTGTAGTGCAAGTGGTATGAAGGTCCATGAAGCAGGCTTTCAAAGTGGGATTTGGGGGACAGGATGTAGTAAACAGATAAATACCTTCTTTCTTCTACCACGAGGCAGTCGTGGATTCAATAGTTTAATATCTATTTGCTGAAAGTGCCCCACAAGTCCTCATATATTTATTGATCAGCTACTGCCTTAATAAACCACCCCAAAACTCAGTATTTTACAACTTCCATTTAGGATTTACTGAAACATCGGTAGGACAGCCAGGACTTGACTTCCTTAGCTGACTTTAGCTGGACTTGACTCTAGGACATGGGTTGAGAACAGGCCTACTCCATATTTGTCTCATTCATCTGGAACCAGAAGGCAACCTCATATGCAAGAGAAGTGCCTCAGCCTATAAGCGCATTCAACAAGCACATTTAAGCCTCTGATTACAACATGTCTGTTAATATCCCAATGGCCAAAGGAAAGCACACATTCAATCACAAGTTCAATAAGGTAGGGAAACATACTTTGTCTCTAATGAGAAAAAATGCAAAGCTATAAGGTAAAGGGGATGACTACCATGTTTCCCCGAAAATAAGACCTAGCTGGACAATCAGCTCTAATGCGTCTTTTGGAGCAAAAATTAATATAAGACCTAGTCATATTTTACTATAATATAAGACCGGGTCTTTAATATAATTATAATATAACATAACATAACATAACATATACTTATACTGGATCTTATACTGGATATTGCATTATATAAAATCCGGTCTTATATTAATTTTCGCTTCAAAAGACGCATTAGAGCTGATTGTCCAGCTATGTCTTATTGTTGAGGAAGCACATTATAAACCAATAATTCAGTCTACCACAGTGAGAAATGAGATGTGTGTGTGTGTGTGTGTGTGTGTGTGTGTGTGTGTGTGTGTGTGAATCTAGGATTGGTTTCATTAAACACCTTTTTCAAATTGCTTTTCTTCTTCCCTTCCGTCTATTTTTTCTTCATTGCTGCTTCTCTGGAATCACATCCAATAAAACATTAATACCAAGGCTTTTGCCTTAGACTTCTCTGGGGATCATGGACTAGTAGGGTTGATACCATGGATTACAAACAGATCTTAGAATGGGATTGTAGAGTCAGGTTTTATGACAATATGACAGCAACAGGTACAATCTCCTTATGATTGATAAGGAGGGTGTTGAAAACCACTAGTAGGCAATGTCAGCACATTTTAGTAAAACATTCATTTCTGTGTAATATAGATAAGATGGAAATAGAAGGTAACCACGCTAGGTATCAAATACTTGCTGCACTTGGTGACAATGATTACAGAAGGCATTGTGGTTTTTGCTGATGACATTTGAAGCCTTGCAGAAAAGAAATAATGGGTTCAGTGCAGCTAGTAGCTAAGTTAAAGCACATTGTGAAACACAGGGACTTTTTATATAATAGTTAAAGGAGATCCTCAAGGAACTGATTCTGCTGCAAACAAACTAGACAATCAGACTTTATGTAAATAACACTTTGCAAAAGAAATTAAGTAAGTAGTCTTATGTCAAAATCAGAACCCTAATATGGTAGGAATAGAACTGAAACCTGGGATGGATACATTTGGATAAATGAGCTAAGGAATCTTGAAATCCTGAATACCACCCAGATCACCTGACTGGCAAAAAGAATCCTCAATCCCTTGCAAAGCAAGCAGAGGACTTGGTACGACTGATGATAGGCCAGAGCAAAATGTTGGTCAGTGATAACTTGTCCAAAATTACAGTTCCACTCAGAGGTGCCCTGAAAGATAACAGTGAAGGAATATTTCCCTAACGAATAGACACATTTTATTTTATTTCTATTGAAGGAACAAAAACTGCAATACCTTTTCTTATTATTTCCTCTATATTAGGGAGAAGTGGCAAGAGCTGACTCAATCATATAGTTTGACCAATTTGTTAACCTGTATTGAACAAGATTGAAAACTCAGAGACAAGGAAATGTGGAGAATATCTATATGTGGATAGCCCTTTGGAAATGAGCAGAAGGACCTGAAATGGTGTCTAATGGTAATATTTACCAGCAAGTATACATTATGTCACATTCACTATTTCCTTGGACTATGAGATCTACTTTACAGCAAAAGAAAGGTAACACTTGGCTCATGACTAAGGAATTCCCTCGTTATATCACTAAGCACATTACGCAGAAACATTTAGATGGATTTAATGGTGAAATGACCTTTTAAAATTTAGCTACAATCCTATGTGGGATTGGGGCACTCTCTTTCAACTACTAGTGTGTGGTACCATGTCCCCAGTACCAAGATGGGTAAAGGGACCAAGGATTTGAAGGATACTTTATCTGCTTAACATAGCTCTCTGGGACAACTAGTAGATTTTTTTTTTTTTTTTTGTGTGTGTGTGTGTGTGTGTGTGGGTGGGTGGGTGGGTGGGGTTGTTTTCTATTTCCAGTCTTCTTTTCTGCTTGTTAAGAGGTGCTGATTTTCAGAGGGTGGATACTTTCAATGTCTGACACAGTGGAGATTCTGTTGATATAGAAGTATGATTCCCTCATTGCCACTTTAGTCTTATGCCAGTGAATTAGCAGACAAAGAAAAAAGATACTTTACTAGACAGGAATTGTACTTATTTAGTATGGATATTTATAGTTGAAGAGAGAAATATGCCTAGAACTCCAGAAACTCACTTATGTCTATGTTTCTTCAATTGCTAGTAATAACTGTAAAAAGGAAATTTCAACACAGCTCTATAAGCCAAAGGGACTTAAGGCCCTGTACCTCTTAAGGATGATGCAAGGCCAAGACTCAGGGTAGAGAAACAAGATCCATGGGGCAGAAATTTAATGAGGCACTCACTGTCCAGGATCAGCTCTTTAGGACCTTCGCAGTGACTGTCTTAAATGTTGCTGTGTAGGACACTTGCCTCACCTTAGTCCAGGCTTTTGGTTTGAATCACTCGAATAGCCAAACAACTAGACCAGCCAGAGTGCTGCATGAGGGTGAAGGATAATCTAAAAAGTTGGTGAAAGGAGTAAATCATGAAAACCCGTTGTAATCCTAGGATCAGATGTTGTATCAAATCTTTTAAGACATTGCAACTCTTCACCAGTTCCCCTATTCATGAAGGACTGAAGACACGTTATTGAAAGCAGGGTATTATGAGAGGGTTGAGTGAATCAAAATGAAACAAGAAGTATCATGGATTCAGCTCGTGTGCCATCCCAGATGGTCAGTCTTGCCTACTTTCTCCAGGACTTGACAACTTGTCTTGCTGATCCTAGTGAGGATTTGAATCATTTCTTTGGTTATAAAGCCCATGCTGCTGCACCTGTCACCAAAGGTGTTCCGAAAATTCCCATGGGTGCCTACACTTATAAGGAGAGAATGGTGTGCATGCACACTAGGTAAATCCAATCCCAAGAAACTTTGGCTTCTCTGGAGCCTGACTTGCGATACTAGATGACACAACACCAAAGGGTGGGAAAGTTGCTACACTGTTGGGTGAAGTTGGTCCTATAGGAAAAGGAAGGGAGAGGAAGCAAAGATAAATAGATTGAGTATTGTCTCCATCTGCATGTTCTGCGATTTCAATGGTATCAAAAGTCCTGTCAGAATGTGTACCAGTGAGATTGCTCAATCAGTAACATGATGATATAGTAGTGACAGAGTTGGTAATAACATCTCCTGTAGTTTCCGTCCTTCACTTTTATTCACTTCAATTTGTTTCCTCACTTCTTCTTTCCCCTACAAATCTCCTTTTCCCCACTCCAGTAAAACATTAACATGAAAGCTTTTTTACCTTAGTTTCCTTTTTTTTTTTCTATGCTAGGCCTTTTTTCTAGGGATCATAGTAAAGATAATGTCAATCATGACCTATTTGACCTATTTTATTAGTCACATTCTTTCCATTTCTCCTCTTATATTTTTGACAAGTGGCAAATCAATAAATCAACAGTATATGTGGGGAAAAAAGAGGTAATAAGCCAAACACTACAGCTCTTCCCAGCAGCATGTGTCGCTGCTCTATTAATTTCAGTGTTTAAGTACTACAGAATGAGCCTCCAGCAGAGCATTACCTGGCAACAGCTAAAATGCCGACACATTGCTAATTGCAGCATTACTTCCTCCAGCCAATCAGAAACAACATAATCATAAGCTATCTGCAGTTAAGCCACCCTGGGAAATGTTATTTGGCTGAAAAGAAGGTAACTATTTGCTTGTTTTCAAGATGAAGCATTTCCTTTTACACGTTTGAAAAAGAATGTTAAAAATAATAATAAAGTTTAGTAAGCTCCCCTTCTGTTTATACCATGTAGACAGGAATTCCATTAACTTAAAAGGGTAAATTTCCATCTTTTCCCACACCTGCACTGTGAAGTAGGTATGAAGTTTCTGGCACAATACCTCTCTTGCATACTTGTAAACCCAGGGAAATTTTCTGGAAGTATGAAGAGCTGGCTATCTCTGCAGAACCTCACATTTTATCATTAAAGACCAGGAATAAAATTAAAAGTTTTGGAAATTAGACTTCAAAGTCCACAAGTTTTTTAAAGTGTGTAGAAATTTGGTAACTTGATAAAGCTGGCATTCTGAAAATATATATTTGTTCTCTGTAGATGCATCGCCCATGTCTAAGGTGTTTGAATTCTGAAAGTTTAAATTTAGAACGTTATGCACTAATTACTAAACATTATAAGAAAAGATTGAACTTCTAAACTCTTAATATTATTATCTAGACATATACTGATCATTTATTGTGTAAATGCTTTTGGGAAATACCTCATTGAATATCACTTAGGACCTGTATGAAAGATGATATCATTTATCTCTATTTATAAAGTAGAAGACACTTACAGAGTTTATGTAATTTACTTTGGCACAACTAGTAAGTGACAGAGCTGAGACAAAATCTCAATGTTATTTGACACCAGACTTTATGTTCTGTGAATCGGATGTACAATAAAATGATTGATAGTCAGTCTACTCCCTAAAATCAGGGAACCCTCGTGTTCTTTCTCTTCCTTTTCGAAGGCAAGCTTTTGTTACCTTTTGTTACCAAGGCAAGCAATTACACATCTGGTCTCCCCTGCCTGAAATGCTTTGTATTCAGGAGTTAATCCAAATGACAAACAACAAAATCTAGCTGAAGGGCTTGCCTTGATTAAGCCAGACTATAATAGCAGAGACCTTGACTTTTTTATTCATTATAGATTTATCACGTCCTATAAAAATCCTGATATTTAAACATTATCTATTAAATGAATACATGTTTATAGTGTTAGGAACAAATAGTTGCTCCAAGGAACTCTGTATATTGAACACTAGGAATAAGTTCAGTCAACAACAATGAGCAATTGGTTGCTTTGTACACAGTATAAATGTATCAATTCCAAGTAAATAATGTTAGACTTACAGAAGTTGAGTTCTCTCGTAGACTGTTATTATCAAACTGAGTTTCTCTTTCTTTATTTCCTCATGTAATAGTCTGTTTTTCCTCATCCCCAAGAGTCTTATCATCTATATAGACATATCACCCCCCACACCCCAATGTATTCTACTGAAACTGCTTTCTCTAAAGTCACAAATTAGCTCTTAAACGAAAAACAACAGCCCTCCTTCACTTAATGTTCTTTACCTTTTTTTCCAGAAAGTATTTGCTGCCATACAACCTTAAAATTTCTATTTTTCCCTTCTTTGACACTGCAGTCCCCTGACTTTTTTGTCATGTCTGTTACTCATTTTACTGATTTCTTGTATTCCTCATGAGCAAATTATATATGGGGTCTTGTGGATATTCCCCACAAGGGCATCAAAGCACTGGGGGGGGGGGGAACAAAACAAAACAAAACAAAACAAAACAAAACAAAACAAAACAAAAAAACGTCCAGAATAAAAAGCTGGTCCAGAAGCTGTTCCAGAAGTAGGATGCCTTTTTTGATTCAGAGTCTCTGATGAAGCAGATTCCGCAAATCCTGGGCCAGGCCTGCATGAGGCTAATAAGTTCCATTTTTGTGATGAACCACAAGGAGAATACGGTAGGCAAAGTTGATGAAATGAAGCCCATGATCTAGATCGAGATGTATACATTGTCATGCAGTATCTGTTGGCCATGTGAAGATGACAGATGGTAAGCTTATGTACAACATCCACATAGCTGACAATTTCCTGGCTCAATAAGAATAGGCAGAACATACAGGTTTATACTAGTACATCAACAGCATTATGGGAAAGTCCTAGCACCTGTACTAAAACAGAGCTCTTTATGCCTTAGTTACTTGCTACTTCATTGATCTTGTCACTTTAGTTTCACCACGTGGTTCTGATCCGGTCACTTCTGTGGGGAGCCATAATTTCTTGTTTCTCTGGAAACTTGCGGCCTGGCTTAGTTCATGATTAACTTGTTTCAAGTCCTAAGACATTGTTCTGCTTGTCCCTTCCGGGGGGGGGGGGGGGGGGGGCTTGCAGGCTACTGAAGAAATGAGGTGGGAGTGGCCAGTTTTCCGGGACACAGATAACTGATGGCTATCAGGGCAAATGGTAGTCTCTTTCATATGTTAATTACTTTGGGGAGTCTTGTAGTGACTCTGTAGTTTCTTTGAAGTTAGAAATTTACCTTCTGTGAGGTAATGCATACCTGTGATTGTTAAACTGCGCGTACCCATAGGGTATATATTGGTGAAGATAATTAAACAGGGTGCTCCACTATCACTGGAGACCGGCCGCATCATCATTTGTGTGTGCCTCTTTCTTTCATTTCCACTCCCCCTCCCAGGTACCGTTCGACTCGTGGCGGCTGGCCCGCCACACACTTCAGCCTCACTACCAGTATCATGACTGAATTCCTCCCATGTGTTGAAGTCTTGATGTGAAAGCTAGTAGAGATCAATGATAAGTCCAGGTGCCAGACTTGATCAAATGGTCATATGCTACTCCCATTCATTACGATAGGGATTTCAGAAAATATATGATAGTTTCTAAACATTTTGAGTTTAAGATTTCTATGTGATATTAAAAGAGATGTGTCTACAGTAACTAAGTAGTATCTAAGTCACTACAAGATGGATATTCATTAAAATATTGAAAAAAATAGGCGAATTGAGTTAATGTCCAAGGATAGATATTTAGCTGGCTACCAAAGCTGCACCATTCCAAAGTGCACACTCATCTGTCTAAATGTGGTTCTTAACTGACCCACGGTTTATGTATAGAGTCAGAAACAGATATGCAGACAGGGTATGTAGAGCAAGAAACAATGGCAGATAGAGAAACACTATATATCACAAACTTTGATTTCTACTATGTACTAATTACTACCTACTTCACAATTGAAGACCTTCAAATTAAGGAAATGAGACATAACACATGCAGTAAATGCGTAGGTATTAGCAACCCCCTGTTCACACTTTCTAAATGAAACAGCCCCCTTAATTTCCTAAAAAAAGAGTGCCTATCTCACCACTAGAATTCCTAATTATAACCTATAACAGGGCTCCAAATAGATCTATTTACTCACCTACCCATCAGAACATTGGGATAATTCTTTCATATACCACATCTTGTTTACTTCCATTTCCATGAGAAATCAAGCTTCACAGAGCATTGCTCATCAGTGAGACTCCTGGGCCATACTATCCTCCACTTCTTAGTAAGACTCAATCACCCAGTTCTCCGTTGACCTCTCACCATGCACTGTGCTGTGTGAATTTCATGCTGCATCATCAGCTTATCCCATCTTTAGACAACTCTTCAGTTATTGCCATGATTTTCTTGCTCTAACCAAAATCTTGCTTTTCTCTGGTGACTAGTCTTCTCCAATGCCAAGAGTGGCAGAAGGCCTGGAGGGGAGACTGGTGCTCTCCTGTTAGAAACAAAGAAAAAATGAACAAATGGGACTACATCAAAGTAAAAAGTTTTTGCACAGCAAAGGAAACTAACAACAAAATGAAAAGATAGCCTACTGAATTGGAGAAGATATTCACCAATTATACATCTACTAAGGGATTGATATGCAAAATTTACAAAGAACTCATACAACTCAACACCAAAAAACAAACAACCCAATTGAAAAATGGGCAGAGACCTGAATAGACATTTCTCAAAAGAGGACATACAGATAGCCAATGGACGTATGTAAAGATGCTCAAAGTCACTAATTATTAGAGAAATGCAAGTTAAAACCACTATGAGATATCACCTCACACTTGGTGGAATGGCCATAATTTATAAATCAACAAACAAGTGCCGGAGACGATGTAGAGCCAATGGAACCCTTGTGCACTGCTGGTGGGATTGCAAATTGGTACAGCCACTATAGAAAGCAGTATGGGTGTTTCTCAAAAATAAAAAATAGAACTACCTATCACCCAGCAATTTCACCTCTGGGTATTTACCTGGATAAGTCCAAAACACGAATTTGAAAAAAAATATATATATATGCGCTATGTTAGCATATACATATATATGCTATGCATATATACATATAGCATATATATGCATATATATATACATATATATATGTATATGCTATGTTATATATATGTATGTGTGTATATATATATATGCCATATGCTATGTTCATTGCAGCATTATTTACAATAGCCAACAGACAGAAACAACCTAAAGTATACTTTTTAAATTTAAATATATTTATACCATCTCGACCATCTTTAAAGGGCGTATTTCAGTAGATGTTAAGTGCCTCCATGTTGTTGCACAGCAGATCTCGAGAACTTTTTCGTCTTACAAAATTAGAACTCTATCACCACTAAGAAACTCCCATTTTCCCTTCTTCCAATCCTCTGGTAACCACCATTATACTATCTATTTCTATAAATTTGCCTAATTTAGATATCTCAAGTAAGTGGAATCAGACAGTATTTGTCTTTATGTGACGGATTTATTTCACTTAGCATAATATCGTTAAGATTCATATGTAGTATAGCATGTAATATTATTCTCCTCGATGAAGGCTGAATAATCGTCCATGGTATATATATTTACCACATTTTATATATCCATTCATCTGTTTATGACTATTTGGGTTGCTTTTACTTCTTGATTATTGTGAATAGTGCTTCTATTTTGTGTACATATTACATCATCTTTATCTCTTCATCTGTTGATGGATATTTGGATTGCTTACACACTTGAATATTGTAAATAATGTTATCTTATGAACATGGGTCAGCAAATGTGTATTCAAGACCCTGCTTTCAATTATTTGGGATACATAAACAGAAGTGGATTGCTCGATCATAAGATAGCTCTATTTTTAATTTTTTGAAGAACCTCCATACTGTGTCCTATAGTGGTTGTATCATTCCACAATCCCACCAACACGGTCCAAGCATTCCAATATCTTCAAATCGTCACCAACAATTGATTTTTTGGTATGGTTAGATTAATATCTACCCCATTTATTATGTTTTATTTCTGTTCTTTTCCCTTGTTCTTGTTTTGCTATTTTTGTCTTCCACTTATTTTTCTGTGTCGTGTTTTCAATTGAACATTTTATATGATTACATTTTTCTCTCTTCTCTTTGCATATCAATTATACTTTTTAAAAAACTCTTTCTTAGTAGTTTAGAATTTGCAATATACATTAACAATTACTCCAAGTCCTTTTTCAAATAACACTATATTGCTTCACTGATAGTGCAAGTATTTCATAATAAGAATACATTTCTAATTATTGCCCCCATTCCTTATAACATTGCTGTATTTATTTCACTTACACATAAATATAATAAGCATACATACAACATTTATCAGCATTTATATATACATATGCATACACAATATAATTTATATATTCTGGTTTTCTTTTCTGATAATTTTTCTTTGCCTTTCAGTTTTGAGAGTTTTTATTATTTTATTTAGAGATTCTTTCCTCAGCCACATATACTAATGAGGCATGAGTGCATTCTTTATTTCTGCTAGTGTTTTTTTGTTTGTTTATTTGTTTGTTTCTTAGTGCTTCTTTTTTATTCTCTCTTAGAATTTCAATCATTTCTACCATACATCATCTATATATCATGTTAGGTGCTCACCACCCAAAGTTAATTCTACTTCAGGGTAAAAAACAAAACAATAAAAACCTTAGCATATTAATTATAGTACCTTCACAATTTCCTACTCTGAGAATTCCAATATTATTATTTGATGCTTGTTCAGTCTCTTCAGACTTATTTTTTGTTTTTGTTTTTGCCTTTCAGTATGCCTTGTAATTTTTTTAAACTGAAAATTGGACATCATATACCGGCTAAAAGGAATGCGTTAAGTAATCCTTTAGTGATGTAGTCATCAGATGTGAAGTAGGGGGAAGTGTTCTGTAGTCTCATTATTAGTTCTCAGTCTTTTGGTGAGCCTATGCCCTTGGGTTGTGAACTTCACCAATGTTTCTCATGTTCCCATCCTCCATTTGGTAGGGGAGCATAGTTAGAGGTATCATGAGTTCAGTATTTCTCTCCCCCCAGATCAGATAGTTATGATAATACCCTAGTGGGTTAGACTCTAGTGATAAAGTTTCTACTGAGGGCAGGCCTTATTAAAAGCAGAATTCTCTGACAAATTGCAAATTATTTCTTTTCCTCTCTCTCTGCCAGAAGCATAAGGGGTCTTTCTCTTATATTCACAGTAAGAAGTTAGTAGAGTTCCTGGATATAAAACTCACAAAAATATGCCCCACACATTTGACCATATTGAGTCTCCAACAGTTCATCAATTACATGTCAGATTTTCCTACCCCAGCACTGGTTTTCATTGAGTTTTCTGCTCGTGTAATTTTTCTCTGGCAAGTAGTAATTCTCTATATTTGCCTATATGTCTCTCTAATTTTTGGGTCAGTGATTTGCCTTAGGACCTCACTTCTTTGACAGATCAAAGAAGAGTTGTTGATTTTTCAGTTTATTCAGCTTTTTTATTGTTGTTAGGGTGGAGTGACTATGTCCAAGACCTTACACTGCAGGCCAGAAACCAGAAGTGCACTAAAAGTTTTAAGTTTGATTTAGAGCTATTTGTTTCTTTTTGCTTCCAATGCTTGTGCTTTACTATCACATCAAATAAATTATTGCCCAATGCTGTGTTATTAAATATCCTCTTTATGTTTTATTCAAGAATGTTCATAGGTTTGAGTCTTATGTTTAGGTCTTTAATCCATTTTCAATTGATTTTTGTATATGCTGTAAGATAAGGATTTAAATTTATTATTTTGCATATGTATATATAGTTTTCCCAGCACCATTTGTTCAAGAGATAAATTATTATACTATTTAGTTTGAATATTAAAAGGTTTGCAAGTTATATTATTGAGGGAGTAAAAGCAATGCACATAATAACATATTGCTAACATTCGGGCTTGAAAATACAGGTATTTGCCTTTAAAGGAATAAAATGTCTCTAGAAATATACTAAAGCATCTGTTAGAGATATTTAGCCTCAGAAGAGGTGAGTAGGTAAATGGTAGACACAGAGATAAAAGAAAGACTTGTGTCTGACACTATCATTTTTGTAGTATTTTAATGTTTTACCATATAAACACATAACTCTTTAGAAAATGGTAAATTAAATACAAAATGTTTCCCTTTCTAATGAGTTATTTTATTTTATTCTCCTATCTTAGGTGTTTTTTCTCTATAGCAGTTATCTTACCTCATCCCAATTTTCAATGTCTCTGATGCCTCAGAGAATTTAAAACTTTTGACAGCAAGCAATAAATCACATTAATACTGATATGCACTGAATTAATAGAAACTCAAGTGTTTCATTACCTGAAGGAATTCAGATGGGTTTTTATCAAACACAGTTATTTTTGACCAGGATTATTTTTATGAGGTCATTCAATAATCCTTGCAAATAAAAATGAACATCAGCTCAGTGAATTGTTATTGAAAATTATTCTGTTTATTTAGAAATATGAATACAAGTACAGAATGCATCTAGAATCTTTAATAGGTGATACATTTTTGTAGAAATAGAGACAGATGAGAATGTGATGCCTAATTTTGGATTCTATTGCTAAACTACAAATCACATCAAACAGCTACAATTGGATGGATTTGATTGTTATCTAGTGAGTTGGGCAACTTGATGAAAGTCATTAAATAATATAGTAGGAGAGCAAATGCATCACATTTGCCCCTCCTATCATCTTTTATTAAAAGCCTTTCTAATACTGCTCCTAAGGCAGTAAATCAAATTAATATTTCCAAATATGACTTTCACTGAAAGGTCCCAGTCCTTCTTAGGTAATATTCTTAAATGTATGTTGAAAGATATTAAATCCTGTGTAACCTCTACTGAAAGGCTTCAGAGCTTAAAATTGATGTCAAATGTTAGTAAAAATCTTTTGCTGCATATAGAATTTCAAAGGCATTGCTTGATTCCTGAATTAAAACAGATTTTTATCCCCTGAAATATATGGCAAAACCTTGGCATATTAGAAATACATTATCAAGCATGCATTAAAAAAGGGCAATCCTAAACCTAAGATGAATGTCACTCATACAGCGCATGGCATTACGTACATAGATTTGAACATTTTATCAGTTCATGGACCTAACTGATTTGTGTCCCTTAGCCTTTGACAATAAAAAGAATAAAATAAATTTCTATCGCTTTGACTCATCTACCTTTCTTTGAAAACATAGCTGTCATTTTCAGATTTAAATAGTAGAGACAGCAGTATATTTACATTACAAGAATGACAAAATCATTTGATTTGGAAAAATCTTTCCCTGAATTTTGTCATTAATAAAAAGTGGCCATTGAGCTTCTCAGAGGGTGTTTGAATATGTGTAACTTCAAATATATATATATATAAAATGTACTTATATATATACTTATATATATACATACACACATACATATATATATATATACATATATATGTATATATATGTATGTATATGTTTTTTTAAGGAAGAAACACATCTTTTGTAATTTGGAGGTAAAAAAAATCAAATGTTACTTTTCTTATTAAAATATGGCCATTTTTGGAATTTCACAAAATATGCCATATGCCTTTTATATTTTATTTTAAGGAAACATTGTATTTCAATTTGAGGAATGGCTGCCCAGTGTTTTACTATTGACTTTCCATGGGATCATGAATGTCATTGCAACACTCATTGAGGATACAGGTAACAGTGATTGGGGAGGCATGAGACAAATATAGCATTATCAGTCATAATATTTTCTGAAATTATTTGGATACTAAGTAAGTTTATATGTTCTTGAATTTCTCATTCTGCCTCAATATTTACTTCATATACAGTCAATTATAGGTAACACATGTTGAATAAAAGTATAAAACAGAAGAAATTAGACATGTTTTACTGCATTCTTCTAACCAAAATATAACCTACACATTGCACAATATGTTGTAGCATATTGAAAATGCTTATCATAGGAAGTACCGTGTCTCATGCTGTTTACAGGTCACTTTGATTATTTATGTTTATATTTAGGTCCATTTTTATTCATCTTTATTCTAAATTTCATGAACACTTTTACAAAAATAGTACAGACATGTTTCTGGAAGCATAAGGGTGGGTGGAAAAATAAGACTTTATTTACTTACATATTTCCATTCCATTATTTAATACAGGTTTTTGGTTTTGTTTTTTTATCGTCATACAAATTAATTGATATAGGAAGTTATACAAGCTAAAGTCGGGAAATTTAGAAACAATTTTTCTTTTAGATATTGTCTTTGAGTTTTGTTATCAAGTCTGTGCTACTTTCAAAAATTATTTCTGAGTATAAGCTCTCAAGTAATATAGCAACACTGACCTGTTAACAGCATAGTTTATGAAGCATAAGCAATATGACTTTGGAAGAAAAAGATATAGTTTCAAAGTCTTGGTTTGCTACTTACTAATGAGATTGAGATTGTTATTGATATTTTGATTCTAAGTCCTTTTATCTATATTATGTGGATAATAATTTCATCATATCTGGATGCTACTCCTC
Source organism: Rhinolophus hipposideros (assembly GCF_964194185.1). Classification (NCBI taxonomy): domain Eukaryota; kingdom Metazoa; phylum Chordata; class Mammalia; order Chiroptera; family Rhinolophidae; genus Rhinolophus; species Rhinolophus hipposideros. The sequence continues at coordinate 34,662,842 of NC_138062.1, read as the reverse complement.
TGAATCTGAAAAACAATGACATGAAAAAATGTTTTGTTCTTAAAAAAAATGCACTGAAAACATTATTGTGGGGTAGGGAAAGGAAAACCAAGATAAGCATTCTTATTTGTATATGTAAGAAAGAGAGATCCATAGAAATTACTGGACTGTAACTATTCTGAAATCTAAAAGTGGAGAATTTTCAAGACTCACTGCCCTAGTATGGCTAATGTGCTTTTTTTTTTTTTCCATGTGCATATATTCAGGTTTATTGAAAGTTAACATTTGTTATGTTTGGTCAGAACTGTTTATTTAAGAACAAACATATAGACACAGTTGAAGTCCTGTGTAATGCTCCACAATGCAGTTGTTCTTCTATTAGACTTCAGTTTTGTTCCTGTAGATGAAATCAATAATCAATTCATTATTCTTGTGGACCAGGCCTCTCAGCATTTCCTCCAGTCCCAATGTTTTCCTTGACCACAAATAAAATATTGGCTTGAAAAGATGTCTTACGTGGTGGGTAAGAGTATTTCTAAATCAGATTCTTGCCTTTGGTCTCAAGGAAGTTTCTTTTGTCAGTATAATTTCTGTAAGAAAATAGAGAACTTTGTATCCCTTGATTCCAAACAGTCATATGCCATTTGATTCTTGAAACAAAGCTAAATATTAATTTTTTTATCACTCAAAATTTTATTTTTTGCTAATTAGTGCTACACACACACACACACACACACACTCACACACACCGGGGGTGCCAAAAATGTATACAAGTAGACACTTTGATCAACGTTGCTCAAGCAGTAGTTCGCTGTAATCAGAAGTGTCTGGATGCTGATGGTAACCACCATGCACACCTCTTGTAATTGCAGAAGTCAAATGTGACTTGTATTGGTCTTTTGTTATTAGTATATATTATTACAATTTTAATACAGTTTGTTCCTTACTTAAAATGTGTATACATTTTTTGGCACCCTGTGTGTGTGTGTGTGTGTGTGTGTGTGTGTGTGTGTGTGTGTGTGTTTCTCTTGTGTAAACACCTAGAACAGACGGCTGATCAAATAGTATATCTATACATATGTATAATTTTATAAGAATATATCACATTCGTGGTATTTTACATGTCCCTGAGCAATGTATCTCTCAGTGCCTTCTAGCTTGCATTGTTTCTAATGGGAAGTTTGCTGTAATTCATATGTTTGTTTCTCTGCATTAATGTGTCTCAGTTCTCTGGCCATTCTTATGTACTTTGGTATAATTTTCTTTAAATTTTCTGCTTATATTTGTTGTGTTTTTTCAATCTGTGTTTATAGTTTTCATTGCATAAAGTTTTTACCATTATTCTTCACTCGGCCACCACCACCTTTTATTATGGGGCTCAAATTATACATATGTTACATCAGTTTATAAGGCCACACATATTCATGTTTTCAGTCTTTATTCCTTCCTGTGCTAGATTTTGGATAGTTTCTATTGCTAAATTGTCAGTTCATTAATCTTTTGCAATCTACCTCTTAGTTTACCTAATACAGTATTTTCAACTCTAGAGGCACCATTTTGGTCTTTTGTATAATGTTCATTTTTTTCCTTTCATCCTATCATGTTTTCTTCTAACATTTAGAACATGTGTTGCAAATACATTTTAGCATGTAGCATTTTTGTTTGCTAATTCCATCATCTCTGTTTTCTTGGGTTTGTTTCTATTGATAGATTTTTCTCTTGATTGTGGATTCCATCGATCTTCATTTCATACCTGGTAATTTTTAATGGGCCGCTAGACATTATAAATTTATGTTAACTTATTTTTGTTTCATCAATTTTATTTTTAGCTGGTTTATACCTGCTCTTGAATCCATCCAATGAATTTTAATCTTGGTTATTGAATTTTATGTGTAAATTATCTAATCACTCTTTCTAAAAATCAACTGCAACATTTGTTATTTCTTTCCAGCTTATCTTTCTTAAAACATCAGAAATATATTCATTGTATAGTTTATGTTAGGTAACCAACAACTGAAGAACTATGTGAGTTTTTTCCTGTGGCCCATTATTTCTGCTAGTGTAGCTTATAGGGAAAATATTTATATTACTGTCTTTTGCTATGTGTTGATTTCATAAAATATGAAACAACATTTGATAAAATAGGAAAGATATTAATAATTGTATATGCCTTCAGAGAGTTTTGAGTAACTTCCAGTTTAACAGGAATAGTTTCCTGAGTTTAACTCTATTCTGAAACCATGAGAAAACAATTTTGAGGCTTAAGATTCCCTGAATAACTGAGATAATAAAAGGGTATTAGCTTTCTCTACACTCTAGGGTTGGTACATTTCATTTGACTCTCAATTTAAGGGTGTAGGCCTTCTTATATGTTCCTGATGTATGGAAGAGTCCTTTTCAAATCCTTTCTTCATCATGACTTTGAGATCAACAAAAGCAGAGTTTAAATTTCTTCATACTGACAACAAACTTGGGGGGAAATCATACTCCAGGCTTTCTAATTCTCTGCATTATGTTTTTTTATTTGTTTGTTTGTTTGTTTTTGTACTTTAATTTTAGCCCAACCTGTAGTTGGGTTCTTGATGGTTTTAAGAAGAGTTTTGCTAATTAATGTACATAAAGTCTCCAGTTCTTATAGTATTTTTTCTGGAGGAGATAGGGTCTGAAATAATTATCCTTTTATTTTTGCAAACAGTAAGTATTTTTTTCTATATATTCTTTGTGATATCTATAACTTCACAAATATTTTAGGATTTGGTGACCTTTTAACAGTTTTAATATAAATGATATTATATTGATTATAATTTGACTTTTAAGATACGTTGCAAAAAAGGAATTATGGCATATATAGTTTTATAAAGAAGACAAATAAGGAATTAACATTTCTTTGGATAGAGTATTTTGCAATAGTGAAGAAAAGATAGGCTCTGACTTCTGAAAATAATATAATCTTTTAAAATTTTTTTGTGATTTGAAATCGATGATTTTAGGCTGAGTTAGTGGCTATTCCTATAGATGGATACACTGAACCATACAAATAATTTCCATAACTTTCAAGGGATGGAATATTCAAGAGCTCTGGAAAGAATTGTGCCACACTGCTTAATTAACATAGAATACAGTATTACTGTTGAAATACTGGGGATAATAATTTTATCCCAGGTTACAGTGGTGGTTCAGAAACCCAAAGAGCCTTCATGTGGACTGAAGATTTAAAAAAAAAAAAATAGAGTGACAGACACTGAGAACACTGTCTCAGAGCCTGTATGTTGGAGAGAATATGGATATAAAGGAGTTTATGATCCTGTGTTGATCATCTCCAAAGCCAGTCCTGCTTTTAAATTCTTGTGGGCTGTGTAGAAAGAAAAGATTTATATAACTTCACTAGGGAAAGTCCTTCATAAAGATTAGAAGAGTCTTTTCATATTGACAGTATAAAATGATTTGACTGAAGTCCGTAATAATACACAAACAAATCAATTAGTGACAAAAGGGAAGAAACGTAGTGACTGGTATTAATTAAGCAAGATGATGTAAGCAGTGAGCACCAAAGACATGGAGTTAAAACTCATCAGCCTCTGCTGATGTATGAGAATTTCAACAATCCCTTCATAAAATCCTGGGGAGATGTGGTGGGGGGGAATCACAGTTAGGGGATCAGGATAAGATGATTGTGCACCTTCACTTGATCTTAGCCAAAAGGCAGAGAAGCGATGATTGTGCATCTTGATAAGAGCACAGTAATAAGGTCATAACCTTGACCTTTGGAGTATTTTTATAAATGTTATTTATTGGTATTTGCCATTTGTTGAAACCATTGATATGTGATAAAATGTATTATTCATCAAAATTGTGCCATTTGTCAAAGATTTTCAAAAAGGTGTTGGTCAAAATCACATATGTATATGAAATGTTAATGTTGAAAGAGAGTTCATGCTTAAATATAAGCTAATATCACTGAAGTGAATCTAGCAAATTTGAAAAGAATAAAGAGGAAATAAAATAAACGTTAAATAAAGAGAAAAAAATCATAAATGTGAAGTTCCTGTAGTAGTAGAGGGTCAATGTGTTGCTTAATGAGCCCAATGCCTAAAGATATTCCCAGATAATGAGATAGGTTTTAGAGGCATATTAACTCTTTCAAACCACTAAGCACCTAATTTTCAATTAGGGAGTATTTAAAAAATATAACAGAAACTGTTAAATGCTTTTAGGTATTTCTTGAAATTTGCATTATAAAACTATGAAAGAGCTAAAAGTGTGGTATATAACAATGCAAATGAATATAAACAGAAATACTTTCAATTTTTGTGTATATAAATACCTTTCTCTCACATGGAGAGAGAGAGAGAGAGAGAGAGAGAGAGAGAGAGAGAGAGAGAGAGAGAGAGAGAGAGAGAGAGAATTGTTTTTCTGGCTCTATGATACTTTAAGTTAGCAAAATTTTACTTTATGATCAATTTAAGAATAAAAACTATAGGTTGTTTTTTTTCTTTCTTCACCTCAACTATGTTTCAAAGCGCTACTTGTATTTGACAGAGATAAAGCTTAAATAACTTGAGCTGGATAGAGACTGCTCAAAAATATTAAATACACTACTAAGATTTATTTAGGCACCAATGAGAATGCATGCAATACTAATACTTTTACAATGACTATTTAAAGGATATTCAAAGCTTAGTCAAGTAATTCTGTGTGTTCAGCGAAGATATGATATAACATTTCCTAAGGCAAAGAATAATGTAACAGACAAAAATAACAGATTTAGTTACTCAAGTTGTTTTTCTCAAATTTGACTTTTCCTTATTATTCTAGGGGTTTGTAATCATTTTTAAGACTATATATAAGCCAGACACAACACAAAATTGTTAGTTTGGGTAAGAAGCAATGCCTGTTAAAATATGAACATGGTTTAAACCAGACATTTTTGTATATATCTCCAGTTCTTCTCAGGTTTTAACTAGCATAAGCTATATATTTTAAAAAGCTTTTTTTATGCTGCCATTATAATATTCTGTCAGCAGAGCAGAATCATTTTATTTATTCTCATTTCTCCAATATTTATTTTGAAAATTTAAGAAAGCCTTGGAATTTTAAGCAGATCTATACCACTTCCTATTTACCGAGACTCTGAAATACAGTTTGGATTCGATGGGTTCTCCCTTGTCTTCAAAAAAAAAAATGTTTTTTTGTTTTGTTTTGTTTTTTAAGTTCAAATATTTTTGAATAATGCACACACAGTGCTGTCTGGTGTCCAATGAAATGAAAATCCTGGCTAACTTCTGGTGCCTAGCCCTGTGCGTTGGATATCCGGGAACTCTTACTGTCACTTGATAGGGAAAATTAGCATATGTGATTATAAAATGTATAGTGTAGTGATTAAAACTAGAAGTACTAGAGTGACAAAGATCAGAACTTGAGCCTCTCATGTACTTCTTACTAGTTCTTTGTCTTTAGAAAAATTACATTTCCAAGTTCCCACTTGGAAATGCTAACTATATCTTTCTCTTAGGGTTACTCTCAAGATTAAAATAGAATATGTACTATAAAGTTCTTACCTATAATTCCTAGCAGAAATTTAGGGCCAAGAAATAATTTTTGACAGATTATCTCATTAAGTTTTGTTCGCTGAAAATGCAGTATTGATTAACATACAAGGAAACATGTAGCTTAAGAAATAAGGTAAATATTCATCATATAAAATTATATTGAATAATATATAAAAATATTGAAGTCCAGTAGGACATAAAACTAAGTCATTCTATTAGATTAAATTTGTTAACTTCAAGAATCAATCCTCAAATCTGAAACATACTGCATTTTTTTTGTATCATTCTCAACTGTCATTGATGTGTTTTTTATTTCTAGTGTGAAGAGGATTATTCTGACAACCTATTCAGTTATTTTGAGACAAACCTTTGACATTAATTCAAATGTGTCCATTCCTATTTTCAAACATATGTCTATATAATTATTTATTTATTGTATGTAATATTGATACATACATATTACACATTAAATCTCTTCCAGCAATTGAAGGTTGCATTTCTTTTTTGAGTAGAGACCTTCTGAGAAAGTGAAATAAAGTATAAGAGATAAAATTCTGGACATTGAGTTGTTTGATTTCCTGAGATTTATATTTGAGTCATTAGATGTTTGTACCTCTATTACAAAGTTACAGCCCTTTTCAGCAGATGGCAAAGGAATGGAACATAAATTGTTCAGTTTCTCATTCCCTTTTCTATGGAATAACCTATGTATTAATTCCAGCCATTGTCTAGCCTTGTTGTACCATGCCTTTCTCTTCAAAACTAACCTTAATTAATGTACTGGATATATTTCAAGTGATTCAAAAAGGTAGAAAGTATTTGGGGATTGGACTTAATAAAAGTTTAGCTGGTTAAAGAAACGAGGAAAGAAATGGAAGACAATGATATGAAGCCAAGGAATAGTGTTTTTTTGACTATGAATTAATGACTTTGGGACTAGTTTTTGGTTGAAATTTTCCCAAATATATTTAAACAATGAGGAAAAATAAAATATTTTCATTAACTATAATCATCTAACAGTCATTTCTTTTTTTAATATTGTTGTTTTGTTTAATAGCATACCTAGTTCCTAAACATTCCCAAATACTGCATATAAAAAAGTACATTCATCATAAATAAATAGCTAACACATTTGAGAAATTATTATGCCACTGTATTATGCACATTGCTTCATTTCACTTAATCACTAAAATAACACATGAATGGAATAATATTACACCATTGTTGCAATTATTTTTTAAATTAATAAAGTGTATATTCATAAAGACACGTGTGCTCCAATGTTCATTGCAGCTTTGTTTACGGTGGCCAAGACATGGAAACAACCAAAATGTCCTTTGCTAGATGAATGCATAATGAAGTTGTGGTATATATACCCAATGAAATACTATTCGGCGTTAAGGAAAGATGATATAGGAACATTTGTGACAACATGGATGGATCTTGAGAGTATAATGCTAAGTGAAATAAGTCAGACAGAAAAAGCAGAGAACCCTATGATTTCACTGATATGTGGTATATAAACCAAAAACAACAAAAGAACAAGACAAACAAATGAGAAACAAGAACTCTTAGACACAGACAATAGTTTAGTGGTTACCAGAGGGTAAAGGGGTGGGTGGGCAGTGGAAGATGAGGGTAAGGGGCATCAAATATACGATGATGGAAGGAGAACTGACTCTGGGTGGTGAACACACAATGGGATTTATAAATGATGTATTACAGACTTGTGCACCTGAAATATATGTAATTTCACTAACAATTGTCACCCCAATAAATAAAAAAAAAAGATGTTTGTGGAAAAAAAAAAAAAAAATAAAGTGTATATTGCAGAACAGATTTTAGTTCACAACAAAATTCAATGGAAAACAGTTATCATATACACTCTGGCCCCCCCTCTCCCCTTTCCCCACCAACCTCCAGGAATATCAACATCCCACAGCAGAGCAGTACATATGTTATAATTGATGGACCTATACTGACACATCATTATTGCACAAACTTCATAGTTTATATTAGGGATTACCTTATATTCTATGGATTTTGACAAATGCATTTTGACATGTGTTCATCATAATAATATCATATAGAAGAGGTTCACTGCCATAAAGATCCTCTGTGCTCTGCTTACTCATTCCTACCCCACCTAATCCCTGTCAGTCACTGATCTTTTTACTGTCTCCATAGTTTTGCCTTTTCCAGAATGTCATACGAAGGTCCGACAATTAAGTTTGTGAACTTTCCACCGTGTGCTTACACAGTGGAAAGTTCATGAACTTAATTTTCCGACCTTTGTATAGTTGGAATCATACAGTGTGGAGCCTTTTCCAATTGACTTCTTTAATTTAGTGATGTGCATTTGGGTTTCCTCCATATCTTTTCATGGCTTGATAATTCTTTTAGGTGTTAAATGATATTACACTTTCTGGATATACCAGTTTATACATTAATCTACTGAAGGACATCTTAATGATTGCTTCCAAATCTTAACAGTTATTAATAAAGCTGTTATAAACATCTGTGTGTAGTTTTTTGCATGGATATAAGTTTTCACCTCCTTTGGGAATGTGATTGCTGGATCTTATGATCAGTATATTTGGTTTTGTAACGAACCTCCAAATGAATGGGAGTTGTTTGCAGTGTTTTGGATTTTAGACATTCTAATAGATATGCAGTGATAGTTCATTGTTTTAATTTCATTTCCCTAATGACATATGATGTTGAAAATATTTTCATGTGCTCTCTGCTATTGGTATATCCTGTTTGGTAAAGAGTTGATTCATGTGTTTAACCTACTTTTGAATTGGTTTGTTGTTTTCTTATTGGTGAGTTTTGAGAGCTCTTCCATTGTTTGGATAAAATTCCTTTACCAATTACGTCTTTTGCAAATATAGTCCCAGTCTGTGATTTTCTTTTTCATTCTCTTGACAGTGTGTTTCACAGAGAAGAAGCTTTTTAATTTAACAAAGTTAACAAAATTCTGCTTATCAGTTATTGCTTTCTATGCGTCATGGCGTCAGTGTTGTATCTGAAAAAATTCATTGCCATGCACAAGGTCACCTAGGTGTTTTCCTATCAAATTTTCTTGTTGTTTTATAGCTGCATTTTGCATTTAGGTCTATAATGTATTTTGGATTAATTATTGTGAGGGGTGTAAGATGTGTGTATAGATTCTTTTTTTCTTTTTTTTGGGGGGGGGATGTGGATGCCAGTCTTTCTAGCATCTTCTGTTGGAAAGACATTTGTTTTCCCCATTGTATTGTCTTTGCTTCTTTGTCAAAGACCAGTTGACTATATTATGTGGGTATATTTCTGGGATCTCCATTTTATTCCATTGACCTGTTTATCTAGTCTTTTTCCAATAACATATTATCCTATCCCTGTAGCTGCATAGTAAATCTTGAAGTCAAGTAGTGTCATTCCTCCAACTTTGTTCCTCTCCTTTAATTTTGAGTTAGCTCTCCTGAACTTTTTGCCTTATCAATCTTGGACACTTGTTTTTAGATTTATACCCATGTATTTAATTTTTTGAGGTGCCAATACATGGTTTTGTGTTTTTCATTTTAAATTCCACTTGTTATTTGCTGGTGTATAGGAGAGTGATTAACTTTGTATATTAACCATGCATCCTGCATTCTTGCTTACCATAGCAATTATATTACTTATTAGTTACAGGAGTTTTTTGTTTGTTTGTTTGTTTTTTGACAGTTCTTTCAGATTTCCTACATAGATGATTATGTCATCTGTGAACAAAGTTATTATATTTCTTCATTCCAACTCTGGATACCTTTTATTTCCTTTTTCTTACCTTATTTTATTACTTAAGGCTCCCAGTATGATGTTAAAAAGCAGTGGTGAGATTGTTCCTGATATTGTTCCTTGCCTTATTATATGATACTGTTCCTTGACCTCTTCCTGATATTAGAAGGAAAAATTTGAGTTTCTTTTCCTTCATATGATGTTAGGAGTAGGGCTTTTGTAGATGCTCTTTATCAAATTCAAGACGTTTCCTTCTTCCTAGTTTGCTGAGAGTTTTTATCATGAATCGGTATTGAATATTGGCAAATTCTTTTTCTGCATCTATTTGTATGATCACATGATTTCTCCTTTTTAGCCTGTTGATATGATGGATTATATTAATTAATGTTTGAATATTGTGACAGCTTTACATACCTGGAATAAATCACATTTGTTCGTGGTGTATGATTCTTTTTATGAATGGTTAGATTCAATTTGCAAATGTTTTATTATTTATGTTCATTACAGTTATTAGTCTGCAGTTGTCTTGTTGTGTATTTGTCTGGTTTGGGAACTGGATTAATTATGGCATCATAGAATGGGTTAAGAAGTACCTCTACTTCTATCTTTGGGAAGAGATTTTAGAAAACTGGTATAATTTCTTCCTTAAATAATTGGTAGAATTCACCAGTAAACCCATCTGGGCCTGATGCCTTCTGTTTTGAAAGGTTAGTAATTATCAATTTAATATTTTTATTAGATACTTATCTATTCAGATTGTCTATTTCTTGTGCGAATTTTGGCAGTTTTATCTCTGAAGGAATTGGTCCATGATATCTAGATTATCAAATTTGTGAGCACAAAATTGCATATAGTATTCTTTTATTATTCTTTTAATATTTATGAGTTCTGAAGTGATGGCTCTTTTTTAATGTCTGATATAAGTAATGTGTGTCTTTTCTCTTTTTTCCTTAGTTATCCTGGCTACAGAGTTTTCAATTTTGTGGGTATTTTTTCTGGGCTTGCATAGAGCATGTCCATTCTCATTTGAGTTATGATTTATCTTACTCATAAATTATCAAGGTGTTCTTTTGAGTGGACCTTGTTTTTGCTAATTTTATTTCCAGACATTAATTTATGGCTAGAATTAATGCTGTTAGAAACAGACTGTTTCTTGATATTTAAGGCTTGCATGACATAGAGGACAGGGAGTCATGCATTAATTGTAATAGAGTGCCATGCATGGTCTTATCTTTCATGGTAATTAGAATTGTTTAACATTAAACACATTTAGAACAATCTAGTTAGAAAACTCCCTCTCTCAATAAATTATCAACCTGTGTAACTTTATTAACCATTATCACCGCAATAAACTTCAATAAGAAAGAAGAAAAAAAGGAAAGAAGGAAGGAAGGAAGGAAGGAAGGAAGGAAGGAAGGAAGGAAGGAAGGAAGGGAAAGAAGGAAGGAAGGAAAGAAAGAAGAAAAGAAGAAAGAAGGAAAGGAAGAAGGAAAGGAAGAAAGAAAAAGAAATTATCAGTACTACAGTTAAGGGAGTGCTATTATTTTTCTGGATTCTATAACTACTGAAATAAAATCTCTTTATATTTCTGCTCTCACTTGTATTTCATAAGTTAGCTCTTTATTCTTTCTATTAATTAGGGATATTGGAGGTTATTATTACCTATGCAAAAAACTCCAGAGTCTTATTTTTAGTGTATTCGTTTCCTTTGAATTTCGTGAGTCATAAAATGTAGTGCAGAAAGGTGGCACTAATGGAGGGGTCTTTCTCTCAGTGAAGAACTGCTGTTGACGGCTTGCTGATAGAATCCATCTTTTGAAGCCCTAGAATAAACTTTCTTCAAGCTTCCCTCACTTTTGGAAAATTAGGTGATGGAAATGAGAAAGATATGTCAGAATCATTGAAGTGCTAAGAGATTCATAGTAGTAAACGTTGCTGATACTGGCTGACAATTCCACTAGTGAAATGGAAGGTCAGGATATGATTTGAGTCTCTTACGAATACATATTGCAACACTTTGATTTAAAACTAGGCTTGACTCCAATTTTTCATATTCCAAAGATTCTGACTTATCGTCAAGCATGATTAATAGACTGATAATGTATTGCGTCTCTTTATGCAGTGTATTACACATTTAAATAATTTGTTAATTTTTCATTGCTAAACAATGAATACAATGTGATTCTGCTCATCCCATGGCAGGCCACAGGCAATATTTTGGAAAATCACTGCTCTCAAATCTTACATGGTTATATACCTTTAGGTATAAAAATAATTTTTCTATTCTAATCCCTACCCATGGTGATTACTCTACCCTTTAATATCTGTTAATTAAGTCAACTGTCCTGACTTGCCATGCAACACTATAAATAGTATATTAGCACACTAAGTATTTCTAAAATGAACCAAGTTCTCCATTTCTCTGAAATCACTATTATTATTAGTAATGTACATTTAGCTACTTAATTTTATTCTACCTAATTTTTAAAGTAATTTAGAGTTCCAGGGAATGACTTCACAAGCACTGGAATATGATAATATAATATTTATTTTCATACGTTAAAAATCTGATTCAGTATTACTTCTACAATCTGAACATTTCTACTTATATATAATTTATTTTGTATTTAAATCAGGTTATAGATTAAATATCTGAGTTATGCAACAGGAAAAGGTTTGACTTTGACCTTAGCTTTTACATATATATTAATGGAAGCAGTAATATAACTTATAGTTGTATCATTAAAGAATAGTAATAACTTGAGAGCTAAGTATAGCTATATAATATATGTTTCACCTTGACTTGAATAAGTGTGCTTTGATACTCATCAAATAATGTCACACTGGGTGTTAAATCTTTTTTATCACCAAGAAGATCTCATCTGCCAATATTTGATTAGAGGATCTGGCTACCTAAGACAGGTTTTCTCAGTTTGATAGATAATCTGGAGCTTCAAAACTATTGCTTGAAGCTGCCTTCAAGAGAAAAAAAAAAAAGTGGGAGATAATTTTGATTACACTTCAACCTATGACAGCTTTCTGCTGCCTGGAGTCCAAATAGCAAAGTATGCTCCTGTCTTATCACCACAAACACATTCTTGTCTATTGACTGAAAAATAAACTTCAATTGCATTCCACCTGATAAAATTTTAAAACTCTCATTAAGAATAAAATAATCCTTTATCCTCTACCTTTCTTATATTTTTATTGCACTGATAGAAGCTTGAATCATTTGGAAGAGCACTGGGAGTAATGTGGCAGTGTACCTTGAAGTTGTTTGTTATTAGCTACATAGAATGATGACAATTGTTGAAACTGTGCACATAAACCTACTTCAGCATAATGTAGATTAAACAGGAAGGTTTCTTAACTGATCTTTAGATAATTTACTGCTTGATCCAACAACATCACGTATCCTTCCAATGGTACACAGCTGGGATTTAGTGGGCACCATGGTGAGTGTAATGAGAGTGAATGCCCGAATACACATATGAGATCTGCCTTCTACGTACTTTATTTAGTACAGTTATAAGGCACATAAATGTATTTATAATATCTCTGTCCCCAGACTAACACAATTCTGAAATGATTTCATAGGTATGAGACAAAAACCCAGAACGTATAAAGGTTAATTTAAAATCAATTTGCATAAAATTAAATGCACACTTTATCAGTATACTGTTTGCTGACACTTGACAAATATATACTTCGGGATAATTGCCAACCCAATAAAAATGTGAATGTTTTTATGATTTCAAAAACTTTCCTCTGTCTCATTCACTAACCCCTTATTATTGTCAAAGCAGATAACAAAATGGGAAGATGTAGCTGGGCGTTACATTGATAAGAGTCAGGGTGGTTTCTAATATTTGGAAATATCAAGGCTTGGTACATGTTTAAAGGGCACAAATAAGTTGAAAACTAACTTTCAGAAATCAAATATACCGGCAGCTTACTGCAGGTTTGCAAGGTTACCACAGATTTGCAAAACACTTATTATTATATATTTTTTAGTTCAATATTGTGGTAAACTCTGTATAACATCAAATTTGCCAATTAACCATTTTAAGTGTACAGATCAATGGCATTCCTTATATTTACATTGTTGTGCAACTACTGCCACTCTTTGTTTTCAAAACTTTTTCATTACTTCAAACAGAAACTATGTAACCATGAAGCAATAACTCCACTTTTAAAAATGTTTGAAAATGCAATCCAGCAATATTCAAAAAGAATAACATGTTGTGACTAAATTGGGTTCATCGCAGGAGTACTGATTGGTTTAACATTCAAAAAAATCAATCAATCAGTGTAATTCATGATGTAAAAGGAAAACGGGAAATGTCATATGATTATCTCAATAAATGAAGAAAAGAAATTTGACAAAAAAAGGCAAAATTAGACATCATTATTAAAAAAGACCAGACAATCAAAAACCTCTCACAAATTTAGGAATAGAAACTTTCACAACCTGATAAAGGGATAAAGGATATCTACAGAAAACCTAGAAAAATCTGCGTACTTCATAATCAAATATTAAACACTGTTTTCTTACTATTACAAACAAAGCAGGATCGCCCACTGGGCGTTTCTATTCAAAATATTTTGAAGAACCTTTTTGAAAGTACAATAAGGAAGTACAATGAAATATAATTATAAATGCTGAGTAGCCACTGGGAAAAAAAATGGAGTTGAATCTTTATATCTCATCTAACAGTACAATTATTACATGCACATCAAATATTTAAAGTATGAATGAGGCTATTAAAATTCAGAGAAGAAATATTGGAAGAATTTGTGCAATGACACAGAAGTCACACATTAAAAAAGAAATACTAATTTCAAAATAAATGACCAATTCATTTTAGAAAATGAAATTCACATTTCAGACACAAGATTGATTTCCTTAATTTCTAAAGTGCTCCTAAAAATTATTTTATAAAATATGCAGTAAATTAAGAGGGTGGTATGAATTAGGAAAAGTAAAGGCAGATTACTTTTAAATATACATTTAAAAATGCTCAACTGTAGTTTTGCTAAGAGAAATGCAAATCAAAACTACTTTGAAATATCATTCTTCATAACATTTTGTAAACTTCAAAAATATCTGATAACATTTTAATGGGTGTATGATAATGGAAATATGATATCCTCATACATTTGTGGTGAAGTACAAGTCTTTACTGAGGTTGATTTTGCAATGTCTATACAAATTAATATAGCTAGATTTTATTCAGTAGTACCATACTTTACAAGTTTATCTAATAGGCATGCTTGACCACATGTGAATTGCATATGTATGGTGTAGGATTTCTTTGTAGCACTGTTTGTAATAGCAACACTTAAGAGATAGGAAAAGAAGGAGTGGGTGGAGCAGAGGGAGAGGGACACCAGACAACTACTTCGTAATATAATATTATATTATAGATCTAGTAGAAAGAATGAAACAGCTTTATAGACACTGGTATGGAAGAATGGTGCACTCTTGAATTAAAAAAAATGGACATATATGCATATATGATACACATGCATGTCTATTATGCATATATGTGTGTTCGTGCATTTGTGTGTATGAATATATATGTATATATGTGTATATACATGTATATATGTGTATGCACACACGTGTGTATATATATACACACATACACACACGTACGTATATATATATATACGTATATATAGTACATACATATATACATATATGTATGTATATATAAATTGACGCTTATTAAGTAGAGCCCTGCAGTGCCAGATGTTGATCCATGGTTCAACTAAAGATCACAAAGGAACTGAAATAGAGAGGTTTATTAGCATCCACAGGTGGAGTGCTTTGGGGTTCCTGGGCTAAGTCCAGATTGATCAAACCAAAAAAGACAGTTTTTTACCCCCCCCCCCAAGGGGATCTTATCTAAGGGACACACAGAGGAAGGCACTGGGAAGCAGGGGACACTGTTGCTCAGGAGGCTATTTGTGAAGTCATATTAGGACCTGACATTTGCTGTGACTCTGTGGGCTGTATCTGGGGCATGCATTCTCAGGATAGGCTAGAGTTAGTTGCAGGCCCCTGCAGGCTGCATAGCCGTAGGGAATGTATGCCAAGACAGCAACATAATGGCAATTAAGCTAAACTCTGGACACATGTTTTGTATACGTGTGTGTGTGTGTGTGTGTGTGTACACACATATATATGTATGTGTGTGTTTCATATATGAAACATGTCACATGTCTTACAGAGGTTGCATGATAGCGTCTGAGGTGGGAAATATGTTGCAAAACAGCTAGTATGGGAAGGAAAAATGCAACCTTTTTTACTCGTATTATACTATTGCATTTATATATTCAAAAACTAATAGCTATGGGATATATATTGCTCTTTTTGAAATATTCTTTCATATTAAGCTACATTATTAGACTACATTATCAAATCTTTTTTATGAATAAATCTGGTCAATTATTACTTATTTTGAATACTTATTCCATCATTTCTGTTGGCCCCCCTGGTGAATTATGGAATGTGCATCCTGATGTACACTACATATTGCTAGTTTGAACATTGATGGGAGCCAGACTAAAAGGAAAGCACACATTTTACATGAGGAAGATTCAAGAAGGGCAAAAGTTGATTAAGTCAATAAGGAAATTACCTAAATTAGTCTATGGGTGGAGGGACAGTATTGTCATTGAGATGTAGATAGATTTTAATCAGAGATTAGAATGATTTCCTCATTTGTATTCCAAGAAGAGATTACAATGCTATTTAGAATCAAGCAAAAAAGTATGTGGTCAATAGAATTAAGAGAAATAATAATGACTGCTAAGTCCAACATGTAAAGGATTTAAAGGGACTGTTGCAGGCTCAAGGTACAATATAGGAGCCCATTATATGGGATAGTTGGTTTACTGTAGGTGTGTATACAATTATTTCAGCTTCTGCAAACATTTTTATTGCATGTAACATAATCCACTGTGTTCATTAGGTTATTTGTCTTGTATTTTTTCTTATCAAATTTTGAACTCTGAACCACAAGATGAATTTTGTACTTTTCTATTTGTAGAGACTTATAGCTTAGTGAATTAGTGAACAAGTGAGCCAAAATGTGTTTTTAAAAATGTTTTTAAGTAGTGAAGAAAAGTAGCATGACAGATTAGAAAGTCAATTAAGGTGGTGGTTGGTATAGAAAGTTATAGATGGAAATGCATATAGAGATTTTGATAGAAGTAAATATATTGAAAAGACTGAGCATATCAATAGACTGGAAAGCTAATAGCTAGGAGAAGGGCATAATTTGATGTCTTGAAAATGGAACCACCAAAATATTTGAAAAATAAAAACAAATGAAGTCCACGACACTGAACATGGAGAAAGTATTGAAATACTTAGGCTTGTGAAATGAGATACAAGGGAGAGGGAGTGAAATTAATTAAAGAAATACTTGAAGCTCTAGAAAGAAGGAAGCTCTATAAGGTATTTTCATGGTAATAAACAAATAATTACACATGGTTTTAAAAATGTGCCTTGGGAAATTTATTTCGATACTACTTTTTTCAATATTAAAATCTTTAGAGTGTAAGCTACAGATAGGGTTTTTCAATGATCGTCTAAAAATGATTATAAGTGACAAATTTTCCTAGTTTGAGAGTAGATTTTCCTGAAATCATAGTAATAGAGACAGCTTTATTTAGTATAAAGGGCATGGCCAGGATAAGGATCCCTGGGTCTTAGATTTGCCCTCAAAGCTATCCTTGGGAAGTCAGTTAAAGTCTCTGAATCTCACTATTTTTTTTCAGTAACCTAAGTGGTTTACTGAATTCTCTGTATGGACACTTCCTAAAAACTGTGTCAAATGATGAGCCCACTTTTACAAGTTTCTTCTAGCACCAGTATCTGTAATTTTATGTTATTTTTATACACTAGCATGGATAAAATAAATTATTTATATCTATTTCCTACTGTTCTAAAGATCTGATATCTGAAGCAGTCATAAAAGAGTGTCTACTTATAAATTACCCCTAGGGATTTTTCTCACTGTTAGTTTGGGAGCTGACTCTGCATAATATGGTGCACATGGTTTGACTGCCAAAGGGGGAGATGATGGCCGAGGGCTTACAGGAGGATGTTTTTGCAGACAGTAACCACGCCTTGCATGTAATAGAATCCATAAGTCCATACGGCTTTTCTAATTTTTAAATACAGCCACAAGCATACAATATAGCTATCAGAGAGTTAATTAATAATAGGTAAATCAATAATCTTTTTACAGAATAAGGTAAAGGTTTTAGTTTCCTGAAGGATTTCAGACCTAGGAAGTAGGGTGTGGTTGAAAAATGAGACATTTAGGATGCAGATTTCATTCAGAGTTTGATCAGCTAAATATGTCCACCTAAACCATGTACACACAAATCTAAAAAAGGTTCCAGGGTGTGACAGAAATAAGTTAGTCATGAATATAAAGTTATTACAATCAATAGAATATAAAATATATATATGGAATCTACATATAATGTTTACAGCTGTAAAAGTGAGTGCATTGCACACAACGATTTCTAAGATAATATCTAAGACATAACTTTTGAGGCATCTCTGCTGTCATCTATAGGGCATTCAATGCATAGGGTTCTTGGTTTTTGAATAAATGAACCAAGAATGTAAACACATATTATTTACTCTTTGGACACCAAAACACTGTGCATTTTTAATTAAATGTTGGTCACTTCTGGTGTTATTGCTAAGTCATGAAGAGTTTTGTTTTGCCTTTTCTTTTTTTTTTTTTTTTTTTTTTTTTGAAATCAGAGAGCTCAGCTTATTTTACTCACAGTCCATGGTACTGTAATTGTTCTCCCTTTGTTTATCCCCCTTTATCTTTATACAACTTCCATTACTCTCTCCAGGAAAATAACCATTTTAATAAAACATCCTTTTATTTGACCGTGCTCTTACAAAATGTATGTTGTTTTGGTGTGTTTACTTTTATAAATTTTGTTGACGTTTAATATGCAATGCCCTATAAAGTGCACAAATCGTTAAGCGTATAGCTGAACAAATTTTCATCAAACGGACATATCTGATTAATCTACACAAGACAAAGACACAATCTGCGGAAGATTCCTCATATCCTCCCCTTCCAGACACTACTCCCTTCAAACATAAACCTTATCCTGAAAGACTTAAAATGTCTCTTGTTTTTGCCCTTCCTATAAATGGAATCACATACTATGTACTCTTTCTGTTTTGACTTCTTATGCTCAACATTACTTTTATCAGACTTACCTATGTTGTTTTGTGAAATTATAGTTGTCACTCTAATGATTCTATAGTAGCCTTCCTCAAACAATTTACATTGGATGGACTCTTAAATTTATGTTCAGTTTTAGGGAACCCCTAAATAAATACTAAAATAACTATGTGTCAAGGTAATTTAACATGCTGAGTGAGTTCTCTACCAATCTAAAAATAAATTGCCGATGATCTTTTAAGTAACCAAAGATATTTTTCTGTAGATTTACTTATTTTTGGCCAGCTTACTTCCTCTTTGTATGTTTTTTTTTCTCACTACATATGATATTCATTCTAATCTATGGATTTGATCTCAATTATTAGCTGATTTTATTTTATACAACTGACAACTGTATTTCTTAACTATACTGCTGGAAGATGTATGAATATGTACAATTCCTAGGCTAATTTTCAGGAATTTTGTTCTTTGCTCTCTTCTCACCAACCAATTGCCAGAAAAATGATTGAAATTTACCATCAAGAAAAACTGCAGTATATTTTTTCTAAGAAACAAACTCGAAAGTTATACACACTGTGTCTGTGTTGTGTGTTATATATATTATACATATATATTTGTATTTGTTTTAAATATGTGTAATCAATCATTTATGTTAATGATTATATTTAACCAAATAAGTAACTTATTTTGTTTTTAGACGTAAGGGAAAACTTGAGTACAGTTTAGCTCTTTCATTACTATGCATTTTCTTTAATATTATTTTAAGAAATTTGAGGCAACAAAATAAACACATAAATTATATGTACATATATAATATGCAAATTTATTTTCATGTTTTATTTTATTATAAGAAATCGAGTGAATTTTACTGAATTAATGTTTAGTAACTAGAGTTTTATATCAGTTTTTTACTTAGAAATCATCCAGTCGTGTAAAAATTATTTATTAACTAAATCTTTTGTCTAAGCTCTTAAAGTTAGTTGAAAATCTGAAAATTATCATTTTAGCTACCATATTTCTATTATTGGTAGCATTATAAGAATTTTCAATTTTCAGTGCTTTTACTCATACCCTAATATTCTGATAACATTATTTTTACATTGTAAATTAAATTTTAAAGACCCTAATTCATACCAAAAATTAGAAAGAGCACCATTCTTCATTTTTGTTTTGGCATCTTTCTTGTTATTATGGTATCTTTCTTGTTGTTATCAAGGGTTTTCTTCTTTATTTTGTAACTAGTATGGTAACACAGACTATTACGTAAATGCTATTTTCACTATCCGCAAACCCTTAAATACATTTTCTTCTTTCTATTTAGATATTACAAATACTAAGGCTTATCTGGATTAAATATTCTGAGAGTGCTCACATAATGGCAGAGATTGTTGTTGTTGTTGTTGTTTGTTTTCTTTTTCTTTTTGTTTTAGCTACAAAATCTTTCGACTCCTCTGCCTGCCTTTCAGTTTTTGCCAGAATGGAGGTGATAGTGGCTGACTTCTTTTTTGTATAGCAAGCTCTGAATAAATAACCTTTGCTTTTTTTTTCATTTGATCGGTCCTCATTTATTTACACAGGAACTATAAGAAAGAAATTAATATTGAATTTGAACTTAGGGTAGGTGATTGGAGAAGGGTTCAAGGATGTGGGACCCTTAGATTTATGAAGGGGGGATAATTCTCTAATATTATTAAGTGATTTATTACATCTAGAAGGAAGAAAGAAGAAAACAGGGTAAATCTGTAGTTGGTAAAGACGCAATAATCATGTTAGCCAGAAAAGGGAACAATTTGGTCATTTTTTTTTTTATTGTCTGCTACATGTTTGGGCTTTGATAAGAATACAGAATTATGTTATTTCTCTTTTAGGCCATCACAGAGTGGGCTTGTCAGCTGTTTGTGTTGAGTGAAATAAGTTGTGTTCAGTAGTAAAATATTATGTTCTAGCTGTGATAGCCAAACCAGGAACCCCATCACCTGGCTAATTATATCAAGCCAGGTTCTGGTAATTAGAGCTACTATGACTTGAGGAAGAAGTCTTCCCCTAAAATCACTTGCTATACAATATAGACCAGGTTTCTTGTGGGACATTTGATCCTGTTCAAAATGCTCACGAAGACATTTGGTCCACCTAAACCCCATGTCCCATTACCACCTTAGGCAAGAAGGGTTATTATGGCAATATAGCCACGATAAAATTATTGGTTGAAGAAAATGAAAAATAGATTTTTACTGTGTTCATCTGATAAACCAAGTATAAGTAAATGTTAGGGACTGTTTGAACTCAGGGATGTTTCCTAATTGTGGATGTTTCTCACAGGACCCAATATCAGGGACCACTTGGCATGCACCAACTATGCTCACGGAGATTTTTGACAGAACCAGATTTCAAGGACCTTTTTGCATGGACCATATGTCTCTATGGATGTTTAGAACAGAACCAAATTTCTGCTAATCATCCCAGCTACCCCGTTTTCTGTGAGAGAAGTGCAGTATTATATAAGGAAGAATAGTCTAAGATAAATATATCCCCCTCTGCCAGGCCTCCAATTATTATTATTTTAACATTTCTAGTAGCATAACTACTACCATGCTTTGGTACTGGTCTCAGTACTGGTCTCTACTACTACCATGCTTTGTACTGGTCTCAGCTTATCAATAACTAATGCTGTGGTTGGATCAGTCCTTGTGATTCTTACAATTGCAAAAAACCCTTCAGCACTAACCATCAGGAAACTTGGAAAAGATACAGGTTTATTACTTACAAGACCTGGAAATTACACAGCACACCGGTGCCATACAGCAAGATGGCAGATATAGAGGGGGGTGGCAGGGGGAGAGAGAAAAAAGAAAGAGAGAAGAGAGCGAGTGAAAGAACAGCCTAGGGTTCTACCTTTGTTGGTGTCTAGATTAGGGGACTATGGTTTTGCAAGTTCACTCTATTAGTGAATTTAAAATATGGGAAGAGGTAAAAACAAAAACAAAACAAACAAAAAGCAAGAAGCTCAAATGCTCAGTTATTTAAAGCAACTAAGACCTCTAGAAGAAAGGAGCCTTGGGTGTGGAAGTGGCCTGGCTCTTTATCTACTCCTGTCTGTGGGAGTATGTTTATTAGAGTTACTAGCTCTTTTTGAAGTGGATGCCTCTTTGTCAACGATGCAGAGGCAATGAAAGCCTAAGTCAAGCACTTGTATAATTACAAATATAAAAAAAAATGGGCTTGCACTACATACCATCAACACTAATCATCATCATTATCATCCTCCTCCTCATCCTCCTCCTCGCCATCATCATCATCATTGTCATGGAATCATGAGCCTACTTTTCTGTTTCATGATACGTTTCCCTTAATTGTTAGAAATTCTAGACAAATTATAGCTAAAGTTTGAAAATTAGACCTAGAATTCTCTGTTTGTGACTCCCCCCCCTCCCCGCTGTATCGTCCTGTTCCAGGGTAATTTATCAGTTATTTGGAGAAGCTTCATCAGAGACTTACATAAGATACTATTTTAAACCTAAACACTACACCCACCGTTCTCCACATGCTTTGTAAAACTTTCAAGTGATCTTCGTAGTTAAGAGCTATTTGTAGGTAGATGAACAAACCAAGGAATGTTTAGAAAGCTGAGAGACTGTAGGAATTGGATCAAAAAACATAAAAGGACAGATGTTATGTTTTTGAGTTACATTTATCTACCCATATGCTTAATAGCTTTATCTTACATTGCTGTGTAATGTAATGTTCCCTTCTTTGTTGGAGCACACAGGAATTAAGACACAAATTAGCAATAGGGATAGGGTGTTTTCAAAACATGAGTATCATATTTATTTATTTACTTTTAATTAAAGTTTATTGGGGTGACAATTGTTATGTATTATAGAATTATGCGCCTGAAACCTATGTAACATCCCTAACCATTGTCACCCCATTATGTGTTTAAAATAATAAGATGCCGTAAAATCCCCACATCTTCTTATGCACAATCACATGATTTAAAAAATAATGACACATAACTGAATTCTAGCCTACAGAGCCCCCAGCCTTTATCTACACCAGCAAATGAAGAACATCCTGGGTTTCAATCAGATTCATTGCCAAATAATGTTCCTTTCCTGGAGAGATTAAATTGAACAGAAATATGAACACTGGGATCAATACAAAAATATCCTACCTCTCTTTTGCATCCATGCTGAAAAGATGCCAACCCTTTAAAATGACATATTATATGACTTGCTCATGATCCACTTTATTAAAACCCATTTCCGTTAAGCAAAATATTGCAAGCTGCAAAAATATCATCATGTCTGTCCACGACCCAACCAAAATGAAGTTTACAGAGTTTTAGGATGACTGTTGAGCATCGGAACTCTTTTTCAGGACTCAATTATACAGACTTTTTGTTTCCCTATGTAGACCATTTAATCTGATCACTCCAAATTCCTGAATAAATAGAATATCTTTATCAATGATTTCCCTAACCTGGGTTGTGCAGTTTGTTAATTCCAAGTGTGTATTTTCTGTAGTTATTTGTGAAATAACATCTTGGTTGCTACCCAGTAGAACTCAGTGGGTATAAATCAATTCCTTAAAGCAATTAATTAAAAAATTTAAGGCAGTTAATCTAGCCTAAGGCCTCCAAATTCATGGATCACCAGCTGGGTTTATGGAAGCCATCTGGCATATACTGATTTTTCTTCTGTTTCTTTTTAAAATTTGCAGCCTAGGTTGTTCAACCAAGGTCTTTCCTTGAAAGATTCAGGACACAGCATCTCGCTCCAAAAGCCATCTAAATGTGAGTAAGTATAGATATGTATAAAAAGTCCGGATAATAAATTTCATTTGAGGAATAATAATAGCACATGCTTTACTTTGGAAAATGTCATTACTGAATGCCCCTTTGTTTTCCCTATTCCTCTTTACCCATTTTTCTAAGTCTCAGAAATACCCACATTTTAATTCAGAAATTCTCAAACCTATAAGGCCCAATAACACTTTTTAAGAACAAAACTTTTAGCAATGTTTCCTATACTATAATGAAATTCACAGATTCTATAACTTACCTGTATAGGGAACACAACCCAAGACAATGACATAAATGTATAGGAGATAGTAAAATAATAATAAATAATGGTGTTCAGTATGAACTTAAGATAGTTACATTGAAGTCATAGTGAAGTGCTGAGAAGCTTACGATTCAACACAGAATCACTATGAATGAGGCACATATAGAAGTATACAATAGAAAGATTCCATTTTTGATGTTAGCAAGATGAAAGTTTTCAAGTTGCCACCCCTCCACCTTCCTCTATATAATGAATAATCAGATCAGAAGCTCTTCCATCCTCTCCCCTTGCATACCCTCTGTCTCAGGTGACAGGTGGAAATTCAAATCACAGTACAGCACCCCACTCACTCCATCTCATAATCATAATAAAAACTCTAAGCCACACCCATCTAATTTTTTATTTTTCTTGTTTCTCTCCAGACATAACCTGAGCCCTTATCTTTGGAGGAATCTACTTCCTGTTTACTATGTGAGTAATAAACTTTATTTCACATCCAGGGATACCTGTTTGTTATTAGACCAGCCATTCATAAATTGTGCATGTATGGCTGTGTGTATGTGGGAAGCAGGGGGTGTATTTCTTGTACTCAGCAGATGATGCAAGGTGCCCAAATGTAAAGAAAAGATATAGCCGTGTATTGTTGGTGATTTATAGACTGAAAGCTGCTATTTTATCATTGAAGGTATGGTTTTTTTTTTTTTTAATGGTAAATAAGGTTTCATAAAGTTTGGCGAAAAAATGCAGTCTTCCCCTGATTTACCCATTACTTACTTCTCTATTTGAAAATAGTTAAGGCTATTAGAATGTTTAGTGTCTGGTAAGCACTATTGTAGGTTCTTCACAGTTACTCATTACAACATCACTCTGGTACTATCATCATAATTTTACCAATAGAGAAACCAAAATACAGGAGGATAAGCTACTCCCCAGAGGTCACACAGCTAGAGACAGATCCAGAATTTAAACCTTAGTAATCTAGCTTTGTAGCCCTTGCTCTTAATCAATACCTTATATTAGTTCTAAGGTACTTTTAATTTATGTGCAATACAGTTAAATTCCAGTCAGAGGCATATAAGTAAAAAGAAGTTTTCCCTCCATACATCTCTGGCCGGGCGATCAGGAATTGATGGGCTGCAGGACAGAATTAGCTACTTCACATTGCAGGACCATCGCCAGCTAACTACCCATTGGGCCTCTTTCACCTGATAGCATTCCATCCTGCACCTACTGCAGTTGTGAAAATGAAAACACCACCAAGAATTTATGAAATGCCCAAAGTTGGGAGTCATTCCTCTATAGACACTATTGCTTTACATTTTATATGAAAATGGAAGTGAGAGATAAAAATACTGCAAATTGCCTATTTGTATCATACAAGCGTCAAGAACCTATCTGGAGGTTGATGAATAGAAAGAGGTAAGTGTGACCTTGAATAAATCATATAAATCCATAGCATGTAAGCTAGCATTGCGTACTGAGATGGTAGATGTTTGACTTTTTTTTTTAAGTGTCTAATTAGGGCATTCAAGGTTTAGAAGACAGGTAGTATTCTGTTCTTTTCACTTAACAAAATCTCTAGCATTTTGTTATTAAGTGTCTGTCTAGTTTCAAGACCTATTTTTGTTATTTGTGTTCTCACATTTCTACTCTTTCAAGTCAGTAAACTCTAGACAAAAGGTTTTAGAGATTGATAACAGCAACTTAATATTATTTCTTATTTTATACTGATTTAAGCATCTAAGCCTCTATATTTGAAATTTTCAAAGCAATTAATCTCAAATAGTTTGAGATTCTTTTTACTTTTAGAATTCTCAGAGATTACTTTGTATAAATTCATAAAGATGAGACCATGACAAAACCAAGTTTACCAACACACATTTGTAAATTGCATAATTCTTCATGCATTTTTGCCATGCAGGGCAAAGTATATTGACAGCTCATAAAACATTTAAGTGCTAGCAAAAGGGGAAGTTAGTTTGTAACAGCTTTATTGAAATTTTTAATATTAATGTTAATATGTTCTCATTTCTTATCTCTGATTTTTATTTCATATAGAGTTTTGCATCTCTTATAACAAAACTCATTTGTATATTTGTTATTAAAATTTGTCACAAGGAAGTCTGAGGTGCTCTTATACTTTTCCAAATCATTGTTTTAAGTCTTATATTATCTCCCCTCCATCACATTGTTTGACCTTTGAAAGGAAAATAATTTTTTTTCTTTGGCATATTTTAAACTAAGTTTCTACATTCTAATACAATCAGTGAGTTACTAGTGGAACCAGAGAATGCATCAAAAATTATTTATGACTAATTCAGAAGCTTGTAGATACACAGTTTCAAAGTTTAGAGAAATACATATGGCATTTCTCAGTGCTGTTTTCATGTCAATGGGATAGAAATAATTGAGTAAATCTCATTGCAAACATCAGTTCTCGGCTGCCATTAGGAAAAATGCTGAGGATCTCATTTCCCAGATATAGTCAATTTTAATGATATTCCCAAGATCAACTTCCTGTCAGAAGATGCCATAGAGAAAGCAAGGCAATGAATACAAACTCTTCTCCATGGGAAATTACCCTTAGACAAAGAGAAACATTGCGAGCTTAACGATTAATAATAAATAACCTTTAACTTTGCAATGCTTGACTTTGAAATAGTGATGAGCAATAACATACAGAAACAAAAAATGCGGACAATATTTCTCCTACTCAAGTTTTTCTATCCCTTTTAAATAATTGGCTTTTATATATATTTCATTGACTGAGCAATTTAAAATGCAGACTGTTTCATAGTTTATTTGAAAGATTCTGAGCTATAACTCAGGAACATTGGGTTTCAGTTTCAGCATGGTTAGGCGGTCTGTCAACTATTTGACTTTTTGAATGCTGCACGTATTCCCTTATATGAGAAACGAGGTTGCACTAGATAGGGTTTTTAATTTATGTTTGATGGTGTTTCCTGATGAACCATGGTGGCGGTAGAGGGTGAGTTGTAGGAATAGGTAACATGATCCTTAAGTTTTTTACCCTTGTTTAAAACAGAATAGATTTGCCTTTGTATACTTTACATGTTGGACTGCTGCATGGACTTTAATTTGAAGCAGGCATTGGTCATTTACTTATGTATGGCAGATGGGTTTGAGAATGATTTTTCTTTAAATATTCCTGAACATGAGAACTGTAATTCTGAATTTCTGTCTCAGTGACAAATAGGTTTTAGTCAATGGAAACAAAAAGTTCAAGTTCAAGAGATAAGAGTTTTGTTTGTGCAATGACATTTGATGGCTTTGTAGTAGATAAACATCAATGTTTGTTCCTGGATGCAGAAGCCCAGAGTGGGTTTTGCTATGTGGTTGATGGTGGGTCCTGATAGAAACAATTCACCAGCCAGCTCTGTTCTGACTGCAACTGCTCCTCTCACTAGACACCGATTTTGAAGATGTGAAATATCAAGGGCTTGTGTGACTAGATGTGTGCCAGTTCATTACCCCACCCCTACACCTGCAGCTCTGCATTGCCTTTAGCCTTTGTATTTTTTGTTTGTACTTTGAGATTCAAAGTAATATTTGTCCCTGTTGTAGCATTTGCCTCCATTTTCACCAAAGGAAACTTCACTTTGATCAGAACCAAGGACAACATCAGAGATAAAACAGCTTTGGCCATACTTAGCCACATGTATGAATATAGGAGGGAATATAAGAAGGAATATAAGAAGGAATATAGAAGGAAGATGGAATGAACCACTATAGGCCTTTGGCAATTACTCAGGAGACACAAGTATCATAGGTACAAAGACACCTAGGGATTGAGATGAAACAGAGTTAATATCAGGATCTTCACCATGAACACTGTAAAGATTGGTTTCCCCTCTTTGCCAAAGGCCTCTGCAATTTACTATCAATGGTTATGCATTTAATTTATATTTCTGTGTACTTTGAGTGGATACCTCTCTTGCTCTGCTCTTTTGCCTCAGTTTAAGTAGTAACAATGACTCAATGAAGCAGGTTGCTTAGCTGCAAGATGAAAATATCACTAACATGTTAAAAAGTGGGCATTTGTTCATTGAAAGCTATGTCGCACGCACACAACCTTAATAGTTCTGACCTCTTTAGGTATAAGTTACCTTCCACTTCGCAGACAAAGACACATGTTGAAATTTGGTCAAATGCTTAGAAAAGATGGAATGTGCTGATATTTGGGAAAAGCTATTATAAAAAGTGAATTCTCTCTTTGGAGATGTATGAAAATAGAGCGTATCACCACCTATCTATTTGAAGTTTTGATCGATTTACATTTTCTAACTTATTTTAGCCTCAAAAGCATTTGAGATCATAATTTGATGAATTTGGTAATTAAAACCAAAATGATAATATAAGGAAATACAGTTTCCAAAGCTATGAATTTGCTCTATTTATTTAGAAAGGTTAAGATTCTGATGTACACACCGCTATTGTAATTTTCCAATTTTATTATTTAAAATGAACTGCTCTTAATTTTTAGAATAGCATCAGACATAAGAATTCCAAGAGGAATTAAGAATATTTTCTCACAATGTGTTAAATACTTGATTATGTGACAACTTAATTTTAACTAGAGCAACAGTTGAAGGGTTTAGCTTATCAAATCTACACATATAGTCCTATCTGGTATAGAGTGTAGTCAATTCTCTTTAAAAAGTTAACTCTATATGTATTCTACCATTAGGCCTACAATTTGAACATATGCAAATGTCTTTCCTGATTAATTACAAAGCTTGGATTCTTAGGTCAATGTTCTACATAAGGAGCAGATTACTTTTAAACGTTGTTAATTCACTATTGATCACTGTGAATGTCTTTGGCACTTAGTGGAGAGACTTCTTTGGAATAGTTTATGAGTGTTTATGTCTATTGTGAACTTTCAAAAAGTTTCTATTCCTCAACAGTTATGTTCGATTTGCTTATGTTTGGTATTCCTCACCCTTAACCCTGTTACTGATATGGTGGTAGAACTTACATATCATTAACACTCTGAAGAGTAAAATTTTCACTAGCATTGATGATGAATTTGTTCATTTTAAACCCTTTATTTTTCAATGTGTATTTTGAAGGCAGTATCCTATCCATGGGTGAGTTTTTCATCTGCCGCCCACTCTAGTCCTTCTTCAGTAGAATGTCAATGGATACTTCTTTTTTCCACATGAAGATGGTTTAGTGGCATTTTCCTGAAGCTAGAATGCATTGTTATAGAGGGAACTTGGCCTTTCCTTCAAACACTAGGTATTAATTATCAGTGTATAGTTTGATTTCCTGTCACATCAGATGGCCTAAAAAAATGAATTCTCAGAATTAAAAAAAAAGATCACTAATGCATTGACACTTATGAAATTGTTCTCTCTAAACCATCTCTCTGTATTTCACTCTTGTGATTATCCAAGCATCACAGTAAATGTAGGAAAAGCGCTGATGGATTTCAAAATTTCAACATTTGTTCTTAAAATCAAATCAGTAGAAGTACTTAACCTGATAATGTATATCTGCTTAAAACTTTCAGTAATTAGAATTCTCAACAGTGGAATTTTAGAAGGATTCACTCCAATGAAAGAACATAATGATAATATGACCTTTCCCTTGCTTTTTGGTCCCAGCCACCATTGTGAATACAAAAATAAAATAAACATCATAAGGATGATAAATAAAAAGAAAAAACAAGTCTATGGATATTGTGGAAGATATAATTATTTGCATTGAGAATCCAAAATAGCATACAGACATATAATTAAAAATAATAGATATGTTAGAAAATATCGGCTTGAAGATCATTAATACACATACATACACATAAAATACACATTAGTGTGTATTTTAGACACTAACAGAAAGCATATAGAAACTATAATATATATGTTGTTAAATAAGACCTCAAAAACTAATGTTGTACCATGAGTCAAAACTTAATTTATTGTTTTCCTAATTAATATTTAGATACCATACTATTCCAATTAAAATCCCAACAAGATTCCAGTAAAACTTGACAAGTTCTTTCTCATATTTGTATGCAAGAAAGACAGAATAGGAAAATTCTCCAACCAGATATCAACATTTATTTTAAAGCTAGGACAATTGAGAATGTGAGATATATGGCAGGAATAATCAAATGAAATGAAAAAGCTGGAAAAATATTCAGAAACAAATACACTTACGTGAGAACTTGAATGTTGCAGACTTGATTTTGGTTAGTACTAAGAATGTGATGCCAGAATGATTTGTTTTTTTGAGAAGAATGTTAAAGTCAGACTTTTAGTTTTCACTATAAACTAGAAAATAATTGCTGATGGATTAATTTTTTAAATGAGATGTGTTTTTAGTCATTTAGAGGGAAATATGCTTTATGTGTATGAATCACAGCATTTAAATCTATTCCCATAATGATCAAAGTATAAAAAGAAAATATTTAATAAAGAGAAATACAGGACATGAAACATAGATTGGCTTCTTCTATAGTAAATTATACATTTACTGATGGTATAAAACTTTCCAAAGGTTATCTCATTTAACCCGAGTGATAAACCATGGAAATAGATAGGGATGGTATTATTTTCCCAGTGCTAGAAGATAATGTGGTGGACAGAAGAAATGTCTCCCCTACCAAGAAGAGGACCTGAGTCCTAATTCTTGGAACTTGTAAAGCAAAGGGACTTTGCTGATGTGATTCTGTTATGGATATTCATGGGGCCCAATATAAACATAATGTCCTAGTGTCCTTGTGAGAGGGAAGCAGGAGGGTCAGAGTCACAGGAGGAGATGTGATGCTGGCAGCAGAGGGTGGAGTGAGGCAGAAAAGGAACACCAGCGAGTGAATGCAGGCAGCCTTTAGAAGTTAAAAATGGCCAGGAAACTGATTTTCTCCTGGAATTTCCAGAAGGCACACAGTC
Organism: Rhinolophus hipposideros; assembly: GCF_964194185.1. Classification (NCBI taxonomy): domain Eukaryota; kingdom Metazoa; phylum Chordata; class Mammalia; order Chiroptera; family Rhinolophidae; genus Rhinolophus; species Rhinolophus hipposideros. The sequence goes on along the minus strand of NC_138062.1, from coordinate 34,632,339 downwards.
TTGCTAACACCTAGATTTTAGGATTTCTGACTTCCAGAACTGTGAGATAATAATTATGAGTTGTTTTAAGCCTCTAAGTTTATGGTAATTTGTTAAAACGGCAATAGTAAGTTAATACAGATGAGAAAAGCAAGATTCCAAAACTATAAATACTTTTATCCAAAATCTCAAAGTGAGTATGTTATTGAGCTAAGAACTTACACAGAATATTTGACTTTTTTTTAGGGATCATCCCAACATCCACATAGAGTTGTTATACTACAATCCAATATGAAGAAAGCCTCAGAGGATATAAACAGGCTTGTCCTGAAAACTTGGTTTAGGAGAAGTCAGAATCACATAAATAAGAGAGTAAAAGTGGGAAGTAGCAGAGCCTTTCCAGAGTCAATCAGGATGTGACATTGACATGAACAATCATAGAGTTAAAGGTATAAAGGAGTGTGTTAGAAACCGATAGATTCAAAATTCCTCTTGAGGTTCCCTTAAGTCACCAATAAGGTAAAGCTAAAGTAAATATACAGACTGCTTTGTATTTTTGATGTGATGGTCAGTCAGGTGATTTTACAACAGGAGACAAAGGAGAGGTTCAGGAAAACAAAACTTTATTATCTCACTGTTTCTAGAGCCAGGAGGCACAACACACCATGCAGAGTCACATGGGAAAGCACCAGGTTTTGATCAGGAGGCAGAAAGAAGTAGGGAGGGAAAAGTCTAGCCAGAGGTTTTATTGGGATTTCTGCATGAAAGGAAAGGCAGGGCAGAATAAACAGTTTAAGACTGGCTACTTTGAATAATTTCATTGGGCCCTGGGACATAGGGACTTTCCCTAGCTGTGTGGTACCTGGCTGTGGGTGATTATCTTTCAGGGCTATTTCCTCTTTTAGTTTACAGGCACAAAAGAAAGTGAATAGTTCTGATAGTTTAGTTTGCATATATAAGGCATACTTTCAGCTCTGCCTCTTGCTAGTTCAAATAATTAGCCAGCCTTAGATGGCCAGTCTCTCCCCAGCCAGAAAGAAGTTTTTGTTTATTTGATTGTTTTTTGGGTTTCTTTTTTTTTTTTTCTTTTTTTTTTTCTTTTTTTTTTTTTTACCATGTCAAAACACGATAACGTTTAGAGACTAAAAATATAAACAATACAGTATGGTAAGAAATCTCTATGCCTTTGTAACAGAAATTATTGCTAAATGTATTGACCATATAACAATGTTTAACTTTGATCAGTAAAATGGACAACTTCATTTAAAGATTGTAAATAAGTAAGTTGGTAGGAGAACAGTTTCCCACGGGTCTTGAGCAGTCTTTCATATTCTTGCTGAGTGTGCCAGACTGAAAGCTCTCCTGAACTGAGTGGTGTCATAAGGATTACAGATGTAACTAAGCAGGTCCAAGAGACTGGTGTCACTACTGTGTAACTGCTTGCTTCCCTGGGGCTGTGGGAAGGGGGTGAAAGGGGGATGAGGAGGACTATTTTCTGTTTGGTACAATGTTTGCTCTTTGGTCAAAGTATATGCTGGGCCCTTAGCCCCAAGTACCTCAGCTGTGAATTCTATCTACCTTGTAAGTAGTATGTACCTTGTCAAAGATAAATAAAGGTGGATGCTAGATAAAGTGGTAAGGACAGATTTTAATCATAATATACTATTGCAATAAGGAAAAGAGTTCAGGGTGCACTGAACTCAATTTCAATTGGTACAGAGGTGACTATGTTTTCAAGGAAGAATGAGGGAATAGCCATCAGGTGAACCAGAGCTTAGCAGAGTCAGCGAAGTGAAAAATTGCGAAAGTACAAAGGGAGTGTTGGTCCTTGTGAAATCCATCTCGGTTTGCTAACTGGTGTTTATAAAAATTGGACTCCTACCCTCCCTCAGAGGAAGGGAAACAAGGGCCCTATCTTTATGTGTTGGGTGGAACAAACAGTAAATTCATTTTGTCACCTTGAGTTTTCTCAGGCGAGCACTTTAGGAGGGGCTAGAATTACTATGAGATGTATCCTTGCGCTGTCAGAAACCACGTTAGTGTTTTGTTCAAGCCTTTATTGGGCTCTGGAGACTATAGTCAAGGTCAAGGAGAGAATCTTTGCCAACCTTGACCTGTCACTTCACTGTCATGGAACTTGAGGGCAAGGGGAACTGTTACTCCTGCTGCTTGCTTTTGTGCTGTGAGTAAGAGCCTTCTGTCTTATTTAGATTTTTTTTTTTTTTTGGTCTTTGTCAGCACCCATGATGCTGTGGCTATCTTGCAAGTAGGGTACAGTCTCAGACCCTTTACAGTTCTTGACAGCCATCAGCTTAAAGAAGATATTTGTTATACCCAGAACCAACAAATGCTTATGTAAATGATATATGTAAAGAATTCCTGAGTATCAATAAGAAAAGGAAAAACAAAGTAGAAACAGGCATAAGAAAGGATTGGTTATTCAAAATACGAGAAAAAATGTTGAATGAGCACATCAAAATATGTTCTTAACATCACTTGTAATTAGTGACATGATAAATGAGATCACAATAGAGTAGAGTTTTACACTCATTTGTTTGGCAACAAATAAGATATGTGACAGTACCCAGTTTTGGACAGGATATGGAACAATGAGAAATTGTGTAATTTGTTCCTTTGAGTATAGATTGGTAAAAACCACTTTGGAATAGCATAGCATTCAATACTCTATAGTCATGCAATACAGCACCTTCCCACTTTATGGGTGGGGACTGAATATGTTCCAAGAACCCAAGTGGATGCCTGGAATTGTGAATGGTACCAAACCCTATATATGCTATGTTTTTTCTTATACGTACATACCTGTGATAAAGTTTAATTTATAAATTAGGCACAGTAAGAGATTAACAACAATAACTAATTAAAATTGCAGAAAGTGAAACCATGGATGGCGGTTGGGGGGCTTCTGTATTATTTCATTATCTTGGCAAGTGAAGGGTAGCATAATATGCCACTCAAAATGTGACTATAAGAGCTCAGGATATGCCACCCCAAAATATGCCCCGTTGGTGTATTGATTATTTTGAGCTGTAGACACTTGGAAACAGCTAGTGGAGGGAGAACCTTTCTCTGAACTTCCCATATATGTGTAAAGAGAAAATAGTCACGGGATGTAAAGTACAGCATAGAGAATGCAGTCATTGATGTTGCAACAACTATGTATAGTGCAGGGGGGTACTAAACTAATTGAAGTGTATCATTGCATAACTTTTATAAATGTGTGACCACTATGCTGTACACCTGAAACTAATATGAAACAATATTGAATGCCAAAAATATATATAAAGTAAATAAGTAAGTGAATGAATGAATGAATGCATGACAAATCCTTCAAAAGGATCTCCATCGCCATAGATCTCCTCCCTGGGAATTTCATCAGCTAGCACAGATTGACTCATCACAGGAGGGGACACTGGTGATTGACACCACACCCAACCAAACTTTGTCACAAACTATCAGATCTCCCATATGTTCTTCTAAACACCCATTCAGCTTTCTGAAAAAAAAAAAAAATTTCCTGTCCACTGAGTCGTCTACATTCACCCTCCTCTGTCCCTATTGAGAAAATGTTTAAGCCGGAATTGTAAGCCACCTCAGGGAGTTATTCATTTTTCCCTGGGTATCATCCAATTATGTGCATGTGAGGCGTGCATGTTAATCAACTTCTGTTTGCTCTTCTCTTACTAATCTCTCTTTCATTTCAGGGGTCTGAACCAAGAACTCAAAAGAGTAGAGGGGAAATTATTTCCCCTAACCTACACAAGAATGGACTAGGGGACACGCAGGAGATTATTAATAGCATTGCTCTTCAAAAGGGAATAGACTGAATGTAACCCAGCTACCCATTGACAAGAGGAAATATATATGTTGAATTAAAGAAATATTTTATAGATGTGATTTTGAACAAAGTAAAACCATACTCTATGACATGAATGCACCTTAGCAAAATAAATATGAGCCCCCTAAAACAAGTCTGAGCATATTACACTTCTCATATGAAGTCCAAAATGGGCAAGCTTTTTTAATGAGATCATGACTATTATTTTTTAATGTTTTATAACATATGTGTATATATGCTATATATATATATATATATATATATATATATAATGTATTATAAATCAAATTCTACATAATTTGAACGCTATACTATAAATCAAAACAAGAATTTGTACTATATAGAGAGGGAAAATAACGAATTTATAATTTAGATATAAAAAGCATAGTCTCTGTTATGTCTAAGAAGATAACTATACAAATAGTTTCATTCAGGTATTGAATTTCATAGCAACATCTTTGTTTTTCAAAGTCTAGGGTGCTTTCTTGTCCAATTCTAATAATTCTACTGTGTTTCCCCAAAAATAAGACCTAACTGGAAAATAAGCCCTAGCATGATTTTTCACGATGACATCCACTGAACATAAGCCCTAATGCATCTTTTGGAGCAAAACTTAATGTAAAACTTATTCTTATATTAGGGGAAACATGGCACAGCTTTTGTTCTATCCACTTAAACCTAAAAAATCATAGAAAATGTCTCCTGTTACAAAAATCATTTGAGTCCTATTCTGACCAGGGAGCTCTAACCAATTAATTATTTTACTACATGTGCTCCGAAGTCCAAATTCAAACAGCTTTTAATATCAGGGACCGTACTAGATTCACTACTATACAAGCTTTTTCACTGATAAAATATATACTTATTTTATATCCATACTTTCTTATGCCAAGATCAGGAACAAAAACATCCATACCTGTCATTTAATTGTAAATGTGGGTATAAATGTCTATGACTTTCATGTGTTATCTTTTTTAAAAACATTCTTATATTTTTAAACCTAAACCAGTATCTACATTGATCATCTTATGCTAAGTACCATCCTTGCATACCTGAATAGAATCTGAGAAACGTGTTAATTAAACTCATCCTGAGTTCATGGAAATAAAGTGTATCAGGAAATTTGTGCTTTGACTTAGACATGAATTGTTTCTTTTACAGAACATATGGATATCTCCCCCAATTCTGCCTTTCATGCTCTAAAATGCATTAAATGTTTAAGAGCTTTAAGTTAGTGTTCTAAAAGACCAGTAGCTACAGTACAGTGTTTTTGTTTGTTTGTTTTGTTTATTTTTTTAATGTGTTTGAACAAATCACCTATAAAGAAAGCATGACACGTCATTAATCCTTGTTAGTTTTTCTTCAGGTGTAGGTTAAACAGAATTTCCTAACTTCAGGAATTTGGCTCAACCTCAAAAACGATGACAAAAATAAAGAATTCCTCTCACATTGTGTCAAGAAAAATACCGTTCTCATAAGTTTTCTGAATGAGAACTCTTTATAGAAGAGAATTTTGTGAGCCTTTTTTAACCCATTATTTTCTTTTTCTTTTTTTTTTACCAAATAAACAGTGCATTTTTCATTTTATATACTGTATGATGAGCACCTGAATCACAAAATTCATTAAAATTTAAAAAAGATTTTAGTCTGTTGTGGGAAATACATTACATTTTTACATTTCCTTATCTCCCTACTTAGCTACCATATTTCTTTGTTTACCAAGTGTGGTAGAAGTGTAGCTCTTTCAGGGATCGATTGATGGTATGGAGAGGGTACACATTCTTTGCAAAACAGTGAACTCTGTGCACATTTTTGTTTAGTTGTGAATATGGGCCTACTTCTTCTCTTAGAGATTAACAATACATTTAACATAGTTGTGTAATGTAATTCTAGAAAGTGATTTTTAATGATAGTGGAATTTCTCAAATGGCATGAAAAAAGGAGTATCTTATCTTCTCAGTTGATTCTTCTTCCCTTTGAGGATCTTCATTTGCCTAGAATCAGCTACAGGGAGAATAAATAAGTGTGCCCGTAGTGATGAAGAGTGTACAGTACCATCCATTGGGTTTCCCTGTGATCATTTTTGTGTTTCTGGTGAACCTTATGCTAGACTATTGCTTCTTTATGTAAATTGTTTCTGGATCCACTGAAAAATTATGTAGGTTGCCTCCTAATCTTCAAAGTGGTTAAAACAGTTACACACATTTAGATGTACCGTATAACAGTATCTCCTCCTATTCACTATATGAAATTAAGGAAAAATATATTTGGAACATGACTTATTTTAGTCTGCTGTTTAGAATAGAAAAAATAATAGTTATTTTCTGTGATTTTAGATCTTCAGTTTTATTTGTATAAAAAGGGAAAACTAGAATTAGCTTTCCATCTTCAGAGATCGCTGTGTACTATAGAACCGCCAACCTCTATTAGAAAGGTGGTCACATGAATCTGCTTAGTCTACAAATCAATTAATAGAGGCATCTTTAAACTGCTCTGAATAATAAAAAGTATGGCTATAGAGGGAAAACCTTTTTTTTTTTTATGAAATGTAGCTAAACTCCCTTATGATTGTATGGGGAAATATAAACACCAAAGCTTCCCTTATAATAAAACATAATACAAGATACAATTTTGAGTGTAGTGTGTACATTAGACAGCTAAGCACCATAAAGTACTTATACAGACAGAAAATAAAAAAAACAACACAGAGTTACAGATTTGCTATGAAACTGTCATTATCATCAAGGATGTAGAATTCTCTCTCAGCATTTGAAAATATCTCCTTGAGATCTCAATTGTTTGTTGTTGTTGTTGTTGTTATTGTTGTTGTTGTTGTTTTAATTATGTGATTTTGTAATTCATGACCATGGAACCCACTGCAAACCTAAGATCCTTCCAGCCATAAAGATGGGACAGGCTGAAGCAATCAGGCTCAGTGCTAAGGAGTTTTCCCCAAATATTCCGTCAGTGGTATTTTGTGATGACATAGGAGTGACGGCCAAGATGCAGTGTAGAGTATGGAATTATCCTTGTGTGTGAAACGCCAGACAACACCAAGCAAAATACATGAAAAAAACATATTTCTGAACACTAGACATCAGTGAAAAATATTGATTCCTGAAAGACGGGGGCAAAAAGACAATGAGCCCTACAATTGCCACAGCATGCTATCTTAAGGGAATTTCCAGGGATCAATGCAGGGAAAGGAAACTGAGCGGGAAACTAATATTCTCCTTGGAACAAGGATCCAGGGCAATCAAGGTAGTTTGATCAGTTAAGGCAGTGTACCAGAGAAGAGAGATCTACATAGAAATGCAGAGATCTGCAGAATCTTCCTGGAGTATTTAATGGACTACTGATCAGCATATATATATGTGAAGAAATTACGCAAAGATAGGAAATAACTAATCAAAAGTATTAGGGAAAAAATATTGCTTGGCAGTCATACAGGGCCAAGAACAGTAACTGTTCTGAGCTAGATTGGAAAAACTCATTAGTTCGTAGGACATTGAGTAGATTACTTTGGAAGGTCTTTCCTTGGTAATGGGAAATAATTAACCTTACAGGAGTACTGTCTCAGACCCACTTCATGAGTCACAAAAACAAGCCCTGAAAGTATTAAACTGTTTAAAAACCACATCTCAAAACAAAGCTTAAGAATATTTATAGGAATACAAAAGTATGTAGCACCACCAAGTTACATTCACAAGGTCTAACATCCAAAGATTACCAGGTATCCAAAGAGGAAAGCTGAAAAACTATCCATATGAGGAGAATCATCCGCCCATCAAAACTGATACAGAACTAGCACAAATAATAGAATTAGCAGAAAAGGATATTGAATCAGTTATTTTTAACTGCTTCCCATGTGTTAAAAAAATAGAGATATAGACTATATAAAAGAGAATCAAACTGAAGAGAGAAGAAAACTACAATATCTGAGATAAGATATATATTGCATAGGAACAGGAGCAGATTAGATTTGCAGAAGGAGAGATTAGAGAAAATGAAGTCACAGCAGTGGAAACTATCGAAAACCAAAACACAGAGGGAAAAACAGAACCTTCAACAATGAAAAGATCACCAGTTGTTGGACAATTTCAAAGCTTAATTTATGGGTATCTGAGTCTCCAGAAGAGAGAGAGGAGGAACAAAAAAATTATTTGAAGAAATAATTGCTGAACATATCCAAACTTAATGAAAACTATAAACACATAGATACAAAAAGTTCAGTAAAACACAAGCAGAGGAAACATGAGGAAAACTACACCAAGGTACATCTAATCAAATTGTTTGATACAAGTGCTAAAAATAAATTCTTAAAAGTGGCCATAGAAAAAGTGATTTGTTTCTTGCAGAGGAACAAAGATAAAAATGATGGTAGATTTCTTGCTATAAACTGCAAGTGAGAAGATGGTAGGGTTACATTTTTAAAACCAGATAAATTAAAAACTATCAACTGAGAATATTACACTTGGTAGAAATACCTTTCAAAATGATGACATAAAGACATTTTCAGAAATAAAAAATTTGAAAGATTTTTATCATCGCATTCTTCGCTACAAGAAATAGTAACGGGAGCCTCTCACACAGAAAGAAAATGAGACCAGATAAATATCTGATCTATCCAAAGAAATGAAGAGCACTAGAAATAGTTAGAATATGGGTAAATGTAAAACTATGTTTGCATTATTATAGAAATCTTTTTGAAAGGTGATTGTCTTCTTAAAATAATAATGCTTTGTGAGGTTTATAACATATATAAAGGTAAATGCATGTATGTACTATAATAATTACATGGGAATACAATTGACATGAAAATAGACACATAGATAGGAAGAACATAATAGAAGATCTGGAAATAAATCCACACTTGTATGGACAACTGATTTTTTACAAAGACAATGCAGTGGAGAAATTATATTGACTTTTCAACAAATCGTGCTGGTACAGTTGAATATCCATATGAAAAAGTGGGTTCTATGCTTTGTACTATGTACACAAATAATTCAAAATAGATAATAGATATAAAGGTAAAACCTAAAGCTATAAAACTTCTAGAAGAAAACTTAAGAGAAAAATCCATATGAAATTGGCTTGGGCAAAGATAGGTACAACGCAAGAAGCACAATCCATAAAAAAAAAAAAAAACCTCATTGCTCTCTAAGCTTTTGGGTATTTTAAAACAATGTGCAATATAATATGATAAGGCAATAGCCAGACAACATAACAGGCAATTACTCTTTCACACAGATACCTCCATGCCTAAATACTTCATATCCAAAATTTTGCTTAATCACATGTTTTTCAGTGAGATTTGCTCTGAATATTTTATTTTAATTGCACACATTCCTCCATCCCCTGGCACTTCCAGTAACTGTGCCTGCCATGTTTTCCCATAGTACCTTTATCATCTAGCATATTATCTAATTTGTCTATTAACTAGTCATACCATTTATTATCTATGGTTCATAACAAATGTTACATGGTAGATGCTTAAGAAGTATATTGAGAGAATGAAGAAAATAACATATCCTCCGAAATTTCTAAAATGGCGTAACTGGTTGGCTCTAAAAAGCAGGAACAAGGGATAGAAATGGTAAGGCAGGGTGCTGTGACTACATATATCAAGATTTGGAGAATCATTTGATGTTTAAGTTATTCATATTATCCTGAATTTTTAAAAAAAAATATTTTCAATCAAAAAATAATGACCCATTATTGCTTAAAATTAAGGCAACATGTGTCCCATACACACGAAGTCTCCAGACATGCCTTGTTGATGTAGTCCTCTTGTCTGAGTTTTACCAAAGGACAGAAATGTTTTTCAGGAGAGACTATAACTGTGATGATCATATAATTTGTCATCGAAACTGAGATCTTCAGAGAGCATCAAACACTAAACAGGATGGTACTCTCAGATGACAGACCAAAGCTGAGACTGCAAGCAAAACTGGATGTACTGTCTTCCTTCTGAAAATCCATTGAAAATACTTGGGGTATTTTATACTTAAAGAATGAGCATGGGATTCAAACAGGTGTGGTTTCTAATCAGAAAAAAAAAAAGCAAATAAATAAAACACTACGTAGGTTCAAATCCTTTATCAGCAATTCAGAAGTCAAAAAAGGAAGTTCTGAAAACTGGTACAGTTTTGATCCTGTATTACGGCAAAACCTGAAGACCTGAACTCACGTGCTGTCAAAAACCTTTAAAGTCTTTACTGATTTCATTTACTGTGCATTTCATAAATTTTGTTGCCAAAACATTAACGCACATGAGTATTGTTTTCTGCCCAGGCAAGCTATCATGAAGTATGTGGTATAAGTAATGAGTTATCCTCATAAAATTTGAAAAATTCAGAATTCTTAATTGCATCTGATCTCAGTTAAGGAATTTAGAACCTATCCTTTTATTTTACCATTTTATTTCCGACCTTATCATTGGCTTAAAAAAGAAGGCAGAACTTTTAAGAAGAAATGGTATCATTTGGCAAAAGTAAGCCTTTCGTTGATGGATAGGACCTGGAGAGGAGAGATGCTATCATTCAGCAGCTGATCTTCTGGAAGCAAGTGGAGGCCACCGAGTCTCCCTGGCAAGGGAGAATATGGCAACACTGTATCGTCATAAGCAAATGTAGGATTTTTTTCAGGAATTTATATTTCACAAACCTTTATCTTTAATACGAGATTTTTTCTATATAAACATTCAAAAACAATTCCTGTGGCATCAATCTGCAAAGTATATACAGTATAATAAACAACATATGGTTCTAGGAAAAATTGGGTAACTTAACTCCCGTGGAGAAATAAAAGTGTCTTTCTAAAGTAGGATGATTCAGTGAGTATCAAATGTATTTTTTATATTGGTAGTCTCTGAATTTCTAATATTTTCACATTATTTCAATTCTCTCTGTGACCTGTGACTGTCAGATTTTGGCAGTTAAATCTGTGATTTTCACAGCCACAGCATGCCACGAGTTCTTAACACCCAAGGCCACTTCAGTATATTGGCACATCATCTACACATCAAGTCGTCCAGTGCTTTCCGTAAGGAAGGACCTAGCCTGTGATGATGCTAGTTCAGCTCTATAAGCAAGAGCACATTTCCAAATATGTGTTCTCTGAGTTCTAAAAATTGGATTTGAGAGGTAGAAATAAAACTAAATTCTTACATAACTTGGCTTTGTGGTTATCATGCATTTTTTATTAACTACTTTGTTTTGGAATTATTTTTTGGTTTTACAGAAATGTTACAAAGTGTTACCCTACAGCCTCACCAAGTTCATTTACCTCTGATGGTATCATTTTCCATTACCATAGTACATGTGTCAAGACTAAGAAACCGACATTAATACCTTACTATCAATTAAACTCCATGCTTTATTTGAATCACACCAGTTTTCCATTAATGCCTTCCTTTTTCATACTGGGATTTAATTGGGGGTACCACATTGCATTTCACTGTCATATCTCTCTTCTCAGTTTTTCCTTCTTTTTTGTATCCTTGACAGTTTTGAGGGGTACAATTCAGGTATTTTGTAGAATGTCCCTCAAATTGGGATGGCTGATATTCTGATATATTTTTTCCCTCATGATTAGATGGGGCTTATGAGATTTTGGAAGGAATATCACTGAGGTGAAGTACCCTTTTCATTATATCATATCAGAAGGACATAAGATACCTACTGGTAATGTTAATCTTATTCATTAGATTAATGAAGTGTATGCCAGTTTTCTCCACTGTAAAGTTTCTGTTGCTATACTCTATTCTTTGGAAATGAGTCACTAAATACAGCTCATCCTCAAAAGGAGATGTGAGCTAAGCTCTGCCTGCTGAAGGAGAGGGTCTACATATACTAATTGGAAAAAGGGACTTGTCTATTTCCTTCCATTTATTTAATTATTTTATATCAATAAGGATACGTTTAAACTTTGGATTATAATCCAATATTATGTTATTGTTTTGTTGCTCATTTTCTTTTTTGTTTTTGTTTTTTGTTTGTTTGTTTTTTGTTTCCCCAGTTTTGGCTTTTGGGACCTTTGTTTGGCTCCTGTCTCTTTGTTTTTTGTGTGTGTTTTTATGTGTGTGTTTTTGTGTGTGTGTGTGTGTGTGTGTGTGTGTGTTAGCATTTCAATATGTTCTGATACTATGAGATTCCCCTAGCTCATTTTACATAAACCTTAGAACAATCCATTTTTCAAAGGTGTCCTGGTTCCTTTTATTTGATGTAAATGGTGTTTAGAAATAAAAATCTGGGAACTGGGAGTCCCTGCTGTTACTGGATGGGGTATCACTTCTTCTTGGCCCTCTCAGCAGACAGAGCTAAAAAATGTATGAGATGATCCGTATATAGTCACATATCCATAATTTTCTGTAACTGTCTCATTAACTATATTGTACAATATACTTATTGATCAATCAATCGACCAATCGATTGATTGATGGATATGCCAAACTCTGAGTTCCTACTGATGTTTCTGACTCTAGTGACTCTAGTTTTTGTCCTTCCATTTTGCTTCTTTGAAACTTTCTGCCTGTACAGAGAGAAACCTACCACCATTCACTCTCGGTTTACTTGTTCAATGACAGTGCATGTAAAGCAGATTCAAAACTGTTAACCTGTACCCCATGAGAAAAAAACTGCCAACTAGAGTACAGTGTTTACTGTACTAGAGTACAGTAGTTCCTTTTGTCTTTCAGTTTCCAATTTCCAATCAAGTGCTATTTCCCAAAGTTGCTTACAAACCAGCACCTTTATTTAACCTACCTTTTCAGTGCAGTTACACCATATGTGAATAATAGTAAGATTAATTTCTCAGTCTTTATTTCATCTTTGATCCCTGATAGCTTGCTTGACTTTTTTTTGTATTTGTATGTTAAAACATTATGATGTACAATTTTAGTGATTTTAACAAATGAATAGAGCCATACAGTTACTACTTATGTTGCTGTTTTAGCAACATAAAATTTCTAATATGTATCCCCTTGTATTCAACCATTTCCTACCTTTCCTAAACCCTTGGACAACTACTGATATGTTTTCTGTGACTGTAATTTTGCTTTCCATTTTGTCATATGAATGGAATGAAACAACATGCAGCCTTTGGGTCTCCTTTCTTTTATTTAACAAAATGCATTTAAGATTTATCCATTTTCTTACATGAATCAACAACATATTTCCCATTTATTTCTGAATACTATTTTATTGTATATTTGTCCTATAATCTCTTTATCCATTCTACTGAAGGACATACTGGATGTAATTATTCATCATATATATTTTAAATTTAACAAGGCCAAAGGTTAAATAAAATACATGTTTTCACAAATTACAAATAAATCAGATTCCATAAAAGCAATAAGTTAAACATGCTTTTAATTCTTAAATGCCTTTTCCATTCATTTTAATTACTGGAATTGGCACAAGTAGCAATGGTATTAACACATTGGCAGGCCACCATGCTATTCCTAGACCATTTCACAGTTTTAACAAAAAATATTGTAATATAGACATAGTAAAATACTTATTTTACATTTCCATACTAAAATATAATAAACCATAATTTTAGTTAAAGAAAGCATATTGAATCTCATAACAAATCACTCATGACAAATTTTGCTTCAAAAATAGTATAGATTGTTAATTTAAATGGAAATAATAGGCTAGCCATTTTAATGGTTAATATTTTAATGTCTTTATAATTAAGAAACACAAATAAGGTGACTTTTTGTGATCTTTGCACTCCTCTCTCATGTTTTATCCCCAAATATATAATTTTCTATTATCATCAACAAAAGGATGCCTCAGGTATACATAATTTATTGTGGTTATTTGACTGTTAACTACTTCATTAATACCTCCATATACTTTTGTAACAGAGGGGACTCCCAAATTCAAAATCAATTGTGTTTATATGTAATCTAAACACAGTCTTAATGATGGTAAACAAGGTGTGTGTGTGTGTGTGTGTGTGTACACTGTATATTATATGTAGTATTTGCCCAATGCTTCCACTTCACTACAGTTTTTAGTCATAACAATATAAGGAAGACATTAGATGCAGATTGCCAACAGAAGAAATGTGATATTTTAAATATACATATGTATTTTCATGTATTCTTTTTTATAAATTATTTTTCAAGTGAAATGTAAAATAAAATATTTCTGAATGCCACCCATTTCACATGCAGCATGTCCATTTAATGAATTAAGAATCATATAAGTGATGAAAACCAAGGTTCAGAATTTGGTATTTTCCTTAAAGTGTCAACGTATACATAGTGATGCAACTGAAATGGCTGTCAGTTTTTAGATCTGTAGCTTTGTGAACTTTATGAACTTTATAGCTTTGTAACTTTGTAAAAACACACCGAGTAGATATGTGTACCACACATAGTATGCTGACATGTTCTTTCACACTCTCCTACTTCTCTGTATAAATGTAATCAATGCTAGTTAACGTTTAACAAAGGATCAGTTTCAGTGAAGTAGCCGTCTAAGTGCTTTCAAAATATTATATTAAACAGTTCTCATACTAATCCTTTGGTATGTGTACTATTATGATACCAAGTTTGTTGAATGAGAAAACTGAGGGGCCCGGAGAGGTCGAGTATTATGACTTGCCCAAAGTCACATGGCTAATAAATGACAGCCATTATAGTTGGCCTCAGAGTCCAGTACTATGCATATATATAGATATGTATAGCCACTTTAAGGAAAATATCAAATCTTAAATATAGTTTTCATCTTTTATTCCATATATTCATATATACGCATATAGTTGTATATGCAATTTTAACAATGTAATGTATAAAATCTGTACAATACGTACATATATATGTATTGTTCAGATTTTATACAGAACATAGTTTCCTTTAAGTAGATATATATTTATTTTGTTATAGTTACCTAAATGATATGTAAGTGAAGCATGTGAAGTGCTCTCTGCAGATATCCATATAACCACTATTTGAAACATTCCCTTCAACAGTTTGGCTAAGTGTTGACTGCTATTAAAAAGCAGGAATTAGAACTTTTCAAGTAGTATCTTACATCACTTTAAATTAAACACAATCAGAAGTTGCTTTATGTCAACTTGTAAGCTCTCTCTCAATAATTCAAGGTTATATAATTCAAAAATTTTTGTCAAGTTATACACTAGTAAGGGATTTGGGGGGAGATGAAAACAAAGAAACCCCATGTATTCTTCTCTATAAATGGGAAACTAAACCAAGGACAAAAAGTATGTGTGTATACGTACATATGTCTGTGTGTATGTTTGCAAATATGCACAGAGACACACACATATGCATGTGTATTCCTGTGTATATGTACATTCACACATACACAAACACATAAGTGTATACATTTGGGTAAGTGACTAGGCTGCTAGTGTATTTAAAGATGTGTGAAGCTGCAAATGATAAATCGGCAACTTTCTGGTAACATTTGCTTTTTGAAGAGAATTAAAATTCTAAACAATATTAATGAATGGACAGATATCTTCCAACGAGACAAACATGGCTATATAGTGAGAGGAAAAAATGAAAAGTATCTAGATATTGATGACACAAGTCAGTAAAGTAGCTTGTATCTTATAAGACGAGATGAGGAACACGAGCAGCGAAGTACTAAGCCAACATCGTCAACACTGACAATACCTTTGAAGTCTGTCTTTCTAAATAGTGTGGCATGGACTTTGAGGTACAGAGGCATAAAGTCTGGGATGCAAAGTTGTCTGGGGCCAAATCTTGACTCTGCCATTCACTAGCCCTGTTAATTCAGGCAAGCTTTTTAGCCTCCACGTGCCTCACTTTTATCATAAGGATAATAGTAGATATGGTTCTTGTGAAGTATAAATTAGTTAATACATGACACGGGCTTAGAATAGTGCTCAATAACCATTCCACCAATGATTGTTTATTAATTTTTACTGTGATTGTTATTATTTTGTTCAGGTAATAAATGTATTCCTCATAAGTACATTGATACTCCGATGTAGTTTTATATAAAAGCCCATGATTCATGAGATTTTATCAAAAGAGGCAACCATCACACTTCAGGTAGTGTAAGGAATTACATGAATAATTTGTCAATTTGAATGTATGTTTCTTCTGTTTGAAAACATTCATAAGAATCTCCTTTACTGCTTTTGTTTTGTTTAGTTTTGCATATGGGTTGGACAAAAGGAAATTTTAGATAAGTATGGGTTTAGTAGGAAATTTTTGTGTGATCCCAGTTATTTCTGTGAATAATTAGTTTATTCTAGCTGTCTTACTGTATGATTAGTTTTCAGGAATTATTCTATCTTTCACCTTAGCAACTCATTTGCATCATGACACAGAGCTGCAGGAAGAATATGTTTCATTATGTGAATTTGGCTCTTGGCATTAGAAGTAAGTGAATAAGGGAGGGGACATGAAGTTTGAAATGTATGGAGCCAGAAGTGAGTCTGTGGAAAAATTATTCCAGTTATCAGAAATACACAATTACAAGCAGATAATTATATTCCAATTGATATCTAATCAAAATGGAAGTACTCACTTTTCAGGCATATATTTGATAAAGCAGTATACACATTATAAAAGTATCCTCAAATTGAATTTATCTTACATACTTCTGTATGAAACCAACAAAATTTATTATCACATTGAGAAATAATTTATGACATAAAGTTTTGTATTATACCAATTTCAGATCATTCCTCATTAAACTTACAGAGAAGTAATAGGCTCATGGGCTGTTTAATAATACAGTTGACAAAATGTAATTAGTCACATGAATTTAGGGAAAGATTAGCATTTCTTGTTGTTATATTATGAAATACCAGTAAGGATGAAGAACCTATAAAACTCATAATATGCTACTCAACACAGATGCAGAGAACAAAGTGGTTAATGAATGTCATCAACTCAAAGAGCTTTAAATTCAAAGTACAAGAATATTTAACAAGTCCTGACATTTTACAATGTGTATGTAAAATAAACTTGATAAGTTTTTTTTTTTCTTCAGATTTGTGAACCCTACTAAAAATGCACGTGTCCTTACAAATAATGCATGTGAAGCAGGACTTTTTTCTTTTTTTTTATATAAAATTAAGATAAAAAACTAAATTAACAGTGCTAAGGAAAATACTAAATTAGGTTTTTCATTTCTTTAGGAAAAAATTATATAAAACCATTATTATAGATAAGATGATATATGACGAAAATAATTAGGGAAATTAGTATTATGTTATTTTCTGATTTTTGATATTTGTGTACTTGATTGGCTGTGCTTTTTTTCTCATTCTAAATAAATATTCAGTTTCATAACAGCTTTGTACTTATAATTTTGCATTATTTTTCTTAAGGAATACAAATACAATCCTACCTCAAAATTATGAATATGTCATACCTTACAAACCTCAATACCTCCAGGTTTAAATGTCTCTAGTTTTATAAAGCTCCACAGATGATTTAGGAGCACAGCCAGGGTTAAAGAGCATGAGTGTAATTAATAGAATCACAAAGATTTATGTCAGGGAGATGATCTTGGGTTTCTTTATTGGTTAATATAATATATGCATTTGACCCTTTAACAACTCAAAGATTAATAGAAGTTGGAAATCTACATATACCTTTCGACTCTCCCAAAGCCTGACTACTAATAACTTATTATTGACTGGAAGCCTTACTGATGACATAAACAGTCAACTAACACATATCCTGTATATTCTATGTATGATATACTATCTTCTTACCATAAAGTAAGCTAGAGAAAAAAAATATTAAGAAAATCATAAGGAAGGGAAAATGCATTTACATTACAATACCTATTTATTGAAAACTCCACATATAAGCGGATCCACGCAGTTCAAACCGATGTTGTTCAAGGGGTAACAATACTCATTTCATTAGTCAAGGTAGAAAGTACAGGAAGAAACAGGATCTTTGAGAGAGGGTTTACTTTTGAACATGCCTATGTCTAAATAATGTCTGCTCTCACACTAACTTTGGCAACCATATCAAATTGTTGTCATACCGAGCTTACTGTAGACTAAATTCCTGAACTTTCTTTTTCTTTGAGTGTTCTGCCTCTTGATCAATTTTCTCCCTGCATTTATTTGTGCATTGGGAGCTTTGCATTTCAATACATATAGGAGTTTTACTTTTATCTTTGTGGAATGTCATTTTGTTCAGTTTAGCCCATTTCTCCAGTCCACACATTTCAACAATATCATGGCTGGGCTCGGAACGCTCTCTTTGTACTGGCTAATCTGTGCTCTGATATTATGGTGTGTGTATATTCTTCCTTATTTTTTCTCAGTCAGTTATATGAGGAATGCAGTTGCAATAACTGCAAAGCATTTCCTCTATCATACCTGATAGACTTTTTGGACTTGAACAATGGAGAGCATGAAGTTTGCTCTGTGCTCGTAAGAGTATATGGAGGGAGATCATTGTGAGACACAGACACACACAGACACAGACACACACACACACACACACACACACACACAAGGACAAGTGCAGATGAATTCTGCTTTACCCGGCTTATGATTATTTTAGTACAAATGCTGTCCTCTTCGCCTTGAAAGCTCTCTGGACCCGGATAAACTACAGCCCAATGGTTTGGAAGGTGATGTGAATGCTGTCCTTTGCTATTCTGGTATGGCTTTTCTCTTGTACTACCACAGAAATAATTAGACTAAATCCCTTGCAGTGTTCATTTCATTTAACTTTGGGGACTTATTGAACTTCAATTGAATTTTAGATACTAAGAGTGGAAATTTATAGACATGAGAAAAGATGTGTCTGATATACTAGAATTACATAAGATTAAATCTGATTTTTTTTCAGAAGAGAAAAATCTAAATTTATACATTTATAAATGATAAACTCACCCACAGAGAATATGATGATAAAAAGAGCATCACTAAAAGATTTTCTAAAAATCTTGATGTGAGCTCTGAGACAAATTTAGAGAGAAATGGTCCAGATATTATGCTTCCAGTGGTCAGATTCCTATTAACTAGGAAGGATCCAGAAAAAAATAATAGCATTAATTTTTTATGGTTTAAACAACAAGAATCTTGTACTACATGTAAAATTGATTTTAAATTGAATCATTTGATCATATATTTGTTTTAAAGTGAATAAAATTGCCAGTAACCAGGGACTGAATTAACTAAAGATGCATATTCTCTTAGGGATAATCTTTACTCAAGATTTTAAATAGTGTTTAACATTTCCTAATATTACTAGCAAAAGTCAGTCAGTCTAGATTAAAAACCTGACTAAGCCACTTTTTATCTGTTTGACTAATACCCTTACTAGTAAATATTTTACCAGTTATAAGTGATCTAGGTAATATATACTTCTTAGATTTGATAGGAGGATTAAATGTGCGATACACAAAAATTACTGAAATAAGTCTATTCTGTGGTAAGTGCCTGTTAATATTAGTTGCCATGGTTTCTATTTTTCATACATTAATCAAGGTATTATAATATTCAGTGTGGAACCCTATTCTGCATGTTGTTTAATGTTTCCTCTTCTTCCTTTCTTATGATAGGAACACTTCCAGGATATTTTTCCTTCACTGTTTACTCACAATATACATTCCTAAAATATTTCAGCTCTAGGGGTTCAGAATCAGAATTGCTCAATTTAAAATCAGTGTCTCCTAGTCTCCAGTTATTGCGGGTACGCTTCTGAGGATGGAGAATAGTAACCATTGACTTACTAGGAGGACCTACTTATTTTTCAGGCTCTAATTGTGGTCTGTATGAGTCTAATTTTTCTGTTCTGTATAAAAATTTGCTTTTATAGAAAGTCTTTTTATCACTATTTTCTATGGAGTATGTTCCTTTTTAGATGCAAAGAGGAAAGTTTAGCACAACTTTGGTGCTCTTTCATAATTATTAAGAAAGACTAAACGTTATCTGTAAAAAAAAAGACTTCATTAACTCCTAGCTATAAGTCTTAAAAGTAAAAGAGCAAACTAAGATAAAGAACAAGTAAAGAAAACAAGGAAGGATTAACTTGTTAAATAGGAGTAAAAGCAAGAGCATAAATGTGCTGGCAGCCAAGCTGAGATGATAAATAAATATGAAGCATGATGTGATTATTAACTGGGACACATACTGGGTTTAGGTTAAACTGAGGATTAAAAACTATGTTTCAATGTTGCTTTTAGAAGTCACTATTTGTAGAACTATGTATAAGGGACTGTAGAATTTATTCATTAAAGCTGTTCTAATTAACTTTTACACAGACATACGTAATGATGAGAAGTAGAGATTGCAATCCTTTATAGAACATAATCTGTTGTTTAAATGTATACTAAATTTTTATTTCATATACATCAGAAATATTTTACAATACTGAATATGACATTTAGTATAATGAAAATGTCTACTTGACTTTTGTGAAATGTATAATCAAATGTTTCGAAATACTTGGAGTCAGATAATAAAGTTCAACTTTTAGTAGTAAGAAGAAAAAAATACGTTCTGAAAACTGAAGTTTGAATTATCACTATCGTAGTTGTTATGTAAGAGGGCACGCTAAATAAATGGTCACTGAATTTAGTTTGAATGATAAATAGAATTCTACTGAAATAACTTTATTATTTGCTATACCAGAGGAGTTTGATGGAATTTTAGGTGCCAGGTGACAGTCTTATCTAGTTTGTTTCTACCATCTTCTAATTCAGGGTTTGTAATGTGCCCTGTTAATTTTATCATACTACGAGTTGGTCTCTTCATTTTTCAAAAATAACTTTTTGCCTGTATATAGCCAGAGAATGCACACGTTTTTAAAGTAAAATTATGACCTTAAAACAAATAGGCATTTTAATGGATTGTGGGTGGACAATTTTAAAACCTATAAGTATGATTTACTTTTTTTTTTAAATTTATTAGTTTCAGGTGTACAAGACAAGGTACTACTTAGATGTTCATCATTTATATCCCTCACACTGTGAACCCCCCTCCCCCCTCCACTATCCCTCCGACCTCGCACCGAGCCATCACATTATATATATAAAATTATAGTTGGCATTGATTATTGTTTAGCTTCTGGTGCACAATGCCATGATCAGGCATCCACAGTATCTCTGAGGTGGTCTCCCAAATAGGACACACGTCCATCGGATACCCAACAAAATCTTTACAACATTATTGAATACGTTCCCCAAATTAATTTTCAAAAACCCTGAGGCCATCTTGTAGTTACCAGCTGCTTCCTAATCCCTTCACCTTTCCCCTTATCCACACCCCCACCCCCGCCCATCTAACAACCCTCTGTTTTTTCTTTGTGTCCCCAAAACTGTTTCTGATTAGTTCATTCACGTATTCTTTTCTTTAGATTCTGCATATAAGTGAGATCATATGGTACTTGTCTTTCTCTTTCTGACTTACTTTTAATGCATTATGAATATAATCCAAGAATATAAACTCTGAATGGTTTTACATGGAGCTTAGGTAATAATAACAAATAATTAATAAATATGTAACCTACGTTCTTATATGACTAAATATAAATCATTGAAAGTAGATTAAAATTTTAGTCTTTGCTTCAGAAACTTACATTTTTATGTGATTTTTGAGCCTGTCAGCTAAAGATGCTAATAGTGTTCTTTTCTGAAAGAATACGTGTGTATTTGAAAGTGCTATTACATGACTGGTGTTTTGCCTCAGCCATTCCTAGGGGCATCCCATTATCTGTAGCTCTGTGGCCTTATGGATAACACCTTGCTTCTTTTTGAACAAAATCCATGTCTAATTGTTCACCTACAACTATATTTTATTGCCTGCAAAGGGGGCTTGAGTTCCTGAAACATTTCTTAAGCCCACCTACTGTTCTGCTCTCCCTCACTCAGCTTTTTGGAAAGCATTTACCTTGGAACCCCAGAGTTCTATTCTGTAGACTCTCATCATGTGTCTTTCCAGGCAAAGCTAGCTGGCAGTGATAGTTTTTGAAGCTTTGGGTTTGTATGCACAAGCTTAACATAAGAATTATGGCTCAGTCAAAAATTGAGTGAAAAGTAAATGTTTCTACTGATGAGTTTTATGTAATATAAAAATAAATATGAAGGAAAGGAATAACTATTTATTCCTATTATACCTCACAAATCAAAATAAGGTTGAATGTTATTTTTTATTTTAATATTTGTTTCTAAGATGGTCTTGTATATTAAATGATTAAAATGATTAAAATCAGAGCTGCTACAGTATACATACATTTTATTGACACAAAATTATTATACACAAAGCAATTATTTCTCAGTGAAATCTTTCGTAAGTTGGATATCAGATTTTAAGTGTGTGCAAAAGGGAATAAAAAGACAGCTTGGAAACAAAAATTTTAAATTGAAACTAAAAGATATCTTTGTTTCAAATATATACTATAAAGAACTAGAGTAATACCAAAAAGTGGAAAGACATTAATAAACTACCAGAGATGATCATAATGATATGAGGAATTCTACTTATTAAGATTTTAATAGAAGAGACTAATTATTTCTTTTATCTATAACAATTCTAAATCCATGTATATGTTGGATTAGTGAAATAGCTGGAAAATAAAAATAATTGAGACCAGAGCAAAATAAAATAAAATAAATATCACCCCCCCAAAAAAAAATATGTATTATGAAGGAAGTCATCATGGGGAACCTGATGATTTAATTATCATCCTTTTTTTTGCAAGAGAGAAGCCTCTTCTCTACCGAATGGGTATCAGTGTCACAGTTCTCAATCAGTGTTTGGTGCAGTTTAGGAAGAAGATAATTTCATAAAGTATTCTAACATTGAGGGATTTACTCTAATACTTCATTTCCCCCTATTTCATTCCTAAACTTTTCCCCAGGAATTCCATTATCCCTTACAAAAATATACTTCTTCATTTAAATGAAGCAAATAATTATATTTTCCACACATTTAGGTAACAGTGTTTCATTTTTCTGTTATTTTCACTCACGTATATTCAAAAACAATTCAACATAATATTACTTTAACCTCTAAAAATTAGCATGTTAACATTGTTTTAAATTCATCACCACTGATATATTTTATTCACTTTAGATCAATAAAAAATATTGTCTTTCAGTTTAATCTGTGAATGGTTCTATTAAAATTTGAATCTGTTTATGACTGCCTAGGTTAGGTAATAACCACACACTACTTAAGTCAGTAAGACACAGTTAATTTGCATTTGTTCTACCTATTTTCAAAAAACTATTGTCACAAACCATTATTAATTATAACACAGTAATTACCTGTCTTTACATGAAATTCAACAGTTTCTTTGTAATTTAGTAGTAATTTTTCCTTAATTGTTCCATATTTTATCATTATTCTATCATGAAGTTTTAAGACATTTTAACAACAGAAGATAATAATTATGATTATATTTATTCAATAACTATTTTTAATTTCTTTGGTCAATTCAGTCACCAAACTCCAATTTATCTCTCACTCCATTTTTATTTTGCACTTGGACTCTTCCATTTGATGAGCTAATATCAGTAAGTATAATGTATAGGACCCACGTAGAGCAGTATGAAAAATTGAAGCAGTTTTGATCTGAGTATTGTCTAGCCTCCTTCTCTTATTTGGAATATGGATTTACCTCAAAATTAGTCAGATTCAGGATATAAACTCTCATTTTGAAATTAAAACTCTTTTGGTAACATGTACTGAATCAAGTATTTGCGATGTGTAACACTGGTTTTTGTTTGTTTGTTTGTTTGTTTTAACTAAGCGTAAAAATACCATGTGATCAAAATATATTTCATTTGATAAAAGTTAATCTTATTTTATCTCTTTCTGATCTCATTTATAATTTTTGGTCATATGGCCTATTATATTTTACATATATTTAGATTAACTCCTCACAAATCCTTTTGGAAATGGTAATCTATATATTCTAAGTGGATAAGAAATATGTTATTAGACTTTGTTGTCTATCTATCTATCTATCATCTATCTATCTATCTATCTATCATCTATCTATCTATCTATCATCTATCTATCTATCTATCTATCTATCTATCTATCTATCTATCTACTTACTTAGCATTTATTTTAGGCTATAAGAAAAGCCTAGAGTATTTGTTAAAATCCCAGGCTTTGGATTAGAACATCTTACTTATACGTACTATTTTGATCACACCATGACCTGTTCTTACCTTAAACCCCATTAGTAGCTTCTCTGAGTCCTTAATTAATCTCTGTGTGTTAACACACAAGGCTGAATGATCAAGAAATATTTGCAGATCCCCTTGGGCTTAACCAAGTCTCTGCGATTAAAAAATACAAGGAAGACACAGGCTCAGATGAAGTTTTCTTTTCTGGAGAAGCCTGAATTCCTCAAGCAGAGATTTTTCATTTTCTCTTTCTTCCTTGATGGGATTCATTTTGTTGATAAGTCTTTCCCCTGCTCTGGTATATGGAGGAAGTCGTCAAAAGTCTGCTTTTTATCTTTTCTTCCCTACAAAAACAAAAAACATACAAAAACTCTACTTAAAAACGTTCTCTTGTTTTCACACCTTCTTTTATGAACCTATGTTTTTGCTGCTTTTATAGTTAGATTTTTCAGAACAATTGTCTCTATGTGTTGTCACAAAATCACACTTCAAATTCACTTTTCAACCCCCCTACAATATGGCTTTTGTCCCTATTTTTTTTTTTTTTTTTTCCTGTGACCACCATTGAGATACAGCTTCACAAATGCAATAAATCTCATTTAGGACTTTTCCCCTCTCGGACTTCCTGAATCATTAGAGATGTTAACTCTTGCCTCCAACAATATTATTTTTCTCTTACTTTTTGATACTGCATTCTCTTTATATTCTTCCTACATCTTTTATTTTATTTTTTTCCATTTCCTGTCTTGTTTACCCTTTCTTTCTTGTCAATTGACATCTAATATTTTGTGTATGTGAGGGCTCAATCCAGGTCTGTCTTTATTTCTCATTCTACCTTCTCTATGTAAATAACTTCATTCTTTCCTAGGGTTTTAATTCCTATGCCAAGAGTTCCCAAATTCTACTTTTGACACTTCCTCTTCTGTGTACTTCAGGTTTATAGGTTCCATGTATGTGCAAAAGTCAAATTCAGTGTGGTTGTGTGAACCAGACCATGAGGCTCATTCTCACTGTCTAACTCTCTATTACAGTCTGCACACAATCAATCTTACATCCCCCTTGCCTCCAAATCTGTGCCTTTCTTTCTTATCCAACTTCCCTTAACTTAGCAAACCTTTCTTCATGTTCCAGGACTACTGCCAAAGCTTCCTTCTCTAGAAGGAAGTTTACATGTAACAAATTACTAATTAGATCTGCAACAGTTTTTTTTGTTTACAATTACATTTATGATAAAATCCAAACCCCTTAATTTGTCAAGTCCTAATTATTTAATTCTCACTGAAATTGTGATCTTTCTCCACATATTTAGGATAGTCAAGCCCTATGTTCTTCTTTTACTTCCTCCAAATCAACAAGCTCTTTTCTGCTCTACTCTACTCTTAGCCATCTCTCATTAATCTCTCAAGTCTCAACAAAAAATGGCATTTCTCCAGAACTTTTCCTTCATAATGTTTATCACACATTGCATTTATGCGTGCATTTTGGGTTAATTTATATCAAACGAACCCCTCTACTCAGCTTCCTAGTTCTTAAGATACCAGTGACCAGTTTGTTCTGTTCCCCCAAATGTGGTGTATGTATAAGTTTCTGACATTAGAAATGATTCATTGAGTAGATGTAAAGTTCGATGAAATTATATATTTAACTCTCTAGCTAATCTGTCACTTCATAAGCATTTTTGAAATTTTATTTATTTATGAAAAATAGTTCTATTCTATCCACATTTTATGGATAGAGTCAGTTATTTTAGAAGGGTTAGAGCATGGATTCAAGCCAGTCTTCAAGCATTTTTGAAATTTTATTTATTTGTGAAAAATAGTTCTATGCTATCCACATTTTATGGATAGAGTCAATTATTTTAGAAGGGTTAGAGCATGAATTCAAGCTCAGCTTTGCTAATTTCAGTTGTACAATTGTGGAGAAATTATTTTGCATCACTCTATCTTTGTTTACTCAATTTTAAAAAGGGAATAACAATATCTGATAGGTTATAAAAGGATACAATGGATTAATATGTTTATGTTACATAGTAGAGTGCATAATACGTATGTACTGAGCATCCAATGACTGCTTACTTTTATTACAATTATGAATTATTTTTGCATACTCTAACAAATATATAGAAATATTTCTTCGAAACATAGTGTCAGTTCTAAACTGTCTTCTGAAAACTTTCCATTTACTATCTATACTTTTAGTGTACTTTCCCTTCTTTTATTCTATATGAAAAAGTTTTGCCATGAAAGTGATTTAGGTTTCCTTTTTTCCTGTGCAGCCCTTTCAAATTTTTTTGCTAACACCCTTTGCAGTGAGATTCCAAAAGTGAATCATGACTTCATTTTATTCTCTTTCAGAACGTCATTGTTTGGCTCAGCAAAATGTCTCTGGTCCTTCTTTCAGCACTTTGAAATCTCTACTACTAAAATCTTTTTACTGTTCCAAGACTTTAATCATGTCAACTCGTTTTAAAATCTTCCCTTTAGTCTGACAATATCTTACAGAATTACAGCCCAAGGTTCTAAACTTGCATTAAGCTGCTGGCTTTGAACCTCCTGTGTTATTAGGCCAAGTTCATCCCACACACAAGCCTGGAATGCCATCAGGTCTTTGTCCTGAGAGATAGCTTTGTCTTCCTCTCCCACTCCTTAGACTTCCAGGCTTCACACTGTACTGAAAACAGCATCTTAATCAGCATCTGCTAAGGGCACTCTTTTAAATCCTTTACTTTACATCCACTTTTTCTGGCAGTCTAGAACACAGGAATTAACAACTCTCATTCCCCCAATTCTTGGCCCTCTTTAGTTTTTGTAACCATAGTTAAATTTCAAATTATAGCCACACAATAGGAATGTTTTTACAGGTAGTTAGCTTGAATTCCTCAGATGAATAAATTGATTTCTGAGCCATGTAATGGAGTGCTGGTTTTATCAGCCAAAGTGGGACTTGGTGGGAGTGGGTATCTCTGTTGGGGACACCAAGGTAAAGTGATAAATTGCTTTGGAGACTCCTCCTTTCTTGGGTGGAAACTTCTGGATATTGACTCTCTCTTGCAAAGAGTCATGGGGTAGTTTGTGGTCTGCAAAGGCATTCTCTCAAGAAAAGAGTAGAGATAATTGATTGTAGAAAAGCTATCACAGGCAAAAGCATGGTGATGTTCTGTCATCTCTCTCTCTTTTTTTTTTTTTTTCCACAATGTATTCTCTAGCCACATATCTGGGAGGGAATGAGGATAAGAACATTTTGTTTTGGTTCTTAGATATTGACCAAAAATATAATGTAGCTTAGAATTTATTTAGATACATACATTGACTCTCCAAAGTTTGTATATTTGTGTTAAATCCCTTAAATTAATACCTCTTTGCACATTTTCTATTAGTTTTTCTCTTGGCTATAATGATAGATTCAAGGTACTTAAAGTATACTAAACTTTTTGTCTTTGAATCTAGCTTTTCCATCTTCAACTCACCAGCTCTATTGGTGGAAATTCTCATGGATAAATCAGGCTTTTGGTAGAAATCCCTAAAACTAAATGAATCTTAGCAAAAATTATATTTTCCAAACACAAAATGCATTTATTTCCTACCTGTGGGAAATAGACTCTTTCTCAAGGAGGCTATTTCTATTTAAAGAGGAACAGTGAAAGATATCACCACAAGTTGAATAACATTTTCACGTTACCTGATTGGCAGTGGTAGACACTGGAATACCAATGGTGGCTTAAAGGCTATTTATTTGATTATTTTGAAGAAAACCCTTGAAAGGCAATAATACATATCGATGCTTTTACTGTAACCTTCATTCAATGTTAAAAGCTTAGTAAACATAATGAGCAGATAATGAATTAAGTACAGAGCAGAATCTGCCTTCTGACACAATTATATGTTTAGTTTGTTTTCCATCTATGGTTTTGACAAATTTGATGTATATTTTCCAGGTTAATATAAATCCAGTTTAATGATTAATAGTCATGGCTCTACATTGAAGCAGGTGTCAGAAACCCTGCTTTGATTTTTTCTGGTGCACAGAGGGCAGTATTTCCATTTTTTTCTCACCTTCCAGGGGCAGATTTAGCATTAACTATTTACTCATTTTAAAGCATGGTTCAGTCACAGAGATCTAAAATGACAAGGTTTACTATGGTTAGAGCTTTATGGAGAAGTGTGGCATCAATAAGATCAGAAATGAAAGGAAATAAGAGAAACTAAAATTATTCAATATAACCTGAAATAAGTTGCAACAATAAATGTGAAAGTGAACAATAAATGAAGGGGGCCACTGTTCAGCCCTCTTCGCTGTGAAACTACCACTTAGCATAGCACCTGTGATGGGTCATTGAAATGCAAAGAAACTTCTCTCCTCATCCCTTGGGTTGTCCTGCACAACTTCAGGGGTGCAAGCAGTTCACTTTGGATACTGCCTATCAATGATGTTAAGGGATTCCTTTGTAAAAGCATGACATATATGCCAAGACACATATATTACAGATGAAAAGAGAAATTGCACATCATACTGGCCCAGATCATCCATCTAAATAATAAATGTGCAAAAAGGAGAGAAAAAATAAATTAGTAAAGAATAATTTAAACAAGTATGAGATTAACTAAGATTTTATTTTCAGGGGAAACTGAAGATTAGACAAAGATTAGGGGAAATCAAAGTTAGACAAAAATCATTGAAAAATATAGAGCTAGATATAGCTTTGTCAAATTTTGAGCTGTTTCCATAAAAATAAATAATTAAATAAACAAAAAACCACTCAGGTTTTCTGATGGCAAAAAGAGGTTATTTCATAAGGAAAGGTAAATAGATGAGTATCTTTTTAATAATATAATTAAGAGATCATGTTTGATAGGGGAATAAAATGTGTAGGCTTTGAAAGAATAGGGTTCTGATCCCATAACCAAGCATGAACACAATTAATATTTATTTTAGAAGACAATAGAAAGACATATCAGAACGTGCATGAAATTACACATTGTATCATCCATGAACCATCTCTGTGGAGGTCATTTGAGGAAAATATCTAGCCAAGAAACAGAGACACAAAGTAAAATAAATAAATAAACACATACATACATAAATAAATAAATAAATAAAACAATCTTGAAAGTTTGCCCTCTCCAATAGGAAGTCAATGGGAATACTTGCAGTAAGAAGGTCTGAAGCAAATGGAGCTCACCAATGCCAGTCACCTCTCAAAACTAACTTGTGAAGGCTCCCTTCTGGTACAAATGCCCGCTCTGAGGAGTAACTTCTTCAAGTGAAATTAATATTGAACAAGATGGGAAAACAGAACTAGCTGAACAAAAGAGAAGGTCCAGACTAAAGTTGGGGAGGGAAAGAGATGGAAATTTCACAGAAAATGAATCACCATATTGCTGAACACAGTACAAAACATCAGAAGCAGAACTTCTGGGAAAAGAAACGCTTTCATGATTTTTTTTATAAAGTTGAGGGCAAATTATGTCATCTAAAATTAACAAAAACAGAAGTACAAATATCGAGTCCCGAGCAAAGTTATTATAAGAATAAAGATAATAAAGAATGGAATAATATCCCTGTAGACAAGGAGAGTATGCCAGGAAGACTGCCCACAGAACAGATGAAAACTGTAACCTACTATGTCAAAATGAGTTAGAAGACATTAATAAAATAACATAAAACATGAAAGAGTAACATAAGTCAGAATTAGACTGACAATTGAAGTCACAGAACTCAAAAAAGATTTAGAAATAATAGAAACAGTTTTTCACAAATGAATACTAATGTTGAAAGGACACAAATTAACAGAAACAAGAAAATAATGCCTTAAGACAAATAAACAGTAAACATAAATAAATAAATAAATAAATAAGTAAACAAGCAAATAAATAAATAAATAAATAAATAAATAAAGCAACCATAAAAATTGAAGAGAATTCAAAGGATTTAAGAGGAAAATCAGCAAGATACTCAAACTTTACAAGGAAATTAAGCATACAAATAATAAGAACCATGGAGGAACAAAACCAAAGCAAGAAAATAGAATGTGTATTAAAAGCTATACTTTTTACAAAATCCTGAAGACAAATCTTTTTTTTTTTTTTTTTTTTTTTTTTTTAAATAACATATTGGGGAAAAAAAGTAAAAAAATAGACTGCATGCCTGGGAATATTGACTCTGAGTGATCAAAACCAAATTATGTTCTAATAAAATTGCCTAGCCTTCCAAAATATTAAAAGAAGAAAACATATGTTTTGGGAGCATATAGAAAAAAAGGGGCATGTGACTATAAGGGAAAAAGTAGATCATTGTCAGACTTTTGCATAGTGACACTGAGGTCCATTAGATATATCAATAGAAGTTATACACATATTATCTATATAGTAAATGGAAAATACAGTTAGTGATTTGAGTGCAGAGATATTGTCACACAGATATGAAATTTAATATTATGAAAATTTGATAAGTCTGTTAAAAGAGTTTGTGAATAACTTTTAGTTCTAGAGCAAAAAATCACTTTAATTCTGTTTTTGTCATAGTTTAGTACCTACAAAATTTCAATTGGGCGTTATAAGTTATCATTCAAATGTGTCATCTTGATATATAAACTCCTTAAAGAAAAAAAGGAAGAAAGGAAGAAAAGAAAGAAAGAAAGAAAGAAAGAAAGAAAGAAAGAAAGAAAGAAAGAAAGAAAGAAAGAAAGAAAGAAAGAAGGAAGGAAGGAAGGGAGAGAAGGAGGGAGGAAGGGATGGAGGGAGGGAGGGAGGGAGGGAAAGGGAAAAGGAAAGGGAAAGGGAAAGGGAAAAGGAAAGGGAAAGGGAAAGGGAAAGAAAGGAAGGTCAGACCAGACATTTATTTCCAAAGTGGAGCAAACTTTCCTGGATCACTACTCTTCCCTTGCCTGCTAATCCATCACTTCCTAAAACCATGTCAATCTGCCCAAGGTAATGTATACTTTGATGTTTTATGTAATATATAAAAAGCAAACAACTCAATATGTGCTAAATATTATTTTCAATAGCACTACAAATAATACATCTTTCTCAGATACCTCAAAGCATGCCATAAATAACAAATTTTTAAGAGCTCTGGGATTAAAATATGCTGTTACTATGGTTTTAATGAAAGGAAAAGGGAACTTCACAGAGGTAACATAAGCCTCTCAAAAGCATCCATTGAGTTAGTGTGAAGGCTGATGATAGGACCCAAGACTCACATATCTACATAAGGAGCATAAAAGAGAAAGATTTTTTCTCTTAATAGTAAAATATAACTTCATGTTAGGACCACATGCAAGTGAATTAATTAAGTTCAAGGGAAAGCACTAAACTAGGCCAAGAAAGAAAAATAGATAACATAAGAAAAATTAGTACTGACTATAGCAAAGTTCAGAATGGTGTTATCAGTTATTTAGTTTAATGCGATTTAATATTTAATCATTATGAAATAGAGATGATCCTGATAACACATGTCATATTGGGAGAGTGTAGGAAATAGTTTTCAAGTGGGAAATTGTTGGATCCGTAGCAATTGCAAACTCTTCTGTCATTTACCTAAATGTTCAGTGTACATGAAAGAATAACCAAGCCCCTAAAACTTTTGTGTGGTACATGTTTCTGACCAGTCTCTGGATAGAAAAATTATAATATAGTAGACCTAGATATATGGTCCTGGACATCAATGCTAGCATGAGAGTAATTTCTGATCATCTGAAAATACTTCTATTGGTGAACGATATTGAAACAAGACTGAATTTATGTATCAAACTTCACCTGGTAGCCTGATAGTTCATCTAAGATAATATAAACAGCAACAGTACAATTACAGTTACCTTAGAATTGTCAACCTACAGATGCACTCTTCATCAATAATGGCGCACACAACTATTTTTTATATGGAACTGTTTTTGCAATTTACAACCCACTTTAAATATTTTATTTAATGAACTCAGAGGCTAGGACTCTAATTCTGATAAACAAACGGGTAGGATTTGAGCCAGAAATCAGTTCTTGTAATGAAATAAAAAATTTACCTGAATCCATACTCAGTACAAACTGGTATAATGAACTGATATAATGAAATGCTTAAAGTTTGTTTAATTTTTCTTTACTTGAATATGGAGAAGATATGAAAGGGAAAATGGACTTAAAGATGTATTGGACAGTACAACTTAGTTGTATAATTGTAGTCTACAAATAGGCACTCTCCTATGATTTGTACTTTATATCGGAGAACTTCTCCAGGAAAGTTTTGAGTCAATTTTAACCCATCACAAGAGAGCCTCGGTTGCCTATCCGCATTTGAGATCTATGAGAATATGTGTACAGAAAGGAATTTCACACATTGCCACATATTTTTATCTCAACAAATAGATAGTCATGTTTGACATTTGTACCACCATTAAAAATAAACCCACTTATATAAAATCACGCAATTCATAAAAAGATGAACTCTCTTAGATATGATTCGTTCTGTCTATAGCTAACACTCTTTCAAATAATAAGGAAGAATTAAATAACCATACTAATTTACCTATCTATATTTTATTCATAACACATATATGTGAATACAAAAGTGTTTGCCTAAATATAATATGTAGATGAATCAAATAAAATTTCAATATGCTAGAGAATATGAATTTTTGAATGTATGTATTAAAAATAGGAAACCAGGTACTTACCATTTTCCTCCAACAAGATTTTTCATGTACAGATTATATCATCACTGAAATAGAGATGCCAAATGCCCTCAATTTAAACAACAGTCAGTTCTAAGTTTTCTGAAACCCTCTTGTCCCTGAACAGCAAGTGGGATCCTAATTTGTGTTTTGTTGAACCCTCCTGGTGCCTGTAAACATATTGGCAGCCCTTATTCCATAGTGTGGACAGATGATAGAAAATAGAACCATAGTAGAACCATCCAATCAAAACGTCTATTGAGAGGGAGGATCTGTCCTAGTTGAAGCAATGTTAATTGCACTGGGGCTCCCTCTGAGGAAAGCTCTTGGATAGAGGACAGCCCTGCTAGTAATTTTCTAAAGGAACTCCTCTGAAAGTCTCTTCTGCCTCTCCTAGCAGAATGGACCTAAGAGCTGCAATCTGAAACCTTGTTCTCCCAATGATCACAGTGAAAAACAAAAACATGATATTGAGGCGTACAAGGGATAGTGACTTTTGAAGTGATGACATGTTTCATAATGCCTCTGAGTGGCTCCTTTCCAGTCGATGACAGTCAGAATCATTTTGATTGTAAAGCAGAGTAGAAATCATTTCCTTTTATGTTTAAAGAAATAAATATGGACTATGTTTGGCTCTAAAATGGTAAAGACTGAGAGAAAATGTAAGAAGGTACTGGATCCCTTAAGCAATACACTGTTTGAAATTCTAACACAGAGATTCTAACTCACACATCTCTTGTGGAAGAAAATAATCCCAAATCACACGGGGAAACTGTCAGTGCTGTCAAATATCGATGAACAATTCATCATCAATCATCAAAATTTTATCTCTCAGGAAGACTCTGAAAGCTGTCCAAAGTATCATTGAATGACCCTGAGGCTACCACAAAAACTTAATGAGATCTTCATGGGATCTTTTGAAATTTTGCTTTTAATGTTTAATGCCTTCATTGTTTCACTCTCACCAGACTCTTTTACAGACTCTTGAGACTCCACTTTAATAATCTTCTTTATTATTGTGGGGCACACTGCAAATGAAGACAGCCTTTGTACATGATTTATAAAGTGTGTATTTCCATAGCAACCCATTGAAAATAGGCATCTCTGTAAGAAACTCGAGTACTATAATGAAAAATGACAAAAAATAGCACTACAACATTTTTTTTCTTTTTCTGTTCTCCACAATTGCCCTATTTTATTTACATTCCTAAGTAGTCCATTAATTCATGCATTTTCACTAATAGTGGAATTGATATCATTCTATCCATTGTCAGTGGATTCATGTAGAAGAATTGGTTCCATTTTTCTCAGAGACCTCTATCTAAGGGAGCTTAAATAGTTTCAACACAATACAGTACCAAAAGATGAAATCTTTGGTCTTCATTTCCAAGATCATGCCCAAATATTAAAAATTAAGGAATGCCTGAACTTCTAAAACTGAAAATCAGATTGTTAAGTAAGCTGCTTCACAGCAACAGCATGTCATTGTCTCAGTGAGTGAAGGTGGCATGAACCCTGTCATAACTGAGTGAAGCAGGAAACAGAATATCAAAAAGCACTTGAGCTTCATGGAGGTGCCCAGAATGGAGATGTAATAGGATCTAAGCAAGTCATCTGGTATTACAGATCTCTAGGTATGGAGACATGGAGGTCAGGACTTGAATCCCTTTATTCGGTAAATAAAAATTGCACATTCATGATATGCTAGGCACTGTAGAAGCCTCAGATGACACAGCGATGAAAATACTGATGAGAACCCTGTCTACAGGGAGCTTGCAGTTTAGTGGAGGAAATAGCATTAAATAATCATAAATATTATCTGACTTTGTTATAAGTGACATGAAGAGAAGCAACAAAATATAATATTGGTATATTACATCAGGTCCTGAACAAATCTCACATTTTTCTGTAAGTTGATAACAGAACAAAGTACCGGAACCTATCATTGTTTGCGTATTGCTTTATGATAAATATTGGAAGGGAAACCAATGCTTTTGACTTCAGGCAGTTTTTTTAAGTACCTAATTTATAAAGAGTTACCTGTAATTTATCAAAAAGAGCTAAGTCAGTTATTTTCAAATAGATGAAATTTCAGCGAACCACATGACATCAGAGCAGTGCTTTGTTCTTTGCTCTGTTCTTTAGATCAGTTGTAATAACTGATCCTTGAAAATTATAAGACTTAGCAGATTGGCTAAACTGTAGTTATAATATTACTAATAATTGTAGAATGTGAACCATTGCTCATCCATTTTCTTGTTTTTATTTATGAAATTTGTTCACCTAAGAACTAACATGTAAAATGTTATATCAAACACCAGAAAGAATCATTGCTATACATTTTACTTATAGAGAAACACAAAATTGACTTGGGCAATCAGGTAACTTTCTTTATGAAATGTGAACATGGTTCTTTGTAGGAAATCTCCCCAATTGGAAATTGAATATAACTTATGTTTAAGTTACCACAATAGTATATTTGCCTGAATTTTGAATAAAACAGAAGACATAATTAATATTGTGATCGTAAATGAAAAAACACATGGAAAGATTGGAGAACTGGATCAATTATGTAAATATTCAGTGGGAAATTTTGCTAAGTAGGTACTATAGCCCACAAAATTATATAAATGCTGTATAATTGAGACAGTGTAAGTAGGCTGATGTAAATACTTCAATCTGTTTTTTCAACTAGTTGCAGAAAAGTGATCAATTGCTTTTTCAAACTCACAGTATTATAAGAGAGGCAGATAGATTATATCAGGTCACATCTGTAAAAAAACACTGTAGAAATGATTAACTAGCAGAACTTTGAAATAAAAATGAATCTTACATGTACGTTTTATTTTTTATACTGCCAAGATCAATTGTTTCTGATATCTGTCAGTCTAGTCACATAAAAATTACTCATAGTTTATTACAGATATCTTTACAGAATTAATAGTTTATGGCCTTGATATCTCTAAGTATTAAGTCATTTACTAGGATAGCTCTACATATCCCAAGGCAGCAGTTTAACAATATCTTCACGGTGACTGATGGGAATAGTTTGTATACCATGGAAGCTAATACTGCCATTAGCCAAAATGCATTTTGGTGATATTGTCTGTATGACTAAATGAGCAGTGGGCTTTGTATCATGTTGTATATGGGTGCTTTACATTATTTATTTTAATTTTGCCTCTTCAAATTTTGCCTCTAGCAGAGCCAGACACATATCACATATGTTAACAAAAGAAACACATGATAAATATAAGCCATACTAATAATCAGGCAGCTTATTTTATTTGAAAATCACTTATTTGTTTCAGTAACATTAACCTGAAACTTGGATTATGATTAAACATTTGTGATGTGACCTGGGGCGTGAAGTTGGGAAACTTGCGTAAAGTGTTTCAAGCAAGTAGGTAAACATCTGCATAAACCATTTCAAACAAGGAGAGGAAAAACTGCATGTGTTTGAGGAACTTTTAAGTATCCCCTTATAGTTGAAGGGCTAAGTGATTTTGGGGGAAACGTGGGAGATAAGGTTAGAAAGACAGAGAGGTGACATATTGTGTGATCATTTTGTATGTCATTGTGAATTCCAGTGGAAAGATTATAACAGTGACAGTGTGAATAACAAACTGGTAGAGAAAACATATGAGGCCGGGATATGATTTTTGAGTTTGTTTTGGTCTTCAACACAAAAATAATAGCAGCGTTACAAACAAACAAGCTCTCCTTGTTTCCTCTAATATTATGTACTTACAACGGTAAAGATTAGAGAATAAATATCAGGGAACACTGAGAATTTGGGATAATTCTGAGTCATATCTGGATAATATCAGGAAAACCAACAGAGTAAGTAAGGGAGTAGTAAGTAAGTAAGGGAGAAGAGAGAAAAGTTTTAAGGAGTTAATACTCTAGGTTGTCAAATATTATAGAGGTTAACAAATAAATATTTAAACTGCAGTAGTTATCTATGGGCTTATTAATATGGGAATCATTAATGACTTTAAAAAGGGGAACTCTAGTACAATGGAAGGGTCAACATTATATTCTAGGACAGCTCTCCAATAGAACTTTCTGTGAAGATGGAAATATACTATATCCACAATAATAGCGTTAGGCATATGTGGTTCTTCAGGGATTGAATTACAGCTAGTGTCACTGAGGAAAGGAACTCTTAGTTTTACGTCATTTTAATTTATTTAAATCTAAGTAACCTAAAGTATTTGTAATCATAGCGCTAGAAATTTCGGAAATGAATATTTAGTAAAATATGTACCACACCAATGTAAATGATGCTTTCAAAAGAGCTAGCATGAATAAAGGAAGAAAATAGTCCAGAAGCAGGTATAAATGTGAAGTACTTGAAATAATTTGTTGTTTCACTCACATGCATACAATGGAATACAAATAAGAATGTATAAATGATACTGGGGGGGGAAAGTGGAGATGGACAAGATGAAGAAAATGAAATACATGTGTGAAAAATAATCTTGATATCTGTTGAGCCATATATGAACTAATTTTCACTAGCAGTGATAAAAGTTATGATGTGGTTAAAATACAGTAATTCTTATCTTTTTTACTTTGGTGTATACTCTGGTTATTCTTCATTTGCCCAAGTAGATCACTCCTTTTCTGCCCTGCTTTGTGTCCCAGGAGAACTGCATCCCTCAGATTCCGTTGATCTCCAGCTTTCTGTTAAGCTTATCCAGTGGGAGGAACTGGGAAACCTAAAATGAGAGAAGAAAGAAATCGGGGCATTTCTTACAGTTGAGCCCTCTATCCGTTCTTTATCACTGACATAACCATGACAATATTTTTTCTCTCCTCCTCATTTCACCTACCCATCTCTAATTATAGCTTTCCCTGGTCCCTTCATTCCTAGTGGTTTTTCATTGTTTTTTACTATTGCTTGACCTTGGTATTCAATCTTTATTTGTTTATGTTCTTAACCCTGCCCACACTTCTAAAAAACATTTCATTTATCAAACTCTCTTCAATTAAATCCTTTAAGTGGGCCATTTGTTTCCTGTTAAGCTTAACTAATTGGAAATGGGAGTAACCCCAGGAATCAACTCCTCAGATTGAGATTCTGGCATTGGGTTTATAATATAGTTGATGAACTCAAAGATTGCTTCCTTGCAAAGTAGAAATGGTATGTTAGTAATTCGTTACATGAAGTGGCATCATGTTGGCAAACTCATGGGGGGTAGTAG
The DNA here is from genome assembly GCF_964194185.1 of Rhinolophus hipposideros. Taxonomy (NCBI): domain Eukaryota; kingdom Metazoa; phylum Chordata; class Mammalia; order Chiroptera; family Rhinolophidae; genus Rhinolophus; species Rhinolophus hipposideros. The sequence goes on along the minus strand of NC_138062.1, from coordinate 34,594,500 downwards.
ATGAAGGTAAAAGGGCTCAAATATATGGTGATGGAGGGAGAATTGATTCTGAGAGGTGAACACACAATGTGACATATAGATGATGTATTACAGAATTGTATACCTGAAAGCTATGTAACTTCACTAACCATTGTCACCCCAATAAACCTCAATTAAAAAAAAGGTGCTACACATCTCTTTGCTGAATATCACTATGATCACCTTTGAAATACTCCCTCTGGGAAGCTATGCACCAGCGCCAGTGCCTAGTCCACCCTTCCAAGCAATTTTGGAACTTTTTCTGGAATAGCTATCAGAGCTGTCATCATATGACCCTTGATGTCCTGAAGGCCATCAAAATGTCTTCCTTTATCTTCAGGTAAAGAAAGATGTCATTGGGGGCCAGATCAGGTGAGTAGGGAGGGTGTTCCTATACAGTGATTTATGTACTGGCTAAAAACTCCCTCACAGAGAGTACCATATGAACTGGTGCATTGTTGTGATACAAGAGCCCTGAATCGTTGGCCAAAAGTTTAGGTCATTTAACTTTTTCAAATAGCCTTTTCAGCACTTCCAAATAGTAAACTTGGTCAACTATTTGTCCAATATGTTTGTACAAATTCATAATGAATAATGCCTCTTATATCAAAAAACGTTAGCAACATCTTTGCAACAAGTTTGCGGACATAATCATCCGACCTTGTATATAAAAAAGTAAAGATTTAAATTTGAAAATGTAAACAAAGTGAGCTACTTTCTTAAAAATGAGAACTTATTAAAACGAATAAAAGAAAAAGTGGAAAAAATGAGTACTTCACTGTCTGATAAAGGAATTAAATTCATAAATAAAGACTCCAGGTTCGTAAGGCTTTTTGCTTCACTAAAAATATTTATTACTAAATACTATAAAATATTTCAGGAAGAACTAATTTAGAGTTTATACTAATCATTTTGTATCATTAATAAGAGGAAGTAAATCTCAGAATATTTTATCTTATCATTATAAAACCTGACAAGAACATTACAAGAAATTGCATAAAATGTTCATATACATTGATGCAAAAAGCCTAAACTGAACATTAGCAAAACATTTAGCAATGCATAGAAAGATACTACTTTTTGACCAGGGGGATTACTCCAGGATTTAAAGATTGATTTAACATTAAAAAGTCAATAAAACACAGTACATTAACAAACTAAACAGAAAAAGCTATATTAGTCATTAACTATTAATATATTATTCACTGTCTTATGTAGTCTGTAGTGGACATTAGCCTATGTCTAAAAAAAAAAAAAATTGCTAAGGCCATGGCACTTGAACACTATAACATAGGTGATATATGTAGTTTAAAGATAGAATTGCTCAATGAAAAAACAAATCCTGGTTATTATTCTCATCCATGCCTACAACAGAAAAACACCAATTTTAGACATCTTTAATTGTCACTAATAAGAATCTATTTATAAATTTTAAAAAATTACTGCCAGGGACTTCTGATAAACTTAAAAGTCTATTCGCAATGGTTATCCTTTGCAACTATTGTAAATGTATTACGCATATTTTAATAGTCTCTGCAGCTTTAAGCATAGAACTATTTTTTTTCTTTAATAGGGGTAATGTTTTCCTGAAGTAGAAAAAGTGAATGATCATACCAAAGTCTCTTAATGGTTCCAAAAACATTTCCTAGAGCTCTTAATTCAACTAAATGGTAGTTGAGGCGATCAATAAAAGATGAGCAGTTTGCTGGTTCACTAAATGTCTAGTTCTGAATTAAAATTTCCTATCAAAGTAAATTTCTTCACATTATTATTTAGTTTAGAAACTATTTTATTTTATTTTTTAACTATTTTAGTTTAGCTTAGTTTAGGAACTATTTTACATTTAACAAACAAAATGAGCTATGATCTTTCAGGAACAAAACACCCACAAAAGCATGACACCATATGCATTAAAAGTCAAAGTCCTCTTCTTTACTCTTGCTGGAGTTTATTAAATCTTTAGGTAAACTGGTCTCCAGATGAAGGGATTGAATAATTAACTGTTTTCTCAATAATTGTAAAGTGATATTTCCAAGAATTAAGTGACATTTCTTAGGACTCAGTAGTTTGCATTTCAGATAACAGTTGCATTTCAGTTATACTGCATTGTTCATTCACATGATTCATACCATCTGGGCAGCAGTGAACTGGAGGTGAAGATCATGGCGGGAAGGAATCTTAATTTGAAACAAGACTTACAGATCTTAGGATAGTATTAAGGTTCAGTCACAGCCAGATGAACAAAGACTTCAAGACTGAATAAACAGAAGCCTTTGTCATTCTTTAAATAATTCATTAACTGTGTTTGCTTAGTGTCCATTTTTTTTTTGGGGGGGGTGTGTTCACATACTCAGGAAATCTTATTAATTACCTAAGTAGAATAAAATCGCGGTGTTATGTCTGATTCTGAGCTTTGATATTTAGTAGCGATTAAATGCTAATTATTATATGGCCATCCCCCAAAATATTCTGAGTTGTAGGGTCTTAGCTATTAATATCTGCCATGTGAATGGATGTAATTTTTCCAAATAGCCTGAAATTTTAACTTTGTTGAATACAGTGAAAATATAAAAATTATACCTTAAACTCTGAAATCTTGTTAGTAAATTGAAAGTTTGACGGTTATGAAATTAGGGTTCACCGTATAATGTTTTGAATCTGGTAAATTCACATGAGCCATTACTCTGCTCAAATTCAGGAAGTACCCACAGTACCATATGGACAACCCACCTGGCAGTCGCACAGCGTCCCAAGCTAGAAGAGCCACCTGCTTGAAGTTTTAATGCTCAGAGATCATCATCACCTTGGAAATTTTGATAATTTTATCTTATTTTTTTCCTTTTGTTTGGTTAATGAAATTGGATGAAATATAGAACACTAACTCAGGGCTGGGAGCTTTGCCTCAGGTTGCCTCGCTGCCTACTCCCTGCGAAGGGTTTTCCGATGCCCACTCACCCCTGTCCTATCCATCTATCCACCCCAGTTGGCCCCTTCACTTGACCTTGTGCAAAACTGCTGTCGCCCTCTGTCCTTACAGGGGAATCTAAGCAAAGGTGTGGGAGGCACAGGCTTGGATACAGGGGCCCCACAGTGTGTGGGGCTCAAGGTGGCACAAGGCAGTGGTTGTCCCTGCCCTCAGGCTGGCAGTGCCAAGGAGCATTCAGTGGGCAAATTGGCAGGGGCGGCTGTCTTGCTCAGCTGTAAACCCAGTACTGAGTACTTGGAGACTGGAAGCTGCAATCCCTGAGGGTGGCCTGGCCTGTATGGGTTAGGCAATGGACCAGAGGAAAGTGGGAAAAGCCTGTGACCTTCCTGCCCTCAGGACAGGATCATCCAAGTCTGGAGGCTAGCAGAAGGGCGTTCCTGGCAGTTGGTGAGCCACAGGCAGCGCTCCCTGCCCATTGTATCTGCGAGGGCCTACACTCGCCCTGTGAGTAGCCCTATGCCCAAGGGAGACAACATTAAATAGCAATTTTTTTAAAGCCATGTCAGAGAGAGATCACAGAAGACAGGAAAAAGTTGTATTTCGTTTAATGCCATATATCTATATCATCTGTATCTATATATCTATACCTATATATCTATATATATCAATATCTATATATCTATATCTATACCTATATATTTCTACCTATATCTATATATACATTTTTTTCTACTTTTTGAACAAGGGACCTGCGTTTTCCTTTTGCACTGTGCCATGAAAATTATATAGTCAGCATTTGCTCCACACTTTTTATATATCTAAGAAGAAATTGTTTTCCAAACTTCCTGCTACTGATTTGCCAGACTTTACTCACGTAATCCTAAGAGGAAACCACATGCGTTTAGATAATACATATTCATTTTTATCTGTAATTGGGATAGAAGAGTGGGTTGAGAAGGGGTTTAGAGAAAGAAGTGAAGTCAATTCTCTAATCATTCCCTGATCGGGAACACAGATACAATGGCAACCCTAACAACAGTAAGTTATCAAATAAATGCCTCCCTTTAAATAAAAGTACACATACAAAGTGCATTATTTCATTCATTTAAACATGAGTATCAACTTGTTTGATAAAATTTTTCACAACAGCAACCAGATCCTGAATTAATGTCAACAGGGTGATCTCACAGTCCTACCAGGGAGAAATTAGCTCAGCGTTTTTCAAAAACTGTGTCTTGATCTATTAAATGGTTTCATTATAATTTGTCTTTCTATTACATTTCAATGAAACTGAGACTATACCAGCATTTCCTGGATCTTCCCTCCTCTGCTCCCAACTCCAGGGTCCGTGACAGGCTTGCTCGAGAGCTTACAGAGGAAATCCTCCCTTTGTACTGAACACTTCCACTGGAGTGATATCTAGGAACAAGAAAGAACACCTTCGGCAAAACAAATGCACACATTAGTCTCCTTAACTAACACTCTATTAAATAAAGAAGTGTAACATTTTGCTATGGAAAAACAATTTTAATTATATCGCATGTTTTAAAATCCCAGCTGAATATAATATAATTTTAGTAGTTCCTTTCTCCTGAGGCATCAACATCATTTATCACTCCCGCTGCCATCTGGCATGTCTGAACCATCATGATCAGCAGTTTATGTGGAAATTAAAGCATTCAATGGGTCTCTCTTCAATAATGCTCTGAGGTCAGGGACAATATTGCTAGCGGCAGTGAAGATGCATTTTTATCGCACACTTGAGAGGCATCCATTCGACATATTTTATAGCTTTCGAGGTTAAAACTAGCCAAGCTTTTCCTTATTTGCACTGACCTGACATTCTGTATAATAACTATCTAAGAATCATTCAGAGTAGTTCCCTCTCTGCTTTTGTGCTTATAAAGCTAAAGCTACGTTCTGCTGAAAGCTCAGTGGCAACAATAAAAGTTCTCTTTCGCCCCACTCCCTCTCTCCCTCTCCTTTTCCCCTTCCCTCCATATATATATACATATACATATACACACTAAAATATACGGAAAGTTTGTTATATATTATGTCTATTTTTATTCTGTCTGTCTATCTAATCTAATCTACCTTTTTGTTTTTTGTTCCCTGTTAAAGAATGCAATAGGAAGAAAATACCAGCCATGGGACTACTTAAAGTATTAGTCCTTTTAGGTACAAATATTCTCTTCAAAAAAAACATATTTGCAATGTTATTTGGTGATATTGTCTGAGACACCTTGTCGTTAATGTTTAAATTTGAATTTCTATGACTGAGAATGTAAGGGACATTTGTTATTCCATAAATGTAGTTCCATAGGTACTGAACTTCTCAGGATGGTAAGTTGCTTAACTCAAGAAGGCTAAGGTCCTTGTGGGGCAATTGTCTTGTGTTTGCACAGTGTTACACAGCAGACATTTTCAAGTCTGGAAGAGACTGTTTTTTTCTTATCAAAAGGTTATGACTTAAAAAAAAGTAAAACATAATTTTTAATAACAAAAAGAGAGTAATAATATTATTTTCCATAAATGGATATTTCTAAAAGTGAAAAGAAAACATATAAATCTCCTTTTTGTGTTACTCACCCTCAGTCTTCTGGTTTCTATTCCATCTGTTCAACATCAACACACAAAATACACACTTAGACAAACACACACACACACACACACACACACACATACACAGAAATATATACACACAGCAACAACAATCCCACCCATGGTATAGAGAACAAATTGTTTAAAACAGAGATGTTGCCATAAGAAATATAGAATTGCCATGGAAACAAAATCTAGGTATTCTTTGTATACAAGAACCCAAAATTTAGAGCAATAAATATGTTGTTGTGTGTCATAATGTTAGGGAAACTTCAGAGGGGAAATGCCTCTTTAATACTTATTCTAAAAAATGATAAATCGCAAAGATTTCCTCCTATGTTTCTTTAAATTTTATAGTTTTTATATTTTACATTCAGATCTGTATTATTTTTAACTTAATTTTTGTATAAGGTTCAGTTTTTTGTTCAAAGCATTTTCAGTTGATTTTGGTTTAATTTTTCCTCTTAATTTCAATTATTCCAAGACAACTTGTTGAAAATGCTATACTTCTTTGAATTAAATTGCTGATTTTGTATTTAGCTTGCTGAGAGTTTTTATCATGAACAGGTGTCAAATTTTACCAAATGCTTTTTCTATATTAATTTCTATGATTATTGATTTTTTCCTTAAACTGTTGCTGCAGTGGATTACATTGATTTATTTTTGGATATTCAGCAAGGTTTGCATTCTAGGAATAAAATCCACATAGCATTGATGTATTTTTATTTGTTTATGTAATGCTGGAATTGTTTTCCAATACGGTTGACCCTTGAACAACACAGGGTTTGAGGGTTCCATCCCCTGAAAGGTCTAAAAATCTGTACACAACTTTTGACTCTGTGGTTAGTCCCTCGCTTCCACAGATTCAGCTAACCACTGATAGATAATAGTATTTTCCATTCCAGGTGGGAATCCTCAGTCAGGAAACAGTGGATGGGAGTACGAAAACACTGTTTTCTGTCCTGGTTGGTTGAATCCCCAGATAAGTGGCTATGAAGAGACCCCTGTAATTATTGGGGGAAAAATCCATATATAATTGGACTGGTGCAGTTTAAATCTGGGTTGTTCAACGGACAATTGCATTTTTCTGAAGATCTTTGAAGTAATGGTCATGAAGAGCACAGGTCCGTAGTTTTCTTTTAATTTTGTTATTTTTTTATTACTGTATTTGTCTGGTTTTGGTATCAGGGTAATGCTGGCTTCATAAAATGGCTTGAGAAGTATACTCTCTTAATTCCTTGAATAAATTTTGTAGAATTGGTGCTAAGTTTTCTATAAATATTTGGTAGAATTCACAAATGAAACTACCTGATACTGGAGTTTTCTTTTGTGGAATGGTTTACTTACTATTTCAATTATTTTAATCAATTCATGATAATTCAAATTATCTATTTTATCTTGGATGAGTTATTGTAGTTCCTGGTTTTCAAAAGTTGTTTGATTTCAGCTATGTAATCAAATTTTGTCTCTAGTTGTTTCTAATATTACCTATTATCCTTACAATGTCTACATTATACAATAATAGCCCTGTCATTTGGATAGTGGTAATTCATTTATTTTCTCTTTTTTCTTTATCTGTATCATTTTATTACTCTATTCAAAAACCAGTTATCATTTTTATTTTCTCCATTGATTTTGTGTTTTTAATTTCACTGATTTCTACTCTATTTATTTATTTTTTACTCCTCTGGGTTTTGATTTATTTGTTTTTTTTTCCTAGTTTATTAAGGTGGAAGCATGTGTTAGTGAGTTGAGACCTTGCTTCTTTTCTAATATAAGCATTTAGTGTCACAGACTTCATTGTAACGTTTGCTTTCCCTTACTCCCACAGATATTGATATGTGTACTTTCATTAGCATTCAGCTTAATATGTACATATTTTATTATCTTGAGACTTTATTTTTGACTCATGAATACTTATAAGTGTGTTGTTTAATATTCAAAAGTCAGAAGTTTTTTACATTATTTTTTCTGTTATTTATTTTCAGTTTCAATCCTTCATGGTTAGAAAGAACATTGGCATGGTTTCAATTATTGTAAATTTGTTGAGGTTTATATCATGACTCATTATATGGTCTATCTTGGTGAATGTCCCATGCAGTCTTGCAAAGAATGTATATTATCCTTCTGTTCAGTGGAGTATTTTGTAAATTTTATTTAGAATCCACTAGGTGATTACACATATACATGTGTATGTATATATATATATATATATATATATATATATATATATATATATATATATGTATGTTTAGTTTTTCTATATCCTTGTTGAATTTTAGTCTAGTTGTTTTATTAATTACTAAATAAAGGGTGCTGAAGTCCCTAACTATAGCTGTGGATTTGTCTTTTTCTCCTTTCTAGTCTGTCAGTTTTTGCTTTGTGTACTTTACAGTGCTGTAGTTTGATGCAAAGTATTTAAGATTGTTATTTCTTCCTGGTGACTTGAGCCTTTTATCAATATAAAATGTCCTTCTTTTTTCTCTGCTAATCTTATTTGCTCTGATGTATACCTTATCCAAAATCTATATAGTCACTCATTTTTTACATGATATAGCTTTTTTTTCTTTGTTTTCTTTTGTTTTTGCCTTTTACCATTAACCAACCTGAAGTCTGTTTTTTATAACCATTGTCGCGCAGGGGACCCTGCTCGCTGCGCCATTTGTCGTGCAGGGTCTCAGCTCCCGCTCCCCGCCCAAGAACGCAGGACACGGTAAGGCCAAAAAGGAACACCCACGGAGCCATAGATAGGGGAGTCAAACCAATATATTCTCGCTGGCGGCTGGGCTGGAGACACAGGAAGCAGGATCTACATAATCTGCCTAACAGCAGTCCGCGCTTGCCAGCCACCATCTTCTCGCTAGCCCCCATTTCTTTCTCTGCTAGCGTAGCCACAGCCGTTATATTAGTGGCCAATGGCCTACGGGTTACAGCTGACGGCCAACTAGCCACAGCTGCTGGCATCTGATCACAGTTGATGGCCATTTACTACCCGAGCCAGCACCTTTCTATGTGAGGCCGAGAGCCTGGAAACTGTTTTTTGGGGTTTTGTCCCCACACTCCACCCCTACAGGGTCTCGCCTCACAATCTACGCGACAAGCGTCTTCTGCGAGGGGCCCTGTGTAAGGAGCCTGGAGGTGAATGCACTATCCTGAACACAGCCAGGCTCTCTGGGCACAGCCAGGGTTTCTCAGGGCACCACCACAGTACTTCTGGGCACAGCCAGACTTCCTGGGCTTCTTAGGGTACCACCAGTCTCCCCGGGCACAGCCAGGTTTTCTCAGGGGACCACCACAGTACTTCTGGTCACAGCCAGACTTCCTGGGCTTCTTAGGGTACGACCTGTCTCCCCGGGCACAGCCAGAGTTTCTCAGGGCACTGCCACTCTCTCTGGACACAGCCAGACTTCCTGGACTCAGCCAGGGCCTCAGGGCACTGCCACTCTCTCTGGGCACAGCCAGACTTCCTGGACACAGCCAGGGCCTCTCAGGGCACTGCCACTCTCTGGACACAGCCAGACTTCCTGGACACAGCCAGGGCCTCAGGGCACTGCCACTCTCTCTGGACACAGCCAGACTTCCTGGACACAGCCAGGGCTCTCAGGGCACTGCCACTCTCTCTCTGTGCCTCTCGGGGTACTGTGCTGGAACAACAGCGGCTCACATCAAGGTGCTTACATATTATCAATGGCGGCCAGTCAAGACACAAAAGCAAACATCAAACCAGTCCCACTACATAGTATGTTCCCAAACAGTCAAGCGTCCATTAAATTAGGGATGGAAGGCAATTCCTCATAGTCCATAGTCATTCGCCAGGGCTGTCCTGGGGGTGAGGGATGATGACCTTGACCTCACCCTCATGTCCCACGGAGGACTCAGCAAGCGTTTCCTCCTGGGACTAAAAGTCCTGCATCCGGGCTGCCTCAGCAAGCAGTTCCCAGCCCACAGGGCGGCAACAACCTTCGCTTTCTCCGCTTTCTTCGGCCTCTGCTGGTTGGGGAACCATCCACATCTTTCCACCCCTCCACGGGGATCGAGCTCTCCAGCAGCTGCTCCTCCTGGTCTTCCTCAGACTGAGCTTTCATACGCACAAACTGCTCCACTGCCCTTCGGAAAGCTTTGGCCAGCACTGTATCCTGCCGACTAGGCCATGTGTCACGCAGGGGACCCTGCTCGCTGCGCCATTTGTCGTGCAGGGTCTCAGCTCCCGCTCCCCGCCCAAGAACGCAGGACACGGTAAGGCCAAAAAGGAACACCCACGGAGCCATAGATAGGGGAGTCAAACCAATATATTCTCGCTGGCGGCTGGGCTGGAGACACAGGAAGCAGGATCTACATAATCTGCCTAACAGCAGTCCGCGCTTGCCAGCCACCATCTTCTCGCTAGCCCCCATTTCTTTCTCTGCTAGCGTAGCCACAGCCGTTATATTAGTGGCCAATGGCCTACGGGTTACAGCTGACGGCCAACTAGCCACAGCTGCTGGCATCTGATCACAGTTGATGGCCATTTACTACCCGAGCCAGCACCTTTCTATGTGAGGCCGAGAGCCTGGAAACTGTTTTTTGGGGTTTTGTCCCCACAACCATCATATAATTAAGTCATGGTTTTTACTCAGTTAAGTTAATCTGTCTTTTTATTGTCATGCTTAGACTATTTATAATCAATTCTTAATTTTTAATTGTAATATCTAGTAATTATTAATATATTGCAACTTAAGTCTGCCATTTAACTATTTGCTTTTTGTTTCTTCCCTTTGTTTCTGAATCTTTTCTGTCTCTCTGTAAGTTACTTGAATGTGTTTTATGATTTTATTTTTGTATAGAGTGTTACTGAGTATCACTTTTTATAGTTTTTAATGGCTGGTGTAGGAATTAATGGCTGGTGTAGGAATCACTCCAGTGACACCACAGGAGAACTGCCACCTCATTGGTGCAGGCAGAGAAGGGGGACGGGATTTTGCTCACAGGCAACACAGAAATGACCACCACTTCTTTACTGCTGGGTTGGGATAGATGTCATGGCTCAGCCAGTGGGCAATGTAGTTATACTATATATTGTGGTGAGGGAGATGCATGGCTTTTTTATGGTGTTGAGTAGTGCAGATGTGGTTAAAAATTTTCTGCGCTACTGTGCTGACAAATCCTATCCCTTTGTCTAAGACTGAATCATGAGAATGGTGGAGCTTATCCATATCAGAATATCAGCAGATCGAGTATGGTATAATATGAAAATAAAAGAAACAAACAAACAGCAGCAACACATAAAAACAGGAGATTCTCTGGCAAGTCTCCTCTCCTTTTGAGCATCATTTATGAGACTGAAAATCAAATAAAACCTAAAATAGTTAATATCTTTGTCCAAATGTGTAATGATGGTATAGTCAGATGATTGGTATATTGCCAATGCTACTAATCTGTATGGATTTAAAAAAAGAAACAACAACAATGTTTTATTGAAGAAAAATATAGCCTTATAGGAAGTGGAAAAATTATATAAATGAATTGTTGAAATATTTATGTGATTATTGCAATATGTTTTCCTTTTAACTACTGTTAAAAAAATTAAAAGAAGGATAATAATTGTACCTAGGCATTGTTTTAAAGATGAAACATATCCCTTAAAAGTTTTCTTATTATTAGTTTCCTTATTAATATTATTATCTTTCTTGTAGTAATAAGTAACTGAGATATGAAAAGATTAGGATCAGCACAAATTAAATCAGCCAGTAAGTATGAGCCTAGGCATTTTTTTTTACCTTGAAATTCAATCTGCTCAACTGAACTGCCTTTCTGTGGTTAAATGCATACCACCTGAGTTGTAATTAGGGAGTAGAGAGCTGTTCTAAGGTTGTCAAGAAAAAACAAACAAACAAACAAACAAACAAACAACAACAACAACAACAACAACAAACAGTTGCTTTTAGCTGAACATCATCATCAAAATTGATTTTATTATAAACATATACTTTGGTTACTAGAAGTATGAAATTACATGTAAAAATTATAAGGTTACAAGGTATTTTGAATCAACCAAATATCCACCATACACCATGGATAATCTTACAATATCGTAGAACTGATGACCAAAAAAAAATGCCCATAAATATATTAAATTACATGAGACCATCAAATAGAAAAACTAAAATGATCAAAAGGCGGAAGAGCATCTAGTGAAAGGTAGACTCATCACGTAAAAAGAAATAAATCAATAATGGCAAAGTTGAGAAAGACATAAAATTACTCTCCATGTTGTTTATTCTAACTAGATTGCACTATGATGCTATAGTTCATTCTATGGATCAATCTGAAGTCTTAAAAGATTTTCAGGATTATTAAGAACATTTGAAAAGTTATAAATTATTGTCAGTGATGATCTGCTTGTTTCTTTTTGTTATCACCATCTATAACACATGAAAACTAAAGCCTGAAAGATTGTTTTCTCCTTAGCACATGTGAAAAAATATCAAAACTATGTTTTACGATGTGTATCAAATTTTTGGATTATGTATGTAAAAACTGACATGGACTTAAATATGAGCACACTGGAATATAATTTACAATACTGTTGGAAAAATTAATAAGTAGTTTTAAAGGAAATTATGTATATTTGGCAATTTAACACTAAGCTTTTATGGGAAATGTTACTGTAAATTTAATTTCAATTAACAGAAATTTGATCTAGCATAGCATTTTTATCTATACATTATTTTAACATGTGTGAAGATGATTAGCATGTCATTGATATTTCCATGTAATATTTCCAGGCAAAGCATTATGATTATGTGTCTCTGAGAATTATCATCAATTTGCTCTTCAGCTACTGAGTTACTTTTTTTTTAAAATCTGCTGTACTACACAATTTTTTTTTTATAATTTATTAGTTAAAGGTTTACACAATTTTTTTTATTTTTTTAGGGTAGCAGGACTTTTATTGGGGAAGGGGAACAGTGTAATTCCAGGACTTTTTTCCAAGTCAAGTTGTTGTCCTTTCAGTCTTAATTGTGGAGGGCACAGCTCAGCTCCAGGTCCAGTTGCCATTGTTAGTTGCAGGGGGCACAGTCCACCATCCCTTGTGGGAGTCCATCCAGCAACCTTGTGGTTGAGAGGATGCGCTCCAACCAACTGAGCCATCCGGGAGCTCAGTAGCAGCTCAGCTCAAGGTGCTGTGTTCAATCTTAGTTGCAGGGAGCAGAGCCCATCACTTGTGGGACTTGAGGAGTTGAACCAGCAACCTTGTTACTGAGAGCTCACTGGCCCATGTGGGAATCAAACCAGCAGCTTTTGGAGCTCCAACCACCTGAGCCACCGGGCCATCCCTACTGAGTTATTTTTAATTGATATTATCATCTCTTTTAAAAAATGATCTTACAGAATGTATAGCATGAAGTTTTTGAATCCAAAAAATTAACAGTAAGCTCCTTTGAAATGATTAAGGCTTCAGAAAGGATAACTGAGCCTGTGAATTTTTCTCTCTCAGGTGGTTTGGGCACTCCCATTAGAAGTAGCAGCTGAGCCAATTGCTATCTGGAGTAAGGGGACTCACTAAGTCCTGAATTTAGGCTGGTATGTTTAGTATACAGGCTGGAAATGACTGGAAAAGCTTAAGGATCCCTACAACTAAGTTCCTAAACGTAGCAAAACATAAAGCTAAAGGTGAACATTAGACCAGGACATGTCAATAGGAACTTTTGAAGCAACACAGTTTTGGTCTCCATCTATCCCATGTTGGCAGATTGAGGCAGAATAGAATCAGTGTCAGAATGTTGAACCACAGGAGATAGTTTGTAAAGGATGGGTGCTCTAAAAGAGGGGTGTGTGTGTGCATGTGCATATACAAAGCCACTGCAGTGTTCAAACTTAGAGGGAGCACATTGAGAATTTTGAAGATAAGAGGGGGAAATACTAGATTTGAAATGTTTAGAAGTCAAGCTTAGGGTATGGCTATGAAATGGCTATGGCGATAGATGTCATTACAAATAATTATCAGGGAAAAAAAGAATGTGACTTTTAGGTCAACCAGGTTTGTGGCTGGATATAGATTGAAGAGAAACAATGACACACAGATAAAATCATCAATTAATGAGAAGTGATGATAAGACTTTCAGTACATTGCTGTAGAATTAATGGGTTGAAATTTGCCAAAGCAGATAGAAAATGTCTCAAAGGATCCGTACTTAATATGTGTTGTTTGTCTTTTTAGAGACAAAAAATAAAGAAGGAAGTATTTAGGATATTGGTCAAAATGACCTATGTATCTTTCCTCTTCCCTTCAACATGTCTCTATCCCTCTATACAATCCTCCAATATTCTCATCTTTTATCTAACCTGATACCCCTTCACAAAATTATATTGGAAATGAACCTTTCTTCCTGAATTAATTTGTTGACATTTCACTAATTATTTCCAAAGTAATTCTAAAACAAAACATTTTCTAGGGTTAATATGAAAGGTTATGTCAACTTATCAACAAAGAAGAAAGATTAATTTTATTTATCTCTTGAAAACACATTCTGACATTAAGAAATGTTTTACCATTATTACAGCATAATTTATTTCTTTTGAGAAGTCATGGTACTTAACAGATATGTGGAAATAATAAGATCTCTGACACTAAGGAGCTTGAAATTTAATTTATAAGATGATGTCTTCAGCCTTTTTAGTTCTGAGAAATATGTTTGAGAGAATTTCTTTTTCTTTTTCTATTCGTGAGATTTCCCGTCTATATCTTTATAATGAAGAAGGACATTATGACTAGTATGCTCTTTCTTATTATTCTTATCTTTCTTTCAAACAGATAATCCTGCTTCACACATTTAAGGGTTATGATATGATTTGATCTTAAAAATATGAGAAAATTATTTTCTATAACTCCTTTTTTTAGCTATATCTATTCAAAAATGAAAAGAATCAGATAGAAGGGAATTAAACACAGACACACGCACACACACACACACACACACACACACACACACACATTTTGGTTTAAAAACGAAGCCAGAATATTATGGAAGCTCCAATGACATTTGAAAAGTGTGTTAGCAATTAAATAATGTTTTCTGAGCCAATCAAACTGGGTCTGATAAAGTAAACTAATGCACAGTGGTAAAAATAAAAAGGAACATGCTTAAAAATTGTCAAAGTGCATTTAGTAGAAAGGGAAATTCTTTTTAAAAACATAAATTCCCATTAACATCATATCCCATTTGCAGTAAGGGCTATTGTAAAACTTACTGGTACACTTAACCTCCTAAAATAAGTATATAGCAAATCCCATTAGAGTCTGAAGGATAGACATCAAGAATGCTCAGGTTTTCTTCATTATTTATCTACATAATAAATAAATTTATGTGTTGTGCATATTGAGTACAAAATATTCTTAAGCAGCTTATGAGCAAAGCATTAACTTTATCTTGACATATTCTGAAAAAAATGATATTTTAACCACTCATGTCATGTATTAATCTTTACCTTACTGTCCCTGCCACGTGGTGATCTAGAATTTCTTTAGTTCTTACTGTCACAGGAATTTCACCTACTCTTATTGAATAATATTCTTCTCGAATATTATAAAGCTCTCCCCTGGCAACATCTGGTTCAGTAGTAGAATAAGTAGAGACCCCATTACTCATTGAAGTGCCATAAAACATAAGGATAGGAAACATCTACATTGGTACATTAAATTATATTACAACCATAACAAAGTACATTAAGGGATTGTACAATTCATGCCATGGAACTAAGTCATCTGGTCACTACTTCCTGAGCCAAATGGACAACATAGGCTGTGAATAAGCAACGCACCTAAGTTAACAAACCCTGTCTCTGCAAGTGCGAAAGTCTCCGGATAAGTAAATCTCCTTTGTCCTGGAATATGGGTGACGAGGGAAGAAGAGAGGACTAGAACGATGCTATTTTTCCTCTGGTTTTTAGATTTCGGAATCTTCAAGATAAGCATGGAACAACCTGAAGGTCCTTTGTCAAAGAAAATAGGCTTCATAGTGAACTAGAAAAAAGCATTTATACTAGAAAAGAAAATGAGAAAAAAAATCTTTAAAAAAAGTGCATGCTTCATTATCAACTTTCTTCTTCGCTATTGTGAAGTCCATGTAAGTAACAACCTATAAATTGCATATGCCACCATTCTGAAGCTCTAGTCACTGGAGAGCTATCAACATATGTTTCTGCTACTTTTATTTATTTATTTATTTATTTATTTATTTATTTATTTATTTATTCATTCATTTATTTATTTATTATTATTTATTTTTAATTAGTAAAGCTCTCGGACGGCTCTGACCTGAGTTGAATGGCCAGCTCCTGGATCAATTTACCATGTCTAGGTTGGCAGAGGTGAGGTGAGGTTTAAGACTATGGCAGCCTCCATATCTGTAACAGGCTGGACTAAGAGAAACCCCACCAATCAGCCCACATTAAATCACAATTATTCCTCAATTGAGTTAATGTCAAAATTTCTCTCTGCTCACACATTTGTTGGCTTACCATTTTATCTCATGCAGCCAGTGATTAAAACCATGTCAGATTATATAAATCTTCTGCTCAGAACTCTTTAAGGCAGGGCTGTCCAAACTGTGGCCCACGGGCCAACTGAGGCCCGCAATCCACTGTTAATTGGCCCACAGCAAATTCCAAAAATATATTTAGTTTACTTAAATAAACCAGGTGAGGCAATACGTACTTCACCTCGAGTGAGTGGCCCGGCTGTTTGTGTATTTTACTGCATATGTCCCTTGGTGAAAAACGTTGAAAAAAGTTTGGACACCCCTGCTCTAATGTCATGCCACCCCCAAGAATTAAAACCAGGTCTTTTCTCCAATCTGACTTTCTATTTCCACCTTCCTTCTTATCTCCCTGGCAACATTCTGCTCTTGTTGCCCTTCTTCAGACAAGTCAGGCATGTCAGGGTCTTCACACCTGTTCTTTCTTTGCCTTGTAACCGTGTATTAGGTTGGTGCAAAAGTAATTGTGGTTTTTGTCATTATTTTTGACCTAATAAACCACAATTACTTTTGCACCAACCTAATAGCGCTCTCTCTCTCTGTCTCTCTCTCTCTCTCTCAACTCAAATTACACCTTCTTACGGAGACTTTCTCTGACCCTTAAATTTAAAATTGTACACAACATCCCAATTCCTTGCTTTCCTTACTTATCACATTATTGTTGTTAGTATTAATATTTTGAAACACTTAACACTTTCTAATATGCCATCAAAATTAACAAGAAGGCAGATTGTCTGTTGAGCTCATAGTGCCTAAAACAATGTCAGGAGTCTGATATTTCCGTAATAAGTATTCATGGCTGAATGAAGGTGGTATTCTGGGATAATATTTTCATAAATGTTAACCATAGATAGTTCAAGTG
Source organism: Rhinolophus hipposideros (assembly GCF_964194185.1). NCBI lineage: Eukaryota > Metazoa > Chordata > Mammalia > Chiroptera > Rhinolophidae > Rhinolophus > Rhinolophus hipposideros. The sequence goes on along the minus strand of NC_138062.1, from coordinate 34,577,573 downwards.
ATTTCCAAAATCACACATCGGTTGGGTGTTAGGACTGGAATTTAGAAACCAATTCCTGTGAAGCCTGAATTTTTTAAATTCACACAAATTCCAAATAAAGTTTACAGAAGATTGTAAATATTAATTTATTTAGTCCTTACATGAAGCATGAGATGAACTTGCTCTTATTATCCACTTTTGAAGATAAGTAAACAAACCATTAGACATTAAGTGACATATCCAATATCATATAGTTAGTAAGCGATCTTTTTGAAGCAACATTCTACAAGATATTGCCATGCCTTGTTTTTCTGACTGTGGTTTTATATTTTCTTACATTATGTAGTAAATATATATTGTGTTCATTAGTTTTGTGTTTGAAATCCTGGCAAGATTTTAGAAGTTGGCTAACTTTTAACTCCATTGTATTATAATCACAGATCTTAGAATCTCCCTAGTGGATTTGTGGAAAGCTTACCAATGCTAGGACTTTTACTCAAAGCAGTGTACATAATTCTGCTTTCCAAATGTATATCTAAAGTGGAGCTTTTTTAGTACCTACACACATTTAGAAGATAGTTGTGTAGAAGCTGAGGATGGGCAGTATGCTAAGATTCAACCTGATGCCTAAAGAGATCTCAACTCTTACCTGGATAATTAAATATAAAACAGTAGGTGCTATGCTTCTGTGGGCAAATATGTGTTAAATAAATCATGATGTTGTAGTAACTGACTGATAATTTGTAGATAATACCTATTTAGGTTTTCATCCAATAAATCTTTCAAAGCAGAATATATAATGTAGCAGCCTTTGGTATTATTAGTACAGCTTAAGAAGGGAAAGACTTTTTTTTTTTTTAATTTAGACTTGATTGAAAAAATATAAAGAAAGACTGACAAATTTGACAATTTGAAATAATATATAAACAATAACATATGGACAATTGAAAACTGATAAAAATCACTCTCCTATATAAATATCACATACAAATCTATAAGAAATATAATAATATATTCTAGTCAACCAGTGAACAAGTATGATAAATGTATAAGTTCAAGCAGTAATCTAGTACACACAAATTAACTTATTAATGAAAAGCAGTGTTTTATCATTTACTGGCATTATTTTGTTCAAGGTTACAATAAAACTGAAATACTTCCAAGCCAAAGATAATTGAAAAAACGTTAAAATGCAATTTTAATATATACATTAAAATAGTAAAATGTTTTTCTGCTTTGTTTTAAGCATGTCAATTATTCTAATCTATAGTAAATTAATTGCATAAATGTATGTATTATATTATTGATAAGTGAAATAAAAAGTAACTCAGATGTCAACTGTGAGACATTACCTATTATTCCCCTAAAACTGTTCTTAATTCATAATTCAGTTTTTGCTGGGCACAAGCCTACCCAAATAGAGACTAAATTTTTCAACTCCCTTTTCAAATAGGTTTGCTGTATGAGTAAGTTCTTTTTAAGAGAATATGAGCAGAAACAATGTTCACATATTCCACATTACATACCTAAAAAAGAAATTACTTATTGCTTTTTCTCTCATCACATTCCTGGGAATGAGGACCTCTGCCAGCTTTGAAAAACAGGGCCATCCAGTGTGGGTGTATAGATGATGTGTGAACCAAAAAAGATCAGATTCAGGTGTTATATTCTTAGTCAGGCCTATGGTTTGAGGTGGCCTCAAGGTTACCACTAGTAAACTAGAGGAGATAAAAATAGATGAAGACAGAAGTTGTGAAAGAAAACAGAATCAGAAAATTTGAGAAAATGAGTAAAAAGATCATGGTGAATTTAGGCTCCTATGGAAAAATAAGTATTAAAAACATTATCAAAGAAACCAAATGATTAGACTACCTAGATCTCAAACACACACTACCTGTTTGCAAAATGTGCAGGCCTGAAAGGGCAGATATCAAAGTCACACATTTCAGATATGTCCATGAGGGAAATTGCTCCATAAAAAAATCAACAAGTGGACAAAGGTTGGGCCATAGATAAAATGAACAAGTTATATCCAAAGAGAAGAACCAGGGATTTTGAAAAGGTTTAACCAAGGAACTTATTTCATTTTATTTAAATCTATTTATTTATTGATTGATTGATTGATTGATTTTGATACTCAATATCATTTTATATTAATTTCAGGTGCAAAGCATAGTGGTTAGACATTTATATAATTGAAGTGATCACCCTGACTCGTCTAGTCTCCACCTGGCACTATGCATAATTATTACCATATTATTGACTATATTCTCTTGATGGATATGTTACATCTCCATGGTGATCTTGTAACTACCAGTTTGTACTTCTTAATTCCTTCACCTTTTTCACCCTGTCCCTCAAACCTCGTCCCATTTATCACACAGAAAAATCTAGTACCCATCTAATACCATACATAGTTATTACAATATTATTAACTATATTCCTTATGCTACAGCCTACATCCCTATGACTACTATGTAACAACCAATTTGTACTTCTTAATCTTGTCTCCTTTCTCATGCACCCCCAATCCACACCCCATCCGGCAACGATCAAAATGTTCTCTGTATCTGAGAAGATTTTTCTGTTTTGATTTGTTTATTTGTTTTTGTTTGTTTGGTTGGTTGTTTTTTTTTTTTTTTTTTTTTGGTCTTTAGATTCCACATCTAAGTGAAATCACATGGCATCTGTCTTTCTTTGTCTGGCATATGCCACTAAGCACAATACCCTCCAGGTCCATCCATGGCTGATCAATATTCCATCGTGTGTATGTACAACCTCCTCTTTATCCATTAATCCATCAACAGACCCCTGACTGCCTGCAAATCTTGACCATTGTAAACAATGCCCCAATGAAAATTTGGATGCACACCCAACCTCAAAGGAGTATTTTGGGTTTCTTCGGATATATGCCCAAAAGTGGGTCACTAGGTCCTTCTTTGACTCTTGTTATAGCTTTTGTGTTTTAGAGTCTATTTTGTCTGCTATGAGTATTTCTACCCCAGCCTCTCACCCCCCCCCCAATTTTTTATGAAATATCATTTTCCCTTTCTGTCTCTGTGTGTCTTTCAATCTGAAGTGAGTCTCTTGTAAGAAGTATAAGTAAATGTCTTGTTTTCTTATCCATACAGCCACCCTATGTTTTGATTGTAACATTTAATCCATTTACATAATTGTTGATATAGATATATAGTTATCACCATTTTATTCATATTTTGGTTCATTTTTTTTATGTTTTCTATCTCCATTTTTGTTTCCTATCTGTTGAAGTTCTCTCTGAGTTCACTGAACATTTTAATAACGAGTCTTTGACACTTTGTGTCGTGTCTCCATTTTCTTTAGTTCTTTTTCTGGAGCTTTATCTGTTGTTTTATTTATGATATGTTTCTTTGTTTCCCCATTTTGGCTGCCTCTCTGTGTTTGTTTCTATGTATTAGGTAGGGCTGCTATGCCTCCAGACTTAGTAGAATGGTCTTATGTAGTAAGTGTCCTGTGGGGCCCAGTGGCACAGTCTCCCTGGTCCCCAGAGCTGGGTGCTCTAGGACTGTCCCTTGTGTGGGTTGTGTGTGCACTCTTGTTATAGTTGATCCTTGGTTGCTATTTGCACATCAATGGGAGGGATTGACCCTTCAGCTAATTGATTGTGAAAGCTGGCTATGACTACAGTGGAGGAGCTGCTGTGGAGAGGCTGAACCTACAGAGAAAGGTTTGCTGCAGCGGGACTCTGGTGCCTTCCCAGTCTGCCCTTTGGATGTATTGTCCTAGGAGGTGGTTGGGTGATGCTCCAGCTTGGTCTGAATCTGGCCATGACTAACTGGTGTGTCAGCTCTGGGGCCTCTTGGGATTGAACCTACTGCAGGTCAAATATGGCCACAGCCTGTGTTGTTCCCAAGGCCCCCTGGTATGAGCTTCAAAGCAATTCACAGATGGCCACTGCCTGCACTGGGCTTGGTGGTGTTTGAGAGGCCCAGCTTGAACCCAGGCCTTGCTGTCACTGGTGCCAGGCTTAGGGCTTATCAGCCAGAGGTATGAGAAATGCCAAAGTCAGATGCCACTTGTTCGGGATTTGTGAACCTTTGAGAAATTTTATGAAAGTCCTCAGCATGAGCCAAGACAGGCTGTTTGTACAGAAAAGCCACTGCAAGCGGCTTAAGTGTTTTGAAAAGTTGGATGGGGTGGGGGTCTCTGGGAATTGCTAGGATGGGGCAGATGGAAGGTGATAGCCAATTTAACGGAGACTCAAATATAGCCTCTGCCTGATTCTGCATGCAAAGAGGAGGAGGGCTCAACAAAGAAACAGTGTCTTTTGCCAGTATCTCTGTCTAAGAAAATGCTGCCCCTTCAGTCCTCATCCTACAGCAAGAATATTCAGTTCCTTCCTGTATGACCCTGGGGTTTTTTGAGCTGCTGCCCCAGTGGTGGAGCTCAGAGTGAAGGAGTACTTGTATGTTAGTGAGTAAGTCCATGTGCAGTCCCTTTAAGAGAAGTGCCTGGGACTCCAGCCACCCTCTGTCTCACTCAGCCACAAACTACACTGGTTTTCACAACCAGAAGTCCCTGGCACTGGAATCCTGGGCTGGTGAATTGGTATAGGGCTGCGACCCCTTGTTCCTTCAGTGGGATACCTCTACAGCTGAAGTATCCCTCCTGATTTTTAATGCCTACATGCTTGTGTGGAACCAGCCTGTTCATGTCTCTGCCCCTTCTACCAATCTCAAGGTGGATTCTTCTGTATGCCCCTAGTAGTAGGGCTTTGGTTCAGTTAGACTTAAGGTGATTCTCAGTGATGGTTGGTCTGTAGTTTAGTTGTAATTGATGTGGTCCTGAGAGGAGATGACACAGTGTTTACCTACTCTGCCAACTTGACAGGAAATCCTTTCTTCATTGTTTGATCAAATGTTTCAGCCGCTATCATACTGTGTATCTTTTGTTCTTCCCTTTAATATATGGAAATTATTATTGCAGTTTTCTTTTCGTACATACCATTTCATCTACTGTGTGTGTATAATGAACAGATATCTTGTATTTTTGTTAATGGTAACCCAAGTCATTGGGGCCCAATCTGGACTTGATGGAGAGCATGTTCATGAACCAGAGATATTAAGTTTTAAGCAGTAAACTGTAAACAGAAGTATGTGGAGATTTTTTCTAAGGGGGAAGGCATGCTCTTTGTCCTTATAAAGTCCAGTTACGTGGATTGCAGATACAATTGCCAGAGATTGAGCAGCCATCTTGGACTGTAATGTGACACATCTAGAAAGGGTTAACGGTAAGATCAAGGAGTCTATGATATTTATCTTCAACTCCTTTTATGACAAATAAATATTCGCATAAGCCATCACTATTTGGGGGTTTTTGGTATCTGGTAACCTAATTAAATCCTATCTAAATCAGTATATCTATGTCATTTTATATACATGGAAAATAAGTTGTAGTTAACTTGAAAGATATATTAAATTTTATAAAAGGACAACTCCAAACTAGTCATATGGCTATGTACCTTTGTAAAAGTATAAAGAAACTCAAGAAGTGACTACTGTAAAAAGGGAGATGGTGTTAACTTTTGTGAGAAGAAGGGATTTATGATTAGGATGGCTACATGCAAGAGTGAAATTGCTCTCAAAGTTTTATTTCTCAATCTGTGTGCCTGTGACAGAAAGGGGTTATAAAAAGGGTGTTTTGCTTTTGGTTGTTAATGAAACTTAACATTTATTTGCGTAGTTTTCTAAATCTGTATTTTATTTATTTATTTGTTTATTTATTTATTTTATTGGGGTGACATTGTTTAGTTAAATTATATAGGTTTCAAGAGTATAATTCTATAATCTGTCCTCTGTAAAATAAGTTGTTTCAAAATATTAATACAAGGTACCAAGCTTACTTGAGGACTCCTTTCCTCCTCTACATCAGAAACCTTATCCTATTTAGAAAAATTTTATGGGGAACATGACAATCATATTTAATTGTGCACTCCACAATTCCTTATGTTTTTTATTTGTTGGTTCTTATTGATGCTTTGTTGCAATCTAGTTTTCTTTTTATGGATTTTTATTTTCCCCCACACCAAAGCAGTTGCTTTCCAGTATAGTACTATTTGCTCTACCTGTCAAAAGCCACTAACTTAATTAGGGTGAGCTGGGAAATGATTATCACATAGTACAGATTTGGAGTCTTTAGTAAACTGGCATAGTTATATGAAAAAATGAATAATACCTTCCCAAGATATTTTGTACTTCACTTGGTGTTAACAATTGCTCAAGATAAAAATAATTAAAATTTATTGACTCAACTATACAATCAAATTTTCTTAGTTCTCAATGTCAAATTACTCTGAGGTGTTAAATTAAAGGTAGATATGATTGACAGGATGTTAAAATGTTGCTTAGATTCAATTTAACCTATAATCTTTCAAATATAAAAACTATAAAGTCAGCTGGAATTAAATATTTACTGCTTGTAATAAAGAACTAACAAAATTAAGAAAGTTAAAAACATAATACACTCTGTATTAATTTTCAAACTATCTTTTTTATTTGTAAAAAACTCAGAGAAACATTTCCCTATGAACTTTACATGAGCACATATGAATTACTTCTGACCTACTTTAGATGAAAACTTTCCTCTTTAAAGATTATGAAGTACTTTCCGAGCTATAAATTTGGATACAGAAAACTAAACTAATCCCTTCTCTTGATGTCTGTTCAATGTGTTTACAAATAATGAAACAATTGTTGTTTTAGAAAGTGTTATCTTCTCAAAACATCCAAAACTTTAAATGGCAAAGAGTCATTTTTAACTGTGAATTGAATAGTGCAGCTGCATGCCTTTGCATGTACACTGCCCTACTAATAAAATGTAAGAGTACACTGACGTGAGAGTGGGATTTCAGCTGCATCAGGCGAGAACGAAAGCAGATTAATGTATTTAAAGTAATGTAGAGAAGACCCCAGTGACCACAGAACAGTTGATGTGCATGAAAGCATTTAAAATTTCACTGCTTGTTAGTTTGATCTAGCTACATTAAAAAAGATGTCCTAGGGAAACGGTTTAAAATAAAAAAGGTTCATTTGTCTCCTTCTGGACCAGAAAGTTACAGCTGCCTAATTTTACCTCTTTTATAGAGGAAAGTGAGTGAGAAAATTGACCTATGGCAAATCAGGCTCAAAGAATCTTAGAAACGTATCTGAAATTGTTCCAGACCACCTCATATGATGATACAGACTGATGCTTAGCCTTTCCCTAAAACCCTTTGGGAATTTAATTCTAAACATATAACCACACTAAGGTGTTAATAGCTGATTGGGACTTAATGAGTAATTCTTTCACAACATGCCCATGCTATGGTCAGAAATACTTCTTCAGGGAATTAAGAAGATAAAGATATGAGAAGATAAAACAGTGAATAAATTTGCCTATTTTTCCTCTTTATGAACCTGCTGGAGCTGCAAAGTTAAAAATGAATGTTCTGGTCCTTTGGTCTGTGTGCAGGGCCTTTTTCTGGAATGTCATCTCTCATTTACCTTCTAAGATTCAGAGCATTTCCACATCCAGAAATACTTTGGCTCATGAAACTGCTTTACTTTTATAATTTCAAACTTTCTTTATCTTCCCTTTAGCACTAATCTTGCTTATATACCCTACCCCTTTAAAACCCATCAGCCTTTTTCAAATACTTCATATTTACACTGCCCTTCAGGTTTCACAGTCTATACAGCCTTGGTTTGGGTCAGTATTTCAACGACCCTTTTCTGTAACTCATCCCTCCTTGTGCTTCTCACTAAAGAGAAGTAATGAATACTTTTATTGACTGAATAAGAAAGGGACAAAAGCAAATATATCTGAACCATGTTAATCACTTTTCCGGAAACACATCATAAAATTTGGAAATAGATAAAAATCACACAAATCTCCAACAATGATTTAAAAAAATCTTATAGAAACATAAAGTGCATGTGTATGTTGGAAGGTATAGGGATGATTTTACTATTGAAAAATATATGCCTATGTGATTGGATCAAGGAACATCATTAAAGTTGTAAAGTAAAATGATTCAGCATCAGAGCTTCCCAGACAAGAAAAAGAGGAAGGAGTTCATCACCACCAAACCAGTATTACAAGGAATCTTAGAGGGACTTCTTTATGATGGGGGCTGGGGGTGTTAAGGACTGGTGAAAGGGGAAGGGATTAAGAACAAATTGGTTGTTATACAGTAGTTATGGGGATGTAGGGTATAGCATAAGGAATGTAGTCAATGATATGTAATAACTAGATATGGTGACAGATGGGTGCCAGATATGGGGAAAGGGTGAAAAAGGTGAAGGGAATTAAGAAATACAAATTGGTAGCTAATACAGTATGAGGAATATAATCAACAATGTTGTAAAGATCACGTAAGTTGCCAGATGAGCACAGGATTTAGCAGGGGGATCACTTCATAGATGTGTAGATAGATGCCTGACTCACAGTGCGCTATACACCTGAAGCTGAAGTAGAATGAAATTGAATGTCATCTATAGCTAAATACGTAGTCACGGGATGTGGAGTACAACATAGGAAGATAGCCAATGGTATTATAACAGCTATATAAGACGTCAGAGGAGTGGTAGCTTGGGAGGTGGATTATCACTTTATGAGGGGTTTAAATGTCTATTATGTTGCTTGGTATACCTGAAACTAATTAAAAAATAAATAATTAATAATTCAGCGTTAGTCTTATCTACATACCCCCTAAAGTATTTCTTCTTTCTTTTTCTTTCTCTTTCTTTCTTTCTTTTTTTCTTTCTTTCTTTCTTTCTTTCTTTCTTTCTTTCTTTCTTTCTTTCTTTCTTTCTTTCCTTCCTTCCTTCCTTCCTTCCTTCCTTCCTTCCTTCCTTCCTTCCTTCCTTCCTTCCTTCCTTCCTTCCTTCCTTCCTTTCTTTCTTTCTTTCTTTCTTTCTTTCTTTCTTTCTTTCTCTCTCTCTCTGTCTCTCTCTCTCTCTCTCTCTCTCTCTCTGTCTCTCTCTCTCTCTCTCTCTCTCTCTCTTTCTTTTCCTTCCTTCCTTCCTTCCTTCCTTCCTTCCTTCCTTCCTTCCTTCCTTCCTTCCTTCCTTTCTTCCTTTCTTTTTTTTTGTCTCTGACAACAATAGCATTGGAATCCTATCCAATGTTTTACAAATGCCTCAGAAATAACAGAACATTCTTTTAAAGCAGAAACAAAAAAGAAGAAGATAGACGTAGGTATAAGAAATATAAGAAATTAAAAAGGCCAGAGAATCTTAGGCTAGATTCAAGGTATATGTTTGAAGTTATTAATGTGATTGATGATACTTTTGGAATATTGTTAAAAAAATAAAAAATAATAATAAAAAAAACTCCACGAAGTAGAACTGATAATAACATTTCTAAAGAAATTTAAGAAAGTAACAAAAACTAACGCATCTTTTGCACTTCTCCTACAGCAAGGTGTCGTCAATATATTTCTTAAACACTTTTATATATTTTTTTTCAAATTCACAAGGATTTCTATAAAGCCATGTAAATTCTTAATTTAGAGAAACTTGCTACATGTTTTAAAAATTGCTAATCCAATACTAAAGCACCCAAAAATATTCAAGATAAAAATTATGTGTCAATACTACTTATTTAAAGATTTGCAAATATATTAAATAGCATGTCCATAAACAGAATTTAGAACAAATCAATGAGAAAGTGCAGTCTAATTCTGAGGAAAATTGTAAATTTGTGTGTGTGTGGGGGGTATGGTTGTGGTAGTGAAGCCTACACAAGCTCATTGACCCCATCCCTCACTCAGAGTGGAACAGACCTGGAAGAAGAAATTAAGGAAATAGGGATAAGGGAAAGCTAAAAGTTCCCTAGAATTTGACACAGTTCCTACTAGGAGAAAGGTGTTTCTGATTTGGCCACATATATGAGAGTCCCCAGAAGGACAATGATAGAGGCTTTCATAAATTTAAATTCCTAGCAGATACTTTAGTTCCAATAGTTTGATACTTGATTTAAAATAATAATTTACTGTTGTGTGAACTATTATAATGCAGACTCATGTTGATATTTAAAATAAATCACTTTAGTTTCTGTTGACTATATAATTTAATACAAAAAAAGCATAATTTGTTCTTTAGTTAAATGAGAAATTGTAAAAGAATTAACATAGGTCAGTTGATATTCTGCTTTGCTGCTTAAACAAGGGAATTTCCAATGCTGAAGTAGATAGCTGAGAATGAGGGGGGGAAAAAAGATAAGAAAGAGGAAAAAAAAGGATAGTGAAATCTGAGACCTTTAAGAAAACTACAAAATCTTCCAAGAAAATATATATATATATATATATATATATATATATATATATATATATATATATATATATATACATACATACATACATACATACATACATACATACATATATATATATTCCTGTCTATATTTTATATCTGCATTTTAAAAATATTGGACATTTTAGATGTTAATTTTGAAATTGAAGCTTATAGATTCTGTTTCATGGCAGTAACAGTTTTCCAGGTTTTTCTTTATCTTTTCTTATTGGATGTATCCGTTTTAATTTGAAGGGTTTCTTTTTATCCTGGTGATTCCATGCTTCTCTTACCTCTGCCATGTGAATCAAATACTTTCTGCCATCTGTCATTTGATTTTTGACTTTACTTGGAATGGACTTTAGCATGCTAAAATTTCTAATATTTATGCTATTTAGTTTGTCCTTCTACCTCTTTAAAACTTCTGGTTTTCTCGTCTTGCTTAAAAATGACTACTAAATTCTGAGGATTCTTCTTATATTTTATTTTTTTATATTTGGAACATGATTCATTTGGAAATCATCCTGTATAGTTTGTAAAATAGGCTTTATTTGTTTTTCAGATGGAAAGTCTGTTATGCAAACGTTAACTTGAAAAACAATCTTAACCACTGAATTGAAATGTCCCTTTAACATATATTATATTCCCATATTCTTTATTATCCCATATATACTAGAAAATCCTTTTGTTTAATACTCTCCACAGTACGATTCTGATTGATTTTTAATTAAATGTTTACAGTAAACTTAGCAAGGTGTCAAAACATAAAACTGAGACTTTCATTCTAGAACAGTATAAACTTAGGATACTTTAACTTAAGATATTCTTAACAGCACGACTCTTAAAATAAGAATAACTTTCAATTGTCCAAAACTAGCAAGACATGCCAATTTGGGACACACGACAGAAGATAATTGTCAAAGATATTTAATATGTGAGTAGCAATTAATTTTACCATATTTTATCTGATATCAAGTGAAATGTCAGACTTCCATGATAAATGCTTAAAATTACAGGCACAAGCGAAAAAGTCAGATTCCAATTCACTTGTGATTAACAATATAAATCTACAATTCTTTTCATTATATATTTTGAAATTTAGTTGATCACTTCATATTTTCCTCAACAGTGGGATTGGAAGACTTAAATTATGGTCAATGTTATCAAATAATATATTCGTTTTAACTATTTTTGGTCAATTATGACCACATGGATTATTCTGTTCTAAGTTCTATATCCAAACATGAATTAAAAGTGTAAAGAGTCAAATGTACTTTGATAATGTTAAATGGTGGAAAGATAACAAAAGTAGAAGTTAATATAGAACTCAGAACTCTAATATTTGACATTTAAGTATCCTTTTCAAGACTTCATCATGAACAATTTATAGCCTTAACTACAAATGAAATGTCATAGATAATTGGTCATATTCCTTTGACATTTCATCTCAGGTTTGGTAAATCAGTTTTGTAATTTGGAACATTTGAAGCCAATAGTCAGGGACTGAAACATCATGACTATTTTTAATTATTTTATGGAATGTGGATATTTTGCTCATTTCTTTAAATATAACAAAACGACCTATGACTAGGGAAACAGAATACAAGTTAGCATGCACTTGCTATACAAAGATACTAAAGGAAAATATTAATAATATTATTAAGTATAGATGTTCGTTAATTTCCTCTTTTAAGCTAATTAAACTTAATATGCCATATTGTACTTGTTAGGCTTAGGGGGAAAACTGTCCATTCTGAAGAACTTTCGTTATAGAAAAACATCTGTAGTATTAAATGCTGCCTATGGTTAAGATCTAGGATATAGTGGGATAGTGCTGTCTTGTCTAAAATTTGGAAATACATAACTTTCTGTCAGGACTGCACACATATAATCCAAATGAATTTAGCTTAAGAAAAAGCACAGATATTGGTGACATACCAAAATATCTTGCATAATCAAAGCCCCAAGGACTAGTTAGAAAAATTGGAATCAAGGAGTCAGTCGCTATCTGAATTCTCTCCTTTTTCCTATTCCACTTCTTTCTGAGCATTTGTCTCATTCTTTCACGCAGCCACCCAGCTTTGTTTGCAGGCCACAAATCAAAATATAGCAGTCAAAAACGCACATCTTTACATTTTGTTGCTTAAAAATAGCAAAAATGTTGAGTTGGAATCTTACGAGGACCCAAACTGGGAAAGATTCTGATTGCCTCAACTGGAAGACTGCCCACATATGACCCAATGATCTGGTCCAAGTGCCCTGCATCCGATGTCCAGGAGCATGTGGGTGGTTGTGTTTCTCAAAATAATAGTGAAAGTGGTTCTCTGAAAATAGATGGAGACCACGGAAGTATACCGCATATTTTCTTTCTCATTTCTTCTTTGATTTTGAATAAATCTTTCTATGATTCAAGATTGTCTAATATGCAAATCTAAGAAGGGCACATTATTACAGTGGATACATTTAAAGAAAGCAAATGAAAACCTCTTGAATGTGCCTAAATAATTTTCTAATCAAGCGAGCCTCTCTCAATTTTAGAAACAGCTTTTAAAATTATATAGAGAATGTGTGGAAATCAACAGCTTCTGCACTTGTTACATAAAATGGAGAAAATGAAAACCCTAAAAGAGTCAAAAGTGAATATTGTTGACCTTAAGTAGAAAATAAATGTAGTTTCCAATTCCATGTAACTTTTTAAGCTACATCTTAATACTGTACCACATTGTTTATGAGTGCAAAGCACACGTTCTGGATCTTGTTCCATAATTTGTCACTGCCTTGTTAGCTCTTTGATAATTTCTGGTAGATTGTAATATGTATATACACACACACACAGAAATTTATATATATCAATATGCCAACTTTTCAGGTTTCCTCAGAGAGAATGTGTGTATGTGTATGAGAGAGAGAAGAATTACCTATCCACCATCATCAAAATTCTACTTGTTAATTGATATAACACTTAATGTTTGAAACTTTGAAAAACACAGTAAGATACTTAGCGTGTGTCTACATCAATGTGGATGAAAAGGGAAGGACTAGCAGTCCTGTCATACAAAGGTGTCCCATCACTGCTTACCCAGCTTCTATATACTCTTTTCTAAATATCTCTAGAGTGGGCACACTCAAAATACATTTTATAGTCTATCTGCCAATAGTTTACACACTCTTTCTTACTATTTCCATTCACACGCTTGTCTTCACTTCCGTGCTTACTTTTAAATAAATTATGAGGTCAATCTTCTGTTTCACCCAAGTCACAGTATCAGTCATCTTGAGCTAACCATAAAATAATATTGTCTTTCTCCTGAGTGTCCTCCACAATGCAACACCCTTACCATCAAACTTTGAGGTTTGACAGAAAAAGAGAGAGAGAGAAAGAGAGAGAGAGAGAGAGAGAGAGAGAGAGAGAGAGAGAGAGAGAGAGAGAGAGACACTTTCCATTCCAAATGATCTGAACCACAGTGAAAGCTTGCCTCAGACCAAATTCTGCCAAACTTAGAAACACCTAAGAGGTAGAGATCAAGGTGCCCAGGCTCTGGTGCCACTGGCCTGGGTTTAGGTTCCAGCTCTGCCATTTATTTACCTGTGTGAGCTTTCAAAGGCTGCTTAAGTTCCTTGGGCCTCAGTTTTCTCAACAATTGGGTGATGTTCATACCTGCCTCCAGTGACAATTGGAGAGCTCTTCCCGCAGTGCCTGGCACAGGTAACTTCTGGCCATTTCTGTAAGAGGAACCTCAGCTTGAAGGTTCCGGAGCCAGCTGTCAGGTTCAAAGCCCAGCTCTGAGTCTCAATTAGCTGTATTGCTTTAGACAAGCTACTTATTAGGTTAAACTCTTTTCCATATCCTGTGTTTTCTTTTTTTTTTTTTTTGGTGTGGGGGGCCAAGTTTTCTCCCATGTTTGTAACAAAGCATGTTTGGATAATTTCCAAAAAGTTGTGGGAGCTACAGATTTTATACATCCTTGCATTTCTTTATTCTACTGTTAAACTTTCTAAATTATTTTTCTTTTCTGAAAGTTTTAGTTTCTTTCCTTTAGGGTGAGCTTTTTCAAATTTTTCAGTCACATGCTTTGCTGGTTTTATTTTTCATTTATTTACCAGATATTCAGTGAACTCTTGTGAACTGCAACTTTTGAGAAATGTATTGCTTTTTGGTTGTAGAAAGGGTGGGTAATTTTCTGACTTTTTATCTCTCTCGAAGCCTTTTCTTCAGGTAGATAGCATCGTATAAAGATACTGTATATCTTTTATCTTTTATAACTTATGGTTTCTCTGACATTTATTTAACATTTGGAGAGCTTTCCTTGATTATGTTTTCCAAACTCCTTGCAATTTTTTGTTTTATTTTATTTTGGAAGTTTATTTAGGATTTTCTAAATCTTTGATTTATTCCCTAAATAGTTCTTTATTATTTTTTTATGAAAGCAATGTCTCTTAAATTTTTCTGAGCATACAAACTAGAAAGTCTTCATTCATTTATTTTTGTTCTCCATTCTTTTTTGTCACTTTAATTATCTATGTTCTGGAGCAGTTTTTCATGGCGATAACTTAAATTGAGTGTTAAGAGACATTTTCTTCTCCATTCATACGTAAGCATGAAGACATAAAAAGCTGATGGGCAGACCTAAGTATACAAATGTACCTGTTTCTTGTTCATCTTTGATTTAATGGGTAGATCCAAGAGCAAGGGTTAAAGAGGGAAGTCCTGATGCCAGCACTCGTATCACTTTTCCTTGAAACCTTCATTTTCTCCAAGGATGAACTCTACATTATCTTGATAGGAGTTAATCCTGGAATACCATTCACAGCAATCTGTGAATCTGAGAGATAGGAAAGCAAACTATTCGTAGGAAAAATTTCAGTTAGTTTCTTTGGATTTAAAATTTCAATTAGTTCCTCCGTATTTTATTTCTGTTCCCCTTAGTCATGCTTGGTTGGCATCCTTGAGTGCTCAGACACTCTGGTTTTCTGCAGATAAAATTAGCTTTTTCTCTAAGGTGTATGATGACTTAGAAACATCCATGAGTACCTTTTCCACTGCCTGGTGCATCATTTACTACTCTATATCCAATTACCATAGTCCAATTAAATGAAAATTTGTCATGTGATCCTTCTCCTGTTTTGTTTACCATAATTTTATAACTTTTAGCGACTTTATTGTCATTTTATTTGTTTTTATTTTAATTTTAAAAGACAGAAAATAATAGGGTGTCATCAATCATTTATATTCATTCATATAATCCAAACTATGTGTAGAACATTTTCATATGCAAAAGACTTCACAACCTATAAAAGGCTGACCAGCCAATTTCCCAGGTACTACAATGTTTGTTCCATCATGCATCTTTAAAAATTAGGTCAATTATAAAAATATTACATTGTCCAACAGGCAACAAGATATGTAAATAATCATCAAAGGGGGCAATGGAGCCTTGTGATAAATGCATTTGACTTCCATATGTAGTACTACAGCAAATAATAAGGTAGGGATGGCATTTTTTTAATGCTTACCTCATTAACATCATTTGTAAATATGAGAGATAATTTTTTTCTTGCCAAAAGGTGCTGGTTAAATTAAGTTAGATAATGCAAGAGAATATCTATCTATGTAGCATAGGATGTAAGAATTGTAGTCCTCCAACAAATGCTGTCTTGCCATTTTTCCCAACTAGGGAAACATACATTTATAATCAAGACTTTAAAATAAATTTTTACGTTTTACAGATGTCTGACTATTGCAATTCTGAAATAGTTAGCTTCCTCTAATTTTAGCCAATACAAAATTAACTTAGAATGATTTAACAAGCCAGAGAGTATGATTCCCTGAGATCATATTGTACCTCACAGGCTAGTTTAAATGCCACACTGCATATGGAGGATATCATTTGAAAGCTATACATCCCACTAAACTGTGAAATTTTATTGTTTATGTGCCCATAATGGCACTCATTGATTAAACTGGCATTTAATCTTCATGTGTTGCAATGCTTTTTAAAAATAATATTTCTGCAGTAATCTATTTAACATGTATAGAAATAATTACTTGGTAATCTTATTTTTAGGTCTTAATGTAAAATTTAAACTTTAAAACAAAAATAGAGATTTAAATTTAAAACTTGAATGTCTAATTAGCTATGTAATGTACTTTTATTTACATCGTCCTTTATGAGGGTTCATAACAAAGTCTAGGCTTGCTGTACTATTTGAATAAGAAAATTATATTAAATGATAACCATTTTCAAACCATTATCAAAATTGCAGAAACACAAATAAGTATGAAACATTATGAGAAGCAAAAAGTGGACATGGCATATAGTAACAGTTATAATTACAAGCATGAGACTAATAAGAGACAGAGAACTCTCCTGGGAAACTAAGACAGACAAACTGCATTTATTGTATGTATCAAACTATATACCTCTGCACTCACTACTGTGCAGTAAAATGGTTAGAATCAAAAGAAAAAACCTGATGTGTATAACGAGAAATAAATATTTATTGTTGATGTTTTTTATTTGTAATATTTATTTTAATAATTGTATAGTGTAAGAATACTTCTGAGTATATCCATGTTTTTTTTTTTTCTTTGATTAAGAAGCAATGAAGGAGGAGAAAAAAAAAATGGCGGCGTGAGGTGAGCCTCTGTAACGCTCCCCTGGAATTTACAACGAATTGGACAACAATAACTCCACAAAGGACTCCTTGCATAGCAGACAGGCAAGACGAAGAGGCCGACTACTGAATTCACCTCCAGGTGGGTGAATCGCGCGAGCGGGGGAGGAGGGAGAGGAGAAGTGCGGAGACGGAGCCGCGCGGGCGCAGGACACAGACCTAGCTCACTGCTCGGAGCCCGCTGCTCCCGGAACTACCGCCGTTGCGGGAGAGGGAAGGACTCGGACTGCTAGGGCTCCGCTTACGGCCCACAGGGCTGAGGGGGCAGCATACAAAACCGCTGAACCCAACGCTCGCTCACGGCAGACCTCGGAGCAAAGACTGAGGGAAGAGGGCTGAAATCGGTGGTTTAAGCCCTCACTGCCGAGCGGAGAACGGAAGCCTTAGGCACTGAGACTAGCCGCCCCCTCCCTACCCTCCCAGAGCTCGCCCCGCCCCCACCTGCCCGGTGCTAGAAGTGATAAAGTAGCAGTGTCGGATCAAAGGACAGAATATTTGCTGCTCTGAGAACTGTGGACCGCAGACACAGATTCGCAGCTCAACTAGTTCCGGCAAAGGGGAGGGAGCTGTGGAAGCAGGACTGGCTGTGGTGGTGGTCGCCGCCATTGCTCTGGGCCACCTCTCACAACTCACCCCGCCCCTGGCCCCACCTATCTGGGCGGATCCCTGCAGGAGTAAACAGAACTGCTGAAACAAACGGGCTCTGAATCTGGTGCAGAAAGAGCTTTGGAACTCCAAAAGCTCTTCGCATACCTATCAGCCTGTTGCAGAAGACACTCCTGTAGATGTCTAGGAAGAGAAATAGTAAATCAGTGATTGCCATGAATAACCAAGGCAACAAGATAGCTCAGAAAGAAAGTGAAAAGTCTCCAGAAAAGGAACTTAGAGATATGGACCTTTGTGATTTAAATGACAGAGAATTCAAGATAGCAATTCTGAAAAAACTGAACGAGATGCAAGAAAACACAGAAAGGCAGTTTAATGAACTCAGAAACACAATCAAAGAACACCATGAGCATTTTACAAAAGAGATTGAAATCTTGAAAAAGAACCAAATAGAATTTATGGAGATTAAGAACTCAATAGAAGAAATTAACAATAAAATATCCAGCTTAGGTAGTAGAGTTGACCAGATGGAGGAAAGAATCAGTGACATCGAAGATAGGAACCTGGAATTTACACAGAGGGAAGAAGAAAGAGATTTGAGACTTAAAAGAAATGAAAGAACTCTACAAGAACTTTCTGACTCCATCAGAAAGAGCAATATAAGAATAATGGGTATACCAGAAGGAGAAGAAAGAGGGAAGGGAACAGAGAATATATTCAAACAAATCGTCAATGAGAACTTCCCAAACTTGTGGACAGAACTGGATCCTCGAATCCAAGAAGCAAATAGAACACCTAATTACCTCAATCCCAACAGGCCTTCACCAAGGCACATTGTATTGAAGCTGTCTAAAATCAATGATAAAGAAAGAATCCTCAAGGCAGCCAGGGAAAAGAAGACGGTAACTTACAAAGGAAAGCCCATTAGATTATCATCAGATTTTTCAGCAGAAACTCTACAAGCTAGGAGGGAATGGAACCAAATATTCAAACTATTGAAAGAGAGAAATCATGAGCCAAGAATAATATATCCAGCAAAGATCTCCTTTAGATATGAAGGAGGAATAAAGACCTTTACAGACATCCAGAAGCTGAGGGAATTTTCTAATACACGACCTGCACTACAAGAAATACTAAAGGAGGCTATTAGACCACCATCAACAGGGACAACTTGTGGCAACCAAAAAATAAAAAGGGGGAGCGTAAAGGCCTGAACTGGAATATGGGAATAGAGAAAGTAAGCGTACTGAAGAAACTGGAATACTCTAAATATCAAACTTTCTTTTACATAAACTCAAGGGTAACCACTCAAAAAACATCCAAATCTGAAATATATACTGTAATAAAAGAAGAAACAGAGGGAAACATCATAGAATACTACCACACAGAAATAACAGACAACAACAAAAAGGCAAAGAAACAATGGAGACACAGCCTTACCAGAAAACTAAAGACAGAATGACAGGAAATCCTCACATATCAATAATCACCCTAAATGTAAATGGACTGAACTCACCAATAAAGAGATACAGAGTAGCAGATTGGATCAAAAAACTAAACCCAACCATATGCTGCCTACAAGAAACACATCTCAGCTACAAGGACAAGCATAGACTCAAAGTGAAAGGGTGGAAATTGACACTTCAAGCAAATGGTACCCAGAAAAAATCAGGTGTAGCCATAATGATTTCCGATGAAACAGACTTCAGGGTGAAAAAGATAACAAGAGACAAAGATGGACATTTCATAATGGTAAAGGGGACTATACAACAAGAAGACATAACAGTCATCAATATTTATGCCCCCCATCAGGGAGCACCGAAATATACCAAGCAACTACTAACAGAACTAAAGGGAGAAATTGACCAAAACACAATTATACTAGGGGACTTAAATACATCATTGACAGCTATGGATAGATCATCCAAACAGAAGATAAATAACGAAATCGCAGCCCTAAATGACACATTAGATGAATTGGACATAATTGACATATATAGAGCACTTCATCCTAAAACATCAGACTATACATTCTTTTCTAGTGTACATGGAACATTCTCAAGGATAGACCATATATTGGGACACAAAATCAGCCTCAGCAAATTTAAGAAGATTGAAATCATACCAAGCATATTCTCTGATCACAAAGCTTTGAAATTGGATATCAACTGCAAAAAGAAAGCAGGAAAAAACACAAATACATGGAGATTAAACAACATACTTTTAAAGAACGACTGGGTCAAAGAAAAAATTAGAGGAGAGCTCAAAAGATACATAGAAACAAATGACAATGAAAATACATCTTACCAAAATTTTTGGGATGCCGCGAAAGCAGTTTTAAGAGGGAAATTTATATCATTACAGGCCTATCTCAAGAAACAAGAAAAATCCCAAATAAATAACCTCATGTTACACCTTAAAAAACTAGAAAAAGAAGAACAAGCGAAACCCAAGGTCAGCAGAAGAAAGGAAATAACAAAAATCAGAGCAGAACTAAATGAAATAGAGAACAAAAAGACAATAGAAAAAATTAATGTGACAAAAAGCTGGTTCTTTGAAAAGATTAACAAAATCGACAAACCCTTGGCTAGACTCACTAAGATAAAAAGAGAGAAGACACTAATTAACAAAATCAGAAATGAAAAAGGGGAAGTTATCACGGACACCACAGAAATACAAAGGATTATCCAAGAATACTATGAAGGACTATATGCCACCAAATTTAATAACTTAGAAGAAATGGACAAGTTCTTAGAAACATATAGCCTTCCAAGGCTGAATCAGGAAGAACTGGAAAATCTTAACAGGCCGATCACCAGTAAGGAAATTGAATCAGTCATCAAAAACCTTCCCAAAATCAAAAGTCCTGGACCAGATGGCTTCACCAGTGAATTCTACCAAACCTTCAAAGAGGATCTAATACCAATCCTGCTCAAACTCTTCCAAAAAATTGAAGAAGAGTCAGTACTCCCTAACTCATTTTATGAGACCAACATTACCCTGATACCAAAACCTGGTAAGGACAACACAAAAAAAGAAAACTACAGACCTATATCTCTGATGAATACAGATGCTAAAATCCTAAACAAAATTCTAGCAAATCGAATACAACAATGCATTAAAAAGATTATTCATCACGACCAAGTGGGGTTCATCCCCGGGGCACAAGGATGGTTCAACATTCGCAAATCCATCAATGTGATACATCACATAAACAAAATAAAGGACAAAAATCATATGATTCTATCAATTGATGCAGAAAAGGCATTTGATAAGATACAACATCCATTTATGATTAAAACACTTACTAAAATTGGTATAGAAGGAAAATACCTCAAC
Source organism: Rhinolophus hipposideros (assembly GCF_964194185.1). Taxonomy (NCBI): domain Eukaryota; kingdom Metazoa; phylum Chordata; class Mammalia; order Chiroptera; family Rhinolophidae; genus Rhinolophus; species Rhinolophus hipposideros. Next base: position 34,556,664 of record NC_138062.1, on the reverse strand, counting down.
ATAATAAAGGCCATATACGACAAGCCCTCAGCTAACCTCATAATTAATGGTGAAAAGCTGAAGCCCTTTGCTCTACGTTCAGGAACACGACAAGGTTGTCCCCTATCACCTCTGCTTTTCAACATAGTGTTGGAAGTCCTCGCCAGAGCTATCAGGCAAGAGAAAGAAATAAAAGGCATCCAAATTGGGAATGAAGAAGTTAAATTGTCACTCTTTGCAGATGACATGATGCTATACATAGAAAACCCTAAAGACTCCACCAAAAAGCTATTAGAAACAATCAATGAATATAGTAAAGTTGCTGGCTACAAAATCAACGTACAAAAGTCCATTGCTTTCCTATATACCAACAATGAAATCTCAGAAAAAGAGATAGAAAAAACAATTCCTTTTGCAATTGCAGCAAAAAGAATAAAATACCTAGGAATAAACTTCACCAAGGATGTGAAGGATTTATATGCTGAAAACTATAAGACATTTTTGAAAGAAATTGAAGAAGACACAAAGAAATGGAAAGACATTCCGTGCTCATGGATTGGAAGAATCAACATAGTTAAAATGGCCATATTACCCAAAGCCATATACAGATTTAATGCAATCCCCATTAAAATCCCAATGGCATTTTTTAAAGAAATAGAACAAAAAATCATCAGATTTGTTTGGAACCACAAAAGACCCCGAATAGCCAAAGCAATATTAAAAAAAAAGAACAATACTGGAGGTATCACACTCCCTGATTTTTCCTTGTACTACAGGGCTACAATAATCAAAACAGCTTGGTATTGGCGGAAAAACAGACACATAGACCAATGGAATAGAATTGAGAACCCAGAAATAAAACCACATAAATATGGACAGATAATTTTTGACAAAGAAGCTAAAAACATACAATGGAGGAAAGACAGCCTCTTCAATAAATGGTGCTGGCAGAATTGGATAGCTACGTGCAAAAGAATGAAACTGGACTGCTATCTGTCACCATGTACCAAAATTAATTCAAAATGGATCAAAGACTTAAGCATAAGACCTGACACAATAAACTGCATTGAAGAAAACATAGGTACTAAACTTATGGACCTTGGGTTCAAAGAGCATTTTATGAATTTGACTCCAAAGGCAATGGAAGTAAAAACTAAAATAAACCAATGGGATTATATGAAACTGAAAAGCTTCTGCACAGCAAAAGAAACTATTGACAAAATAATGAGGCAACCAACTGAATGGGAGAAGATTTTCGCAAACAGTTCCTCTGATAAGGGGCTAATATCCAAAATATACAAGGAACTCATGAAACTCAACAACAAAAAAACAAACAACCCAATTGAAAAATGGACAGAGGACCTGAAGAGACATTTCTCCAAAGAGGATATACAAATGGCAAATAGACATATGAAAAAATGCTCAACATCGCTAATCATCAGAGAAATGCAAATGAAAACCACAATGAGATATCACCTCACCCCAGTCAGAATGGCTTTCATCAACAAAACAAATAGTAACAAGTGTTGGAGAGGCTGTGGAGAAAAAGGAACTCTCATACACTGTTGGTGGGAATGCAGACTGGTGCAGCCGCTATGGAAGGCAGTGTGGAGGTTCCTCAAGAAATTACGAATAGAATTACCATATGACCCAGCAATCGCTCTCCTGGGTATCTACCCCAAAAATATAAAAGCATTTCTCTATAGAGACACGTGTACGCCAATGTTCATTGCAGCTTTGTTTACGGTGGCCAAGACATGGAAACAACCAAAATGTCCTTCGATAGATGAATGGATAAAGAAGTTGTGGTACATATACACAATGGAATACTATTCGGCGTTAAGGAAAGATGATATAGGAACATTTGTGACAACATGGATGGATCTCGAGAGAATAATGCTAAGTGAAACAAGTCAGACAGAAAAAGCAGAGAACCCTATGATTTCACTGATATGTGGTATATAGACCAAAAAGAACAAGACAAACAAATGAGAAACAAAAACTCATAGACACAAACAATAATTTAGTGGTTACCAGAGGGTAAGGGGGTGGGGGGTGGGTGATGAGGGTAAAGGGGATCAAATATATGGTGATGGAAGGAGAACTGACTCTGGGTGGTGAACACACAATGGGATTTATAGACGATGTAATACAGAATTGTACACCTGAAATCTATGTAAATTTACTAACAATTGTCACCCCAATAAAATTAATTAAAAAAAAAAAAAAAAAAAAAAAAACATACTGTTACCACATGTTTTGGCAACTGTGCTCCTTGGTATTTACCCAAAGCAGTTAAAAACTCATGTCCATACAAAAACCTTCACAGGGATGTTTCGATCAGTTTATTTATAATTGCCCAAACTTGGAAACCACCAAGATGTCCTTCAGTTGGTGACTGGATAAATAAACAGTGGTATATTCAAATTGTTGACACAAGAAACATCCAAACCTATGGAAAATTTTAATGGGTTTTTCTTGAGCCAAACTGATGACATTATGCTGGGGAGCAAGCTCTCAAATACTTCATAGAATGGAAGTTTTGCAGCTGATTTTACAATTAGAATCAAAATAGAAGACATAAGGAAATATATTGGTGGTAGATTAAGGAGTTGTAAGAAAGCATAGTGGGGAAATCTCTAATATTGGAAAAAAAGAAAAATGGAGAAACGCATGCTTCTTTTGCATTGGTGGGTACAGTATATGATAACCATTTTCAAACCACATAGATATTTACAGCACATAGAGATGTTAATATTAATAATTAATATTAATATAATAATTAATACATTAATATACAATATATTGTGTATAATTATAATAATTAATATATAATTAACTTAATATATTAATATATTAATAATATTAATATAAGTTAATGTTTACAGCAGATAGAGATGGTATGCCTAGAATAAGATAACAACGAGGGGTTCCACGATCTCATGCTCTGGCGATGTTGTGCTCTGGTGCCAGCTGTTGTGCTTCTGAAGGGTAAGAAACTTACTCTGACATTTCAAAGATATGCTATCGTAGATGCATAAGAAAAATGGACAGAGCTCACTTAAAGTACAGATTAACCTTTGATAAGGAAGCTGTGGGCTTTTAGGAATTTGTAATCAGACTGCCCTGTGTGGTTACTTTTGGTCACTGAGCTTGTCAGGCCTGCCATATGCCCCCCTACCGCCAGTTTGTGAGGTTTATTGTACGGATCTCTTTTCATTCACAGGACAGTGAAATACTTTTCAGAACCAAAAAGAAATGAGCTGTCAAGCCATAAAAAAACATGGAGGGGTGTAAATCTCTAACTATTGTGTTGTTTTGTACACCTGAAACTAATTAAAAAAAAATGTGTGACTACAAGAAACAGAAAAAAAAAAAACATGGAGGAAGCTTAAATTCATATTACTAAGCAAAATAAGCCAATCTGAAAAACCTGTTTAACGTATGATTCCAACTATATGACACTCTGGCAAAGGCAAAACTATGGTGACCATCAAAGAGCATCAGTTGCCAGGGGAGGGGAATGGGATGAATAGACAGAGCACAGAAAATTTTGGGGGAAATGAAAATGCTTTGTATGATACTGTAGTGATGTTTGCATGTCATTATCCATTTGTCTAAGCCCATAGCATGCACAACATCGAAAGTGAATTATGGTGAAAACTATGGACTTTGGGTGAATACAATGTCTCATTGTATCTTCATTGATTAGAAAAAGTGTACCACTCTGGTAGAGGATGCTGTTAATGGGGAAGTGTATGCTGTGTCGTAACAGCAGTACATGGGAAATGTATATACCTTCCTCTCAACTTTTCTCTGAATCTAGAACTTCTCTAAAATAATAAAATCTATTTAAAAATACTGAAACACAACAACAACAACAACAAAACAGAATAGGCTGCTTGAAAAAAAAGTCAATTATAGTTCTTAATTAAAAATATGATTTTTTTAAATTAAATTTTATTGAGGTGACAGTGTTTAGTAAAAGTCACATAGGTTTCAAATGCATAATTCTATAATACATTATAAATCACATTGTGTGTTCACCACCCAGAGTCAGTTGTCCTTCCATCACCATGTATTTGAACCTGTTTACCCTCATCTATCAAAAAATAAAAAAATAAAAATAAAAAAATATATATACATCATTATCTAAATTAATATATTCCAACCTTTTAAAGTTATTAAAAATAAAATTTCCTTCTGACATCTAAAGATCTTGGACTTCTTTTCATGTCATTTGACCATTTATAGCACATTTCTGCAAAAAATAATGTAATTAAACTACGTGTCTAAGATACATTCATCCTACTCTATTTTCTGATCTACCAACATCCCAAGAAAAGAGATAAGGAACTCATATAAGAATAACACACACACACACACACACACACACACACACACACACAAGCACGCAACATACACAAAGGAAAATAAAGCAAAAGGAATTGTAAACTGGATAAAGATTTCAAAAATAAACATTGCAAAGATAGGGAGATTTTAAGGAAGAAAATGATATATTGAATTAGAAATTTGAGCCATGAGGTGATACATGAAAAATAAATAGCTGGGTTTTCTACTTTCCTTTTCTACTAAAATAGCTTGATGTCACAGAAATCATTACGGTGACCTTAAAATAAAGAATTTTCTCTGGTTCAGATTGAAGTCACGATATGCCCATATCAATCTTTGACTAGGTACGGTTGAGTTTTTTTTTTTTTTTTAATATAACAACTATAAAAATGACTTTTGTGCACAGAATTTAATAAGACAGATATCAATCTAAGCCAACAATAGATTATGATAAGTTACAAAGTCTGTTTCTGTTAAGAAGTTAACCACTAAAGAATCCACCGGGTATTTAGAAATAGCCAATTCAAAAGTGCTCATAGTTTCTGACATTAGCCTCTGGAATTCCCTTTTCTAGTTGAGAGAAGCTGTATAAAGTCTACATGCATATTATCTGCCAACTTCTATTCAAATGGTAAGTGGTGTTTTTTAATTACATTTTATATGGTAATTAATTTAAAATATCCATGCAAATTCTTCATCTTGGAATTCCTTTTTAGACAAGGCCTAGATGCCCTAGGCTTTCAGTGGCTTGTTCCAGCTTTCAAAATATTCTGAAAGTCTAAGATAATAAAGGTTCTTGGAAATATTCCAAATAGCTAGAAAATATAAACAGCTATTTGCAGAATGGTAAAATGGCAATGCATGTATTTGCATTTTTGAAATGAAGTATTCATGGCAAACATAAAAAGAGAACAGCAAATGAATAATACGGATTTTGAGTTATCTGAATATTTAGCTATTTTACAGCACACTTAATATAAGAAACCATCATCACTGGTAGACTATTTTATTCAATAGGGCATTAACTGTAATTTTCTTTTTAGGCCTAGAATATTTTTCTAAAAAAAGTACGCTTTTATTTATTCACCATGTAAATAATTACATCATAATTTTACTTCTAATTTACTTATATTTTATTGCACATTTTAATCTGCTGCAGTTTTGTTGACATAAAACTGGAAAAACAAGAGGACTGCCAGATCTAAATACACTGTGGTATCATTGCTTTCGTCCATGCACAGTGCAATGCAGGGTGGAGGGTGGGGTCAGGTGAGAGTGAGAGTGGCCTGCCCAAGAAGGGACAAGTATTTTAAAACTGACATTGTTGTTAAGAATTGACTCATAGGAGTAATAAGAACAGATAAACCTTATTCTGTGTTATTATTGATCCCAAAGTCTCTACAGGTAGCACTTCTCCTATTTTCTGCATTCAGACTGCCCTCTGTGGTGTTATACTGTCAGTGAAAACTTAAGGGTAAATAAAAGTGAGTGAATGAATGAATGAATGAATGAATGAATGAATGAATGAATGAATGAATAAATAAACTCTGACTTCACTCTGAATCTAAAGTGAGAAATGTACATACTTAAAAAAAAAATCTCTTTAGAGAATATGTATTTTACTGAAGAAGTCCATATGTTCATGATTCTACCACTAAGAGGTAATGAGTTAGAGTTAGGCATTCTGTTCCCAAAATGAGAACTTAAAAGTATGCTTCTGGAATGAAGACATTTAATAAATGTTATATTTAGTATTGCTTAAAACACATGTTTTAAATTAGTAAAATTGACATAAAATAGCTAACATCTCTGATTCTGAAGAAAAGTAATGGATAGAAACAAATGAATACAGGCTATCATTTCTCTTTCATTGTATTACATTTGCAGCAAATACATTCTTAATTGGAACAGTAGAGTTGAACATTGAACAATGGGGGGTTAGGGACACAGAACCCACCATACAATGGAAAGTATGCATATAACTTTTGAATCCCCCAAAACTTTACTACTGAAAGTTATTGTTGACCAGAAAACATACAGAGGACAGAAAAAATACTTAACACATATTTTGTACGTTATATGTATTTTATTCTTACAATATTCTTACTATATCCTTATAATAAAGTAAGCTAGAACAAAGAAAATGTTATTAAGAACACAGTAAAAAAATATATTCACAGTACTATATGTATTTATTGAAAAAATTTGCATATACTGTGCCCATGCTGGTCAATCCCATGTTTTTCGGGTGTCAACTGTGTAATGAATCTGATGATTACTTTGTCCTTGGGATTTTATGTAATGGTGCAGAACCAGAAATGAAAAGAGTATTATGCAAACAACTCAATCCTCTTCAAGAAGTTTATATCCTTATCTCATTCACAGGGTTTATAGTTTTAATCTTTATTTTTAATATTATTTTCTCACTTTGTACTTGTGTTCTATGGCTAACAGGCAGACTTGTACCATTAACTCATCCACTTCATACCATTACAAAAAAAAAAAAAAATCAAAGACTCAGAAAGAACCAGAGTCACTCAAATATGGTGGAGTAGGACTGAAATGCATTCCCATATTTGACCATGATCATGCTTTTTACAGTATCATGGAAAGTTTTTGTTTGTTTGTTTAGTTAACATGCTCTTTGGTTTGAATTTACTGAATACATTTGCTTCTCTTATTTACTTTTTTGTAAGAAAGTTGTTCTATGTATACAATTCTAGCTTGCAAATTATTTTCTGTCAGCAATTTGACGATGTCATTTACTCTCTTCAGGCTTCTATTTATTGATAATAGAAGTCTGACTTCAGTGTTACCTATAGATGATGGTTTTTCTTTCCTCTTTGCCAGCTTTTAAGGTAGTTCTGTATCTTTAATATTTTACAGTTACCCTATAATGTAAACCAGCGCAATGTATTCATTTTCTATTCATGCATAGCAAATCACCACAAACTTAGTATCTTAAAACAACACAAATGTATTATTTCACAGTTTCAGTAGGTCAGAAGTCTAGGCACTGCATGATTTGCTTCACTGCTCAAGGTCTCACTAAACTGAAGTCAAGATGTCACTCAGGCTCAGTTCCTATATGAAAACTGTGGAAGAATTTTTTTTGCCACTCAAACTGCTTTAGGATGTTGAAATAATTCAGTTCCTTTAGTTGTAAGGCTGAGGTACTCATTCCCTTGCTGGTTGTTATCTGGGGGCTGATTCAGCTACTCGAGGTCCCCCACATTCCTGGAGTTAGGTCGCCCTCTGTCATCAAAGCTAACAGTGGAGAATCTTCTCACCAGAGTCTTCCAACTTTTCAAATCTGTTTCCAGGAAAAACTCAATCCCTCTTTTGGGGTTACCTAGTTAGCTTAGATTCATTCAGGATTATCTCATTTTAAGGTCAACTGAATTGGAACCTTAATTGCACCTGCAAAATCCCTTCCCAGTACATCTACATTAGTGTGTGATGAATAACTTGAGTGTACAACAGGAGGTGAGGATCTTCCTCTATCTGGGGTTCCATTTGTTTTGTAGGTCTGGAATATTTTCTACCATTATCTCTTCCAATTCACTCCCATCTTCATTAAGCTGTTTTCTTCTCGAAATCCCGTTGAATATGTGTCACATAAATTCATTGTATGTCTATGTCTTCTATAGCTCTTAATTTCATAGTTTTGTCTCATAGTCTTTCTGAAATATTACTGCAGTGAAATTGGGACAGTTTACATTTTTCCACCTGTCTGTTGAAGAACTGCTGACAATCCTGATAAAGGCTGCTGCCCTCAGACTACTATGGTCTCCCAGTTTGCTCACTTCTCTCAGCCAATATCTCCATGCTCATATCTCCATCTACTTTTTTTTGAGGGGGTAGTGTGTGGAGTTTGGATTATTTTATTTATTTTTTGAGAACAATAATGCATTAAAATGTTTTATTTACATCAAGTTGTGTTTAGTATTTCATTCTGCTAAAAAAAATATTCCCATATACTAATGAAATATTCAGTCTCTTTCACATATACCGTGTTTCCCCCAAAATAAGACCTAACCTGACAATCAGCTCTAATGCATCTTTTGGAGCAAAAATTAATATAAGACCCGGTCTTATAGTAAAATAAGTAAAATAAGACCAGGTATAATATAATATAATATAATATAATATAATATAATATAATATAATATATAATATATAATACCCGGTCTTATATTAATTTTTGCTCCAGAAGACCCATTAGAGCTGATTGTCGGGCTAGGTCACCGCGCCCCCCCCCCCACACACACACACGCACAGGGTGCCAAAAGAAGGTACACACATTTTAAGAAAGGAAAAATGCGTATTAAAATTGTAATACTCAATATACATCGATAACAAAAGATGAATACAAGTCACATTTGATTTCTGCAACTAGAGGTGCTCAAAGTGGTTGCCATGAGTGTCCAGACATTTCTGATTACGGCAGACATTGTTTGGTAGACTTCTGTGGCGAGCATGTAAACTGTTCCAACACCACAGCAGAAGCAGCAGGACTCATTGCTGTGTGAGGCCTCCCAGTTCTTCCCTTGAGTACATCACACACAGCACCATGCATCTCAAACTTACCACAAATGCGTGCAATTATTAGGCATGTTGGAGGTTCTGTTGGATATTCATGCCTCCATTGCCCTTGTACTTCCACAGTGTTCTTGTATTTCAAATACCACTTCAAAATGGCCTTGTGCTCCCAGAATAACAACCATGCTTCCGCCATGTTCTTTGGCTGTCTCATCTGTCTCATGGTGATGCTAGCCTTCATTTGATTAATGCCATCTTTTGAGCCAACGTCATACTACACATTGCTACCATAATTTAATTCAACTTAGAAAAGTAATACATAGATAACATCTCTTAAAATGTGTATACATTTTTTGGCACCCCTGGTGTGTGTGTGTGTGTGTGTGTGTGTGTGTGTGTGTGTGTGTATGCATTTTAAGACAAAAGGAACTGTATTAAAATTACACTGCTAGTAACAACTTTGAGCACCTCTTATAATTACAGAAGTCAAAGGTGACTTGTATTCATCTTTTGTTATAGGTACATATTATTACAATTTTAATACAGTTCTTTCCTTTCTTAAAACGTGTATACATTTTTTGGCACCTTCTGTATATATACAGTAATGATAGAGATATAGAAGGATGGTAGAGAAAATTAGAGGAGTTCAGAGCTTCACCCAGTTTCTCTTGAGATTTGGTTGTTGAGACAAGGATTCCTGGGTCCACCATTGTTAAAACATAGCTTACAAACAATAGCTGAGCAAGAGCCAACTTCCAAAAGATTGTCCAGTGATCCTAAGGATTATTATACAGTTGTGTATTTGTCCTTTTCTGGGGTAAAGAAGTTGAAGTAATAATGTGTTTGTATTGTAGCTGGTACCAGCAGGCTGCTGGGGAGCCCAGCTGAGGACCGAGGTCCTAAATGTTCTAGGAAGAGATTGTAGTAGCTAAGGATTACCTGCCGCTAATATCAGCACCTACACAAGTGCTTGTCTCATACAGAGGAAGTGACTGACACCTCCTCCACCAGCAGGTTCTCCCTCATACAAGCATAATCTTCCCACCATTACTTATTTTACTATGTGAGGAAAGCCCAGCAGGCCACTGCAATGAAATTTAAGACCTGGAAAAAGAGGAGAGTAAACAAAGTTGAAAAAAGAAGGAAAGCCCTGAGAAAGGGATTTTGAACCAATGACTGTGATAACAATAAGTCAGGCTATAAAAAGAATAAATAAGTAGACAAAAACCTAAGTTTCCAGGCTATTTATATGTACGTTTTACCCTGACAGAAAAGAACCAACCTTTCTCTTTCTTCTTTTATTTTTTCTGTCAAAGAAAAAGGCCACCATGAGTAAAATAAAGCACGTTTTATATCTATACATAGTTGAATGTCAGGTGCACAGTCCATATCCTCTGTTGGAAATTTTAATTTAATTGAAAGACCTATCACTCAATTTGTAATATTGACAGTAAAAATCCGTTCCATGGAAAAGTCATATTCCCAGGAACCTCTAAGCTTCCTGTACGTTGATTTCTTATAAAGATCAACTAACATTGCTTAAGCGCAAACGTGGTATATATTGTGTTAGTGTTATATATAAATCAAGTAGCACAGAGCAAAAACAACATGTAATGCAATAGATTTCTTTATTTGAGAAGTAATTTTCCTGATGAAATTGCTATGCTTCATTTCTAGCAATATATTTAACTCAGGTAAACTAAAGCTAGGGAATGTCAGAAAGCTGCTGATTCTCCAGAGAGAGGGGCTCATCTTATTAAGCAGTGAAACTGTGACAGCATGTAGGATATTTCTCAATTAATTTTCTTTTCTGAGAAGGTATTCTACACATTGGGGAACATCATATGCTCAAAGGTTTCCCAATAGTGCTACTGAAAATTGATTTATGACGGAGAGAATCAGGATCATAGGGCCCCCAAACAGCCTCCTGAAAGAATGATTTTTCAATATGAAGTAAAAGTAAGATAATTCAAAAAGTTCTTCAGGGAACACCCTATGCATCATGAATGTGTCTGGAGTCTTAGTCAACTAAAAATCCAGTCTATTTCCTTTAGAAGAGATTAGACAGTGACTAAACAACTCCCGCCCCCTACATCACAATTTGAAATAGAATATCTTACAAAGAGGTTTGAAGTTGTTTAACATTATTTAAATTCTATATATTGGACTAAATTTCAGTGAAAGAAAAAAAAATATTTGAAATAATATAATGAATAGAATAGTGAAGAGGTAAAGTAAAACACAGACTTTTGGTGGAAGGAGGAAGTTATATTTATTATTTCTTTCCAGTTTTTAAGTTGTTTTTAAAATGGAACACTCTAAACTACTAAGATAAAATTAAGATTGTTTGTGTATGTGACTAAACCTATATTTTGGTGACTTGTCTTTCTTTCTTTCTGGTTGAATCAGGATTTCGTTGCTTGCACCCTGAACTGTGACCTACATTTAATATGTATGAAAGAGTTGTATTATGGAATGGCAATGTATATTGCCAACATTTCTTCATCATACTTAGTTTCAATTCAGTAGCTGGTCATATTCATCATTGTATCTGACAAATAACATCCTAATGCCGTACTTATTCTACGCCAACACAGTCAATATGAGTCCAGTATTCTGTTACAACTGCAAAAATCAGAGCTTATGAACTCGAACTCTTGATGTATTTTAGATATAGAAAGATAGTTAATACATTGTTCAATAAAAGTTCTTATAAGCTCAAAGTAGAGTACCAGCTAGAAATTCAAGGAAGAAAATTTCAAAGGTTGTTGTTATTCTAATTACCTCGGAAGTAGAATTTAAAACAAGAGTCAAATAAACACAAAATTATTTTCAGATACAATTATGCAACTATGTGTACGTTCTTAGATAAAAGATCCTTTCCTTATATTTATTGATAATATAAAAAAAGCAAACTATAAACTGTAGGTAACCATTTAACCTTATAAAACTTATATGTTAAATGAAATTATCTTTTACTTGAACTATGACATATTTCTTGCAGAAAATCAATTAGGTCTTTAACCTGAAAAATTAAGTGACTATATACATATACATATATATATATATATATATGTATATATATATGTATTTATATATCTGTGTATATATATACATATCTATATACACACACGTATACAAATATGCAAATGCACATAAATATATATCTATATCTAACAATTTATCATCTATCTATCTATCTATCTATCTATCTATCTATCTATCTATGTATCTATATATATACATACATATATATATATATATATATATATATATATATATAGAGAGAGAGAGAGAGAGAGAGAGAGAGAGAGAGAGAAAAGAGAGAGAAACCCAATTTACCAATATCAAGAATAAAAGAGTGAACATAACTGTTAATGTTAAAGACATTTAACTGTAAATGTTAAAGACTCTTAAAGGACAATAAAGGAATATTTTAAACAATTGTATCCCCATAAACTGAATTACTTAAACAAAATGAAAACTTCTTAAATGGCACAAATTGCAAAGCTAACTAAAAAGAAATATATAAAATATACCTATTTATTTAAAAAACAGTATTGTTATAAATTTAACAATGAAGAAATGATGCACCCAGATAGCTTCACTAGTATTCGAAGAAATATTTAAGAACTAGAATTTCAAATTTACTAAAGTGTTCCAGAAAAATAAAAAGGGAGAGGCCTTTCCCATCTTAATTTTCAGAACTTTCCAGAAAAAACAGAAAAATATACTATAAGAAATAAACCCACCAAACTGATATTCATCATGTTCAAAGATTCAGAAAATTTTGTCATGAACCTGTGACGTTATCCTTTAAAATAAGTTAACTTATAGTTAACATAATGAATGTTTTGTTACATTGAATGTTGGCTTTAAATAAACTTTTTTTTTTATTGCAGTATGTCAAGTGGCTAGTGAGCAAGTTTATGTTGTTAGAAGCCTAAATATGTGCATGACTCTGAGTGTTGCAGTTATCTAAGTAACAGCTTGCATATATTTACAAGCAAAATTAATGTGACTTCTCAGTTTGAATTGCAGTTTACATACACTGGTACAAACAGCGTGCAGATCAGCATGAATAGGTGCTCACACAGCTTGTTATCATTAGGTATCCTAACACCATCTTGTTCACTAATGATCTGGAAGACAGGTGAGCATCCACCACCAAATACCTTCCCAGGGTGTGGAGATGTGCCGAATGATCAGAACCATGACACGTTCTTTTTTTCTTTTCCTTTTCCTTTTCTTTTTTCTTTTCTTTTGTATTTTCTTTTCTTTTCTTTTCTTTTCTTTTCTTTTCTTTTCTTTTCTTTTCTTTTCTTTTCTTTTCTTTTCTTTTCTTTTCTTTTCTTTTCTTTTCTTTTCTTTTTTTTCTTTCGTCTTCTCTCCCCTTCCCTTCCCTTCCCTTCCCTTCTTTTCCCTTCCCCTCCCCTCCCCTCCCCTCTCTCCCCTCCCCTCCCTTTTCTTTCTTTCTTTCTTTCTTTCTTTCTTTCTTTCTTTCTTTCTTTCTTTCTTTCTTTCTTGATATTAATTATCAGGAGACTTTTTAAATTAAATTTATTTGGGTGACGCTTGTTAATAAAACTGTATAGGTTTCAAGTGTGCAATCCTATAATACATCCTCTGTATATCACATTTTGTGTTCACCACCTGAAATCAAACCTCCTTCCATCATTATACATTTGATCCCCTTTACCCTCTTCTCTGCCCTGTGCTCTGGTAAACACTAAACAATTGTCTGTGTTTGTTTGTTGACAACAATTTGTCTCATTCCTTTGTTGCTTTCAGTTTCATAACCCACATCCTTCACTATTATACTAAAGATTCTCATTTTTCTTTCTTTCTGTGTCTCTCTCTGTCTGTCTCTTTGTCTATTTCTCTCTGTCTCTGTCTCTTTCTGTGTGTGTGTGTGTGTGTGTGTGTATGATATAAACTTTTGATCAAATCATATCAACAAGTACCTGTAACACATTAGTTTCTTTGTTTCTCTTTAGGGATTATTTTATGAATAATTCAACAATTCACTATTAATTTTGAAGTCTCCTGATGTCAAATATTTTTTCTGGAATGAAGCAAAGTTAATATCTATTTGTTCTATTATTTATACTCAGAAATCTTCCCACTGGAATACCAAAGTACCATGATTAATAATGGAATATCATTGAATATTATAATATTAATTCTTTTACCATAGATTCTATCTGAATTTTGAGTAGTTTTACATAAACATTTTAGCATAGGTTACTGAAAAACATTGTAAAAGTGAACTGTAGAGGCATATTTCAACCTCAACTGTAGTAGCATATTTCAACAGGTCTTCAGGACAGACTCCTCTGAAAGGCTATAACAGCAGTGGAAAACTCTTGTTTTGATAAGGTCTCAACAGTCTTGAATATCTCAGTCTAGTGTTATTCCGATGAGTTTTGTTGATTACAGAAAGAACTTATTGGACATTGAAAAGGCCTACCACAGATGTTTGACTTCTCCCTATCCTGTCTGTTAGTTTGTAATTTTAAATTTTTCATATATTACATGTTCTTTAGATAAATTTGCCAAAGGATTATAGTTTAAATAAAAATTAAGAATTGAAAAAAAGTAATATGAAAGAGATAAAAATAACAGAAAATTGTTACTATAAACCAGCCATAACTCAGGAATGCCAACCATTTATGTATTTATAGTTTATTGTTTGTTAAATTACAGTTGACATACAATATATTATACAATAATATTCAATGTTATATTAGTTTCAAGTGTATATAACATAGTGATTTGACGTTTATATATATATATATATATATATATATATATATATATAAAACATTTATATATATATATATATATATATATATATATATCACCATGTGATCACCACAGTGTCTAGTAACCATTTGTCACCATACAAAGTTATTACGATATTATTGATTATATCCCCTGTGGTGTACATTACATTTCCATGACATATTTATTTTATACTTGGAAATTTGTACCTCTTATCCCCTTTCACCTTTCCACCCATCCCCCCACCCTCTGGCAACCATCAGTTTGTTCTCTTGCCATTTATATTGATACTATATAGTATATTGCCCAAATCTTTATAATCCCTTAGTTTGTCTATATCAATAGAATTACTCTGTGTTTTTATAAGTCACATGTACTTATGTATCAATATTTGGAAACTACCGACTTTATATACTTAAGCATTACAGTGTAGGCCTTAGCTTTGTTCCTTCTGGCTCATCATGATCTTGTACTTTATGTAACTAGCTTTTAAATGTTGTGAATGCAAAGAATTATTCCATCTTTCATCATTGTTGGTTGGAACATAGATAAATACCTGATCAATGCTGGGCTTAGAAACCCCTTCTCTGTGAAGTTTGGAATTAGGGTTATGATACTCCAGCTCATTATCTACTTTCTTGATTAATAAATGGGGCCAAACCTTAACAGACACCTCACCAAAGATACAGATAGCAAATAGCATAGGAAAAGATGCTCCACATTCTATATCATCAGGAAAATGCAAATTAAAACAACAATGAAATGCTAGTACACACCTATTAGAATAGCCAAAATCTACAACAATGACAAAATCAAATGCTGGTGAGGATGTAGAACAACAGGAACTCTCACTCATGCCTGGTGAGAATGTAAAATAGCCGATCCACTTTGGAAAACAGTTTGACGGCTTCTTACAAAACTGAACATATTCGTACCATAAAATCCCTCAGTGGTACTCCTTGATATTTCACCAAAGGAGTTGGAAATTTATGATTGTTATAAAAAAGAAAACAAAATAAATCTGCACATGGATATTTATAGTTTTATTCATAATTGCCAAAACTTTGAAGCAATCAAAATGTGATTCAGTAGACCATTGGACAAATACATCATGGTAGATTCCAACAATGGAGTATTATTTAGCACTAAAATAAAATGAGTTATCAAGTCATGAAAAGATGTTGGGGAAACTTAAATGCATATCACTAGGTAAAAGAAACCAATCTAAAAAGACTACACATTATATGTTTCCAACTAAATAAGATTCTGGAAAAGACAAAAATATGGAAACAGTAAAAACGTCAGTGGTTCACAGGGGTTGTGTGGGTGAGAGGACATATGAATCTGTAGAGAACAGAGGATCTTTAGGGCAGAGTAATTATAGTACTCCATATGATACTACTCCAGTATAATGATAGATTAATGCCGGTATACATATATCCAAACACATAGAACGTACAATACCAAGAGTGAACCATAAACTATGGACTTTGGATGATTATGATGTGGCAATGTAGGTTCATCAATTGTAACAAATTTCCCACACTGGTGGGGGATATTGGCAAGGGAGGAAGCTATGCATGTGTGAGGACAGGTGGGATATGGGAAATTTCTGTTTCTGTATCTTCCTCTTAGTTTTGCTATGAACTTAAAACTACAAAAAATTAAATTATTTAACAACTGAACAAATGACTAACTAAATACCAATGGATTTTTCATTGTTTTCTTCATCTTGACTTTGAGTGTTTATTTCCCACAAAAATTGCTTAGCTAAAACTAAGAGCTCTCTATTTGGATATGCAAGACAAATACAGAATTAAATTCAACTGGGAACTAAAGTTACAATTTTCCCTTAGAGTTTTCAATTAGTAATTGTTGCGTCTAAAATAATCAAAACTAATTTACGTTTAATGTCATTGCCCTATGATTTTAATCATCTCAGTATGATGGAAAATGGAATAATGTTTAACTTCATTAAGACAAGCACACTTCCTTTTTAAATGCCTACTTTCAAATATCCTTAATCAAAATTATTCAAAAACTTCTAATTTAAAGTTAGCAGGATAGATCAGTATTAAGACTTCTTCTTCTTCTTTTCTTTTTTTAAATTAAAGTTTATTGGGATGATAAAGGTTAGTTACATAGTCAGGTGTACAATTCTGTATATTACATCATTTATATATCAGATTGTGTGTTCACCACCCAGAGTCAATTCTCCTTCCATTAAGCCTTCTTAAAAGTTAATATTTTATTCTTTCATTACCTAATCTATAACTTTTTACAAAGAGAAAGGTTATTTTAAAAAAAATATGACCTAATTGTAATAAATACATTAATGTTCTGCTTCAGAATAAAATTTACTGTCTTCATTGCTAAGAAGTAATGAAAATTCCAGTGTGCTTATGATCACATAATTGTAGGATTCCAAAGTGGGAAGAGGGCTTCAGAATTATCTAGGACAACTTCTACCTTTTCTAGATAAAAGGATCCAAACAAAATGCATACATAAGAGCTAATTTAGGTTATGTTTAAATGTCTTTCTTCTTTAGTTTTTGGCCTCTGGGTATCTTTCACATGTCCTTGAAAGTTGTTATTCAGGAAGCTATTTGCTCTTAGTTTTGAAATGATTCTCATCCCGCCTCATATGGACATGAACCTGTAGATTAATATGCCTCTCTCCTATGTCCTTCCTGAAGCCCGGTTCAATTTTAAAGAAATCTTTACCTCAGTTTTATCCCAAGGAAAATGTTTTTTGAGATAAAATGAGAAATGACAAGAATTTCTTGAGGAAGGACCAAAATGATATGGAGAAGAAAGA